>NC_134455.1:176506596-177842619 GCF_047948215.1 Lycorma delicatula
AGGTCTTGAGTGATAGCAAAGCGATCTTGTTTTCAATAGGCCTAGCGGAGAGACGTTCCCGGCCTGGAGGAAGGTGGTCCCCATCGGAACAACAGATTGAGACTTTTATGACTGCAGTGTCGGATAGAGTGAGAACGGCACAGGGAGACCGACGAGAAGATTTATTATCAGTACTCTCTGAAGAAAGTGACAGGTTGCGACCGTTGAGAACTGGTGTTAAAAAGGTCTATTGGTAAACATGTGAAATTGGCAGCCTTTGTGTGGCTGCTAAAGCAGCCAGGAGACGCCTAGAACGGTCAAGACAGAATAGGCTCAAATGTTTTGAAGAGGCTTTGGAAGGATGTAGGTCGGCTAAACGGTTGCTTTCTGGCAGGATTAAGCAATCAAAAAGGGAAGCATGGAGACGATGTGTCCTGGAACTGGTTGACGATCTAAGGGGGAGGGCGTATAGAATCATGACGAAACGGTTTGGAACGCCCCTCACCCTTCTCTCTAAAGCGCAGACTGAGGGAGCTATTCAAGTTTTGTTTGAAGAAGAAGTTGACGAGAGTGAATCGGTTGTGGCTACTGGCGGCGTGGTGTTTTCGTAGGAGGAGCTCAAATGGGCGCTGCGGAGGGTAAATAATAAAAAAAAACCCTTCACCGCATGGCGTTACGCGTGTGCTTCTACCGAGATTAGGTGTGATAAACAACTTAGGACGTCTGATGGAGGTGACACGTGGTCCTCGGGCCTCTAATCGCAAATTACTGATGGCTGCGGCCACAGCAGTTCTGTTGTACGCTGTCCCCGCCTGGTTTTCAGCCCTGAGTGTTAAGAGGAGGAATGTGAAGAAGTTGGAGTCACTCCATAGGCGGGCAACTCTGAAGATCATCGCGGGATACAAATCAATCCTTTGAGGCTGCAGGAGTTATTGCGGGCGTTCTCCCAATATATCTACAGCAGTTTATAGGAAGAGGATTTATGAAGGGATGTCATGGAAGGAAGCAAGACGTTTGCTTTGTCGAGAATGGCAAGAGGCCTGGGAGGCCTCCCCAAAGGGTACGTGGACGAGAACTCTGATTTCCCGAATTGGTGATTGCCTGGATAAAAAACATGGTGATCCGATGTATTATTCTACTCAATTATAATATGGTGGACAGGTGCTTGCTGGCATTCAGCAATCTAGGCGTGGCAGCAAATTGCTGTCCATGACGAAAAAAATTTCTATTTATTGACAAGTCATATATTTTAGTATGTAGACGGAGTGCGTGTACCCATTTTAGTAATATATGACAAGTGAGCGGTGGGACACGCAAGCGAGTGGTTTAGGGTACCACGCTTATTCTGCTCACGCATTTACGTAAGCTCTAGGAGCTAATTAGGATATTGGTTGCTAAACCGTTTTGAGGAACAGTAGCCGGTTTGTGGACGGACATTCGGTCTTATGCTTCAGGGCGATCGAATGAGGTGGTGGTGGGGGAAATGCCAGACAAACCAAAACCACTCAACTATTATCAGGGCATGGAGGTTTTGGAGAATATTTGTTTTGTTTTCATCGACGTCAATTCTCGAACTGTGTTTACTGTGGGGAGGATAACGATTCTTCGAACCACACTTTCTTCGTATGCGAGAAGTGGAGTAAACTGAGGCGGTCCATGCGATTGGGTTTTCTGACCGCGGGATGTGTTGTGGATTTTATGTTAAAGAAGAAAGAAAGTGTAAGAGGGTCCCGGCGGATAGAGGAATTCCCGAGGTGGGCGAGCCAGTAGGAGCCAAGGGGAAAAATCCCAAAATATAGTCCCGGCTCCTGATGGTGGTTCCTGGAAACAGCATGGCTGGGCTCAGTTTCATCACCGGGAGTTTGAGGCAAAGGTTGAAAAAGAAAAGATCGGTAACCGGCGGGCCAACCTGTCATGGCGGACTTATAGCCGGTAGGTGGGAAGGTTCGTTAGAGTCAGAGGGACACCCCCTGGGATTGAGTATTAGTTGCTTGGATGCAGATCCTTCCCAGGGGCAGAAGGATGAAAAAAAACACATTTTTGTTAATATCAAATTACAAAACATTTACAATACAAAAATGCATACCCAAAGTTCGCTTCTCGGCCTCTGGCTCCATGCTGTAAAACTTGTGTTTTGCTACCGGTAGCTATTAACTTGATTCTGCAAGTACAGCGTGCCTAAGTTCACGTCGTCGGGGCTGACAATGATCAGCGGCTGTCAGTCAACCTGCGTTGCTGCAGCGTTGTTACAAAGCGGTAACGTAGTGTGTTGCAGTAGTTCTGCTGTCGGCTAATTAGGGACGTTTCCTTTGTACTGTCGGTGTCCCCTATTCGTAGCTGGTGAGGCCTGAAATTGTTCGATCCTCTGGCAGGTTCGAAAAGTGATTTTCGCTCTGACCTAGCTGGTAGTTTAGGAGCTTTTAGCTTTTGACTCCTCGAGTGGGATACGGACCAGACGGTCCGGTCGAGGAAGATTTAGTTGGACGCTCGCCTGGCCTTGTGTCAGGTGTTAGTTTCGTAGAAGCTGTGGTCGTAGTGCCTGGCGACACAGCTGGTCCATAAGCTCGTCCAGCGATGGAACATCCCGGGGGAGGTTACTTGGAGGACTTGGTCGGATTGGCTAAGGACCTGGTCTTCGGTGACCCCTCCATGCCAAGGAGGTCACTCAGTAGGCCGCCGCCGTGGCCGCGGTCTTCCGCAAAGGAAGTCACGGAAGCCCCTCGGGTAGTGGAGCGCCCGAGTGAAGTGGCATTGCAGCAAAACCTGCGCGATACCTCTGTTTCGAGCGGTGCGGAGAAGGCGAAAGCTGGACCCGTGCAGCGAGGGCATGGTGGTGGGGAGGGAGGTGCCAAGTCCGAAGAACGCCTCCAAACGAAGTCAGGGAAGGCGGAAAGCAGTGGTGCCGATTCTGCTCCTGGACGCGAGGTTACTGGAGGGAAGACTGTTGCAAGGCAGGTTACCTCTGGAACTGAGGGTCTAGGGCGAATCGAGGAAATGAGGGCCGAATGGGCCAAGATTTTCTCAAAGAAGGAGTCTGGAGTAGCTCTCGAGTTGCGCCAGTTGGTCAACTGTTAAGTGAATGTGGTTTGTTGGTTTCGGCTCTGGCTATGAAATGTGAAGGCTTCCAGGGCGCGAACCTTGCATTATATTCAATCGTTAGTCAACTATCAGGCAAGGTTGATCAGCTGATGGAGGGAGTTCGGGGCTTTAAGCCGGTAACGGGTGAGGCCTTGGGCGAACTCCAAAGATCTTTTAACAGGAAGGAGGAGAAGGTTAAAAAGCCTGCCTCGGTAACGGCCGCGCCTACGCCTAAGCGGGTTGGTCCGCCGCCGCCAGCCCAGGCGCCGGCAATCAAAATTAAGCGAGCCACTGTTAAGGTGCCTATTAAGCCTGATCAGGGGGCTTCGTCAGCGATGACGGAGCTAACCCTTAAAAAGATCCTGGATCCGAGGAGGGAAAAGTTCCAAATCTCCCGGGTCACAAAAACCAGGGATCATGGAGTAGTCCTGGAGGTAGTTAATGAGCGGCAGACTAAACAACTGCTGGAGGTCGAAGTTCTTGCTAAGAACGGGCTGAAAACTCAGCTGGTGGCCGAGCGTAGGGCGCACATATTAATTTATGATATGCCGAGGACGACAAGGGTAGAGGAGCCCGAAATTCTCAAGGCGATACACAGCCAAAATCCAGTATTGAATATGGCGGTCAAGGACTTCCTTAGGGAAGCCAAGGTGGTTCGACAGCTGGGGAGGAAGGAATCCCCGAAGAGTCACTGGATTCTCGAGACCTCGCCTAATATCCGGCAGGTCTTAATGGCCGGTAGAAGATTGTTTTTCGGGTGCCTGTAGGGTAGTCGACCATATCGAGGTATAAGTATAGCATATCGATGCTATAAGTGGCAGGGCTTTGGACACACCGCTCACCGATGCCGTGCGCAGAAGGAGATGTGTGGTGCCACTGTGCCGCTTCGAGGCACAGGGCACCAACTGCCCTGTCAGATCGTCGCCTGCCAAGTGCGCCGCCTGTGCCCAGGTGAAAGGCAGCAATGCTGGACACCGGTTGGAGGGTAGGCAGTCCAAGGCGTACGGAATTGCTCGGGCTAAAGCTGTAAAGAACACAGCTTATGGCGACGCCTATACGGCAGGAAGCCCTCGAGGACGACTTTCACTAATTCGAACGCCTGCACCTGGGGCAGTTAAACCTGCACCATTCCCGGGCGGCCACAAATGAGGCCATGAGGCTCCTTGAGGAGTACAACCTCGAGGTCCTCTTGGTCCAGGAGCCGTACATGGCTCCGTCCTCTGCTGTGGAACCAGGCTTTTGATGGATTTCTGGGGTTGACATTCCCAGAAGGGGTCACGGCCCAGTAAGGGCCTTATCGGCCCAATAAGGGTTCATAAGTACCTAGGTGTTTTGTTTGATGAGAAGTTGCTGTTTAGTAACCACATTAGGCAAGTAGCGGTGGACGCCATCTCCGTGATGCACAAACTTAGAAGGATTGCCCGGAAGTACTATGGTTGTCTGGCCGTCAAATGTTCATGGTGTACCGAGGTGTCTTCGAAGCATGATCTCTTACGCGATGCTCGTTTGGGTGCATATGTTAGATACGAATAGAGCACTTGTTCAAAATTTAAGGAGTGCCCAGCGCAGAACCTTAATTGTATGCATTGGTGTTTTTAAAACAACTTCCTACGAGGCTACCACAGTAGTGGGAAAGGCTCTCCCAATTGATTTAGTGGTGAAAGTTCGGGCAGTTATCTGGAGATTGCGAAGAGGCCGGGAGGCCAAGGTATTGGGGATGCGGTTTTGGGCTGGGCCTGTACGGGAACGAAACGGGGATCACTATGTACCGGATCTAAATTTCGTTCAGTTGCCCATCTCCAGCCTGTGGAAGAGGCTGCAGAGCCTCGTGATGGAAACATGGCAGCTGGAATGGGACACCACAACTAAGGGAAGATCGCTTCACAAATTTATGCGGGATCTGCGGTGATGATAGGCCTAGAGTTCATTTTTAAGGCCAACGGGTGCCCAGGTCTCACCAACCATGTTAATTTGAACCAATATCTGTTTCAGTTCCACCTGGCAGCTGATTAACTGTGTGTCTATGGGGAGGTCCAGTCAAATGAATACCTGATGTTTGACTGCCCTGCTTTTTTTTGGGGGGGGAGGGCAGAGACCAGGCCACGCTGAAACTTAGATTCAAGGGGAAAATTGGCCTCTCACAAGCGGTGAGAGCCGCATTGTCGGACTGTGTGGGAGTTCCTTGATGCAGTTGCTATGTTCAGCTGACATCACGCACTGTTGTGGGAAGGTAACCTTGAGATATATGGCTGATCACCAGCTAATTAGGGCTCCAAGCACTTCAATATGGTGGACAGTATATGGTACTTGCTGGTATTCAGCAACCTAGGCGTGGCAGCGAATTGCTGTCTTGACAAAGTAAATTTTTATTTATGGATGTCATATATATTTTTAATAGTTGACGGGGTGCGCCTACCCATTTTAGTAAATATATGACAAGTGAGTGGTTGGGACACATAAGCCAGTGGTGACTGGCACTACACTTAGTCTATTCACGCTGTTAGGTAAGCTCTAGGAGTTATTTAGGACACTGGTCGCTAAACTGTTTCGAGGCTCAGTAGCTGTTTGTGGCACAGACATTATGATTTAAGGCGACCAAATGGGGTGGTGGTGGGAGAAATGCCAAGCAAACCATACCGTAAGCTCCCTTTCACATCACAATTTTTTAAACAGAATTATTGAGAGAATAGTCCAAAGGAGGACTCTAGACAATAATTTCTAACAAAATCAAGCTTAAAAGAAATAAAACTTAAATTATACAGCTAAAAATGTTAAAACATTAAAACTTCTATGTAGATCGTGTAAAAGTAATAATATTTGTTGATTAATTATTAAAATTAATTTAAATTTAATGAATTATTTTCTTTAAATTAGTCATATACCAATTTAAAATAAATATAACACATATTTAATGATAGAGAAAACTTTTGTTTATTTCAGCTGAAATTGATTTGTGTGATGAAAAAGGTAATTTAAAAAAAATTTACTCAATTCCTCCATGGAGTAATGCTTTGAATTTGCTGCCAAATAAATCAACTTTCTACCTTGTCAGATACGAGTGTATGGCAACCAGATTATTCTATTAAATTATACTAGATTAACAGAAGTAGACTTCAGTTACAATATAGAGCTTAATTAATTGTAATAATAATTATAGTTTAATTAATCATCCATTGTTAAAACATTACAATAACTTTTCTGTTCTATTAATACAACAAATGACAAGCAATGCTAAAAAAGAAATGTTACAAGTTGAAGGTAAAAAATAAGTAATAAGGTAAGTAATAAGTCAGTATTTTGATGGGTCCTCAGTTGCAGGAATGGTAATGGTTTTTGTAATAAGATAGGTCATTTCTTGGGTGAAAAACCATGGAAATTTACTTGTATTCTGAGCCATTTCTTAGTAAAAGTGTGTATGTTTGAAGTGCACCATTTGGAAGCGTTTCTACGAAAAGTTCTGCACTTTTGATCCCTGATGCCTTCCAATTTTTGGTTTGGGTGATGTGTCTTGTAATATCTTCATATGTTATACGATGGTCACACATCATGGAAATTTTGTTTACCTGATGTTTCTCCTCATAGATCCATTTGGTCCCAGCTTTGTTGTCCTGAATCCGTCCATATTGACTACTGAAAGTCTATTGTTGGCTTGTTTACCGGGGGCTGTTTCTTTTTTGGGAAGTTGACAGGATGGAGTTCGCAACCATTTATGAATTGAGAAGTTTGAAGAACTTAAGAAGCCTGTCAACTAATCACAGGAAGCTTTGGTCATCCCTCCTACAGAAAGCTAAAACCATAATGATGTGTTTCAAGTAAGGAAAATGTTTTGAACAATGCTTACAGAGGAGAGTGGTCTGAAGGATAATAAACTAATGGTATTGCAAACAGAATTAAAATGCTTTTATAAAAGTGTATATGGTTTGTAGATGAAGTTCATAAGTTTCTATTTTCTGTTTCGCTCATTATATCACCTAGTGATTGCGGTTATTGAGACATTTTCAAACAGCAGTCTCTGAATATTGACTATTTTCTACCTAAATGCAATATGCATGGAGCTGCCAAGCATTACCATTGATAAAATAATAGAAGATGAATATAGATTTACTTTCAAATCTACTTTAAAAAGCTTCTGAAGATCTGACCCAGAATTAGCTGCAGGTGTATATGGATTTAAGTCAAAATGATTGATTGTATCAATATCTTGATAATTAATAATTACTGTAGCCATGATTATTCACTGCTTGCTCTTAATTCTTACACTGGTGCCTGATGTTATTTCTGTGCAAAGAGGAAGGCTGAAGCTATATTTGATTTCAATGATGAATGTAGCTCAACTCAACTTTATCTCCATCTACCAGCTAGGAGAAAATCAATTCTAGTCCTCTTGATACCATTCTTGTGTTTTCTGAATGTATTGGTTTTGTTGGATGATCTTACAGTTATACAATAATTTACTACAATAGAAGTTCCATGGCTTGGGCTTACAGATAGATTTGTTCTTGATCATGAGCTGAGGTCCAGAAAATTTTCATCTTGTTCTCAGATGTGTTAATTTTGGCCCTTAAATTCAAGAAAAGATTTCATCATAAATTTAAGAGAACAGGTTTACAGAAATATTATTTGGAATTTCAATAGAAGCTTAACGTCCTGTTTTCTAGAGGTAGGATTAGGCAACTTTGTGATACTGAAAGCAAACTTGATGCTGAGCCTAGTGACTTCAACTATGTTAAGAATCACATAAATGAAGCTCAAAAGGTTATGGCCAATCCAGCATAATTGAAATGCAATTACTGATGCCACAGAGTTGTGTGAATTATTTGGAAGGTATTTTCATAGTGTGTCTGGTTGGTAACAGATACAGGTTAGATTGTAGAGAGGTAATGTTATTGAGGGTCAAGATCTAATAGATATTCCATTAGTTTCTAACATGATGTGTTGAGTGGTATTCAGGCAAAATTCTGCAATTGGCTTTGATGAAATTTTGTCCATTGTCAACAAGGGTTTTAGTTCTGTGTTTCACACGTTTTAAAATTTATTTTCAACAGAATTCTGGAACATGGGATCCAAAGTTTCAGATTATGAGAAATTACGGTTGTCTCTCTTGTGCCATAGAAGGTTGACCTGTATGACCTTATCAATTATAGGCCAATATTTGTTCAAGGAATAACATATTTGAAAGGGTTATTCATAATCATCTGTAATTACAATTATTATAACTATATTTTCGTAAAATGTAATGATAAATTGAATTAAACTACAACATAGTTTCATGAAGTCTACTGCAGTCAGTTTGGTTGATAAGCTAACCTATGTTTGCACCAATAGTTGAGATGAGAAGGTAAATTGATACTATTGTGCAATGCTTTTGATAAGTATAGCTAGTCCAAGCCGAATCGGCACAGATCCATATCTTGCTGCCTAACGAGCACGGGTTTATAATACTTTCTTTTTCCTGTTTAGCCTCCGGTAACTACCGTTTAGATAATACTTCAGAGGATGAATGAGGATGATATGTATGAGTGTAAATGAAGTGTAGTCTTGTACATTCTCAGTTCGACCATTCCTGAGATGTGTGGTTAATTGAAACCCAACCACCAAAGAACACTGGTATCCACGATCTAGTATTCAAGTCTGTGTAAAAATAGCTGGCTTTACTAGCACTCGAACGCTGGAACTCTCGACTTCCAAATCAGCTGATTTTGGGAAGACGCGTTCACCACTACACCAACCCGGTGGGTTGGGTTTATAATACTATTCCATTAAACAGCAAATTAAAACAGTATGTATACGGTACGACATGTTTATTCTAATCAATGAACAAATCCACGTCTTATATTTATTAATTACTTATTTAATCCGAGTTTATATATTATTTAATTAATAGTTTATTTCTTTATTAGATACTGAAATAGATATGGTAAGCGATATTATGCAGATTAATCGGCTGTTACAGATTAGTGTTTAGGCTCAAATGTATTTATTTGTAGTATAGTTTTATAACTGTATAAAATATCCAAGCCAAACACGCACAAGATTGATGTCTACCATTTAAGCTAAGCTCTTCGCCCTTTGTTTCTGGGAGTGGTGAAAACCCGTACGCTAACGTAGACTATGAGTCATACATAAGAAAAACTTTTATTTCAGGTTTGTGTAAATAATAACCGAACGAATATGTCATTCTAAATATACAAATAAAACATTAAATCTCTATTTATAAACACTGTTTCTGATTCATACAGAGACTCACTTGTTATTCTAAATGATTCCATTCTGAGTTATAGTGTATTTGCAGTTAATACTTGTCCATTTAATTGTGTGTATCCAAAGAAAGGTTATTGTCCGATTATAACGTTTTCTGAGTTTCTTGAAAGTAGTTAAAGTCTTAAGTGAAATTTTATTTAAAAGTAATCTATTCGTCATTAAATTAGTTCACTTTTTTATTATGATAGTGAATTGATTTTATTATTTTGGATATGTCTAATTTACGTGGAAAATACAATCACCGCCAGGGGGAAAGAAATTATACACAACGTCTTTAGTTACATGATAGGAGAAGCTACAATTGGAATGTTTGTTAGTTACCCTATAAAAGTCGTAGAACGTGTGTGTGTATGCGTGTGTCATAGGAGTCTCAAAAAGAAGAGTTTAACGAATTACTAGTGGAAATAGCCACAGAAAAAAATTCAGATCTCGTAAATGGATAAAACACAAAAAGGAAGTGACAAACCCGGACAACTTTGATCGGAATGCCATATGACGTAAAGTGTTAAACGAGGGCTGCTGCTTACCTTCTCTAAGGAAACTTACTACAAAACTAAAAAATAATATGGTATTTAATGGACAAAAGTGTCCATTTAATGGCAAAAGTGTAGCTTATGGTCATTTCTGTTAAGCATGGACTTCAGCTGGAAGGGAATAAAAATAATAGGGAAATTCTTATTGAAAAACATGATATTCAGTACAAATGGATTGTATATTTGAATAAAGTTGAAAAAGACCAAGAAGACGTAGACGGACACGTAGATCGAGTTGAAGGAAGACCAATCGTTTAAAGGATAATAATTATCTACGTCGGTAGTGAACTGGGATTCGTTCCCAACTGCTTTACAGTATTGAAAGCCAAATCTTACTCAGATGATTATCATTTTCAGATGAACTGCAACATGCTTTTAAAGTGGAAAAGAGAAAAATTAATGCCTTAATTGCCAGTAAACGGTGTTGTTATTTTCGATAATGCTTCTTATCACAATGCTAAAGAAAGTCGAGCTCCGAATTCGGCATCAACATGAATTCAGCTTACCATTCCATGAAAATTTGATAAAAAATCCAGTTGTATAAGACAAATAAATATAAAGATCATCTGAAAACATATAAGATAGATGAGGTATTGGAGGAAGGCGGGCTCCCTGTTTTACACTTATCCCCATATCCCATTGAGATGGGATCCTTCTTGAGATGAGAAAGGATCCATCTCATCTTGGCATTTGATCTCATCGAGATGATATGGACACGATTGAAGAACCGAGTCGCAGCTGAAAAAGTACAATTTACGACAGCTGCAACAATGCAAATTTGTCATAAAAAGATCACATAACTCTCAGTCGAGACTGGATAAAAAAATATGGAATATGTTAAAAAAATGAAGGTGAGTATCGCAAGCTGCAAGGACCTCTAGAAACAAATTGAATGTGTCATCAATTTGGGAAGCGAGAGTTCATCAGAATCGTCAGAAGACGACAAAAACATGCAGTAGGGAGCGAAATTCTATGTATTCGGCAACTTTGTAATTTTTTACCTTAGTTTTATTATGCTAGTGCTAGTTACAGAATTCATAACGAAATGAACTATAAAGTGTAAAAGTTTTACTGAAAAAAGTATTGTCGAGCAAGTAAAAACAATTCTAAAAACTCAGAAAAACAAGAAATACCTGTATGTCAAGGTAATAATTATATTTAATTTTTGTTTTATTTTAAGTATTTAAAAATAAGCTAAATATTTGTGTATTGTTTTATTCTGTTATGAATTTATTTTTTTATATAAATATGACTAAAAATAATTTAAAAATTTTGTGATGTGAATTTATTTATTGAGTGGAATAAACATTAGTATAAAAAATACTAATATATATACCATAAATTAGTATAAAAAAATTAGTTAAATTAAAAAATTACTATAACATAAAAAAAATTATACTGTATATGTATCGTAAAATTTATTATTTATATATACTGTCTTCCACGACTAGTAGTATATTTTAACCCGCGCTAAGTAGGCACCATCGCCTACATCAGATCTGTGCCAATTCGGTTTGGACAAGATATACCACATATATTCATTAACAAATTACAGAAAATTGGAATCATGGGATCTACGCTTTGTTGGCTTCAGTTTTATCTGACTGACACAATCATGATTACTATCACCATTATTGATTATATATTTTTAATAAATAATTTGAATCTGATTTTATTTTATTTTTAGCAATTTAACTTAAATTAATTAAATGATAAACCCAATGTCGGAACAAAACCAAAAAGTGGACAAACGGATCACTTTCTTAATAGGAATTTAGTAAGCTCTTTAGCTGTAATAAGAAAAAAGACTTGTAGTTAATTTTTTTTCTCAACCACATTAAAGTAAATTAAAAACAAAGCTTTCCATTTCATTGTTGAAATGGATTAGGATTGGATAATTGTCCAATGTTGCCAATTACACGTCTATGCTGCAAAAAAATTCTGAAATGACAATGTTACAGTCCGCACAGTAAGTAAGGGCTATGAAAATTAAAGTTACAGTCAATTATACAGGTACAGTCAACTATATTTGGTTGACTGTCACACTAAAGAAATAATTAGATAAATAGTAAATTTAATTAGAAACAGAATAAATTATCTGAAGAATTATTGTTATTCAATAAGATTTACATTGTAGATAAAAATAAATATTGCAATTAAATTATTAATGAGATTATGCTATTAAAGAATGTTCAATTTATAACTTACAATAATGCAAAATCTCTCATAACATTGATTAATTGAAATTTAACTCTCTTCATATCAGTTTTTGATTTTGTTATAGATAACGAAAATGGAATTTTGGCTCCACATCTAGTGTTACTTGAAAATTCTAAACTTTTTAATGAGTTATCAGCAAAACTTAAAATGCAAGGTTTACCCGACAATATTAATTCAAATAGAAAGTCTAAAAAATCTAGGTCTCTACAAAAATTATTACACGGAAATTTAACCAAACATGATCAATGAGGAAAATTCAGTTCTCATTATTTAAAATTTTTTTTTTATATAACAGCCGATTTATTAAAAATAAATGATTTAAATCTTACTCTGGGTTTAGATTATAGCGTAATTAGATATATATTCTTATCAAATAACTGCACTTTTTCTCCTAGTAGACTGTTACAACTGGTTCTTCTAAACCGATGTACTGAAGGTGTCAGATTTATTTTATGCTATTAATGAAATCATATTTTGTATTCTAAATACATCAGTAGATTTACTTTGTTGGCACTGGTAAATACCCAAACACAGCAAAAATTTATTTTTGATGACTATGAGAAGAAATATTTTACTGTATATACAATATATTACTGTAATGATTAAATAAATAATAGAGTGAAACTAGGTTGGGAGAAGTGTCAGATTTTTCTTTGTTTCATTCCTTATTATAAATCAAAATTAGGACTAATTAAATGGAACACATCAATCTGACTTGAGGTAATCCCAACTAGTTAGCCTATAAACAAACATTCTACTCTCCTTACTGGACGTATAATAACATACTGACCCCGTAGGGAAAGACACTCCCCCCACCCCTCCATAACGAGTCCTTGTGGGTTTACCGGAGGTCATATTCGAAACCTCGGCTTCCAGTCCATCTCGGCCAGGTGAATGCCACCGATGCGAATACCACTAGTGACATTCCCGTCAGTGTACTACTAGTTAATGAACTCAAAACAAAACACATTTCACCGCATCTTAAGCAGGACTGAAAATACCTAACTAACAAAGGAATTGAACTACCTCGTAGAAGGTAAACGTGAGTTCAACATACAACACGAAACAAAAACGAAACATAAATTTTACACGGAATAATAATAATACAGTAACATTTAAACAAAACGCAAAAAAGGACAAGAACAACAAAAACATAATTTATAAAACAAAACATCAACAAAAATAGAATAAAAGAGATATCCAAGCAGAGCTCTAGATCCCCTCAGCAATCCTTCTTCCTTTTCCTGTTTAGCCTCCGGTAACTACCGTTCAGATAATACTTCAGAGGATGAATGAGGATGATATGTATGAGGGTAAATGAAGTGTAGTCTTGTACATTCTCAGTTCGACCATTCCTGAGATGTGTGGTTAATTGAAACCCAACCTCCAAAGAACACCGGCATCCACGATCTAGTATTCAAATCCGTGTAAAAATAGCTGGCTTTACTAGGACTTGAACGCTGGAACTCTCGACTTCCAAATCAGCTGATTTGGAAGACGCGTTCACCACTAGACCAACCCGGTGGGTCACCACTCAGCAATCCTGTCCTTTGCTAAGTACACTACAAAACTCTTCACTATTGCCCACCATTCGGCCTGGCTCCAGTTTACACGGAGATCCAACGTCGACCCGATAAGATCAAGCCGATAGATGGTCTCCGTACACATTAACTCCTACTTCGAGCATTCATAAAGAACGTGTAAGATGTCGTCCAATTGTCCACACTGAGGACACATCCCAGAATCTACCAGGCCGAATTTCTGCAGTCAGTTTCTAAAAGCACCATGGCCGGAAAGAAATTGCGTCACATATTTATTAGGGTGCGTCCAAGAGGCGTCCCGCAAACCAACAACATTTGGAAAGAGATAATGCGTATAACGCCCACCATCTGTCTCATCCCATCTGGCCTGCCACAAGGCATTGCCATATTGTTCAATTTCCCACAACTTTATCCGAAATCAACTCACCGGACTTCTTAGCAACATACCGCTGCTGCTTCTCAGACACAATAAAAGTCTATCAGTATCATGCCTACAATACCAAGACTCTTTCTTTTCCTGTTTAGCCTCCGATAACTACCGTTTAGATAATACTTCAGAGGATGAATGAGGATGATATGTATGAGTGTAAATGAAGTGTAATCTTGTACATTCTCAGTTCGACTATTCCTGAGATGTGTGGTTAATTGAAACCCAACCACCAAAGAACATCGGTATCTACGATCTAGTATTCAAATCCATGTAAAAATAACTGGCTTTACTAGGACTTGAACGCTGGAACTCTCGCCTTCCAAATCAGCTGATTTGGGAAGACACGTTCACCACTAGACCAACCCGGTGGGTTTACAATACCAAGACTGCCTTCCGTGAAACGTACGGTAACCACCAGTTGCTGTTAACAATATTCGGCGTTGAGCTCTTAGTAATATGTCCTGATAACTTTTATATTTTAGCTTATCCGCCCAAACAGGCGCCGCGTATAGCATAATAATTTTCCTATTGAGTGTAGTAGTAATGGAACTAACAATATATTAATTTTTTTTTTTAACAATATATTATATTAATTTACCTGTCTGTAACAACAAATATTTAATTTTATTTAACTTAAAGGTAGTTTTGTAACATCTTTCAATTTCTATTTAATTGTAGCTTTTTAACAAAGTCTTCGTATAAAATAACTTTTATTTTTGCGTTTTGGATATGGGATGATTATCTTGAACGTGAATTTCATTTGATTTTATTTAGGTTTCCAAGATTCTAGTCTCTCTAGTTTTGTTCTGCGTGTCAGCTGATCGAACGTTTTCGGATTGCTAAGCGATTCACAAACTTTATTCATTTTTTTTTTTTTTTTTTAATATTATATTTATTTATCGTGAATAAAAAATAAACATTGTTTACATTATATTTAATTACTATTTTGTACTTATTTGGTTACTCAGCGTCGCTCGGGCTTTGCGCAGAGTACTAACTTAATTATTATTAATTATTCAATAATTAGCAAGGAGGCTTCTTTTAAATATTTTTATTTTTTTGTGTGCATATAAGAGGTGAAGGATGAAGTTAGTAGTTGGAATGTCGACGACAGTTTCATTTATCTCAAAGCTTTTGCTATAAAGGTTAATTACACTAAGATTTTACTTTTACCGTCCGGAGTACAGAAAAATAAATTATTTGGCCTGCGGATACTTGAACGAGCTACATATAATTAGCCGTGCGAAAAACATCGACTTTCCAAGTTAATGACTATCACACAAAGTGATCGCCCCTGTACCTTTATACTCATAGCGAAAACAAGCTGGATGGGAAACTGCAATTTTTTGAACACAGAAGGCGCATGTTTGTGCCACTGGGTACCTACGGAATGCGAGTAATAAATACGTCTTCTCCGGAGGCATTCTCCGGAGATAATCATGTCGTTTATTACGTTGGACAAGAGATTCTTTAGGATTAAAAAATCCATTGGAATAAAAAATGTTTTTGGTAGATTATTTACAATTGATTTTTTTGTGTAATTAAAAAAAATCTTCTTAAGGCTCAAAACTTTTAAAGATCAATCTTTTTTAGATTGTTTTACTTTTCGAAAATCATTCTTTTGAATAATCGTCAATTTCCATAGCAACAACTTCATTTTTTTGTAAACTTAATCGAAAAATTTGAGTTTGGTTAGAGGACACATTGATTAAGTGAAAAGAGGGGATGGGGGTAGTTTTTTCAAAATAAGATGTATGTCTATTCTTTGGAACTGTTAGTGTGCAAAATTTCTTCACCATCGGAATAAAACTATAGAAAATAAGTTTGCCTTTTAAAGAAGACAAACGGACATATATATATATATATATATATATATATATATATATATATATATATAGAGAGAGAGAGAGAGAGAGAGAGTGAGAAAGAGAGATAAGAAGAAGAAGATTTATTCTTCATATTTTCCTTTCAGTCAGTCAAAATTATTTCGTTCCGAAAACAACTGAAGCCATTTTCCTTTCCTACGACACTGATTATATTAGTGTTGACTGAACCATCCTAGCAGCGCATATGGCGATATAACCAGGAATTCGTTTTCTGCTAAATATTTTTTATTAGTTTTTGATGTAGTGAGAATTTTGTATGTACACTTTATTATTCTTTTTCTAAATAAATTTTTCGCAATTTTCTAACATAAGGCATTTTATATAAGCGTCTTTATTCTGTCTTATCAAGTAAAGTTTTAGCATTTAATTTCTAAAAGGAACTATGGTTTTATTTTACAGCCTTTAAAAAAGGACGACCACAGAACCATATAGTTTATTTAATTATTTAAAGTAATAATTTAACATTAATTATTATAATAGAATTTTATTTTTGGAGATAAAGCTAAACAGAAATTAAATAAAATTAGGTTTTTTTTATTGCTATACACTTTTTTTCTACTCTTGGCGTCACATTTAAATGATATTTATAATAATAAGAAATATTATGGTATGAAATCCAATTTTCATAAAAATAATCGATTATTATGTAAGCGTGCAATTTTAGTCGATTTAGAAATCGACACAGTTGTAGGACTTTCCCGACACGCGGCTATTTTATGATGCACGGTTTACTTACACATTTGCCCACAACTTAATTTAAAATGGTTATTTTATTTAAATATAATATTTTTTGTTTATTTAATTTAATGATTCTAACTAAAGTACGGGCGTATACCGTATTTTATTCGGGCAGGTATGGCGGTACTAGTGGCCACTTTAATTACTTTTTTACTCTTTAAATATTATACATTTATTTAATTACCTGTGACGCCACAACATAGCAGATGACTGCAACAGCTGAACATGAGTGCTACACTAACGCTCCTTGTGGTGAGGGGGGTACTAATGACATAGTATACCCACTTTGTCACTAGTGTATTTAGAGAATTTTTTGGTGTGGGGGTGCGATTTTGCAAAAAAACTTTTGTAAATATTATTATTTTTTAATTTTTAACAAATGTGCCTAAGAAATATAAAAACTTTATTAGGCGAAATCTAATATTCTGAAGGTGACCTTGTTCTACAGTCTTACCTCCTTGACCTTTTAAGGTGAAAATTTAGTGGCATCGATGCTTCATATGTAGAAGTAATCTGACCAAGATTGGTCAAAATCGGTCGAGTAGTTCTGGAGATATAAGGATTTAGGTAAGGTAATTTAGGTTTTTAGTTTGTATGTGTGTTCGAACACACACATACATACGAACATCCGGAAAATTTCCATCCGGTATTTTGGGTTCCTAGGTGTTAAAACGTAAAGATTCGGTGAAAACCGCATATGTCTAAATTAGACCGATTACAATACTTCCCTTCTAAAGCTCTAAAGCTCTGCTATAGCGCTGGACGGGAAAGTAAATAAAAATAAAAATAAAATGACAATGTACATAATCTGACTTTCGTAAAATTATTAGAATAATTATTTCTATTTAAAAAAGTAGGTGGTAAACAATTAGTTTCTGCATGAATTGTGTTAATCTAATTTATTAAATTTTATTAAAAACTTTCTTTATATTTGATTTTATTATTGAATTTTTCTTTCTTTACTATAATTTTTTTTATATTCAGTTAAATCGGATATTTAAATCTATTAAAAATTTATTTAATTTAAAAATTCATTATAAAATGTATATTTTTAATGTAATTTTGAATTGATGCGTTCTTTAAACAACAGCAAATATCATTGCTTATTTTTTGAACTAACAATTGCTTTCTTCTTTGGCTTTTCAACTTCAGATGTAATACACGAGTATTACATAAATAATTGTGTATGAGTAGAATTAATTGTTTTTGAAGGTCTGTAAAAATAAAAAAAATATAAGACAGCTTAAGAATACCGGTAACCTAGAAAATAAGTAATATTTCTTTTAATTCGTTAAACTTGCCCTTTTTGAAGTGGCGCAAAACTAAAAAGTACGAACAACTATCCATACTTATAATTTGCCGTCGATTTCAAAAGGCGCTGAAATTTAAAAACTAAAAAGCATATATTTTATGTTATATATTAGATTAAAATATAGGTACATCTACATTAGTGCGTCTATAGAAAGAAACGCAAAGTCTTGAAACGTCTTACTGGAATTTTTAAAAATGTAGAATGCGATCTAAATATATTTTAGCTAAGAGTGTAGCCAAGGTTCTGTAAATTGAGGGAGTATATATTCTCTATCTGAAATTTACCGAGTAATTTTCTTGCATAACAAATATAATTTATCGACAGATAACATATATAAAAACGCTTTTATAATCCCTTATAAAAGCCTTATTAAAAAAAAAAATCATATAAAATATAATCATATATCCCTTATTAAAGAAATAAAATAAAAAAAAATCTCCAAATCATCTTTACATATATAATGTCATTTTTCGTTTAAAAAATGTTTGATTTCAGTTACGCAGAAAAAACTTAACATCGGGACAGTCACAGAAACTTTGTCTAAAAAATAAAAAGAATAACCGAAACCCGTTGGATTTGACATTAAAGAAAAGCAAATAAATCGGGGTCGATTGATCCTTAAGTCGATTAAAAATTTTTGAGAATAAAACAAATTATTTTCATAATTAATTAATAAATACAAACACTAAATTACAGCTGTTAAAACTAAAGTCACGCTGTTTCAAGCTTAGCAATGTAAACAAATGAATGTGTTATATCGTTAGCGTAAATTTAATCAAATACATTGCAGTGGTATAAACTGCTTGTTTTCTGTATTTGTTCAGATGTAAAGGAGAACGGTTAATGTCATTTGTAATTTGTTAACGTGTTAATTAATAAAAACAACATTTCTATTCGATTTAATTTTTTATATGATGGTTTTTTATTGTTCAATTTACGGTAAATAAATTCAAGTAATTTGAATAAAAAACACGGATGAAATGTTGTCAGGCGCAACTCTAAAAATGGTGTAGGTTCACCGAATAAGAAATATGTACCAGCACACTAAAGTTCTTTAATATTAATTTTATTGTTATTTGTCATTTACATACAGTTTGTTAGCTATAAACATTATATAATTCATTATTTGTGTTAAATTTCTGATCCTTGGTTATTATAGCTTTCAAAATAACAAAATTAGTTTTTGGAGTGATTGTTTTTGAGTTGAGGGCCAAATATCGATTTAAGTTTTTGAGGATAACTTATCTTCAAGATTTACTAATGTTTTTAAATGTGTATTATTGTTAACAGTTGTCAGCTCTGATAACATTCAGCGTAAAACTCGAATGATCTTGTATATTCACGTTGCAGGGTGCAAAATTATAGATTTCGTATGGTATGTGTGCGTGCGCGTGTGCTCACATATGACTAAACATACTGAACATTTAACATAGTTTATATTTTATTTTAAAAACATACTTGGATCTATTTACTTTCTATGTCGTATTAATTTTCCATATAAATTATGCCGTGTTATTTGTTTTAATAACATCTGTTTTTCAAGAACGACAGAATTTTTCTTTCCATTCATCGTATAAGTTTTTTTAGTATATTAATTGCATTAGACTTTTCTTTTATTTAGGAAAAAATGGATTTTTATTTTCTCATAATAATATTTATGAATTTATTATCTAGCGGATTCTTAGCAAACAATGATTACAGCATAGGACTTGGATTTCCAAGAACCGAGGTACTAGTTCACAATTCCAATTTCTATTATGACCAAATAACTACGAAACCTAACTTCGTTATTAATATATCAAATACTATAAATAACGTAAGTAAATTCTGCTGTTTATAACTGAGTATAAGTAACTTACGTGTACACATTTTTAGAGTGGTTGCACATTCACACACACACAGATAGAGAGAGAGAGAGAGAGAGATCGAGAGAGAGTGAGAGAGAGTGAGAGAGATTGTATGTATATAAATATACAACTGCTTCACATATCTGAAGCAGAAGCAACAACATACCTTTTTCTTTGAATGACTGACGCTTGTAAAGCATTTCAGATAAAAGAGGCACCAGCCAGACAGAGTCTTTCTCCGAGAGTAAATATAAAACTGTTGAATTCAGTCATTCTCAGTAGTTAAAGAAGTGTAGGTGTCACTTTTGTTTGACCGAATATGGGCTGAATTTCGATGGGTTTGTAACCGATATTCAGCTCGGGTTATGTTAGGGTGAGGGTTATGTTGGGGACCTTGCTTTCTCAATTAAGCTTAGCGTAGGATTTATTAATCATGAAGCTAGCCAAGTCGTTTTTGGGAGTGACTTGAGGCTATTTCAGATCTCCTACAACCAATATGGTTACGGTGTAAACATACGCATTTGGATACTACAATATTTTATTATACGTTCTTTAAATGATTAAAATTTTTCTTTCATTTAAATCTATATTACGTTTAATTATGCGATAGCATTTTTAATTACAAGATCCATATATTGTCGCTCTGTCACGAAAGCTTTAATCTCAGTTTTATTTTCAAACGTCATTTCTTCAGGTTTTCATAACGACTTTATTTTTTATAACTATTCGAACTGACGAGCTATATTTATATGATAAAATTACTATCTCTGCATCTCTATCAAGAATAAGAGCTGTTGTGAACGCTTCCATGCTTCGCAACAGCTCTTATCTCAATTCCTCCTTGATTAGAGACTAACAAACATTATTGGGAAAAGGTAAACGTCTCCTGAGAAAGAATGCGCAAACTATGGAGAAATATTGGGTTGAGTTATTCGATAACGGTTTTGTTACCTGGTTTTGTAGAGAATGATATTGGTTTTTTTTTTTTGTAATACTTTATTGTGCTAGAAAGAAAGATTGTACATTCATTAATAAGAATCCACAAGGATAAGTTAATAGTTTTAATTTTCCAAACATGGATAACCAATCTTACTTTATGAGAGAACTCCGTGGAATATAAGTAAGCATAATAAATAGTTAATAATGATGATAATTTTAGAAAGAATAGTACGGTTTGTTTTGTTGCTAACAAAATTAATTTGATCATCCCAAGAGAACTTGTCAATTAATAAGAAGCCGAGAAATATCGCTTATGGGCAACAGAAATAATATAGTTATCATTCATGGGAATTCTTTCCACGCGATCAGAAATGTTACGTCCATCTTACCAAATATAACTGTTTATCCGTATTTGAAGTTAGATGGTTATAAACCGTTCGGTGAATAATTTTGAACTGCTATCGGGATTTATTAATTACGTATAAATAATTATATTCAGATGTAAAAACAGCCATATAATCTGCGAATTGTACGTGTTATTAATCATTTCTTTAATGTTATCTGATTTTTGCAGGATAAATTTTACACTGTTGCACTGGGAGTTAACCTTAGCACACAACAGCAGATGGAATTCATGTACTGCTTGGTAAATATTAAGGTTGGTTGTAAAAGGTATTCTACAAAGTTCAAGAAATTATAGATTTCTTATTAAAACAAAAAAATAAAAAAAATGTAGTAACTTTACGTGAAACTACCTATGGAATAGGAATCCTCTTATTTAAGAAAAAAAAATTATGTTTATTATAAAAAAATCATTAAAGAAGTTTTTAATTAAAAAATTATTATTACGAAAATTATTTAATAAAAAAAAATTACATTATGTAAAGCGGTTTATTTGGTAGTTTAGATTTATTTTCAAGGAATAGATTTTGTTTATTTGAAAATTTTCTGAATGTTTAGTTTTACAGAAAAAATATATAAAACGAATTGCATCTAAATCTCATCAAAACTTTACTATTCTAAATTATTAATTTAAATTTATAATGTAAATATTAAAAAAAATTGAAACGAGTGCGTCGTTGCGTGGACACACGACGAAAGCGAAGCTTCTAACACAATGTTATATGAATTATTAATGGTGCAAAATGATTAATTTTTTCCTTGTAAGAAGGATATGAAGTATTATGATCGCGAAAAATCTCGGTTTTCAGATTTCAATGGAAATATCCATTTTGATTATCCCTGAATCCATTTTGACTAGTTTCGGCGTGACGTCTGTACGTACGTATTTATCTCGCATAACTCAAAAACAATTAGCCGTATGATGTTGAAATTTTGGATTTAGAACTATTGTAACATCTAGTTGTGCACCTCCCCTTTTGATTCCAATTGACTGAACCAAAAGTGTCCAAAAAGCCCAAAATCCAAACGAATTTGAACTTTGGACTTTTTCTTAACTGCAGTAATAAGTCCTCATTGGGAACTTTGCAATGATATATCATAAGCGTTAGTTATTTTCATCGGTTCCAGTGTTACAGCCAAATCAAATTTTAATTAATGAAATAGTTGGATCATATAAGGGGAAGGCACATAGGTTCGAATCAGACTTCAACTCCTTTTTTTAATTTTTTTTTAATATATTGATTTTTTATTAACCTCTGACTGTAAAAAAATTTACTATAAATAATAATTCAATAATAATTACAAAAAAAAAGTAACATAAGTTATTAATGAAAAAAAATTTACGTACTTTTCATTAAAAAAAAAAGTGTATATGTAATTTAATAGGCGTACAAGAAATCATGTGGTGTTCATATCAGATTTTTTATTAAGAAATATGAACTAACATACGGTCAGCTGTATTACATCATCTGCAGCATAGACAGCGGGTGAGAGAGACAGAGTGAACGCGCGTGTACGCATAAGCTGTGTGTAAGCAGTTGATTTTCATAAAAATATTATTACACTGGCTTTCAAAACCAAGAGCCTAATACTTACTATTAATTTCCAATTTTTTCTTATCAATTTATCTTTATTGTATAATAATTTCCGGTAACTACTTTTTTAAATCCAATTCCTGTAAATAGAAATGATTGTCAATTTAATGAGGGTCCTTACTATTTCTTTTCTCGTTAGATGTGGTAAAATATATTAAAATTAGCATATTTACTTAAAAATGTTAGATATTTCGTATGACCATCTCGTTACTACCGATCTTCGTGGTTGAGAGGTAGCGTCTCGGTCTTTCATTCGGAAGTCCCGGGTTGGAATCCCGGTCAGGCATGGCATGGCATTTTTCAAAATTCAAAAATTCTATTTCTATATACCAAGCACAAGCTTCAAGCTTATGTGGTAATATTATCAAGAAAAACAACAAAGAAATTTGTGCACCATTATAGTGTAGCGTGTCATTTCCTCTATCAATTTTTACTGATTTCTTATGATTTTATTTAAATAATTTTTTAACTTTCTATCAGAAAATATAAAGATTAATGGTTTTTCACAGTAAAAGTTAAGTCAAATAATCCATGATTATTTTAAAACTCCTGTACCTATAGATCGATTTTCAAAATTCAATTTAGATTTTTTTTTTATCAAGTAATGCACTTGCTGATTATGTGGTTATATTTCCAAATTTTTTGATTTTTTAGGGTATTAAAATTTTTTTTACTGGAGAAAGAGATAAATTGTTTCGTTTTGTGAATTTAATTCTTTCTTAAAACAGGGTTAATTCTAAGCTTCAGTGCAATACTAATTTTAATTTTTCAAATATTCAAATCCAAATATCTCAATAACTAATGGACTGATTTCAATCATTCAAATTTCGTTGTCTGTAGAATTTTCTGAAGATTAATTTTTTTTTTTTTAATTTTATTGTAAGCTTAATTTTAACCTTATTAAAATTTTATAATATGATAAAGAAAAATGTTTTAATCAGATAAAAAAATTATTAACATCTACTCATTATCTTCATGAGAATGATCACGTTATTCCTAGAGAGGTCACCAAATTTAGCAAAAGTTTAAATCGCAATTTTTGTAAATCTTCAATATGAATTAAATATTATATTTTACGATTATTATTCTTTTTAGTATTATTACAGTATTAATCTTTGCCCAACATGGACACCGTTTGTATATTACATCATCCAGAACTGGAATTTTTCTGTAAATTTAGTCATTTTATTTCTCCCTGTTTTCTGTTTAAACAAGTTTTATATTTCAAATATAAATTTAATATTTTTACAAATCTTCTAGTAACCTCGGTTTTTTCCTGTTAGTCCAACTTCAACCACCATGTAAAGTGGTAAGTTGAATCCCAGCCACCTTGTAATGAAGTCAAACACCAGGATTTCAATGCAATTTAAAATAATCCATGTAATTTTCATGATCTGTATAATTTAAAGTGGAGGAGTAACTTATACACTTGTATATTTATATTATTATTTATTTATTTTTATTGCAATTTATGTTAAGTATAAATGTATCGGTTAAGGAGATATTAAGGTATTTATTTAATTTTTTATTATATTCTATGTTAACGAAATGGACTTTTCAACAGTTTGCCAATTGTATCTGATATATTATTTAAAAAATTTTGCCAAGAAATTGTGCTAAACTTGCATGTCAACGGGTTAAATAAAAATGGAATGAATGTTTATTGGTTAAAATTACAAAACGGTAAGTGGATTATACTGTTTTGATAAAATTGAGATTGTTTTATATATAAAGATACTAGAGAGTGTCTTCTCTCTTTATCTGACGAAGATCCTAGGCTCACCATTATGTGAATGTGAGTTTTTAAGTGTACGTGAACTTAAGAGTTATATTAATTAATTTAGAAGTTAAAAATGTTTGTATATGATTAAGGAGGAGAGGAACAAAATGAATTAAATATAATTTAATTTATAATTTATTAGAAGATGCTATTAAATTTCTTTATATGGGGAAAGAAATTCATTATTTCAAGTTGGAATCTGCAAAATATGCCCATCGCCTCCACTTTAACATGCAGTTACTGTAAAATCACATCCTTCATCTACACATATTGCACCATTTTTGTGTATTAATGTTTGTAATGGGTAAACTCAAACTGTCATCTTAAAACACATCATCGCAGAAAAGACATGCTAGTGGTTATCAGTTCAGTGTTTTCTTTCATCCAGGGCACCGCATAGAAAAGATCCAATCATTTCGGTAAGGATTTTGCTCATAGTTGTAAATATTTCTTCATTCAGTGTTGAGGTAAGTGTTATTTTAAAGATATTTTTATCATAAATTAACCTTTTTATAGTAAGGGATCATTCAACTAAGGACGTTCGTTAGCCATTACGCTAGATTTGAATCAGAGAAATAACTTCATTAAACATACAGCACATTGTGTTCGTTTACTTATGATTACTGGTTTTAAGTGTGCGAATGCTCAATATTAAAATAAAAACACCTTCATTTCTGTGCATGCACACAACACACAAACAAACATATCAGTCTGCACTCTCTCATACATATTCATACAAATGTGATATAAGTTAAAAACAAAACTTGATTTTAAAACCTAAAAACTAATTTTAAATAATGTAACGTAGGTTATAAATGACTGTATGTAATGTATGGCAGGACGACTCTAGATGATTTTAAGAAAAATGTAGTCAAAGTTTTGCTGTTATCTCATAAATAAATACAAAACCTGAAAAGATACACAATTTTGAAACTGTAAATATGTGTAAATATAAATTAGTTAAATATCATTGCATAAAGTTTTAAGGTTCTTATGCAGTACAAGTCGACCATCAATAAATTATCACATTATATCATATAAAACAGTAATAGAAGGTAAATGTGTAATTGTGTGAAGGACAACAGGACAACAGGTCTTTACAACAGCATTAAGGATGTGCTTTTAAAATAATCTTCCTTTATATAGGAATTTCACCAATAAAATAGTGCTTTCTACATTATTAGAGAGTATTTTTTTCAGAATTCAGGTCATTCTAAATTTCTGCCATCGTTAATTTTTGTAGGTTGGAAATTCTTCCAAAGGCTGTTTAACTTTGATTTTAATATCACAGATTGCAAACCTTGGTAACCCTGTTCCATATGTAACGATGTAAGGTTAGTATCACCAATCCTCAGTCTTGTTAATGTAACATCTTCTCTTCCTTAAAAAGATTCTTTCTTTCCATTTATGTGGGCAATCCTTCATGGAGTTGAGTTTCGTAAAATAATTTACCAATGTTATTTGCAATTTCTTTTTCACCATGCATTTTAACAGAAACTTAATATCATCTGGTCTAATAAGATCGACATCAATATTCATAAATGAAGCAGCCATCTATTCAGCTACATCAGCGGCTTTGTAAGAAAGAAAGACAAGACCACTTGAATACCCACTTTTGCCCCTAATAAGTAATGACTCTGTATGTTCCCAATGTTCCTTATATGAGGGTATTCCATTGTAAACATATCTCGCACTTAGATTTTTTCATATAGAACCCTTAGCAGTTGGTATATTCTATTTTAATCTTCCAAATTTCTATAAAAATTGCACTCATCAATGTGCCATTCTGTATGTAGCTGATCATGCCCAAGCGACATTCACACCTGATAACCATGGTGCTGTATTACTGCCATTAAATACGTTACATTACATTACATTACTGCTATTTGTTTTTTTATTACTTATTACAACCATTTTTTAAACAAATGATTTATCATTTTAAAGAAAATTAAATAATTTTTTTTTAAATAATTAAATAATGCCTGTGGGTTTTGTTAGATTTATAGTTAGGGGAGATGATGATTCATATTAAATACTTTACCATTTGAAGTAAAATTACATTCTGAAGACTATTATCCAAATTATAATAGTCACAATGAAGATAATATAAACTGCTGTTTAACTAATATGGACATTTAATGAATGAAAGGGATTTAATTCCCTCAGACAACTCTAGAAGTAATTATTGAATGATAATTTTGCCTTTTTTTAAAAATAAATAATAATAATAATAATAATAATAATGATGATGGTGATGGTGTGATCAGATGTGAAAGGGCAGAAATCTGCATGTGTGGAATGGAAACACATGAAGGCGATCCGTGTAAAGATCCTCCCGTTTGTATTAACTGCAAAGGGCACCACAACTGCCAATCAAGAAACTGCCCAGTGTATAATTTTGAAATGGCCATTCAGCAGTTTAAAACACTGCAAAAGGTAAGCTATCCTAAAGTGAGGAAAATTATCAGCAATGGGACACCTTGACCAACAACAACATGCAGAAGCAGCTGTTGCTCCCTCATTATCTAAATTTAAAGTGAAGCAGTTGCTTACTAAGCTTGCACCAAGTCTTGATACGATGTTAGAGAAAATCATTAACATTAAGATTGAATCTAGTAAGTGACATTAAAAATCTGAGAAGATGATGCAACCACCAATTGATGTGCACAAGGTTAAAGAAACATCTGACAAAGCCAAAAACATCATTCCTTTGGTCAGTCATAAGGCAAAGGAGGATGTGGCAAGGGTAAAAAAAAAGTCTGAGACTAGTGCAATGCAGGTGCAAGTAACAATAGAGAAAGCACTAGATATAGATATTATAGAACCAGCACTTATGGAACTTCCAAAAGCCTAGAGGACACTTAAAGAGAAGGCAAGTACATCAGCTGCCTTAAGTATGCCTTTGGAGATTGAATCAAGTTCTTCAGCCACTGAAAATATATCACTAGAGATTGCATCAAGTTTAAATTCGATAACAACAATGTTAACTGCTCCGTCTAAGATGTCATCACCTGATGTCAGTCATAGAACATCATTGGTATCTGAAAGGGAGGAAGGTTAACTGGCGAACAAAGACTAATGTGCAGTGTTTGTAATATAGTGCTTACAGTCAAGCATCTAATGGAAGAGTGTACCATATATGAGGACCTCAGAAAGAGGTTTGGTCTAAGAAATAATATTGTTGCTGATTTGAAAAATGAAAATGAAGAAACAAGTAGTTGCCTATGTTCACACCAGTAGACTATTAACAAGTCTGTAATCAAACTCAACTTGTGTTAAGGAATCTAAGTGAAGTAGTCTAATTAGGTCTAAGTATGTCTACATCCATAGGGATGTAGACATTATTTTAATAATGTTAGTATTATGATAACATTATTTCTCATTTTGTTTTTTGTGTTTTACTTTTTTTAATATCAGAGCCCTTTACACCCTATAAATATTCTTAGTGTTTGTGTTTAAATGTTCTGTGTTGTTAATTTTGGTGTTTTTAAATAAAATATATAGGCCCCTTTACAGTCTTACATATGACGAACCAGAAGGTGATTTAAACCTTATTTTAAAAAAATGTGACGAGAACTAATGACCATAGAAAAGTTGATGCCCATACATAAAAAAAAAAAAAAAAAATAATTTACTGGCTAATAACGAGTTAAATAGTCCTAGAGAGATGTAGACGACTTTTTTCTTCATTAAATTAATGTGTTTGTATACAACATGTTAATCTTTTTAACAAATAGTCTGTGTAACTATTAAAACAAATAGTAGAGAAGAATCAGATTTAACATCATGATCTTTTCTTTTTTCTGTATTTACACTGTGCATGTCCGTCAGTTGGTGTTTTGTGCTGCTTAGAGGACCACAAATTTTTTGTATAAATATGTTTATAGATTTGTCATTAAAGATTGTACTATTAATATTTTTTTCCATTAAATTATAAAATAATTTGCTATTCAATATTTTATTTTTCAGAAATTATTCTACTTCACTTCTATAAAATGCAAAAATGTTAAGCTCAGTTAAAAAATACAATTTTACTTGCTCATAGAACTTCTTTATTGGCAGAACATTTGGTTTTCGATACTGAAACTCCTCCTTTCTAATAGAGTTTTTTTCCCAAATGCAAGTAATATACTCAATATTTTCAAAGGGGCCTGATCCTCTCATCTTCACAGACCCCTTCAAAATAAAAAAGATTAAAGTATTTTGAACGAAGTACTTGAATGTTTTTAAATATTGCCCTACTTTTAGAAGCAATTGAAACTATCGATGGTTTGTATTGGGTCCGAACCCTTTGACCTACAGCTCCCTTCGAAAGTTCTAAATTTTAAATGTGGTTTTTGTTTTATTTTATTTTATAAGGTTATACGTTGTCTTAGAAAGAAGGCTTAATATCCATTTCTGAAAGGAGGAACGATATTCATTTTTAATAATAGAATTGAGTATTATACTAACAACACAACTTATAAGTTCGGTTGATTCTGAAGGTTTATTTAAATTACATGAGATAGTGTGTTAGTGTTACGAAAGAATTGAAAGAATTTTTTGTGAAATAATGTAGGTGTTCATTTTGAGATTTCTGAATCATGCTGATCGCAAATGATTTCATTACTTGTCCAGAATTTAAGTACCAAATCCAAGCACGAGACCAGTACTTATGCCATTGCCTTTCATATGGAAGATCGTGGATTCAAATCTTAGTCAGTTGCCCGTTTTTCATTTCTCATTATAGAAACATTGGCTGGCACTAGCCTATCAACCACTGTCACTGCTTCATCAAGTAAAATTTATCTGGGAGCATAAACAACTGATAAAAAGTGAGCGTTTGATAACAGTAAGAAATTATAAATGATAAACCATTATTGAGTGGATTAAGATTAATAGTGTTTTGGATTTAATAGAACACAATGTAATATAGGAGATAAGAACTGGCAAATAATATTCATATCCAGAAATGATAATGCATTTGCTTATTCTAATCTGATTTTTACTTTTAGAGTATCTGTTAAATCTGCATGATCATAATAACAAAGCCATACTTTTAATAAATCTTAATTAATTGTGTAATTAAAGTATACATAATTACAAGTAATTTTTTTATATTAAAATATACATATTACCTTAAGTGTGAGTATATATACTTTAAGTGTGTGTTGTGTGTATGTGTACACACACATCAAAAACTTCAAAATCTTTGATTGTGTTAAATATATTTAAGCAATATGGTTAAATTTTTGTAATCAGTTACAAAAGTATGGTACGAAACCACTGCTAACCATATTTATTTTTGAAAGTAACGCATATTCATGCTCAGTACCTTATTACCAAACACTTTCATGCAAAGGTTATGCATTCATTTCTACTGATAACCAGTGTAACCTGGATATTGCCTATTGCTCTCAATATAATGTACTTTTCATATTTTTCCCGATTTTAGGCTTTACTAATCAGAAATTTAGTAATTAGTGAATCTGTGGAAGTCAGACCTGGAGGATGGAGGGGTTGCTTGATGACTGTAATTCTTTTATTGCTAAATAATGACTTACGTTTTTTGGTAGAATAGATGTGCGCCCAAGACTAACCAGTTTTTCGATTTAAACATCTCGGATCTCACTGGACGAATTCCACAGCCTGTGTAAAACCTCTTCATAGAAATGTTTCGTGATCGAAACTGTTCTATGAAGAGGTTTTACGCAGGCCGTGGAACACTCCTTGAGAAGTGAACTCCGATGAATAATTCGTTTGATACCGTAAAAGTCGATAAACATGGTTTCCACTGTCAACTTTTACAAGTCGAACAGAGGGTACTGCACGGACGTTCAACATCGGACGAACACATACGAGACGAACTGATGGTGAATTCCGCCGTTTCCTACTGAAACGCCCAATTTAATCACCTGTAATGATTCTACTAAAATATGTTTAATCACTACCTCATCTCTCGTTGCTCGAAACTTAACGAATGCGGTGCAGATTTTCTCTTATCCAAATCTTATTTCAAAATTACTCACACAGATTTACAGATCTTTTATTACTACCGATCGTTTCAACATGCAGTCTCGTTGAAATTGATCGATTTGTATGCACAATTTCTCTTACGTTTGGACAGCCTCTATTTCGGATGGAGATCGGTCAGTCAAGTCGAGTATGAACTTGTAAACGATTTGCGTTCTTCCCAAAAACAAGAATACTATCCTAACACTAACGATCGAGAAAACATTTATCACCGTACATATTTTTAAATCATTAAACATTTCTATAATATTGTTTTCTAATTAAAAATAAATTTTATTAGTGTTCGTTACTCAGTTACAGTTTGAATTTCTTTCACTGGAAGGAGTTTTGGCGGAACAAACTATAAAATATTTTGCCATCTCATGTCAATATTAAAAGCAGAGTGAACTCAAGTTCTGTTTAATTATTTAACCAGTATACTGTGCGTTTAAAAAATATGAAAACAAAATATTGTTTTATTAAAAAGAAGATACAAAGTTCTGTATTCTTACAACCATTAACGAACTAATCTGGCAAATATAATCTCCCTACTTCAGAAGAAGTTTAATTCATAATTCAAAGTATACAAATATTTTTGTCTTCTCATTAATAAAGATTATATCATTTATCTCTTAAATTCAACTGTTGAATACCACATTAAAAAAATTAGGTGATTATGTATATTATTTTGTATCTATTGTTGTTACTTTTCTATGTATATTCTTTATTGTTTATTTTTGTTGTTTTATATAATACTACATGGTAGTCTTACTTAGTCGCTAATGGCTATAATGGTTGATGCGACTATAAAAAAAAAAATAAATAAATAAATATTAGAAATTAATGGAAAAACAAAATTAATCCGATTAAATTAAAATTACATTACGTTTCATGATAAATAAGTATTCAAGAATAAAAATAATTTCACATAAACCATTACGTATTAGGCTTCATCATTAAAGTAAGTAAAGTAAACTATATTGTTACTGTAGTAACAGGTCGTGAATATTTCCCAAACTATTTTCACGTACAGCCATTGTGTATTTTATTTGTTCGAAGTTGAAAAAGTATTAAGCATTTTGTTTCTAATATCTTTCAATTAAATTTCTAATTTCTTAGGAAATATGTTCACAAAGAAAGGAAACAAAAAAAAAAACGGGCTATGGAATAATGAGATCGCGATCTATCCGACAAACTTATGAAAGAAACTTTCCTAAAATATGTAGCATGCTTTGTTATATTAATTTTGGCTGATTTAATTTTGTTATTCATGATTTTAATTAACGAAAAGTAAAATAATAACGAGACGGAACCGTAATTTATCATTTTTCCTCGGTTAAATTTTCCTTCGTTCTTTCATTCGATAAGCTTTGTTATAAGTAGGTTAATTAGATATTTTTAATAGATTCATTTATTAAATTTAAGGTAAACATATTAAGTTAGGAAAAAACGGTTTACGCGGAAGAAATGAAATCCTAACATAACAATTAAATGGTTAATAATTGATTTAAATAAATCAACAAGCGTAAATAATTTCACATATAAAGTAATCTGTGAAAACCTTTCCGTACACGGTTTAAATGGATTTAACAAAAATCGAAACTCACACGTCTGGTAATCCCTACGGAAGTCAGAGAGAAGTATGTTCCCGAAAGAGATTAGGAAAAATTGTGAAAAAGTGAAAGATGATTTGCGTAAGGAGTAGCAAAAAATGCAAGGATAGTCGATCAAAATTTTGGTCGATGATAAGAGTTCTATGATAGTTCTTATACCCAGAAGAATATATACGACCAAAAAAAAACAAAAAGAAACAGAAAATACAATTTTATTAATTTTTATTGTGCGGAGGAGATGAAATTTCGATATAAGAAACTGCTGTATTCTCTTTGTTTGCATACAATCAAAGAGTTTCCATCAGAATCTGCCGTACTGATCATCACGTAACTGAGTTAAAAAAAATTTTCCTTGTGTTTCAGTTACAAGAAAAATTATGAGATGCACATAATTAATTCAGTCGTCAACTTTATTATTGTTTGGAAGTCGGCTCGGCAATCTGCGTCAATTCGATTTACTATTCCTCTGTAGATTGTCTACAAACATATTGTCAAGCGTGAAAAGATTGAAACTGTAACTGATGTCACATTATCGGCTAGAACACTCTAGAATAATGTTGTCTAGAAATTGCATTAACCGATTTAGAAAGTCACACAATAGTGGCCTTAATAATGTTATGTAGAAAAAGAAGTTAAAAATATTGTGAATTCAACACTTGAGAATTCAGCTGGGTGTTGCAAGATTAAAAGTGGAAATGAAATAACAGAATTTATAGTGATTATAAGTAAGGATACGAATTATCGCGAAACTTATTGAAGTCAGCGCATTATTTAGAAAAATAGTATAAAGAGGTGAATGTTAAAGTGGGAGGTGAATGTGTATTTAGTATGTACTTTGTTGATTACGTAGATAAATATATTTATAAATACTTTATATTTAAATAATTTGTCGTATATAATAAATAGTTTGTTGATTATTGAGGTAAATAGTGAAAGATAATATCTACTGGATCACAAAAAAGTTGTAATAAGGATAAAATCAAAACCTAAACCGACAACGATTGTTAACGTCTATATGACTACAAGCGCCCATGATGATGATGAGGTAGAGTGTGTATACGAAGAGATTGATGAAGCAATTAAACACGTAAAAGGAGATGAAAATTTAATAATAGTTGGAGATTGGAATGCAAGCATTGGAAAAGGTAAGGAAGGAAATATAGTGGGGGAATACGGGCTGGGCAAAAGGAATGAAAGAGGGGACCGACTTATAGAGTTTCGCACGAAGTATAATTTAGTAATTGCCAACACCCAATTTAAAAATTATAATAGAAGAATATACACTTGGAAAAAGCCAGGCGATACTGCAAGGTATCAGATAGATTATATCATGGTTAAGCAAAGATTTAGAAGTCAACTCGTTGACTGCAAAACTTACCCTGGAGCAGACATTGATAGCGACCATAATTTGGTGATAATGAAATGTAGATTTGGGTTTAAAAACCTGAAGAAAAGGTGTCAGATGAATCGGTGGAATTTAGAGAAGCTTGAGGAAGAGGAGGTAAAGAAGATTTTTGAGGAGCACATCGCAAGAGGTCTGAGTAAAAAAGATAAGGTAGAAAATGTAGAAGAAGAATGGGAGAATGTTAAAAAGGAAATTCTTAAATCAGCAGAAGCAAACTTAGGCGGAATAAAGAGAACTGGTAGAAAACCTTGGGTTTCAGACGATATATTGCAGCTGATGGATGAACGTAGAAAATATAAGAATGCAAGTGATGAAGAAAGCAAAAGGAACTATCGGCAATTAAGAAATGCTATAAACAGGAATTGCAAACTGGCGAAAGAAGAGTGGGTTAAAGAAAAGTGTTCAGAAGTGGAAAGAGAAATGAACATTGGTCAAATAGACGGAGCATACAGGAAAGTTAAGGAAAATTTTGGGTTACATAAATAAAAATCTGTGTTAAACAAAGATGGAACACCAATATATAATACGAAAGGTAAAGTCGATAATATAATTTGTTTACATCAAAAATTAATTTAAATGTCAGGAAAATATTTTTGAAAGTGTATGTTTGGAGTGTCGCTTTATATGGAAGTGAAACTTGGACAAACGGCGTATCTGAGAAGAAAATATTAGAAGCTTTTGAAATGTGGTGCTATAGGAGAATGTTAAAAATCAGATGGGTGGATAAAGTGACTAATGAAGAGGTATTGCGGCAAATAGATGAAGAAAGAAGCATTTGGAAAAATATAGTTAAAAGAAGAGACAGACTTATAGGCCACATACTAAGGCATCCTGGAATAGTCGCTTTAATATTGGAAGGACAGGTAGAAGGAAAAAATTGTGTAGGCAGGCCACGTTTGGAATATGTAAAACAAATTGTTAGGGATGTAGGATGTAGAGGGTATACTGAAATGAAACGACTAGCACTAGATAGGGAATCTTGGAGAGCTGCATCAAACCAGTCAAATGACTGAAAACAAAAAAAAAAAAAAAACACAAAAAAGTACCTAAATATGAACAAGATCTGAAGTTTATCGCGCAGATATTTCATGAAGACTAAACAGTAGGTTTAAATATCAACCTCAGCTAGTGGAAATATCTGAATTTTGGATGAAAAAGGTAGTAGATGAATTTCAGTTCGGATAAATAAGGCAAAGTATTTGAGAGGGGCTAATTAATAAGGAAGGAGTAGTCGATGAGATAATGGAAAAAATAAATAAGGATGATTAATAACTATAACCTTAATTCCATTCGGTAGGATAGGAAGATATGAAAAGTTGAGAAAAAGGATGTAACAGCCGTTCAAGGCGTAATTGCTTATGGAGAAGAAGACCGACACATAAAACGAAGGAAGCGATCAAAGTCTTTAACAACAGAAATTCTAACTTAATAATAGTAAACAGATGATTAATTAGCGTACACTTTTTAACTTTGACTATAACTTGGACATTTTTAATGCTGCTGGAGATAAATAGTGAGAAATAATATCTATTGGATCACAAAAAAGGTATCTAATCAAGATAAGATGCTTCATTTTCAGTTCCGTCTTTTTGACAGAAATTTTGTGTATTTTTGAAAATCTACGGTGATATTACCTTTCTTGTGGTGATGAAAGCTATAGAGAATGCGTTGAATGTTGAAGAGTAAGGTGGTTGTAGATTACGTTGTTGGTGGCTGCAAATAAAACCTATCGCACTGTTAGGCATTTTTAAAACTAAAACTTTTTTGTATATTTAATTAAAAAAAGAAAAGTTACACAAAATAACTGTCGTAGTGTTATTATTATTTATTTAAATTTTAATTAAGTAAAAACTGAGTGTTGAGTATTAAATAATAGTTAACTGTTGATTTTATATATGTAAAATTATATATATATATTTTCTCTTTTTCTTACAGGGTGACAAATTTAAAAACGGGATAATGCTTAACGGCTTGCCAGATGAAAATATACTCATGGGTAAGATGATTAAAATTTCAGTTTGAAATAAATCTTTATTTTGATGGGCACATAAAAATACATTATATAGATCACCCAATATATGATAAATTATAGGTATAAAAACAAATCATAAGATAAAAATAGATATGTTTATAAAGTCAACATCAGTTAATTATTTAAATACAAACAGGTGAAATAATGTTGAGATAAATACATTAAATATAAAAAATTACTACAAAGTAAGTCACAATTCAGAAGACGCGATTGAAATTTACTTCGAGCTCATATTTACGTACACGTTGAACAGGATGCAGATAAAGCGAGTTCTTAGCTTTAATTTTAGATAGTATAATTTAATAATTCATCGACAGGATAATATTGTTCCCGTAAAAGATAATCTTTTATTTGTATTTTAAATAAATTGGTGAGAAGATTTATCAAAGGGTTGGCCAGTTTATTAAAACTGGCAAAGGAAGCATAAGGCCCATTCTCGTAAGCCTAAGTATTGTATTGAATTCTATGAAAAGAATTTTCTTTGGTTTGGTAAATATGTAAACTGTTGTTTTTTTTAAAGAATAAGTGACCGTTAGTTTTAGGAAAGATTGCTTTCATAAATACAAACGCAAGTTACACATTTTATTTTCTAAATATAGGTCTACAGGCTTATATAATAAAATGGTGCGCTTTGTTATTTTTATTTTGTTTGTTTTTAATTTATATTCCTTTGCTTTTTTCACAACATTTTGCAAACGACTACTTTTTTAAGTGTTTACTTTTTTCATTTTAGTTGGACTCCTCTACAACTCTAAATTTCTTCTTTTATATTATTGAGCTTTGTTCGCCAAATTTTTTTCTAATTTAATTTTTATTTTTGGTGATTCTCTCACAACTAAATATTAGTTTTATTTAGAGTGTATTGTGGCGTAGCTTTTTGTTGTTGTTGGGAGATATCAGATTTTTTTTAGAATTGAAATCCAAAAAAGTAAATAAATAAATAAAATAAATTTTTTCTGCACAGGTTTGTGCTGCTAACAAAATAAATAATTTAGTTAGTATTAGTAATTTCTATCTTCTCATTCCTCTCAAGCAAGGTGAATCTTCATTTCTTTCATCTACATTTTTAGAACAATATCTCCTTTTTAAATTCCATTGTCTGTGTCATAACAAGTACCATTATACTTTACTGAAGTAATCATAAGTCTCTGTTTCTAGCCTTTGTAAATACTAACTTGTAAGGAATTGAACCCAATGTTCTGAAGTTACAATGTACCGAGATACATGCCGCTAACATATATAATCTTCAGTAGTCTTTTATTCCTTAAACAATGTAATCTTTTATTTATAAAAGACAATGACTGACCATATTACGTACATTATTTACATAACATTAGTTGATTACATTACATACGTAAAGTAGTCATAAAGTGTGACACATACATCATCACATGAAGTGTGATTATCTTCAATACTTGAGGAACATACTTAGTTGTACAAAAAATTGACAAAATGATAATGAATGAAACTAATATAATGCAATGAATGTTCTTAAAATAAAAGTTTTTACAGAGGCCATTAATCTAAATTTATAAATGTCGGATTTATACTTTCTATTAATTGTTTTCTGTTTTTGATTATAAGAGGGTATGTAAAAAGTCATTTTTTGCATTCAATAAAAATACTACTTTTGTTTTTAAATATTTTTATATTATTAATATTTATTATAAATATTGTTTATAACTATAATTAATAATATTATATTAATAATATTATAATTAATAAATATACTTCCGCAATTATCATTATCATCATTCATTGAAAAAACATATTAGGCATTCATTCAGGATAAATAAATATTTTTGCCGATTAGTTTTCTTAAACTCTCCATTTAAAATTTTGTTTCGGTTCTGCGTATTCGGTCAGAATTACCACTTAATTGATAAAATTTCATAAAAATATATCTGGTGTGTTGTATTTAGGAAAAGTAATTCCATGGACAGCTTATAATTTCATAAAACGACTTATACAAAGAAATACGTTACTACCAACTAAAAGAATTAAATTATGCGCGAAATCTCACCCATTATTATTAAAATGAATAGAGCCAAGGACATGTAAATAAGTTTATAGAAAAATGTAATTATAAAATCTGATTAATAATACTTTAGCCAATTATTTCAACTTACTCCATGGTTTTTTCGACTGTTATTTATATGCTAATGGAATTTTTAAAACTTAAAAAAAAAAACAGGTAAAGCAATAAATTAAATGTTCGCTACTAGAACCCAATATCAGTATGACAGTTGGTATAAACACGGAACTAGCCCACATTTCATTCCGTATTTTCGTAATCTTTTTGACGTGTTGAGGAAATATCTATTTTCATCCAATCAAGATTCGTCCGATCCAGTATCAATCACGATTTGTAAAGAAATCATTAAGGTTACATGTTATAGTAGTGTGGTACATACAGAAGTGTGATGCACACTGCGGTGACAAAATATAAAGTTATAAGTTCTTAAACAAAATCTCCCATCTGAAAAAACTATAAATAACAGGTGTAGTGTAATATAATTAAGCCGCATCTATTGATGGCTTCTCGGCCTCTGGCCCCGTACTGTAAACTTGCAATTTGCATTACCGGTAGCGATTTCTGCAAGGACAGTGACCTACGTTCACGTCATCGGGGCTGTACAACGATCGGTGGCGGTTAGTCAACCTGCGTTGCTGTGGAGTGAAAACAAGCAGCAGCGTAGTGCGTTGTGCCACTGTCGGCTAAACAAGGACGTTTCCTAATTTTGTATCGGTGTCCCCGTTTCGTAGTCGGTGAGACCAGAAAAACCTTTTAGATCCTCTGGCAGGTTCGACAAGCGATTTCGCTCCGACCTCGCCGGTAGTCATTAGGAGCTTCTAGATTTGGACTTCTCGAGTGGGCTACGGAACAGACGGTCCATCTTGAGGAAGATATAGTTAAACGCTCACCTTGTCTTTTGTTAGGTGATAGCTTCTTACAGACTGTGTTCGAAGTGCCTGGCGGCACAGTCGGTGAATTTTTAAATTGCGATGTAGCAACCCGGGGGAGGTTGCTTGGAGGACTTGGTCGGTTTGGTCAAGGATCTGGTAGCCGGTGATCCCTTCTAGCCGAGAAGGTCAATCAGCAGGTCTCCGCCGAGGCCCCGGTCCTCCGCAAAGGAGGTCTCGGAGGCCCCTCGGGTAGTGGAGCACCCGAGTGCAGCGGATTGCACCAAAATCCTGGCCGAAACCTCTGTAACGAATGGTGCGGGGAAGACTGTGGTCGAATCCGCAGAAGGAGTGCACGGCAATGGGGGGGGGGGACCAAGTCCAAAGGGTGGCTTCCCTTGAAGTCTGGTAAGACGGAAAGCGGGGGCGCGGTGATCGGTCCTAAGCGGGAGGTTGCTGGAGGGAAGCCTGGTGTGAAGCAGGTGAACTCTCGGGCTGATGGTTTGGGACGGATCGAGGAGATGCGGGCCGAGTGGTCCAAGACCTCCTCTAAAAAGGATTCAAGAGTTGCTCTGGGGCTTCGACAGTTGGTCGACTCCTAGTTGAACGAATGTGCAATGCTGGTTTCAGGTCTGGCACTTAAAAGTGAAGGCCTCCAGGGCGACAAGCTTGCCTTAGACTCAGTTGTGACACGACTGTTCGGTAAGGTAGACCAGGTTGTGGTGGAAAGGGGCTTCAAACCGGTGACGGGTGAGGCTCATGGCGAACTTCATAAGTCGATTAAGCGGGTGGAGGAGAAGGTGAAAAAGCCTGTATCCTTCGCCGCGGTAGCAGTCACGCCTGCGCCTAAGCGGGTTGGTCAACCGCCACCAGCCCAGGCGCCGGCAAACAAAATTAAGCGGGCCACTGTTAAGGTGGTTCCATTGAAACCTGGTCCGGGGGGTTCGTCGGTAGCGACGAAGCTAACCCTGAAAAAGGCCAACCAAACCAATAAAGCCGCATCTAAACTTGAAAAAGCACTTCAGGCGAACACAGTTGTGTACACTATTTTAAATGTTTATTCATCAGTTTAAACTTCTCACACACTTGCAAATGGCCCTTCGTCAGACGGTTTGTCGGCCATTTCGATCAAGTAATCTCGACTGATGTATAATATGCAAAGCCCTTGCTAACAAAGTTGCACAATACGATGATGAAATATAGTGATCAAAAGAATTTTTTTCGAGCTATGTAACGCGATCTGGTTGTTGAAATATATTAACTGGAATTAGCTTATTTTATTTATTTGTTATATACTAGATTTATGTTTTAATTTCTATTTGGTAATTTTTTAGTAATTTAGTTAATAAGATTGAAATTACACATTTAACTAACTTCTTTGTTGAACAATAGTATTGCTAAATTTTCACAAACAATTTTCTTGTTTGTGAATCAAAATTAAACGATTTTTTTTTAACAGAAGAGGAAAATATCTGATCCTTTTTACACTGAATTAAGTATATAAGTAGATCTCTCTCAACCATGGTTTGTTTGTGTGATACAAATTAAATATGAAGATAATGTGTGTATTTACATACATATATATGGCACTGCTTATCTGGTAAGATATAATAAAATAATTTGCGTCGTATGATGGTTTTTATGTTCCTACTGTGACTGGAATCTGGAACATTTTTCTTCAGCGTCCAACAATAACCAGCAGGAATTCATGCACTCTGTTGTCCCTAGTATCTTCTTTTTATTGCAGTGGTATATATTCGTTAATGATCCCGATGTTCATTACTGATTTCACCAAAATATTCTGGAAAGAAATCCAGATGAAAATGCAAGAATGAATTTTGAGGCCATATTGTACCCCCATACTTTGCATGACTAACTCTCACCCATAATCACATGGTAGTTCGGCGATTTATGATTTTGTAAAAATATATTATATAAAATTTCTGAATTTCAAAATGATTTTTCAGCTTGGTTTACCTATTTTCAAATTTTCCATCTTTAATCAAACGTGAAGAGGGTCAAAAATTTATTTCTTGATTTTAATATTACTAACATCAGGAAAGTTTCCCTTCAAAATGAAACCCAGCACCATATTTATCCATCGTTTTAGAAATTCGTTTGAAAAACCTTAATTTTATATGAAATAGTGGTAGAAGATCATATCAGCGTTTACAAGTGTGGATATAACATTTTTTCTTTCAAGTGTAAGTGATTCACGCTTTGGGAATTCCTTTTTGTTGAAATGATTTTTCTTGATCTTGCTGTCGCATTCGCTCAAGATACAACAAAATTTAGTATAACTAAACTGAAAACCCACTTACAAATCAGTAACTTTTAAATCACAAAGTATAGAACAATAAACTGAAAATTTCATGCTGAGAGTGTTTCATGTTAATACATTTTTGAACAGAGAAAAGGTCAGAAGTCGTATTATTTTTTCAAACACTTAATAATATCATTGAATCTTAAATCAGGTTCTACAAAACCAGATACTTCTCGATCACAGCAAGCAATTGAATCGGTGTCTGTAGCATGATAATCTTGTAGTGCACAGTTAATAACTGTACAAAAATAAGTTATTCCACATCTGTTGTAATCTATTTAACTTTGAAGACTAACGGTACGGCTTGTCTACGGTATTCTATTATAAACCAACGAATGGTTGCTCTTTATCAATCTTATGAGTAATAAATGTTATTACATAGAAGTAAACATTTTCTGTTCGCACAGATTGATGCTTAGCTGACAGACTTACTAGTGACAGCCATTAAAAAGTATGAACGAAATCAGACCTAACGAATGGTAATAAAAACATTTTGCTGTGTGCAACGTTTAAGTTTTCCACAAATATATTTTTCCCTTTTAAAATTCTATCAATGTAATCTACAACATTAATAATTCCTATTTTTCAGATTATCGTATAGTAGCTGCAAATATAATCTTTCAACATGATCAGTCGAAGTTAATCGTATACATTTACGAGCAAACGAACTTCTTTCAAGATATATTAACGAGAAAGAATGATTTAAGCACAAATCATGAATTAAATAGTAACCCGATGGAAGCCTTTGCTAAAAGCAATGGTTTAGATTTACGTGCTGCATACCAAACGCCACAAGATAAAGGGAAGTATGGGACTTCTGCAATATTTAAACTAATGATGACTGTTGGAAAGGGAACTAATAAAAAGAAAATTTATGTAAATAAATTACAATTGGCAGTTGAAGAAAAATCTAAAAGCAGCCTCAGCGCTAATAAATTAAAATGAAATTGTACAAATAAATCAAATTATATCTGAACTTACTCTTTTTTTATTTCTTTTTCATGATCCATTTCATTGATGTTAAATCATAATCTTAATAAAAAATGTATAAAAGAATGACTTACGTGTTTTATATAATTTTTAATCTGAGTCCACAGTTCGTTTAATTATGATAAAGATACTAAACAGTAATGATATGAAAGGTAAGTGCTATAACCACGGATCTAGACTACCAGATACGAAATACAAATTACTCCTAAAAATATCGTTGTTATTCATAAGATAACCAATATCCTGTCAAACTTTCCTAAAGAAGGCAAAAAAAGAGTGGTGGGGTTTTAGATTTCTGTTGGGTTTATGTGGAATAGTTGCAGAACCTCAGAGACGTCTGATTTAAAAGTAGCAAAGAAAGCTTGTTCCACAAGGAAATGTTGATGATTGAAGTTAGGTTAACTCCGCTATGTCTCAGCTGTATAAATTTCAAGTTTTGGGGAAATTCCCAGTAATGCCGAAAAGCAGTGGAGTACACCCACTGCTTTTCGGCATTGTTCGCTAGACTGAAAGTTTACCTTTTGCAGTACAGGACAAGGTCGTAAGAACACTCTACTCTATAAAGTATGTAGTATAGGACCTTGCTGTTCTTTCTACTACGTGCCATAGGTGTATAAGACAAACGAGTCCGTAGAATACTTAGTAAGCGGTTATCAGATCTACAGATTTTGGTTACAAAATCGTGTAGCTCTCACCATTACAAAGTATCAAATGTATTTAAAGAGGAAATGAATCCGGATGTCAAAATGCTTGATGTTTCCATCCCGTAGTACCTGTGTACTCTTTCTATGTTGGAAAGTGAGTTATAAGATATATTTCAATTCACGGAGTTTGAGAATAAGTCAGTGGAGCATAAATATAAGAAAAACATATTTGTGGTTTGCCATACCTTTATGCTTGAATATACCGAGGAAGTGTACCGAGAAGATATCGAAGAAAAAAAATTTGGTAGAGCTGAACAGGGACGCAATGCTCAGTTGACTGCATTCCGCTATAAATGAAAGTTGATGCGTACTCAGTACCATAAATTCCAAAGGAATTTTCTATGGGAAGTTTCAGTAATCAAATTAATGAACTCTATGTATATTGTAGTTCCAAATTACTAATCGACATTCCAATACTGGTCTAATAACGGTTTGGTAAATATAGTGCTCACTTGCTGAAACTAATCACTTACCAATTAAAAAGCAGCCCAAGATCCTTCGCGTATGGATGTCATGCCATTTACATGCTGCGTAAATAAAAGGTTAGAGTTGCAGTTAACGCCTAAGTCACAAATTGTTCAAAAATACGTATTTCTTGAGTAGCTACTGTACGAGTATAATAGTATTTTACTAATAGTTACTCATAGTATAGGTAGGTAGCAATCGCTATTTTATCAAGATTTATAGGCACTGCATTGTTAACCAATTACTTATGAATCTTACATCCTGTTGATTTGCCAAAAACCCACTGAGTTCATATTTTTTTTAAGTATGAAGTCGTCAGTGAATTAGGTAAACTTGATTTTATACCATGTTCGATGTCATTTATAAAAAAGTGGAACCAATGAACCCATATGGAATATCAGACTGCAAAATATTAGCTAGAGATTTTAGTCACTTTTACTTAAAATATTCTATTAGACAAATATTTATGACTCCATCTCAGCATAGAACCTCTGGTACCATGAAATTTTAGCTTATGTAACAGAATGCCGTAATGAACTGTGTCAAAAGCGTTCCTAAAATCGAAGAAGATGGCATAAACCTGTCTTCCGTTTTCATTTCCGACGTTGAAAGACATTTCATTTAGGTTTATTGTCGTGGATGTCTTGGCCACAAACCATGCTAATTGATCAATGCTTTTTGATAAATCGCAGAGGCGGTCGTGAACAACTCTTTCAAAAACTTTTGCTGCTACATTTAAAAGACAGGCAGGTCTTATTTAGAAATTATGTGGAATCACCTCTTTTGGAATAGTTATAACTAATGCTATTTTCCAACATTCGGAAAATTTACCAGAAACAAGACTGACGTTAAAAATCCACTCTAAAACTTGTGAGATCAACTCTGCAGTACCTTTTAATCATGTAGGTGGGGGGCCATCACTACCAGTCACAGATTGCATTCTTAAGGTCAAAATACACTCTAAAATCTATTCTTCAGTAATATGAGGAATACCTATAGTATCTATTATGCGATAGTTCTAAATAAATTAAATCAATAATGCACCTATTATGCTTAGGTTGGTAGACAGACTGGAAATACTTTCCAAATATCTAGCTAAGTTCTTTAGGATCCGTAAAAGTTTTGCCCCGAATTTTAATTGGACGTACTCTACTATTTTCCTTTGTGAAGAATTTTACATATTTCAAGTTTTCAGACTTTACTTTAAGCTCTTCCTATATTTTCCTGCTTCTCGCAATGGCATTCCTCCATAGCACAAACTTTTTTCTATTTTCTTAACGTAGCGAAAAATAGGCAGCTTTGGTTTTCTTGAAGTTTTGGAATATCACTTTCTTACGCTTTAGAAACTTCATGAGTTTTTTTTTGGAAAACCAGCTAGGAAAGGAATTTGAACTTGTTAGTCTCTCAGAAATATATTCACTACATACTGCACACTGAGATCACCCAGCATCTTAGATTAGAATGTTTTCATTCTAAACATATTGCGTAGCCTGTCAGAGTTTCACGACGAGTGTTAGATCTGAAATAATAATTTTGTAACTGCTAGGTTATTACCATCTCTCATCCATAATAAACCCTAAAACATTGCTCCTGAGATATTGTATTTTCTTATCAACTGCAGTAATGGATAGACCAATTTTTCTAGTTTTGTTAGTTCTATCAGCCCTAAAATCTATCCAACTGTCAGAAAAGTAATCTCCCGCTAAAGTGGTGTCAAAAAAATTCTCTGTAGTAGCTGTAATATTATTATGTACTGCAGCTGCCGAAGCAAAAATTCAACAGCTTTTTTGTGAAAAAGCCCCAAACATTTTGATGTAAAATAAGTTCAGTGTAAATCATTATAGATGTTAGTTTACCCCCTCCTCCGGGTTTTTTTCTAACTTTTAAGGCATTTGATCTATCTTCTTTCAGTGCTCTATAAAATGGTAAGAATAAAATTCCCTTAGGCTAGACCTCCGAGGTAACAGCCTTTTAATAATTTTCCTTTAATACAGTGCAACATGAAAAGAGTGCTATATCCTTCTCTCTTAGTTTTTTTTTACGCAAACAATTTCTTTAATCTGAGTAGCATTTTTAGGTAATAGTTTCTTTATCTGAATAGTTTTTATCTCCACGTCGCAAATAGAGCCTTCTTTTAAGGTTTGACAACATTAAGTTATCTACACCACTACTTAAGTTAATAGTTTAACTTTTGCCTCGGTATTTTTCTATTCCCCATTAATTTCTTCGAGTGCTTACAAGGTTTCATCACTTTCCTTTCTGTTACAGGATTCTTCTTCTGGAGAATAACATAGGTGCTACAATCGTCAGCAATTATTATCTACTCATTTTAAAGTTTAATCTTACTCGTTGGCTGCTCTTTCAATCCAGCATTTTCCTCTTATCGACTTTTACCACGCGACTGTGCAAGTTAGTACCAATGACAGGAGTTTGATTAACTTGATTATATATGGAAGCTAGATTTTCTTTCATAAATCGTTTCCGGTCTTTAATTATTTAATTACTGTTTACGATAATCAATATTTGTGTAGACGTGATGCGTCTTTCATATCACAGAAGAATGACAAAAGATTTTTTGCTATAAAAAATTATCTTTATGTACAGTTTTAAAACTGAGTTAATGGTAAATACTATCTATTGTGTTTTGTATTATAATCATATGGAATTTAGATAATTAGCCTCCAGTTATGTATTATTTTGCGCTAATAAATTTATTTGTCTATTTTTCAGTAATGGTTTAATGCAACTTTAGTCTTTTGTCTTACAATTATGTAAGTAATTAATGATTAATTTCGTATCAATGTCTGATGGTTGTTTATTATTTTAACTAAGTAATGAGATTTACAAAAAAAAGGCAATTCATTTTTGATTCAATAAATTCACTTAATTCAATAAACTGAATGTTTATTTAAATCCATTTTAATTACTCCTTTGGATCCATTTTGATTATATTAAAATCTTCCAATTTTAATTTTTGAACCCAAGATGCTCAATAAAATAAAGCATTTGAAATTTACAATTTAATTTCATTAATAATTCATATTAATTTTTACCATTTTTTAAAAGATTCGGGAACTCCACCATCAGGGGAGGAGATAAATTATTTTAGTGACTTTATTGTTTAACAAAATAAGTCTTGAGGATTAAAAATTTGAAACTAAGAATTATTTTTTCATTTTGAAGGCTCCCATACTTAAGGGGAAGCATTTGTGTAAAATTAATTTTTAAGAAAATAATCCTTAAGTGGTGTTAATAAATCTAAAATAGAACTTTTTATAATTATTTAAAAATATAAAGACAGCCATAATTAAAAACAAAAAGTTATAATTTTCTAGGAAGGGGGAACATTTTTACTTAATTTTTTTTTTCTAAAAATACTAAAGAGTAAGGATATCAGAAAATTAAGATTTTTTTTTACATTTTAAATGCAATGGGTAACTTGCAAGAAGGATTTAAAACTTACTTAAAAAAAAAAAAATATATATTTGTACTTACCACAGACCATTGAAGTGGGCAGGGCAAACAATTTGTATAATGGTTTGAAGGCCTATCGATGTAGAAAATATAGATGCAAAAGACTTCCGTTAACTCCTTTTCTGAAGATATAAATAGCTAAAAAATGAAAAATATATAAAGTAATTTTTTTGGTGAGGGGGTAAATATTAAATAAACAATTTTGGTAATTTGACATCTTGATAAAAAGAATTTTAACTTTTCTGTGAGAGTTTGTAATAAAGTTTTGACATTTTATTTTAGCCAAAACTCCCCCATCCCTTTTTCCAATTTTTGCAAAAATTTAATACATTATTTACCCGCAAAGATAGTACTTGTCTACCAAATTTGAAGAAAATCGGTCAACGGGGTCCAGAGTTTTAAGACCAAATACAGGTTCAGGACAAACGTTCTTCTGAGAAAAATAGATTTTTTGGATTTGGGAAAATTGGAATAGAGATTATTTCGCAAATTACATACAATTTATTTAAATCTATTTTTTTTTAAAATGTGTCCTTAAGGCAGGAAACTTAAAAAAATACCAATTTTTTAGATGTATTTTTTACTGTTCTACATACTTCTCGTTATAGCTATAGGTGTTATATATCGCTATAGCCGGGAAAGTAATATACCTGATGTTGATTCATGTATATTTTATTCTTCTTTCATTTCTATAAATCATTTCTACTATCCCGTTTTTGACCTCTGAGTTCTGAACGCAATGTACTGAACGAATACATTGAAAATCTGCTCTTTATATCTGTATGAGCTGATCTTCAGATTTTCTTCGTCTACCCGTAACATAATCTATGTTCCATGCATTACAGATCATGTCCAAATCAGTTTCTTCCTCACACATTCTTCCTCTTAAAAGATCTATAGATACCCGATCTATAAAGGAAGAAACCTGCAGCTATATCCACTTTTCATCATGCAAAGCATTCGCTGATGAGACTAACTAATGGTGGCATCAATTGAGGCGTTGTCATTGATCCTCTGAAATATTTCAACGCTTCAGTGATTCGCACACTACACTGTCCAGCAGATATATAAAATAAAAAACGGATATTAGCATCCGATCAGTAACGTACAGTATAAACAATTTTCCTCATGACATTTCAGTCAGGTTAGTTTTAAAATAAATGCACGAACATTTTTCAACCGCTGATTCAGAGACATTTGTGGGAATCATCGCTCAGATGCAAATCGTTGACAACGCTAAAGATCTTACTTTATCATATTGCAGTCTTTCTGCTACATCCTTCAAATTTTCAAACTTCTCGATTCTACTGTGGATGATATAGTCCTCCATTTCCGTTCGAGTTCCTCGGGTTCTTCTTTCAAAATTCCCAACCTTCTACAATACTAGTATAGACGACCTTTCCGCGAAATAAAAAAAAAACCAATACTTTTAAAGTTGATAACTATTTAATTTTTCTTCGCGAATATTTGTCTCCAATGTTACATGTTTTCTGCAAAATGGATACTATTATTCTACACCTCCGACAAAGCACAAAGAGGATTAGCAAAACGTGTGTTCGTTGGGAGAGACCATATCTCTGTTATCTTTTTATCAAGTCTAAAAGTGTCATCGATACCAATACCCTCATCCTCATTCTTACCACCATCATGAGGAGTAATTTGTCTGGACTGGTTTTGAAAGGGTATATGCGAGACAATCCATCTTAGATTCAGACTGAAAAGAATAAAACAATATGTTTTTCAGTAAAAAGGAAAAATATAAAACACAGTGTTTTCATGTAGGAGATTTATTGTAGCAAAAAATTACATCTCCATATACAAAACAATGAATAGGAGATTCTGAGATTAATTTATTTTTACATATAAGGCATACTAGATGATACTTTTCCTCCTTTCAATCTAAATGTACATCCGCTTCCAACAGAGCATCGACTAGACAATGCTTTTTAAACCAGAAGGGGAGAGTACCATTGCATGTACTTACAATATTTTTCTCCCTGAAAAATACATAATAAACATTTTTATACCTCAAGAGGTTGGTTTCGGGTCACCATCATTGTTACATCACAGAGTGGATAGATCCATATCCAAACCAAAGATGATGGTAGTCCCGGCGCTGCTCTAAACATAAAATTATATTTGCATTACATTCCGACCCATAATTCTTATACTAGATTTTATACAGAATGAATAAATATGCATTCAACTGAGAATTATCATCGGTATTGATCGTAAACTGAATCATAATTCTTGGACGCCACAACACTGTTTTATGAGGTAAAACTTCACCAGACAAAATCAATTCGATTGCTCCAGTGGTTTCATTCAATTGATTATCCAAAGAACACCCTCGAACGCAGGAGCACTCTTAACATCTTCCAAGACGGTAAAACTATAAGGAGAAAAGTTTTGAATTTAGGCCTCTTCAGAGTTAACGGAATCCCATTGTATAGCTGGTGCTCTTCTCAGTAATCTATTATATTAACGTATGATTGGAAGACGGGAGCAGGAAATTCAAGAAACGGAAACATTCAGCGGAATCGATAGTAAAGAATTTGAGGTAGCAGCGTTATCCTCATTAAAATATCTTCTCAACAACGGACTCAAGTTGGTCATCGTTACTTGCAAATATATCCTACAATATCTGCAAAAAATAGCATGAGAATGATAAAGATGGTTTTTTATAATGCAATATATCAATTCCTTGGAAATTAAAATAATATTTACATTTCTGTAAAAAACTTGCAAAGTTATAAATAAATACCGTGCGTCGAAGCCGTTGTGACGGATCTGAAAAGAATATTAATATTTAAATGGAATACTTGGAAAGAAGTTTACAAAACAGTAATTTAATACATTACAATAATATATCCGTACTATTATATAAAGAGGAAGAGATTTTTGTTTGTCCAAGATAAAAAAAAAAACTACCTGATCAATCGCAAGCAAATTTTTACCCATGTTTCTTGGCATAAGTGTGAAGGTTTTTAGATATATTTCATCTCGAAAAATTAAAAAAAAATTATGTAATAGTGAAGATTTGCTGGTTGAAGACAAACTTTAATGAATTAAAATATTGAATTATGAACTGTGAGTGTCTGTCACTGTGTGAGCTGAGTTTGAACTGAAAGATTATGAATATCTAAAAACGAATTTCTAAATTCTTTGAAATTCCGAGTTTCAAGGGTTAAAATGGATTTTTGAATTTTTTTTGAAACCCTGTTATTATTTTAATTTCTTGGTAATAAATGAGGAATCAACCTGCTTTTTTGGCGAGTGCAATCTTCATGTCAATAAACCAATTTCTAGTTTTTTGAAATTCGACCTTGAAAGGGAATGAAGGAAGGCAAGAAAATTTTGAACAATGATTGTAAATTTTCCCAATACCGACTATAGTAAACGAGATATTTAGTAGATCTGGGGTTGTAAATACTTTTCAGATAAATATTTAAAACCCATTTTTAGGTTTATTTTAATTCCGATTTTTTTTAAGGGGTGCAAAAGTATATTGAGCTGTGGTTCAACCAATGCAGCCACTGCCAACATTACTATTTGTATGACTGGCTTTACTTGCCTCTGGTTACTTGACTAAAAAACATAAAATAAAAAGATTTATCACTATGGAAAACGCAAGCAACCATATAGCGCGAGCAAAGCTGAAACAGGGAGCTAGTTATTAAATAAAACTTATTCTAATTAAATGTCATTTAAAATGAATACGAGTATTTGATAATGGAAGCATAAGTATCATTTCTTCTTTTTAATTAATTGTCATATATAAATAAATTAGTTCTTCTTCTTAACTATTACTTCTTTCCTCAAGAACAAATTGTCATTCAGTTAATTACTAACTATATAAGAGTGAATTTAAATGTATAACATTTAAATACTAATATAAATAATAATAATAATAATAATAATAATAATAATAATAATAATAATAATAATAATAATTTTATTTTTTATTTTTATTTTATTTGCTTTGTTTGTGCAACAGAACAGTTACAAAACCTTTGTATGCCGCACAATATCACATAAAGTCACAAAAGAACAGCCACAAGTCAACAACCCACATATAAATTAAAAATACAACATTCAAAACACAATAATAATAATAATAATAATAATAATAACAATTATACAGTCAAATACAAAAAATAATTAGAACTTCAAAAACGGTAGCTATGGAGTGATAATAAAAACACATAGATGAAAACATACAAAAACAAAAACACAATATTACTAATACATTCCAAATAAAACAAGTTATAAGCAATAATCCTTAAAAAACAACAATAATTCTAAAATCATGAAAGTGAGCACCAAGGACAATAATTCATCGCCACGTAACCCTCTCAAATTTTTAATGAAGGTTGCCTCATCTTCCCAAAAGCTTAGCTTATCCTGGAACTCCACTGCAACACTGGTACACCGCTCAATCGGAGACACGGTGGAACCAACCGGCGTCACAAATTGCCTAAAAGACCTCACTGACCTGGCCTGGTTCCGCAAGACGGAAGTTTATTGTGCAGAGCTTTATAAAAGAAAACAAAGTCAAAGTACGTTCTTCTATTAGATAACCTGGAAAGGTCTAATTGCCTCAACATATCCTCTCTACTAGCGCCAACAAAACAATCTCCAAACTTAAAACGCATCCTGTTCAAGAACCTATTCTGAACACCCTCAACCAGATCAGAGGCAAAAACTCGTGTAATATTCCACACCACGGTCGAGTCCTCACCAAAGATTTGTACAGCAGGTTACAAGTGGAAATATTGTTAAACCGTCCACAAATCCAAAGTACAAAACCAAGGTCCCGGCGTGCTTTATTGATAATCCGAGCAACATATTCGTGAAAATACAACTTTGTGTCAAATAAAATCCCGAGGACCTCAACCAATGTCTCAGCGACAATAGCGTGCGCACCAATCCTATAGCTGAAAACAGAGCTCGACGTCTTACGAGACAAAGTCAAATGTTTGGTCTTCCGAAAATTCAAGGGCATACAATTGCGGTCAGCCCACTCAACAACCTTGTTAATATTCAATTGTAGCAACAGGTGATCCATACTATTTCTGATAGGACAATATATTTTGACGTCATCCGCAAACATCTGAAAATTGCACGTCAAAAGACCCCCGATATCATTTATAAAAAGAATAAAAAGAAGGGGACCCAAAACAGAGCCTTGGGGCACTCCAGACTTAGCCAAGAAGGATTCCTCAGACATCTGTCTACCAAAACGAACCGAAAAACGCCTGTCACGAAGATAAGAGGACAGCCAATCATTAAAACGATCGCTGAAGCCGAAGCCCTTGGTCTTTGTTAACAACAAATGATGGGGCATCTTGTCAAAAGCTTTGGTAAAATCAAAATATATCACATCTACTTAACCCCTATGCTCAATTGCATTAACTGAATCCTGCAAAAAGGCGGCCAAATTAGAAGCTGGTGAACGACCTTTAATAAATCCATGCTGAAATGACGACAACATCGGGAGAACGTGGTCATAAATATGTCCAAATAGAATCCTCTCGAAGACTTTGGAAAAAGTACCGATGATAGAAATAGGCCTAAAATTATCCAGGGAAGGGACACCAGGCTTAGGTATAGGAGTAACAACTGCGTGTTTCCATAGGGTAGGAAAAGAAGAAGACGACAAGCTCCAATTAAATAGGGAAGCCAGGATAGGATAAACAATCTCATTTAAACCTTTGATAACAAACGCAGGAATCCGATCTAAGCCGACCGCCGATCTAGCGTTAAGAATGCTTATAGCACTGGATACGTCAGAAGAGGAAACCATTGGAATGTCAAGAACCTGACGGTTGTTGATACAGGTGCCACCAGACGTAGTCTGCGTAGGAAAGTCCTGATATACTGATTGAAAATATTCACCAAAATACTGACAACTTAACCGAGGATCAGAAATACTCCGTCCACCGACAATAGGGGCTGGAGTCCTCACATAGTTAGACTTCTATCGAGAAATATATTTCCAAAAATTCCTCGGATTAGAACAAAGGTCAGATTCACACTTCCAAGCCCAAACCACTCTAGCATCCGCTATCGCATACTTAACATCTCTACGCAGCCGAGAAAATAAGAAATAATCGTCCGACAGACCAGAAGATTTAAACCTGCGATGAGCAGCCTTCTTCCTCTTGAGAAAATTAACAATGTTCCTATTGAACCAAGGTGGAAATTTGGTTGACTTAGGACGAAATGCAGGAACATGTTTATCAATCGCTGCAGTAATTATTTTCTGTAAACCCAGAACCGATTCCTCCAAATCGACGGTCAAGAGAATATTACACCAATCAACAACCTCACATCGTCATACAACGCACGATAGTCACCACGATCATAGCGAAACACCAGGCCCGTTTCCGCCACATCAACGGTTGACTTCAAGGAACCCAATTTCAAACAGAGGATGGAACTTATCAGGGCAAACAAGAGCCTCAGCACCTCTAGTGAAAATCCTGCAGTTAGTCAAAATTAAATCCAAACCATTATTGCAGAAGGAAGGATCCGTTGTTTCGTGTGTAAAAACGTCCAAGTTCATCATGTCAACAAAATAAAAAACCGATCGTGCTTTACATTTAGCATAAAACCCAATATTTGCAGGAAGACTTCTAGTAGACCAGCACACTCCAGATACATTAAAATCGCCTACAATACAAATATCAAAACTTAAAATATCTACGTGCCTATACAGAAATTCAAAATTCCTCCTCGTACGTCTAATTCTTGATTTTACAAGAATAGCTGAACCACCACGCTGAAGTAAAGAAGCAGCATAATCCCGTTAGCCCGAAAAACATGGTAACAGCCTGGAAACAGATTGACATCACAGTGCTCATTGCTAAGCCAGGTCTCAGTCAAGGCAACCACGTCGAAGTGGTTGCCTTGACTGAAAAATCAATCAAGGACGCGAAAATTTCATCCTGCTTAGTCCTCAAACCACGAAGATTCTGGTAGATCATCCTCAATTTACCCATTGCTACCGAGCTGCAATCCATCCTCCCGTGAACCTTTTTCTACAAACACTGCATCAGGCCTCAACGGACCATAAAATGGAGCCAACAGCGTACCAACAGGCCAGATCTCAGGACGAACTAAGCTGTCAAAATCCGAAGCAAAAACTTCAATTCGAAACGAGCTGTACGATTCGTACCTAGTCATCAGACAAATACACTGAAGATGTCGAAAGTTGTGTTCCGCAAGCAACTTGGTGATATCACCAACCCCGGTTGAAGAGTTAAACCTCGAAACAAAACGAGCTTTAGTCTTGGGCTTAACCAAATCGCAGCATACGTCGCCTTTCCCAAAAACAGCATTTCGAGACCTCACCCTTTTCTTAGGGTTAGACGGAGCAATGGAACCCTCAAGAAAAGACTTCACTTTGGGGCCTCTACGCTTCTCAGAGCCAACAAGAGTCCAAACAGTTTTCTTAGCCACATCATGGGAGGCTGCAGTCAAAACATCATTCACAGGGTTAGCGGACTTATTTACAGCGTCAACTGTAGCAGAAGTAAGCCCCTCAGCATTTTTGAAATCCACATGCGAAGTGTTTCCGGAGGACCTCACTGCATCCTGAACACACCCAGCATCAAAACTCCGCACTCGTATCATGTTGCTATTCCCCTTAGCCGCATTAACTACAGAAGAAGCACAGTGAGATGGCAAAGAGAGGTTAATATTATCGTCACCACAACGAGGTCTAACTGGATCAGGAATAAGGTTAGCAGGCGAAAGAGAAGAAGAACCAGAGGAAAGAACATCCTTGCGTAAATTTCCACCTTGAACAACCATGCCAGTCACGACTACACCTCTTATTTCGCTAATCGAAGACTTCAATTCAGAATTCTCATATCGAAGACGTTTAAGTTCAAACCTTATATCATTAAGTTCAGACCGATGGGCACGAATTATTTCCAGAACTCCCTCGTCAACAGCAGACCGCAGAGATTGAAGCAAATCCTTATCAGCAATGATATCACTCTGCTTATAACAGCTATCACAAACCACCTCGGGTGGATTCATTGAAAGACCCGTATCATTCAAAATACATTTAACACCCTTAACAGACAGCATATCTCTCCGAATAGAACCACTTACAGTACCATTATCAATTCAAATTTGTGTCCAACAGAAGTGTTATCATCGATAATGACATGCTCCTTTATGTAAGAGCCACATTTAAAATTCTTGCTCTGAGAATACAATCTAACCTCCTCCGCCGAAAGTCCTAAACTTTCTTGATGATACCGAATTTTGCACACCACACAACGAAAATACTTCTGTTTCCCAAAGAAAATCTCATCACATAGAGGACAACGATCCGCGCCGCCCGGCGTCGTGAACAACGTATGAACCAGAAAATTAAAGAAAATCACTTAAAAGAGGTAAAAGGCCCAAATTTTACACTTCCATATTTTTGCAAAATAATAAAGAGAAATAACAAAAAAAAAAAAAAAATAATAAATAAATAAATGTAAACAAACAAACAAACAGTCCTTAGCAACCAGCAAAACCATCAAAATATTGCAAAGAATGTTCTTAAATATATAAGATGACACAAATAATTAATCAAAGACTAGCTACAAACCAATAGTCAAATAAACACCAGTAGTTAAATGGAAACGAGACTAGATGGCCGAGGAAAACTAGGTTACTTAGCAGAGCTAACTTTGAACACACACCACTCACTATTATTATTATTATTAGTATAATAATAATAATAACAACTGTCCTGAGGTAGGTAATCCCCACGTCCGGAACACAACATCTACGTCCCACGTCCAGGGCGCCAACCAGCTGCACTTATGTACAATACTTATAGCAGGCTAAGGGGGCTCCGAGTACATTCCTCGGATACATTTCTTTTTTTAACCTGCTTTCATCTTCAGGTCACAAGACGGATTGGAGTTTTCGGCCACCTGCAGGATATGAACAATTAATCGATTAGGAAGTGGACACATACCATTTTTAGAGCTGGCGATGTGGCGGCCAGGGTCAATGTTATTGCATGTGTAACGGAGACCCTTCCATTGTCCACATGCCCCCTGCGATGGCAAGCATGTAGCAATGGTGCCCATGTATGTCGGTGCATGGGAGCTCTGAAAGCTTCGGTGAGTAGGAGCCTGGAGTCAGTGCAGAGATTGCGCATCCGCTCTCGGCCGGGACATAGGCTGGTTCCACCGGAGTACCGGATCGGAATCCCAAGGTTAGTAGCCCTTGAGTGGGGGTGTACCCCGGCGGCTAGCCTTGCTACAGAAGGGATAATCTTTCATGAACATACTTGAACAAACAAACGTGGCAGAGGGTGCACGTAAACACCCTCGTTTGGAAACCTCCGATTTGCCACAAGCGAAGAGGAAAAAGAGTAAAGATGTGACAAAATCAAGAAAGATGCTGATAGAATCAGTAAAGACTTACAGAAAGGTTTATTTGGCTATAGTGTACCTAAGCCAAGACCTTTAATTAATACCAAGGAGAATGGAAACTTTCAAAAGGTTAGTCCATTCTTAATCGCAAGAGAAATAACAAATTGTGCTGGTGGTCCTGTTAAGGAAATCCGGGAGACTTTTAACAGATTGCACGTTGAAACTATCAATGACAGTCAAAGCCAAAAAGTCCAGGCATTGAAGAAGATCGGTGAATTTGCATTATCAGTGCAACCACATAGCACCCTTAATACATCCAGAGGAGTTGTTGTTTGCCGCGACCTTCTAAACTGTACAGAAGAAGAAATTGTACAGGAAATATCGAGTCTAGGAGTGATTCAGTGTTGCAGACTAACAATGAGAAGAAATGGTGAGGTTCTTCCTTCGGCCTCTCATGTATTGACATTTAATAGGCCTAACCTTCCTGAAAAGGTACGTGCTGGCATACATCGGCTTGATGTACGTGCGTTTATTCCGCAGCCAATGCGATATTTCAAGTGTCAACATTTTGGACACACTGCAGCTAGATGTGAAGCGCAGGAAATTTGCATATGTGGAATGAAGATACATGAGGGTGATCAATGTAAAGACCCTCCAACCTGTATTAATTGTAAAGGGCACCATAATTGCCAATCAAGGAACTAAGGAAGAAAGCCTAAGGAAATTGTGACAAGAAAATCTGTGTCCACCGAAATGGAGGTGCAAGTCATTATTGAAAAAGCACCAGACACAGACGATGTACAAACTACAACAATGAGGCCTCCAAAAGCTCAAAGAACAGCTTCAGTGAGAGCATCTATTTCAGCTGGACCCAGCACTGCATTAGAGATTGAATCAAGCTCATCAGTCGCCGAAAGTGCATCGCTTGCTAGTTTAGATTCCATAGCAACGATGCTAACAGCACCAATGAAGCTTTCATCACCTGATGTAAGCCGGCGAACGTCATTGGCATCAGAAAGAGAAGAGGATGCCATGTCCGAGGCCTCAGATACATTCTCATCAGAAGTTGAGGCCGTTCGCAGAATGGAAAAACGGTGCAAGAAAGGATGGCCGGAAGGAAAGCCTAGCCGGTAAACTTTGGATTTGAACGTGTATTAGAATATGAAATTTTTGAACCTTTTTTTTATTTATTTTTTTTTAAGTGGGACGGGGCTAATGACCAAAGTATTGCCCCTAAAAACCTAAAAAAAAACACTTTTGTTAAAGAAAATCTGGAAAGAAAAAAATAAATAAACAGCGGGAAGAATTAAACGTAGCATTTATTAAATAATTTTTAAATGAAATAACAAAATTATAAAACAAACCATTAAATTAATATAAATAATAAATATTTTGAAGAATATAAATCATATGTTTTTAGATAAAACTTATAATAATAATGAACATTGCTAGTTATCTGAGATAATAAAAAAAGCTTGCTTCTGTTATCACTGCTAGGTATATGACTGCTTTTATAATTGACATCTGAAAGAGAGGATGGGAAAGTAGTAAGTTCAAAAATATGAACCCATTATGATTTTCAGTACTTTTGTACAATCAAATGAAATGACACAGATGCATCAATAGTAAGCAAGTTAATCAAACTGACCTCTGATGTGTAATAATAATCGATAAGATTGTTAAAATTTTCCAACTTGTTATTCAATGAATTTAATCTTAGAAAAAAGTTAAAAGTTGATTATCCTTCCTCATAAAAGTGTTCAGTTCTGGAAGAACTGAACAAATACTGATTTTTAGTGGTTAGTTGTCTCACCCTTTCTCAAGTTGTTATATTGAGTCAAGTTTCAATTTTTTTTTTACCTCCCAGTATTATTGTATGTTGACATGATGTCAATATTTTTATCACATGATTCTTTGATTTTGTGTACGCACATACAAACTCTTTATTATCTCTGAAATCATGTGAATTTTACCTTTAACCTTTATTAGATCTTTGACTTCGGTTTTTACCTCTGATACAGTCCAACTTTGAAATCACTTTCAAATCAATGGAAGTCATGAGATCAACACTCAGTATTGGAGTGATGATTATTAATTAATTCTACCACACCACTCTCATTTTAAAATGCAAGACTGATAGAGAAACTAGACCCATAACAACAGCAATCATTCCTGGCATACTGAGTTCAAGATTGGTATTAATTTTTGTTTTGTCTTATAATTCTAAGAAAACCTGTACAGTAGCAAATTTGATTAAAATCTTTGGGTATGATGAAAAGACTTAATATTGTTTTTTGACATTTAGAAATTGGGTTCTGCCATTATGGAGTGAAATAAGACCTTTTATGTCTTCAATTCATTTATCTTTTTCAATTTTGTTTGCTTTTGTTCTGATTAGTAACTATTCTCAAAAGAAAAAAAATAATATTTGTAAATTCTATATTTAATGTATTTGATAAAATTTTCTTACTTACCTTACAACATAACTAAGTAAGTCTTGCAGTACTGGAATGTTGTTAAAATTTATAAATACTTTTTAATCCAAAGCTATTACCTTCAACCATCATAAATCCACAAAGATGGTGGTCTGTTGTATTCCAACATTTCAGTGCTGTAATAGTATCTCATTTCAACACAACAAATCTAATGTTCATGAATTGCAACTTCTTTAAACCCATTGTTTGATGATAATTTAAATTCTTATTATAACTCATACATTAAAGCAAAACTAAACAGAACAGTGTATAAATATACTGTAATCTTATTGATTCATAAAATTGTAAATGGAATGTCACCTGATAATTTAAATCTCAAATTAATTTTGAACAAGATCATCTTTTCAATATGCTGTAAAAATAGTACCATTTAAATTCAATGCCTTATAAAGGGTTGTTTTTTGTAACAAGAAAAAGTATAATTGCAAACATTAAGCATAAAATAAACAATAACACAATATAAAATGAAGTTATTAGTGTAATTATAACATTGAAATAATACAAAATTATGACGTAGTTTTTATTCATTTTTTTAACAATTTGATTTGATAAAGTAATCTTTATACAATGAAGTTGTACATTAATAAATACTATTTGTTTGACAAAACTATTCTTGTAAATTGCATATTAGAAAATAAAATCTATTAAGATGTTCAAAAAATTTTAATCTAAATATTACTTTTATTTATTTTATACATCTTAATTAATTGTTTACATTCACTAAATTAAGTATTTATGATTACTAAATGCACCTTGGTAGTGGTTCTTAAAAACCAGTTCTTGTAAAATTTTTTTATATAATTATCATTAAAGCAACTCAGTAAATCAACTGTGTGAAATATGAGTTGAATTTCCACAGTTATTTAAACTTTCATCACTTCCATCAATGCAGTCAAATTTTCCATTGCAAATAGATGAAAATGGCTGATTTTTAATACATTGACCACTGTTACATTTAAACTCATCCTCTTCGCAGTTTTTATTGCCTGAAAAAGAAAAATATTGTTATTAAAAGATATTGTCAAGTTAGGAGTACGTACTAAGATCACAAACTCTGCTAATTTAAATTAGATAATACACTTAAGTTTTATACTCTTGGTATTCTTTTATATGCTCATAAATTTTGAACTTTGATTACATTAACTAAAAAATGTACCTTGATTATCTAAAAATTGCATTGATGGTTGGGATAAAGGTCATATTGGCTTATTGATTAGGCAATCCTGGGTTCAGTTCCCAAAAAAAGTTTGCTGTTGTATTGATTTAATTATTATTTAAATATTCTTTAAAAATAAACTGTTTTAATCTGCATAGTAAGCTCTCTATTCTAGATAATAATACTGAGAACTGTGAGCTCTCAAAAACATGAACCTTACATAAATGACAAAGTGTGATGGATTGCAAGCAAGGTGGGTGACAAAAGTGTATTGCAATACATAAGATAGAAGTAGAGTCTGTAAAAATTCTGAAAAAATCAATTCTATAACTGGTTCTATTACTTTAAAACAAAACCATATGATCTTAATAATCATCAATAAGTTAGAAATTTCTTCATTCTTTACTAATGGCTGATTGCAAGCAATAACATTAACTTGCTCAGTGCCTAACCCTAGAAAGAAAGTATTCTTAGCGTTCCTTAAAACCACTTAAAAGCTGTTTGACCACTAGAGGATTTTACTGCAGGCTTTATTCATTTGGAGGAAAGTTTGACAATTACTTATTTAATAATAATTGCTCTTACTTTCATTTTAAGTCATAGTAAAATAGGTTTATCTTAATACATTAATAAAATAATTTTATTTGAATAATCAAGATAGTAGAAGGTAACACAAATTTAAAAAAATGTAAATACCAGAACCAAAAAATTAAAACTAATATTGCAAAAAATAAGAGTTGTTAGCAGTTAAGATATGACTATTTAAAAATTAAAAATGTTTAACATCTTAGTTAACTGAATAAATAATATTTTTGTTAATACTTACAAAAAACTGTATTAATTAATTTACTGATATATTTTTTTACTGATTTCAGGCTCATTCCTAACTAGTCATCTTATTCTCATTATTATCATTTTTAAAATTCTGTTTGAGGTGAATTTTGTAGGTATAAAAGATGGCCAGCCTTACTAAGGCTTAAAATCAGATACTTTTAGGTGACTGATAGATGTGCTTTCACACCATCATGATGGTTAGCACAGTCTGAATGTAGCATAATATACAAGGGTAGTAAATTTAATATCTATTATGGGATATTTACAAGTACCAGATAATATTAGCATTTACTAGATAAACATATTAGTTATCTAATTTTTATGAGACAATTTTCATTTCACTCATTTTCCATTTAAAAATAATTAAAACTATGTTCTTCTGTACTTAAAAGACTATTTTTGATAATTTTTTGAAACTTTAATAACAAGCGTAACTTTTAAAGGTGAGGAAACAAAATTTATTTTCTATTCAAAATTTGTCCTGAAAATATTTTGCTCTTTTCATACTTTTGAAACTTGTAAATGTATATATTTAATATCATTTGTAAGTCATAAGTTCTCTTAAAATACATTCTTACCAAATGACATTTAAGCACATAACGTGCAACTGATTTAAACAACATAGATCAATATAAAAAAATATATTGTTTTGATGCTGTATTAGAACTTTTTGAGGTAATCCGTTTTTAGAGTAGTTGTGATTTAAAAAACAATCCTTCATGAAAAATAAGATATTAATTTAAAAAAATAACCCCTAAGGAGTATCTAGTAACATTTATATTGAAGAACAATGTTGATAGTGCCTGGTTAAATAACAGTGAAATAAGTAACTATATAACCACAAAAAAAACTACACATATTAAAAGGTGATCCCAATATAATAAAAGTCGTTGAATTAAAGTATTTTAAAAGGTAGTTTATGTAAAATTACAAAAAAGGTAGGTTATGTAAATTTTACTTAGCTAGAAAAATATAAATTTTATTATGCAATTTATTTGCAGATTTAAATTAAGAAACTAAAAATGTATACATTCTTTTAAAGACAAACAAAAGTGTAACATTAATGACATCTCTTCATAGGAGGTTAACACAAAAAGATTGAATAAGTACGTAGTTTTTATTTTTTAAAAACAGTTAGTACATAATATAGTTATATTTATGATGTCAATATTTATCTTATTGCTGCAATTTAAAAGCGAGTTACAAGTTATCGTGTTTAGAATAGAAATATCCTTATTTTTAAGAATGAAAAATTTGTGATTTACATTGTATATTTTTAACAAGCACTTACTGCATATGGGTGGATCTTCATCAAGTCCATCAGGACAGTCTTTTGTAAGATCACATTGCTTGGATTTGCTGATTCGTTGACCAGTTGCACATTGAAATTCATATTTTTCATTATGCTTGTAATTCTCTGTAACAGAAAACAATAGCTACAGTTGACAGTAATTACTAGTAGAGTGAGTTTAGTTGATTTCAGTGGCTATTTGTATTTAATTAATCACTACTTCATGTTTATAAAAATCTGATTGCCTACACAATGTTTCCACTAATGCAGTCTCACAGTAGGGTCTAAGAAGAATGCCAAGTTTTTCTGTATAAATAAATCCCAGTTGTAGTATTTTCTTATAATTTTGGTGGAAACCTTCATTTTTATTTACATGTATTGTAACATAAAAGGTTATATATAAGTAATACTGTAAATTGCAGTTAGTTTACCTAACAAACAGATAAATTGTATGAGTCATATATTCATCAGTCAGTAAGCTGGATTGACAACTTCCTTAATAAGAATGGATGTTCTCCTGCTCATTACTACCAAAATTTTACAAAATGTTTTTAATGTGTTTTTTTCTGAAATGTATAAACAAAAATCACCATGAAAATTATGTTATTTATCACTAAAAAACTGATAATTAAACCAATATATATAAATCTCACAAATGAAAAAATTTATGCAAATATCTTGTTGAACAAAAAAACTGCAAATTCATTTGTTTATTAACAGTATATAATCAAAGAAGTAAGTTTTACTATGATTGTGAGATTTATGTTTGCTTAAACTGAAGTAGAAGCATACTTAAATCAAGCAATTAAAGATGTAAAAAGATCCATTAATTCTATAGACCCTTTTTGCAGAGATAATTTAAGCAGTCTCCACAGTATCTACTTTCTTTCCTCTGCTCTCCTGTGCTGGATCTGCAGTCAAGTTTAGCTCAACCCAGAAGAGTGTCCTTTAACTCAAACGAGCCTTCCCAGCCACCACCAGTATGTTCGGCACGGCAAGTCGGCTTGCTGGTTTGGATCTTTTGATTTTTCGATTCGACTGCCTCAAACCAGAGGGTGAGGGGTGAACCGGGCCCGACTATGAAATTCCTGGTTATGCCATTGTGAGAAAGTGAGTTTTCTTGGATTCGAGACTTACCCCTTTGGAGTGGAGACATCTGCTCACGTTTAATCACTCTATTCGCATTGTATTCGACGTCTTTTTCTTCATGTCCTGACACTAGCAGTGCCAGGTCGTCTGCATAAGCAATCAAAGGGAGCCCCTCCAAAAACCCTAGCTTCAAAATTCCATCAAATGTAAGGTTTCAAAGGAGGGAGCTCAGAACGGACACTTGAGACACCTCACCTTGCATCCGGAATCTAATTTCGCCGTCCTCCGTTGTGGTGAGTAGTCACGTGCAGTGTGGAGTCACTTATCACTGCTCTCAAATAATCACTAAGCTTTCTGTCTGCCAACTCATTAGCCACCTCCGCCTATGGTAGACTATTAAAGGCATTGCGGACATTCAGGAGGCCTATAAGGGAATCTTTCTGGTCCTCCAGGTGCTCGCCCTGCATGTGTTCGTCCTTGTCACCACAAGGGCGAACACAAAACCGGGATGTATTGGGCCAGCGATAACTTCGCCGGCCCAATACATCCCGTAGCGTTAACTTCGTTAACTTCCAAATTCTATCCGCAATGAGTCTTTCGTAAAGTTTCCCACAGTGGGCAGAAGAGATATCGGTCGATAGGCCGGAACTGGATCATTCGTCTTCGGTTTAGGGACGAGTAGTAATCTTCCCAGTTTTCATGCCAAAGGAAAGCTACCCGTCGTGAGCACTTCATTTAAGACCTCTACTACGATCCACGGGTGCACTCTTGTTAACTCATTAAGCAGTATTCCTGGGATACCGTCTGGCCCAGGAGTACAGCCCAGGAGTCTGGCCCGGACTTTTATTGGGGTTGATCTGAAAGGCCACCCAACTAAGCTCATCCAGGGAGAAACGTCTCATCTCGAAGCACGGTGCAACCACCCGATTTGCTTCTTCCATTATAAAGAGGTTCATTGTTACTCGCTTAACTTGTCCGCTTGAAAACATGGGGAGGGGGCACCGAATCTCTTAATTAAGATCTGGTACGTCCTCCCCTATGGGTCGTCATCTAGCTCTAACATCAATATCTTCCAAGCCTCACGTTTGGATGTTTTCACTGCAGTGCAGAATTCCTTACGTGTATTCTTGTAAAGAGTTTCCGCCCGTTCAATCTCTTCAGGGCGGACAGAAAATGTCGGTGTTTCTTATGTCTCTGAATACGATGCCACTGGGAATCTTGGACACAGTATCAAGTCTTTCTACAATTCCTGGAGCAAGTTCTCGGATAATTCGCGTTTATAGGCAGTTTGTCCAGAGTCTCTGTGAAGTCAAGAATACTCGAGCCCCTTCTACCTCTTATTTGGGAAAGTCCCGCGAAACTGTAATCTTTTTAAATACGTCTCTCGGCCATCGGATGCCCATAGTATCCTCTTAGTCACCAATATCGCCGGAATCAAGTACACGTTCCACCTTTTCTCGGATCATGATCCTAGCTTGTCGTTCTTTATCCTCTGGTTCTTGTCTAACCTCCGTTTGGGTATCTTTACAATGAGTGAACTTCGGTAGAGATAATTCATATAACGATCGCATTGTGACTTCTACGTCTCTAGCTTTGTCTAAAAAACAATAAGTAAATTGTTTTAACTCGCGTTTCGTATTATCATCTTGTGGAGCTCTTCCAATAAGTGATCCAATAAGATTTTCTTCGGTTAGATCACCATCGCTGCTGTCTTCTATCACTTTAACTTTTCTCTTCGGTACTCGCAAAGTAGGTACTTCCATCGGTTTTACAACGTCTCTTTCTCGACATCTGTAGCATAGAGTCCAGCTTCTTGCAGAGTGGATATTCTAGCTCGTCTATGGTCCTCGCATCCAACCGGACTCCTCTTAGTCCTGAAGGGCTGTTCTTCCATTTATTTCGAGCCCAGTTACGCTAGGTCAAAAATAACACCGGATTTTTGTTAGCGGTCAAAAATCCCTTGAAAAGACACCCCATCGCAATCTCGAGGGGGTCCCGTGTTTTGTTTTTTTTGGAGGGGTTAGGTAAAATATATGTCTTTAAAAATCTAATAAAAAACTTTTTGGGAGGGGGCCGGAGCGGGAAAAAATGTGTCAAAAACAATTGAGGGGTAAAATTTAGAAGGGGACTTGCTTCGGACAGATCATGAAGGGTTATGGTGAGGGATGAGAAATAAGGGAGAAAACAGAGGAAAGCAGGAACCCCCTTATAAAACACTCAAACATAATAATTCTCTTGTGAAAAATTATTGAAATTTTTCTAAGTCCTAAAACTAGTAAACAACTTACGTCACACTAATCTGCTTGTAAATGCACTACTAAACTACTAAACTTGTAAATTAACTTAGAATAAAACAGAAAAAATCAAATAGTCAACAAAGTAACATCGTCCAAACTAGTAAAAAATCTAAAAAAAAGCCAATCCAGCACTGTAAACACGGAGCTAATATCTACACGTACGCACATTATGGAATCTTCCACTCGACTCCCCATAGTATCTAGTATATTTTGAAAATTCTACTGTTATTCTTGAAGATTTACACCGACTGTTTTGTACTATTCATCTAAATGAAATAAGAAAAATCTAACAGTGAGTCATAAAACATATTTTAAAGTTTAAGAAAACAAACTTCACAATTTCTCGATCGAAGTCTGATGTTTACGACTTTTGTGTAGAATATCAGAAATAACTGGAAGTAATTTCAAAAGATAAATGTGTTCTTTCTATTTTTATTCATGATAAGAAAACCAGAAAAAGTAAGTAATTAAAAGATAATCTTATTGAGAAGATTTCTCTGATGTTTTAAATGTTCATTTGCATAAGAATGATGATTCTTAGTTCAACACTTTCATGGAAAATAAATCAAAAACGGTCTGAATTCATGGCACCTTTTGTCTTCGATATCTGTATTAAAATTCGGGCACCGTTATTAAGAAATAATTTTGGAATTATGAAGTCCGGAATAAAGAAAATAACAGTTCTTGAAATTATCCTCATATCTTGAAAATGCTATATTATTCTGATCAGATTGTTCTCCATTTTTTCGACTCTAATCGAAATTTGATTTATAATTGGAATGTCGACTTTAATTTTTTTTGTTTTTTTTAAACATCCATTTGGTAAAGGTACACCATTTAAGATTCAATAGTGTTTGTTTTGAAATACAAACCATGAAAAATTACTGTGTTTTAAATCATATGAAACCTGTATATTACAACCATAAACGTACGTGAAAGACTATGGTGTAGACGTGGAGGTAAGAATGAATTTCTTGATTAACTATTAGCAAAAATAAAATAAATTGTAAAGTTTCTTCTACAGTTCGTTAAAGATGAGAATCAACATGTTTATTTAAATTTGTTTGACAACGCTTCTAATGAAGAGTCAAGAGGCAGAAGAAGAAGAAAATTGAAAGAGTATGACAAATGTAGAAAAATCTAAATTATAAGGAAAAAAATTACTTAGATTCAACTTTTTTTTCAATTTTTGTTTATAGTTTGCAGTTTTTTAATTTATTTTTCTGTTTACAGATAAAAAATCCCTTTCGGCATTCTGGAAGGCGGAGGTAGATTTCACTGGTGCCAAGTGGAGATAAAAAATATTTCCACCTTAAAGTTAAGAAAAACTTCAAATTTACTCAGTACGACAACGGTTGCATGTGAAAAACGTTTCATATGTTTAGCATACGACAAGCCCCATCTTCTTACAACTCCAGCAACATTTTGGTCATCCCTTGCCGTACGGATTGGTCATATCAAAAATTCTTTCAGAAAATGTTTTTAGTAGTCTTTAGAGGACTAACGACCACTTTAAACCGATTCGGTACTGTGCCTATTAAGGGAGGTATGATTGTTTTGTCTTCGAAACCCCATTTTTTCCAACACCTAGGTCAATGATTGGTGATATCAAAAAACTTTACTTAGATAAGTTTTAGGCCCTTATCCAAAGAATAGTAGGAACTTTAATCGAATTCGATATTTTACTTAATAAGAAAGTTATAGCGATATTTTTTCGAAACAGCCCTCCATTTCCACCCTCACGGTCCGATTTTGCCCACTGACGAATTCGACCGAGATTTTGTGTCGTTATATTTTATGTATCAATTTGAAAGTGATTCGTGCAAAATTACGGCAGTTATCGTGTCTACAAGAAATATATATATCACATAAACATTTGAACTGACGGTGGTTTTGGGGTTTGGGGATGTGAAACGCGAAGATATGTCGAAATTTTAAGGAAGTCGAATCATGGTACCCATTACAAAAGGCAGCTTTCTTATGAAATCTACCAAATATATTTCAATAATAATCGACAGTGTAATTGTTGTATTTTGTAAAGTCAATTCTCTGCAAGAAAGGTCAACAAAATATTTTTTTTTTCGCTTCTGTCATACTATTTTAAAAACTCGATTTCATAGCACTGGTCAAGCTTTAGGATAGTATTAGGGGTTAAAAAAAGATAAAACTTTTAAGCACATTAATCACAAGTATTGTAAATGTTTGATATTGTTTCTGATGAATTGTTTGATTTTTTTAGTAAACAATTTACAAAAACAAGATTTTTCCAACAGGCCCTTCTTGTTGCTACCTTCTCAATTTAAAACTATTTATTATGACTCCTTAAAAACAAAGATTATGACATTTCGTTCGTTGTTAGTACTTTACAAGTATAATGAAGTATTAACATATATACGAGTAGTTACCAATGTATAGTACTCAAATATATCTGTCACTTATGTGACAGATATATTTGGGTGATTTGACAGATATTTGGGTATTTTTCAGTGAGTAGAATCTTAAATATAAAATGATGACGACCCTTTAACAATCATGAACACATGAAATATAAAACAGAGAAAAAATGTTATCATGAAGAACAAAGCTCAGATCTTTTTTACTGCATATGAGTTCTGAGGTTGAAATACTGCCATTCATAACTTGAATTGTAAATAGTGCTGGATATTTTAGTGCTGGACTATTTACAATGAAGACTTTATAAAAACACAATTTATAATAAATTAACTAATGCATTTCTTATGTTGGGATCTTATGAATATTTTATTTAAAGTTCAGAATAAGTTCAGTCGCATTGTGGTGAGGAGGGCCAAAAACGTGACGACTGTCCGCAAAAGAAAGAGGCTCCGTCTTGCGTTAGTTGCAAAAGGTTGCGAAAAAATCATAGGCACTCGGTTAATAGTAAGGAGTGCGGTTGTTACTTAAGAACTGTTGAGATTTATTTCAACACTCTTGATGGTTAGGTTCGGTCAACTAAATGCCCAGGGTGCCTATACAGTCCAACTTGAGTTAGGTGAAGTTGTCGAAACACGAAGCCTCGATTTTGATCTGTAACACCTGTACGTGGGGTCAAGGGTGATCTGCCAGGTTTCCCAGGTTGAAAGAAGTTTTTCGTTGGTGACAGCAAATCCGCCGTACTGTGCAGGAAGTCTTTAGCTAGCGTCTTCATGCAGCAGGTCTCTGACACGCATCACGTCGTTATTAAGCTTGCTATGGATGGTTTGGACCTGGTTGTCGTTAGTTCGTACTTTCAATACAGGGATCCCATTGCACAGCATTGGGAAAGATGGGATAGGATTGTTAGGTTGGTAGCGGTCGTCCTATTCTTATAGGAGTTGATGCGAATGCCAAACCGCTTCTTTGGCACAGTGGGATCACGGATGATGGTGGCGAATTGATCAAAGGTTTCATCGCGCAGTATCATTTTGATGTTTTTAATGTAGCCGGCGAATTGTCTACTTTCGCTGGTGCAGTTGGGTTGCGGAGGGCCTTCTACGGTACCAACATCGATGTTACCATTGGCAAGGATATCCCTGGTAGGATTCTTAACTGATTGGTAGTCGATAATTGCGAGAGCGATCACCGGCTAATAGTTTTTGTGGTAGATGGACTGCGCGATGTCTTTAGGGGGAACGTTCCTGTTCAGCAGGGGCGCTTCCTGCACAGGCGTGTGGATTGGCTTAGGTTTTCAAATATTCTTGCGGCCAGGCTGCAAGTTTTTGCTCAGAGAATTCTTGTTCTGCGGTAGTTGAAGCCGCTGAATAGTCGATTATCCGAAGCACGGGTCGAGAAAGATTAGCTGGATGGTGGACTCGGGATTTGACCGCGATGAAGCAGACTGTGGGCCGGCTCAGGAAAGCCGCACAGTGTGAAGGTGTTCCTGATCGGCGTGCAGTTTTGCTTGCGGACTATCGTCGGAAGAGGACCGAGTATTTTCACAAGGTTAGGTCTTCTGGCGCTCTTTTGTACAAGAGCAGGGAAACAAAGACCCATCCATGGGTTGTTTATAGAGTACTTGGTCATAAGCCGAAAAAAGATATTCTTCTGTCGGCTCTCTCGACCCAGGATGCAGTTGTTATAAACAAAGATCGTGTCCTCATTCTTCTGATGAACGATCTACTTCAGATGATACCGAGGTAGGAGAAATTTCGTAACATCAACGTGTTCGGTTTTCGTATCATCAAAGTTGTAGGTTTTCGCTTTGAAATTTTCTTTCTAAAATTACTGAGGTGGAAGTCCGCCAAGTAATTTGTAGCCTGGCTAGGAATAAAGCCGCTGGATTTGATGGTATCACAGTGGAGCTCCTTGTTCAGACGTTGCCAGTGATTCTTGGTCCTTTGACTAGGGTTTTTAATAGGACGCTTTTTTGCTGGATATTTCCCATCGTGTTGGAAACGTGGTGTGTTGAAATTTCTCCTCGAAGGTGGCGACAAGGATCTCACTTTAAGTTCTTCTTACCGTCCTCTTGGTCTATATCTACGGAATCCACAGCCCGTACACCAGGGACTGGTGTCTCACCCACCCTGACGCCGTTTTTTGCTTCATCCTCCGGAGCATCTGGAAACAGAGTATCCAAGAACGCCTGGAAGGTCGCCACAGATGTTAAAGTGTGGTCCCGATCACCAAACCCGCATTTAACACTGGACAGCACGTACGATGGCTTTGGCCGGCAACATGACTTAGCGAGTTGTCAGGGGCTACGTTGCAATTCGCGCATAGAATCTTGCCAAAATTTAGTTTGGCTTCTGTGATAGCATGAACGTACTCATTACGGGCGCGTCGGTAGATCCGCAGACCCTCAGCACGCACGTCGTCAACGATAATCTTCGTTAGGGGGCGACGCTAGTACCTTCTCCTAGCGGACCTAACTCTAGCGCGCAGCACGCTCAGGTCAGAGAACCAACCCTTTTTCGCGGGTTTCCGCCTGCGTCTAACAGACGGCTCCCCCGAGGCGGAGGTCATGACGATTCTAGGCACTCGCAAATCAGCGGACTGGCTACTACCAAGGGTCCGTTCATTGGCCGCCGTAGGACCCTATCGCAGCCAGTCTTGATGGCCCGGCCGAGTTGTTCAGCCATCAATTCCGCCTCCTCCCTGTTCTCCATGCGCCATTCCAACCTCTGTAAGGCAGCCGTTTACTTGCGGGCAGCCTATCCTTATCCAGGCTCCTTAGGTTATAGCGACCTGAACCTGGAGCTCTTGGACCGCCTCTGTAAGCGATTTCATAGGTTATAAGCCTATGATCACTCACACTAACCTCGGGCCAGACAGTCCAACTACTTGCACTCCTAAGTAGATCGCCCGTCACCAAGGTGACGTCGATGTAACTTTCCTCCAGTTTGGAAGAGAAAGTCAGCGGTTGTTCTACCTCGTTAAGCAAGTAGAGGTTCCTGGCTTCTACGAACTGTTCGAGACCAGCACCTCTGGGGTCAGTATGTGGTGAACCCCAGGCGGAAGACTTGGTGTTAGCGTCCAGAGCAACCAGCACTCTCATGTCCGAGAGACCGTCCAGGAGCCGTTCCAACTTTGCCAGCAAGTCGTCGATACTCCATTCAAGCTGGAAGTATCCCGACACTAGTACGAAATTGAGCATTTCATCAGAAATCTGGGGCATTCAGAAGACACCCAACGAGACCGAGCCGACCACGATCGCAGAGAGCGGCCAACCCCACGAGAGTGAATAACATCAACTCCGTGGAAGCCGACCACGCTATCCCCGACCGTGTACGGCTCGTGGGCCAAGAGGACCTCGAGGATCCTCATTGCTTCATTGGTGGCCACCCGGGAATGATGCAGGTTTAACTACCCCAGGCGCAAGCATTCGATATGGTGCCGACCGACCTCGAAAGCTTCCCCCAATTCAGACATCGCCATACGCCGTATTATTCACGCCTGGGCTATGTCGTCCGGCCTGCAATGCCCGCCCCCGACCCGGTGTTTGGCATCAAAGCCTTTCACAATGGCACTGGGTGCGCACTTCGGAGGTGCGGTCTTATTAGGGCAGCAATGCCCTGTGCTCAGCAAGGGCGCAATGGCGCAATGACCACACATCTCCGTCTGTGCTCTACAGTGGAGAGAGGTGTGACCAAAGCCCTGACATTTGAAGCACCGGGTTACTTCTATATGGTCGACAACCTTGCAAGAGGTCCACCCAAGGAACAGCCGATCACCGGCCACTAAGTTCTGCCGGATCTTTGGCAAGGTCTTAATTATCCAGTGGCTCTTTGCGGCCTCTTTCCGTCCCAACTGCCGGACCACCCTGGTCCCCTTGAGAAAGTCCTCGACGGCCATACTCAACACAGGATTTTGGCTGTGTATGGTCCTGAGGATTTCGGGCTGCTCTAGTCCCGTTGCCCTCGGAAAATCATAGACCAATATTTGCGGCCTCCGCTCGGCCAGCAACTGAGCCTTCAGCTCGGTCTTCTTAAGAACGTCGGTCTCCAGCAGCCGCTTCGCCTGCTGCTCATATACAACCTCCAGCACAACGTCATTGTTCCTTGTTTTCGTGATCCGGGAAATTTGGAACTTTTCTTTTTTTGGGTCCCGTTTAATAGTTTTGTAAAATTCACCATGAGCTTCACCCGTCACCGGCTTGAAACCCCTGACTCCCTCCACCACCTGGTTAACCTTGTCCGAGAGCCTTGACACAACTGTATCAAGGGCCCGGTTGGCGCCCTTGAGGCTTTCATACTTTCAAGCCAGCTCAGCAACCATCAAACTATTCTCGGATAGATAAGATTCAACTAACTGTCGAATTTCCACCGAAATCCGAGACTCTTTCTTTGAGGAGAATTTAGTCCATGCGGACCGCATCTCTTCGATCCTCCCCAACCCATCATCCCAGAGCCAGACCTTCCTATAGAAGGCTCCGCCCCTGAGACCTCCGGCTTAGGGCCGACCGCCACATCACTGTCCTTCACCACCCTTGACTTCCTGACGAGACGTTTCGCCCTCCAAAGCCTCGCTCTTCCTGCACGGTTCCAACTACCGTTTTCCCTACACTGCTCGACACAGAGATTTCAGCAGGATTTTTAGTGCAATCCGCCGTGCAAAAGAACGCTTCACTACCCTCGTGGAGATCTCCGAGACCTCCTTTGCAGAGGACCGGGGTCTCGGCGGATACCTGCCGATTGACATTCTCCGCCAGAAGGGGTCACCGGCTACCAGATCCTTGGCCAAACCGACCAAGTTGTCTAAGCAACCTCCTTCGGATTACTCCATTGCAGCTTTAAATGAAATAGTGCTGACTGACACACTAGGCACTCCGTTTTCAGCCTGAATGAAACTATCACCTATCCTAAGACCTGGTGAGCGTTCACAATCTCTTTCTCGAGCAAGGCCGTCCGTTCTCACCCAACCCGCTCGAGAAGACAAAAGCTAAAGCTCCTAAGTCAGACCACCGGCAAGGTCGGAGCGAATCGCTTCCCGAACCTGCCAGAGGATCTAGAAAAATTCTTTGACCTCACGAACCTATGAAAGGGGGGCACCTTTAACAAAGGAAACGTCCTTACTTAGCCGACAGTGGCACTACTACTGCAACACACTACGCAGCTGTGTAGCCAAAACTTCACAACAGAGCAGATTGACTGACAGCCACTGATCGTTGTAAGCCATGATGACAGGAACATAGACACGCTGTACTTGTAGAAAGCAAATTATCACTACCGGTAGCAGTAAACACAACTTTTACAGCACGGGTCTGAGAAGCGAGAAGCCGAGAAGCCTCGGCTAAAGAGGCCGAGAAGCGATTGGATAAAGGACATTCATGATGTCCGGTCGAGGCTTATAGCGAAAGCAAAAGCTGAGTTTAAAAATCACCGATGTAAATGTCTATCGAGGGATTTACATCGGTATATTTGTATCCATTAAAATAACCAAAAACTCCAATCAAAACTGTACAAAACGCAGAGCGATTACAACACGTGTGTCCACGACGAAGTCACGAACACTACTAATGTAATTAACTTACCTAGAACAAATTTCACTTATATGATCAAGGGTTAATGCAGCTGGATGATTGAGTTTGAGATCCAGCCAGATCGAGTTACTTTCTACACTTTAAATATTATTTATTTATTTAATTGTATTAAATAGAATGAATAGAATCTCATTCTTCTCACATCACATGTGATGTCACAACATAGCAGAATGAGATTCTATAGCAGACGACGACTACAACAGCATTTTTTGGGGTGGGGATGCAATTTTGCAAAACTTTTTTTTTGTAAATATTGTTATTTTTTAATCATTAACAAATGTGCCTAAGAAAAATATGACCTTAATTACGCAAAATCTCGAGATATTGAGGATGACCTTGCTCTGTAGCCTCACCGCCTTGGACCTTTTAAGTTGAAAATTTAATTTCATCAATGCCCCATATATAGAAAACTAATCTGATCAAGTCTGGTCAAAATCGATCCAGTAGTTATGGAGATATAAGGTGATTCAGAGGCCAACACCAAACACAGACACTACATACAATACATCCAGATACATACAATAACATCCAGAAAATTTCCATCTAGTTATTTGTTCCTTAGTGTCAAAACATCAACATCCAGGGAAAATTGCATATGGCCAAATTGGGCTGATTACAATACTTTCCCTTCTAGAGCTGTAGCTCTGCTGTAGTGTTATCTAGATGGAAAAGTAAAATATAATCATGATACCATTATTACACTTTTTAAAAAATCATTAAAAAACATTTTGCTTATTTAGAAACTGTTTTTTAAACACTTTTGGTATCTAATTGATGATCTAAATGATTTCAGGGCTTATATTTTCTATTATATTAACTCAAACCAATCCACTGTTTCATAATTAGAGTTAGGAATGTTCTCGTGAAACAGAAACAATTAATTAAACAGATATCTATGGTAGAATACTTTATCAATGAATATATATGAAAATATTTTGGACGAAAAGATACAGAATTATTTGTTCATTAAGATGCAATTTTCAGTAAGTTTTTGTTATTTTGTTGTCAGCTTGTTTGATGTTACTGTTAAAATTTCTGAAATTGCTAAAATAAAATATATAAACAGGTATTAAGCTTTGTTCACAAACGTGATGTGAATATATAAATAAATTCATTAATATAACTAGCTATAATGTGGCTATTACTACATTGTAACAATATAACTGGTATTTGTTGTAAAAATGATACAGATTAAGCAACTTACTGCACATGTCTGGATCTTCATCACTATTGTCAACGCAATCGACACCAATATTGCACACATTGTGCAGTGCAACACATTGTCCACTTTTGCAACGGAAATATTCTGAACAATTACGGTTCACTGAAACAAAATATTTTCTTTAAAACAAAAATATTAAAAGATAATTTATTATAAGATCTTACTTATTTGTATTTATAATATTTTATAATTAAATGCATATACTAGTTAAAACATATAAATTTCTACATTCAGCACATATTATCCAAATGTATCATCAAACCTGGACAATTTTATATTAAATTTACAATTAGGACTTGAAGTGTTTGCTACTAACGCTTAACCAAACAACAAAGAAAAAAAATGTTTAATAATAAAAAAATTAATTAACAAAAAAAATTAAAAATTTATAATTAAGCATAATAGATAATATAGGTAATTAGTGCTCTGGTGAAAATTTTGGAGTAGCATTTGAATGATCTATTATTTGAACAGTATTAGCTAGTTAATATTAATAACTTTCAGTATGCGTTTGTCCCTGAACGATCTCAAGTTAATTTAAAGTTCTAGTTTGTATTGTGGAAAGGGCTTTTTGATGATACCTTCTGATTTATTTAAAGCATTTTATCTTATTAGTTATGATATATTAAAAACTAAATTAAAACAAATTGGCATGGAAGAAACTTTCTTAAAATTAATGAATTTTCTATTTTTGTAGAATTCAAGAGTAGAAGAAGATAATGTGAAAATTTTGACTCAAGGTCAATAATCTATCTGTTTTTATAACATTTATCTACAATGACCATTATAATTGCAAAAACAAAGGGTAATAAAGTTTTAAGCATTATTATTTACTGTTGTTAGTTCTGTTTAATATTACAGTAATATTAGACAACAAAGTAATTTACTTTGTTGAGTGTAACTATATTAATAAAATATGATTTGAAGGTTTATTTAAGTGTGTAGAGTATATTGTAGCTTCACTGCTCCATTTCACGAATGCTATTCAAAAGAATTTTTGCAGGGTTCTTCAGTGTCTGAGTTAAGTATAAAGAAACTTGATAATTTAGTTAAGTGTAGTCTTTTATTTAAAATTTATTTCAAAGCCAATTATGATGAAGTTAAATCCAGTTATAGCCTAGTTGATCAAATGGTGAGTCCGACTACTGTTAAATTTTCATTGTTCAGTTGGTAATGGCATGGAGCAACAATTTATAAATTTTTTGTTCCTTTCTTATCAGAAAATTTGGATCCAGACTTAAAAAATGTATTTCCTTTAGAGAGTTGAAATCCTTTTTTTAAGAAAGTTTTTCATAGAAAAAAAATTGATTCTTTACATTCTAGAACCTGATAATATATACTTTTTTGTGTGTGACTGTGAAGGGTATTTGTTTTTAGCTTTTTTCAGGAATCCATTTGCCTACTTTTACTAGATCCATGATACTTACTCTTCTTCTCAATTAGGTTTAATATAATTTTTTTGTTGACTTTGTATTGTTAAGGTATTTTGAATTTAACAATGTGAACTCATCATTGCAAATTAGCTGATTTCGAATTGGGAGTTCTAAGGTTTAAGTCCTAGAAAAGGCATTTACTTTTATATGTTTTTTGGTGGTTGAGATTCAATTAACCACACATCTCAGGAATGGTTGATCTGAGACTGTACAAGATTACACTTCATTTTTACATTCATATAAATATCATTTATCCTCATTCTCATTCATCCTCTGAAGTAATACCTTACAGTGGTTTTGGAAGCTAATCAGAAAAAGAAGAGGTATTTTGAATTTGGCTACATAAGGTGCCTTTTGTGTTCTTTTCTTTTGTGCCTTATCTGAACTTTTGATGTATAAAATGAGTAAGTTTATAAGTATCCTTTATAAACTCAAATTTGGTTTGTTAGTGTGATGCTGGCAATATTCAGACTATATTATAATGAATTTTTCATGAAAAAAAAATTATTATATTTTTGACCCATTGAAATATTCTTTACAATGTATAAACAATTATAATTTTCATATTACTTCTTTCTGCTAAGATTATAACTCATCTTGATAGATATAAGATCACAGTGGGGGAATGAAATGGCTGTCCTGACAACAGAGCACGGGCTATAAAGAGCAGTGTTTCTGGATTGAATGTGTTTCTGGAACAGCTAAGTCAAGGTATCTTTAACAAAGTTTAATTGGTTACAGTAAGGTGTATAGTATAACTTGGTTATAGGGGTATAACTTGGTTATATGTTACAGTAAGGTATTGGTTTAACTTGGTTGTGCATTCCTGGCTGGTAGAATTACTTATTTTATTCAAAATCAATTCCAGAAAATGCTTGGGTAAGATTATAGACAATTGACACACCCACTGCATGTTTACTTTACTCAATAACTATGCTGCTGACATCAATGAAGTTAAGATCTCCAAATGCTACTGATTTTTTTACTGAGATGGAGGGAGTTGGGTTTTGCCATTTAGGACAATACATTCAGGTCATCAGTACTTCAGTTAATGGAAAGCATAGGTAAGTATCCTGTTGTTTAATGATACAACTGTTGTTAATGATACACTGACTGTATCATTAACAGAGTTTAACCCTGAAAGAATGAGCGACAGTGATGTGCAAAATCTAATAACAGAAGCTTGTTTGGATCACGGTTTCTTTGATGTAAGGGGCCATACTAATCAGTGTATTTGGCTATGTGTCACTGAAAATGATCTCTTTAAAATCTTTTATGACCTAATTATCCTGCACTGGAGCAAGCCCATCCAGATATTTTCCTCATAGACAAACAGAAGAAGATAATGTGGATAATTGACCACTACTGGCTTCAAATATCAAGAATAAAATAGTTGAAAAAATTAAAAATTCTAAGATATTGATGAACTCACTCTTGAATACTCTGGAAGATAAATCTAAATGTTAATTTTTAATAAGATTTCAACAATAATTTTTCAAAGAAGGACCAATAGATGGGTTCTGCCATTGGGTATCTACAATTCTGATCATTGGGACCAACAGCATTGAATCAATACAAGTCAATACAAGTTGATAAATGGACAAGGAAGGTATTCTAAGAATAATTATGTATTAGCAGGTTTATCAGCTCTCTCAACTTGTCTGGGGAGATTTATCCCATGGATTAACTATTTTTTACTCTTTTACTGTTCCATAGTGTAGTATGAATAGAGATGAATGTTAGAAATAATTATGATTATTAGAATAATCAATTTATTACTAATAATACATTTAAGCTGTTAAGACAACTTCATGGTTTTCTTTCATCTTTATTTATAATAAATAAAAATCAAATAAATGATTTGTTAAAAGAACAAAAAAGAATGTAATAAGACTTACAACACATATTAACATCTTCATCGCTGCCATCTGGACATTGAGTAATTGAATCACAGACTAACCATTCACCAATGCAATGACCACTCCTACATTTGAAGTGGTAATCAGGGCATGTATAATTTCCTGAAATGTGATTAATATCATATTTTATGAAACATTGGAATTAAATGTTAAGTATAAAACATTTTATTCAATCATTTAAGATGGACAACCCTCAAAGTCCTTCTCATGTGTAGCACTTAATCAATGCAATATATAAAACTAAAAGAGAGAAAGAGAACTCTTATACATTAAAAATCTTGATTGTAAATCATTACTAAAGACTAACTCATATTTTAATGAATTTCCCCTTTCACAAAAAAGGTATTTAGTATAAATACCTTATTATCCCATTTAGATTATTTAGGGTAGATAGTGTTGATTAGGTAATGTCTATATTTATGACTGATACTAATTTCATTATTATTTACAGTAGTGAAGACAGTTAAAAAACGTGATTTTTTTAAAGTAAAAACTTTATCTTATCTTTTACTTTTAATACTTTATCTATATCAAAATAACAGTATGGAAACTAAGCTATATTTTATAGTTCTATAAAGTCTCAAAGATAAAGAAGTATGTGAAAAACTGTAATTAATTTGTTTCTAACAAAAATAAATGAATCCTTAACTCCATACCAGTTTAAAAATGTATGTAGATCAACAGAAAACTTACTGCACAATTCATGATTTTCATCGAGTCCATCCTTGCAATCTTTGTATGTATTACATAAATTATCATTAGAAATGCATTTCCCATCAGTGCAACGGAACATTTCTTTTGGACATTGTCGATTTGCTGCAATTGTTAAAAAAAATAAAATGTAATGTTAGCAAATATATAATTTTTTTTTTTTGAGCAGTTTATTTTTACAATTAGTCCCAAAAGGATTGTGACTATAAGTAACATTTTTGATAAAGATAACATGTCAGGAGACCATCCAAAGACAGCCCACCTCAAATACAATAATAAGTGTGCATCACCTCTCATAACACAATTGAAGCAATTAATTAACAAAAACAAAGATAATAGATAACAAAGATAACAGTATACAAATAATAAAGTCACCAAACATTAAAGTCATCCAAGTAAAGTAACAAATATTAAAGTCAGATAAAGGCAGATAAAAACAATAGTCACAAAACAATAAAGACACTGAATTCTCAGTAGAGAATCAGACTGCTGACTCAGAGTCAATCACCAGCTTCAGCATATGTCAAATTCCAGTATAGATTCTTAAAGTTTAAACTATCTTTAACATAACTACTGCATCATCCCATGAGTCACACACTCCAATGATCATCTATGCTCTCAAAGATCAGCAAAGTCCAGTATGTGTAGCCTCCTCAATGTATTACTTCCTCACCATTGTCAAGTAAATTCAGAGCCAGCTGACTCACATGCTTGTTCAGCTTTGATATGTAGTTCCTACTGGTCCTCCGTATCTTCTCATAAACACATTTACCCTTACACCTTATCAAGCTCCTGGTACTATTCTGAGCACCTTGTTTGAAACTGTTGGATGATTCAACATTATTATTACACGTAGTCCCCCATGCCTGCATATAGGGTTCAGAAAAAGCCTTATACAACAACAATTTATTTCTCGAGGACAGATGAGACCATCTATCAAGGAGTCAGTACATTTAAAAGCTTTCAGTTGTCTCCTCTTCTCTCTGATGTGATCTTTCCAGGTCAGTCGGCAATCTAGATATAACACTAAGTACTGTATTGTGCTGCTGTCAGGGATGAGAATATTGTCAAAATAGTCTAAAAAAATAATAAAGGAGTTGTAAACTGTTATAATCCAATGAAAAATCAGAAAGTAAAATCTTAAAATTTATAGAAAAATAATGGAAAGCTTTCATTGAAGGAACTATTTCTCCTATTCACCTACATGACTAAAAAGCTGAAGTTTGATTTACTCTCCCCTTCTCAAAAGTAAACAAAAAAAAAAAAAAAATAGTACATATGTATATGTACTATTTTTATATGTACTGAGCCTTCAGTAAGAAATATAATTTGTTTACATCAAAAATTAATTTAAATGTCAGGAAAAGATTTTTGAAAGTGTTTGTTTGGAGTGTCGCTTTATATGGAAGTGAAACTTGGACAATCGGAGTATCTGAGAAGAAAAGATTAGAAGCTTTTGAAATGTGGTGCTATAGGAGAATGTTAAAAATCAGATGGGTGGATAAAATGACAAATGAAGAGGTATTGCGGCAAATGGATGAAGAAAGAAGCATTTGGAAAAATATAGTTAAAAGAAGAGACAGACTTATAGGCCACATACTAAGGCATCCTGGAATAGTCGTTTTAATATTGGAAGGACAGGTAGAAGGAAAAAATTGTGTAGGCAGGCCACGTTTGGAATATGTAAAACAAATTGTTAGGGATGTAGGATGTAGAGGGTAAACTGAAATGAAACTACTAGCAGTAGATAGGGAATCTTGGAGAGCTGCATCAAACCAGTCAAATGACTGAAGACAAAAAAAAAAAAAATATGTATATGTAAGTAAGGAAGAATTGTTTTGACTAAAAATCTCTACTAAGTTAAATCAAATACAGACTGTAAAGTTGAAACCTGCCAGATATATTTCCTTTAGGAAGAAACCTATCGATAAGAACAAACTTTTCCTTCACTAACCCTTAGGGTGAAAAAACTGACCCATACTGATGTACGAGAAAGGAGGAAGCTTTAAATTAGTCACATATAAACTTTAACATTCTATGAAACAAATCTCAGATTCTTTTTCAACTACCAATGGATGATGCTACTGGGTTAAAAATAGATTTCGTAGTTTCCATGTATTTTTTGATAAAAACTGGAATTTAACTTAGAAAGTAAATTTAATATTATCTGAAATATTTTTGAATTTCCACTCCTAAATTATGTTACCACTCATTAAGATATTATAAAATTCTTTTATACCTAAAAATACATTTTAGCATTGTTCCGTTCCATGTTCATTACTTCCTTATTACTCACTTTCTCCATCCAGCTTACTTTACCCAACCTTCTGCATATTCATATCTTAAAGGTCTCAATCAGGTTCCTTTCAACCTTCCTCAATGTCCATGCTTCACTTCCATACAAACAGAACACTCCATACATAGTGCTAACCTCTTGTTAACTTGAAGTTCAGACTCTTTCTGCTATGAAGTAATTTCCTCTTCTTACTGAAAATTTCCTTTGTCATCGCTATCTTTTTTTTTTATTTCCATTGTATTCTTCCATTGTTGCTCTGACACCCAAATATTTTGTTCCCAAATATCTGTAATTTTTTACCATTTCTATTCTTTCTTTTCAATGGAATTTATGAATACTTGTTGCTTTGTAGTGTTATTATCACAAAGTAATGTTATATATTTTTTAAAAATCAGCTAAAAACCTATTTCGACTGAAAACCTGGTAGACCTGTGCTGCTTCACAGCATTTTTATTTCAAAGCAATGTTATATATATTTTTAAAAATCTGATGTGGACACTACATAACTTCCTTGTATGCATATTAAAGAACATATACACATTTTTTGCTGCATTTCATTTAAACTTATTTCATTTGAAAGTGAGATACAATCGTCCAATTCTTTAATAAAGTGGACAGTTACACAATTCCTGAAATATTAGTTTTTATTAACATAAAATATTTATACAATTATTAATTCTACAATCTTACATGAAATATTAGGATAGAGTAAAAGCCCCTTTACTACTCGAATTACTAGATCAGAATTATTGGTTTCTTCATGAGTTGCTGATTAACAAAAGTTTTAGATTTCTGGTGTGTCGTATAAACAAAAGTTAATAATAATTAAAATATTCTGTTTAGTGAACTCATGTATACTGGTTACAAATGTTAATTTCAACCAAACGATGTAAAATATTCAGTTTTTATTATTGAATTATTTGGTGAATAATCAAAAATGAAACAAAAAACAATCATACAGGAAAAAGAAGTATAACATGAAGCAATATGATGAAGAAACATGAAGAAGAATGATGAAGAGGAAGAAAATGTTAAAACCAAAGAAAAAATAAAAACATTAAGAGACGATGATAAATATAAAGAGGAAGAAAACATTATGACCAAGGAAAGATTAAAACAGGATAATGAACATAAAGAGAGAGAAATTTTGAAAAACTAGAGAAGATATACACAAATTAAAATAAGAAGAATTATTACAAACCAAAGAATGATTAAATGATTGGCAAAAAAAAAGAAATAAACGAAATGATAATCAACTCTGACTTGGGAGAATATTGCCCGACAATATCAGAGGAGTAATAAACTAAAAGATAAGAATTTTTTGCAGTTTTTTAAAGATTGGGCCTGTATGCCTCAGTGTAAATGTTGTTCTTGTGAGGGTCTATTTTTCAGTCACTCTGTAGTTGAGTGTAGATAAAATTAATGTACTTTAATGTAGATAAAATTAATTAGAAATTCCAGAATAATTAAAATTAACAGAGTTTAAACTAGAAAATCCAAAAATAATACGATTCTACATTATAATTTTCAATTAATATTAAATAATCAGATGTTTCAACAATTGTATTACATTTACACATATTTACGAGTAATGATGCCTATTAAATTACATGTAAACATTTTTAAAAGTCCATAAAATTTTATTTCACTACTAACTTCTGATTTTTTTTCATATTTTTTTTTATTGTCATTGAATAATTATTATTTATTGTAACATTTTGTTTACAATCAGAGGTTAATAATTATTAATAAATCAATATATTTAAATTTAAAAAAAATGTTAAATAAAAAAGGAGATGAAGTCTGATTCGAACCGATGTGCCTCCCATTCAAGATCCAAATAGTTCATTAATTAAACTTTCATTTGGCTATAACTCTAGAACCATTGACAGTAAGTACCACATATGATACATCTTTGAAAAGCCCTCAATGAGGGCTGATTACTGCAGTTAAGAAAAAGTCCAAAATCCAAATTGTTTGGGGATTTTAGGGGTTTTTGAATACTTTTGGTTCAGTCGATTGCAATCAAAAGGGGAGGTGCACAACTCGAGGTTAGAACAGTCCTAAATCCAAAATTTCAACATCCTACGGCTAATCGTTGTTGAGTTATACGAGATACATCCGTACATACGTATAGACGTCACACCGAAACTAGTCAAAATGGATTTAGAGATGATCAAAATGGATATTTTCGTTGAAATCTGAAAACCAAAATTTTTCGCGATTACAATACTTCCTTTACTTCGTATAAGGAAGTAAAAATTGGCTAAAAACCTATTTCATTTACAACATGTATCACCCACAACAGCTAATTTTTCTCTTTACTTTTCTACCACAGGTAAAATGCGCGCTCAAAACCTATTTTCAGTCGGTCTAGACGTTCTACAGGACGGATCGGGCTAATTTTCTTTATTCTCCTCAAAGTGACCCGGAGATATGTCATTAAGCATCGACGGATTTTTAAAGTGATTTTCCTGTGAGTAATAACCTAGAAAAGTTCCTCGATTAAGGCATAAGTGAGAATATTCTGAGGATTTCTCAAAGGAGACTCAAATTTGGAGTCCGATGACGCTTGATAACATATGTGTGGGTTATTACGAGTAGATTAAAAAAAAAATCATCCCGATCTGTTCAGTAGAACGCTCAGATGAACTGGAAATAAATTTTCAGCCCAATTTTTTTTTAAAGATGTTTTACGGGATTTTCTTTTAACCGGTCATAAAAGGATGAAGATAGGTAAAATTGGTTTTATAAATTCAAAACAAGTGCTTTATTATTAAACCACTTGTTTTGAATAAAGAAACTGACTATTTTTTAGTAGTTAGTTTAATTTATTCTTTTGCGCGCTCAGTAATAGTTAGCTGAATAGAAGCTTCTTTGCTAAGTACATAAGCCACCATTACGCAAAATTTGTATGATCTCATAATCCAGTAGGAAATGTTTCCATCAGTAATAATGATACGTAGAACTTTGTACTGCACATACTCAGTGATAAATATGCTGGTTCAAGAAGTATATTAAAAATGTAAGTTCTCAAGGTAATTGAAAATCGATGACCGGTTAACTATCAGATTTTAAGGAACATCCAAAGGCGGCTCTTAAGAAATGATATGGGGTGATGCCCTCCATGTGACAAAAAAAAGAAGAAATAAAACATTTGAAATTCAAAACTATTTTGTCACATATTTCTACAAAGAATATCATAAATGATTAAACTTTTTTTTACCTCTTTCTCTGTTTTGTTTAGTTTAATATTAAGATCGTTTTCAGAACACAGCATGACAATCCATCTTGTAAAATAAGTACGTGGTACGATATCGGCAATGTTAGGCGCTATTACCCGGTGTCAATTTGTTATAAATAAAATGATGTTTTACAACATAGTGTAAAACGTTGGAAGCTAGTTCTCTTAAGAGCAGCTGGAAATAATAATTCTTAAGGTGAACATAGTGTAATAAAATTACGATGATAAAACTACAAGTCGTAGCTACATGTTGGTGAAATGACTGAAAGCAGAGCCGTGTGTTTTAGGATAATTTTCATGAAAACCCTGCTTTAGTAACTGGTCGTCTTAGTAAATTTTGCTAATGGAAATTCGTGGTGCATACAGTGAATGTGTGTTTATATAGTAGAATCGCTCGAAGTTTAGAATACTGCATAATCCAGGTCGAGCTTTTGATTAAAACCTGGTCGACTTACACGTTAGATTTTAAATTAGAATCTAATGTTTCTTGGCTAGTTTATTAAATTACAAATTATTAAATAAAAAAATTTATATTTCATTAAAATTTAACATAAACTCTACTATCATAACTAACATTAGTTGTATCGGCCAGGGATATTTATACAAATTTATCCTTAGTAGGCGTTTAAAAAAACAAATAAAATAAATGATATTAAAAAATACCTTTTATTAATTTTTATTGAATCAACTATAAATATAATTATTACGTACAACAAAAGATTATGTCTTCATCTGATCCATCAGTGCAATCCTTTACTCCATTGCAAAGGACTTCAGTGTTCTCTATACACTGACCACTTCTGCATCTAAAATCAACACTATAAATTGACTCGCATTTTCGTTTTTCTGAAACAAAACATAAAGTAACTTGTGCAGTGATGACTAATGCATGGCATCTAGCAGAATATAATGAATTTTGAATAAACTTTTGGATTGTAAAAAATCCAAAAGTTTAAACTAGTGTAACTTTGTTACACTAGTTTAATTACTGAATTAAACTAGTGTAACAAAAATATGGACGTGACTCACTTGAGAGACTTGAGAAGAAAAGCAAATTTGAGAAAAAAGTGCTTTAGTTACAGATAAAATACAAGCAGCATGAAATTTAAATAATTTACTAATGATTTTGGAGAAAAATATACACTTAAAGAAAACAGAATTGAATATATCTCAGTTAAATAGTTTTTTAAAAGCTTTTAGAGAATTAGTTAAAAATATTAATAATTAGTGCAAAGTAAAATTAGTTAGTTTTGATTTTCTTTTTTTTTACAGCCAATGACCACACAGTTTATCATCTGAGAAACGCAAGCAGTAGAATGACACATGTTTCAAATTGTGATTATTGTTAATAAGTACGAAAAGCTATGACGGAAACAAAAGGAAAAAAATTTGAAATTGTATTATGCAAGCCAAAATGAAGCAAATATATCACTATGTTAACTTCATGCGATGTATGGACTAGACTACATGTACATAAAGTACGAATTGTAGGAAGGATTGCCTGCTAAAAAAAAATTTAACTTAAACTGACATGAAAATTTATTTCACAGAACAATAAATTGTGTAGTATAATTACAATTGAAAAAAAATTACTTATAAGAATGCCTAGCCTAACTAGAGATGAAAATCCCCCACAAAGTGAAAAATAACATAAAGTAAATAGAAACTTAGATCAAGTTTCAACAGTTTGATAAGTTTTTCAATTTCTGTTTCATTATGGAAAATGAAGTACATTAGGTGAATAATTATTAATCATAGGTGAGTTTTAAAGTATTCACAAGAGATCTGTTGTTGAATGTTTTGGTAAAAATAGCTGTCTATGTTGTTTCAAAGAGAAGTGATGCGTATAGATAGACGACAGTTGAACTCCTTTTTACCTTTTCGGTAATATTTTCCATCCCTTCAGAAATGCCTTACAAGAAGAAAATTCATCTTTGAAAAGAAAGGAAATCTGTAAATAATTTCAAGTATATTTTTTATAACTATTTCCATGGTAGTTTGATCATGATCTAACTCATTTTCCAGTTTACCATTTCTGAAGCAACATAATCAACCAAATAATTGTTTTTGAAATATCTTAGGCAATGTAGACACAATTCTCGGAAAAAAAATTATGGGAAAACATCGTTTAAAAATTAGATGTTGTCAAAGAAAGCAACTTCCAATCTTTGTTAAAATGTATTGTCGCGTGTTCTGCGGCTCGAGGATACTGAGAGGACAATTTAGATTGTTTATATAATTATAGTGTTTATTGATTTAAAATGCTCATAATTACAACCAGACAAATTAATATTAACAACACTGGTGATAAATACAATAATGATAATACTAATAAGTGACAATAATAAAACAATTAATGAAAACAAATATTAACTTAGTATTACAAACACAATAATAATCAGGGTAGTATAATAATAATATTATTATATTACGATAATATTACATGCCAATAACAACAAATCAAACAATTAATACATAACACTGCACATGGCATAATACACAACATAATCAAAAAAGTAAGCATGACATAAAAACAAGCATAATAAATAACGTAATCAACAAAGAATAACAATCAAAATGTTACAAATAGTGATAAATGTCAATAGTAAATAACAAATACAGATTACACACAAGACAGAGTTTAAAATAAATAATCGTTCGGAATTTATTCCAGTAAGATAAATAGAAAACTAGAATTTGCCCCATTATCAAAAGAAACCGCTAGTTCTAACGCTTTTTAACGATAAGTCATAAATTAACAAACAATCGTATAAAATTCACTTGCAAATACCTTTGCTGTCTACCCTAACAGTTTATGAATGAAGTTTATTGCATTATTTCTTTCACTTACACACTTATAGTTTTACTGTAACTCATCGATAGTATTTCTTGTTTACTAGAATTAATCGTATCGAACTGGTTTCAAGACTCTTCTCGCTGGACTGACGTCTCACACTCTTGTCTCGCAGACTCACATCTGTGACTCTCCTCGCTGGACTGTCATCGTGAAGTCTCGCTGGACTGGTTCCCAGAACTCCGCCGAACTCACACGACTCCACGCAACTCTCTGAACTTCTCGCAGAACTGCCCTTGCGGGACTGACGTCGTAACGTCTCGCAGACCGGTTCTAATTGAACTCCTTTTTAGGAATGGAATGCAAAGTTGGCAGGAGTCTATTACTCCCTACTTTATCGCAGAACCTGGACAGAGTCCCTTGCTGCTGGATCATTCTAATCGGGCTTGTTTTTTTAAAAGGTTATTTTTAATCTCGGATCTAATTTTTCAATTTTTGTCTATTATTATTTTAGTGAATTTAAGACGGATTTAATTGCATTCCAATCCGTTGTTAAACCAGCGTTATCGAACCCATTTCATGGGCCGACCGCGGAAGGCTAGGCTTATAAAGCCTGTCCTCCCGACGTAATTCCCCTTCAGACCGTCCACTGAAGTCCTTTCGGTGCTAACTCTTTAATAGGCTAGCAGGAATACGCCACAACGGGGCACTACCTGTAAGGAGGGAGCAATGCGTCCCCTTTTCCGGAGGAGTCGCAATTGCTGGGTTATTTTATCTTATTGTAAGTTTTGAAAAGGAGAGGATGTTTTGAAGCTCTTCATCCGCTTCTGGTATGGCTGCCCTTCAGGACGCATCTCTGCTGGGCTCTGTTCCGGACTCCAGTCCGTGATGTTGAGACGAGTGGCTGGTCTTCCTTCTTCTTCATCTTCATCTTCTCCCTCTTCTTCTCCCGAAGACCTCTTCGTTCTTCTTTGGCCTGCACTTTCCAAGAATTGGTAGTAACCGAAGTTACATACCATTAACCTTGTAATTCCCGAAGGGCTGAACGGGGGAAAGTGCAGGTTTCTTCGCTTTTCTGTGCTGTCAGTAGCTGCTGGGCAGGTGGCTGCTGGGCTTGCGACTGCTGGGCTGATGGCTGCTGGGCTCGTTCCCTCTTTCTTCTTTCTTCCTTTTTAGCTGGTCTTACTGGGCTATTTATACTTCTAGCCTGTTTACTTGCCGAACCGGACCCAACTCGAAGCGTGAAATGATAGACGAGCCTGTTCGTTCTCATGGATTCCATAACCAGGTCCGGTAGCTTTTCTCATTGTTGAAATATTTGTTCATTGTGTGATAGCTGGCAGTATAACAAAGGATAATTTTTAAACGGATCTATTCTTTACAAAACAGGTTCTCCTTTTTGTCCCTTTCTGGAATTTTCAATTATTATACTTTCTATTACTTTCAAAATAACATTGATAGACAAATAAAGTTTTAGATGTTTCTCTATGATACCATTTCTTGAATTGATTTTTTGCGTACATTACAGATCTGTAAATACAATTTTTCTATCATCTTTATTTTTAAATAAATTACTCTTAAAAAAAAATTAAGGGAAAATATAGTTAAAATCTCTAAAATTTATAATTTTGCATGGCCATACCTGAATTAAAATGATTTTGCTGATGCTTTTCTTTTATAAATAGCCTCAGGCACATCCCGAATTAATGTCCAACAGCAATCGGCTAGCATGTTAGTATTCCGTTTCACTTTATATCGGCTTTCCCTCACCAAAATGTCTTGGTGGAAACGTTTACCGTGTTTGTCACTTACGTCTCCGAGGTTGTCCGGGAAAAAATCCAGATGTGAGTGGAGGAAATGTATTTTCAAAGACATATTACATCCCATAGCTCTGTATGAAGTAAGAAGTTGATTAACAACATCGTGGTAATTGTCAGATTTTTGTTTGCTGAGAAACCTTTTGCAAACGTCTTTAAATGAAGCTCAAGCTGCACTTTCTATATTATTTAACATTGAGTTATAAACATCATCTTTGACTAATTCTCTTATTTGATGACCAAAAAATATTTCTTCTTTAATTTTTCCCTCACTTACATTCGGAAATTTCTGTCTGATGTACAAAAAATTTACACAATTTCGAGGCATTATGACACTGTACTGTTAACAAACTTAAGACAGCAATAAGACTGAATAAAATTAATTCATTCCTAATTCCAGTGCTTAATACAAACAACACAACTGTGTTTTCAGCTACTTGTTTTGACATGCACAGACATGTTCAATCTTGTCCATGAAGGACAAGATCGAACATTTATATATGGTACTCTTTAGTATTAGATATGGTGTCATAATATGTGACTATCATATGATTTAATTCTTTGTCTAGTATTGTTTATTTATAGATTACAAACTATGTTAACAAAGTTAATAAAAAATGAGCTAACAAAATACAATATAGTAGCATAAAATGCTAACTATATATTGAAAAATGAAAAAAATCCTTCAATTAAAATTTAAAACTTTTTCAAGAATGGTTGGTGATAGAAATATTCTGAGTTCATATTCGTTTTTAGAATCAAAAACAGATTAAAATCATGTAGCGCATGTTAGGAAACAAAAATTATGTTCATCAGTGTAATTGGTAGGAATCCATTACTCAGGACCACTATACTGGTCTTGTTACAGTATTATGGTAACTTATTTTATACAAAAAAATTCTGAACTTACGACACATTGTAATATCCTCATCACTATTATCCAGGCAGTCATTAAGCAAGTTACAAACTTTATCCTTAGTAACTGAATAACCATTGTTACAATGAAAATATCGAGAGAATGGATCTTTTGGCGGTTTATTTTCTGAAAAAAAATTCAAATTTCTTAACAAGCTTGTGCATAGTATTTGGAGCGATAAATAAAGTTAGTGTTAGTTTAGTACAAAGTTCAAGGCTAAATGTGTAACAGTATTTTCAAAAAAGTATGTATTCTTCTTGGCCAGTTTAATGACTATGGTGATTTAGAGAAAATAAATGTAAGAAAAGTACATTTATAATTTATAACTTAGATGAATTTATATGAACTATACTTTTGATACTGACATTACTCTTTTACGTAGTCGAGATAAGTAATTTTCTTGTTTCATAAAATTTTCCTTCTTTGTCTGTCAGCTGTGCTTTTGAAGGGAGTAAGGAACTGTTTCATTTCAAATATAATTTCATATAATCTGTCCATTCATATCATATATTTGATAAAATTAACTGCTAATTTAAGTTAATTTTTTTTTAAGGTGAGAATTTGTTAGCTAAGTATATTAGTTAAATAATAAACAATGATAAAAAGTGACTAGAGAATATGAAATAAGACTAATAATATTTTTTTACTTAAAGAAATTAGTCATTCTGGCTCAAATTCTCATATATCCTCTTTTATTGTTCTTTGTATACAAAATAGAAATAATATTGCTGAATTGGCCTACCAGTACTAATCTGTTATTAATTTATCAATTCCACATCATAAAAATTAAGAAATTTAGAGAATTGAAATTATTACGTTTTAAACTATAATCTAAAGATCTTTAATTTTTGCCTCAGTGACAAATAGAAAGATGTCCTTTAAATATTCAATGAAAAATAGTGTTTTTGAAACCAAAAACTATCTAAGGTCCAACCAGATACCACCACTACAAAAGTGGGGATCTTCGAACTTTTTTCCGGCTGAAATCAAATAATTCTATTTTTCTTGGGTTGATACTCATAATATTATATCTACAGTATTAAGGCAGAATACAAGTCTTTATAACGGTAATAAATAATTAATATATTCATAATAGCTCTTTTCTAATTAATTTTTTTAAAAATATCAATATGTATTTTTATCATAAAAAAATTGTACTAATGTAATTGTCTCTTTCCTAAACCGAAATAATATAATTTGTTTGTTGCATGATAATTGGAATTAAAGATAAAAATCCTCTATTACAATGTATTTATCATAACAATATCATAACTCAAACATTACTTGGTAACATTTTTGGACAAATAACCACCAATACCTCGTGAAAAATAATCTTGCTTTAGTTTCGATATTGCTACTTAGAACATGTTTTCAAGGTATGTTCTATCATTATGGTCGTGAGTTCTTCACAAAATTGTTCTCACTCAAAGTATTCCAAACAGTAAAATCAATTTTAAAGAATTAAGTAAAATATTTCTTACGCATTTAAACAAATTGAAAGAATATTCCATACTATTGTGTTATTGTATTCTAGTCATTCATTAAGTGTAAAATAGTTCTATTGTAAACAGTAAAATTATAATATTTGCAGAAAATTGTATAATAAAAAATATATGAATATAAAGTTCTAAAATTATGTAATAAATTATACAACATTTGCAGAAAATTGAATTGTATAAATTTTAGACTTTTTTAGAGTTAGCTTAACGCAATATTAGGTTCTAGTGGACATTAAAACGATTGCAGTAAATTGGACTGTATTCTGGTTTTTAATTTAACTGTCATTAAACAAATCTTATCCTTTTTTGAATTACAGTATTCTGTATGTTATATCTATTTATTGTCGCTATTATTAATATTATTTATTTTATTTTCTATGTTTTTGCAGTAATAAATTGTATTTGTAAGAAATTTTTATATTTGGTAGACTCTCAATATCCTGGTTGAACCATGAAACGTGATAATATGTATACTTATATATATTAGAACGCTTTCGTTTCCTATAATTCTAATAGGTTTTGAGTACTGTCAATCGCTGGTTGTCTAGGGAAATGTATGCAGCCTTCCAAGGGCAATGCCACCATAGTTGTTTAACATTGGTTATCTGTGGAAAACAGTTTAAATAACCAATGTTTACCATTATGGTCATTGATAAACATTATATTTTACATTCCTCTTTTTGCAAGATGCAAATAACAGAACTTTTCAAGTAGTCAATAGGTTGTAAGACCATTAGGTTGTAAGTACATTCAGCTACTAGATACCTGATTTTACTATCACACAACCGTAGTGTAGAGATTACACAGTTATATATAACTATAAATCCATAAACTTGAACATAAAAGTAAACTAAAATCTCTTACGGCACAACAAATCATCTTCATCACTGCCATCCGCACAGTTTCTTTCAGTGTTACAAGTGAATAAATCCCAAATACACTGACCAGATTTGCATCTAAAGCTCCAATTATTACACGTTCTGTTTGCTGTAATAGTAGAATTAAAGATATTTTAAATAAGTAATCCAGTCATAAGGTTAGTTAATAAAAGCTAAAACATTTTAGTTTTTCATGATCTCAAGAGTAATATTAATGATAACAAACAAAACATGAATAATACCCAGTTTTAACTCTTTGTATTGAAATATGATGATAGTAATAGTGTTCATTGTTATATATATTAATAGTATTAATCATATTTATTGAATAATTTTTGTAAAATTATACTGCGTTTTAAATAAAGGATGAGTAAAACTGAGCAGAAATATTTAGGAAACTAATCTGGGATATTAATATAAAACAAAGATTTCTCATATAACTTTTGACTACAAAACTCTTTGTTTTTGAGTTGTGGTTAGCAGGATATTTTGCCTGATTTTTTGTTCCAAGAGTAAAATGAAGCCGAACTGAAATTCTTAGTGCCCAAATTAAGGAAACATTTACTGGTATAACTGAAAAATTGAATAAAATAGTTTTAAGAACTCCATTCTCTAATAACTTCCGATAAAATTGTTCTAAACCCTGGGTCGAAGAAAATCCTTTTTTATGTTTGCCGTAAATTAAGTTTGTTAAACTGCCGATAAACATGTAATAATTTGTATCAAAATTAGAGAGATTTCTAGAAAATTGATGTAAATAGGTCAATAAAAAATACAAGTTTAAGAAATTCGACTATAATTGAAAAGAATACTAACCAAAATGTGGTGAATACAATTATAAATAGAATAGAAATCTTCTTCATAATGAAAATAAATAACTAAGTACAAAAATATTACAGTTTTCTCAGAATTAGATTTGCTACAATTTTTTTTTTTTAGAAAATGTTTATGTTTATTGGAAATAAAATAAATTTAATTTATGGCAAACCATAAAACTCATGCTCTACAACTCAAGTTTTGCAACAATTTCTTAAAACCTATCAGAGATAAAATTCTAGGAGATTTTACATAACTCTCTCAAATCAAAATCGGTAAAATCACAACATTTTTCTTCTAAATTTGAGTCCTAAGAATTTCAGTTTGACTTAATTTTCTCCTAGAAACATAAATGAGGACAAAATAATTCGCAAGCAGTAACTCTAAAACAAAGGCTTTAGTTTTTTAACCTTTGTTTCTTATTTAGATTGAAAAACAGAGATAAAAATAAATACATGTCTAATTAAGAAATGGGAAAAATTTCAGAACATATTCCGCAAGTAAAAATAAGGAAAAAAGTTCATATAAACATAGATCGGGAAACGCTTTGATTTATAGAGTTATAGCTTTGGGAAAAATATCACCCTAATTTCTATTCCAAGAATAAAATGAAGCCACACTGAAATTCTTGAAACTTAAGTTATGTTAATTTGGTAGTTTTATTTGAATTGATCTGAGAAATTGAATAAAACAGATCCCAGAACTCTATCTTCTGATGTGTATTAAATACGTAACAAATAAAAACTTTTTTTTATTTAACTTTTCCTGTTAACTATTTTCTAATTAGGAAAATGACTTTCAGCCCACCTTGTGTGTGTGTGGCCGCGTGAACATTTATATAGGTTAGAATATAATATTTAACACATGTAAGCACAGTTAAATGGAATGTATTCCTGGAAATGCAGTAGTAATTCTAGAAAATGTTATTATGTTGAAACCTTTGTTCTTTATATTATTTTATTCAATCTTCTACTGCCATCATTAGAATGAACATCTAAGGTTACATTAAACTCCTGTGTTTGCATTGTTAGAATGAACATCTAACGTTAAGTCTCGTACTCTGCTGTCATTTACGCATAACATTGATCATAGATTTTGTATTTGGAAGATAATCCAAAATAATATTATAGAAAGAATATCTATATGTGTAGCAGTAGTCATATGTAGAATATTTTGAAAGTATCAGTATGTTTGACATTAAAACAGTAACATATCTTTACAAATTTTCTTTCATAAAAAAAATTTGGGAGCAGAAATCTATTGATAGAGAGGCTGAAAATCCTTCGAGATGATTATCCCTCAGACATCACGTAAGATTAACATTACATTGTCAAGTACAGTCTGTAGAGGTATCTTATTGGATCAAAATTTAATTTTATCTCCATATGTGAAAAATGATCTAATGAAATTAATGTGAATTAAGAACAATGAGCTCTGTGAACCATCTCTTCAAAAATATAAGAGTCCACAGTAGGAATTCTGCAAAAGAAATGCTTTAAAACATTTTTTAGTAAGGATCTTAGAAGATCACAGTTATACATTCTGGAAATTAATTTACTGAGACAAATTACTACAAGCGTCATGAGCAAAAATGTTACATCAGGCACATCTGCAACAATTTACAAAAAAATGCAAGAAAAAATAATTCCTATAAAGAATATTAATTAAGAGGTATATAATTCTTAATTAAAGTATATAAGTTTTAATTAAGTATTTAAAGTATCTTATTAACTGATAATTAAAAGCAATATACATGGATTTTCTGAAGTCTGTAATAGGAAAAAAAAAAAAATAAATAAGATCTTATCAGTATATTTATGTACTTACAACACATTTCATAGTTTTCATCCGAACCATCACCACAATCCTTCGTACCATCACATACTTGTTTTTCATTAATACACTGGCCACTTACACATCGAAATAATTCTATATTTGAAGCTTGACTCTCACATTTGTGAATTGCTTTAAAACAAAACAAAAATATATATTGTAATATTTTCATGAATTATATTTTTTTCAAGAACCAATTAATTCAAATATCCCTACTAGAACCGATCATCATTTTTTTCAATTACTTATTAGTAAAAATAACAAAGCTATATTGTTGAAGAGCAAATGGACTTCACGGATTCAATCTCTTAATTAGTAATTCTCAATATTTGAAATAAGTATCTTTCACAACCAATAAAACAATTTTAATAATAATTAGTAACAGAAGAAGTATAAGACAAAAATATTCAATAAGTAATAAGTTGCTACCAAAAAAAAAAAAAAAAAAAAAAATGTGAAAAGTAAAATAATATAACACATCTCTCAGACAAAATTGTTGCATTTAAACTTTCCTAAATTTTGCATTTATTACTTGGTGACGTACTGGATGTTGGATATATTACATAAAGTTAAACATTAATTTTTATCTAAACCAGTAAAAATTAAACTACACATTACTGGGAAATGAAAATTTTATGGTGAAAAAATATGTGTTATCAACTTTGCAATGTTTTTTCTGAATCAGCCAATAATGCAAATTATGTAGAAATATTAATTTTACCAACAATCAAATTCATTTTAAAAACTCCTTGCGAATTCTTATAGTGTTATAATAACATGCGTGTATAAATACATGTTATAAACGAAAACGCGTAGTGATTTCATTTACTTGTGTAAAGCCTTCGGCAACTGATACTTCAGTTTCTTACTCTGTCTTTAGCGGATGTCATTAGTGAGAGATTTTTGTGACTGGTAGACATGTACAGGTTGAAAAGTATCTTATGCTATTGCATGTTCGCTGTTCGACAAGGATATTGAGAGACTAAAAAACGTAAAATTTTCTTGTAAATACAATTTATTATTCTAAAAATATATAAAATAAAGTAAATAATAAATATACATATATACAGAGTGTTTCTAAAGTGGTGGGTGCTATACGTTTTTCGGATTCTACTTGTAAAACTAAACAAAAAATATCCTTAGGAAAAATGGCGATTTCTCCTTCGTTCTCCCCCTGTCCGCAAGTTTGTTATTTTTATACAAAAATTTATATCTCAAGTTCGGATACAGGAATCATATTAATATTTGGTAAGCGTCTTGGTAATAAAGTTTTAAAATTAGCAAAGAAATCAGGAATTAAATACCTTCGCAAATTACAAAATGGCGGCCATGTTTATTTCTCAATCCATTATATCTCCGTAAATATTAGTTTTATCAAAATTGATGTTTTACTAAAATATTAAGGTCTTTATTTTGAACAAAATGACACTTTATTTTTTAAAATCGGTTAACAAATAGCCGAGTTATGGCAGAAAATTGATGTAATTTTGTGTCAGTTTTCATGTCCACTTTACGTTCAATTCGATTAAATATTAATTGTTATTATTTATTGTTAATTATAGTATTGTAAATTAGTATCAAATTAAGTAATCATTTTTTCACAATAATAGACCTAATAATTAAAAGATAAGACAACTACCTGTGATAATCTTAAGTTAATTATTATAGAACATTAGGTGTACTTAAACAGTTAACAATTGTTCAAAGTTATCAGAGATGTTCAAAGTGTCCACCATTAGAAATTACACAAGTCTCCTGTACATATAAAAGGCAATGTTCGTTTGTGTGTCCGCTATAGAATAAAAAACTACTGAACTGATTTACGCGCGGGTTTTTGCAAAATGTCCGCGTTGTCCGGAGATGGTTTAAAGCTATTGAAATCCTCGATCTGACCAGTAGAAAGAAAGTTAGGGGTATTTTGAACCGACTGCTGTGTTTAGAGAGCAGTTTGAATTAAATCCAATAGGTAATGCTGTTTTGACAACTGGATTTATTTACGTTCTTACTTTTATAAAGTGAAAACTAAAATTTTTGTGAAGTTCCTTAATGTTCAATTTTTTAATGTTTTATCAAACTCTCAATTGTGTTCATTTAATCTATATATATATATATATATACTCAATCTAGCAATAGCGAAGCATTGCCGGGTGTGTTAGTTGAATTATAAATACCAAAATACAGTTCAATTTACTAAAAACAATATAATGACTGATAGAAATTAATATTGCGTTAATAAGATAACATTAGAAAAATCTAAAGTTCACACAGATCACTTTCTATGAGTATTATTACTTCCTGTTTACAAAAGAACTACCCTACGTTTATGAATGAATAGAATACTGTCACTTTCACTCCTATTTACAAATAACTCATTGAACACCTTATTATTTTCAACCACTGTCCAAAGTGGAATATTCGTGACGCACTCTTCAGTCGTTGATAACTATAACTTATGGTTATTGCTGTTGTCGCATGCTGCATCGAACTCGGACTTGCAAAATTACTAAATGTTCGCTGGTTCCCGGCAGTATTTATACCTACCTCCTGGCCTTCAGAACCAGTAGCCGATCGTCCTTTTAATTGTTTAAGCGTAATGTTTTGTCCGTGCCTTCTACGTTTTTCAAAAATCCTTTTTCTAGAAAGACTTCCTTTGTCGTTCCTTCTAGATTCTTCTTTCTTTATTTTTCCTCTCTTTCTTTTTTTTTAGAAGAAACCCGTTACGCTGGTCCCGTTACAATACGATGTATGGGATACGAATTGGGTTTACTTATATTTTTTTATGAATTTATAATTTTTTTATAAAATTCATAAATGACTGTTAGGATAGAGTCATTTTTAGTTTACGTGTTTAATATCAAGGTTGTTAATTCTGGTGGATTATAATTCGATTTAATGATGGGATTCGCAAAATTTGATTGTGTTTTTTTGTGTAAAGTTCTCACTCATGTTCGTCGATTGCAGAATATCAGTGTAATGCAGTAGGAGTAGTTTAGCAAGATATACATTCTAGACCTTTTTATGGTGTGATTTTCAGGTGAAAAGGTATTAAATAATGTGTGGATTATGCTTTTAAAAGCCAATAATTTATTTTAGGTATGAGTAGCATTATAGATATTGTAAATTAACTATCATGACATTGACATTATTATTATTTTTAAATATTATTACTTGAGGTCAAAAACCATTTAAATATAGTCACAAAGCAGGACTATAAAGGAGTTCTATCCAACTTTTCAACACTAAGTGGTGAGAGGATGTATAGGATTCTTCCCGCTGAACATAATCATCGAATATTTACATACAAAATGATAATGTCATTCGAACTTGAATGTTTTAAGAGGTAGGAGGATACCAAAAACTTCCCTCAATAAAATTATAAAAGAAGGTGGAAGCCTGGTCACATTACAGCTTCACTAGAGAGCCCTAACACTAATTGGAGTGTCAGTTTGCAATTACAACAGCGGATTGAAAAGGTGAACTTTATGAAGGAAAAAAATACTAGAACTAATGTGATTTTAATTTCATCAATGAAATCATTATATTCTTCTCAATTTTAAATATTGAAAACCGCAGACCAAGACCGACCCGACCAAATCCAGCCGAGATGCGGTAGTGAAGGCGGGGCGAGAGAAGAAAGTTCCCTTACTTTATCTTCCCAAACACCCATCATCTTTTCCTAATACTTACAGTTATGTCCCAGCCAACATATGTGTCTCTCTCCAGAAAAGGAAGCGCATTCAAACACTGGAGCCCCGAAAGGCATATCCCGCAAAGCCGAAAGGCGCTAGCACCGAACGGATTTCAGAGGACGGACTGAAGTGAAACCAGGCGCTATATGCGCCTGGTTTCCCACGATAAGCACCGGTCAACAAATTCTCACCGGTCTAAAGGATCGGAACGCAGATAACAATTCCGTCCATAAATAAAACAAAATAATTATAATCGCCACTAAATAAAAATGATCCGTCCGATTAATGAAAGACACAGCAGCAAGGGATATTGTCCAGGTTCTGCGATTAGTAGGGAAATACTATGTTTCCCGCTATCCTTGGGTTCCGTTCCGTTTGTTTTGAATGGACTCCACTAATTTCAACATAAACTTTTGGGGAGAAGAGTACACGCTTCAGGTGTAGTCAAGCTTGTATTAATTCTGTTTTACAAAACTGCACCATGAATTTTGGTCTACAAAATTTAAAGCTAATATAGTGAATGCCGTTATAGCTAATGGAGTGAATGGAAAAGACATCTAAAAGTCAGAAGCAAGTTAGTCTGTGTTCTGGAATATGTTTATGCCAGTTCACATTGTTATAGAAGTAGTTGCATAATATTAAAATATTATGGAAAATTACATTTTCTGGCAAGTTATACTGTTTAAGATTTAGGTTCAGTAAATATAATCTAATGTAAGTTACAAAATATTTTAATATTTACTTTCTAAGTAAGCAACATTAATACTTAATTGCAAATTATAATTTTAAGTGGAATTTTAATTTATTAATTTAGAAGACTTTGTAAATATAATTCATTAAATTACAATGGTAATGATGATGATGTTTTGGTGTTAATAAATAGTCACGCGTAAATTTTGGAATACGTGTTAAGTGATAATAATACATAAAAAGATCTACATTCGCTATGTATAATATTGTTATTTGCTATATAATAAATGAATGCAACTAAAAATACATATTAGAAAAATAATTTAAACTTAACAGATTGGATATTTAAAAAGGTATTATATTAACATACAATGCCTTTAATATTTACTAACATATTAGAACCTTTTATGAAAATTTAAATTTTGGAAAAAAAGCGTCGGGAGTAAATCTTTTGGAAGTAAATTCTAATACTGGGCAAGCTTGAAAAGCAATGTTTCAAAGGGAAGAATTTGTAACATTTTATTTTGAGTTACTTACCACTTCTTTTTATCTTTTATTAATATTTTTTTTAAGATTAATGTTACTAAAATTAGTTGAAATATTTCTTTCATTCTGTTAAAATTTTTAAATGCTTACAACTTCTCAACTGCGAATTTATTTTAAAAATGCAGGTTTGTTCTTGCTTATGCAGTTGTGTATTTTCTCATTATGCTGTTAAATTTTTGGATTTATCATTTCTACACCCTTCTAATTTTTGTACTGGAGAAAGAAAGAGAGAATAATGATTTCTATTATCATTCAAATTTCTTTGCTTTTAGAATTCCCTGAGTATTAATTTAATCTTTTTCATTTTTCTCTAAGTTAAATTTTAACCTTTTCCAAATGTTGTACTGTGTTAAAGAAAAAATGTTTATTATTTTTATTACTATTATCATCGCTTCCCGGTCTCTGATCCCGTGTTTCCATGCTTTCACAATGTTATTTCCTGGGTGGTTTTATTTTCATAATTTTATTTTCTACTTCCTGTATAAATACTATTTAACATCTGAACAACGGGAGTTTCTTACTTCCTGCTTGTGCAAACTACACCTTCATAAGTGCCGAGACCGCTTTTGCGGAAAACGTAGTTTACCGGTTGCGGTAGGGCAACATGCCTCAGATAGGTCTTTCATATAGGATATTTTCTTAGGTACAGCCAAAAAGACCTACGTTTAATTCAGGGTGACCTGCCTTCTCCGTCAGTGATCATCATCTTGCTAAAACATTTTACATCTAGTAGGTTCCTTCAACGTCTTTTTTGATCGAGATTGGTCGTGAGGTCAACCACTGTTTGTTATCCTCTGGCAGATTTGAGAAGGGATCCCCTTTTTATGCCCTATGGCCAACGGTTATAGCTTTTAAATACATATTTTATACTTAACAGATACTTAAATAATTTTTATTTTCAGTAGACGACCACTTTTTTAATTTAGGTTATTTTAGGTCTCGTGATTTTTGACGTGATGGCTCCCACAAAAGATTTAATTTGTTTTGTATGTGATGAAAGGGTTTGCAGGGAAACAAAAATGTCTCGCAAAGACCCCCGGAGTAGGTCTTTTCATTCATCGTATTGCAATGCTGAATTGACCGAGTTCGATTTTTATATGGAAGGTGATGAGTCTAAACATCATTATACTGATAGTTCTAAGTTACCCAAGGATGATAATCCTCCAGTTGGTTCTCGGTTTGGTAGGGTTCCTTCAAGTAACAGTGTAACTACTTAGTGAGTTTTCTTCTGCACATTAAGATATTTTGTTTCAGAATATTTCAGTTAAGTCTTGGTTCTCGCCGGAAAAACTCAAAGGATCTATTTGTTGAATCTTGTTGAGAAAAGTCTGTCAATAGATTATTTTTATTAACTTGCATGTTTTGTTTGATTACGAGCTGTCGTTTGATAGTTTCTCGAACAGAACGTTTGCTCGAAGAGCATCCAAAGCAAGGAGAAACCTTTGATTACTTTTTTGGGACTCGTTTCTTTCAAGATGTTTGGTCGAGCCTTTTATCTGTATAAGACAATGGTTGGGCCAATGATTGAATATTGTGCTCCAGTATGATATTACAATAGAAACTACACTTGCAATTTAATTGAAGCCGTTTAGAGACGTATATTTTAATTTTTACAGAGGTTTTGGTGAAACGTCTTATGATTATAAGGCCCATTGTAGTTTCTGCGGTATTAGTTCCCTGAATGATCAGCGGTTCCTTTTCAGGATGTTTTATTTACTAGTAAGGTACTCATAGGAAGAATTGTGAGTGATATAACCAATATTAATTTACGAGTGTCTTATGTAATATCCAAAAATAATCGTCTTTTTCTTTTGGATGCAGCAACAGCTTCATTGGTTCCTTTATGAAGGTGCACAAAAAAATTAATGTTTATTTTCCTGATTCTGTAGATGTTGCTGATGGTATTTCATTAATAAGTGAAGCCATCTATTATGAATAAGTAACCCACCGTAAAACTTTTTGAAATTATTGAGGAATTATTAAGGTTTGTTTCGATAATTTGACCAATATCTTAGTTCTGGGCCTTTTATCCATTAATTATTATTATAAATGGATGTTATATTCTATATTGCATAGATGCTATTGATTTTCTGTGTGTTTTATGCATTTTTATTATTTATTGTGCAAAATGTTAAAGTTTAAACTGCTCTATTGCACTTTCTCCCAGTCTAGGGCATTCCAGCTTCCCAGAATTTTATTTCAGTGTAGGTTATGAATGGCTAAAAGGGGAGATGTGGAAACTATAAATTATTGTTATTACTATTATATTTTATCTTTGTCCACTGTATAATCCAAAAATAGACTTCTCCTTTGGTAAAAAAAAAGCTTAATAAATTTCTTTCTTTCAATTTCCTGTTTAAGAAACTTAATTTTATATTTCATACACGATAGTTTCATATTAAAAATTTCACAGTTTCCTGGGCCTTCGTTTAGTTAGCTGTAAGCCAGACATTGATTATCAAAGTTCATCAGAGCAGTTAATTGTCTGGCAGGAACCATATATTGAAGTCCATCCATAACTTCTTATTTAGTCCATAACTTCTTATCATAACAGGGCTTATTCGGTCCGATCATCAATAAAAATGCAACACGCCAAGTTAAACAATTTTGTTAATTATTCTCATTCGGTTCTTTTTCTTTAGTGGGACTTATTTTTTGTCAAAAGGATGGAACCAAGGAATTGTCAAGGTAAGTTTAATAATAAATGGTAAACGTCGATTTGATTTAATCTTAGTGTTCTGAGAGGATCTTATGGTCTGGATTGGGTAGTGGGTAGTGGTCGAGAAAAGAAAAGTAATAAAGCACATCAACACTATTATTTAAAGTCTGATAAATTTATATTTATACCAGAATTGCAAGAAGAATTTGTACATCAACTAAACTAAACTAAAGGAATAACGCGATAAATTATATTTATGTTACACGAGCAGAAATCTAAACAGAAAATAGTACAGAATTGAATAAACATTACATTCACAAATAAGAAGTACAGGAATTCATACAAATAATTAACGAACGGCACAACATAGCACGGTCAATCTTATCGACCATAACATTTTATATAAATAATCTAATTTTAGCCTTTTTAATTACATTTTACCGACAATCCAGCAACATCCGCGAACAATAAATAAAATATTTAGATTATTTAAATCTCTCAAGAGCTTAACCCGATGATTTATTGATAAACAAAAACTTACACAGCGCAACCGAAGCTAACACACCCACCGCACGAAGAGAACCGCTAGACTGAGAACTCACATAGTCATTCTCTAGTTGAACAGAATTGTAATAGTAATAAATAATATTATATTACGCTGATGATGTAATTTCGCTGGTATGTTGTTGATAACAACGTTCACTGGTTTGTTAACATTCTGGCCCGGTATTGCAATATCGTACCCACCGGCTTGGTCTAGTGGTGAACATGTCTTCCGAAATCAACTGATTTGAAATTCAAGAGTTCCAGTGTTCAAGTCCTAGCAAAGTTAGTTATTTTTACACGGATTTGAATAGTAGATCGTGGATAGCGATGTTCTTTGGTGTTTTTTTTTAATCCCATCCCCCTAGGACCGAACCCGCCGCAGAAGCACACTCGGTCCTAGGGGTGCCACTGCCTCTAACCTTCCGGGCGACCATGCCGAAGCTGGGTATGCCGTCCCCGGCACGGGGTACCACCCGGTCAGCCGGGACTAGGTCTTCTCAATTGCCTGCCTCATCAGGGGTCCCTGAAGGAGGCTCCCTAACCGGGTCTCGGTCTCTATTTGCCTGTTTAAATCAGAGGTACACCACACGGGACCTCCGATCGGGACTCGGTCTTTACACTACTCACCCCAGGAGTCCCCGCTCACTCATCGCAAGTGCGACACATCAGCATCGCACTCCTCAGGAACGGGGCTATCCAGCCACACCCTACACTAATCCCTCCTCGTCCAGTTACCCACCTCACTCCTTGACCACCTTTGCTGCCACTTATCCAACACTTCCCCTTTCGCCTGACTCTTCGGTTGCCCTTCTGCTCTTTCTACCATTTCGTCCGCTACAAGATCCCACGGCGGCATCCCAGCTATCACCAACGCCGCCTCGGTCGAGACTGTACGATACGCCCTAACTGCCCCAATAGCCAAGGGCTTCTGAAGGCTTAACAATTGGTTCCGGGCCTTCTTCTTCTTCAATGCACGTTTCCATGCCGGAACCGCACCACCTTTGGTGGTTGGGTTTCAATTAACCACACATCTCAGGTCAAACTGGGACTGTACAAGACTACACTTCATTTACACTCATACGTATCATCCTTACTCATCCTCTGAAGTATTATCTGACAGGTAGTTACCGGAGGTTAAACAAGAAAAGAAAAAAAAAGGTATTGCAACGTCGACTAAACTGTTGGCTCTCGAACAACGTTGTTTCTGCGACCTTGACCAAAATCTGAACACTTAGAAACCATTTTTTTTTGTTGCGATAAATTTACGTACTTACACAAGTTACAGCTTAAGAAATAGACTCTTTGTTTTATTTTAATTAAAGGACAATGAATAAAATGATAACTGTAATGCTAAAAAAAAAAATCACTCGTTAGATATTTTTTATGCATGAACATAATTATATCTAAGACAATGTGCCAAATTAAATATAACAGAAATGTACCATTTTACATTCTACCTAGTTCTGCATGTAGCTGCAAAGAACAGAAAGAGGATTAACCTTGAATTTCTTGAAAATATTAATTTAAGCTCCTTCTTATAGCAGCATAATAGATCTGAAAATTCTCTGGAGACACATTTCTCTTTATAATCAAAGACATTTTAGATTTGTTAAAAATTTTATAGGTTTAAATTTACTGTAATAAAGACAACCGTTTTTAATTTTTACAAATTCATTACATTTTTTGTTAATTTTTATTTTTAATAATAAAAGTTGATTTATAGAAATTCGGTGTAATTAATTGTTTTATTTGCTCCATAAAACTTTATTAATCATTATATTGGTCTACGTAATTAACAAGTTTACGTTTCTTGTGAAAGAAACAGTACGAAAAGAAACTAACTTAATATGATTTTAACTGATTTTTAATATGATTTTCAAGAGGAAAACGTTTTTTAAACTTTATGTAGATTTTTCATCATTTAAATGTAAGTAGAGGTTTTGATAAACAACTTAATTGGACTAGGAAAGTTATCAGACTGCGACGTACAGGTAAACGGAGGCCGCCACCGGGAAGTAAATCTCTGCTACTATCGCTGGATTATTAGGCTCTTTAAATTTATTTAAAATATATTGATAAGGGTAGAGAAGTTTCTGGTAATAGAAAACGCCACAATAAGCAAGAAAGAAAACTTAAAAACGTAAATCGACAAACAGATTGAAAAAGAAAAATCCAAAAGAAACAACAATAAAGTAAATTCTTTCGTTTGTTTAATTGAAACTCAACCACCACCAAAGGACACCGGTATCCATCTAGTATATTCATATCCGTACAAACGTAATTGCCTTTACTAGGATTTAAACATTAAAAGTCTCGATTTTGAAATCAGCTGATTTGCAATGAAAAGTTCACCACTAGACCGACCCGGTGGGTCAAGCTACTTTTACGTTTTTTTTCTTCCGCCTCTTTTCCGGGAAGGATCCGCATTCAAGCTACTAATTCTCGCCCTGGGAGAGTGTCTCTCCGACTCTAACGGGGCTCCCAACCTACCAGCAATATGTCCGGCACGGCAGGTCGGCCCGCCGGTTCTGGATCTTTTGCGTACTGCATGCTTCTAACCCTCAGCAGGGGGGGGCCGGGTCCAGCCTACTTTGTTCCCAGACGACCGATAGGTCGTCTTACAAAACGATGGAGATATGCTCCAAATTCCCCGTGGTCGGAGAGAATTTGCGTCATGTGGTAAGTTATTTCTCCATGTTTACGTTTAAGTCAACTCCCCAAGTCCGGTATCAACGTGCGTGTCCATATTGCTTTTGTTGAGGCAGACTAACTCTTCTGCCATTCTCGATTTAGTAGTTGTCTGGTTACGTTTCTGTTTATTCTTTCACATATCCTCTTCCGGAATAGTGCCTGGTGATAAATCGGTGGCATGCCTGCGATTACGTTCGCAGTGCAAGTGTCTACTGAACAGCCCCGACCTCTCAAACCATATGCCCATATATTTTGGGGTACTTTTACTTGTAACAACATAAACACAAGGAATTCATATCAGTGGTCTGAAGAAACCCTACATACCGCAGTTGAATCAAATTTCCAGCAACGATTTTCAGTGAACGTTTGGTGTGGCATGATCGACAACCAGTAAATAGGTCCTTTCATACTAGTAGTATAAGTAGTCACGGGGAGAAATTACCTGGAATTTTAAAATAATGGATTTATTGCAGTTTGAAAATTTTTCATTGGCGAAACTAATTGAAATGTATATCAACTTAATGGAGCACCAAAACATCTCACCAATGAAGTAAGACAGTTCTTAGATGAAAAATTTATTAGTAAATAGTTTGGATGTAGAGGCCCTTGATAAATTGGTCACCTAGATCACCGGACCTTACTCCCTTAGATTACTGTTTGTAGGAATGAATGAAATGCGGGGTGTATTAGCAAAAGGTAGAAGGACGTGATTAACTGATCTCTCGCATTTTCAATGCTACTGCTTTTATCAAGGAACGCATGAAGATAACATTAGGTTGGCGAGAAAAAATGTAAGAAAAGAAGTTGAAAGGTACATCAATGTCAGAGGTGGCATTTTTTAACATTTATTGTAATTTATTACAGTAAGTATAAACTACAGAGATTACTTTTTTTTAAATAAATAAAAAGTATTCTAATCTTAATCGGTAGCAAACGAACCTCAACCTAACCTAACAGTGGCAGCATGGTGTGTTAGAATGGCCTCCGTTTAATCAGAAATTAACATAAGTAGTTAAAATACTTTAAAATATTTATGTTTATGAAAGTCCCCTTTGCAGAGTTTAAAAATGGTTTGAATGGGATTATTACTTAAAAGACATCATTCAAAGCATACATAAATAAATACGTTAAATTCTTATTTCTCAATAATTTAATTACTAAAAGAAATAGTCATTATAATAGATTTTTATGTGAACTTTAATAAAGTTAATGATAGTTACTATTATTCAGGTAAATCAAATCATTATATATTTAATTATGTAGTAATAACATTTTTGTGTACAAAACTTTTTGTACATCATATATAAAAAGAAAACAATTACTTACAACACATAGTTACATCTTCATCTTCTCCATCAACACAGTCAGTTTTAGTGTCGCACAATAAGTGAACAGGTATACAACTACGATTTTTACATTGAAATTGACTTTCACGATCTTGACAAACATGAGTCTCTGAAAAAAAGATAAGGATTGAAAAGACATTAGCGAGAATCTAAATAAATTTAATAAAAATTTTATCAGAACTTAAGAATTTAAAAAACTTAACAAACACACTTTTGAGTAAATAATTCAGATTAACACAAGCTGATTTATATAGCAACAAATTATAAAATAATAAATTTAAAAGTGATATCAAAAAATCAGAATACTATCTCCAAATTAGCAGTCTTCATCAAACACAAATTCAGGGAGCCACGTGATAAAAATATTTAGGGTCATGGATTACCAAACTTGTTGATGAAAAGAAGGTAATTAAAGGGATAATAGAAATAGCGAATATTAAAGTGAAGTGGTTTCTATACTATCGGATGTTAAATTAAATATTTATTAGATGAAAATGTTGTGATGAAAATGTTAAATGAAAGTTTTCTCAGTGTGTTATATGACAAGGAGGGGTAGATCACAAATAAGCACCTTTAAAGAATATTGAGGCTTTTTAAATGTGCTTCTATAGGAAATTGGAGAGAATAGCATGGGCAGAAAGTGTGACCAATGAAGTGCTACAGAAGATGAAAAAGAAATAACCCATCATGGATACTATTAAAAGAAGAAAATTATCAGGAGAAATGATATTTACTGCTGAGGCTTTTAATAATGAAAGGGATGATTGGGTAAAATCATGAGAGTATCAATTAAAAAAAAAATCCCTAATTGCATAATCTGAGGGATTAGTATGTATTTTGTCCAAATGCATTGATTAAAATTTCTATTATAAAACAAAAATTGTGATGATATCCAGCCTCGGATAGGAGGTGTAACTAAAGAGGAAGGATCCAACAGTATAATATATCTAATAAGTTACACCCATATTTGGAACCAAAATTTGCACTGTTGTACATTTTGTCAGTGTTTCTTGCTGTTATGTCTTGTTAATACATAAACTTGTATGTGTATTTTACACAATATACATGTAGATAATTTGAGATCGAGTGAGATAGATCATATTTTGATCGGCTTTTGATCGGCTTCTTGACGCTGTCAAACAATCCCTACTCTGTTTTGGTATTCTAATTAGTATACGTCAGCCTAGAGATTTAGTAATATAAGAAAATTTAAATTTACTCACTACAAAAGGATTTGATTGTCTACAGGCCCTGATGCAACAGAGTTGTAAATTATTCTGAGATGATCAAAATATCATACAAAGTAAATCAATGTTAATGTCTATCAAATTAATAAATATTAATTACCAGCACACATTACTGACAAGAGTTATATTTTCATCTTACGCCACTGTCAAGGTTAATAAATTTTCTATTTAAAATTCAGTTAGTAAACCTTAGAGAATTGTTAGACTAAATCCTATTTAAAATGTAAAGGAGTGTGTATTCTGTTTTCTACTACTCTGGTTTTTGTTTTAAAAGGTGTTAAATTATTATTCTCTTTAGTGGCAGAGTTGAGAATACTTTTTATTTCTGTTGGTAAGAAAGATACAATTTTTTAAAGTTTCATTAATTAATTTAAGTGATTCTATTTCTATTTCACAATCTGATTTTCAAATAATGTATTGTAAAATTGCACAATAAATAAAAATAAATTTTTGTTTAGTACACCATTCATTTTACCAAATGTTCATTCAAATTAAAAATTAAAAACACTAATTCATATCTCTTTTCTTCTTTTTCCTAATTTTCATCACTTACAAACACGTTCAAGTTTAAAAAGTTGTCTCTCTCCATTTCTCAAAAAAAAGAAGAAAAACGTAGCATATAGGTGCGGATAGGCATAAGCTATAAAAAATTTCTCTGGTGAATTTGTTTGAAGAAATCCAGCTTATTTTAACTTTAAAAAGATAAAATTACAGGAATTAAAAAATACAAAATAAGCTTATGAAAAGGATTCTTCTATTAAAAAACATATTTGTTGATATTAAACAATAATAAACGTGCATTTGTTCGCACACAAAATAAAATAATAGGAAAGAGAATATACAAATTATAGATTATTGTAAAATAATATATGAAAGCAGAATTTACTAAAAATTAAATATTTTATGTTACACGTATAACTCCGTTACATTTTAATCTTTACATGGAACTAGCAGTTAATGATGTTAAAGAACAATTTAGATTCGGAGTAACAGTACAAGGTGAAAAGATAAAGATGCTACGATTTGCTGATGATATAGTAATTCTAGCCGAGAGTAAAAAGGATTTAGAAGAAACAATGAACGGCATAGATGAAGTCCTACGCAAGAACTATCGCATGAAAATAAACAAGAACAAAACAAAAGTAATGAAATGTAGTAGAAATAACAAAGATGGACCACTGAAAGTGAAAATAGGAGGAAAAAAGATTATGGAGGTAGAAGAATTTTGTTATTTGGGAAGTAGAATTACTAAAGATGGACGAAGCAGGAGCGATATAAAATGCCGAATAGCACAAGCGAAACGAGCCTTCAGTAAGAAATACAATTTGTTTACATCAAAAATTAATTTAAATGTCAGGAAAACATTTTTGAAAGTATATGTTTGGAGTGTCGCTTTATACGGAAGTGAAACTTGGACAATCGGAGTATCTGAGAAGAAAAGATTAGAAGCTTTTGAAATATGGTGCTATAGGAAAATGTTAAAAATCAGATGGGTGGATAAAGTGACAAATGAAGAGATATTGCGGCAAATAGATGAAGAAAGAAGCATTTGGAAAAATATAGTTAAAAGAAGAGACAGACTTATAGGCCACATACTAAGGCATCCTGGAATAGTCGCTTTAATATCGGAAGGACAGGTAGAAAGAAAAAATTGTGTAGGCAGGCCACGTTTGGAATATGTAAAATAAATTGTTAGGGATGTAGGATGTAGAGGGTATACTTAAATGAAACAACTAGCACAAGATAGGGAATCTTGGAGAGCTGCATCAAACCAGTCAAATGACTGAAGACAAAAAAAAAGTATAACGTATGATGTGATGTAAGTTTTAAACTCATCCGAATGTCCAAGCCTGAAAAGAAGTGGTTACTAGAGATAACACATCTTACTATGTTGATGTAAACAAATTGATAAACATTGACATTAAATATATATAAATAAAACACAGAAAAAAAATTAAGTACTTTTATAAGTAAACAATTTTTCTTTACGTAATTAAAAAACTGTTATTAATAACAAAACAGACAATTATCATTTAAATCAGACAACCCCTTTGAATTAAATGAATCCTAAAATATAAATATTATTTTCATCGACCATATTATGCCTAATTACTAAAACTAAAATTCAGCTTGCAAAAAAAAAATGAGATCCTACATTTCCTACTACTCTCTTTGTCTATTTTTATTCTCTCAATCTATCATTTCTGAAAGCATCTCTTCCATCACACATGAAGTACAGTTGAATTAATAAAAAAACTATAGTTATTTTGTTTAGTTATTTTAATAAAACTGGATAAGAGATTATTTTACTTCTCAATTATATTTTTCATCTTTCTAAAAACAGAATGGCTTTAAACTTCAAGTGCAATTTTAAAAATACGTAAATAATTGGTGGATGAAGCCTTTACTTGATGAAAATCCATCAAAACAAAAAAAAAAAATTAAAACAAAGTATGTTTTTGATTTTCACAGAATTTATCTAAAAATGACAGCTGTTTTGGCAAGAAGTACTTCTTCATTGTATTTCGGTACGTAACATCTGGAAAAATATTGTGTGCCAAAACAGCTGTCATTTCTAGATAAATTTTGTGAAAATCAAAAAAAAACATATTTTGTATTCATTTTATTTTTATTAAGAATATTGTTATCAATCAGTTACCTAAAAAAAAGAATTGACAAAAGGAAATAACAGCACTTTTTTTATAAAGTATTTTTCCCGTTATAAGGGAGGGTGATAACAATGAAAAACTTTCAGAACTAGAAACAGTATCAACGCAAGCATGGTTCGATAATGTAGCATAGAAAAACCTAACATTCTCTTAAAGTTTGCAGTTAACACTAGCATTCTTATTATAAAGAGATAGAATCTATAATGGTGACTGATTCCCTCCTAGATGATAATATGTAAAATTTTGTTGGTAATTACATCCATGGTTTACATAAAAAATAATTACCATTTTCAACCGAAAAAATGATTTTCATTTTCAACCTGTAATTTTGTAAATGTTGCCTATAACTTAATTAAAGTTATTTATTGATGATAACCAAACTAAGATAAACAATTTTTTTTCTAGGTTCTAATCTACCTGTCTGTAGATACAGATACAACAAAAACATTATAGATACAAGAAAGAACTGCCTATTTTCCAGGTAAAGAGAGTTTGTGGATTACCAATCTCTCACTGATCAGCTTCCCCAAACATTTATTAAGACTATAGCCAGGTAGTTTAAGACACATGACCTCTATCTTTCAGGTTTGAATACAATGATTATAAACTACGTTAGTGTTACTGCTTCATGTTGTAGAAAAAGTATGCTTTCATAAGTTGAAAATGTCTGATCAGCTTGTTTTCAGTTACTTCTTTAGGAGTATATTCAGATCATACTGCATAGTAATACCCCTGAGGGTTACTGATCTTCCATCAGGTGACTCACCAGCTGGCGATTTGGTTGCGAGTTTTGCTTGAGGCCAAAAACCTGACCAAGTAAAACTTTATTCATTATGAAACCAATAAACAAGCCTGCTTTATTCAGAAATATGCTAGAATTGAAGTATGGTTATGATTTATGGTTGGCAGAAAAATAAACCAATCAGTTATAAAAAAATGAAAATATATAAAATGCTAATTAGACCAGTTGTCATCCATGGAAGTGAGATGTAGACACTGCCAAGAGGTTAGCGAGAAGGGCTGAGAAGATTTGAAACAATAATCATATGATTATTATAGAATATGATTCAATTATATAGAATGATATGTGGAAAAGAGATGTAACCAGGAAATAGAGAAGGTACTGAGTCATAAGATTCATAAAAATGCAAAGAAAACTATGGCTGATTATGTACAATGAAGTTGTAAAGAAACTATTAAGAAAAAGACATGCATGACAAAGAAAATATTAAAAGGACAGGTATATAAGAGTAAAAAGAGAGGCCACCTGAGAATAAGATGGGTGGGTGATGTTCTTGGTAATTTTGGAAGGATGGGTGTGGGAAGTTATATGGATATGGTGATGAATAGGGAATGTTAGAAGGGATTGGTGATAGAGACCAAGGTTCCCATTTGGCTGTAGTGCTGGAGAAAAAGATTATATTTTAATTAATAATAGTATAATATAATTTGAACTAAGAAATAAGAAAACATAATAATAGTTTATTTATTAATTAAATTTTTCAATAAATTTCACAAATCTCAATTTCGTATTTATTGGTTCTGTACTTACCACAAGAATTTGTTGTTTCATCACTTCCATCTATACAGTTTATAATACCATTACATTTCATATCATATTCTATGCACTGTCCACTGTTACATCGAAAATAATGTTTTGGACACTTATGTTTAGCTGGAAAAACATTATTATTTTAATTGACATAAATAAAAATAAAAAAAGAAGCAGTTAACACAATTGTTGCTGTTCCAGCAACAGCATGATTATTACAAAAGTTTCCAACTTGTCATTAACTTACTAGTTGATGTTTTGTAGAAAAAATGATTGTTATCAAAGTAACATTTAAAAAAAAATTTCTTAACATACTAGATTAACAAAATATAAATAAATAAAAATAAAAATATGTTTATTCTGAATGGAATACAAAAAATACATTATGTAGATAAAATATAAATGTTTAAAGTTCATGTTAGTTATTATTTAGATACAAACACATGAAAGATCTGTGAGGGATCTTATTAGACTACCTAATTAAGAATATTAAAGATCTAAAATAGAATAAGGATTGAAATCAAAAAACAAATTAAGTTTATTTCAGTTAATTATTATTGAAATTATTCTGAAATAATTATTTATTGTTTATAAGGTTATCATCCTATTGACCATTACAAGGAATTCATTTATAGGCTACTAGTATAAACCGATATGAACTATACAATAAATTAAAAATATCTCTCCATAAAACTACGATCTCAGTACAAAATATGTAATCGTATGTTTTAAAAAAACAGTTTACATAAAATAATCTGCAGGTTTTTAAAATATAAGACATCCTTTGTTACTTTTCACTTTGTGTCAGTGTGAACTTTGCATGTTCTTTCTATAATTTCTTGTACTCTTTTCAGTCCCAAGCATCATCTTAATCTCCATATATATAACATTTTCATTCTTGTGTCATGTACATATCATGTCTCATCATCATTATAACATAAGCATTATAATAGTACGTTTGTTTCAATTTTTCACTGCTGATTATGTTAAAGCTATTCTAATTTACTTTTATTAATATTTTCTCTTTTTATGTCTATATGTTACTCTTCTCAGTATCTCATTTCAGCCAATTTTAACCTACTTCTAGTGATTTTTTTTTAGTGCGCTACCTTTCTTTACAAATTTCTCTTCTGTGCAGTGAGATAGTGCTGATCAGTTTTATTTCCTGTTTGATCAGTTTTATTTCTAGCATATTTACCTCTGTCCAGAAATTGCGCCGCTTAATTAATAATAGGTTAGTTAGTAAAAAAGTAGCTGAAACCAATACCGTCAGAAGCTGATTTGATTAAAAATTCAAGTCGATCATTAGTATACTCTGAAGTTTCTTTTTCATGCATCTATAAAAAACAAATAGCTTTTTCTCTATTTGTAAATAAATATTCTACAAACTATTGGTCAATTTTGCAAATATAAGTGAATGGTGATAAAACAAATTATCCTTGTATTTGGAAAAAATTAATTTGCTCTAAACAGCAAATTACACAATATTTAAGATGTTTTCTGCCTACCACCTCCTCCTCTACAACACCTAGTCATCTACTTTGCTATACACTTCCTGTTTATTATACTTATTTTAATTCAAAGTCTTTTAATACAGTAGAATGTGAAAGATGCTTTATACCTGAGCCAGTAATGTAAGTGTTTTAGTCAACATGTTTTGTATTTTATTTGTTGTTTTTTTTTAAACATAATTCAATATTTGCAATAGTTTTTGTAATAGTTATTGATTATTGAAATTGGATATTTGTAACCAATTTATTTTTGATTGCTGATGGGTTTTCTTTATTAGATTATTCCTGTTTACACAGGATCATTGGACCATTAGGTCAATATATGTCAGATCGACTTTGATGGGGAGTCATGTTCTTTAAGGATTTGGAGGTTGTAATGAAACGGCAGAGCGGAATGGAAGAACCGACACCGTCTCTTATACTGACATTCAATCTCTCGGTACCACCAGAGAAGATTAAAGTGGGTTACCTGTCGGTTCGGGTACGACCATTCATACCCAACTCACGGCGTTGTGTCAGATGCCAAGGATATGGTCACACTAGCATACTAGTGTGACAAGATGTTGGGCACTAGCATAGTGCCCAACATCTTGCTCGGAAACTAAGATTTGTGCTCGATGTGTTAAGGAAGACAACAATGATTCTAACTGTCAAGAAGATGAAAAATGTGCAAAATGCAGTGGTTCACATACAGACCGCTCCCGAGATTGCCCAACTTTTAAAGAAGAAAAGGCAATTCTCAGAATCTCAACCGAGCAGAAGCTATCTTTTCCGGTTGCACGCAGAGAATATAAAAATACAATTAACTCACGGAACCTGGTTAAATCAGATGTATCTTTTGCCACCGCTACATCAAAACAAGCTTCTTATAATGTAGATAATCAGCAGTGCGGATCCTACAATGAGCTAAATAAACTTGTTCAGATGTTATCTGACCGAGTTGCTTCACTTACAGCCACTATTTCAGAGATGACTAAACGAACAGGAACGTTCTTGGTCCCCTGCTTTGGAACCTGGTATTTGACGGATTTCTGAGACTGACATTCCCAGAAGGGGTCACGGCCCAGGCTTTCGCCGATGACTGTCTCCTGTTAGTTCGTGGTAATTCACGACCGCAGCTAGAAGACCGGGCGCAGGCGGCTTTGTCAACCGCGGAGGGCTGGATGGACATGCAAAATTTAAAGATTTCTGTGCCCAAGACGAAGTTTATGCTTCTCAAGGTTGCAGACAAATTATCATATAGTTGTAACCCCCGTATTAAGTATAAAGGCTGTGTGATCAGCCGAGTTAGAGTTCATAAGTACCTAGGTGTTTTGCTTGTTGAGAAGTTGCTGTTTAGCGAACTCATTAGGCAAGTAGCGGCGTACGCCGTCTCTGTGATGCACAAGCTTAGCAGGATTGCTCGGAAAGATTACGGGCTGTCGGGTCGTCATTTGTACATGGTGTACCGAGGTGTCTTCGAAAGTATGGCCTCTTATACTGTGTCCGTTTGGGCGCGTAGGTTGGACAAAAATAGAGCACTTATTCAGAATTTAAGAAGTGCCCAACGCATAGCATTAATAGTATGCACTGGTGTTTTTAAAACAACCTCCTACGAGGCTACTACCGCATTGGGAAAGGCTCTACCAATCGATTTAGTGCCGAAAGTTCAGGCGGCCATGTGTAGGTTGCGAAGAGGCAGGGAGGCCGAGGTATTTGGGATGCGGTTTCAAGCCGGGTCTGTATCGGAGCGGAACCGTGATTACAGTGTACCGGTTCTAAATTTCGTTCAGTTGCCCATCTCCCGCCTGAGGAGGAGGCTTTACAGCCTCGCATTGGATGCGTGGAAGCAAGAATGGCACACCACGACTAAGGGATGGTCCTTGTATAGATTTATGCAGGACTTGGGGGGATGGTATGCCTCTCCTTTTCCTTTTCATGGTCATCGGGTGCCCAGGTGTTCTGCAAACACGCGAACTTGAACCTATATTTGTTTTGGTTCCGCCTGGCAGCTGATGAGCTGTGCGTCTGCGGAGAGGTCCAGTCGAACGAACATATGATGTTCGACTGTCCAGTTCTTGGGGGAGCCAGAACTCAAACCAGCCTGGAACTTAGTGGTCAAGGGGAAAATTGGCCACTCATAAACGGCGAGTCAATGTGGCGTGAGACGCATTGTCGGACCGTGGGGGAGTTCCTTGATGCCGTTGCTTTGTTTAACCGGCATCAGTAGTTCATTTAAGGGAAAGACTCCTGCCTGACTGTTGTGGGAAGCTACCCGAGAGTTATGGCTGGCCATCATCCAATTAAAGCTCCAAGCGCCTTAATATTGGTTGCCAGGTACTTGCTGGCATTCAGCGACCTAGGCGTGGCAGTGAATTGCTGTCTCGAACGTGATAAATTTAATTTATTGAATGTCATATATATTTTAGTACTTGACGGGGTGCGCCTATCCATTTTAGAATATATGAGCGATGGGACACGAAGCAAGTTGTGTGTAGCACCATGCTTAGTTCGCTCACGCAATTAGGTTAGCTCTAGGAAATAGTTAGAACACTGGTCGCTAAACTGATTCAAAGCTCAGTAGCCGTTTGTGCCATAGACATTCGGTCTTACGCTTTAGGGCGACCGAATGGGGTGGTGGCGGGAGAAATGCAAAATCAAATTAAATCAGGTGAGGTGGGGGGGGGGGGGTAAATAAAATCAAAACGAACAGGAAGTCGTTAGCTGCGGTTAGTAAAACCAACAGTGGGATCCCTCTGAAAGTTCCAGTTTTAAAAGTTTTACCTATACGGGGAGGAGTGAACACAGTTGGCAATAAGCCATTTAATAAGCTCTCTGTTAAGGGAGCCCTCACAACTCCTCCCCCTCTGGGATGTCATCTACAACATCCCATCCTTCAAACTCTCCTTCATCACCTCATTTACTGGGATATGCTTGAGAAACCGCTTGTTCCCAGAACATCGTAGTTCTTTAAAATAAAAAGTATAAAAAAGAAAAACCGGATCCCTTACAACTAATTTTTTTCATATTTGCCTGCAATTGTATATCTATATCTACCTTTACTTATGAAAATTATTCAGTGGAACGTTAGAGGTCTTCGGTCCCGCGTTGACGATATTAGAGTATTGGCGCGCGCACATGAATCACTGATCATGTGCTTCTTTGAAACACATCTTCTACAACAAGATCTAGTAAGACTGAGAGGCTATTTCTGTGAGAGATATGACTGTCTAGTAGACAGTAGAGAGTGTGATAGAATTGCTATTTTAATCAAGAATGAGGTGTCGGCTACAAAGATTCCACTACCCACCCTTCTTTCTGCTGTTGCTGTGAAGGTCCCCTTCAAATTGCATATCTGCAATTTGCATCTCTCACCGAACTCTGAGTTCAATGCTCTAGAAATGTCAAATCTCCTCATGCAAATCCCATTAATAGTAAGTAGGTGACTTCAATGCCCACCATATTTCCCGGGGTTCATCTTTCTGCTCCTCTCAAGGAAGTATGATAAATAGAGAGTGACAAGACTTGGACTTTTGTCTACTAAATGATGGGTCACACACATTCGTGTCCTTATCATCTGGTACATTGTTCAACATCGACCTCCCCGTATGGTCACCGAGTTTACTCCCTCATCTTAATTGGTCTGTTGGTAATGACTTTCACAGCAGTGATCATAGGCCAATTATTATTGCTTTTGGTGTCGATCGCGAGATGAAAAAAAGGCCACGGAGATAGACTGTTGAAAAGGCGGATTGGAACGAATAACACATAGCTTTCCAATCATAGTTTGACTATGGCGCAGACATCCTTGATCAACTTTCCTCTTTTACGTCCATGATACTTGGGAATGCTAACAGATATATCCCATAAACACCAGGTAATCCTAGACGCCTTCCGTTCCATGGTGAAATGATGATTACCAAAACGCTATTAGCAGTTGACGGCAGGCACTACGCAAATTTAACCGCAGGCCTACAACTGAACATCTAAATTTACAACACAGGGCTAGAACGGTATGCCGTCGAGTATTCTTGGACGTTAAGAGAAGTCATGGACGAAATACGTGAACATTATCTCACGCACTATTCCCACGTCTACGTGTGGAAAAAGATCCGTGTATTTTGCCGGTCACCGAAACAATCTATTCTTGGTCCTATTCATGAAGGAGAACTCCTTTCATCACGTTCCGCAGTGGAAAATACCTTAGAAAATTCTTTTCGTTAGGTGTCTTTCACTTCATCATATAATAACGATTTTCAGAGGTACAAGATACAGATGAAAGTATTATTGTTAAACATTGGTGATTTGGTTGGCGAATTTAACGCTCCATTCGTATTCAATGAGTTGTTACACGGACATAAAAACTCACTTGACACTTCCCCTGGACCTGACAACATTCGCCTCGGTATGGTGTCACACCTTCCTAATTCGGCGCTAAAACATCTACTGAATATTTATAATGGTTTATTCTCCAAACATGTCTTCCCACCCGGCTGGTCAGAAGCCATGGCCATACCAGTACTTAAACAGAAGGCAAACCCCTCAAGTTACCGCCCTATCGCCTTGACAAGCGTTTTATGCATAATAATGGAGAGAGTGGTGAACCGCAGATTTACATGGTAACTCACCGGGTTGGTCTAGTGGTGAATGCGTCTTCCCAAATCAGCTGATTTGAAAGTCGAGAGTTCAAGCGTTCAAGTCCTAGTAAAGTCAGTAATTTTTACACGGATTTGATACTAGATCGTGGTATATCGCTGTTCTTTGGTGGTTGGGTTTCAATTAACCACACATCTCAGGAATGGTCGAACTGAGACTGTACAAGGCCACACTTCATTTACACTCATACATATCATTCTCTGAAGTATTATCTGAAAGGTAATTACCGGAAGCTAAACAGGAAAAAGAAAGAGGTTTATATGGTACTTGGAAAGACATGGCCTTTTATCTTCAGAACAGTGTGGTTTCCGACAAGGACGATCTTCCGTTGACCATTTAATGTCATTGGAAACAGCCATTCAAAACGCTTTCCTACTCTACTAGCGCCTCGTCACTGTTTTCTTTGATATCAAAAAGGCGTACTACACGGCTTGGCGGTGTGGTATTCTAAACACCCTCAAAGAATCGGGAGTCAAGGTAATATGCTAGCTTTTATTTGGGGTTTCTTAATTCACCGAACGTTCCGTTATCGTGTGGAAGATTCTCTCTGAGGTAGCATCATTTTGGAGAATGGAGCTATTGAATACACTACACTATTGAATACACTACCTCAAGGTAGTGTATTAAGTGCCACCTTATTTTCTATAGACATCAATAGTATTACTAAATGTGTACAGCCAGCTGTCTAATTTTCTTTATTTGTTGACGATTTTGCTATATACATTGCGTCCCATTCAATACCCACAGCAGAGAGTACTACAAAACACTATATCTCGGATTTAAGCTTTGTCGGGGGTTACCGGCTTTACCTTTTCACCTGAAAAAACAAAATTTGTAGTCTTTTCTCGGCTGCGGGACCCTTCCATTCCGCAAGTTTTTCTGAACGGAGAGCTTATTGCTGTCTCTCCTGATGTTAAGTTTTTAGGTTTATTTTTTGATAATCGCCTTACTTGGGTCAAACACATCAAAGAATTAAAAAAATATATTCCAAACTTTTAGATATAATGCAATTCCTTAGCAACACTAATTGGGGAGCCGATTGGTGATCTATGATACGTTTTTATTATTCCTTAGTTCGTTCCCGTTAAGATTATGGTTGTGTCACTTTGGGATAGACGGGACCAGTTTTTAGCATCTTATTTTGCCCGCCTCAAAGGAAAGCCAAATCACCCGGCTTTTGACCCAGTCCTTGGAAATCCTAGTTTACAAAGGTATCAGGACCATCCACGTTGTACTGCACCTGTACGTGTCCGTACCCTCTACTGTACCTTATAAATGTCGACACACCTTCTATTTTTCCAACATATCCATGCACATTTGAGCATTATCCTCATATTCATCGGGAATCAACATTATAAATTTTAAATAACCTTACGATATGCAATAAATGATCAACACCACCTACTATCTTCCAGCAAATGTTTCACTATATTTATTCCAAGATAAACCCCTACGCAGTAGTATACACTGATGGATTGGAACAGAACGATACCGTTGGTTGCGCATTTGATGTCAATGATAGAACTTATATGTTTGGTCTACCTGGTATTACGAGTGTGTTTACTGTTGAACTATACGCTATAAATAAGGCTTTTAATATCATTAATCCTAAGTACCAAAATATCCTTATTTGTAGCGACTCGTGTTGTGCACTTCAAGCTTTGGAGCATTTTTACTCTAGACATCCTTTGGTCACTGAAATCTATAATGCAATTGCTGAATTGAACCATCACAACACACAAGTGAGTTTCTGTTGGATTCCTAGCCACATGGGAATGCCAGGTAATGAACGTGCAGATTCTGCTGCTAAAGACGCATGTAATCAACCGCCGTTCACCACTCGTGTGAAAGTCGATAGATGGGTGGAATATACTGAAGAGTTATATGGAGGAAATGAATTAGAAAATGGTGTTATAGAGGAAGAAGAGGAAGTTGAGGAGGATGAAATGGGAGAAACAATACTGAGATCTGAATTTAAGAGAGCATTAAAAGATTTAAATGGCAGAAAGGCTCCTGGAATAGACGGAATACCTGTAGAATTACTGCGCAGTGCAGGTGAGGAAGCGATTGATAGATTATACAAACTGGTGTGTAATATTTATGAAAAAGGGGAATTTCCGTCAGACTTCAAAAAAAGTGTTATAGTAATGATACCAAAGAAAGCAGGGGCAGATAAATGTGAAGAATACAGAACAATTAGTTTAACTAGTCATGCATCAAAAATCTTAACTAGAATTTTATACAGAAGAATTGAGAGGAGAGTGGAAGAAGTGTTAGGAGAAGACCAATTTGGTTTCAGGAAAAGTATAGGGACAAGGGAAGCAATTTTAGGCCTCAGATTAATAGTAGAAGGAAGATTAAAGAAAAACAAACCAACATACTTGGCGTTTATAGACCTAGAAAAGGCATTCGATAACGTAGACTGGAATAAAATGTTCAGCATTTTAAAAAAATTAGGGTTCAAATACAGAGATAGAAGAACAATTACTAACATGTACAGGAACCAAACAGCAACAGTAATAATCGAAGAACATAAGAAAGAAGCCGTAATAAGAAAGGGAGTCCGACAAGGGTGTTCCCTATCTCCGTTACCTTTTAATCTTTACATGGAACTAACAGTTAATGATGTTAAAGAACAATTTAGATTCGGAGTAACAGTACAAGGTGAAAAGATAAAGATGCTACGATTTGCTGATGATATAGTAATTCTAGCTGAGAGTAAAAAGGATTTAGAAGAAAACATTTTTGAAAGTATATGTTTGGAGTATCGCTTTATATGGAAGTGAAACTTGGACAATCGGAGTATCTGAGAAGAAAAGATTAGAAGCTTTTGAAATATGGTGCTATAGGAGAATGTTAAAAATCAGATGGGTGGATAAAGTGACAAATGAAGAGGTATTGCGGCAAATAGATGAAGAAAGAATCATTTGGAAAAATATAGTTAAAAGAAGAGACAGACTTATAAGCCACATACTAAGGCATCCTGGAATAGTCGCTTTAATATTGGAAGGACAGGTAGAAGGAAAAAATTGTGTAGGCAGGCCACGTTTGGAATATGTAAAATAAATTGTTAGGGATGTAGGATGTAGAGGTATACTGAAATGAAACGACTAGCACTAGATAGGGAATCTTGGAGAGCTGCATCAAACCAGTCAAATGACTGAAAACAAAAAAAAAAAAAAAATAAGTAAGATTTAAACTGGGTGTTGCTGTTTTTACGAAGTATTCATATTTTACACAAAATTTAAAATTGTAATATAATTTTTTTGTTCCCGTGTTGAAGAATTATTTTAATTTGTTTGTTTTTCTTATCATTTAATTGTTCTGATTTTTTTTCTATTCGGTATTCGAGAAGGGATCTTTTACGTCCTCTCGGACTTTATTGGCATGTTATTTAAATTTTTTATTTACTTTTTATTTATTTATTTTTATTAAGTTTTAAATTTTATCTTGTTAAGTTTCCCACTGTGATATTAGTAGTACATTTTTTAGTGATATTAGTTTTAAGTTTTTTTTCACTTTTAATGTTTTAGTTTTTATGTTAATTATAGTTTTTTTTTTTTGTTTCTGTTATCCGAGAAGGGGTCCTTTACAACCCCTCGGACTTTGTTAAATTCTATTTATTATTAGTTAAATTTTAGTTTATAGCTGTGATATTAATTGTAAATTTTTTTTTGTTTTAATTTTTTGACTAGTTTTAGTTTGTTTTATTTTTGTTATAAAAATACATTTATACTGGGCAATGATAACGCGGAAGCGTTTTTTGCCCTCCAAAAAAAAAAAGTCAGGTAAATTTTTTGAAGAGCACACGGTTTTGTCTTTTCGGATTTCCCAGTACTTTTTCATTCGTTCCGATATTTCTTTTCTTTCCACATTCATAATTACCCTTTCTATTGAATCTTTATTAGATTATATAATATAAAAAATTAATTTACATTTGAACAGAAGAAGTTGGTGTAATTTATCAGAAAAAATTGGACATCCACTTTGGTCAATTCATTAGTATGCCTCTAAAAATACTGTACAGTTTTTTTCATTTATTATTCTTGTTTCTAACAAATAATATTTTATATAACCTAACTTAAATTAAAAATAAGAGCTCATATCCCAAAAAATGCAGTTTGTGATAAAGTATTCCCAATCAAACAATGGATCAAAATGCATAACTCAATTTGGTGTATATTGCATTAAAACAGTTCATCTCTGTTAATGCTGGAGTTATTCCCTCAATACAATTTGTCAGTGGTTTTTCAATTTACTTTTTTTAGCCTATGCCTAATCTATAATCAAGTGTCTGTTTTATGTGAATAATCAGTTCTTTTAGAAATTACTGATGAAGAGGATATATATTTGACAAATCCAAAATCAATTTCTTAACTTCTAAGCCTGAAGGCTTAGAAGGGTATTTTTTAGTTAAAGTAATATAATAATCGAATTATTCACTGAGAAGAATTATTTGTAATAGGGAGGATGAATTCAGTAGACTAAAAACAACTAAGTAAGATTGAAATATAAAAAAACTTTAAATATGAAATCTGTAAATGAAATTGCTCACTAATTTTAGCCTTATTTTTTTAATACTAGTGTTTATAGTTGCATTAACAATTAAAGTCATTACCGACTTAGTGTAATGTAACTTTACTGGTAAATTTGTAATCTTGAACAAATTCAGGTTGACTACTCCTGATTAATTGAAACCCAACCACCAAAGAACACCAGTATCCATGATATGGTATTCAAATCCGAATAAAAGTAACTACCTTAATTAGGATTTGAACCTGAGAACTTTGACCTAGAACCTGAGAACTTAAATCAGCTGATTTATGATGACAAGTTTATTACTAGACCAACCTGTTTGGTTTATTTATTAATTTTGTCCTTATTTATATTATGTTTGTAATCTACATTTTTTAAAAATATTTGTATTATTTGAAATTAAACAATATATTTTTTTATTAAATCATTTTTCATTAATTTACTATAAAGCAATTCTTTTAATCCCATATGAAGATTACTTTCTTTCACTATTCCATGTGGTTAATCAAATAAGGATTCTACTATTAATCAGAAAAAACAATTTAATAATTTTTTTAACATTATTTAAATATGTAGTATTATATAGTTTCTATATATATGTAAAAAAAACCATAAAATTTAGAGTATACTCACTGCACATGTCAGGATCTTCATCTCCTCCATCCTTGCAATCTTGAATAGTGTCACATATTTTATCAGGTAATAAGCACTGTCCATTTTTACACTGAAACATCTGTGGATTATCCTCATGAATTTGAGGACATGTGAAATTACCTAAACAAAATTAATTCAACAAATTAAGAAATTTTTAACAGCTAAAACAAAATGAAGAGTTGTTTCTTAATCACAGGTTTAATATAGCCAAAATAGGTTTAGCCAAAAATAATAGTCAAAAAGGTTTAATATAGCCAAAATATAATAATTCATGAATAGAAACAAATATTAATTTGAGAAGAAACAAATATTCATGTTTTTTAAGTTGTTGATACCTAATTTAAAAAAAAAAAACATTCACTTAAAAGTTAAATAAAATTTTGTAACATTATATTTTCTAAAAAGACATTGAAAATTTAAGTACATTTGAGTGTAATTCTCAAAAAAAAAAAAAATAAATAAATAACTGAAATTAACCACTTATTCATTTTTAAAGGGAGAATAGAAGTGGCTGCTATACACCACAAAGACAATTGGTGAATGACAACCATTGAATGCTATCTAACAGTGAAGAGATTTAAATAATATAAAGAAAGAAGAGAAAAAAATATATAAAACAAACAAATTTTGAACATATTATGAAAGATCGTGTGAATAAGATAATGTAATTTATAGCCTTATTTGTAGAGAAGTTGCTGATTTTTTAATTCAGGATTAGAAAAATTTTATGATTGAAATGAAAGTATTTGCCTTTCATCTGAATATTTTGAGAATATGAAGCAATCTGAAAACGTAGTAAAGCATAGATAGTGGCTGAATCTGAGATACCTCAGATTTTATACCATCCAAAAGAGAATGGTGCACTTGAATAAGGAAACTGAACAACAAAATTAAGGCTAGCAGGTGCTTTTTAAAGCTCTGATTATAAACACTTGAGACTATTCAATGTATCTGCACCATTGTTTGCCAGCTTGAAACTGAAAAAGAGAAAAGGAGTTGAAGAATTTGAGAATGGAATAAGTATTCGAGGAGAAAAAAGATAAGTTTTCTTTTCGCAGAAACCAAAAATATTTTGAAGAATTGCTGAATGGCAAGGATTTATTACTAGGAAAGGAATTCAGTTTCAAAACAACCCCCACTGGGTTGGTCTAGTGGTAAACACGTCATTGTAAATCAGTTGATTTTGAAGTTGAGAGTAAATCCTAATAAAGGTAGTTGTTTTTATTCGGATTTGAATACTAGATTGTAAATACTGGTGTTCTTTGGTGGTTGGGTTTCAATTAATCACATGTCTTAGGAATGGTTGGACTGAGTTTGTTCAAGACTACACATTTACTGGCACAGTTACATTACATTTATAAGTCGCTATTGACTTTAATTGTTGATGTCTGTAAATAAAAGTATTAAAAAAACTTAAAAGTATATAAGACTTTAAAAAAAGGTAATACAAGATAGTAGATAGGTGGATAACAAGCTGCAAAATAATAAAACTTTTTGAATTTTGTTATTTATGTAATAAGTAAAATTTCAAAGAATGAATAACTAATAAAAAGCCGACTGTTACTAGCATTGAAGTTTTCATAGAGAAAGGAACACTGATGAAAACTAAATATTTTGATAATTTACAAACCCCATTATTTAAAACTTTTTTTATTATTGATGGAATTCAACAATCACTTTTGTTCAGTGACCAAATGGCCTTATACTCCCACTAATATAGTGGAACAGTGATGATGACAAGATTAGGTTTAGAGAAATTTTTATTCCATTTTATAATTAAAAATATTATGAATTAAAATATTAATTAAATATATATTAAAATAAATGTCAAGAATACTAACCACAGTTCAGTTCATCACTTTCATCAGGGCAGTTTTTTACACCATCACATAAACTCCAGAAGCTTATGCACTTCTCTGATGTTTTACATGGTAATTCATTAGGTTTATAACAGTGATTAACTGGAATAAAAATAAAAATAGATTAATAGACTGCCTGCACACCACATTAAAGCAGATCTACACATTAAGAAATTCCATTTTCACATAAACAGTTTATAACTTTTAAAACAATTAACTTGACAAACCAAAAAAGAATTAAATTTTTTCTACAGTTTTTATTCTTCTAGTCATCGTTGTTTAATAAATGTGTAGTCACTCTTGCATTTTATAAAAAAGTTATTTTATATTGTTAATTTTATATCTAGTCCAGGCTTTCTCTGTTTAATTTTTCCATTCTATGTTGAAAAACAAAAATAATGATATTCTTTTCAGTTACATAAATTAAAAATATTATTTTAATATTGTAACATAAGGTATTTATTGAGCATAGACCTATCTTTACTTATATAGATATCTTGCAAAGTGATTTCTCACTTCAAACCTGGAAAGATGGTAATTAAAGTATGCTGTTATAAGGTTTTTATTTACAGAAACAGTTCGGTTGCAAACTACATGAATCGAAATGAAAAATTATCTTAGGTGGGATAAGAAATAGCTAGTATGAAAATGGATGTATTTTTTTTTTATTTATCAGAAGAATTAAAGTTTGATTAATGCACCTAATGTTGTATCTTTAATTAAAATTCTTGAAGAGGTGTCCATAAAGGGCTATGACAGCATTCATCTTTCCAGTTCCTAGGTCTATGACCTTTACCTGCAGTCTTCTACAATATGCCCACAGAGTATAATTAAAAAGCATTGCTGGGCAATTAATATCCCTACCTCAACCTTCCTCATCCCTACACAGAAAGATAATTCTCAGTTGGCAAAGAATAACTACACGGGTTTTAACGCACCTAGACATTTTATTGCTATCTTTAGTGGCTTAGCCACCACAAAATTATTATAGCAATTGAATTCTTAGTTAGGATAATTATCTGCATATGCTTATTCATTCAGTCTGAAAGAAGAACGTAGGTACATGTAAAAATGAAAATAAAATCTTCAACTAATGCCAATTTCAAAATTAATTAAATACTTACTTTTAAATTTCCCTTTAAACTACCATCAACTAGGGCTACTTTGGTCCTTATGGGATTATTTTGGTCCAACACAAAAAAGAAGTTATTAATTTTTCTATTGAATAAGTAATACAAGATAAATGAGAGATTTTGGGCTTCAAAAATAGTTTGTACCCTATTTGATGCTAATTTAATAGTTTGGGGTAAACTTAATTATTTGTTAGTGGCAACACGAGTTTTTGCAAACATTTGCTTATATGTGATGATTTTTACTTTCCAAACTTTTTCCTGTGAAGCAATCTGGAAGAGTTAAAAAAAAAAGTGCCAAAATATTACCTTCAGTAACCGTTACCAATGTATGATCATAGTTTTTCCTTAAATTTTTTGTTTTGACAATAAATTTTAAAGTTTTCATAAACATAACCTAAAACTAGTTTTTGGGACTGCTTTGTGCCAGGACCAAAGTAACCCCAGCTACTAACAAACACCTTTTTTGCCACCAAATCTTAAAAAATGTTAACATTTTTTTCAAATGTTACTGTTGTAAACTGTCATTGTAGGTGTTTTTGTTACAGTTGCTGAGGACATCATGATGAGAAATTACAAAAGAAAGGCAGGTTTGAAAAAGTATGCCGATTACAATGCTGAGACCTTGGAAGCTTGTTTGATTGACATAAGAAGTGGATTAAGAACACAAAGAGATGCAAGTCAGTATTATAATATACCTAGAAGTACAATAATAAATAAGCTTAAGGCAAATGAGGTAAAAAAACATGGTCATTCCACAGTGTTTTGTCAAGAAGAAGAAGAACGTTCATTTGAGGCTCATATCAACAAGTTGGCTGAATTTGGATTTCCAATTATTGATCTTGATTTGAGATACTCCATTAAATTCTTCAAACAGGTCTTTCTTGACAAGCAGGGGTGTACAGTAAGTAACTTTAAAAATAATTTCCCAGGACCTGATTGGGCAGTGATTGCCAAATGAAAATATGTGGAACTATGTTGAGACAAATCTACGAGATGACCCAGGGTCAAGTAACGTTATTTGTAAAAGAGGAATAAAGTATATAGAACACATTATGGAGTCTACATAATCTTGTACTCATTAATGTTTTGAAGAAATGGAACTGGAGACACATTACCTTATGTGGTGTACAAGTCTGAACACGTCTACATGGAGAGATGGTGGATCTACAGGATGTAGGTATAATAGAACCAAAAGTGGTTGGTTTGATATGGGGACATTCAAACATTGGCTTATTTCAACCCTGTTTCCTCGATTGAAAAAGCTGCCTGAAGTCAAGATTGTGATAGGAGATAATTTAACCTCTCATATCAACCTACAATTTTTAAAAGCATATGAGGGAAACAATATAAGGTTTGTGTACCTAACGCCAAACTCTACTCACCTCACCCAGCCGTTGGATGTTGCCTATAGAAGGCAAACTTCCAACAGCTGGTCCTTCTTTTCACAGGACCATAGTGGTCCTATGAAAAGAGAGTGGCGTAAAATATTGAATTTGTGGAAAGAAAAAAACAAGTCAATGACAAACTTGCCCAAGGATCAGTTTCCTGAACTTCTAAAACAGCTGATTGATTATTTGTATGCAGACAAGAAGAAAAATGTGATATCTAGGTTCAAAATAAAAAAATCATACACCTTGACAGAACCAAAGTTCTGGAGCCCTTGCCTCAAAAGGACGTAGCAGCCCTCTTAAAAGGATGTAAGCAGCAGTTTCTTGCAAAATCTTACAGAAAAAATGCAGGATTTGACCAAAAAAGGTCCTAGAAAGAAACGAAAGAAATTGGATGTGCCAGTAGGTAAAAGTGTCTCTTCAAAATTGATGAATCGAGCACAGATGACATAGACTTGGAAGGAGTACCAACGTCTATGCCTAAGCCAAAAAGAGGGTGCCCATGTACACCAGAAACTGAATCTGAACACTCCAGTTCTTACAGTTTCCATGACTGCAGTGGTTCTGATGACGGTTCCAACTTTTATCAAAGTGAATCTAAAGATTTTGGAGAAGAAATTGGTAGCAGTGAGCCTAGCAAAGAAAACCTACTGGAACCAGAATATCTAAAGAGTAATTTAGAAGAAGGAGACTTTATCATAGTCAAATATGCAGGAAAGTACTATCCTGGTTTGATAACAAATCTGCCTAATGGAGAAGAGTCAGGCCGTACAATAGACTGCATGACCAAGACCAAAAAGTCCTGGAAATGGGCCGATAAAAAAAAAGATGACTGATTATTAGTTAGAATGAAAACTTCAGCATCGACAAAAGTGATAAGAATAAAGGACAAGTTTTGAGAAATTGTTTTTCATATCTAGAACTGGTTTATTGCATTTCAATATAATAAAATAGTTTTTTTTTGCTAATTTGCAGTGTCAATTTATTAGCAGACCCTTATGCAAGGGGTACAATAGTCCTACATATGAAATCCATTCAGTTTGTATAAGTCAAATGAATGGACCAAAGAAGCCTCAAACACGGGTTACTTTGGTCCAAAACTTTAAAAATAATAAAAAATTGAAAAAAAGGAAAACATCTTTTTAAAACAATACAGTTTACTTTTTACACCATGTTAATTGTTAAAACTCAATTTGGACTTGAAAATCCATATATTATATTTTCTAAAAGCGGAAAAGTTAGTGAAAACATGAAAAAGTGGCCCAAAGTAGCCACTTTTTCACCCAATACAATACACTTGACGGTATTGTATTCCCAGTAGGGTGAAAGGAATGAGGAAAAAGGGAGTTCTCTTTTCCCACTAATTTATGAAATAGTAACAAAAACATTATGTACTTGGGAAGTATAAAACCATAATTAACATCATACAGTTATTCATTAATTTTGTTCAACAGGTCGACTTTTAAATTGACTTCTTTACACACAGACTGGATGTTGATTTACAGGTAAAATATGTTACTTGAGTTTGAAATGTCACAAAAATAAAATAAGTGTATAAATTATATATTAGTATATACATAATTTTGGCTAGTTTTACGTCAATTCTTTAGTTACAATTGGCGTTGTGGGGATTATTTAAAGATTTCCATAGGATCTCGATGAACTTTAAGCAGGAACTAGCCATTTTACGTACCGCAGCCGACATAACGCGGTTATTCTATTTGTGAAAAAAACTTCATCTTCAGAACATAAAAGTGAGATACGAGATCTGAATCTTCGATGAAAGGTTCGTTAGACTTTCTGTTGTAGTACAATTGGTAACAGCACTTGTGATTAATGTAAAGTACAAGTCCATTCTCTTGAATATTTCCAAAGGCACAGTAGGTAGAACTTAAGTAGAGCCAAATGTTATGAATATCACGTAAATCGAAATTCGATGACGAATTAGGTTTGACGTGTTATTCTTCCGATTTATTTGAAATACAATAATGACGTAGCAATATTTGTCCGTTTATGATGTGTATTTCACCGTACAAGTAGCTTCCTTGGTGGCAGGAGGTGAGAGTTACTCACAGTGGCGGCTCGTAGCTAAAATTAGTGGAGGTGCTGCTCCAGAAAATTTTTTTATGGGCCTTTTCAAGGCCATGGTTAATGTTTTCTGTAAAATAAAATAATCGAAAAAATGAATCAAATAGAATAGCTGAAAGCACGATAATAATCTAATTCTATACTTTATCACATTCAAGAATATGGTAAACGATTTTTAAGCACAACACACGAAGAGTAAAAAAAAAAGCTATCTTCCACCAGCACGCCAGGGTCGGCACTGCGGAACGAAATGCTCTCTTTGCCTCGCAGCCAGCTTCCTATGTGCGCATGCGCAGAACAGCCAAACACCACGCCGCTGGACTGTGAAGCAAGCAGTTCCATACAACAATTTTTGTGTCTTTTTCATAAACTGGAGGATGGTTATTGACATTAAGCCTAAGAATTATATTCGTATATTGTAAAAGTATAAAGAAAGAATTAAATAAAAAAGGACTCATTATATTAAATGTTATCGGTAATATAAAGTGGAAATAGGAGATATTGCAGTTCCACAGTGCCTATACGCGAGCCGCCACTGGTTACTTGTATCTCTTTTATTACGATTACTTGTGGGATTTCCCAATCAATTATGTAGTTTTCAACTTGTAGCAGGTCTTATCAGCAAGACCACCTCCTTGGTCTAGTGGTGAACTCGTCATCGCAAATCAGCTGATTTCGAAGTCGAGAGTTCTAACTTTCAAATGCTAGTAAAGGCAGTTACTTTTATACGGGTTTGAATACTAGATAGTGGATACCGGTGTTCTTTGGTGGTTGGGCTTGAATTAACCACACATCTCAGGAATTGTCGACCTGAGACTGTACAAGACTACGCTTCATTTACATTCATACATATCATTCTCATTCATCATCTGAAATAATACCTTCCATTGGTTCCGGAGGCTAAACAGAAAAAGAAAAGTCTTATCAGGAATAAGATTAATTTTGCTTGACATTTGATAGGATTCTTCTATAGTTTTCATAATAACTAGCGGCTTTAACAAAACATGCTGTAGTCTCCGTTAGTAGTTAAACCTTCTTAGTAGTTAAGCCAATACTCTTCACATCCTTCTTCTCCCTATTATTAATGCAAGTGAGCTTTTCATTATAAGTGTGATACTCGAATTTCGAACTATACCCATCACTTCTTGTACGATCTCATGCCTGATCTCTTGGATAAACAAAGACAATGGTTAATTGTTAGAGAACTTACACGTTTTTTTCGGTTTCACAACCCAACAACCGCCTCAACTCCTTCGATCAGATATAACGCTGCCATGAAGGTGTAAGGGTCTTCTTAATTAATGGGAATTTTAATTTCGTTACTATCAGATTCATATTGAATATCGAGAATGCATTATGATGTGTATTTCACCGTACAAGTAGCTTCCTTGCAAGTAGCTTCACTCGTGTGCACCACATGCATGCAAGTGAAACTCTGAAATGGTTTTATTTGATATGGCGTTGGCCGTTGCTGGGTATTATTGTTTAACGGTGAAGCCGATTGTTTTTGGGGAATGTAATTTTCCCTTGTTAACGCTTTGAGATTTGGTTGACTAAGTTTTTTTATATATCTTTGATTTTATTATCGAATAAATTAGCACTATTATTTGGTCGTCAAACGTTCACTGGTCTAAAGTTCTAGTAATGCACGCCAACGGTTATATTTAATAATAGTTTTAATATTTGTCGAATAACTGTTGTCTTGGTGTTTAACCTTGATTAGATGTAATCATTCTAATTTTTTATTATTGTTGGTTCATAAATAAATAAAGCCTTTTGTAGTTTATAGTTAACTATTTTTATTGAATATGTAACATGTGTATATATAAATATTATTGTACTTGCAAATTTATATGTAATATCATTGAACTTATAACTGAACTTTATTTGCAATATTATGTTGAGTCCATGAAGGCTAGTAGAAAACTGACTAGCATTTGAACAACAGTCCATTTATATAATAGGAAGGAGCCGACTGCAGCCGCCGGAGCTGTGCAGATGACAGGAGCCGAGTAAAGCCGAATGGAGCTATGTACAGCTGACAGAAAGACCTTTAAAATTTAAAGTCCTTCTGAAATAATTTTTAATGACATGAAATGAAACTGAGTCTGAACAATATTCACCGGAAAGTATAAATATGTGTGGTACATCTATTATCTTATCGCTTGTGTCCACGTTTGGAAATACCTCATATATAAAGTGATTTCCTTATGGCCTGTATACGAATCTTTTGCAATGATAAAGTTACACGAAGTCGTTCGCACCAGAAATTTTGACTGTACTCCTGAAGACGTAAATTAATTTCTAGAATTATAACATCGAACCTGAGAATAAAGCGAATAGTGTATAAGGATTACTTTGTAAGAAAAATACAGTTTAACCATCACCGTAGTATAGTCGACATGCAATACCAATTTACACTTTGTTTTCTGTTTTTACAGATCCCTTTTGGTTTTATATTCGTAGAATTAAGGTCTGTCATGATTCGCATCATTGGTGAATGATTTACCTACTTCATCTTCTTTGCTGGAAGAACAATCTCTGGTTGCATGTTTTAACTTCAGAATTCGTCGTTCACTTCGTGCATGCATAGACTGAGAAAAATATATTACCATCCTTACAGAAAAAAAAACATATTAATTCTTTATGTACGTTCGGGATATTATTATGATATGAAGTCTAAGAATACAGAACAATTAGTTTAACTAGTCATGGATCAAAAATCTTAACTAGAATTTTATACAGAAGAATTGAGAGGAGAGTGGAAGAAGTGTTAGGAGAAGACCAATTTGGTTTCAGGAAAAGCATAGGGACAAGGGAAGCAATTTTAGCCCTCAGATTAATAGTAGAAGGAAGATTAAAGAAAAACAAACCAACATACTTGGCGTTTATAGACCTAGAAAAGGCTTTCGATAACATAGACTGGAATAAAATGTTCAGCATTTTAAAAAAATTTTGGTTGAAATACAGAGGTAGAAGAACAATTGCTAACATGTACAGGAACCAAACAGCAACAATAACAATTGAAGAACATAAGAAAGAAGCCCTAATAAGAAAGGGAGTCCGACAAGGATGTTCCCTATCTCCGTTACTTTTTAATCTTTACATGGAACTAGCAGTAAATGATGTTAAAGAACAATTTAGATTCGGAGTAACAGTACAAGGTGAAAAGATAAAGATGCTACGATTTGCTGATGATATAGTAATTCTAGCCGAGAGTAAAAAGGATTTAGAAGAAACAATGAACGGCATAGATGAAGTCCTACGCAAGAACTATCGCATGAAAATAAACAAGAACAAAACAAAAGTAATGAAATGTAGTAGAAATAACAAAGATGGACCGCCTAATGTGAAAATAGGAGGAGAAAAGATTATGGAGGTAGAAGAATTTTGTTATTTGGGAAGTAAAATTACTAAAGATGGACGAAGCAGGAGCGATATAAAATGCCGAATAGCACAAGCTAAACGAGCCTTCAGTAAGAAATATAATTTGTTTACATCAAAAATGAATTTAAATGTCAGGAAAAGATTTTTGAAAGTGTATGTTTGGAGTGTCGCTTTATATGGAAGTGAAACTTGGACAATCGGAGTATCTGAGAAGAAAAGATTAGAAGCTTTTGAAATGTGGTGCTATAGGAGAATGTTAAAAATCAGATGGGTGGATAAAGTGACAAATGAAGAGGTATTGCGGCAAATAGATGAAGAAAGAAGCATTTGGAAAAATATAGTTAAAAGAAGAGACAGACTTATAGGCCACATACTAAGGCATCCTGGAATAGTCGCTTTAATATTGGAAGGACAGGTAGAAGGGAAAAATTGTGTAGGCCGGCCACGTTTGGAGTATGTAAAACAAATTGTTGGGGATGTAGGATGTAGAGGGTATACTGAAATGAAACGACTAGCACTAGATAGGGAATCTTGGAGAGCTGCATCAAACCAGTCAAATGACTGAAGACAAAAAAAAAAAAAAAATGAAGTCTAATAGCCCAATTTTCCAATTGCCATCGTGCAACGGAAATATTAGGAAATACTTCTTTTTTATTGTAGATCTTTCACTCGGGTTGCACATAGGAGGATTTCTAAGTACAGATAACTAGAGTAGATTGGGAGATTTTGTTGAGAATAGACGTGGTCTATATTGCTCTGTGTTTATTTAGTTTTGGATCGGATTTTGCGGTTTTACTTTACTGGACTGTACATTGGTAACTGTGGTTGATTATTTGGACGTGTTTTTATATATATAAAGAGTTTGGATAACGGACGACCTTTGTTTATAGTGTGTTTTGTTTATTATAGCTTTATTGCCGGTGGGCAATAAGGTTTAAAATTGCTTGTCATTGGTTTGTGTGTGTGTTTGTAATGCAATGGATTATGAGAATTTTATTTCTTATCGTGTAGTTTAAGTATTGATAATTGTTATCTACGTTGATTACATCTGACATTTTAGAAGTACATTAATTTTAATTTTAATTAAATATAATTTTTGTGTTATCGAGAAGCAGTTGGTTATCTCTTTGATGAAAAATTATTATTGTAGGGACTATTGGTAGCTTATATAGGTAAGCTATAATATGTAGCTGAGCGTAAGCTATTGTGTAAGCAATTGCGTGTAAGCTTTGTTACTGGGAAAATGGTTAAAAGAAGTCAGAGCATTTAACAGCAGGCGCTTCAGTACGCATACAGTTCCATTGCTCGACGCAAGTGATTCAACTGAGGCTGCAGCGACAGAGGAGAAGAGGAAGGAGAGAAGAAAGAGAAGTCGCTCTGCAAAAACAGTACTAGTTGATCTAGAGATGGAGAAGAGGCTGGAAGGCACACGCCAGGGAGAGCTTTATTGATATGTAAAAGATCTCATTAGTGTCAGTGGAACCTTAATGAGGCACACTGAGAAGAGCCAGGTGGCCAGGGAGCTAAAAGAGCTTCACGGAGGGGAAGGAGATGACGAGGAGCGATGTTGCAGATAAGGAGCTACTCCGCCAGCTGAACGAAGGGGTTAAAAATGAAGACTTGGACGTACTGGTGGCGCAGAGAAGTGGAGCAGAGAATGGTTTGAGAAGACCGTGGAGCTCCAGGATTCAGTTTTCCTTGAAGGGGAGAAAGACTTAACGGTCGTTTTTGACCTTGCTAAAATTAAAAGTAGATTCTCGGAGACGATTTTTAAGGCGGCTCCGAGAATAAAGGACCTGGCAATGAAGTGTCAGTTGAAGGTGGGCCAACTGCTTGCATACATTGTGAGGGTCACAATTCTCCAACGGGAAGACGTGGAAGACTTCGAGAGGAGGGTGTTCATCCTGGTGATTGATTCGTCGATCGGGGAGGGGACTTCCTCTATTTGAGGAAATGAGTGGCAGAAATATTTTTGCCGGCAAAGCATGATGTGGTCCTCGGCGTGGAGGAGGGTGATACATCCCGCGTTACCGGAAAACCTTTGGAGTACGCGGGGCGGAGAACTAATAGAACGACTGGAATATATGTTGATATGGTGGTGAAGGCCAAATCGAAGAGAGAGAGATCGGCCAGCAGAGTACCTGCTGAGAAGGGCCGATGTGTAAGGAAGAAAGAGCTTTGCGGATCTTCTTAAAGAGGTTAAGGAAGGAGTAGTTGAGGGGAAAAAGAAATTCTCTCGGTATGCAAAGGTCAAGGAGAAGATATCCATACGAAAGTCAAATATGAGGCGGAAGGGCCAGAAAAACTAATGAGTTAATTTGCAGGAAGGGATTGCCGGAGTGAAGGTAGCTCTGAGTAAAAGAGAGCGAATACAGAGAATTAACATAAAAGACATAGACGCTCTTACAACAAAAGAGGAGGTAGCTAGAACGGTAGCGGAGGTAATTGAGTTGGATGAGGAGAGGAGGCAGGCCATCAAGATGCGGCCTGCTCATTCAAGTACACAGGTGGTTTTTCTGACGGTTCCTAGTGGATAGGCTGAAAAGATAATTCGGAGAGGGCGTCTCCGGATTGGGCTGGTGTCTTCCTCCGATTAAGCCACTCATGGCTAGGAACGAGGGGATGGTGTAGGGACCAGACACGCTACGAGATGGGTGTTCTTCTTCCTCGGGAGGAATTGGGTGGGCTGGTGTCTTGGCCGTGGAGCAGAGGCGGTGCTACCGCTGTTGGGATTTGGGCCATAAGACGGCATCGTGTAAGAGACCAGATAGGTCCAAGAAATGTTTACAGTGCGGCAAAGATGGACGTATCAAGGCTGGTTACCGCGAAAGAGTTGTTTGTAGAAGATGTGGTGCAAAGGGCCGTTATGAACATAGCGGACAATGTGCTACAAATTAAAGATATCACAGCTTAATGTGAATAGGAGTAAACCAGCGATTGCGGCAGACGTTATGATGGTTGCTGAGCCAAATTGGGCTGTGGTTTCGGAGGCTGGATGGATGAGGGATACTGGAGATAGTGTGGCGATAATAATGGTGAGGCCGGGACTGGCTATTACCCGACAGGGCCGGGGTGATGGCTTTGTCTGGGTTTGCGTTGGAGGGGTGGTAGTTTTTAGTTGCTATGTCCCCCCCCAACAGCGGCATGGATCGCTACCGTAAGTTTTTGGATGACTTGGCGGCGGGTGTGAGAGTACACACAGATGCAGTAATTGTGCTTGGGGACTTGAATGCTAATAGCCCGGAGTTAGGGGGTGGAACCCTAAGTGAGCGTGGGCCGCTACTGTCTGAGTTGATGGGATTGTTGAGTATGGTGCCTCAACGAGTTAGAGATACCTACCTTTTAATGAGGATCAAGGGAATCCTTTCTCGACCTGGCGTTCGTTACGGACGTGATGGCGGGCGCTAGGCGATGGCGGGTTCTAGTAGAGGAGACTCTCAGCGACCACCGAAGTATTGAGGTGGTTGTTGGACATAGAGAGATACGTCAAGAAAGACGAGCTGGGCCATGGATGTTTGGGCTCTCGGATTTTCAGCTGTTACAGACGGCGTTTATAGAGTCATTGGCGCAAGTACGACAAGAGAACGGGGAGGAGGTTGATATTGACGAAGTCATCCATAATGCTGGCACTTCGGCCTTGAAGAGGTGCGGTTGCGTTCAATGCAGATATATTGGTAGTGAAGTCGCATACTCATGAGATTAAGAAGACGAGAGGATCGACAGGTGACAGAGAAAGCCATGGCAGAATGGAAAGATTTTGAAAGGAGCCTCCGAAGAGCCATCAACAAAACCAAGCGGAAATATGGAGGGAGATCTGTACCCAGCTGGAGGAGAACCTACAAATTGGGAACAAAGAGGCTGGGAAGGTCACTCCCCAGGCTTCCTGAGATGCAACTCCAGGAAACAATGCTCACCCTGTTTCCGGGAGATGAAATGCCGAGATGGAGGAAGTTGGCGGCCTCAGAGATACCACTTGTCACTTCGGAGGAGCTGTGGTACTCGATCTCTCGACTCCGTTCTAGAAAGAGCCCAGGGGTGGATGGACTGCCTGCGGAGGCGATGAGGACGTTGGTAGAAGCCTCCCCGAACATTTTTTTGGGAGTATTTAATGAATGTCTGTTTAAGGAGAGATTCTCAACACCATAGAAGATGGCGAGAGTGATTCTCCATCCTAAGAGAGTTGGCGGAGAGGGTAGCCTAATAAGTTAAAGGCCGGTTTGCCTAATTGGTAGCATGAGGAAACTTTTCAAAGTTATTCTGGCAAACAGGCGGCAGGAGGAGTTAGAATGTTTGAGGGGGGGGGGGGTGGGGGAGGGTTCTCGGACAAGCAATATAACTTCCGGAAAGGAAGAAGCGCAATGGATGCTGTTAAAAAAGTGACAGAGGTGGTAGAGACGGCGGCCAGAGGGTCTAGAAACGTGAGGAAAATTCCCCTGGTCGTTTTCCTGGATGTCGCTATTGCATTCAATGCGGTGAGGTGGGTGGCCATATTGCCGCAGATGGAGGAGTGAGGCATTTCTCCTTACTTGTTGAGGATGATGCATTTGTACCTCAGTGGAAGGAACTTAAATATCACGTCTGAGGAAGGGGAGGAAGTCGTCGTGTCCATGCAGCGTGATGTGCCGCAGGGGTCAATCTGGAGCCCATCTTGTGTGATGTGGTGTATGACAACCTCCTTCGATAGGAGTGGCCGCCGGAAGTACTATTAATGGCATATGCCGATGATTTGGCGGTAGTATTGGTGGCAAAGAAGCTGGAGAAGATGGAGGGGATAGCTACGAGGACTACTGAGATCAAGTCATGGCTTCAGACACAGGACTGCAGCTGTCAGCTAAGAAAACTGAAATTGTAGTAATGACAGGGAGGCAGCGAATATCCCCTTTTGCTGTCCAAGTCGATGGAGAAATGATCGCTTCGAAGGAAGCGACAAAATACTTGTGAGTGCGGCTCCATAGGTCAAAGGGTTTCTCATTTCATATGCAGCAAGTGGCCATGAAGGCGGAAAGGATGTCCTTGGCATTGCTGAGGCTTATGGTGATTGCTGAGGGTCCTAGGACAATGAAACGCAAAATGCTGTCGGCAACCAAGACGTGACACGAAAGTCGCAGAAAGAGCTGGGAGACAAGTTTTTTATTGGTTTACTGGATACGAGCATGCAAAAAATTATCAAGAAGCTGGTCCATGGCATAATGGGTTATGTCTAAGTTACTACAACAGGGCATACTGAAACGGTCCTAACCAGCGACGGTGCTGCAGTCATGGATTCGGTGTTTCCAAGTTTCTTTTGCTTATAAAATGAATAGTGTCTGCCCTTTCGATGAAAAACCAATCTTCATCTTGGGGAACTTCATCACTTCACTTGTGTGTAGTTTAGCAGATTTCTATAACCTCTTCTTGACTACTTTAACCTTCCCTAGAAATTGCCTTCTTGACGTGATGGGGAATGGAATGTAAAATATGTACTAGAAGTCAAGGGTACCAATCAGTCAAATGATTCATCATTGAACATTACAGAAGAGTCAATCCGGCGGCATGATTTTTTACCATAATAATTATCTACAAAAATGCTTATTCTTGAAAGGATTCAGTCTTATGAACTTGAAATGTTGATATAAATTGGGCCAATGCTAAATTTAGCTCCAAAGATAGATAACCCTTTTATTCACAAATACCAAAAAAAATCATAATAAACGTAAATGGACAAAATCGTATACATCAAAAGTGTGAATAATCTGTAACCAGTCTAAAATGACATAATTTCACCAAAAAATAACAAGCATCCCAATCCAGACACATTACAGAAAGTAAGTGGAAAAATGGTTTGTCGTGTCCATCTCTACAGAGCCAGATATTGTTGTATATCAGAATTCAAGCCTATCTAAAATTTAAATTATATTTATCCTACAAGTAAATAACTCTGCTGGTACTATTTTTATTTTAGATTTTCTTGAAGAATTATAAGTTGGAATTTATTCCTCACATTAAAAAGGAAGGAATGATAGTGTAGATCATCAAACTAATGTGTCTCCCGTAGTAAAATAACACTGGTCAACAATGATTTTGTTACATGGTCATTATTTGCTAAATCTTCTGTAGTTTTGGGCGCTGATTTCAAATGTGAAGTTTGGATTTTCCAATTGGCCTCAGATCATTTGTAATGGCTCATCTTATTTTCCAGCAAGTACATGTGCATGAACAGTTGTAAGTGCAGTAGATAATTTATTGTAGCAGTTAAGCTGTTAGATAAACTACAATTTATTTGATTTGATAAATAACCATGTAAAATAAGTATTAGTATTACATACATAGTAATTAAAACAATTACAAATAATATACATATGATTCATATCATATTTTTTCTAAATGTAAATGTGTCACCAATTAATCTCACACTATTAATCAACATTGCACAGTGTATATGGATTTTGTTTTGATGATTCAGTGCTGAATGTCATACTACAAACAAAAAACAATGTGTCATGGTAACCAAGAGAAAATTAAACTACATCAGTCAAGCATGAGCTCTTGTGTGTGTAACAGTTAGTGGTACAGCTATTTTTCCTTCTAATGTATGATTTTATTTTTTCCTAAGTCAGTGTATATAATACATTAATGTGTGTATGAAGTGTATAAAATGTTATTATTTGTTCGTGAGTTTATTGCAGTGAATCTTTTAATAAAAATGCGGTGCATTTAAATTAACAATCCAGTTAGTTTCTGTGACATTTGCATTGAGGTAACATTAAAGTCACAGAGGAAAACTATATCTCCCCTGAAAAAAATCATATGAATTATATATTTTGGATGTAAAGTAGGTGATCAGGACAGGTTCTGGGCTCCTTATATCTACTGCAATTCATGTGTAACACTGTTAACTGGATGGTTGAATGGATCTCATCACATGATATTTGCAATTCCAATGGTTTGGAGAGAAGTGGAGTTCACAGAAGTGAAATGGAAAGAAGTTGGAGATCGTTTCATGGACTGCTATTTTCGTGTAACAAAATATCAGGGATAACATTGAAAGCTAGACATGTTAAATATCCTGATATTCCATCTGTTATTTGCCTCACAGTTGACTGTTAAGGCCTCTCAGTCTGCAGTTTCCAATTCCAGTACCGTAAAAAATATGGGAGTTAGATGAAGATGAAGCTGTTGATGTTGATTGTTGTGTAGATTTATCAGATGATGAAATAAGGAGAAACCCAAACGTTTTAGAAAATACAAATATTGAAACACACTAAATTAATCAGTCAGAATTAAATGATCTCGTTTGTGATCTAAATTTATTCAAGAATCAAACAGAAATTTTTGCATTATGACTGAAAGAATGGGATCATTTACAAGACAGTTAAAATAAATGCTTTTCGTGACAGGCAGTGTGAATTTGGACGTTTCTTCTTCCAGTCTGAGGAGTTAGTTTACTGTAATGGTGTGAAATGTTTACTAGAAGCTTTACGAAATATGCACCATCCTTATGAGTGGTGTATTTTTACAGACTTCTCAAAGCATAGTTTGAAAGAAGTCTTTCTTCATATTGCAAATAATATCCCATCAGTCCCTTTAGCTCATGCAGCTCACATGAAGAAGCATATGAAAATATACAACTTGAATTGGATGTTATTCAGTAAGAAAAACATTTGTGGAGATCTGAAAGCGATAGCATTGTTACTTGATTTACAACTTGGATATACTAAATTATGTTGATTCTTGTGTGATTGGGACAGCAGAGATAGGAAAAATTATTATGTTAAAAAGTGTGGTCAAAAACAGAAACATTGACTGTAGGAGAGAAGAATGTTGTGAGTCCAGCACTAGTAAAGCTGAAAAAAGTTTACCTTCCACCACTACATATTAAGCATGATTTAATGAAGAATTTTGTTAAAGCAATGGATGGAACTAGATCTCACTTTCTAAAAAACTAGTTCTCTAATATAAGTGAAGCAAAGACAAAGAAAGGTTTATTTGTTGGAGCGCAAATAAGAAAACTAATTAATGATATTGAATTTGAAGACAGTTTAAATGAATGTGAGGTTGCTGCTTGGAAATCTTAAATAGTTTTAAACAGTTTCCATGTTAATCATAAAGCAGATAAGAACAAAAAATTTTTAACTGAGCTTCTTAATAATTATAAAGCATTTGGATGAAATATATCACTAAAGAAGGACTTTTTAGATTTTCTCCTGGATTTTTCCCTACCAATCCTGGAGCTGTGAGTGATGAACATGGAGAACGATTTCACCAGGAAATACCTACCGTGGAGACAGGCTACAAGGAGAATGGAACCCAAGAATGCTGGCTGACGACTGCTGGAATCTGAAAACTGCAGTAAATGTGCCTGCAGTAAGCTAAATCAGAAAATCCAAAAGAAGCAGATTTTAGACATGTAGATATTGCATGTATAACTACTGTCGCATTGCTTTTTTCTTAGAACAAAAAATGGTAATTACAAAAAACCAGGCGTAATAGAAAGAAAACTTACTTATGTAAAATCAGTATCCAAAAATTCAGCTATTATCATTCTTGTCAAACAAAAAACGAAATTTTGTTGTCCAGTATAATGTACCAAATACTTTGCTTCTGTAATAAGGGGAAACACATTTAAGATTATTTAAAAGTACAAACTTGATATTCTTAATATTCCTTTAATGTCTTACCAGAACATAAAAGAGAATCTTCATCGCTTCCATCAGCACAATCATCGTTGTAATCACATCTTAAATCTTTAGAAATACACTGCCCATCACTGCAACGAAACTCATTTCTTGTGCAATTGAATAACACTATTAAAAAGAAAGAATAATATTAGATACAAAATAGAAATTATGATAAATTATAATTATAAATAAATGCATATCAGATTGAAATCCTTATCCATTAGTTATGTTTTACAAATTTTTAGTCATGGTAATTATCTGAAATGCAAATGACAATCGTATTTACTTTTATCAAAAGAAATTACACTAATTGGTTGTATACCTAATATAACTAATAAAAAATGAACAAATATCTTTTTTTCTAAGTTTAAATCGGCTAACAAATATGATATTATTGCTGGAATTCTGTTCCCAAAACATTATTAACTTCATAACAAAACAGAGGTCTCTACATTCATATATACATTTTTTTTTTGTCTTCAGTAATTTGACTGGTTTGATGCAGCTCTCCAAGATTCCCTATCTAGTGCTAGTCGTTTCATTTCAGTATACCTTCTACATCCTACATCCCTAAAAATTTGTTTTACATATTCCAAACGTGGCCGGCCTACACAATTTTTCCCTTCTACCTGTCCTTCCAATATTAAAGCTACTATTCCAGGATGCCTTAGTATGTGGCCTATAAGTCTGTCTCTTCTTTTAACTATATTTTTCCAAATGCTTCTTTCTTCATCTATTTGCCGCAATACCTCTTCATTTGTCATTTTATCCACCCATCTGATTTTTAACATTCTCCTATAGCACCACATTTCAAAAGCTTCTAATCTTTTCTTCTCAGATACTCCGATCATCCAAGTTTCACTTCCATATAAAGCGACACTCTAAACATACACTTTCAAAAATGTTTTCCTGACATTTAAATTAATTTTTGATGTAAACAAATGATATTTCTTACTGAAGGCTCGTTTAGCTTGTGCTATTCGGCATTTTATATCGCTCCTGCTTCGTCCATCTTTAGTAATTTTACTTCCCAAATAACAAAATTCCTCTACCTCCATAATCTTTTCTCCTCCTATTTTCACATTCAGTGGTCCATCTTTGTTATTTCTACTACATTTCATTACTTTTGTTTTGTTCTTGTTTATTTTCATGCGATAGTTCTTGCGTAGGACTTCATCTATGCCGTTCATTGTTTCTTCTAAATCCTTTTTACTCTCGGCTAGAATTACTATATCATCAGCAAATCGTAGCATCTTTATCTTTTCACCTTGTACTGTTACTCCGAATCTAAATTGTTCTTTAACATCATTAACTGCTAGTTCCATGTAAAGATTAAAAAGTAACGGAGATAGAGAACATCCTTGTCGGACTCCCTTTCTTATTAGGGCTTCTTTCTTATGTTCTTCAATTGTTATTGTTGCTGTTTGGTTCCTGTACATGTTAGCAATTGTTCTTCTATCTCTGTATTTGAACCCTAATTTTTTTAAAATGCTGAACATTTTATTCCAGTCTACGTTATCGAATGCCTTTTCTAGGTCTATAAACGCCAACTATGTTGGTTTGTTTTTCTTTAATCTTCCTTCTACTATTAATCTGAGGCCTAAAATTGCTTCCCTTATCCCTATACTTTTCCTGAAACCAAATTGGTCTTCTCCTAACACTTCTTCCACTCTCCTCTCAATTCTTCTGTATAAAATTCTAGTTAAGATTTTTGATGCATGACTAGTTAAACTAATTGTTCTGTATTCTTCACATTTATCTGCCCCTGCTTTCTTTGGTATCATTACTATAACACTTTTTTTGAAGTCTGACGGAAATTCCCCTTTTTCATAAATATTACACACCAGTTTGTATAATCTATCAATCGCTTCCTCACCTGCACTGCGCAGTAATTCTACAGGTATTCCGTCTATTCCAGGAGCCTTTCTGCCATTTAAATCTTTTAATGCTCTCTTAAATTCAGATCTCAGTATTGTTTCTCCCATTTCATCCTCCTCAACTTCCTCTTCTTCCTCTATAACACCATTTTCTAATTCATTTCCTCCGTATAACTCTTCAATATATTCCACCCATCTATCGACTTTACCTTTCGTATTATATATTGATGTACAATCTTTGTTTAACACATTATTAGATTTTAATTTATGTACCCCAAAATTTTTCTTAACTTTCCTGTATGCTCCGTCTATTTTACCAATGTTCATTTCTCTTTCCACTTCTGAACACTTTTCTTTAATCCACTCTTCTTTCGCCAGTTTGCACTTCCTGTTTATAGCATTTCTTAATTGTCGATAGTTCCTTTTACTTTCTTCATCACTATCATTCTTATATTTTCTACGTTCATCCATCAGCTGCAATATATCGTCTGAAACCCAAGGTTTTCTACCAGTTTTCTTTATTCTGCCTAAGTTTGCTTCTGCTGATTTAAGAATTTCCTTTTTAACATTCTCCCATTCTTCTTCTACATTTTCTACCTTATCTTTTTTTCTCAGACCTCTTCCGATGTCCTCCTCAAAAATCTTCTTTACCTCCTCCTCCTCAAGCTTCTCTAAATTCCACCGATTCATCTGACACCTTTTCTTCAGGTTTTTAAACCCCAATCTACATTTCATTATCACCAAATTATGGTCGCTACCAATGTCTGCTCCAGGGTAAGTTTTGCAGTCAACGAGTTGATTTCTAAATCTTTGCTTAACCATGATATAATCTATCTGATACCTTGCAGTATCACCTGGCTTTTTCCAGGTGTATATTCTTCTATTTTTTTTTTAAATTGGGTGTTGGCAATTACTAAATTATACTTCGTACAAAACTCTATAAGTCGGTGCCCTCTTTCATTCCTTTTGCCCAGCCCGTATTCACCCACTATATTTCCTTCCTTGCCTTTTCCAATGCTTGCATTCCAATCTCCAACTATTATTAAATTTTCATTTCCTTTTTCGTGTTTAATTGCTTCATCAATCTCTTTGTATACACACTCTACCTCATCATCATCATGGGCGCTTGTAGGCATATAGATGTTAACAATCATTGTTGGTTTAGGTTTTGATTTTATCCTTATTACAATGATTCTATCGCTATGCGTTTTGAAATACTCCACTCTCCTCCCTATCTTCTTGTTCATCACGAGACCTACTCCTGCCTGCCCATTATTTGACGCTGAATTAATTACTCTAAAGTCACCTGACCAAAAGTCGCCTTCCTCTTCCCACCGAACCTCACTAATTCCTACTATATCCACATTCACCCTATCCATTTCCCTTCTTAAATTTTCTAGCCTACCAACCTTATTTAAGCTTCTAACATTCCACGCTCCGACTCGTAGAATGTTATTTTTTAATTTTCTGGTGACCCCTTCCTTAGTAGTCCCCACCCGGAGATCCGAACGGGGGACTATTTTACCTCCGGAATATTTTACCAAGGAAGGCGCCTCCATTATTGTATATGTGAAAATGCAGAGAGCCACATTTTCTTGGAAAAAAAAAACAGCTGTAGTTTTCCATTGCTTTCAGCTGCGCAGTACTCAGAGGACTGAGTGATGTTGATATGGCCGTTTAAGTCATTGTGACTCACGCCCCTAACAACTACTGAAAGAGCTGCTGCCCTCTTTCAGGAATCATTCCTTAGTCTGGCTCTCAACAGATACCTCTCCGATATGGTTGCACCTTCGGTCCAGCTACTCTGTATCCCTGAGCACTCAAGCCCCCTCACCAACGGCAAGGTCTCATGATTCATAGAGGAGGCATATATACATATGTAATATATATATATATATATATATATATATATATAAAAATTATATAAACTATACAAAACTAATGTGATCCGTTGGAGAACGAAGAACTCACAACTGAATTTAACATTTGTTAAAATTAGTTTACAGTCAAAAATAATGAGAAAAAGCAAATTCATCTACTGACTTTTAAGTTATATACATTTGCTTCGCGTAACTTAAATTTAGATTTTTCAGCTAGGTAAAGTTACTTGTAAAAACTCACATTAACATTAACCTAACGCTGCTGTCAGATCGTTACGGTCAGTTAGGGGAAATGGATCAAGTGGAATCTAAGCAAGTGTTGAGAACTGATCGTTATACAAGGTCGTATCGCCTTGACTAACCGGTACTCAAGTTGTGTTTAACGATTGTAAAACTACGTTTATTAAGAATAATTTATGCCAGATAATTTTAATTTTAATTTCTTACCCACTGGCGAAAGAAATGTTCCTGCAAAATTATTAAACGGAATCCTTAAATAGGTGCGATTGAGAAGCCGGTCATCGCTAGGATTCCACCCGTGCCAAATTCAGGTTTCTAACGAACTCCTGTTAAGAAAACTTTAACTACACTATATTGGTTGATTGACGTCGTTGGCATTAAAAATCCAGTGTTTTACAAGGACCAAGCTCGGTTCCACATGAGTGTAAATGTCAATAGTTACAAGTACCTTGAATACTGAATTCTGCAAAATTATTACTTGTAGAAAGGAAACCCTTCTACTTTGAAAAACTCTGATTGATGTAGAGTATTAAAAAATTATTACGATTTCTCTACCGACTTCAATGGTGAGGCGATAGAGTCTCATTTTTTCATCAAAAAGATTCCCGATTCAAATTCCTACCACGCTTGGTATTTTTCACACATTACACTATTTCCATACTAGAAATTATTGTGGAAATAAAAAATTGCGTACAGTATTTCAACGCATAAGTTTTGAACTTAACCGGAGAATTAATCATTAAAACAAAAGGTATTCAATACCTTACTGGGAGGTGTAATCGAGTGGGACTTCCGTTTTTTCAGCTGCACAGAAATTGTAAGATAGACAACTGAAAAACCGCACTGAAAATAACGGAAATCATAATTTCCAATTCTAGTAAATGAATTAAGTATTGTATTCCATAGGTATTTGTTAATAAACTATTCGGATTAAGAATGAGCCCAACTTTTAGTTAAACCCCTTTTACTTTTTGCAAATATAAATCGTTAAAATATTACAATGATCATCTATTACTAGCTTCTTTAAACAATTCTATAACACTGTTCATTTAAAACAACGGTTTATAATTTTATTCAATTTAACAATGTGTTTTTATGTGCTAATAATTAAACACAGTGGAAAAAACCAACTCTTCAAAAACTTTAATTAAATGATTGTAGTCCTTTCAAGACCAGGTCACTGAAAGAGATATTCTTGTATCACAAAAAAAAAAAAAAATAGATTATATATCAGCTGTCAATGAATGTCAATACTCCTTTGACAACTATAATGTAAAATTGCAATGATTTAAAATAAAATATAATTATGAGATTAGAAGAAACATATAGCTAATTTACTATGACATACTTTCATAAGATATCTCAGAGTAAGAGAACATTAAAAGTAAAAATTAGAGCCAATAAAAAATATTGAAATGGATAAATTTATAAAGATCAACAAAAATGAAGACTTACAAATATCTTGCATTCTTAAATACATTAGTAGAAATTTATTTTTAAAAATACAACATACTTTATTGTAATAAATATTTTTGATAAATGAAAAATTACTTATCGATAAGGATTTACTGTTATGTTTACTTAGAAAATAATGTATACATTTAAAAGAAGTTTTAATAAATTACTAAGGAAATTTGTAACTTTAATTTTGTCATTCCATTTACTTATTTTATTTCAGATCATATTTGTGTTAATTTTTAAATAACTAGAAGGTGTGGAAAATGTATTTGACTTTTGATATAATATTTGTTATTATTATTATTTGTAATGTATAATGTAAGCTTTTTTCTTTTAATAAAAAAAAAAATTCCCTGTTACATATCCATACTAGGCTCTGCTCTATTTTTTTCGACGGGTTTAGGGTTAAATATCTTGTTCAATAATAACAGTAAAAAAATTAGGGTAAAATTATTTTGCTCCCGATACCTTTTATATTAAAATGCGCAACATAATTTTTTTCTAAGATATTTCTTCAAAATATTGACAAAAAAGTTAAAGGTGAATACCCGTTTAAAAATATTTTCTAAGCTAATTTGCATTTTTACCCCTGAGAAAGCACAAAAAAATTACTATAAATAATGTTATTAACTGTGTATTAACAAATCTTTTCTCATTGTTCTACGACAATCTGGGAGGATTTAGACCGTCCGTGGCCAACCTTTTTCTATTAGGTGCCTGTTTTTAAACATTGAATCTTAAGAGTGCCACTTTCATTACTAAATTCTGTTAAGCTTATGATTTCACTTACGTCTTACGTGATAATTTTTTTAAGAGATTTATTTTTAATTATTATCCTAAATATTACATCAAGCAGCAACAAAAATTAAACGAAAAACTTTTCGTTCATAATAACTTTTATTCTGATGGTTACGGATACACAAGTAATATATTTTATATTAGATCTTTTTTTATTTATTTAGGTACTGTAAAAAATTATGATGCTATCTAATATTAATAAAAAAAGTATATTGATATGTTGATTTAAAAATAATGTGTCAAAATATTTCAGTCTAGAATGATTAACAGTTCAATATTAACTTTGCTACTGTACTATGAAATACGATTAAAATTGCAAAAAAATAATTCAAACATGCACAATTATTACACTTGTAAATTACAGTAAAACTAATAATGGAATTATTCAAAAATAATAACATCCTAAAAAAATTAATGTTTCTACGAAATTGTTTTAAAGGACAGACTATTTCAAAAGAAAGGAAACTATCTCTAATAAGGTGTTTGAATTTGCAAGGTCTTTACAGTCTCACCTATATCTGAGTTGATTTTTGAAGAAGCCAAAAATAGCAAGTTTTTTAAATGATAATCAGTTAACTTTTATCGGAATTTATTTTTTATCATATTCATAATTGTGAATAACTGTTCACAAACATATGTGGAGCCAAATCTACAACGAAATCTCAAAGCAAACTCGTAAAATTTGGGAAATTAGTAATTGAAAGAAATTTTCAAATCTCAATGTAATTTTCATTGTCTGGGATTGAGATTACTTCCTTAAATTTATTTTTAAAAACATTATGGTGCTGAAGATCAATTATTTTTGTTAGAATTTCAAGGGAACTGACACAAATCTTCAATAGCAATAGAAAAGGGTTTGTAAAAAGTTCAACATTTTTATTGTCCTTTTGGAAATAATTAAATCTTGTTTCAAATGATAGTCTTAAGTTAGAAATTAAGTTTTCATACCCACCATAATTAGGAAGGTTGTCAAGTTTCATCGTTAACTCTATCATTCGTTTGAAATGTATAATTTTTTTTCTATTAAAATCGTTAACATAAACTATAAAAGAAGATATAAAACTAAATAACATCGAAAACAAGCAATCTTTTCTTGTAGCTTTCATTTAAATTGCTCAAACGTTCCATAATATCTGAAAGAAATGTCAGATCCGATAGCCAATCTTCATTTTTTAGAAGCAAGCAGTCACTGTGAAGTAAACCTTTTTCTTCCAAAAAATGTAAGACGCTCTCGCAAAGATTCCAAAATCTGTCAAGCGTCTTGCCTGTTGAAAGCCAGGGTACATTACAATACAAGATTAGTTATTCAACCTCTACTGAAACAAGCAACAAAATTTTCGGCAACTAGGGACAAGTGATCGAATACAACGAACTACGGGATTAAGAACGTTAGAAAAATTCATATCTTTAGCGCAAAATGCCTCGCTATGCTGAATGCAGTGATACTTAAATATGTCTCTTTTCAAGTAATTTTCGAGTAGTGTTAAACAACATTTATTTTTAACAATCATAGCCGTGCTTATGCTAACCAATTTATCCCACTGTAAGCTATTGTTCTCAATGACTGATTTATTTCATTAAAGATGTCTTCGCCTTTTGTTGTTATTAATTTCTGTAAGCCTAAAAATTCTTCAATAACGTCAAACTTTTCATTAATACAACGCGCAAAAATATTCAATTGAGCAATCAAGTTTTCAGTGTCAGTATTATCAGTGCTCTCATCAATAGCTAATGAAAAATATTTACATAAAGCTAATGCAGAGACAATTTTCGTATTAACATTTACATCCAAGTCATTAAGCGACGCACCACCGTATTTCGAGAAAGGGCAATTTGCTTCATTATCTTTTTTAATTTTCGCGTCGGAAGAGTGATTAGAAAAGATTTGCAGATTAGTTTTGATCATTTCTTCCCCATCACGTAAGGTTTCTTTATTCGCACTAGAAGTAAAAAACTTTTCTAAGAATTTTGACCATTGACGTTAATTCCTATTTTTTTTTTGAAAAACCATTTGTTGGCTTATTTAAAAGTTTATTTATTTTTGTTAATGAATTCCGTCCTCAAAGATGGACCGAGAGGATACGTTTCATTAAAATTGTCATGGTTGTGCTTGAAATGTCCCTCCAAGTTAAATTTTTTGGGCACTGCTACAGCAGCATCACATATAAAAAAAACTGGTTTCGATGTAAACCACTGTGTAGTCAAACCACATAGTTTCGATCAAAACCACTGTGTGGTTTTGATTTTGATTAGTAAGCAAAAAGAGTTCCTCCCAAACATTACTGAATTCTCGAAGAGCGATATCTTCTTCATATTTCCGTTTTGACGTAGATGGCTTAATTAAAGACATAATAAGAGATAATTTTAAACGACACGCAAAAATAAAAGTGAAATTCTCGTAAATCTAATCCGAGATCGACTTCATTCGACTACTGTGGACGTTACCCAAGACAACGGCGAGTTGTCAAAGCTATCGGGGACCCATATTACTGGTGCCGTCTACCAGAAATGCCTGCCGCCACTGTAAAGCAACGCAAATATAACAATTCAAAGGAAATAAAAATATATATACCGGCGACTCGTAATTGTCAACTTTACAATCATTCGCAACTAAAGAACGTCTGTATTAAATGTAGTCTGAATACTCGTTCGTGTATTCTATTGAAAACAAAGTAATTATTGTAGAATAGAAGTAGAGTATTAATTATTTTTTCGGTTATGTTTTAAAATTATCGCAAATCTTATTTTTTTTGGTCCAAAGCTGATACTGCAAAAACTTTTTTATTTCTATATCCTCCGTGTGCCACAAGTGGCACGCGTGGAGCGGGTTGGCCAAGATGATTTAGACGATCGGTTATCCAGTTATTCAAAAACTATTTTTAAAAATGGTGTTTAAACAAGAAAAACCTTTAATAAGTCTGCTCCTTTCTTTAAAAGGGAAAGTAATTTAACACCAAATTATAACAATGTTTTAACTGCTATTGTGCACAGCTAATCATTTTTTTTTATTGAAATCACTGAACACAGTTTACAAAATTTCCGTCAAATATATACAGAATGTTCCGGAACTTATTCGCCGAACTTAGGAAGTGATTCAGGACACCAAAATGAGCAAAAAAGTTCATATCAACATAAGTTCTACTTTGCTTTGTTCTCCTTCTGGATGCCATTTTGTGATTTTCAACAAAAAGATTATTTTAAGCTTTAAAAAAGATCTGAAGATGGTAAAAATATTGTAAGCTACTCTTTACAGATCTGCCAGAAAAACCATTTAACCATTTTCACGCTAACACTCCGAATACCATCGTACTTCGCAGAAATTCGTAAATAAAAATCTTTATACGTAAAAAAGAGAAACTGTGCATATAAAACAACAAAAGCCACTGGCCTTCATTTTACGGTGATTTGTTACTACAGAACAAACAAAAATTATTAAATATTAGGTATTATTGCATATTATTAGATACATTTGGTAAATATTAATTTTTTTTCTGTTTTATTTACGTAGTAGATTTAACCTAATTAGACTTAAGATTAAATTTAAGTTTTTTGTGTAATTTTCTACTTTATATAATTTTCTTACATGTTATGCTTTGATTTTAGAATTTTATATTTTAATCGTTCACGCTCTTAATCTTGTTTTAAAATGAGTACAATTTAAAATGAATGCAAGCCTTTTTTTATAAAATGGTAATACTCGTATTTATTAATGGTATTTAAATAATAATATGATCCCATTATTTGTTTCAATCATAAGAGTTTTTTTTTTATAGAGTTAAGTATTTTTAAATAAACTGAAGTATAAATATGTCTGATCTGAAATTATGGTTTAATTTTCTATTTTAAAATACTTTGCTCTTATAAATGCTAGTCATTAATATTGTGTTAATGATACGTTAAATGTTGTGTGAATTCATATTTAATTTTGTGATTCCATCATTCATAAGTTATTATTTTTAGAAACAAATAGACAAATAATAATATATCTCAATATTTTTAAAAATAAGTTAACAGAAATGCGCAAAACTGATAAAAATGAAAACTTCATTTTTATGATATTGTAACAGGACCAACATAACGGACCAAGGTAACGGATTTCGTAAAATTAAGAGGAAAGAAAGAGAAAATAATAATATAAAGAAAAATCCAGAAGGAAGTAAAAGGGATCTTTTTCTCAGAGTAACAGTTCTGTTTAACAATATGTTCTTTGTAATACAGACAATGGTTCTAAAAAAACTCTTGTTCAACCAGAAGGGTTACCGGACAGGAATACGAATTTATAAAAAAAAAGTAAGAGCGCGGATAATGAAAATTATTACGGTTGCGGTGACGACGAAATCAGTAAGCGTATAGTAGCAACGATTGAAGAGTACGTCACGAGTATTCCAGCGTGGACAGTGGGTGAATGCAGGAAGTTGTTCGGTGAGTTATTTGTAAACAGTGTTAAAGTAGAAGCAATATTCTACTCGTTCATAAGTGTAAAGTGGTTCTATTGAAACAGTAAAAGTAATAATATTTGCAGAAAATTGAATTGTATGAACTTTAGACTTTCTAGTGTTCCCTTTTTGTTAATGTAATATCAGGTTCTAGAAAAAAATATAATTTTTTTTTTTTAATCAATTAGACTCTTGTAAATAATATGCTATGCTGTTCCGGCTTGAGCGGAGGCTTTTGATAAAAATCGAAACCTTCAACGGGTCTCATATTTACAGCGTAGGATGAATATAAGCATAATATCGGCTTACAAAACTGTTTCACAGAATGCACTCGAGGTGATTGCGGGAGTCCTCCCGTACATCTTTGCGTCCTGATGTTGAAAAGGATGATGGTATGCCGCGCAAAGAAGTCCGAAATCAGATGTTGGAAGAATTACAGACATACTGGCAAGCCTCAAATCCCGGTTGTTGGACAAGAATGATGATTCCACGAATTGAGTCGTGGGTCTCCAGAAAACATGGGGAGGTGGGCTTCCATCTCTCTCAGTTGTTGACTGGGCATGGAGGGTTTGGGGCTTACCTCCACCGCTTTGGCAGAAGGCTCAAACCGGTTTGCCAATACTGTGAAAAAATAGATACCGTAGAACACACGATATACTTGTGTCACCGGCGGGACGAAGTGAGGCACACATGGGCCATTCAAGGACTGACACCGGATAATACCGTACAATACATGCTAAAGGGACATCATGAATGGAACGCGGTAGCAACCTTAGTCACGAATATTATAAAGACTAAGGAACAAGACGCTGTTGAGTGAAACGGGGTAACCTGGAGGTAGAGTATTACAGGGGCAGCTCTGCTAATGAGAGGATGGTTCGCTGAGTTGGACCATTCTTGATGACTGACCGGGGATCCCCTGAGTTCAAAGAAAAGACCTAGACCAGGTTGGATCCCTCCCTAGGGAGGGGGTACGGTTAGAGGCAGGCATATAAAAGACCCAGTCCCGGCCTACTGGGTGAACGACCCCCCACGGGACTCGGCTATGCCGTTCCCCGCGGGGTCTCGGTAGGTTAGAGGCAAAGGCAACCTCTGTGGCTGTGCAATGCATTAGCTAGTCCACCCTTCTAGGTATGAGGAAAAAAAATTAGACTATTCTGTTTTTTATAATTTAACTGACTTTAAACAAATCTTGTCTGTATTTGAATTATTATTCTGTATGTTATACCTATTTGTTGTTGTTATTATTTATTTTATTTTCCATGTTTTTAGTGTAATAAATTGTATTTTACATTTATAAAGAAGGCAACAGAGGTTTCAAGCAAACGGCTTACTTTTTAATATTGATATACAAACAGATTTTTCTTAAAATCTACAAAATTTTTCACTCTGTTATATCTTCATTTTCAGGAAATTAGTTCTAGTCAGTATATAATAATTATTATTTTAATTTTATTAATTGTATTTAAGTTTTTACCAGCTTATTTTTAATGGGTATAACAATCCCTATCATACATAATTATTTTAACCGTTATGGCAATAAAAACAAACATATTAAATTTGTAACATATTAGAGTATATACATACATAAAATTAATATGTTTCTGTAATAAATTATTACCTACCGTGTGCATCTATTATATGAGCAAAAAAGAAGAAGATTGGAGTTAATAAAACGAACATAATAAAATCAAAAGTAGTATTTCTTCTACAAACAAAAGAAGTATAAACTAAATAACTAAGTAATAAGCAATTGAAAAACACATTAATAATGTGTATATCTTGTTTCTATTTCTTTTATACTGAGGTTATGTTAACAATAGAATTTTTACGATTAGGTTCCATGAATACTGATAAAAGATGACACTAAAACACTGAAGGCCATATAAAATAAATAACTTTTCCTTGTTTTATATAATCATAATTAATTTTTATGATTTTTAATATACATAATATTTTTTTCAATATATATTATATAATGTGCTAATATTTTTTCAAGATAATAGTATTTAAGAAAATAAAACTAAATATCTGTGTTATCCCAGGGAAGGTTTGGTGACAGGGAGGTCTGGTGATCTCTCCCCGCAAGACGAAGATGATCTTGATGGCGGGGAGCAGACGTATCTTTACATTTAGGCTGGTGCTAGATGGAGCAGAAATTGTCCCCTCTAAAAGGGCCAGATACCTTGGTATCTGCCCTTTGAGTTTGAGAGGGTTCACGGCGCACGTGGCTGAAGTTAGCAAGAAGGTGGATAGGGTCACCTCGGCGGTAACCAGGTTAATGGCAAACGTCGGGGGCCTAGCTACTCGAAGAGGAAGATAATAGCTACTACGGTTACCTCCGTATTAATGTATGCGGCTCCAATATGGCACGGTGTTCTTAGCGTAAAACGCAACCGGCAGAGAATGCATGGCGTCTACAGGCGACTGGCGCTTAGGGTGTCGCAGGCTTACAGGACTGTTTCCCTGAAGGCGGCACTGGTGATTGCCGGAATGCCACCAGTTGATCTACTAGCCGAAGAGCGCTTCGTTAGATATGGAGGTAGTGATTCCACAGAGGCCAGAAGTGACTTGCTAGGTAAATGGCAAGTGATGTGGGATAATACGGAGACCGGTAGATGGACGCGCCGTCTTATTCCTTGCAATAAGATCTGGATTAACAGGAGACATGGGGAGGTGGACCACTGGATGGTCCAGTGCCTTACAGGGCATGGATCATTTGGGGTTTACCTGCACTCTAGAGGACTCCGCAGATGTCAATATTACAAACCTTCATGAGTTGTCCAAGATGGCAGGTGGAAAGGCCGTTTGATCGGCACATCTCGCCCGAAGAGGTTATGAGAGTTCATGATGAGCTCAGAAGAGGGTTGAAGAAAATGTTCGAAATGGTTTCACAAGGTGCTGAAGAATAAGCTAAAGGATGAAGCTTGAGTGTAGAGCGAAGCTTGGTCTGGAAGTGTTTGTGGAAAGCTAGCTTCGGGAGTGGGTGGCGGGAGTCCAACAGGATTGCCGTCGCTGGGTGCCCCCGGGAGACGCTGGAAACTCTCACGGAAGGGCAGCATAAGAAGTGCCCGCTGGCACACGCGGAGCGCCAGAGGTAGGCGTGTTGGCATCGAGCCACGGTCAGTTAGAAATTGAGGTGATTATTACTAAATCTTAGCTGTCGGCGGAACGACGACTGCACTGCCTTGGCTGCATGGATTACCATGCGGCCATGGGGTGTGGCGGCATCTCAACGATGGTAGTGGTGAAAGTAAATGTCACGCGGGACTCTGCGATGGAGCTGAGTGGGAGTAGGAGGTCTATCCGCCTCTCCCTGGTAGACCAGACCGGAGTTCACAAATAAAACCAAGTCAGCGGTAATCACTGAATGTTTGAGTTCATTAAGAGAACTAGGAATAAATTTCGTTGTTGCGATCAACATTTTTGGTGGTATGTTACTTATTCTATTGACTCTATTATTATGAGACATTTACGTACAAATTGGCTCTGTAAAATGTAGAACTAGGTGCGGGGTTCGTTCTTCCGCGAACTCGGTTAGCTAGTTCAGAGGGCAGCGATGTAGGACATTCAAGATGTCCGGATGAGGCCTGTAGCGAAGGCAAAAGCTGAATTTAAAAATTACCAATGTAATTGACTACCGAGGCATTTAGATTGGTGGCATCCCAACCAGGCCTGACTGATTACTATGAGATGAAAAAGTTAGAGGGCGAAAGACGACTCCCGTTGAAGCCTATCAGAGCTAGGGAGGAAGGGGGGGGGGTGGCGACCGAATCGGAAGCGTCTCAAGGCGGGTATCTTCCCCTACGGGGCTGGGATGGCATGCGCGGAGGCGATGCCATATCTTAGGGTTCTTTCCATCACCGCATCTTGAAAGTGGGAGGGTTTTTAGAAGGTCCCTGCTTCGGCAGGAAATCCCACACACCCAACAGTACGGGCTACTGGGCGTCTGATTGCAGATTTTCCCTCCTCCAACGTAAAACCAAGAAAATAGGGAAGGTTTTAAGCCGCAAATCGAGACCCTAGTCTCCTTGGGGGTGAAGTTTTCTTCTCAAAGGTCTATGTACCTTAGTTACCAAAGTATTACTATTCTGACTTTTGTAATTTAGTACCTTTTTCAGGTATCTGTAATTGTTAATCATTATTATTCTCACACAATGAGGATAATGAACACAATGGTGATCCTGGCTCGGCGGGAGGACGAGCGAAGCGTTCCCTGAGCAGCTAGTATTAAATAAAAACTAAATTCTATGAAACTTGGAAATGAATATTACTATGACTAATATTATATATACGACTAACATTCGTATTATATGAGTATGTAGGATTTCGTTTTCAATGCTTTTCTTCATCTTCTTGGGATCTATTTGTATATTTTTATGTTCAATGGCGCTGCTTTCGAAATGTTTTGTATGCTTTTCTACCACAATTGTTTATACAGTTTGTTTATTGATGTTTCTTAGAAAATTAAAAATATCCTTTTTAGTTCATCTGTATTGTAGTGAACACACACACACACACACACACACACACACACACACACACACACACACACACACACACACACATATATATATATATATATATATATATATTTACTGTTTTTATTGTGTCGGGAAATAAAACCTAAGATTTTACCCTACTAAAATTTAAAAAAAATATATAATTGTAAATATGTGTATTACGTACGTTGTAAGTATAAATATGCTGCTCGTACAACATTGTATGAATGTTATATAAATACATAATCTTGGATTTATTCTCAATAATTGAGAGATGTAATTTTTGAGAGTATGTTTCAGGTGAATTTCACACCCAGAAGGATAACATCCGTTTTGTTTTTTTATACAATGTACATATGAATACAATTTTTTTTTTACACATTTATTTGTAAAGCATATAGATATATGACAAATTCGATATACAAGAGTGTTATTTTATTTTTACCTTGACAAGCAGAGACGGTATATGCGTTTGGGGTAAGCGGTTGTGTGTGTGTGTGTGTGTGTGTGTGTGTGTGTGTTTTATCATTTTCTTCAATAACTACTGGACCGATTTCGATGCGGTTTTTTGCATTATATTGGTTATCACATCAGAGCAGGTTTTCAGATCAGTTTTACGGTTATAAGCCGCCAGGGGGCGCTGCAGTAGTTCTATTTCTTCAAAACGGCTTTTGAATGTTTCTAAGTATTTAACTCCAGCAAGGCTACGTTATTGTGTGGATTATTACTTAATTTGCGCTGGTCAGAAATACTAAACTTTCATCTTCGCCATAATCAGCATATAAACGTCCCACTGTTGGGCACAGGCCTACTAATCTTTAAAAAGTAATTTGTAAAATTAAAAACTTAAAAACCCAAGACGAAAAAACTTAAAAAATGTGAAATAATTAAATAACTGTATTTTTACTTTATACTCTGTGATATTATGACATTGTTTTTAAGACAATAAAATTTAAGATTTTGATTGACCGTCGTGTGATCCGTAGACTGCATAGATAACTATCATCATACTCACAATTTTATTCTCTTTCTTTATTTTCTTTCCACAATGTCAGAGAGGATTATAAGGTAAAAATAATAGTTATTTAATCATTTCACCTCTTTTAAGGGGTTTTCGTCGTGGGTTTTTAAAGTTTTAATTTTATTTTTTATTCCGATAGATACGACGAAATTTGTACATACAAATATTTATGTAGAAATTTTCTTGGAATTTTTATATACAAATCATGTTTACAAGAAAAAAAAAATAGATAGAAATACCATATTTTACTATATTGCTTGCAATGTAGCATAGTAAAATAATTTTTAGAGACCAAATATATTATCATAAAAAGATAAAATGCAGATATTGGCATTAATTCCAACTATTTTTAAATTCGGATTTATTTTTTAAATGTACCTTTATCAGACAGAGTTCATGTAATTAGGTCATAAACAATCTAGAATTGGTTAATTTATATTATTATTTTGTTAAATTTCTCAACTGTAAAATCGAAACAACAAAAGATATTTTAAAGTCAAGGACGTAAGATTATTTATTTTCATCGATTATTAAAACCTATATAAATTTTTTATTATGTAAAAAATGTTTCAACATTCTTAATAATTGTTTTGTCCACATAGACGAATATCCTAGTTTTATTTATTATCTTTATTTTACTAATTGCAATTTATTATTCTTTTTATTCATGAAATTAATGGAAAATATATTTTACTGAACGTAAAATATATTTAATATATTTATATATATATATATATATATATATATATATTTATATTTAATATATATATAAATGTTAAGTTCGTTTGTGTACGGCTTCAAAAACTCAAGATGATCTGCACCGATTGAGCTCAAATTTTAGCACGATATATAATCCGCATCAAAGATTGTTTTAATCTATTTTTAATAAATCTATCTATCTATTTTTTATTTGTACATTTTTAATTTGGAAATGTAAACAAAGGAAAACCAATCAGATGAATGCATGATGGCCGCTGTCAAACACAACGACCAAATTTCTTTGAATTATATTTAACAGCTAAAACATCTGTATTTATTAAAAAAAAAAAAAAAAAAAAAAAAAAACACTAAACAAAAAGAAAGGCCACCAAGAAGGATGACTTACAGTAAATAAATTAAAACACCCAACTTTATTATAGCCCAGATAGACTTAAGACTATGCAAACAAAAAAAGTCGAAATAACCTAATACACAGAAAATAATATCCCTACATAATGACCAAAAAATCCTTTGTTAGGTTATTTTTTTACATATATATGACCAAACAATCGTTTTTTGGTCATTTAGCGTATGTAAAAGCAAGGAACAAAATTCACAAATAGTAACACTGAAACCACACAACTAAGTATTCGTTTTTTTTTTGTTTTTTCTAACCTCCGAAACCACCGTTATGCATTGCTTCAATGATGATATAAATGATTTATAGTGTATGAAAATGCCATGCCTGACCGGGATTCCAACTCGGAACCACCGGATTAAAGTCCGGGACGTTACCACTCGCGCCACGGAGGCCGGCAAACATATTCGTTAGGAGCCGAATAAAAACACGACTTAAACACAAAACACGACTTGGTTTGTGTCAAACCAATTTTATACGGACTATAATTACTTTTAATATGCAAAACCCTTTGCAATGATTGAACATTAACTTAAACCTCTTCAAGAATTATCCCTTTTGAACTAAGCCACATTTTGATATCATTGTTTTTCTATAACATAGCTGGAATTCTTTTTATTTGGAAATGTAAACAAAGGAAAACCAATCAGATCAATGCAAGATGGCCGCTGTCAAACACAACAACCAAATTTCTTTGAATTATATTTAACACCTAAAACATCTGTATTTTATTAAAAAAAAAAACACGAAAAAAAAATTGTTAGCACGATATATAACCCGCATCAAAGATTGTTTTCATCTATTTTTAATAAATCTATCTATCTATTTTTAATTTGTACAGTTTGTTTAATAAATAAGAGGTTAATAAATCAGATGGAAATGTAAACAAAGGAAAACCAATCAGATCAATGCAAGATGGCCGCTGTCAAACACAACGACCAATCACAAAGAGCACGTATGGCCGTTGCCAATGTAAACAAAATCACTACTGATTAAGTAACAAATTTCTTTGTTAGGTTAAATCGATTGCTTCATTTGATGTGGATTTACGCCGTGAACAGAGTTACAACATTGGTGATCTTCAGTCATATGTCCAATCAAACATTCTAAAATTAAGGCGTGAACAGAAAGGCATTTATGATCGCATAATGCAAATGATGAATGACGGAGTTGGGGGGACCTTCTTCTTGGATGCGCCAGGAGGAACTGGGAAAACATTCCTCATTAGATTGATTATAGCAACGGTTCGAGCAAAAAATGACATAGCCTTAGCTCTTGCTTCGTCTGGAACAGCTGCGACATTGTTACCAGGTGGAAGGACTGCGCATTCAGCTCTGAAGTTGCCATTAAACATGCAAATCATCGAGACTCTCACATACAATATTTTCAAAGCATCCTGTATGGGAAAAGCATTACAAAAATGTAAACTCATTGTTTGGGATGAATGCACGATGGCACATAAAAAAATCGCTTAAAGCTCTTGATCGATCGTTACGAGATTTGCGTGGAAATGTTCAACCATTCGGGAATGCTTTGATATTGCTCGCAGGAGATTTTAAGCAAACATTGCCTGTAATTTCTCGATCGACACCAGCAGACGAAATAAATGCTTGCCTGAAATATTCAACGCTGTGGCGACACGTACGTACATTGCAGTTGACTACGAATATGCGTGTCCAGTTGCAGAATGATCCATCAGCTGAGGTATTCTCACGACAGTTACTGGACATTGGAAACGGATAGCTGCCAGTCGATGAGACGTCTGGACGAATATCATTTACTGAAAATTTTTGTAATTTAGTAATATCGCAAGAAGAACTGATCGAAAAAGTATTTCCTGATATTCAAATTATTCATAGAAATCACGATTGGCTCAGTGAACGAGCTATCCTTGCCGCAAAGAATAAAGATGTGAATATAGACATCTTTATTCTTTGCGGCATTGAATAATGTTATTTTTGTGGATTGAATAATGTTATTCAATCCAGCATTCAAAGTGAGGAAATTACATATAAGTCGATAGAGACCGTTGTGGAAGCAGATGAAGTAGTTAATTATCCAACGGAATTTTAAAACTCACTTGATCTGCCAGGGATGCCACCACACATATTAAAATTGAAAATAGGTGTGCCAATTATTCTTTTGCGGAATATTAATCAGCCAAAACTCTGCAACGGCACGCGACTTGCAGTTAATAAATTGATGAATAACGTGGTGGAAGCAACGATTTTAACGGGGCCTTCTAAAGGTGAAGATGTCCTCATTCCTCGAATACCCATGATACCGACCGATACACCATTTCAATTTAAAAGATTGCAATGCCAATTCGATTGGCATTTGCAATCACAATCAATAAAGCTCAAGGTCAATCTTTAGAATTGTATGGTTTAGATTTAGATGCGGATTGCTTCTCACATGGACAACTGTATGTTGCGTGTTCGCGAGTCGGCAAACCAGATAGCCATTTTATCTACGCAGACAGTGGAAAAACCAAAAATATTGTATATCCACAAGTATTGAAAAATTAAACTTCTATGAAACGTATGCTTTGTTTTGTTTCTCATTTCTCATTCATGCAACCACAATGTGCCACAGCGAAGCGTGGCGGGTACAGCTAGTATATATATATATATATATATATATATATGTGTGTGTGTCTGTGTATGAGATTTATATATAACGCAATGCATAAAACTAGACTTTACCATTAAAAACTCAACATAAACATTAGTAAGCATCAACAAAATAGTTGACTAGTACAAATAGGCTAATTAATAGGGTAAGTAAATGGGATAAGTAACTAAGTTCCTTAAAGTTTAATCGTAATATATGTGCAATAAATAAACTAGTAAATTTAAAGAAAAGCTAATTTGTTTACAAACAATAAGCGATAGGAGTAAATTCGAATGTATAAGCACTTATTCCTTAGTTTTGAGAGGGAAAATGGAATAATTTTAGTAGATCTTAGAACAGAAGGAACCATTTTAACCAGTTCTGTTTATTCACTCAACGAATTGTGAAAACACTGAGCATCACTGCAGATCGCTGAACAGACAGAAAAACAATATTCAGACCTTTATTTGCATAGTTTACTCATTAAATAAAAATAATAAATTTCTAAATAAAACAAGAATTAAAGACGTCAGATACCTTTATTAATAAACTAGTTTATAAGTTAAATTATGACAAAGAAAAAAAGAGTGAGTAATGAAGGTATAGTTGATACTACTTTAAAACAAATTAGAATGAGCATGCAGATTATTGAAATATAACCTGAAATCTAATTTTGGGGAATGTCTAGCAAAAATTAAAAAAAAAAAAGAAAATTAACATGAAAGTCTTAGACTGTACTTTTGCAACAAATATAGTGATCAACTGAAAATTGTTCCAATCGTTATACTGAATAATTAATTTATAAATAAAATTCTTTATTTTAGCCCTCCCACGCCTTCTTTAATTTGTTGAGTGTGCCGCTGTGATTACGACCTGAATCCATTAAATTGTTATTTGTGTATCGACTAGAGGTGGTCAAAACCGGAGGTAACTATTACTTCCCCCATTATGAGCGTAAAGAATAGTTGGAAACTGCGTTCAAAGCGTCTCCCACCTAAACAAAACGAAAGGTACACTTCTATCAGTTTTTTAGGCCATTCAGTTCCAAAAAAACATTTCTTAGAGATTAAAATTGCAAATTTACAGAGATCCAAACTGCAATTCTTAGAGAATATGTACACTTAGATGTTATACTCCACGTGTCTATCAATGTTAATCTTTTACAAAAATCTTTCGGTGGGGGGGGGGGGGGTTTCGTTGTTTCAGCCCTAATAATTTAATTCTACCCTCCGTTTTATCCGATGGAGTTCTGCTGTATTTTCGATAGTTTGCCCCTTTAACAATCAAACCGACCTCAACGCAGATTTACGATTTAGTTAACGATTGGAAAAATTTAAAACAAATAGAACTACAAAGGCATCTAGCAATTCTGTAGAACAAATGTATGTATGCGGGGACGTTTTCCTTAGTGGATGTCATTCTTCGAATTAGTAATATCTCATAAATTTCGGGCAATAGTAACTAAAAAAGGTTGCAATAGTTTTTTATCTAAGTTAAAACTTGAATCCAAGTCGTATCTAAAATATTGTAATTTTAGGTCAACTTCCGGTGGCAGGAAATAATTTTCGTTCGAGGCCTCACAGGTTAGTGTTTGTATTAGTAAGTGAATATGCGTATTTATTTTTTAAACACACACACACACACACACACACACACATATATATATATATATATACACACACACATGATATCTGCCTAAAACTTAACCAATTAAAATTTAATGAAAAACAAAACACGTGTCAACAATACAGAGATTCATCTGTATAATACATTTGTTAATTTTATTTCATATTGTGCTATGGACTACTTGTTACGAGCAAGTGACATTAGACCTTAATAATTAAAGTAAACGTATTGATATAATATATAATAAACATAATTAAAGAAATTAGAATCAGAATTCAATATATAATTAATTAATCAAATATAGAAAAAAGATATTCAGATAACAGAAATATTTTACACAAAAAAAGAGCAAAAGCAAATTAATTTTTGAAAAAAATTCTAAATTAAACTAAACGTTTAGTTCAAATGTCAAAATATAGAGAATTAATAAAAAAGATATGTGTAATCAATTACTTATTTTGAGTAGTAAATAATTCGTATTAAACACCATATGATGTTTATATAATTTGTATGATTTTTTAATAGTTCTGGAGTAATTGAATCAATTTTTATGCCTTCATATACCACGTTGTTCCAGGGTTATAGTACATAAATCAAGTCAGAAATACATAAATCGGCAATAGTTCTACGATTTATTTTATATGAATGTATATTTTAAATGTTTGAATTATGTGTAACATAACACGTATTTGTGTTACACGAAGATGAGGTAAACGTTAATTTATTTATTTATATAAATAAAAATGTTAAGTTCGTTTGTGAACGGCTTCAAAAACTCAAAATGTTCTGCACCGATTGAGCTCAAATTTTGGCACGATATATAACCCGCATCACAGATTGTTTTCATCTATTTTTAATAAATTTATCTATCTATTTTTTTATTTGTACATTTTTAATTTGGAAATGTAAACAAAGGAAAACCAATCAGATCAATGCAAGATGGCCGCTGTCAAACAATACGACCAATTACAAAGAGCTCGTATGGCCTTTGCCAATGTAAACAAAATCACAACTAATTAAGTAACAAATTTCTTTGAATTATATTTAACAGCTAAAACATATGTATTTTATAAAAAAAAAAAACAAACACCAAAACAAAAAGGAAGGCCACCAAGAAGGATGACTTACAGTAAATAAATTAAAACACCCAACTTTATTATAGCCCAGATAGACTTAAGACTATGCAAACAAAAAAAGTCGAAATAACATAATACACAGAAAATAATATCCCTACATAATGACCATAAAAAACTTTGTTAGGTTATTTTTTTACATATATATGACCGAACAATCGGTTTTTGGTCATTTAGCGTATGTAAAAGCATTGAACAAAATTCACAAATAGTAACACTGAAACCACACAACTAAGTATTCGTTTTTTTTTGTTTTTTCTAACATCCGAAACCACCGTTATGCATTGCTTCAGATGATGATATGAATGATTTATAGCGTATGAAAATGCCATGACTGACCGGGATTCCGACTCGGAACCACCGGATTAAAGTCCGGAACGTTACCACTTGCGCCACGGAGGCCGGCAAACATAATCGTTAGGAGCCGAATAAAAACACGACTTACCAATGTGGCATTGTGTGTAAAACCAATTTTATACGGACTATAATTACTTTCAATACGCAAAACCCTCTGCAATTATTGAACATTAACTTAAACCTCTTCAAAAATTATTCCTTTTGAACTAAGCCACATTTTGATATCATTGTTTTTCTATAACATGGCTGGAATTCTTTTCGTTTAATGATAGGAAGCGTTGTCGAAGACAATAACCCAATTCTCTTCCAAAGGACATAATACACCGCTAAACTATTTCTAAATAATTCAAATTCGTGTAATTTTTTTATGAATCGCGTTTTTATCAATATCTCACCTTTTTCTCAATTGACCTGCGGGGTTTTGTTTTCTTTGGAGATCGTAATTCATTAGTAGATTCATACTCGAGAATCACGCTGTACACTGAAGCAGCACAACTTCTACTTACGTTAGCATTTTTTTAACATCTGAAATCAACGCCGTTTGATTATTCTGTAATTTGTAAGCATTACTCTGCTTTTGTAAGCATTTAAAATGATGTGTTTTTTCGCACGACTTAAGGGCTTTTTTTCCCAGCCCACAAATCTTTATATATAAAAATGTTAAGTTCGTTTGTATACGCTTCAAAAACTCAAAATGTTCTGCATCGATTGAGCTAAAATTTTAGCACGATATATAACCCGCATCAAAGATTGTTTTTGAAATGCCAATCGAATTGGCATTGCAATCTTTTAAATTGAAATGGTGTATCGGTCGGTATCATGGGTATTCGAGGAATGAGGACATCTTCACCTTTAGAAGGCCCCGTTAAAATCGTTGCTTCCACCACGTTATTCATCAATTTATTAACTGCAAGTCGCGTGCCGTTGCAGAGTTTTGGCTGATTAATATTCCGCAAAAGAATAATTGGCACACCTATTTTCAATTTTAATATGTGTGGTGGCATCCCTGGCAGATCAAGTGAGTTTTAAAATTCCGTTGGATAATTAACTACTTCATCTGCTTCCACAACGGTCTCTATCGACTTATATGTAATTTCCTCACTTTGAATGCTGGATTGAATAACATTATTCAATCCACAAAAATAACATTATTCAATGCCGCAAAGAATAAAGATGTCTATATTCACATCTTTATTCTTTGCGGCAAGGATAGCTCGTTCACTGAGCCAATCGTGATTTCTATGAATAATTTGAATATCAGGAAATACTTTTTCGATCAGTTCTTCTTGCGATATTACTAAATTACAAAAATTTTCAGTAAATGATATTCGTCCAGACGTCTCATCGACTGGCAGCTATCCGTTTCCAATGTCCAGTAACTGTCGTGAGAATACCTCAGCTGATGGATCATTCTGCAACTGGACACGCATATTCGTAGTCAACTGCAATGTACGTACGTGTCGCCACAGCGTTGAATATTTCAGGCAAGCATTTATTTCGTCTGCTGGTGTCGATCGAGAAATTACAGGCAATGTTTGCTTAAAATCTCCTGCGAGCAATATCAAAGCATTCCCGAATGGTTGAACATTTCCACGCAAATCTCGTAACGATCGATCAAGAGCTTTAAGCGATTTTTTTATGTGCCATCGTGCATTCATCCCAAACAATGAGTTTACATTTTTGTAATGCTTTTCCCATACAGGATGCTTTGAAAATATTGTATGTGAGAGTCTCGATGATTTGCATGTTTAATGGCAACTTCAGAGCTGAATGCGCAGTCCTTCCACCTGGTAACAATGTCGCAGCTGTTCCAGACGAAGCAAGAGCTAAGGCTATGTCATATTTTGCTCGAAACGTTGCTATAATCAATCTAATGAGGATTGTTTTCCCAGTTTCTCCTGGCGCATCCAAGAAGAAGGTCCCCCCAACTCCGTCATTTATCATTTGCATTTGCGATCATAAATGCCTTTCTGTTCACGCGTTAATTTGGGAATGTTTGATTGGACATATGACTGAAGATCACCTATGTTGTAACTCTGTTCACGGCGTAAATCCACATCAAATGAAGCAATCGCAGCTCGGGTGGGTGCTGGCATTCCCAATTGACTAAGAACTTTATTTGCAATAGCTAAGCACTTGTCTTCAATATTTATCAATGCTTCGTTGTAAATGCTTTCTGAAAATTCCATGGTCATATTGGCGCAGCTCAATCACGACACGATCACACAAAAGTACCTCGATTAAAGTGAATATTTAACCTAACAAAGAAATTTGTTACTTAATCAGTTGTGATTTTGTTTACATTGGCAACGGCCATACGGGCTCTTTGTGATTGGTCGTTGTGTTTGACAGCGGCCATCTTGCATTGATCTGATTGGGTTTCCTTTGTTTACATTTCCATATTAAAAATGTACAAATTAAAAATAGATAGATAGATTTATTAAAAATAGATTAAAACAATCTTTGATGCGGGTTATATATCGTGCTAAAATTTGAGCTCAATCGGTGCAGAACATTTTGAGTTTTTGAAGCCGTACACAAACGAACTTAACATTTTTATATGTATAGATAAATCATTGAAATTTTATTTATATATCATTGAAAAGATCTGGTTCCAAAAGCTAGAAGTAGGATGGATCAAAGAAATTAGAGAAGATATGAAAGAATTGGGAATTTCTCTGACTGTCCTACAGAATAAAACTGGAAAAATTACAAAGCTAAAAGATAAAAGCATTAGATTTAAACAAAAGACAGACAAACGACAAAATACAACGAAGAGGGTGTTTACGGATGAAGAAAAGAAAGCAAGATCTGAACGGATGAAGAAATACTGGGCAGCTCGAAAGAGTAAAATAACACGCTTTTCTCAGAAAAGATCCAACTAAAATTGACTTAAGTGGTCCCATGTTGGCCGTAAAAGCATAATAATAAAATAATAATAATATAGATAAATATAAAGAAATATATTATTAACAGTGGTTAATAATGATTTTGTTACATGGTCAATATTTGACGAATCTTGTGAATTTTTGGGCTCTAATTCTGAATATGAAGTCAGAATTTCCCTACCGGCCTAAGCCTTTTAGTAATTGACCTTTCTATTTTCCAGCAAGTACACGTACATATAAAATATAACAATGCAAGAACAATATATTATTTATTTATTGCAGAAGTAAAGTTTCTGAATAAACTGCAATTCATTTTAGTTGATAAATATCCATGAAATAATTAAAAAGATTACAAAAATACACATGTGATTCATGTCATATTTTTTTCTAAATATAATTATGTCATCCATTAGTCACATAGTAGTCACACATTGCGCAGCATATATGAATTTTGCCTTTGTGATTCAGTACTGGAAGTAATACTGTAACAATAAATAATGCATCATGTTGGATCACTTCACGGACTGCTATTTTTGTGTAACAAAGATATCAGAGATAATGTCTAAGACTAGACATACTGTTAAATATCCTGATATTCCCTCTGATATAAGACCAGTGGCTCACAGTTCACAGCTTCCAATTCCAGTTCCACCAAAAACATGGGAGTTAGAGGAAAATGAAATTGTTGATGTTGAAGGTTGAACAGTTTTATCAGATGATCAAATAAGGAGGGACCCAAACGTTTTAGAAAATACTAAATATTGAATCACGCTAAATTAATCAGTCAGAATTATATGATCTCATTCGTGATCTAAATTTGACCAAAAATCAAGCAGAAATTCTCTCATTATGACTGAAAGGATGAGATCTTTTACAAGACAGTGTTGAAATAAGTGCTTCTAGTGATAGGCACTGTGAATTTGGATGTTATTCTTCCAGCATAAGGACTTAACTTGCTGTCATGATGTGGAATCTTTACTAGCTTTGGACATACGTACCATCCTGATGAATGTGGACCTTTTTATAGACTCCTCAAAGTGTAGTTTGAAAGTAGTCCTTCTTCATGTTGGAAATAATATCCCATCAATCCCTTTAGTAAATATCGCTCATATGAAGAAGCATATGAAACTTGAATTGGAAATGATTCACGATGAAAACAATTTGTGGAGATCTGAAAATGAGAGTACTGTTACTTGATTTACAACTTGGATACACTAAATTATGTTGTTTCTTGTATGAGTGGGACAGCAGAAATAGCAAAAATCTTGTTAAAAAAGAATGCTCAAAAACAGAAACATTGACTGTACAAGAGAGTTTTATTAGTGTTGTGAGTCCAGCACTATGTAAACCTGAAAATGTTTATCTTCTATCACTGTACATTTAGCATTAATGTAGGTGTAATGAAAAATTGTATTAAAGCAATGGATCATGATAAAACTAGATTTCACTTTCTAAAAAACTAGTTCCCTAATATAAGTAATGCTAAGATAAGGAAAGTATATATTTTTAAAAAAGTATAAAATACTATTAACTTTCTAAACACCTTAAAATAATGAAAAACAAAAAACCCTATTGAGCTTCTTAAAAACCATAAAGCATTTGGATGTAATATGTCACTAAAGAAAGAAAATGTAATTTCATCGTTAAAGGGACAAACATGAAAATGCTTTTACCAAGAAATAGCCACCATGGAAATATGTTACCAGGGAAAATGGATTCCTACAATAGTAGCTGACTACTTCTAGAATCTCAAGACTGATGTACCTGTAACAAACTACTCCAAAATATCCAAAAGAAGTAGATTCTAGGTATGTAGAAACTACACTTATAATATTGTTATACTACTGTCACAATACTTTTTTCTTAAAACAAAATATTGTAATTGCAAAAAACTAAGACTGATAGAAAGAAACCACTTATATATCTGCATCAAAAATATTTTAAAATTCCGATGTTAACAATCTTGTAATAAACAAAAAACAAAATTTTGTTGTCCAGTGTATTTATTTTATTCAGAAGTGTACATAATAATACATTGCAAACATATTTTAAGAAATAGGTAATTGTATTACTACATAGTCAAAAAAGAAACTGTCGTGATAAAACATTCTAAACACGACTTCACAAAATATACAAGCATATTAAGAAAAAAAAAAGTTAAATAATAAAAATAAATTTTTTTTTGTCAGAGATGGGAAATATTTTTATAGGCACTATGTGGTCTCATACCCACATAGGACTACTCTCATGGGACTCACCCTTGAGGGCCTACCCACTAAAACCCCTTCTTCTCTACAACATGGGATGCTGGGCTCACCTTATGGTATTATCATAGCACGGTCCATGCCGTGCTGTGATAATACCGCTGCGATAATACCCTATTCACGGTCCACACCGCGAACTTGTCGGGATCCTGCGCTTTTTGTTTAAACTTCGATCTCTTGGGCCGGGAACGTGCTCCAAGGGAGACTTAGAGGAGTGATTCACCCTTGGACATCTTCCGCTAAGCTTGGTGTGGTGCGCATGATCTTAACCAACATCTTGGACACTGCGTGCCACGATCGTTCGGTCTGAAGCATAGTCCCAATGATAACGGGGTAAGCATGCCGAATTCTCCTCTGCGTGCTTCCCTATACTACAGGAACCGACCACGCACGAACCCCGTGTTCCCCACAGTAATCGCAATCCGTGGAGGGTCTCAGCATTCATGCACACGATTACGGGCGCGCCGGTAGATCAGCAGACCCTAGCGTGCACGACATCAACGACAATTTCCGTTAGGGGACGACACTAGTACCTTCTCCTAAAGGACCTAACTCTTGCGCGCAGCACGCTAAGGTCAGAGGCCCACCACTTTTTCTCGAGTATCCGCCTGCGTTTAACGGACGGCTCTTCGGAAGTAGTGGTCACGACGACTCTAGGCACTCTTCGATCAGCGGACAGGCCAGTAACTAAGGGTCCGTCCATTGGCCGAGGCTGCCGTAGGACCCTATCGCAGTCAGTCTTGATGGCCCGGCCGAATTTTTCAGTCATAAATTTTACCTCTTCCTTGTGCTTCATGCGCCATTACAACCCCTGCAAGGTAGCTGCGCACTCGCATCGCAGCCTGTACTAATCCAGACCCCTTTGTAATAGCGATCCGAATCTGGAGCTGTAAGACCGCCTCCGTAAACGATCTCCTAGGTTATAAGCCTGTGATCGCTCACACTGGTCTCGGGCCAGACAGTCCAACTACTTGTACTTCGAAGCAAGTCGCTCGTCACCAAAGTGACGTCGATGTAACTTTCCTTCGTTCGGAAGAGAAAGTTGTCGATTGTTCTGCGTCGTTAATCAAGTAGAGGTTCCTGGTTTCAAAGAACTGTTCGAGACCAGCGCCTTTAGGGTCTATGAGTGGTGAACCCCAGGCGGGAGACTTGGCGTTAACGTCCAGAACAAACAGCACTCTAATGCCCAGGAGACCGTCCAGAATCCAAGCTGTAGGATTCCAAGCTGTAGGAATAGTTCCGTCCAAGCTGGAAGTATTCCGACACTAGTACAACATCGAGCGTACCCCTCGTGATTCTCACGACGGTGATTTGCTCATCAGACCAATGGAGCATTCAGAAGACACCCAAAGAATCTGAGCCAACCACGATCGTGGAGAGCGGTCGTCATTGACGAGAATGAATAACATCCACCTCGCGGAAACCGACCAACTATCCCCGATGACGTACCGCTCCTGGACCAAGAGGACCTCACGGAGCCTCAAGGCTTCACTAGTGGCCGCCCGGAATGATGCAGGTTTCCCCAGCAAAGTCCGTTTTCAAAGGCTTATAGCAATAGTTGTTAAAGGTGGATGGCGCAGACACTGTCGGTGGGGGCTGACTGTGCTACCGAGGACATGGTAGTCCTTGCAGCCTTGAGGTGTAGCACTGTCTTGGCGAGGGCGGTCTTCAGGTATGATGTTTATAGTGGATGGTAAGATGTAGGTCTGAACTTCGTTGTTGCGTATAACACATTTTGAACGGTATGAGTTTAGCATTGTATTGACTCGTTACTTAATTGATGGTTGAGGCATTTAGAGTCTCAAGCGTTGGTATTAAAACTGGTCTAGGCGCGGGGTTCGCGTTTCCGCGGATTCGGGTATTTAGTTCAGGGGGTGATATTGTAGGAAAAGAACGGTCAAGATGCCCGAAAGAAGCCTAAATCGTAGGCGTTGGCTGAGCTAATAATTTTTACTGATGTAAATATCTGCCGAGGCATTTGCATTGGTGGCATCCCGACTGAGGCTTGGCCGATGACTGTGAAATGTAATCAATTAGAGGGTCTAAAGACGACCTACGGTAAAGCCCCTGGGGTGGTGTGGTGATCAGAATCGCCACAAGATGGGTGTTTTCCCCTACGGGGTTGTGATGCAGGGGTGGGTTGGACTATCGTGGTTCCAATCCTAGATGAAATGGGGATCAGCTTATACCTACCCGAGTCTTCGACTACTTGGGTCTTCTCCGGCGAAAGCTTAAGCTCGATCTCCTGCAGACCTGAAATAATAATGTTTATTGCTCGTCCCCAGTGTTCATCACCGCTGACTCTGCTGCCACCACGAGTGCCAAGTCGTTTGTGAATGCAGTAAGTGCTGCCCAAAACGGTAAGCCCGACGGATAGGACTTCGTCATTTCGCAGTGTTGGCCCCAACTCTGAACCTTTGGAATACCACAATTCATCCTGATTCGTACCTCGGAGGAAATACCCGTCGCCGATCTTTCGGAGAGGTAACACTGATTATCTTCCTTAGGTATGGACTGACGCCTAACTCTTCAGTGCCCGGAATATCGTGCCTCACTGGACACTGTTAAACGCGTTTTTTTTACATCAAACAGAATCACAGCCAGAATCAAACGCGTACGTCTAGAGCCCGATCTGTCCTCCCGGATATTGGTCATTACTCCAGATATGGCATCTACAGTTGACGTGTCCTTATAAAAGCCAAATTGAAGGTCGCTAAAACCGTTAGTTGTCTCTAGTTAACCAGCACCTTCTCAAAAAGCTTATTCAGGTAATTGAGCAAGCAGGATGGCCTAAGGGATGGTGGTTCGCTGCCTTGCCGCCCCTCCTTCCTGAGGGTCACAAGCCGGGTGGACTTCCAGCAGTCTGGGAACCATTCTCGGGTGATGACATAGCTAAATATATAAATCACGCACTACAAAGCAAGTTTTACAACAAGTTCGACCGCCTCCCAGGTCACGCCGTTCAAGCCAGAGCTTGATATTACAACTAGCCACCACGAGCTCTTCTGTGGTGACGAGTGCGATGTCGACAGCAGCCATTTCTTCTCACTGCATCTAGGAAAGACAACATCCCCACAACTCAGTAGGGTAGACCTGTCGAATACGGGAAGACGCCAACCAAATTTTCTGATTACAATTTTATAACCGTCTCCCCGATATTCACATCGAGGGCATCGCAGAGTTCCCTCCACTTCTGCCATTAGGTACTCGAAATCTCGTACTTCAGATCCTGCCTAGACCTTTTGAGCTCGTCTCGCCAGTAAATACATAGTTCGATATCATCCCTCCTATTGGCTCTCTCTAGTCTTTGTCTGGTGTTCATGCAAAATCGTCTTAACCTATCGGCTACGGCAGTCCACCAATAGGCACGTTTCCTATGGTAGCCTGTCTGACCACTCGGTTGAATCTCCTTCCAGGTATCAGCAACGATGCCCAAGAGACTCTCAGGGTCCGTGAGGTCGATATTGCCGAGACGTGCTAGGAATTTGGCCTGGAAGGAAGCATTTGTTAAAAGCATCGAATGAGCTGTTCAGCAGGATATAGCAAGAACAAGGCCGTTTCTAGCCAGGCATAGCCTGGGCCGCTACCTGGCCAAATTACCAACAAGGCATTAAAGAGGTAACGGCGGCGTTGCTGTCAGCATCGCAGACCCACTGTCTCTCAGTGGCCAATTTTATATTTGGCTCGCTGTACAGCATGAAGTCGGCTTTTTTCCGTCTTGCGATCTCTGAGACTAAGTTGTAGACCCTCTGTCTCCTGTTTGTATTTTATTTGGAGGACTTTCATTTCCTATTTTTATAGCACTCTTTACTACAAGTCTTGTGGCTGATCTTTGTGCTTCTTTGCACTCGGACCTTTCATGGTCGGGCTTCCACAGTTGAAATAAAGCGCCGAGCGGTCAATCTCTTGCGCTTAGAGCAAGAAGACTCGTATCTCAGTATTTAAGCACTTGGATTCTTTCTCTTTTCTTGATTTTGATCCTGCCCATAGCGTGGAGCTTACGAGCAGCATCAACAGGCAGCGCCACGGTCGCCTTCTGGGTACTGCTAAAAGCCGGCCTGAGAGGGGTAACCGACAGCAAGGTTTTGTCCCGGAAGGCAAGTGAGACGCACTCTTGCATCATGGGACGTGATCTTGGCGTCCAAGTCCTTCACGTGGACGAAAGACTTCTAATCGGCCTTCCCTCTGAAGATCAAATCAGCTTCCGCAACCTTTTCCTTTATCGTTTCGCGTAGCGACTCGGCAGCCGTTGCCGCGCTTTGACGCGAATTTGTACTTCGTCGTTCCTGTCCTATCTTATGTGCAGGATATCTTTCGTCTCGTTATCGGGAACTTCTTACTTAACTGACTCAGGAGTTCGGCAAAGGACTTCCCGCTAGATTTGATAATACCAGTCTTAGAGGCGCCTTGCAACTGTGAAATAAAAAGGATTAAAATCCTCATGAACATAAAAATACATGAAATAATGGTAAAGATGATAAAAGAAAATAAAGGTTGGTTTCTGTCTTTTTTTATTTGGTTCTAATCGGTATGAAAGAATTTTTAGTAATATAATTTATTTACTAATTTGGCAAATTTAAGTGCTTAATTATGTAATTTTTACAGTTAGTAGATTTTTTAAATCTATTTTTATTCTTTTGGGTGTAGCCCATTTATTTGAGCATAGGGTTTTAGGGTATATTTAGTTTCTTAGGGGTCCAAATAAGGTTGGTTATGTTAGTTTATTTCAGCCTTTTAGTAATGCATTGCAGTTATTTAGAAGGGAATTTTAGTTCTTTCTTTTGGTAATTATTTCATTTATTTTTTAGTTTTATTTTGGAATTGGTTATTTCCTTATTATTCTGGTTGTTGTTCCCTTTTAGTTTTAATTTTAATGGATTTATTTATGGTGTATTATTCTTTTTATGGTGTTCTGGACTGGAGTTCATTTTATTATAATTGCTGGTTGGTCATCTAATTTTATTTATTCTTTACAGGGTTGTATACGTAGAATGTCTCAAAGAATTTCTTATAAGTTGTTTTTTTTTATGTTGTGAATCTTTTAATTTAATTGACATATATTATTTTCAGTAGGTTGTTTGGTTTTTCCTTTATTATTTTTTATTTTTCTCGTTTGTGTTTTAGTTGAAACTAATCGTTCTCCTTTTGATTTTTCTGAGGGTGATTCTGAACTTATATCTGGTTTTAATACTGAATATAGATCTTTTAGCTTTTCTTTAATTTTTTTTCTGAATATAGAAATAATATAGAACTATTATATTTATGAGATTTTTGTCTTATTTTTTATTTTTTTTTTGGTAGTGATTATAGGGTTATTTTTGTTATTTATTTTCTTGTTTGAGTACGTGGCTCTTTTCCTACTTATCGTTATAATAAGTTATGCATTTGTGTTTCAGGAGTTATTTGTCTGTAGTTTTAAATTATATGTATTTTTTTTTGTTTTTAAGGCTTTTTTATTTTCAGTTTTGTTTATTGTAATATTTTCTGTGTTTAGTACCTTTCTTAGCTTTGTTTTTTCTTTATTAATCTTCTTAGCATTATTATTTCTTGACAATGGAGTGGTTCCAAAACAACAAGTAAGAGAAAAATGAAGCTAAGAAAGGTAGGCAGTACTAAATATAGAAACCATAGTGATCTTAGCAGAAAAGATAATAGTAATTATTAACTAAAAAAAAAAAAAAAAATATATTGTAATATTGTTTAATGCAATAAGTTAATAGAAGTTTTATGAATTTTATATAATTTCATGTTACATTGCTTAAAATTAACTTATATTTATCTCATATTTTTGTTATTGGGTTTATAATAAAGTTTTTTTAATTTATTTTATATTTTTTGTAGTATTGTAGACGGACTAATTTATTGGTTTTGTAATAGAAAACAATCATCTGTTTTAATTTTGTTTTAAATATTTAAAAAAAAAAGTAAATATGCCGCATGTTGTTTTGCGTAGATCTTATTTGACAGAAGTGAATAACCCCTTATTTTACAGGATAATTGATAACTTTTTAACAAAGTTAGCACATTAGTATAGACGCATACTTACGTTTTAGGAGTTTTAATTTGCTAATTATTTACTTAATGATTCATATTTCTAGAGCCTAAATATTTATCTCACAGCCCATTTTTAACTTCCGATTTTAAAGCAATCCCCATGATATAAAAGTGTATTTTAGACGAGAACATACTAAAGTATGAAATACTAAAATAGAATACAATAAAGTAAGGTTTATTTTAATGAATTACTGTTATCATAACAGAATTAAAACAAAACGAAAAATTAGATATAATCACAAATATTTCCAAACTTTGCTGTTTGCCCTTCTTTGCTTATCATATTTATTAGTGTCATCACGTAATAAAAAATCTAATACGGTGGGTATATATAGATATATAAATTTGGCATTCATTAATTTATTCTGAACAATATTAGTTAACAACCAAATAACAGTAGTGTTTCAAAAAAAACTCTACTTCTATGTTTATTATGTATATTCTACTAATTCCAGTTTTATGCTTCTTTTTTTCACATGGAACAAATGGGAAAGGTAATTAATAAATCACAGAAATTACTCGTTATAAGTATGTATGTAAAAAAGTAACAATTTTTTTATTAATTTCATTCATTTATTTAGTGATAGGCGGGATAAAGATCGTGTTTGTAAATTTTGTCAAAAAATACACAAATAAATTACGTTAGAGGAATAAGTTTATAAATAGAGAGCGCTGTTTCAAAAAATAGGACTAAAACTAAAAACATTAAATTGTTCCATTTAAGGTGTGTGTGTGTGTTTTTTTTAAACACTCTCCATTTGTAGGCAATTGGAAAATTAGTAAAGATGGAAAATAAATATAAATGTTAATAGAAGATATTTGCAAAAATTTTAATATTATAGGTTTTTTCTCAAAAACTGGTTTTACTTTTAGAAAAAAGTATTTTTGAGTTCAGGTCTCCGTTTATTACAAGAACCTCCTAAGGCCTCTTAATTAGATTTACTGCGAGAATTTGACAATGTTTCGCAAATTTTGTTCTGCCTTCAGATAAAAATTATTAACCTAGGAATTGGAGGGCCTCAAAATTTGCAACTATTTTATGTTTGCGCTTTAAAAGCTTTGAACTCATTTTACGGTTCAAATATAGCTGAATTTGCGTATTGTTAATTAAAGAGTCAGGTAGTTTCTGAAGTTTCTTAGGCCATAGGAGCAAAATCCTCTAGAACACCGATTGTTCAAGTTTTTCTATCGGTAATGTTAAATATATTTTGAAAAAGAACGTTTCAATTTTCTGTTTGTTTGGTAGATCTAGGCTGCAAGCTATTTTTGGGAAAAGGAGTAAACATCTTTTTCGGAAAAATTAAGAAAAAATATAAGAGAATACATTTGGAAAAAATGTTTTGTACAACGCTTTATTAAGTTTTTTGTTATTATTGTAAATGGAAGACGCGAGGCAATTGCTGGTCAAAGGGCCTGTAGCATCTTGGATGCGGTAATGTTCTTCAGATCTTTCTAAATGTATAACATTACCGTGAACAGATTCGGTTTGGTTAATGCAATATTTAAATTTGTTTAATAATTGTTGAGCAGAATTTCTTGAGAGCGAAGGAAAAATATTGATACTTAAAAACAACTGATTGTTTCAAAGGTTAGAACACATTTATAAAAGGAACGATTAAAACAGCGTAACACTTGTTAATCTAGGTGGGGGAAAAGGCTTGAACCAGTAGACGTGTTTGTTTCTTAGTTTTCTGAATTTAGGACACATTTTAAAAAAGAACAGCTTAAATTTCGCAAATTTTCACTATACAGATACTATTAAGGGAAAGGATTTGATCGGAAGAGTTCTGATGTTTGAAACTCGCATCTTCGGTGAACTGACAATTCTGGACCAAAAAGAAAGAGATTCAACAGTTTTGAGGACTTGGCATATAAATTTTCTGACAATCAGATTATATTTTTTATCAGTTTTTAATCACATTATCGAGAAGGAGATTATAAATGGGATAGAATTAAGGGGTTAAACGGTAAGTTGAATAAATTATAATTTATTCAACCAAGTATTATAATAAAAATTATCATAATACAGACTACGGCATTCGGGAAGGAGTAAGCTTTAAAAGAGAGTAGGTTTTCATATCTGCTCACTTTTTCTTGAAATTACTTGTAAAAACAAGTATACGAGTATACGGACTATTAAAAAAAATTGAACCTTTTACCTTGGGAACAGAAAAAAGAAGCGACCAAACGCAAAATATTAATTATTTTAAATGTTAAATTGTAAAAAAAAAATTATCTACATGTATATATTAATGTTTCCCTCGTTATGTATGGATTAAAAACATTTCTTTAATAGAAAATCTACGATTTTTGTTACTTTACAAGGTTAATACTACTTATAGCCTTTTACTATGGTTTTCACATTCATTCTGGCCTTTCACAATACTCTGCAAAAAGTTTAACGAATCAATTTTTTAAAATCTGTTGACTGATTTTTTAATGTTGCTCTCACACATCCTAATGAAACAATTTATTAATAAATTTATTCACAACGAGATAACAAGAACACAATAATTCTCAGTTCTTTAAACCTTACCTTAATTTACGTTTTGATTAATAGTAATATATGCATGTATTTACAAGTACAAATTATATAGAAGTTTTTAATTTATTTAAGTTTTGTTTATTTTTTATCTAATGTTTTTTGTTTTAAAAAAGTCATTTTACTTCCAGTTTTAATTTTGTTTTGCTTGTGGGTTTTGTAAATCTTTTTGATAACTTTTCTTCTTCATTTTTTCATTTTAGTTTTTTTTACTTGAAGATAAAGAGATGAAGTCTCTATCTAAGTATGGTTATTTTTTTGGTGTTGCTTGCAAAAATGTAATAGAAAGAAGTAGCTGTTCATTTATTTATTTTTATCCGACTACTCTAACTTCTTTTATAAAGTTGAAGATGACAGTAATAATCGCTAACAATAACATTAATTCAAATTAAAAACAATAAATGACAACAGATTTCATTCAAAAAATATATTTTTATTCACATTTATTACGATTAATTATTTTTGTAAATATACAGACAGTATATATTTTTTTCTTTGTTTTTGCCAGTGATATTCAACTGTACGAAGTTTGAGTTTCGTTGTGATAATGGTCAGTGTATTTCTTCGGACTTAGCGTGTGATTACAATGCCGACTGTTCTGACGGAAGTGATGAAAATTCTCTCTTATGTTCCGGTAAGAATTTAAAAGAATATAAATATACTAAATGTGTTTTTAAAAATTGTGTTAAATGGACTTTCTTCTGCTGATTAGAGCCAGTGTATGTAATTCATTATTTATGTATTGAAGTGGTGTATTAATTTTTTGATTTAGAGTGTCTATATCTTTCTTATGGCTGTAAGAATATGAGGCACCTGAGGAGGCGCCAGTCAGTCTCTTTTATTGAGAATATGATATTTATAAAACAAAGAAATCCTTCGATGATCAAAATGATGATCAAATTGTAGTTCTGAATGTTACCTTAATATTTGGTTCGCTTATATGCTGATGTGAAAATATTCAGGTCATTGAAGAAGACAACGGAAAACCGATTCAATCTTCCCGCTTCCTCACACACATAAGTAGGATGGTTTTTTGGATGGTTTTTTCGGATGGATGCATTTTCGGAGCGTACGTTTCCCACGAAAACGGTTAAAAATGGCTGAAAAGGAGTATGGGTATCATGTCAACTGGTGAAACTATGAGATTGCGTCATGAGATTATGTTGTTTGTAAATCGTTATTTTTCTGGTTACAGCATCGAAGAAACTGACATCACTACAAATTCCTCGTCATTTTTATTTTAATTTCTTTTAATCTCTCATAATTTATTTCAACAAATTTCTTATTCTTTTTACATTCATATTGTTTTTCATCCGTGTAAATAATTAAACAAAACTGGTGGCCAATTACACGCTTGACGCATTATTTTTGATGTACGAATCTCCATTTATATTTATTATGGCTTGTTGGTCTTGGTAGAATTTCTATATAAAAAAAGTATTTACAGCAATATTTTCAGTTCATAATGCTGAATGGTTTGGGTATATAATTAATCTGTAACAGAGATTCATTACAAGTATTGCGATTCATCGTCAGACTGTACGATTTTGTGCGTTTTACACAAGTAAACAATCTTTACACAATTAACATATTACAGATTTTAATTATGTGCATCCATTTTTTAACCGGTAATTGTTAATTACAAACGCTAATTAATAATAATCAAGGTAATTAATCAATAATTACAACAAATAACTTGAAGCGATTACACCTAATAATAATAAACCCAAATTATTTTTCTGTCATTTTATCTCAGGTGACTAAATAAGCTATATAAAAATCATAAAAAATTAAATTTTACAATCATTAATAATAATAAAATATTTTGCGAAGCTTGTACTCTTAAAATTAGTTAGAATTCATGTAACTGTCTTTAGAGATAATCAGGTAACTATTATCAAAGTGAATAGAAAGGAAATCCTATGATCATCTTATGATTCAAGTGAAAATTTGTAAACATAATTATTTTAATATCAATTAAAATTATCGTTTCAAAAAATACAAATTTGAACAGTTAAGATTACTGACTCTCAGGATATTAGGAAGGAAAGGCCTGAGATACTTCAAACTCAGAAACTAAAATAGATATATTTAGCAGACTGAGTGAAGATGTTGCTTGTGTTCGAATAACTGTGCCTAAATGCACCTTCCAGTATTCAAAACTTATGCCGCTGGATCATTAATGTTTTTCAACAAATACCTTACCCTTACTGTTACGTTCACTTGTGTCGCCGGGTGTTGCTACCTAGCGGGGGCTAAAGCTATGATCATACGATGGTTACACCATGTCCTACGTCATAATACCGCAAGGAGTGGTCATTATGATGTAGCGACCTTCTATTCGTTCGGCGCCAGAATCTGACCCAGAGCGGTTGTCTTGTACTTTCAGTCCGGATGAACGCTTATTTTATTAATACACTTATAAGTTGTGAAGTTTAATTATATTTGTTACGTTATACGTTAGAAGTTCAATAAAATTTTATCGAAATGTGAAGACGACAAGATATTAAATAACAATTCAATAAGCAATAAGACGTTGTTTCAGTTCATCACCTATGCATCTACAGTTCATACTCGCTCTAAAACCTACCACAAAGGTTTTATGGTCCTCCACATCACTTAATCCGGCGACTTGATCCGACCTTACAAATCCTGCCTTGCGAATCCTACGACTTGATGGTTAGATGTAGTGGCGAAATCCGGCACGGAGGACCATAAAAAGTTTGTTATGGCCTTTGCGATAATAATAATGTTGTAATGAAATATTATTACAAGTGGTAACATGAAATAATGTTATCTTTGTTTGTAATCTCGACAAGTTTAACAAAGTATTATTATTACTTAATTAACAAACATTTTTAACAAAATATGTATTGTACAAAGTAAGATAATAATCTAAGATGTTGTATTATTTAAGAAAAACTACAACTAATAACATGAAATAAATGATTTTAAATGTATATTGTACAATATGGTATAAATATCAGAGAAAAAAAATTAATTATACATATCGCCTACAGTTAAATTATTGAATCAATAGTTTCAAATTATGTTCATATCTGCTATGTATAATACAACAATAAATAGTAATGAATAATAATAATCATACAACTCGGATATATAAGTTGCTTATCAGCACTATTACCTTTGTAACAAGTCAGTGCATCTTAATAATAACTTTTCTAGTAAATCGGCTAATCTATACCGCTTATTGTAGCTAACTCATATAGATATTAGGATTTCTTTAAAACTGTTGTTTGTGAGTCCTTATGATGTCCAGGTGTATTCATTGGCAAGTATCTCACTCCAATGAGATTTAGTGTAAATAATGCATAAATATCAGAAATCTATTTTGATTGGGATAATAATCCTCTAAAATAAATAATACGTTAATATCAGAATATACTATGATTGGGATCGATAATGCGTTACAATGAGCATATGTATATATATGCTTTATGTTGTGCATGTTTGTACATGTATGTACTATAATAGCCAGTCTGTAAATCGTTTAAAAGTGTAGAGCAATATGAACATGATGTAATAGTTACATTGATATGCATCTATAGCTTGTAACAATAATACATTAATCAACAGATTAAATCTAACATGAGATTACAATTATAACTTGAAATCACAATAATAACATAATGTATTAAATCAAACAATAAATCTTGAAAATATCATCACTTAAATTATCTAATTATTTATTTAAATAATAAAATTTATGTTAATTGTTAAAAACACAATTTATGTATAGGTCTCTTTAGTGAACATCTGCAACTCTGACTAAAATGTCAGAACCCGGATGTTACTGTGTGAAAACACCATCTGTTGCGCTGTTGAAGATAGTACAGATAGTCCATCTCCAAATGGATTGTATAAATTTTTGGAGCAGTTGCCATCGACCTAATTGCATAATTTGATAATTGAGTTACCTTTTGATAATTGGGCTCAGGTAAAGATGGGAAAGAACATCCAATAAGAAAATGTCCTGGTGAAAGTGGTACTGGGTGTCTATTGGTTTGTGGAAATAACAAAAATAGGGTGAGAGTTAAGACAAGCCTAAATTTGTGTCAACATTGTATAAAATTCCTCGAAGTTGAGAATTGTTTTTCCTATTACACGATGTATATGATATTTGACACTTTTGATTGCACTTTCCCATAAATCACCAAAATGAGAAGGTGAAGGAGGAATAGATGAGCAAGTAATCCCTTGTGGTGTTGAAAAGGTTTGAATATTTGTTTTAAATTTGTCTGACTTTAAAAGTTGGTACAAGTTGTACAAAATGTTTCTAGCAGAATGAAAGTTAGCACCGTTATTAGAAAATATTTTGGCAGGTGTACCTCTGCATGAAATGAGTCTTTTGAAGGCGGAAATAAATGATTGTGAAGTCAAATCAGAAACTAACTCTAAATGAATAGTCTTAGTGACTAAACATATAAAAAGTGCTATGTAAGCTTTACTCAATGCTTTAGATCTCTGCCCACCATGATGAATTATAACTGGGTCACTATATCTACTGCACTGTATATCTACTATATACTATATCTACTGAGAATGTTTGAGAAGGAATCACTCTAACAGGCTGTAATTGATCAAATTGTTGGGATTGAGTTTTTGCATCAAACTTGAAGCAAGTTAAACACTGATGAATGATTGATGAAATGATTCTTTTTGCATTTATTATCCAGTATCCCTGTTGCAATGAATGATGTGTTGATTGTACACCAGAGTGTAAGAGTCTTAAGTGTTCAGAGTTGATAATTAATTTCGTAATGTTAGCACTAGGGTGTAAAACGATAAGATGTTTAACGTGATATTATAGGAGAAAACTTTGAAGTCTTCCTCCTACACAGATTAGACCTAAATCATCAAAGAATGGATCTAGTGAACTAAGCTTACTTTGTTTATCAATAACCTGATTATTTTTAAGATTCTTTATCTTATTATTGAAATACTTGGATTGTGATTGACATACAAAAAAGTGATGAGTATGATCTAATTCCTTAGTGGTTAGAGTAATAAAGTTATGTTCAGATGGCTTTGATTTAATATTGTGAATGAATCTGAAACAGAAGCTAAATGTTCGTAATAAAGCATGTAAAGATGAAAACCTTTGTGACTAATTACGAACAACATTAGATACACATGAAATTAATATAATTTTACGCATTTCTAATAAGCATTCAGAATTTAAATTACTATCATTAAACGTAATATTACGATCTGTTGGCCAATGGGAAGAAGATTGTAATAGCCAGTGGTGACCATGCCACCACAGTGACATATCAAGTAATTTACTTGGTGAGTAACCTCTAGACAATACATCTGCTGGATTATCAGAGGAGTTGAATGTAATGCCAATTTGTAATTGAAGCGTTTTGTTGAATTTCAGAAACTCTATTACCTATAAATACTTTCCAACTCGAAGAATGTCCATGAATCCAGCAAAGTGCTATTGTGGAATCTGTGTGTAAGTGTATCTTGTCAAAGTGTATCTTTAATGTTGTAGATACCTTCATGAATAAACAATCATGAAAGTAGTAAACAACCACAGAGTTTAATTCTGTATAATGTTATATGTTTTAAGGAGGCAGTTTGGATTTAAACATAGTTGATTAGATGTATTTATATGGTTGGTGAATAAGGTGCATATAAAGGCAATAATCATAGCCCTTAATATAGGCATCAGAAATCCATGTAATTGAATAGAATGAATTTTACTATTATTGTTAAAATTAATGGATCTACAAATTAAATGACTCAAATATAATTGATTATACAGTGATAGCCATTGTATTATTAGTTTAGGTAATATTTAGTCCCAGTCAATTTTGAGTTATCATAATGATTGCATAAATTGTTTGTATAAAAATATGATAGGGCCAATGAGTCATAGACACCTGCTATGATGGAAAGATTCCTTTCGGTATAAATTTTAGAATTTTTGTGATTAATTTTTTAATTAAATTTTAGTACACATCTTAACTGAATTGAATTAATTAAAAATAGTATAATAAAGACAAAATATATATTATAAAAAAACAGCTGTTGAACTCAACTAGATTAACATATTTATATGCTTACATAAGTAAGAAGAAAAAAGTTACATAGTTTGTTTCATTAATAATGTGGACGTGAAACTGAACATGTAGAGAATATCACCTGGATTTTGGTGAACTTGGCCTGCTGATATGCGTAAGTATGTTTAATGAAAAAGCCAACGGGACACCGCAACTCCTCACTTTTAATATTTTTGGCATGGGAAGCTTTTAAGTTTGGAAAATCGTTTTTGGAAATGTTTTTAAAAATGTCGTTTTTGGAAGAGATTTGTGATTCATGTCAATTCTCCTACAACCATTACAGTTAAGGTTCTCAACATACATACGCCTGCTTATCCCAAATATTTCCGGTTGGTTGTCGATATTAAAGCTCACTTTATCAATGAGAATAAATTGGAATATATTGAAAATAGATCCCTATGCAATTATTCTACTTTTTGCTGTTTGGATTAAAGTTTCTCATTGCTCCTCAATTATGAATCTATACTTGTATACTTATGTAACAAAATTTCAGATCTTTCTTAAAAATCTCTCTGAGTGAGACAAATATATTAACCACCTTAATACCACCATGAGAGGTCAAGATGACAGAGAAAAATCTTTTGAAGAGGTAACCGTTCTGTTAAATGAAAGTCGTCTTTATATACAGAAATATACCTTTTCAAGAATTGCAAGATACAGATAAGTCAATAAGTGAACCTATTAAACAACTAGACATTGTAAAATCTAAAACACGAAGTCCTTAAAAAAATGGTATTATTTTTATTAAATTCATTTACTCAAGAAAATATTGGAGGATAATTCTGATAGGCTAATGAAATATTGTGAATTAGAATACCAGAAAGCCTCAAATTATCGATAACGTAGTTTTTTCTGATTAAGCCATTTTTGTGCAAATTAAATTGTTAATCGCCTCAACAATCACTAAGTCGATTAAAATTCTCAATGATTAAGGGAAAAAACAATAATCAATTTTCCGCTAATTTTTAAGCAGTTATCAGTGAAAAGTCTAGTATAACTTACGCTAAGTTAACATAGTTTATTTATCATGTGTTTTGGAGGTTTTATGGCATATTTAAAAAAAAATTAAAAAATTAATCTTTTCGCAATTTTGTTTATCTTACAGCTGATTTTAACAAGATACTTTATGCTTTTTAGTAAACCTTACTAATTTTAGTACGTTTCAACTAATTTTATAGCTTACATCGTTAGTGCTAATAGTTATTACAAAATTTTAATTTTGGCGGCCATCTTTAAACGATGACCGATGCCCGATCACTTTGAAATTTAACTGATATTTTTAATACAGATGTTTTTTTCGAGTAGTTGCTGCATTATTCACCAAGACATTTTTTCAGACATTTAGTTAAACTAATGAGGGTCATTTCTGGTCAGTTGTTAATAAATTTAAACCTGACAGTTTCAAAAGACAGTGAATTTTCTGTTCTTCAATAAAACTGAGTCCTTTTCGTTATTTGTATTTCCTAACATCGATTTTAATAAATTTTAACGTGAGGTTCCTAAAAAACGGATATCTCTCGTAAGAGAGAGTTATTAAATCAATTTGCATGTGGGTGTGGCCAGTGAATCTTTTTTTATTTAGAAAAACCAATGAGCTTCTATCTTTCAACATAATTAAGTCTTCAGCCAATAAGGAGAAAAATTTGACACATTTTTAATAGTTCTGACTCTTTGAGCGCCATCCCATTCTTGTATTTTAACATTAGTATAACTTGGGAATTGTGAAGTGAAGTACGCATACGTTCTGCCGGTACAATTTATTACGTTATTGTGGTATGTTATACATTCCACATGTTATCAGTATTTTTAAAGTGAAGTTATTTAAATTATTAGATATTATTTTAACATAATATCTAGTACAGTCTTAATATGGCTAAAAGGCGAAGAACCTACAGCTTTAACACTGAAGGGGAAAACCGATATTGTTTTATTGAATAAAAGGAAAAACCTGTGTGTTTATTACGTAATGCTAGCGTGTCTGTTTCTAAAAGTGATGTAGAACGGCATTTTTGACTAATCACTGTGTAATAACGAACTTCGTTTAATTTCTGAACTGACAAAACACAAAGTGAAAGACCGTAAATCTAAATTACAATTGCAACAATCTGTGTTTACGAAACCTGTTCAGAACACCATTAACTTGAGAGAAGCTTCTTATAAAATCAGTTACGTACAAGCGATGGGGAAGTAGTAAAAGAAGCAATGATCAGTGCCGCTGAATTTCTTCTCGAAGGTCAAAAAGATAAATCTGCACTTATGTCTTCCTTTAAAGGACTACAATTGTCTCACCAAACTATTGCTAGGCAGGTTGAACACATTTTCAATAATTTGGAATCTCAATTACATCATGATTTGCAATTATCTGAATATTTTTCACTCTAGTTTGATGAAAGTACTGACTGATATTGCCGAGTTGTCTGTATTTATTAGAATTGTTTTCTATGATTTCACAGTAAAGGAAGAGTTTGCCAATCTGTTGCCATTTCACGGGCAAACTAGGAGAGTAGACATATTTAATGCGTTCCTTAAGTTTGTCAAAGATTTTTCACTTTCAAAGCTTGATGCTATAACAACAGAGCCTTCCATGACTGTTAGGAGCAATGGATTTCTATCTCTTTGTGCTAAGGATGAATCATTTCTAAAATTTGTTTCTCATCATTGCATTATCCACCAGGAAACTTTATGCGCAAAGGTTTTAAAGTTTGAATATGTCATGAAAGTTGTAACTCGTGTGGTGAACTATATCAGATCGTCTTCTGCACGTCATCGATTGTTTCGAAATATTTTGTGTATATCAGATACTCAGTACGTTGACGTAATTCTTCATGCAGATGTAAGGTGGCTTATTAGGGATAAAACACTAGAATAATTCTGCTGTCTGCTAGATGAAATAAAAATTTTTTTGAAGTCATTTCCCGGACGATATTATCACGAACTTGATGATACTCGTATATCATAGCTACTAGATTTATATTTCCTAGCAGATATCACCTCAAAATTAAAAGAGTTAAAACTCGAATTATCATAATATTTTAGATATGATAAGTGTTACAAATGCGTTTGTAAAGAAAATGAAGTTATAGATTACACATTTAAACAGAAATTCCCTTTCACACGTTCCAAATTTCAAATCAATTCTAGAAACAGTAGATGATGGCGAGTTTGATCTTTCCTCTTAAGTCAAGCATCTTGAAATTCTTATATTTGAATTTGACAATACATCTAGCCAGTTTTCAGTACTTCAACCAGTGATCATGTTTGTCAATAATCCATTCGCCTCCGCTGAAGTTAGTGAACTTGGACATAGGGTGTGTGAAATATTCGGAAAGTATAAAATTGAAGAACTAGAAATAGAAATTTTAAATTTTCAAGAAGACCTTTCTTTGAAATCCTCTTATGCAAGGTGTAGCAATATATGGACTCTGGTGGACAAAGAAAAATACCCCATTCTTCTTAGTGTTGCACTGAAAATGTTTTCGTGCTTTGGTTCAACGTATTTTTGTGAAGTTGCATTTTCATCAAAAAAAAGATACAACCATTTTGCACGAAAATGGTTAAAAAGTGACTGTACTTTAGTTTAAGTCCAAAGTGATGAAACCATGAAAATTGTGCAAAACGTTTTTAGTTTTTCTCATGTTTATTTTTTAAACATATACTTTAGAAAAACAGAGAACTATTCATGAGATAGTGGGATTTCTTAATGTAATTATACTATTTTGATGTGGTAGTTTGATAGTCTATTTTGTTGTTGATTTCAGGAAAACATTGTTTTAAGCCTTTTACAGTTTCATGTAAAACTTCAGAGAAGTGTATAAGCTATTGGAATTTATGTGACGGTAAGAAAGATTGTCCTGATGAAAGCGATGAATTTAACTGCGGTCAGTATAATTGTGATTTATTTACTTTATGTTTAAATTTGTATGAAACAATGTTTTATATAAACTAAAAAATCAAAAAATCAGCAAACCATATCATTTTGGTTGCTGGGGTTTATTTTGCCTTTGATTTTTGTTATCTTTTCCTACATAACTTTAAAAGTAAAGGAAACAGGGTACTTTCTCTTTTTTTCATTTTGCACACTTATTACTGCATTACTGTGTTATTGTATTTATTTAATTATAAATAACTCTATTTTCTAAATCTCTTTTTTTTTAAATATTAAAAGTGCTGTCTAATTTTGAATTAGCAAATGCTCTTTCAAGATTTACTAATATTTTTCAATCAGTCTTCTAAAACTTAATTTAAAGGCTAAAATTGCTTCTCGTATTGCCATGTTTTCTTTTGAAACTGAAATGGTATAAATATAATATATTATCTATTTCTCAATCTATTATTCTATGAACTATTCCAGTGAATAACTCAGAAGCAACAGCTTTTAATACTTACTGTGCTTAATCTGATCAATTTTCTCACGTTTATCTGCTCCTACTTTCTTTCTAGACTATTACTCTTATCTTAATCCTTTCTTTTCGTGATGTTTTTACCTTCTTTCACATATAATTTAATCACATAAAAAATAAAGGGAACAGTTAATTTGTCAAGAAGAAAAGAATTAAATATTCTAGCATTATGCCTACCTATACTGCAGTTTGTCTTTTTCAGTACTCCAGTAAGCTTAAGTCCAGTAAGCTTAAAGTTATATTTGTGGAAGCTGTGTCAACCATCGACAAAGTTGTGTCAGTTGGCTTCGGAAAGGATTGCTGTTTTTTTATCAGTTCATGTCCTAAGTTTCATTTGGAAACCTGACCCAAGTCTTTTCTACTCTTATGGTATTTTTAATAGAAATAAGCTTTTATTTCGTGGAAGAATAAATTACTCCCTTATCCAAAGGTAGATGGTTAAGTATAAATTCAGAATAGTCTTTTCACAAATTATATGAGTAAAAAATAGTCCATATTTTTATAATGAAAATTTTATAATTATAAAAAAACCATAGTTATAAACTACGTCTTTTAATAGAAAATCGCATTAGCTGTTTTTTTACTTCCTTGTACGAAGTAAAGGAAGTATTGTGATCGCCAAACATTTCGGTTTTCATATTTCAACGGAAATATCCATTTTGACCATCCCTGAATCCATTTTGACTAGTTTCGGCGTGACTTCAGTACGTACGTATGTATGTTATCTCACATAACTCAAAAACGTTTAGCCATAGGATGTTGAAATTTTGGCTTTAGCACTGTTGTAACATCTAGTTGTGCACCTCCCATTTTGATTGCAATCGAAATTAAAATTAAAATTTTAATTAATGAAATATTTGGATCTTAAAAAGAAGGCACATCGGTTCAATTAGACTTCATCTCCTTTTATTTTTACCTTTTTTTTTTTATTTATTTTTATTAACCCTTGATCGTAAAAAAAAAAACTTACAATAAATAATAATTCAATGATAAAAAAATGAAATTAAATAAATTATTAGTGAAATAAAATGTTATGTACTTTTAAAAATGTGTAAATGTCATTTAATAGGCATTACATATGTGTATATGTAATAGATGTGGTGAAACATCTGATAATTTAATATTAATTGAAAATTATAATTTAGAATTGTATTATTTTTGGATTTCCTAGTTTCATTTTTGTTTAATTTTATTTAATTATTCTGGAATTTCTATTTAATTTTACCTAAATTAAAGTTAACTACAGTAAACTATAACAACATATACACTGAGGCATGCATGCCCGATCTTTAATAAAGTGCAAAAAATTCTTATCTTTTAGTTCATTACTCCTCCTCTTATATTGTCGGACAATAATTCTCCCTAAGTCGGAGTTGGTCATCATTTCGTTTATTTGTTTTTTGTTGACAATCTTTTAATCGCTCTTTGGTTTGATATAATTCTTCTTATCTTAATTTGTGTAAAAGTTCTCTAGTTTTCAAATTTTCTCTCTCTTTATATTCATCATCTTGTCAATCTTTTTATTCTTTCCTTGGTCTTAATGTCTTCTTTCTCTATATTTATCATCCTCTCTTAATCTTTTTATTCTTTCTTTGGTTTTAACATTTTCCTCCTCTTTATATTTATCATCTTCTCTTAATTTTTTTATTCTTCCCTTGTTTTTAACATTTTCTTCTTCATATTCATCTTCTTATCGTTTTTTGAGATATATTTCTTCAGGTTATCTTTCTTTTCCTATATGATTTTTTATTTTTTATTTTTGATTATTCACCAAATAATTCAATAATAAAAACTGAATATTTTACACCGTTAGGTCGAAATTAACATTTGTAACCAGTATACACGAGTTCACTAAACGGAGTAGTTTAATTACTATTAACTTTTATTTATACAACAAACCAGAAATCTAAAAATTTTGTTAATCAGCAACTCAGGAAGATACGAATAATACTGTTCTATTAATACGTGTATTAAAGGGGCTTTTACTCTATTCTAATATTTAATGTAAAACTGTTGAATTAATAATTGTATAAATATTTGATGTTAATGAAAACTAATATTTCAGCAATTGTGTAACTGTCCACTTTATTAAAAAATTGGAGGATCGTACTTCACTTTAAAATGAAATTAGCTTAAATGAAGTGCAGCAAAAAATGAGTATATGTAATTTAGTAAGCGCACAATGAAGTCATGTGGTATCCACATTTTTATGATAGTTGATTTTTATGCTACAGATTTTATGATACAGAACTTATATTGATTGTTATAATACAGATTTTTATGTTAGTTGCATCAAATTTTAGTTTTACTTAAATTTTTATCTTTTCTCATAACACAGTCTATGTTGAGCATCTCATGAAGATTTTGATCGTTCTCGGTAAAACAAAATCCTGCGTCATGAAAACTTTATTGTAATTTTGATGAAATACAATTGTATTCCAGATCTTATGATTTTTATGTAATTCTATATCCCTACTTTTAAAATAGCTTTCCTGAAAAAAAAAAAACATTATTCGATAATTTAATATTTAATTTTTTTGCAAAGGTACACCATAATTAAATTAAGGAATTAATTACAATTTTATTTGGCTATAACTCTGGAACCAATTAAAATGAGTACCACTTATTGAAAAACTCTCAATTAGGACTTATTACTGCAGTTAAGAAAAAGCCCAAAATCCAATTTTTTTTTGGATTTTGGGCTTTTTTGGACACTTTTGGTTCAGTCGATTGCAATCAAAATGGAAGGTATACAACTAGATGTTACAACAGTCCTAAATCAAAAAATTTCAACATCCTACGGCTAATCCTTTTTGAGTTATGCGAAATACGTACGTAAGTACAGAAGTCACACCGAAACTAGACAAAATGGATGGTGAAAATGGATATTTCCGTCGAAATCTGAAATCCGAAATTTTTCGTTATAATACTTCCTTTACTTCGTACAAGGTAAAAAGTACGTAATTAATTTTTTTTTTTTACCTCCGGGTTCGCAGTCAAGCAATTCATTCCGCAGAGGATGAGATGAATGTTTTGTAGCCTGTGTGAAAAATGCAATGCCTGACCGGAATTCGAACCCGGGACCTCCGGGTGAAAGGCCGAGACGCTATCACGTAATTTAATTTTGCCAACGATCATGTAGAGAAAAGATTGCGGTATGTAATTTTAATAATAAAATATGTAATATTTTTTTATTAAGATTTAAAAAAATCAAAATGGTTTCTAATTTTATTGTAGCCGTCATATTTTGAATTAATTTACCGAATACCGTATTTGCTTGAATCTAAGCCGCTCCCGATTCTAAACCGCAATGACATTTTCAAGAGGTTTTTGTGAAAAAAAACTTGTTAAATAAAAATAAGGATAATAATAACATTTGTTTACAATGAAATTTTTTCAAAAAAAAAAAATAATAATAAGAATTATTTCAAAGGACTGTATAAAAAATAATTTGATAAGCTAATTATTAGTAAAAATAAACTGAGACAATAATAATTATTTAAAAAAAATTGAACCGACATGAAGTCCATCATGTAATGCGATGCACGTATTTAGAGTTACAAGATTCCCGCTGTCCCTACAGATGACAGATGACAGATAACAGATATTATGAATATTTGTACATTGGGTCTGAATAGTTTAAGTCGAGATATCTCGACTTTTGATGATTTTATTAACAGTGCTTACATATCTTGTGCTGAAACTCACATTACCTGCCCTACAGAAGACCATATACGAAACATCATCTAACGCGACGCATACATATAGAATATCAAGAATATATTAGAATACCCAAGAATAACATAGAAAATCACTCGCCGGACGCCGAAAACAATTTGTTTTAAATTTTCAGACCGATTTTTTTTGTCTAAATAATATTTTAAATATCATGTTTAAAATATTATTTAATGATAACATATAATCAGATAAACACTCACTTTGATTATCAGTACTGTCTCTAGAAGCAATGTCAACGTCATCATTATCCTATATTAGGTCATCCATGGCAATTGTGCATCGGTTTTATCCATGGCAATTGTGATACATTTTTTAAAGGAGTGATATATTATTTCATTCGGGATTTCATTAAATCGGAATCATTTTGCTTTTATTGAAGAAATTGCCTGTTTTATTTTCCTGGAGGCGGTTAGAGGATGGTTTCAGAATGTAACCATTTTTCGTATTTTTTTGTTACGTGTTCTTTGAAAGGCTTATACTAGTATAACACAAACTTCGAGTGGCTAGAGTTGGCTGATCATACCTCCCGGGATATCACCAAGTCATAATTTTCTTTCTTCAATTTATTTTTTACTGAATCCGCTAATTTCCTTTAAATTCATTCATTGCAAGCATGTTTTTAGGTTTTCGAAGAGTTCCTGGCCTTCTATTCCATACGGCATTCAATAATTTCGGAGTAATCTTAGAATTACTGTGGGTAAGCATTATCACATCATTGGGGAAATTTTCGGTTTTTTTGGACAGGGTTTTCTATCTAATACTAACATCGGCGATAATTTCTGACCGACTGTCGTAAATACATAGATTACAGTTACACGTTTTTTTTCTTATCCTGTACTGTTTTAAGTTCTCTATCGCCCTTCGAAGTTACATATAATTATGCACCATATCAAAGTAAAAGTTGTATCATTACCGACATTCTTAAATTCGTATGTTTGTTTAGCACCAAGTCCAAAATATGGCCGGGCTCCTTGGCGCGAGTGGTAGCGTCTCGGCCTTTCATCCGGAGGTCCCGGATTCGAATCCCGGTCAGGTATGGCATTTTCACACACGCTATAAATCCTGCTCTGTAGCATGCCTAATGGTGGACCCAAAGATATGTACATGCCAAGTCCAAAGATATAAACGGGCTTATCTTCAAAATCCGCAGGAAGTTTCTAGCAGATTGAAGTTCTCCGTCTAAAAGAAAATCCCTTACTTTTCATAAATTTTCTCAATCAGCCTCTTGATACATTAAAATTTTCAATTTTTAATTTATCGTGGATTCTCTTCTCTTCAATTGTAACATTTTTTATTGTTAATAGTAATGCTTTAAATCGAGCAACTATTATAATTAACTATTGTAACCATAATCAACTACTAGAGCAAATCTTTTTTTTTGATCGTGTAAAACCCTTTGTCGCAGATTTGTAAGTAAAATCAAATCACGTTGTTTACGCCATCGACAACATATTTTTCTTCAATGTCAAACTTTCTGGTAGCTGATCTATTTCCGCTTTCTTCCGCGTATAAAATTACCTTTCCTGTTTACACTGGCTTTGTGGTGAAATCTTCTTTATTCCATTGCTGGTATACTGATGATAAGATTGATAAAAATATGAACGATAAAAAATACAATATGTAAAACATCAAACAAACAAAATTGGAAATAGGTAGGCTAAATGAGATAGAGTGAATTCCTTTTGAATGGTAATTTCAGTACATTTTGAATGATAATTTTTCTGATCATTATTAAAAACTAAAGAGTTTTTAACCTCTAAAATAAAAAGAAAGGATTCATTGTGTTTCCTTTCTTGCATTAATGATCCACGACCTACTTTCAATGAAAAAACTTATTAACTCTAGAGAGAGAACGTTTTTATTTTCAGTTGTTAATTTTTTTTTAAATGCTAATTTAAATCATAATAATATGCAATATTAAAGGAACTGAAAAAAAAACTAAGAGGATTTAAAAAAAATCAGTAATAAACTTTCTTTTCAAATTAAAAAAAAAAGTTCGAATCTAAGTCGCACCGGATTTTTACTTCCTTGTACGAAGTAAAGGAAATATTGTAATCCCAAACATTTCGGTTTTCAGATTTCAACGGAAATATCCATTTTGACTATCCCTGAATTCATTTTGACTAGTTTCGGCGTGACGTCTGTACGTACGTATGTATCTCGCATAACTCAAAAATAATAAACTGTAAGATGTTGAAATTTTGGATTTAGGACTGTTGTACCATCTAATTGTGCACCACCCCTTTTGATTGCAAACGGCTGAACTAAAAGTGTCTAAAAAAGCCCAAAATAAAAAAAAATTGAATTTTGAGCTTTTCTTAACTGCAGTAATAAGCCCTCATTGAGAGCTCTTCAACGATATACCATACGTGGTACTTACTGTCGTTGGTTTCAGAGTTATAGCCAAATGAAAGTTTAATTAATGAACTATTTGGATCTTAGAAGGGGAGGGCACATCAGTTCGAATCAGACTTCATCTCCTTTTTTTTAACTTTTTTTTAAATTTATATGTATTGATTAATTAATAATTATTAACCTCTGATTGTAAAAAGAAATTTACGATAAATAATAATTCAATAATAATAAAAAAAATATATGAAAAATTATCAGAAGTTATTAATGAAATAAAATTTTATGTACTTTTCATTTTAAAAATATGTATGTATGTGATTTAATAGGCATACAAGGAAATCATGTGGTGCCCCCATCAGAGTTTTTGGATATTAAAAAGAGGAAAAAAAGTGCGGCTCATATTCGAGCAAATACAGTAATACTGTAATCTTTTTCCAGGAATTATCCACCTTAGGAATACGTTATATCAATCACTTTTTATGAGTTCTGGCATCGTTTCTATTACATTCATTCTTTTTTTTAGGTATTTCTTTCTTTTATTTTTGTGTTTTTGTGTGTTGTCCACTTTTTGAATTCGCTCTCTCTTTTGAATCTTTGGTTTTCATTTTTTAATACCTTCCTTTGTCTCCGTCTTTAATAGTCTCTTTTTTTTATGTAAAAAAAAAACGATTATATGAGTATTTTTTAAATTCGTGTAATTTTTTTATTGATCGGTCAGTGACTGAAATTTTATTGAATTATTTTTTCTAAATAAAAATGTATTTATTCTTAAAAGAGAAGAAGGTGATGATGGTCAATTAAATTTATTTACTGAATATAGAATGAATTTTGTAGGTTGTAAAAATTACAACTCGTCATCCATACCCGAAATTTTTCAGATGAAAGGCAAGAAGTTAACTTCGTTATTGTAATATTTTTGCAATTTTGAAATAACTTTCGCTTTTTATGCTGAATTATAAAAAAATTTAAATAACTATGTGAATCTGTTCACAAAACTTTAATAATATGTTTAAAAAAATATTCTTGTCGTTTATTTTTGGCGGTAAGGTTTTTTAACTATTGGATTAAGATTCGCTGATTATTATTTCTGGACTTTGGGCGATATTGATCTCGTTGGTCTTCTCACTTGAGAAAAAAGAATTGGTATAGTGTACACGTTTTCTAATGTACACTTATTTTATTGCGCACAACGTCTTTGGCGTGTTGTTTTTTTTACCTTCGTTTTTATGTTATAAATATTTCTGACTTTTTCCTAATCTTTTATTTAATTAGATTTCAATGAGACTTTTTAAACTTTTACGTACGAAACTTTGGCAATAATTATTTTGTGGTTACGTGAATGAGTTATGAATTCTGTTTAACCATTCTTTTGTAATTTTACAAGTTATTGAAATTAATTTATTTTATTTTGTGTAGGTAACTTTACATGTCTTCAAATTAGAGGTGATACACCTCAGATGTTTCAGTGTAAAAATGGGCAATGCTTGTTACCCGATAAAGTGTGTGACACCATTCAAGATTGCCCGGATGGAGGAGATGAAGATCCTAATATGTGCAGTGAGTATACAACTATGTACGTACATACGAGTACATATATATATATATATATATACAGAGTAAGTAAAAAAATATGGAAACCTCTCAAAAACTTTAAAACTGTTTCAGATAGAGTACTGTAACTTTCAGGATAAGGTATTAGTCAACTATCTTATCTTTTGATGAGAAATAAAATTTTAACCTCTTCTTGGGGAGAGGGGGTGGACCAGGGGATGTAACTCAAATATTTTAAATAGTAACACAATTACAACATGATACAACATTTTAAAGATTAATTTAAGAGAAAAATGGTGTAAATGAAAAGTTGGTATGATGTTTGTAACCAAATTGGCGGCGGAATATATTTTAAGACCGGTCAAGTATGGTTAAAGTCCCGTGTGTTTTCGATTGAAAATAAATCGAGCAACGATGTGAGTTACTTAGTCGATTCCATTTTTTCCTATAGGGATCCCGTTTCAATTTGAGACATATTGTTTTTATCCTACAACTAATTCTACAGAATGAATTCAGTAATATACGAAACACAATTAAGAATACTACTTAAAAATAAGTTGTGATGCATTTTTTTCATCACATATCTTTCGTTGACATCTATTATATAAATGGTTTGCAAAAAACATCACCTCAACATAAATATGTTTAGGCGTAGAGTTGTATGCAGGAAAAAATGTCTTATATTGAAATATAAAAGAAACTTCGTATAGTAGTAAAATGATCAAATAAAAGTTTAAGATTGACAGAATGTGTTTTGATTTCATGTTTTGCATTGAGTTGACGGAATTGTCCATAGAGTTCCATGTATATAAAGTAATACTTGCTCCTATAATCTTTTTTTGCAAAAAAAAATTATCACTAATTTTGAAAGCTAATTTCTATTTACACTCAGATTTTTTCGTTATCTATAGTAAACGCTTTTGCATCAACCTCCTTCTTCCAGAATTTACTTTTGTAAGAAAAGATAAAACTCTATCAGCTCCTATATTTTTATCTTGTAAAAATTGAAAAAGAAAACTTGCTGATTCAACCTTCAGTCATTTGTATTAATGTATCTTATTTCAAACCTCTAACTTCTACTTACTTTTAAAAAAAAAATGTTAAACTTAAAATACATGTTCATTATTGGGAATAACATTGCATCCGCCAACAAATTAAAAACAAGTATAAAATGAATTATAATGACATTCTTGTTTTCTACTATGACGCTTATGAATTGTATAATTAACAGAACGAAAAATTAATTTTAAATTTTAATTATTTAATACGAGAATTTACTTAATTTTATTTAAATTTATGGCTACTATGCATTAATATGTCTTGTAATTGGGTTCAATGAACTGGAGAGATATCAGATTGAAAAACGTTTATGGTAATGCAATTTTTAACAGAATGATAATTTATAACATCATTTAAAAAAAACTGAAATTAATCGTTATTGTTACCTAGCTTCTGTAATATAAGAATTATATATGGTGTCCTTTCTGGGAAAAAGGAAATAAGATTTCTTGTTTCGTTTCTGACGTTGAGGTGATATGGCCAATGCTACCGGACAGCTGATTTTGAAGGTATCTTTTCGACTGCACTCTAAAGCTATTTTCCATCCGGTTCTTTGATCGACTAAACTGTAGAATTGAACACAAAAATTAATTGAGAAGTGTGTAAACTATAAACCGCAATATATAAATTGGGCTGAATATAAATCTGCTAAATGTGGTTTCAAGTAATTTTGTACGTCAGTGATAAATCCAACGCGATATTAGTTTACTAAATCAGTTTAATAAATGGATAGTTCAATTTTAGTCTTTTTATATAAAGGGTTTTACCAATTTTTATCTGAAAAACGCTGTCTTTCAGAATGTATAATTAATTTTTCCCAATTCACTTAACTTATAACATACTAATCACTATTAGTGTGAATTCACGTCTCACCAAAACTAAAATTGATCGTACAATGTTGTTGCAATAGGCTCTGTTCTTTTTTTGTTTCAGACGATGCTTGCTAGCCTACTGATATTTTCGTACTTTTTACAATGTTTATCAATGTACCGTAATCTTTACATATAATAGTGTAATTAATAACAATTTAATTTTAACGTACATATTTTAATATTAATTTTTATTGTACAAAAAATAAATAGAAATCAATTGAAGATTTTACCTGTTAACTTTTTCCCCAAAAATTACATCATTGTCATTGTTCGCATCTTCGCGAGGGCGCGTCATATGCGAGTAAATGCGGTAAGTGTTCATCACTTACCGTACGAACGCTTGTACTCACATAAAGATAGCATCGATCTATGTAAATAGATTGCTAGCCAGGTACTGTACAGAATGCGGTCCGGTGCTGAACGGAGTTTCTTCCACTCTCATATGTCCAGCCAGACAATAATTGATACAGGCCTCATTAGAAACTCAATTTTTTACATCATTTTTCTAAAATGTGCGCGTTGTGTAAAGACTTCCATTTATGGAGTATAATTATGTAGTAATTTTGCCTAGTTTAAGTTTTAAATATCCAGCAAACCATTAAATTTATATACCCATTAACTTATAATTGAATAAGTTATTTGCATAAATAAGTACATAAAAAAATTAATATGAAATTCTTACTATGGTTTGAGTATGTAAATAACCTCACAAATTTGTTCAATATAGTCTTTTTGAATAGAAATTAATACAAATAAAAATGAATCACAGATGAACACTTAACGTATTTACTCGCATACGACGCGCCCTCGCGAAGATGCGCACCTGAAATTTAATGGTGTAATTTTTCGGGAAAAACGATAACGCGTAAACTTTTCAGTTGGTTTCAATTTATTTTTTGTACAGTAAAGATTAAATACCAAACTGTGTACTTTAAAATTAAATTTTCATTAATTACAATATTATATACAAAGATTACGGTACGCTGATAAACACTGCAAAAAGTACGAAAATATCATCAAACTAGCAGGCATCGTCTGACAAAAAAAAAAGTAATAAAGAGCCTATTGTAGCAACACTGAACACTTATTTTAAAAGATTAGCAAGTTAAAATACTAATATGGTACATAAGAAGAAGAAATCTTACCTGTTTTTTAATCTTCATCTCCAACTTGAGAAGGGGCGTGATCGTCTTCAACGTCCCATACCGCAGAGACTTCATTTCCACCTAGGCAAGCATTTCTTGAAACTCTTATCAACCAAATCATTTAAAGTAAGATCCCATGCAGCCAAGATCAACCCGCATATTAATGTCAAACTAGTGGAAGACTATTACGTCTTCCTGTATGAGTCGTTTCATGGACTGTAGGCCCCATCCAATCTGTATAAGAATATTTCAAATAGGCTTTGAAAGGCCGATTAAGTTCATGTCTATTCATAAAACGATTTTCGAATAATAAAACGATTTTCTAATTAATAAGCTACAAAAATTTCAAATTTCATTTTGTGTGGTTAAAATAATATTTGTTCCAGCAAAACATAAGTGTCCAAGACGTTATTTTCAATGTAACAGTGGCCAGTGTATAAAATACGATATGAAATGTAATGGTGTTAGAAATTGTGTCGATGGAAGTGACGAATTAGCAAGTCTATGTGGTAAGTAAGACTGTTAAAGTATCAAATCTGTAAAACATTTTGAAACTTTAAATGACATAAATAAATCCTTCTAAACAATAATTGATTGAAGTTATCGCATTTTTTCAACTTATGGAAGTTCCGGAATTCAAACTCGGAACTCCGCATCACATGCCGAGCGCTACTTACTTTACTGGTACAGTTACATAGACTGATAAGTCGCTAATGACTTTAATTGTTGATGCGACAATAAATAAAAATATTATATTATTAAATGAAGTGCAGCAAAAATGTGTACATGTAATTTAACAGGCGTACAAGGAAGTTATGTGGTGTCCACATCAGATTTTTTCTGATGTCACGGATGGAAGTGACTCGTCAATAATGTAGTATACCTATATTGTAGCTACAGAAATATTTTGACGGTTGAAATGAATCACCTTTTCCTTTTTACCTGAATGTATAGTATAGTTCTTGTTTCTCTTAATCTTCTTTCTGTACCAGATTACTGTAAACTGAAGCAGCCACATTCAGTTGTTATTAATCTTTTACTGTAAGCGTGTCATATAGTGCGTGTATAGTATTATATTTTACGTATCCCGTGTAATTGATTTAATAGTGAAATGATGTTTTGACTTCGTGAAAAACATTCACGATAGAGGAATAGGCGCACATTATCTGGCGGTTAGAGAGTGGTAAAACTAATAAGAACATTGCCCAAGAATTATGCGTAGGTCATTCGACAATGTTGGTGATATGGAAGAACCGTGAAAAAATTAAGAAAAATTTTGAAACAAATTCTATGAAATCAAAAAAATTACGGCCTAGTCAACATAATCATATAGATCAAGCTGTTAAAGTGGTTTAAATACCAGAGAGCCAGTGATATCCTTATTATCGGCCCTATATTGCAGACTAAGGCGATCGATTTTTCTGAAAAATTCGGTAAACCACGTGAAATAAATTCAACTTGGATACAGCGGTTCCGTCAGCGTCACGATATTGTGTCGGGGAGAATAAGCGGCGGGCCCGCAGCAACTCCAAACGGTGTGTCAGAAAAATGGCTAGAAACCATTTGGCCAAAATTAAAAGAGGGCTATTTGGAGGAAAAAACGTATAATGCTCATGAATCCGGTCTTTTTTTTTAACTGACGCCAGAAAGAACCTTTCGGTTTAAAGGCGAAACGTGTTCGGGGGGGGGGGGGGAATTATCAAAAGAATGACTACCAGTACTAATTGCTACAAATATGACGCTGACAAAAATCCTTTTCGTTATAGGGAAAAGTGCTAAACCCCGATGTTTTAAAAATTTGAAATCGCTTCCTGTTATGTACGAAAGTAACAAAACAACTTGGATGATAAGTGACATCTTTACGTCTTGGTTACGAAAATGGGACTGTGAATTAAAGATTGAAAATAACAAAATACTGCTTTTCATTGACAACTGTCCGGCTCATCTACACATTGAAAATCTTTCGTGATAAAGTTAATGTTTTTACCACCGAAAACAACAGCAGTCTTACAACTCTTAGATCAAGGCGTGATCCACTCTTAGATCAAGTCGGTAAGAGTCCACTACAAAAAACACCTAATTTTACAAATGATACAGGATTTAGATCAGAGGTTCCCAAACTTATTTTTCTCATAGAGCACTTTCAAAATTTTGCTAGTTCCGGTGGACCCCCTGCAGCTACATTTCTACCATATTTCCAGTCGACGGAAAATGTGAAGATTAGATCTAACTATGAAAATTTGCGTTACGGCTGAGTTCCACGAACTAACAGCTTCCGAAAAAAGTAGGGACAAAAAGTTCAACCTTTCTCGGCTTTCTGTTCTTTTAGGGAAGTCTCTAATAATGGCTCTGTTCAGTATTTAATTTTTAATACGTACCTACTACACGCAAACATTACAAATATACTTATTACAACATAAATATATCTTTATCGCAGGTGGGTTGGAAGAGATTTCTTTTAGGAATAAGCCTCGCCTTTTGTACCTACGTATTTTTTGTAATTTGTGCAATTTTTGTTTACTGACGTGTACAATAAATTGTCAAATAAATAAATAAACAATAAATAAAATAAAAGTAAGTATAACAAAAAAGCAGGTAAGTACTTACTACTTTTTCCGACACTGGCAAACGCTAACATCTATTCACTTTACTTTTCTTTTCGAAATTCCGGAAACAAATGAGTAACGTTTATCCTTGGCAATCGTATTTATATTAGTGAAGAATCAAACAAGTTCATGCAAGATTGCTAGCACACACACCACAAGTCGTATTTCGTCCCTTTGCACGTCTGAACAAGCGTTGCGGACGGCGGCGGCGACAGCGGCGGCGCTTTGCAAGTCTCGACACGTTCGTTGTACTGAATATGGAATATGCAAGTTTTTACAAGTAACAGTCGCTGAGCTTCTCAAAACATTATTTGCCTAGATTGATACGCAAAGTCAAGCCAACATTTTAGTTCTTCACTATCGAAACCAGATGAATTTTCGTGAACCCCGCTTACGAATTGTGAACCCCCATTTTTTTGTCACGCCAACGTAGACCCCCGTCGAGTCTCCCGTGGACCCCTGGGGGTCCACCTGGACCACTTTGGGAATCAGTGATTTAGACCAAAAAAAGGATTTATAAATAACTATTCTGGATGCTATAATTATGTTAGAAAGATCATGGATGAGGTTTCTCTGCTGATTATAAAAAATTGCTTTCCACATGCAGAATTTTTACCACATGCTGACGAATTTACTGACATCGCATCCGAAGAAAAATCTTTAGCGGAATGAGGCATTAGTCTGCAAAACCAATCCTTGTTAAATGCATTGTTTCAAGATCATCAAGAGGTTGACGAAGATTCAGAAACGCATGAAACTGTACAGATGATGACTTAGTGGCTTCAGTACTAGCAGAAATAGACGGGGACGTAGGAAATGATAAGAAGATAATGAAGCCAAATCTTTACCCGCCAAATCTTCCAGAAGTTATACTGGCCATGAAAACCGTTTGCCGGTTTTTCAGTTTTACAGAAATTGCTTATGAAGAAACAAAGAGTGTTTGTTTTGATTTAGAAAAGAACCTTCAAAAACTGTATTACAATATGAAATGATCGAAACAAAGCAAAATAACCGACTTTTTACAACTTTTCTCTGTCTTATTTTACTCTACCGTATTTGTATTTATTATTGCATATTTTTGTTTTTTTTTTAATATTGTTTTATGACGGAAATAATTTTTTTTTTTTTATTTTACTGTATTATAATACACGTATAGATGGCATATTAAAGTAGTACCACTAAGCTACCTAAACAACGGTTATTGTGATTATCGGTTATAATGACCTAAAATCGTCGGTTCCTTGAAGGTATTTATAAACGATATTTACTGGTTGTTTGTACTGGTCTGAATCTTCTTATTTCAAACAGAACGTGAAGTTAAATAAAAAGGTTCTGATGATGAAATCCTTTAGAATTATTCTATTTACTCATTTTCATTAATGTTTTAGTTTTGCTTTTTTGTTAATTAGTTTATGATTTTGGCAAAGTAAATGAGAATTTTTATTTTTCAGAAACTCACGTATGTAGAGATCGTGTGCATAATTTTCAATGTAAAAATGGCACTTGTATAAATATTGGATTAATGTGCGACACTAAAACTGACTGCATTGATGGAGAAGATGAAAATCTATCTACTTGTTGTAAGTGTTTCATTCAATTTTTGTTTGATTGCTAATAATAAAAATGTAATAACTGTAATTTATTATACCATTTGATGATATTTTTGCAATAATGAAAAATAATCTGTCGAATTGATAACTATATTAATCTCCAGCAAAACTTAATTTTGGTAACAGATAAAACTCAATGTTATCTTTCTTTACTGTGAAGAAATATGACATATAATGCTTAGGAAGTAATTTATTTTTTTAATAACAAAAATTATTTAAATTTTATTAATTAACTATTAATACATTAAATTCAATTATTAGTGAGATATACGTTTTGGAAAGGATTTGTAGATAATAAACTTTTTTAACCCACCGGGTTGGTCTAGTGGTTAACGCGTCTTCCCAAATCAGCTGATTTGGAAGTCGAGAGTTACAGCGTTCAAGTCCTAGTAAAGCCAGATATTTTTACACGGATTTGAATACTAGATCGTGGATACCGGTGTTCTTTGGTGGTTGGGTTTCAATTAACCACACATCTCAGGAACGGTCGAACTGAGAATGTACAAGACTAACACTTCATTTACACTCATACATATCATCCTCATTCATCCTGTGAAGAATTATCTAAACGGTAGTTACCGGAGGCTAAACAGGAAAAAGAAAGAGAAGATAATAAACTTAAAAACAAAAAGTAAAATTAACTTTAAAAATATATAAAATAAACACTTTATATCTTTAAACAAAATGTTTGTTCTATACGTTATCTATTGATTTGAAAGCTAAAGAAAAGAGTTGATTTTAGTTGAACAGAATTTTCTGGGCCAAGTGACATTTTTATGTTGAAGTTAGCTTTACTGTATGTATTTTATGCAATGATCTGGTTATCTTGCGTTGAAGATTACGCCAGATAACTGTGTTGAAGATTACTGATTACTGAGAAATTAACTATTAACAGGTACTGTTTGTGATGCTGCAGAAAGACTAACTGCTGCATCATATATACAGTGAAGGGTGCATCTAATTAAGTTTACACCGTAGTAAAGATTTATATCCGAACTCCCAAAACAATAAAATTATTAAGGTTTCGGCGAGAGTTTGCCGTCAATTGAAAACATCGAAAATCAAAATACCACAATTTATTTATTTATAGTTCTTCAAAAAGACATTGTCCGAATAAAAAAACTACAATATGTATGAAAGGCGAGATAATAATTGTTATATAATTTTCCTTCTTCAGTTTCTCAAACACAACAATATGCACCGTTAAAAAGTTTAATCCTATATATTGAATATTAAATATTCATAAATATTAAATATTTTATTCCTCTACTAATATTGTAACTAAATGGTATAACATTTTTAAAACAAAACAAATATGAAATCATCGAGAAATAATTGGAGATAACAATTTTTTTTATATACTTGTATGTATACTTAATAACACAACTCATAATAAATATTTCGTCAAATTTGCTCAAATACCGTATTTATTCGAGTACCCCCCGCCGCCGAATAAGCCCTGCATCACGATTTTCCGGACCGAAAATCTAAAAAAAAATCGAGATATACCGGTATTTTAAAGTGCAACAGATATGATAAAAAAAATACGTAAATACGATAATATTCAGAAAGTAAAGCAATTAATTCGTTCATTTAAATTACAATATTAATATTACATTAATAATTAATTACCTTAATAATTACCCTAATTATTACATTAATAATTAATAATTAATTAGTACTAGTTTAATTCAGAATCAGTAGGCCAGTAAAACGAGAAGAAAGTATCATGTTGAAAAGGATCATTTCAATACACTTTTTAATATGGGATTTTATTTTTAATTAATCACTGTCACTGTCAGTGTCTGTAAAAGAGTTACCGGTAGTCTCCACGTCGCTCTGCCAAAGGTGATCGTCTTCACTAACATCAAGTTCATTAGATATTTCGCATTTTTTAAAACTTTTCCTTACTAATTCCGTGGAAATACCTTCCCAAGCATCTTTTATCCAAACACAAATCTGGTGGTTAAAATCTGGTGTTTGATTCTTCCTGTAGGCGTGAGAAAGAAATTTTCATCAGCCATCCATTTACTGTACAGTTATTTTAATGCAGATTTGAACGGTTTATTAATGCAGACATCTAGTGGTTGCAATAGAGATGTCAATCCGCCTGGAATTATTACTTGGTCTGTCATACCCTTTTTTAAAATGTCTTTCACTTCATCAGTCGTATGCCTCCGATAACTATCCATTAATAGGATACTGGTATTTTTTTTTTATTAAGTAAATCTACTGATTGCTTTTGCCATACACTCCTGATCCAATCTAAAATTAAAGTTTCGTCCATCCAACCTGATTCCTGTGCTCTGATAATAACTCCATCTACCTGTACGGTAGGAAGAGTTTTTCTTTTAAAAACAATGCACGGAGGTAATGTTGAACCATCATAAGTAATGCAAAGCATAACACTACACCTTTGATTTTCATTACCACCATTGCGAGACGTAACATTTTTTCACCTTTTTTGTTTGCGGTTTTGTCAAATGGCATTTCAAAATATACAGGGGTTTGATCAGTGTTTCCTATTTGAGAAGGCAAATAGCCTTTATCTTTTCTAAGATTTATTATATATTTGTGAAAATGTAAAATCGTTGAGAAATGGTCGTCTTTCGTCTTATTGACAAATCATTTCGTGCAAAAAATCGTGTTATCCATCCACAGCTTACTTTAAAATCAACTTTATTCAATGATTTAGCGATTTCACGAGCACATGATTGACACATTTTTGTCGTGACAGCATAACCGCATTTCCTTTGTTCTATAACAAAGTCATACAATTTTTTCTATGTCTGTGAATTTTGGTTTTAAGCCACGAAAAGCCCTTTTATTACCAGTTCCTTTCACCAGAAGTTGTTTCTTCTTACTTCAGTCTCGAATGAAGATTCACCTACGTCAAATTTTCTTCCTGCCGCCCGATTTCCAATTTTTTCAGCCTCTTCTATAACGCGGAGTTTTTCATTTACTCTAAAAGATTGTAGACTCTGTTCTTTTGTACTCATTTTAATGCCGTAATTAAAATAAATCACCGTATTAAACTTTACAAGATAAACTAAACAGATAAAATATACAAAACCGTCCACATATACAAACAGTACAATGACTATGGCAAATAGACAAGACGACGATGGGTAACTGATACTGTAACTGTAGTGTCATTAGAACCGGATGCAGCCTATACAAAATGAATCAGTTTATAAAAATACCGTAACTTCGTTCCCATCGATAATATGAACAGGATGTTAATAATTAAGATGTATTCTGTATAAGCGGCATCCGGTATTGATAAACGAAGCCTAATGTAACTATATTTAAGTGATTGAATAGAAAACGTTTACTTTACATAAATTATCCTGGCTAAAAGGCTATGTTTCAAATAAGCCCCGCACCCTTATTTTTTCTCTCCAATTCCAAGAAAAAAAGTGCGGTGGGTACTCGAATAAATACGGTATGTTGATTGAAAATGCAAAAACTCTTGCCGGCCCGATTTCATACTTTAAACTTCATAAATCCTAATAATTCATGATCCATAAGTGAGTGTTCTACTTCTTTACTTGCTTTTGAAAGACGATAATTCCCAATGCAAATCATATGAGTGATCATTCTAGTTCTAAATCCTAATTAGTCATTTATAAAAACTTCTATGGTATAAAATAATTTGATGTAATTCGGGAGTATCATGCAAAATAATGTGCATCTTACTTTATAGAATTATTTTCGAATTTTTCTTGAAAATACACTTAATTTCTTATCTTTGAATTTTTGACAATGTTTAAAGTTAATGAAACAAAATTTTGATCTATTATTTTTAATTCATGACAATATCAAATGATTCAATCATTGAAAATAATTATCTTAAAAAATATAAATGGTTCCGAATTTTCATGGTTTAAAAAATAAATTGTATTCTAGAAAATACTAAATCTGAAATCATGCGATTGGTTGATTGGACGATATATCAAATAACTATTCATCTGTTAATAATAAGATTCTTTTTATTTTTATGAAAAAACAACTTAAAAATTCTCATCAAATAAAGCACTCGATCTTCAAAAATGAAAATCTTTTTTTTTTTTTTACAAAAATAAAAAACTAGTATAATCTCTTTTAAATTTTACTCTCAAGTATACTCTAGCTAGTACTATCAAGTACTGCTGTCTAGCGGCGCGATTCGAAAACGGGTTAAGAAAGAACTCAGAGTTAAAACAAAAATTGTTTAAAATTGAACATTTTCAATTAAAAAAACTCGAAATAACAAAAGATTATCGAAAATAAAACCTATATTCATTAATAACATCTATTTCTGCGATGTAGCTTTATTTCATAAAAATAATTTTTTTTTTATATTTTCAACAATTTCAAAAATTTTGAATTGTCGATTTGTGAGTTGGTCAGAGTAAATAAGTCTTTCGGAAAGTTTCCGCCGTCGGAAAAACTCTCGCCGGCGTCGTTCTACGGAACGACTTGATAATGACACTAATTAAAAATAAAAAAAAAATGCATTACCTGTATTATTAAATATTTATTAAATTAAAAACATTATCCATTTCTAACTGATTTTGCAAAGTAAAATTCAAAAATAGTTGCAAAATACTGAATAAGTTTAGTTATTTTGTTATGGGCAATATTGCATGTCATAAAAAAATGGAAAAAATAATAATTGGAACATTCTATTTATTAAGAATATATATATTTTTAACATAAAATAATGTCTTATTCAACTACATAAAAAAATATATTAAGCAATATACAAAATAATCTACACTGATGTTATATACCAATAATATAACATTTTCTTATTTTTTACTTTTATGTGGAATCAAATCTCCATATACCATTGCAGGGTTCCAGCATCCTTAGCATCAGGACTCCAAGATTCTAATGTTCTGAGAAATGTATTCGACATTTTTCTTTAATTTTACATTTCTAAACATCACTACATCACTAAAATCTTGTTTGACAAGATTTTTCCTGAAATAAACCAATATGTGAATATAGAAAATATACTTTTAGTAACATTCAACATCTTGGAAGACCTTAAGAAGTTCTCATAATGGAGTTTTATAGTTCCTCCTTGTTTGTTACCACTTTCACAAATGATTTTCTGAAACAAATACTGCTAATTTTGGTTGACTTTACTTGTAAAAGTTGGTGTTTGGGTTATAAATCACTTTCCTAATATCAAGCACAGTGAATATACATTCTTAAGTTTTGGCTTCTCTTAATTGTGGAAAAAGTTATTTTAAATATTTGAAGTTTTATATTCTTTATCCATGGGCTTTACAGAATGTTTCATCAATCCTAACTTGATGTGAAGCGGAAGAAGAAGAAGGATAAGAATCTTCAGTTTAACAATAACAAAAAAATTTGATTATCTGGTCAAAACGAGTTCTTTTTGGTCAGTCTTTTTTACGAAAAATAATCACAAATGTTCTCAGGAAAATTTATATTTACATCATTTCATGTATCATCAATGTCACTAAGTTCAGAAATTTTAACACCCATTTCAACAGTAGAGTTAGTATCAGTTAATCTTCTTCATAATTGGTCAAGAATGTATTGCACGTTCAGGTATTCAATTGTATGGTCTTTTAAATACCGTTCTGTGTTTGTAAAATAAAAGTAGTAATCATCAAAATTATTTGTAGCCTTACGCCACACTATAGGGACAGCAAACAGCACACAGCTTCTGCTGCTTTTCATTCACTGAACTAGTTACATTACAGCTTATAAAACAAACATGAACAGCCCAGTTTTACAAGCAATATACAAAATTAGCTATTTTCACTCCTTTTGCTTTAGAACTACCTATAATTTTAATACAAAAAGTCCACAAATATGAAATACTTATCTGGTGACATTTTACAAAATGTCAAAATGTGTGAGGTGAAAATTGACATTTTGAACTAAAATTGCACTTAAAAAAATATATACCCAAACAAAAACAAAGGCTGTCTCTCTACTGGTAGTAAACACAGAAGAAAACATTCCTGTATCCCAATCATTAACCTGTCGAGTTGCCAGCTGTGACTCAGTGAAAATATTAAATTATGGTAAAGTGGCAATTATATAGTAATATAAAAATGTAATGAGCTGGAACCTTTTAATGATTGATATTTAAATAAAAAGCAAGATGAATTGTACAAATTTAGTTTGTTCCATCTTATCAATACATTGCTGACCAGTCTAATAAACTAAACTGTATTTAAAGAAAATATGATTAAATTTTACATGTTTATTTTTTATCTCTCCTTATTAATCACTTATAGTCATACCACTAATGCATATACACTTCAACTGATGGACTAAATTTCAACAACAAATGCACACACATGGCAATCAAATATTTCCATGCTTTAAAATTCTGCAACCTTATTTGGAAGTTTCTTAAAACTGAAAATTGTTTTTACTCCATTAAAGAATTCCTTCTCTTACTGTAGGTCGTTTCTTTAGAAAGCTTTAAGTTAAGGTTTAATTTCTGAAATACTTATGTTCAATATCCACTTACCAGGGACTGGTACTTAAAAAAAATAATGAATACTTTTTCACAAAATATTGTTTACTGACAGAGTTAAATTATTTCACTGTAAGTTATTATTACCAAAAATTTACTTTTTATCGGTTAAACCTTTTTTACCTCATACAAGTTGTCCTTTGATTTAACTTTGGTGCTTGTTTTATAGGTTACCAATCTGATTTAAGAAAATTAACTTTAGAAAAAGAACATTTGCACTTCATATAAATAATTTAATTTTAGTTTTAGTATTAACCTAATTAGTTCTTAAAATAATTATAATTTCTGAAACATTTGTTTTTGTTTTACAGCAATTCATAAATGCGACAGTGGAAGAGACAATATAAAGTTATTTCACTGTAAAAGTGGCCAGTGCATCAACGAAGAATATGTCTGTGATGGTAAGAAGGACTGTGGTGATGGTTATGATGAAGATAATGAAATGTGTTGTAAGTAGTTTTATCTGATAACATCTTCATTAAAGATTATTTTTTTATTATCAAATTTCTACTGTTACTATCTTACTTAAGAATTTTTTTTTTTGCTTGAAATTGTCACATAAGCTTGTACCTGTTAATAATCAAAATCAAAATAACCCATAAATCCAAAAATAAAAAAAAAAGAATAAAGTAACAGATATTCTTCAGAAAATTTATTTTTGTTTAATCCCTTCAAAAAAATTTTTGTATTTAACAATGAAATATTTTTAATTTAATTTTACTGTTTTAGTAAATAGAACATGTAATGAATGGGAATTTAGATGCCAATCTGGTCAATGTATTTGGAAATCTTCAAGTTGTAACACTAAGAGAGACTGCACAGATGGTAGTGATGAAGATGATATATTGTGCCGTAAGAATATTTATTTTTTATTAAATTAATGAATATAAAAATAATATATAATTCTTTTTATTATTTTAATTTAGGACCAGACCTATGCAATTTAGGACAGACATGTGTTTTACAACACATTTCAACTGAACTTGTCAGATGAAGATTTCACCAAAGATAAAGAAACAAGAAAGGTAACAGAGAAAAGTAAAATTTCTAGTGTGCATTTTCTTGAAGTCACGCATAAAGAGAAAAGTAAATCTTGTACTAAAATTTTTCTGTTTCTTATAAATAAGTGCATTGCAGCAGCTTGTGGCTCACCGAAATCAATTAAACAACTTAGGAGTGGCACCCTTCTAATTAAGGTGAGTAATGAATGATAAACAGAGCTGGAAGCTATGTACCTAGATGCATATAAAAGAACAAAGTGATAGTAGAGCCCCACAGTACACTGAATTCCAGCAAGGGAGTGATTTTCTGCCATGACTTGGTTGATATTGAACTGTCACAAGAGCTATTGCCACAGTCAGTGTACTGCAGAGGATCATAAGGAAGGAGAATAGTGTTGATATGCCAACATCTTCACTTATCCTAACCTTTCCGACTCCAACTGTTCCTGAGTGAATAAGAATTGGCTACCTATCTAACCGTGTGCTACCGTATATACCAAAACCAAGACGCCACTTCCAGTGACAGGGTTTTGATCATTACAAAGATGGTTACACCAAGAAACAAGTTTGTGTGCGTTGTGGATGTGCGGGGCATGATGATATCACATGAACTGAAATAAAAAAAATTTTTAATTGTAAAAAGTAAAAATCTACATTATGCCAGGTCTTGAGACTGCCCCCTTTATAAGGAAGAAAAAGCTATATTAAAGATTTATACCGAGCAGAAAGTGACCTAACCTAATCCTATTAAAGGAAGAAAATCTCTTAATACTGTGTCTGCAAGAAACTCACCTCCATCCACATGATGACGTATCCTTTCGCGGTTACGTCTGCGAAAACTCTGTCCATCAAACTAAAGGCAAAGGACGTAAAGGTATGGCTGTTTTCCTGAAGGAAATATTGTACTAGCTGCTCGTGTTTCGCTCGCGACAAACATCCCTGCAGTCTCAGTGAAGATAGTGGGGCCATTTCAAATGAATATCTGCAATTCATACCTTCCGCCAAATTCCGGTATCAGTGAGGATGGGCTTCCAGTCTGTTTTCACAGGTACCTTTACCCTGCCTAATAACTGGCAGTTTCAACGCCCATCAGAATTAATGGAGCTCATCTTCATGTTTTTCCGAGACATTATAGTTGAACTACTACGGCAGAACTTAGGTCTCTGTTTTTTGAATGGTGGGTCGTACACGTTTATGTCAGCTTCATCGGGTACATTTTCGTGTATCGATCTGCCCTATGTTCAGCATCCCTACTCCCATATCTTACCTGGCGCGTTTCCAAAACCTTATTTGGAAGCGATCACAGACAGGTTATCTCAGTCGGTAGTAGTGATTTGCATCTGAGTCAACCACGCTGATGGGTGGTTCGGAAAGCTGTTTGGATCGGATACAAGGATTACTTTGTACAATACAGGAGTGGTAGCTCGATCCACCAGCTTGCCAAGTTTACACACCTGATAATTGATAACGCAATTAAATTTATTCCTCTAACATCTAGAAAGTCAAGGGGGCCTACTGTTCCTTGATGGGACAAAGACTGCCGGAGTGCTCTAAGGGATCTTCGTAGGGGTTTACATAATTTCAATCTAAGGCCTACCACAGAATTACTCTGCGCCTTCAGCAATGCGAGGTCATTTGCCGTCGAGTATTTCGGTGAACTAAATAGATATCACAGCTGAATCATGTTGGTACCATTTCTCGGACAACTTCATCATTGGTTCTGTAGCGAAAACTTCGGGCCATGTCTGGATCAGGACAATCTCCGCTGCCGACTGTGCTGAAAAGCAACGGAAACCTCGTTACGCGCCAATGGATGTGGTGAACCCTTCTGGAAACTCGTTTAAGTCAGTTTCACTTAAATCATCATACAGACGTAAGTTTACGAGATATAAGTTGCAGGTCGAAAATATCCCGTTTGTCATCGTAGACTCACGAAATGAATGTTATCAGGAGCAGTCAAGATCAATTGCTTCACTAGGCATCAGAGCTTAGTGCCTTATCTTAGTTCTAAATATTCAATTAACCTCCAGTTTTGCTGTTACGCAATGTTACCCAACTTAGCGGCCTTCTCTCGTAAATTATTGCTTTAGTCTTCGTAGATATCGTAAAAAATACATGAATCTTATAAGAAGAATTTTATGCAAGGCACTCTTTCCATGAGTGTGGGTATCGCCTGCAAGGCACTCATGTAATAAATGCCTTGCAGGCGATTAGTGACGTGTGCTCCAGACACCCTGTTGTCCGTGATATACAATCTATTATTTTTTAAATAACTCAGCAAAACAGAAATATGAGCTTTTGCTGGATCTCAACCCATATTGAAATTTCAGGCAATGAACGTGATGATAGTGGGGTCGGTAAAAGAGCCTTATTTGCAGCCTCCTTTCACTAATCCCGTTGTCTTCTGATGACCTTGTCTGTTTTCTTAAGAGTGATCCATGATGAGTGGAAAAGTGAATGGAATGCTACTATCAACAATAAATTTCGTCCATTTAAGAACACTGTGGTACTGTGGAGCTTCTCATGCAGAAATAACAAGAGGAGGTTGTTATTTGCCGTTTGAAAATAGGACACTCTAAAATTACTCATGGATACCTCATGAATCAGATCGATGCACCTGACTGTGCTCACTACGACTACCAAATAACGATACACCACATCCTTGTGGACTGTTACTGTTATGCGGCATTACGTCTAAAGTTTAAACTAGGGGCTAACATCCGAAATACCTTAGGCAACAATGAATCGATCTGATGTCTTACGATTTCTTAAGGACGTGCATCTGGATTCAAATATTTTATTTTAACTGTAATGTGTTTCTCCATTTATGCCTTTTGACGTATGGCAATTTTGTTGTTTTTGTTAGCTTTTTAATATTGCCTTTATTTCGGTTTTATTTTGGATTTAGCATTCTGCATAGGTGTTTTACATCTGTTTAATTTTTAAGGTAAATTTTAATTGTTCATTTTTAATTATTTATTGTATTAGTTTTATATCCGGGCGCTGTTAACGGTATGTCGTTGCGCGCCCAAGAAAAAATCTACCATAACGTCCACTACATATGACCTCTCACCCAAATTCCACCACAATTTTGAATATTAACTCTCATTCTGCAACTTCCGTGGGCTGCATGTAATAATTTAAATACTTTAAAACAATGATTACACCAGTGTAAGCCAAAAGTACACAATAGTTCTGCCGATTGGCAAGATACAATACATCAAAAACCTTCCAGTTTGATTAAAATCATTCATAGTAATTAGAACGCTTACAAGAGACTTTCATTTCATTATTTCAATCAGTATTTCTGCATTGAAGGATAAAACAACTATGGCAGTCATTTGATTTCTGTACAATCCATAAAAAATATAATAAAATTGGAATCTTTAATAAGAGGCTCTTTTAATAACCAATTCAAAGAGAACCTTATTTTTCATATCTCTTTGATATTGAGGTCACCTTAAAATGATAAAAATGATTTCTTTTATTAGCTAAGTAGGGAATTTGACATCAAAGAACAAATCATATGTTAATATCACATTTATAATAATTAATTGTAGAATAATAATATAATTTCTAGTATAAAATGAAGTAATTAAATACCTTTAGAAGTCATATTTTCATTTACCACAAGTAAATGAAAAATGATGTACAAAAAATTATGCTTTTAGCTGATTTTTAATGCAAGCTGAATTACCTGGCAAATATATTTATTTTTTCAAATTACATAAAACATGTAAAAAGGTTTCGCATCACTAAATTTTATTAAAAATAATAACTTGATGATAAAGTTAATTTAAACTGTAAAAATCAGCTTGCTCGGTGTTAGTAACCTACTACCAATATATAAGGTGGGCTTAAAGTTATAGTAATATTTGTATATTAATTTTTGCTTAATTTTTTATACACGTGTAGCCTACTTAAAGTTCATGGATTTGAATTTAGTTCAAAGAACTTTATTAATTAAAAAATTAAGCAATAGAATAAAATGTTGAGTTACTATTCATCTTGTTAATAAAATTTTTACTTCTTTTTTACAGAAAATAAATCATCAAAAGATACATTCTGGGCACATTTTCAATGTAAAAATGGTTTTATTATCAATTCTCATAAAGTTTGTAACTTTATTAATGATTGCCTCGATAATAGTGATGAGGATATAGCTTTATGCCGTAAGTTTAGAGATTTTTCTACTTTGTAAGAGGTAAATATTGTTATTACTTTTCATATTAGGCATTGCCAATAAAAGCAGTTGTATTATTAAAATAAATTTTGACAGAGTCATCACTACTAGAAATGGATGAGCTACAGCTACAGCTGTGTTGATTAGCTATTAGGGATTTCCTGAAACACAATAAAGCTATAAAATTTGCCAATAAATAAGTAATATCCTTTTGGAAAAATAATAAACATCTCACCTCCATATACGAAACACAAAGTTGCATCATAAGTTTTTTGTTTATAAAATCATGACTTATTGTTTTTTATTTAATAAAATGTATTTTATAGTATTATTTTTACTTAAAAAGATACAGCTGTTGAAAAATTCAGTTAATGAATTTACTCTAAATGAACTAAGTAGTTTGTATGATTGGAAAAGGAAACTTCCAAATTGGTTTTTAAAAAGACATACCATTTTAGATAGTAATATTACATGATTAATAAAAACAATATAAAGAGGCCAGCAATATTTCTTTATTAGTTTCTTAATGATTAGTACTGACTGTAAAATTAGGAAAGTAATAATTTGCATCAGATTCAATGAATACAGAATGAACAGTCAATTTTCAGATTAAATTCCCAGAGCTTGTGTGTGAACCAGATTGTAGATGGAAATTTGTTGTACATATTTGTTATATTCATTTATTTAGAGTTCAGTAAAACATCATTAGCATTTTAATTTAATGTCATGGAATGTAAAAAAAATGAGAATTACACAATACACTGAAATGAAATTTGCAAAATTATTAAATCAAAATAAATCATTACAGTTTCTTAACAGTCTATAATTTCACACAGTTCTGTGCAGAAAAAAACAATGAAGTGGTTCATTGTAACATTCTGCACACTTATTATTTTCTATTTTTAACTGGAATTACATTCCAAGACTGTAATACATTGAAAACATTCATCAGAAACCAAATTGTATTTTTAATTAGCTTTGAATTTAAACTTTATTTTGTTACTCATCATCAATGATTCTCCAGAATTGAACATAATTGTCATAATCATTAATAAATTATTTGTATACTGTATAATTCTTCTTGAGAGATCATTTCCATTAGTAGGCAACACCTTACATTAGTGAAAGTATAAGCACACCTTCTGGTTGAATTCTTAGATTTATGAGTCAAAGAAAGGTCAGCACTGCTTAAAGTTATTAATACATTTTTTTACAAATTACTAAATTTCAAACAAGCTTTCAAAATTTGAACCCTTAAATTAATACATTTTCAAATTAAATAGAATGCGTACTTTCAAGTTAATGAAACTTTTTCTTCCAAAGGTCCTAACTATCAGGTCCCCCTCAACGGAGTACCTAGTAACAATCTATCTTAGAAAACACTAAAAGATCTTAAAATATCTGAAAGTTAACATGCACTTAACAAAACAGTCCAGAATTATACAAATTAAACTGTAATGTTTGTGATAAACATTACATTATACAGAATGGTCACACATAAATCCACAAGTAGAACACATACAGGCATTGTATAATATAGAATAAAAAGTTGTAAATCATAGAAACAAGTACAAATAAACACATTAATCGTATATGAAAATTTTACACACAGACATACGAACCAGTATAATACACTTGAACAACATAAAATTAATATATTAAAAAATCTGACAAAAACAACATGCTAAATGAATAAGCACATCACATACATAATATGTTATTCATGTACATTTTTAATAAATTTTCTAACTTTTTAAAAGTAGGATGACAATGATAACAATGTAGTTAGATAATCCACCAACCACTGTTGGCTACTTCGAAGAAGCCAACAATTACATTGAAAAGGCATTTGGAAGAAAAATTCTATTTATTTCAAATAGAACCATTTATTATTTTGTAATAATTTTAAAATAAATCATTATCAGTAACTGAACAGCTTTTTCACAACAGCACCTATCCTTATATGATTTATAAAATTAATTATAAAGATGTTAAAATAAATCCCCAAAAAAATTTTTTTTAAACCTTCATCATCTTACATGAAACCAGTTGTGAAAAAAATTGATCAAAAATCATTATAACATATTGTTACTATATTAAAGAAACTGTCATTAAAAGTGCATATGACTTTTGTACTAATTATTTAAAAAAAAAAAAAAACATTGGATTTTGAAATATGAATTGTATTTTAAATATGGATTTTATGTATAAGGTTAAGTTTTGTATTTTAGATTGAACTGTTTTTATTTGTAAAAATCACAAAGACAGTTTAAAATTACTAATTAAAAAGTGTTTTACTTTGAGTTGTTATTGAAGCCAGTTTTATATTTTAATTTACTATGTGTTACAGAAAATAAAACTTGTACAAATTCTACTGATGAATATCCTTTTAGATGCAAAAGTGGTCAGTGTTTAGACAGTACTAGTGTATGTGATGGAGTAAAGGATTGCACTGATGGATCTGATGAAGAAATAAACTTGTGCTGTAAGTAATATGTTTATAAGTAATTGACTCTAGCTTATTGTTATAATAAACTTATGAAAAAGGATTTTTATTTTTAATAACTTTTTATTATATCTTCACTATGATAGAAAATGTTTTAGCACAGGTATTCTTTGGCTCATATTTTTCCAAGTGCTTCATATTAAAATATTTATGAGACAATTTTTAAACAAACAAAACACATTTTCATAGTAATATGAAAAAAAATTTCTTTAAAAAACCATTACATTGAAAAAGAGTATGATGTCATGAATGCCAACTCATGAGATTATTATGTTACTAGCTGGTCGAAGCAGCAAATAGGGAGATTCATTATCGTGATCTTTGCTATGTGGGGTGGATTGAGCCATGCAAGTAGATAGAATGATCATTAGTCTGGCTTATATCATGTATTGACTTAAATAATCAGTAGTTTCTCTTTGCTGCAGGCCACAGCTATAAAAAAAAAACAGTGTGCAACCAAATGATATCTCAACAAAAAGAAGATGCTGAGTACAGCTCAACATGCAGGAGTTTGGCTGCTTCATTGTAGCTGACTTCTCCAATCAGGTCTATGACTCCAGTTCCTGGGGTAGTAAGCTAAAATGGATTTTTAAGATCACCTAAATCTCATAAGTTTTGGACTCCTGGTGTGATCCAGCTGTTTTTGTTAACTTTGGGAGCTCACAGACCAAATAGCTCTTTCAAAGCTAACCTAACATAGTTGATCCCTATCTTAGTCGCCACTGATGTAGCTACAAATGGCCTATCCATCAAAAGGACACTAATAAATTCACTACCTCTTGCTCTCTCCTCAGTGACAGTAGCATCTTCGTAATGCTATTTTTGATTTTTTCTATATATTTTGTCTTTTATAACATTGCAAAATGAGAGTAAATGCAATTAAAATTGTTGTATTTGGTGTATGTTTCTATATCTCATTTTCACTCTTTATCTTTTTATTAAAAACATCATGAATGCCATCACAAAAAGCTAAACTAAGCCATTATTTTCTCTACCTACTGATAAAAAAAATTACTGACCATATATTTATATAATTAATTTAGATTAAAGCTAAGGTAAGCTAAGCTGTGTCTTGCTAAACTAAGATACTTTATTCAGATTGCTGATAAGATTATTTTCCTCCTCATTCATCTTACATACCAAATTCCAGTAACATGGGTTTTTTGTTTATAGGGGGGAGGAAACCATTTATGTACAAACTGTCAGACTTGCTTATAGGTTCTGCAAGATGTTATTGAGTGCGTATGCATACCTGTGCCCTACCAACTAAACCTCCACCTCTGATAGTCCTTCCCCTTTCTGGAAACTGCTGTGTGGCATTATTTCAGAAAGGGGGACTTGCCATCCTGCACCGGGCATCAGAGTAACCAGGGGAGGCCCCTGGACACTCACCTGCAGTCCTGTCCTCCACACCAGAAGTCTCAGGCGCCTGTTTGCTTTCTTGATTCTTCCTCCATCTGGAGCATCTCCATATGGACTAGGCAATATTAACCACAGCAAGCCAGAGTTCTTCTTTGGTTAGCCGGGAATCCATAAGTTCCTTGGGCGAGAACATAACCTTCTTACCCAGGAGTAATTCAAGTTTTTTTTTTTTTAATTAGCTCCAGAAAGTGGGAACTTACCTTCCTTCTCTGAGCATCGTAGTTACCGCGGATTCACTGCATCCAGGCAACTTTTTAAGCAGATGGAGTGCGGTGTTATTGAACATAAATCACACATGTATTAAAAATAATGTTTGCAGTTTGTTTGACACGTATTTAATTAATTCTATATTTTGGTTTCAGACACCAATAAAATTTTTATCTTATAATAGAACAAATCTAACGCGTAAAATATTCTTCATGTTTATATAACTTAAAATCAGTGGATTACAGAAAGCAATCTCAGAAGAACAACGCACATTTTGAAGTACTCTATAAATAAATTTAAATAGAGCAGAACAGAAATAACTTTGAATTGAAGAGGGAGAAAAAAGGAATCGTAGCTTATTAATGGTGCAAAACAAAACATAAATTGTTAACTAAGTTTGCTTTAAAATTCTATGTGAAACTGACTAGTCCAATGAACGAGCAGCTTGACCAATATTTCTGAAGGTCATTTGACTTAAATAAATAGTCAGACGATTAAATGATATTAGTCAATGCTAAATTTGTTAGTTTCAATTCAAAGTGCATAATAATTTCTCATGCTAGTATTAGTACCTGATGTTATACATCGTGCCACTAGTTAACACGTTCAGCGACCCAGAAAAAAAATGTATTTGAATTTATTAGTAGTTTTATATGTTTGTTTGAAGCAACATTTTTATTAAGAAAATAACATAATTGCCAAAATGAAAAAAAGAGTTATTAATACTGTCTTCCGTTTATATGTATTAATTGCAATCACTTTACATTTTTTAATTATTTTTTTTTAGGTCATCATTAGTTCTGATCAGCATAATCGAAATAATATTTCACATTAATATTATTTTAATAATTTTTTATAAAAAAGAAACAAAGATAAACTTTGAATAAATAAAAGAAATATGGAAATGGCGAGGATAAAATGTGCACTTTAAAAAAAAGTTAAAAATTGTCGGGGTGAGTTATCCATGGGCTACTTTAACAATTTTTTTTTTGTCTTCAATCATTTGACTGGTTTGATGCAGCTCTCCAAGATTCCCTATCTAGTGCTAGTCGTTTCATTTCAGTATACCCCCTACTCCCTACAACCCTAACAATTTGTTTTACATAATCCAAACATTGCCTGCCTGCACAATTTTTTCGTTCTACCTGTCCCTCCAATATTATATTCCAGGATACCTTAATATGTGGCCTGTCTCTTCTTCTGGCCTAGTCTGTCTCTTCTTTTAACTATATTTTTCCAAACGCTTATTTCTTCATCAATTTGCCAAAACACCTCTTCATTTTTCACTTTAACAATAGGATTGAAAAAACCTTTTCAAATAATGGTTCAACAAAAATTAACCTAAGTCAACTGTCTGAGCTTGAATAATAGGAAAATAAAATATCGTAGGGATTTAAAGCGTCAACGCGTCATCACTTGCAATGATGAGATATCGAGTCATTAGCGCTCAACATGTTAAGCAAATTCATTGGTTGCAGTTTTTGAGAGTTTGTTAGAATTATTCTTGCAATCTCACATGATTGGCCAAACCGTTTGTGATTTTTTACATAAGATAAAAATTATAAATTTAGGAAAAAATAAACAATAATAAAATGGAACCTTAGCACATAGTTTGAAAAAGATTGTTTGAGATCAGTAAAGTAATGAAAACTATTAAAAATGTATTTTACAATTTGTACAACGAAATCAGTCAAAACATTTTGGTAAAGAACCATCAAGTACAATAAAATGTCTGTCTTTCTACATTATTTCATGTTGTTCACAGAAATGGGCTTGAAGTAGCCCTCGACCTCAAACAAATAATACTTTTAATAGTCATTATGAACACATTATTTTTTTGTATTAAATAATAATGTAAATAAATACTCTAATGAAATGCTAAGTATTACTAATTATAAATTAAATAGATCGCGTAATGAATGGTAGCTACATTCATATTCTATAGATAATAAAAACACTGTATATCATGGACTGTAATACAGATTGGAAATACACGTGCTTACAGAGACATTATTTGAAAGCATTGTGTTTTAGTTTTAACACGTTTATTTTAATTTTATCATGTATTTTCATATTTTATTTTTAACAGTATTTTTTATTTGTTAATTACAACAGTAAATCGACAGTGTCCAGATGAAATGTTCCGTTGCAGTAGTGGAAAATGTCTCTTTAACGAAAGTGTATGTGACACAATAAAAGATTGTGATGATGGACAGGATGAAAATAATGAATTTTGCAGTAAGTGTTATGACAGATTATTAATGTAGTCTACTTTATAGACTAATTATAAGTAAATGAATATTTTATTCTGGTAAGTATATAATTATTTATATAAATAATATAGATCATATCAGGAATAGGTAACAGCAGGGGTGCACTCATAGATTTTCCAGCACTGCAACATTTGATTTTGTATGATAGCAGACTGTAAGAATATGGTCCACTGCCACAGGCAGCTGGCTTTATGTTGTGAAGATTGCACAATATAAAATATATCCTATAAGCAAAAGGATTGATATCCTCCAAAGTGATGGATTTTGTTTGTTTCATTCAAGTCTTGTGTTTTCAGAGCAATGTTTTTACATATGGCTCTAGATCCTAGTCATTCGAGTTTGGGTCTGCTAGATATAAAAAAACAGGTCATTGACTCACAGATCATGATCGGAATATGTTTAGGCAACAGCAGTGTTCTTCGTCACATACCATTTAAGGAAGTGGTAATATCTTTCATTAAAAGATATAACAATGAATACTTAATATTAAAATAAAACATAGGTCAGACCTTTTAGTTAAAACAAATTTTATGTGAAAGAACAATTTTTATTTTTCCCAGTAAACAGTAAGGGAAGGCATTCCGGCACCAGGACACCCCTGGACACATATTTCCCAGGCAATTATTCTTTCCTTTCTTCAGAAGATATAAATCAATATAATTTAAAATAAATATCATTTTTTTTTTTATTTTTAACCTTCTATTCAAGTATAAAAGGGTGAAGGTAAAATTTTAATGTGAAAAATTTTAGATGGTTTTGCTTTGATGGAATTTCAGATGGTTTTTGTATGATGGAGTTTTTTGAAGCAATTTAATTATCTTATTTGAAATAACTCTGTAATTTCTTTATTCAAGTTTACATTAAACACAATACAATTAGGGTTCATCAATATGTATACTTTTATTTCCTTTAATGATAGCATATTATGTTATTAGTATTGTTACAGTCTTTGTCTAAAGAGAAAATAATAGAAGTATACATAAATCCTTGTATATTACGTTGAATTAAACAGTTTTAAAACATGCACAAAAATAGTGAATTGTTCTGTCACTGTCTCACACACACATACATGGGCATATCCAGAGGGGAGACAAGGGGGGCAGCTTCTCCCTTCCAAGATGGAAAAATGAAAAAAAAGTATATAAATGACAAATTTTTGAAAAATTTTAAATTAAATAACATTTTGAAATAAACTAATTACAAAATAGGGATACCCGCACCATCTGTGAGAAGGTTTAAGAACTACTGTTACACGCTGGCACCATCTTAATTCTGGCAACAAGATTTTTCTAGAAGTTTCACCATTCCTGTCTTTCACAACACGATTGGAATATTCCAGAAGCTATTAACCAAGTATATAAGAGTGTATATATTTTTGGTTAGTTGGTGCAGTTGTTACTTTCACACAAGAGTGTAAGTAGTGATGCAATTTTTTGATGACTAAAGTTTGTTTTTTCATGCTGGTCACCTGCCATCCACTTTATTATAATGAATGGATATTAGAACGTTTTTTGGTTAGTAGGTTACAGTGATCTTTATTACATGCTTTTATTTTATTTGGAATGTATGTACTATAAATTTACATAAGTGGAACTCTTGCTTTAAAAGGATGTAACTTAAAATTTGTTATTCTTCATTGTTTCCTTATCTTTGTATACTTGCAAGAGTTACGCCACTAGGGATTCTTTTGGATCTTTCAACATAAAGTTGAGTTTTATATTTAAGTTTATAATTTTTATTAAGTTCTTTTAAATAATCAATTCATTTGATGGATCATTAAAAATAATTCTAAACATGGCCTAATTATCAATATTGTTTTTGACAATTGCTCAGATTTTATATCAGTAAAATCAGTTTGTTTCTAGTTTATTTTGAATTTGTCAGTAAAGAAAGGAAAAAATTAACTACCTTGTGACAAATTGTTATGGATATATGGAAATATCCATCTTGGGGTCCCTGAGTCCAAAAAAGTAGCTTTAAAAAAATGTCTGTGTCTGGTAAACTTTTTATTGATGCTTCTTCTGTAAGTTTTTAATGAGAAACTGAAAATTATTAGTCATAAACTTTGAATTAAGCTCAATTAGTCTAGTCGTATACTGCGTAAAACTCAATTTTTACAAAAATTTCAATTAGAACCTTCATTGTCAAACCAATGCAGCAAGATGCCATGTCCGCGTCCACAGCAATGTTTGGTCAATTTAAATTTCTTTTTTGCAGTGAATTTAAAATGAAAAAAATACTAGCAGCAGTGATGAGGATGAGGACAAGGAAGTTCAACCATTCTCTGGATCTAACTCTTGTGACTGCAAGGCCTTCTTCTATGTTTAAAATCAATGTGCAACACAGTGAAAGTGAAACTGAAGACGACAGTTGTCATGAAGATGATACTGAAAAATTCATCTGCCTGGTGATCATTATGCTGGTTGATAAGAAAAACATCTCTTGGAAAACAGCTGTGTACCTTTGAAGAACTATGATTTTGCGGCAGATACCAAACACCACAAGAGGAAATTCAATCACCAGTGGCTAGATGCATATTCACCATGGCTAACTTAGTCAAGGTGACTAAAAGGTGCTTTCTGTAAATGTTGTGTGTTGTTTCTGTCGTCAGCTTGAACAATCAGAGGTGGTTGGGGTATTTTCGATCAGCATTTCTTTTGTTCTTTTTCTTTCAATAAGTACAAGAATGTGCTCAATTGTTGCAAGGCACATATACAGTCTCAGGGACATCAGACTACAATGAATCTGCAAAATCTTTCATGGTGGATGTTTCAGTGGACATCCAACTTCATCAGTCTTCACAATAAATTAATAGAAAAAAAAGAAGTACTCTCCTCAACTGTTTCCTGCGTCATTTTTTCCAGCACACATTTATCTCTCCGAGGCAAAAATCTGGATGAAGACGTGATTGTCGACTTATGCGTCGTCTATGCCGTGAGTATTGCTGCCAACCCCATTGAAAAGTGTGACAAAAATCTGGATGAAGACGTGATTGTCGACTTATGCGTCGTCTATGCCGTGAGTATTGCTGCCAAAACCATTGAAAATCTTGTGACAAACTTACACCTAGACTCTGAAAAGTGTGTGAGGTTAGGCATTGACGGATGTTCCACCATGTTTGGGAAAGTGGGAAAGCAGGTGCGCAGATGATCTTGATATAAAAGTACAAAAAAGCCTTCTACTTCCATTGACCGTCTCACAAGCTTAATCTTGTTGTAAACGACTTAAACCTTATCCTAGAAATTCGAAACTGCTTTGAAACTATCAAGGAGATAATCACATTTTTTTTGCGAGTCTGTTTTACAACGCAAAGTTATTGTTAGCATTATTAAATTGTATGAGACTAGGCGGTCAGAGAAATACAAGAGCATCCGTCATTTTAAGGATCACTTCGTTGACATTGTTAATGCATTATAGATACCTTGACTGAAGAGGAAATTGCAGCAACAAGAAAAACCGCTAATCAAATGCATGCAGCGGCGTGTAGATCTTCATTTGTTGTCAGTAGCATTAACCGCAAAGTATTCCACTACATTAGAACCCGTAGCAAATGCTCTTCAAAAAAGACACTTGACATAGTCAAAGCCAACCAGCGCATTCAAACTATTCTTGTCATGCTACGAGTTCATCGGGAAGATGCGGAGAACCTCATGACTGCCGTTTAAAAAGAAGTAGGCGGCATTGCAGTGCACATGAATGTTAATATAACCGCCATTCGCATTGCTTGGTGACAGTAGCATAAAAGCAACCATCCAGTCAAAAATACATCCGAAGTTTGGAGAAGGTCTAATAATTCCTTACTTGGATTCCATCATATCGTCTTTAGAAATCAGATTTTCTGCAGAGAGATCTGTCAGCATTTTTATTGATAAATTTTCACCCGAGTAATGTGAGAGGTGTTTTTCATTGGATGAGCGGAGTAAAAGTACTTCATCTCGTGAACTTTCTACAATTTAGAAGGAGAAAGGGAATTGTGGCTCAAAATGTGGAATGAGGTACAGGAAGCGCCAGAAATAATTGAGGTTTTAGAAAAGAGAGAATCATTTTTCCTGACTATTAGAAAGTAGTCAATTTGCATCTAATCCTCAAACTATTGTTACAAAATTAGTTTTTTTTTTAAACAAATATTTTATTCTTCCTTTGGTATTGTGTATTTGCATAGGACCCCTCTCATGGACTACCCTTCGACCGTGAAAGAAGTTGCATTCAAAAAGCTGCCTTCCCTTCCGTTTTGATCTGGATACGTCCCTGCACACATACATTTAAGTGTAGTTGCAATGTGGCATAAGATATGATAATAATCACATTTCAGGAAATTTTACGTGCCTTGATTACCACTTTAAATGTAAAAGTGGTCATTGCATTGGTGATTGGTTAGTCTGCGACACAGTTATTCAATGTCCTGATGGCAGTGATGAAGATGCCGATATGTGCTGTAAGTATAATCTTAGATTTCTTTTTTTTAGATTACATTTATCTGATGTATCTTTTTTGAAAGAGGTAAAAGTATTAAAGGTAATTTAAGAAAATATTCATAAAATTCCACGTGCAATATAAACATAAAAATTTTAATAATTTTAATTTACGAAGTCTATTGTAAAATTTAAGAATTTGCTATATGCTTATGATTATCAAATACGGTAACAGTTTTGGAAAGTATTCATTCTTTTAAACTGAAAACGTTATTAGAAATTACATATTCTAAATGATTAGCATTCTCTTAGGTAGAATCTAATTTGAATTATTTGTGGTATAAGACTGAAACGATTTTCAACAATCGTAGCATACTTCTGTTATAACACATTTACTGTAATACATTTATTCTGGCAGACCAGATAGGCCGCTACAATATTCTACAACAGGATCATCGCTGTCACTCCCATCACTATAACTCATCATTACCTTCCTCATCAGCAAGTCTTATAATAAATTCATCAATCGCATTCTCCATTATCCAGTCTTTTTCCCAGAAATCTTTTTCTATTTTCTTTACGTGACTGCAATAACTAATCCGATCTTCTTTAGACAGTTTTTATTCCTTTCTGAAGAAGTCGCTGCAATTTCTTTATTGAAATATCGTCAGAATTGTTAGCTGATCAAATGTAATGTTTTAAATTAGGTCATGCTAATTCTATTGGACTGGGCTCACATATGTATAGAAGAAGGAGCATTGTGATCGTGATCAGCGAAAAGTTTATCGACCCGAAATGGTCTTTCTTTCGGTTTTATTTTTTCAACTAATTTGTATAACGTAGTTTCTCTTTCACCTTTCATATGCTTCTCGTTCTCCGACATAAGCCAGGATCAATCGATAAGAAGCATTTGTAGTGCTCATAACTCCATAGCATCCTAACTTTGCCAGCACTTTCTTAAAGTTATATTTGTGTCTACCCATAAACATAAAATATTAGCACTACTTTCTGATTTAAATTTGTTGTACCTCCCTAAATCTGGCATTTACAACATCCTCTCGTTCGATAAAAATCTTGTTAGATTTGCACGTCTTCGTCCACTTCAAACCCATTTCTTTCAAAATTTGTCGAAGAGTGCTGGAATTCCATTTAAAATCAATCCTATTTTGTAATGCAAGTAACAACTTCACGGAGGTAGTAACAATTTTCTGCATTAATTGAAAATCGTCTATTATTTCATTTATTACATCTTGATCAAAGTCATCAATTTCATTTTTATATAAGGGTGTACACTGTTTCTTCCTGGAGTCGATAGAGTTCCATCATCATTAAATCGAGCTTCCTTTCGTAGACATTTGATTGGTGATATCGAAACATTACATTAATTTAGTACTCTTATTAAGAGGAAAATTAAAACATTTTTGTTTAGTTTCACAATACTACTCTGCATTTAGAACATTTCTTTCACACTACGAATTGTGTTATTCGTCCGCACCGTTTTTTTACAATCAAAATTGCATTTCACTTGAAATCTAAAACGATATCACATAAAATATGACAATATTTATTCAAGTAATAAAACGAATTTATACAAAGATACAGACAGTACTGCATGCTGATAGAAAGGTCAGTGACCAGACCAACCACTTATTTATGGTTGGCCCATGCACTGTTTAAGTTATCCCCCTTTTACACCTCACTTTAAACAGATTTTTTCTCTTGACTACTAACTGCATTTGATAAAATTTGATTCATGATCTAAATTGTTAATACTCAATTTACAATCTTAGAAATTATATCAGTGTCTCAAAATATAAAAACGTTTTTTTGTAGTTCAAACAACAAAGATAATTTATTCAGGTACTGAATAGCATCAATATCCAAAAAGTGAAGTTTTTATGCCTCTAAGTCTAACCGTTAAGAAGCAGAAAAAATTATGGAGTTTATAAATAAATCTCCCAACCCAAACAGTAGAGAGCGTCTGTGGACTTAAAACGGTCACAACTCATTTCACTTATCTTCGAGAGTGTCCATTATCGAGATTTGTTTCTCTAAAACAAAAATACTATTTATTAACACATCAGAAACTTAGCATTGATATATTTCACTCAGCGCGTGAGAATAGGAATAGTGGAATGTACGTACTGTGTTTCAGCTCGCTACAGACCCAAGCGAAATGAGCATACTAGTAGTTGTATCTAATAAAATGAGACCTACTCTTTTGAGCCACATTTTAGGTAGATTCATAAAAATGCAATTACTGCCTGATTTTAGCGAAACATTGATTCGGAGGATGTTTTTAGCAGTTTATTTAATTGTTTGTAAGTTAGTTTGTACGGCTTTTATTAACTATGAAACGTCATTTTATTTGGTAACAAAGCAAGCCATCATAATTGCATTATATAACCAGGCTGTAAACACAACCTACACAAACTTGCTGCAGTCAATATAGGAAGAAGCAAAAGCTACCATCTGTGTCAATGAACAGTAGAGATAAATGTATAAAAATCTCTACGACAAGGCGACACTACTGTATATCAGCCATGCTCTTCTCAGCCTGCCTTGAGGAGGTATTTAGAAAGCTGGATTGGAATTTAATTACTACTTACTGTCTTTCATCAAATTTTTGTTCAATAATTTTTAAAACACGTTCTTTTAGCTTAAAGTGATTTTAATTACTTTTATTTGAATTTAAAAACATATTTAGCAATTTAGAAAGCTGGACTGGAAAAATGAGGGCATACGAAAAAATGGCACATATCTTAACCACCTGAGATTCGCAGATGATATAGTTCTCCACACAGGAACGAGAAGAACTACAAAGACACACACAACAGGAACTGTAAGTGGCTGTTGAAACCTGTGGTCTAAGGAAGAACCTTAAAAAGTGCCGGGTCATTCCAGCAAGTTTGCTGAGAAAAGAAAACTTTTTGACTGGAGAAAAACTCGATCATTATATCTTATCTTGATCAACTGAGGGTGATACAATCAAAGAAGTTTAACGACGAGTTAAGCTTGGGTGGCAAGCATTCGGAAGACTTAACATCGTTTTCAAGAACAAACTCCCCTTTAGCCTTAAAAAGAAAGTGTTCAATCAATGCATAATATCAGTTTCTTAGTTATAGAAGCGAAATTTGTACATTAACCGTTAAATCATACAGAAGCCGTGGGTTGCACAAAGAAATATGGAACGATGTATGCTTGGAGTTACCAGACGGGATAGGAAGACCTGTAAATGGATCAGAGCAGAGACGAAAGTATATATCATAATGAAAATTAAAGAATATTAAAATGGCGGTGTGCAGGCCGTGTAACAAGAAGAACTAATGACAGACTAAATTAGCACTTAAATGCATGGTACTTATTGTTAAACGATCACGAAATAGGCCTAAGGATCATTGGATTGATGATATTATCAAGTACATTGGACCGAATTAAAGAAGATCGCACAAGACCGTATTAGGGGTAACGTGCTGAAGAAGCCTTCATCCTGCAGCAGATAAAGGCTGACATGATGATAATGAAGAAGTTAGTTTTATTATTTATGATTACATTGTTATTTTTCTAAAATATTTCGTTCTTTTGTTTTATGATAATGAAAATTTTGTTTCGCTTAATAGCTAGTTAAAATATGCTACATTTAGATATGTTTTGTTTTTAATAAACTTCAAATTTTTCGTTTGTATTGGGTTTCTGAGAACTTATTTCATACCATTTTACTCAGAATCGAATTCTCTACAAGTTATGTTAAAGACTTTTATGTGTTTATTACCCAATTAAGAAACTTATTTTACCTAAATATAAAATAGTGTGTTTTTTATCTCAATATTTTGTCTTTTACTCTAAATTTCTTGAAAACTACTAAAAATAAAGTTCTGGGACCTATTTGCTTTTCATTCAGGCTTCGTATAAAACTGCTAATTTACCTCTTAATTTGGGTTTCAAGAACTATAGACTTGCTTAATTTTTCGGAAGACGTAGAAATGAGAGCGAAATCTTACGTCAGCCGACAATTGCTAACAAAGCGTTTCTGAACGTATATTCATATAAACGTTTTTCTCTATATTCACCAGTAGAACATTTCCTGAAAACTTGTTACATTCTTCCTGATTCATTCTATCTATGAATTTTTGTAAGATTTAAGGCATCGACTGCTGTGTTCATTAGCACGATGGAAATGGAATCTTTGTAGTTATGAAAAATTCCATGCCTGACCGGGATTTGAATCCGCGACCTTTGGATGAAATGCCGAGATGCTACCACTCCGCCATGGAGATCGTGTTGCGTGAATACTGTTGATTTTCTATGTGCTTTATAAAATTTTATTTCTTATTTTTTATGGAGCATATTCTCTTCTGTTGCATTTTCTCCCTGTCTAGGTCATTCCAGTTTCCCAGTATTTTATTTCAATGGTAGGTTATGATGGTTAAAGGCGAGATGTGGAGGTGATAAAAAAATATTATTATTATTGTTAACTTAAAGAAAGCTCTATTTGTGACGCGAATTGAAGACACTACTGAAGTTCCTGCTGAACAGAGGTTACTAAAAGATACTACTCAGATTACAGACTTTGTTTGCACTAAGAGCTTGCTACAGAATGTATTTGGGTTGAAATGTGATTGAAGGATGACGCAAACTTCTTGGTTGATAATCATTATTTAAGCCCCGAACTTAGCTGTTGGTATGGGTTCGGTTAATCAGTTATTTAGTATACTAGATTGGGAGCAATATAGAATTGTGATACTAGGCAACTTCAACGTGCCAAGAGTTAATTGGGACAGTCACTTCCTCAACCCTAGAATTTAATATTATGCAAGAAAAAACGCTTTCTTTTCCCTTTTTTTGAGATTTTCTCTTTTCCCCAAGAAGGAGAGGCTTTCCCTTTTTGAGGAATGATACTAGACTTGATCAATGTAATTTCCATCTGCTGGAGGGCCATACTTTGACCTTGTATCTTGTTTTAGTTAATGTTGATGTGAATATGGGCATGGATATTGAACATCTTATTTATTTTGATGTCTCGCATGACGCCCTTGCAGGGAATGTCAAGGTTGAGAAAATTGTAGACAACAAATCTATCAGGAAAGCTTTTAACTACTCTAGAGATGACTACCTTGGTCTGCATAATGTTCTAAAAGTGATGGACTGGAGTGTAGTTCATTCTTCCTCGAATATTAATGATACTGCCTATTCATTTTGTGAAAGTCTATCTAACAGAATTAGATATCATGTTCCTGTGAGGAGAACAAGGTCAAATTTCTTTCCTGGATAGTTTTCAGACAACTCATTAAGTGTCTTAAACGTAAGAAAGTAATAAATACGCCGAAACATCAAGTTAACTTCAAAACTAAGTTTATCGTTTAACAGCTTATCGTGATGAGTTCTCAGTTAAGCAACTGCTACGGAGGGATACTGTAACGAAAAGCAAGAAGATAGAGGAAGAGCTTAAAGTAAAGCCAGCAAATCTTTAAAGTAAATACGTGAAATCTTTCACAAAGGAAGCTATAGAGGAGTACGTCCAATTAAAATTCGGTAGAAAGTTATTAAGGACGTCAAAGTACTTAGCGAGAAATTTTTAAAGTATTTCCAGTATGTTTACCAACCTGCAAATAGTAGGCATATATGAAATTATAGTGAGAATCATCGCATTACAGATACAGTAAGTATTCTTCACGTAGCTGAGGGAAACGTTTTAGAGTATATTGTGAGTTTAAGTCTGAGATCTGCAGCTGGTAACGATGGCATCCCGTGTTTCATTATAAAAGGTATTGCAAAGTTAATGCCAGTTACATTAGTATGGATTTTAGTCTTCTTTCTAATGTTTTTGCAGATTGTAAGAAAAAGGCACTAGTTACGCCTATTCCTATGAAAGCTGATCATCTAATCGTATATTATACGCCTGCCACTGTTTCAAATATGATAGCAAAAGTATTTGAGAGTTGTTGATGGCCACCTCTACAAATTTTTGAATTGAGACCCAAGTGACCTTCAAGTTCTGTTTTTAGATTCTTGAAACAATATAATAATTAACTGTTTTACATACTTCTTCGAATTGATTGGATAATAATTCAACTACTTCGTTTGATGAATCTATTAAATTATCTTCAAAATTGAAGGCAAAGTTTTTACGCCTACAGATGGCCTTCACTTTCTTCCAAATGTCTGCTGCAGTCGTATTTCTGCCAATGAATATTACGTATTGTTACCAGGATCATTTATAAGTCTTTTTGCATACTCTATTTTTTTTTTTTTTAAGGCAATTCAATTTTCTAATGTCGAACGTTTTTTGAAAGTGTTGTATACTTTTTCTTCCTTTTTATCGCGTTGCTAATTCATTATTACATCGTGGAGCGGACGGTTTCCTGCATTTTCTGGGAGTATATCTTGATGCTGAGTCAAATATGACATCAGTTATTACATCGACATTGTTTCAACGACTCTAGTTGTTTCAGAGATTTCTATGTCAGCAGAGAAACTCGTCCATTCTGCCTTATCAATCAAGCATCTTTTAGAGATGGGCTATATTTTCATTGAAGCATCAGTTGAAATTTGCACCAGAAAATGGTCACTTCCGTGAAACCTTCGCAAAACTTTGAAAGAGTATTTTGTTGGAATCGATGCCTTATAAATGTTAAATTTATTCAGGACGTTGATCCATCTATGGCATCAAAGTAAGTTCCTGAGCCGTTATTTAATATATCTAGAATTTGAAAGATACTTTTTCAACTTTCTTTTGGGATCTGTTATATCCGACCCCGAATAGTCAATCATTAGTATTATGAATATAGAAAGCTGGACAGTTAATCACAGTATGACATCTTCTTTCCAATTAAGTTTCGGCAAGTATATGCTGTAAATAGTAATCTGTATTTCATTATGATTGTGATTCCTTGCAGTTCTATATTTATTTCAACTGTTTTTGTGGTAGCCTTAGTTGAATTTAATATGGCTACATCACCTTCAACTCATATCAGGCGGTTAATCTTGCCAATAAATATTGTAATTTTTTAATTTAAAATTTTCATTTTGGTAAGCATGTGTTTCTTGCAGACATAAAAATTGTGTCCACATCGTACACCAATCAACATCAATGGATGTTTAAACATCCATTGATGTTGGGCTTCAATGTCGTTGATAAAAGTGTCTCAATTTTTATCCATAACAAACTGATAAGAATTGAGATGCTTTTATAAACTAGATGTACAAATGCATGACTTATTTTTATAACATGATGATCAATTGTTATAACTTATGGAAATTTATTTTATTTTAATTTTAATATACATCAAATTAATATGTGAAGTGAATAATTATATTCAAGTTTATCAGATGTTCCTGAAGATGGAAAAATAATTCCCGAAAGCATAAAACATAATAATAATTAATTACATTGGTTGGTAAGCTGAATTATAATTTATATTTTTATATATATATATATATTTTTAAATTAAGTAAATCTCTGCATACAATCACACTTTTAGAGCAGTCTAAGATGCCATGAGAAACTACTTCAACATTTTTGACTCCAATCATCTTCAATTTCAACAATTTGGTAGATTGGATTTCATTTACAGTTTCAATGAAGAAACCACAATATGTTTTTCTGATTTATTTAATAGGGCTTCTAGCAAATTCAGTTGCAGCTCTTGCAATGACAAATAGCTTCTTTCACCTAGCAAATCTCATACACAGATATAAGTTCCTATTTAGGCTTAGGCCTCCTTACTGTAACAATTTCCTAGTTGGATTTTCACTGCTCTTTCTTATTTTTTCTCTTGAACTGCAAGTTCTTCTTCGGAACTGTTTATGGTTATTCCTTGAATTGTAGAAAGGGTTGTAGCATTTATTTATGGATGCGTTCTTTAACTTTCATCACTGTAGCTCCCCACCCTACTTGGAGACTCAAATGAGATGCCTCACTGAGATTCCAACCAAAATAGCAAGTAGGAAAAGCAAGGGTTGAACCAGGTCCAACCTACTTCAGAGACCCCACGACTTACTAGCCAACCAGTTATAAAGCCTCAGTTAACAAGACGATTGACTGGCTGCCTGTATACTTAAAATAAGAGCCAAAATACAGTGTTGGTGGACGGTAGGTAATTTTCCAGGCTAAGCCACCAGAGAAATCCTCAAATACCAGAATCCAATCTTCAAAGGAGACAGGTTGCTGCATACTGTCAACACACCAGAGAGGTAATTAAAATGGAGACTAGTCGTGATCAGAATTCTCATTGATCACATAAGTAGATCCAGAAAGATAGTAACATTGGAGTTGACGCTTCAGCTACAGGATTTACAAAAAGCTGAAATGTGATTACTTAACATATAATATTTTAAACCTAACAAATAATTTTTATGAAGCAAATTTTAAATGATGTGAAGGCATCTTGGCTACCTGAATAAAAATCAAAACATTAGTCTGGCTCATAAGTAGTTAGTACTTTAAGTATAAGTATATAATTATTTGTATTGAAAGTTATCAATAAAATAAAAATAAATTTAGTTTATTAATAAAGTTACAACACTTAAGAAGGTAAATGCAAATATTCTCAATCGCAGGACAATAATAGAAAAGATCAAAATTTTATTTCAGTGAATAGTAATTGTTCAGAATCTTTCCGATGCAATAGTGGGCAGTGTATTGAATTGAATAAAGTGTGTAATGTTGGTCTGCACTGTGTTGACAAAAGTGATGAAGACCCAGAGATGTGTAGTAAGTGTCTTCATTTACAACATTAATTTTAACAACACTAGAGCGAATTATGCTATTTAGTAATGTGGATAATTTATATATCTGCATCAGTTATCATGAATGCAGTTATAATACTACATATCTAATCATTTTAATTTATCTAAAAATTTGTAGTACACTAACAACCAAATCAAATGATAGTATAATACCACTTGCCTGATCTTCATGATGAAGTGTAATAAATTTATTTTTTATGTGGATTTTTCTGGATTTACCTTTTCATCAGGTTTTGCACTTTTCACATTCTAAAGCTGATTTTTCATCATCACTGTCAGTAACTGTTATTGAATTTAACCTATATGTACTATATGTACCTATAATTACTTAAGGAATAAATAATTAGATTTTTACAAATGCATTTAATCCTCTAAATTTTGTTATATTACATTTTTTACTAGCAATGAATAAATAAAAGTCTTTTGTTACTGTTCTAAAATAATCATACAATATTTGAAAATAAAATCTTTTTTTATCATTACACCATTATTAGAAAATTGCAATAATGTATAAAAAAAAAAAAAAAAAAAAAACCAGCTGACTATTACATTAGAGTTGGTCTCTTGGTCTCTCTCTTCCATTCACAAGTTACCGAATTCAAATGCTTTAAGGTGACATTTTATCAAAGGCTATAAAAGTTCATTTATTGTCTTAAAAAAAATTAAATCTGTTACTTCTAACTGGGCAGATGCCTATCAGGGAGATAATCTACTTAAATTTGATTTTTAAATTTGAATTGACTAAAAACTTAATGCATTTGAAATGTTTTTATGATTCTAGTCACTTTAGCAAAAAATTCATTTTACTTGTAACTCTGAAAGTAAATGTTATAATGTTCCAGCCAGTAGTTTAATTATTGTAATTCACTACTGTATTGAGTGATTTATAATAGTAAAACAAGAAGCACAAAAATAACAAATCTTATTGCATTTGACTAACATGTAATAATACAATTTGAGACAAAGTTCACAATTTGTTACTCTTCTTGACTATATACTAAATAAATACTTGAGAAATTCCCAATCATAACTTAAACTGGATCCATTGCTAAAATAACTTCTCGCCCTTATATAATTAATGAAATATAAACATAATGCTACGGATAATAAATTAAAATAAGACATATAACTAGATATACTGGTCAAAAATTCTTTGTGCACTTTATGTAATAGCTTCCTTCTACTAAAAGATTTTACAAGAAACCTAGTTCTGTCAAGAGAAACCTGTCTTGGGATGCTTGTTATTCTTGGAAATGATGTATCCTTTTGTTAGTGACTGATGTCTCATGTTAGATCATCCACAACAATTAGATAATGGCATCTAACATATATATCTTACTTCATTTCAAGTATATCCCTTGTCCTGTTGATCAGAGACTTCTTTTTGTTGCTTTTTTGTAATTTAGAAAAGTTTACAAAAATGTTTGAACTTGTAAAACAATTGGGGAAACTTTTTACTACAATTTCAGAATTATAATTTTATTTATTACTTATTTGCATAAAGACTTCTGAAGAACACTTTCTATAATCCAGATAAACTTAAAACTGGTTTGCTGTTACATTCTAAGAGTACTTTGATTACTAAAAATTTGTTTGATGATCCATAATCTTCTATTACATTTTTTTTGGCATTCATGGACAAAAAGTGAAATAAAACTGATAAAGTGTTAACAAAATTACCTGAGTTTGATCTATTATAATTTTGTAACTAATCATAAGGAAATAACTTAATGTATATTAAATTGAATGCTCTGCTGTTTTACATTATTCTATTCAGAACTCATTTAAACAGAAATAAACATGTTTAGATTTTAAGAAAATTTTATACCATTGTTAGATCAATACAATTTCCAAAATATTTTGAATTATTTGTTAAGATATTTTTTATTATTGGCTTTTATCTACACTCTTTTCAAATTTCACATCATTTCCATTATTATCTCAGTGGTAGTGAGAGTTTTTTTCTTAAACTGGTATGTGTCTAGTTTTTATGTCACAAACGCAAAAACTATATCTTACATGGAACCTCTCATTATAGTATTCTTCATTGTTTCCCTAAACAGCTTTTTTATCACTCTCCTGTTGCAGTGTAAGAACTTGACTCTCAAGAACAGGTGGTTCTTCATCCCTTACCCTGAGGTTTCTTGTGTAAAAATCGTATAAGAAGTATCATCAGAAGAAATATCAAAAGATGCACACAGAGAAACTTTTCTTTCTTATTAAAGCAGTCATAAATCATGCTAACAAGCTAGTGAAGTGTTGTCTTTTTGGAAAACTGATTTCAATGTAATTCCAATTACCACCTTACAAACAAAAACAAAGTTCACCATCTAAATTATTATAAATTCCAACCAGGTTGTATTTAATTAGTATAGATAGCACTCTCTGTATACTTTGCAATAAGCCTGAACACATTTAAAGTTATATAAAAGAACACATCACTCGTTCTACTGCTTCAACATAACCTAGTATTATTTACATGTAAAATAGCCAGTGGAATTAGGCTACATTACTCTATTATAGTTATTAGATGACTAAAAAATATATAAAACTAAATCAGCTTATGCTGAAAAGTTAAGAAAAGTAGATGAAAACAATGTATTAATAATATATAAACAATAACAAAGTTAATACAATAAATAATAACTAATCAAGCAATCAAGTTTGTGATTAAAAATTAAATTATCTGTTAAGGATTATGGTGATCCCTAATCTGGCTCAAATATAACAAACTTTAAATTTAAGAATTCATCAAGTATTTTTCTAGTAGATTTTTTAAGTCAGCAAAATTAAAAAAAAACACCTTTATTTTATATTTTTGGTTTTATTTTTATTTAAAAATTTTTTCGGCCTACAAAAAACTCTTCCTGCATGAAATGCAGTAATTTGCAAAAACAACAAGCAAGAAATCTGCACTTTAATAAAAACAATAAAGAACACAGTAAAAGAGTGTAGTAATTAGTGGTACTACTGCTAATTATTAATAGCAGTGATTAAGTATCTTAATGAAGAAAGGATGCATGGAGTAGTGTAAATGTGAAATATAATTTTCAACAGTTGAATGTGAACAGAAAATTTTTTTAAAACTGTGATTCCAATTCCCAAAAAAATGATACCAGTAAAGTGTAAAGATCACAGGAGAAATTAGTTTAATTTAACATCCAAAAAAGATTCTTCTGAAAATTCTGAACGGAAGAATAAATTGAAAATAGAGTGAGTGGTTACACAGAAACAATATGGAATTAGGAAGGAAGAAGGTATGAAGGGCTAATAAGAACTATTGGTAACAGGAATATAAAACAAATAAATGTATTTTACAGTTGTGAAAAACTCATTTGGTTATGTCAAATGTAATAGACTAATGAAAATATTAAAAAGCCAATGAATAGGTTGGAAAGATGGAAAGCTAGAAGATTAATTGAAGAATGTATGTGAATCAAAAAACAGTTATGAAAATTAGTACACAAAGTTGTTTGACCTAGAGTAATACTGATCACCAGCCATGTTGAAGATATGTTCAAAATACTCTAGAAAAAGATGAAGAAGTTAGTAGAGAAGGAATGAGAATAAACTATATAAGACTTGTTGACTGACATGTTTCTTTTAGGAAGTAAAATACGTGGTATTCAACAGATGATTTCAAAGTTAGAAAAGATTATTACAAAATGAAAATGAAGGTTAGGAAAACTAGAGTAATAAGTATAACAGACAAAAATATGCCAATGGATCTGCAAAAAAAGGAAGAATTGAACAAGTGAAGTAATACAGATAATTAGGTACCACATTAACAGAAGACTGCAAAAGTGGATAAAACATAAAAAATTATGACACTGGCTAAGGAAGCATGAAGAGAGTTACACTGTAAGGTGGAATTAGATTTTAAGCATAGTGTGAAATGTTTTGTTTGGAATGTACTTATGTAGATGTGAAACATGAACACTAAGTATAAAAGAAAAAAGGTGAAAGAAGTTAAATTTGGAAGTGGAGGAAAATGGAAAGATTATATGGAGACAAATATAAAAATTAAAAGTTAATGGAGATAGCTATCAAGAATAGAAGCTTAAAAAACAGAATAAATCAGAATACGAAAATTAACTGGCAGAGATATATCATGAGAGGAGAAGGATTGATTAAACACATTCGAAAGCTCAGTGGAAGATGCGACGAATAGAAGCTGAAAAAGATTAAAAAATAAAAATGATTTAAAAGGAAATTGGAACTAACAAGAACTCAAAGGTTTAATTGAAAATAGAAGAAGATGGAAATGAACAATGTACAAAGAACCTGTCTCAGACCAGATTGAAATATATGATGATATTACATTATAAAGTTGATTTTATTGCAGCAGTGTATGTGAGAAAATAAAAGAGAAAAATAATCAGTCAATTTTTATATAGTCACTTTTAAAGAATAATCACTTTAAAAACCCCACCTTTACTTTGTATTAATAGATAACAATATATTTAGCATTATGATTAAAATGATCAGAATTTTAAGAAAATCTTGTTTCATGTACTGAAAGAATTATATTGATTAAAAAAAAAATTAATTAAATTAAGTCAAGTACACAAAAGGGTAGTTGTTTATAATGGTTAAAATGTTTGATAATACATGAACTCATGTGAGGAGGAAACAGATTTTTTAAATTTGAAATAAATGGCAATGACTTTCTGAAAGAGAACACTAAATTAAATAGACTAAATATAATATGTTACTTAGTAAAAATACAGGGGTATTTTCATAAACAAGTCATAATTTAAATATAAATAGTTACACATTTATCATTGAACAAGAATTTAATTTTAACAGTTTTTAAAATAACTGTGTATTCTATTGAAAATTACTATAAACTACATTAAAAATTGCATTTTGTTACAGAGAAATATGAACATGATAAAGAGAATGAATTTCAGTGTGGAACTGGTCAGCGAATCAGCAAATCCAGGCAATGTGACCTCATAAAGGACTGTCCAGATGCGCTTGATGAGGACCAAAACATGTGCAGTAAGTATTTCTTTTAAATATACAATCAGTATTAAAAAAAACATAATTTTTCTGAAAGGAAAAGAAAGATATTTATTTCACAACAGGAATTAATTCTTAACATTAATCAGACTGAAGCATAGATTTTAATCATACTGATTTTCTATTCATAATTGAAATAAGTCTACTGCGTATTTTATTTTTTAAATGCTTACAACTTTATGTTACAAAAATAAATAAATAAATTAGACTAAAAAAAAAAAATTAAACATAAATACACTATTTTTTTTGATTTAAAGAAACTATGTAAATAAAACAATAGAAATTACAATTTATTAAATATCATTGTCAGGGCCAGATTTACATGTTTTGTGCCTCGGGCCATGGCAAAATGGCCATCCCTAACATCTTCCATCTATTGTGTCCCTCTCCCCAGCTGTCCTCCAGGATCCAATTTTTAATCAGTACTATCCTATCTATTCTGCTAAATCAACTTTATAAATCATAAAAGTTTGTAATCATTTTCTTTCAAAATTTTGAAACTACATAGCCAAGTTAGCACCAGTACATCCTGCTGTATACTTACTACCTTAACTTTTTATACTTTACTACCGTAATTACAAAGGTGCAAATCAACCTTTCAAAACAAGATGTAAAAGGCATTTACAGATAACAATTTTCAAGTATCATTTAGATGTTATATCACCTAAAAAGCTAACTTACAAACATGAAGTTTCTAAAACAAGTGAAAGTGTAATAACATCAAAACTGCTATGTCTTGCTTTGATATGAGCAAAATCATTAATAACCTCCTGAAAAAAAAAAAAAAATCAAATTTGATAGTCAAATCTTTTTCAGTTGTTAAAAAGCTAGATCTGAGTAAGAGTAGATCTCAAATAATTTTCGATTCTTGACAATGTGGAAATTGTTCTTTCAGCTTCTCAGTTTGTTGCTGGTGAACATAAATACACTTTTAAGATAAATACTTAGAGATTTTGTAATTTTAGAACCCTGTTAAGCTGCGACAGTTGACATATCTTCAGCAGTGACATTGCCTAACTTGTCTTGAGTAAAAAGTACTTTTAAATGAAGACAACCAATGACAGATGATTGTTCAATGTCAGTTGCCTAAAGTTTCTGCAAAGAAGCCACTGCTGTGGTGATTTTCTCAGAATTCAAGCTGCATACATTTGTTAAGAAGGAGAATCTGCTGAGAAACTCAATATAGACAACAATTCTCTTGTCCAAGTAAGAAAGAAGTTTATTAAGGTTCATATCAAAGTGTTCTTGAAAACTACAGTCTGTGTTTTCTTCTTCCTCCTCATCTTCTGGTTCAGATGAGATAGATTCATCAAAGAACTTCTTCCTTTTCTTGGTCTTTTAGGCCTATCTTCTACACATTCACCATTGCATTCAATTTCAAGAACAGTTTGGACTCTCTTTAGTTTTTTCACCAGCCATCTTACACAAGTTAAACTTTCAGTTCATCCACAAATGCAATCAGAGATTTATACAGCATCATGACTCTAGCTATATTCATACAGTGTGATTGTACCTTTCACTTACAGAGTTAAATTTATTGAGAACATCACCCACGAAGTTTCAGTGCAAACATGTTTCCTTAAAAGCCCTATGACTTTGTTCTTTGTTTTTAATTTCCATCTTGACAGTTAATCATACTTTACAGAGCTTTTGCAATTGCCCCAATTTCTCTGTTGAGGCTTTTGTTTGCCTCTTCCCTGACCAAACATCTTATTATGCTCAGAGATTATATGGAGAGGCTCTTATCACCAGGCTTGAAAAATGATTTTAGCATTTTTTATTGATGGATCAATGAAAAAAAAAGATTGCAGAGGTCTTATAACAAGTCAAAGAATGATCTATAAAGATTATAGCATTCTGCCATATTATATCCCACTAAATTAAGGAAATTGGCAGAGCATAGCACATAAAATATCAGTGGATTTGCTTCTTTTAGTCTAGTTTGATCCAGAGTATATCACAGACGTATTTGAAGCATTAATGAATGCGTGACAATTCTGAATGTATAATCTGTGATCCTTAAAAAATTCAGAAACTGAATCAACAACTTCTTTTTCCTGTATGACCTTGGTTTTTAAAAAAAATCTAAAAATCATTCTTCAGGATATCAGGATTCGTTCAAATACAATATCAGGTGATATATTATTTTGCACCACTGAGCCTTTTGCACACATCCATTTTTTTTGTTAAAATGACATAACTAAAATTAACTTTAAACCAAAAGTATATTAAATGAAATGAACTGAGTACTTACAAAAATGCTTTAGAATATATTAGGAATACAATTTGAATTAAAGTAAGTATGTCTTTTTAAATATTGTAAACTTGTAAATATTTGTAAACTTTTTATCCACAACAAAAACTTCACTGAAGTTTCCGGTAAGAATCCGGTAAACACACTGAAACAGCAGAATAGAGGGAAAATCGTAATGATTTTTTTTTTTTTTTTTGAGGGCGAAAAACGCTTGCGCGTTATCATCGCCCGGAATCTTTTTTTTTTATATAAAAAATTAAAGGATTTAAAACTATTCTAAAAGATGAATAAAACTTACAACTAATATCACAGATAAAAACTAATATAAAATCAAGAGTAAATAGTATTTTACAAAGTCCAAGATGGGTGTAAAGGGCCCATTCTTGGATAACAAAAGACTAAAAGCCATAAAGAATATAAAACTTAACTATAAATATAAAACCATATCCTAATATAAAACTTAAAACTAGGTTCAAAACTAAAATAACAAATTAAATAAAACTTAAAACTAACACAAATTATATAATTAAAACTAGGTTAAAAATAAAAAATTAAAAAGGTGAAATAAAACTTAAAACTAACATTACTAAAATCTTACAACTAATATCACAGACAGTCTTTAAAATATTAAAAAAAATAACATATAAAATTTAACAAATTCCAATAAGGAGTGCAAAAGGCTCCTAATCGGATAAAAAAATCAAAAACTCAGAAAAAATAAAAAAAAATTATTAAAAACTCTTTCAGCATTAAAAAATATACGCAACAATATTAAATTTTTTGCATTAACCCAGCACTACGCAGAAATAGAAACATCCGGGTTAAAATTTCATTATCATTGCACGAGACACCACGGATGTTTCTGGGTAGATTAAATTTACGACGCAACGCCGCATAACATATGCAATCCACGAGTATATGGTGCACAGTCATGGGGCAGTTGCATCTTGCGCATAGGGGTGCTTATCCTCTTGTCATCAGGTAATCGTGTGTGATCATCGTGTGTCCTATCCGCAATCGACAAAGGACTACTTCCTCACGCCGAGTTTTTTTGTATGAGGAGTCCCATGGTAACACAGAATCTTTAATCTGTCGGAGTTTATTATCAACGGTAGCCGTCCAGTCACCTTGCCACCACGCTCTCAGCGATTGTTTTACACAATTAATAAAATCAGAGGTAGCAATTCGGTTGGTGAAAGGAGGCTGAAAACATGCTTCTTTGGCAACAGAATCTGCATGTTCATTACCTGGAATTCCTACGTGGCTAGGGACCCAGCAAAAAGTTACTTCTGTGTTGCGATTATTCAACTCTGCGATTGCGTTGTAAATTTCAATGACGATAGGATGTTTGGAATAAAAGTTTTTTTAAGGCTGGAGAGCACTACACGAGTCACTGCAAATAAGAATTTTTCTATATTTAGGGTTAATGATGTTTAGAGCCTTATTTATAGCGTATAGTTCAGCGGTAAACACACTCGTAATACCGGGTAGACCAAACATATAAGTTCTATCATTGACAACAAATGCACAACCAACGGTATCGTTTTGTTTCGATCCATCAGTGTATACAACCGCGTCTGGTTTCATCTTGGAGAGAACACACTGAAACATTTGCTGGAAGATAATAGGTAGTGTTGATTGTTTATTGTATGTCGTAAGGTCAAAAGTAAAATTTATAAGGTTTATTCTACACGGAGGATATGAGCAAGGATACGTAGGAAAGAATGACGGTGTGTCAACATTTATATGCTGCAGCAGATGCCGGGTAGCAGACCTACAGGTGCAGTACGACGTGGATGGTCCTAATACTTTCCTAGATTAGGATTTCTAAAGACTGACTCAAGAACCGGGTGATTTGGCTGTCCTCTGAGACGAGCAAAATAACATAATAAAAGCTGGTCTCGTCTATTCCAAAGTGATGGTTCACCACAATCTACAAGTAAGCTTGCGACAGGACTTGATTTAAACGCGCCTGTGGCAAGCCGAAGGAAGGCATGATGTACACTATCCAGCATTTTAAGCACGGTTTGACGAGCTGAAGAGTAGGCGACACAACCATAATTTAAACGGGAGCGAACAAAGGAATAGTAAAAACGTATCATACATGACCTATCGGCTCCCCAGTTGGTGTTAGTAAGGACTCGCGTCATATCTAGAAGTTTGGAACATTTTGTTTTTAATTCTTTTATATGTTTGACCCAAGTAAGTCGGCTATCAAAAAATAAACCTAAAAACTTGACGTAGGTAGAAATAGTAGTAGTCTCTCCGTTCAGAAAAACTTGCGGAATAGAAGGGTTCCGTAGCCGAGAAAAAACTACACATTTTGTTTTTTCGGATGAAAATGTGAAACCAGTAATCCTGGACCAAGCTTCAAGGTGAGATATAGTGTTCTGCAGTAGTCTCTCTGCTGTAGGTGTTGAACGGCTTGCAATGTAAATAGCAAAATCGTCAGCAAATAGAGAACATGAGACAGGAGCCTGCACACATTTGGTAATACCGTTTATGGCTACAGAAAATAAGGTGGCACTTAATACACTACCTTCGGGCACTCCATTCTCCAAGATGACACTATCTGAGAGCGTATCATCCACACGAACACGAGCCGTTCGGTGATTTAAGAATCCCCGGATAAAAGCAAGCATATTGCCCTTGCTTCCCCATTCTTTGAGAATGTTAAGAATACCACGTCGCCAGACTGTGTCATACGTCTTTTTTATATCGAAGAAGATAGCGACGAGGTGCTGGCGATTGAGGAAAGCGTTTTGTATGGCTGTTTCTATTGACACTAGATGGTCAATGGAAGATCGTCCTTGTCGGAAACCACACTGTTCTGGCGATAGAAAGCCATGTTTCTCCAAGTACCATGTAAGCTTGCGGTTTACCATTCTCTCCATTATTTTACTCAAAACGCATGTTAATGAAATAGGGCGGTAGCTTGAGGGGTTGATTTGGTCTTTACCAGGTTTTAGTACTGGTATAATAAATGCTTCTGACCAGCCGGGTGGGAAGACTTATTCGGAGAATAAACCGTTGAAAATATTCAAAAGTTGTTGTAGTGCCGAATTAGGAAGGTGTGAAAGCATGGAAAGGCGAATGTTGTCCGGTCCAGGGGAAGTGTCCCGTGAGTTTTGAAGTGCATGTAACAATTCCTTAAATACGAATGGAGTGTTTAATTCACCAACCGAATCACCAATGTTTAACGATAATACTTCTATTTGTATCTTGTACCTTTGAAAATCGTTATTATATAATGAGGTGAGAGACCCGAGCGGAAAGATTTTGCTAGACTATTTGCCACTTCCGAGGGTGATGAAAGGAGTTCCCCTTCATCAATAAGACCGAGAATAGATTGTTTCAGTGATCCGAAAATTGCACGAATTTTCTTCCATACAGTAGACGTGGGAGTAGTGCGTGAGATAGTGCTCACGTATTTCGTCCATGAATTCCTCTTAGCATCCAAGAATACCCGACGGCACACCGCTCTAGCCCTGCGGTATAAATTTAGATGTTCTGCTGTAGGCCTACGATTAAATTTGCGTAGTGCCTGCCGTCGATTTCTAATAGCATATTTGCAATCATCGTTCCACCATGGAACGAAAGGACGTCTAGGATTACCCGATGTTTTTCGGATATATCTGTTGACATTCTCAAGTATCATGAACGTAAAAGAAGAATATTGGTCGAGGATATTCGCTCCATCGTCATACTGCGATTGGAATGCTTTATGGTATCCATTCCAATCTGCCTTTTCAACAATCCATCTCCGTGGCCTTCTTTTAATCTCGCAGTCTACACCGAAACCAATAATAATTGGTCTATGATCACTGCCGTGAAAGTCAACACAAACAGACCAATTAAAATGAGGGAGCACATTCGGTGAGCATATGGAGAGATCAAGGTTAGATGCAGTACCAGATGATAAGGACATGAATGTGTGTGATCCATTATTCAGTAGGCTAAGGTCAAAGTCTTGTCTCAATCTGTTTATCATATTTCCTCGAGTGGAGCAGAAGGTTGAGCCCCAGGAAATATGATGGGCATTGAAGGCTCCTACTATTAACGATGGAGATGGTATTTGCGTGAGGAGATATGAGACATCTAGAGCACTGAACTCAGTGTTCGGTGAGAGATACAGGTTGCAGATATGCAATTTGAAGGGGATAGAGACCTTTACTGCAATAGCAGGAATGACAGTGGTTAGTTGAATTCTTTTAGCCGACACCCCATTCTTCATGAAGATAGCCACTCCACCACTCTCCCTGCTGTCTACTAGGCAGTCGCACCTCTCACAGAAGTATCCTCTGAGTGTAATTGGGTCATGTTGTAAAAGGTGAGTTTCTTGGAAACACATGATTAGTGGATCATGTGCGTGCGCCAGTACTCTAATCTTCAATGCGGGACCGAATACCTCGAACATTCCACGGAATAATGCTCATAAGTGTAAAAAAAATAAATAAAAAAATTAAATTTCAGAAATTATATAAAAATTAGCTGTACGTGATTCGGTTTTTCTTTTTTGTATTTTTTATTTTAAAGAACTCTGATACCCTAGGGTCGGTTGGTTCTTCAACCATATCCTAAAGTATATGAGATGATGGTGGAGGAGATTTATTTGAATGGGATGCTGCAGTTGACATCCCAGAGGAGATAGTTATGTCGGTTCCCTTTACGGGGAGCTTATTAGTTGGCTTACTGCCAGCTGTGATAGTCGCTACTCGTGCCGGTACGACTTTGGGAACAGGAACTTTCATATGTATCACACTGTTGGATTCACTAACTACGACGGAGGAATTTTTATTCATTTTTGTCAGCTCTGAGATAGTGGCTGTAAGTGAAGTAACTTGATCAGAAAAGCATCTGAACAAGTTTTTTAAGCTCATTGCAGGATCCGCACTGCTGATTATTCACATTTGTAGAAATTTGTTTAGATGTAGTGGTGGCAAAAGATACATCTGGTTTAACCAGGTTCCGTGAATTGTTTATCTTTTTATATTCTCTACGTGCAGTCGGAAAAAGATAGTTTTTGCTCCGTACAGATTTTGAGAATTGCCTTTTTTTCTTTAAAAGTTGGGCAATCTCGGGAGCGGGCTGTATGTGGACCACTGCAGTTTGCACATTTTTCACTTTCTTCGCAGTTAGTGTCGTTATGGCCTTCTTTACCACATCGAGCACAGATCTCAGTTTTCGTGCAAGATGTTGTAGTGTGACCAAAACCTTGGCATCTGAAACATCGCCGTGGGTTGGGTATGAATGGTCGTACCCGAACCGAGAGGTAACCCACTTTAATCTTCGCTGGTGGAACAGGGAGATTGAATGTTAGTATAAGAGACACACCGTCTCTTCTGTTCTTCTGTTCCGTTCTGCCGTTTCATTATACGTTTCACTTCAACAACATCTTGGTGGCAAAGCTCATCAACTATTTCAGAGATATCTATATCTAAGAGGTCTCGACAAAAAATTACACCCCGGTTCGTATTTAACGTTTTGTGGCTTTCTGCACTTATATTTATACCACCCATATTACGGAGACGTAAGATAGATCGACTCTGTTCATCGTTGAATGTTTCGATCAGAATCGATCCGTCACGTAATTTCCTGATATTTTTCGGGGAGCCACTTGCACCTGTTATGGTTTTGTTTATTAAGAAAGATGAAACCTTTTGAAGGGAACCACCTTCCTGACTATTTCTTAGAACAACGAATCTAATATTTTTAGAATTCGATTCTAATAAGTTGTGGTTCTCTTCAGTAGGACTTTTATCCTCGTCAGACAAAGCTGACCGAGGTCTCTTCACAAGACTGGATTTGGTGGTTTTTTCAGATGGACCACCAACCAACAATCATTATATTTATTATTGGAACTGAAATTTTGGTCCCACGAGTACCGGCGAAAAATGGACCACTCCAGCAGAGCGCACGCGTACTGGAGCTAGAGCTAAATACAACTGGGTTCGCCCTGGTGCCCAGAGGACATCGTTCGAGACTCACCTCGTAGAGCCATTCACCCATCGGCACGATTTGTTCCCACCTTGGGTTACGGTTGCGTTTCGTAAGATGTCGCAACACCACCGAGTGTTAATGTAAGAAATATCAGTGTAGGTTGTTGTGTAATTGTGTAAGTGTGTATGTTATAATTTATGTAGTGTTCTTGGTGTAGTATATGTGTATAATGTAAAGTGTTAATGCAAAGTGCAGCTCATTGTATAGTGGGAAGAAAAGCTGCAGAGGCTAGGCCCGTGGGGACGCCAACCCCCAAAGTCTTAAAGAATAAGACTCCCCGTCGGGGAAATCGTAATGATGCAACGACGACAGGACACCAGACTTCAGCAGCATTCTGGTTGGTTGAGGCGCTCGGCTTGTAGAATGTAAGTGATGAGGATCAAAGTGGTAACCCATGCAGGCGCAAGCACACATGCACCCAAGAAAGCATCGCCCTCTGTCTATGGTACCACGCTGCCCACACAGTACATCATCTGCTGTCACCCTCTACAACAATGTATGATAGATTGTACACTGACTTCACATGCTTGCTGGTAAATGACAACGTAGTGTGACAACTGATCTGCAGCTATTATTGTGATTCAGACTACTTTGAAAAGGACACATGTAAAATTTTTTTTTTTTTTTAAATTCACATTTTTACCCAAATTTGGGTAAAAATTCACATTTTTACCCTAATTTGCCACCTGGGCCTATGTGGCTTGTGATCTGGCCGTGATCACCGTCATGATAAAACTGATCATTTTTATCATGCTAACAATTTTTTCTCTTCTATGTTCTAAATGCACTTTACAAACAAATCAAAATAATGAAAATTCCATATTTCACAATGAGAGTAGTGGTTTGTTTTTTTTCCTTCTTCATTTACTGCAACAACCTGTAAAATATTTACATCAACATATGTAACATAGTTCTCTGCAAACCAGAAAAAATACTCTTGATAAACACATTGTAGCCAAGCAAATCACAAAATAACAAGATTAAGACAATCCGTGGCTGAATGCTAATTTCTCTGCCTTTCAATTGCAAAGGTGTGGCTTCAAACCAGAACCTCCTTGATAATCGTTTAGGGCTTGTTATTTTTTACATGGTGTAAAAACTCATTTATATTAAGAAAATCTAATTGGATGTAGTTTGTTGTCTGAGGGATGAATAAATAAATAAAACCGGTGTTAAATGACATTATAAAAGTGAATGTCCAAAAAGTTTCAGGATGGCAAATCGTGCTTTAAAAAATGTAGAGAAATAAAAAGTTTGACAAGCTCTTCACATCAACACGTGATATGAAGAATTAACTGTCATATTTAACCTGATTCATTAGATTTTCTCCAGATTTATTATCCCTGGATTTCTTCTAAAGTTACTTAAAAAGCAAAATGTATTTAATAAAACTAGTTTGGATATATCTGAAAATTAATAATTATGTCATAAATCAACATTTCTCTAACTGTTTTTAATTTACCACTTATGTGAATTACAGATCAATAGTGTACCACTGAACTATTAAATATGAAATATATCATAAGGATAGCGATAGAGTTATATCTCAGAGTAGTAAAACAATAAAATATTACAAACTCTTTTGAAAGTCTCTATCCATTTCATAAAAACATCATATATTACAAACAATATTTCTAATTATTACAAATTTTTTAATCATTTTTCATAAAAACATTTATTAGTTTCCAAAGAAATGATACCTTATATAGCTGCTGCAATTAACCAACCTTGAAGCCTGGATTATGACAGCTAATACAGTTCCTGTTATCAAAATTGAAAACATTCAGTTAAGTTTTCACGCACAGAAGCTTTCTTGTAAATACTACTTATTATTTTATGTTAGTCGATGATATTATGAGTTACTTTGAAATTTTTTCTAATTCTGCTGTTTATACTTTATAATAAATGATTAAGTATTTTGTCGTAAAAAGGAATATGTGTATTTTAAATGTTATAAAAATGTAGGCTTACTTTCAGCAGATTATAATTATGTCAGCAGACTAAAAATTAATTAACTAAGATTATAATTGTCTGACGTATATAAGCATAGTTTATCATTTATAATGATTTCATTTATTGTAAAAATAAACACGAACAAGCCAAGTACTGCATAACTTAGGAAATCAGTAACCTTCCTTGTAAACATATGTAGCTACATTGTTTGCTATGTTCTCATAGTTTTCAAATGCAGCGAAGCCAGTGTAAAAATAAATAATTACCCATAAGATTTCGTTATTGAATGCTTGAGTATAATCCAATTAACTAGTTGGTGGAGGAAAATCGAAAATAACAGGAAGGTTCTCAGTGAGCGACATGACTATTTGTTGATTCTGTATGAACATTTGTACAAATTCAATTTTTTTTTTTTTTTAATTCAAGTCTTGACTTGAGGAAAATAATCACATTTTATAATTGGTTGTGTGTTTTTAGTGTTTTGTAATTATGAGTGAAGGGGACAGAACTATTAAATAATCCACACCATAAATAAATAAAAAAAAAAGGGCAAAACTAAATAGTGAGAATGAGTTTATGAAACAAGAAGGTGATCGATTTCCAAAATTGATAAAGAAGATAAAACAACTGATTCACATTAAAAAAATCTGAAGAAAGAACAGCAGCTCCGTATGGGGTGTCACGGTCCCCTAATCCATAGAGTGAGAAAAGATAAAAAGCAATTGCTAGGGAAATTAGCTGAAATTCTGGTGGAGACTTCTTTCTTTACTCCTATAAAATACAAACTCTAAAAAGCCTGCAACAAGACTAGACTTTGGCAAGTGTGTGGTGAGATGGACTATAAACAAATTTTTACAAAATTCAACTGCCGACATGAAAAAGATAATGTTAATGCTTAAAGATGCCATTGGTTATTCAGGAAAAGAGGCGATGATTTTGAGAAAAATAATAAAAGAATTGGGCTTGAAGAGGAGAAAAACCAAAAATAACAGGAAGATTTTCACTGAGCAGCATGATACAATTTTAAGCATATTCAGAATCAACTGCCGTAAAATATTAACCGAAAATAGGCCAATACTGTACCTCAAGGGTCATATGTATATTATCTTCTGACATTACAACTAAATCGTAGTGTAGTGATTCAGGTGACGGGCTGGAAGTTCTTATTTAAAAAGGCAGCTGGCTAATTATAGTGTACGCCGGAGGAGAAATGGGTTTTATACCAAATGCTTTATTAACTTGGCGAGCAAGTTTAAGAAGCGGCGATTACAAAAGTCAAATGAAAGTGTAAAATTACTTAATCCAACTACTTAATACTTGATTCCAAATCTTCCGATAATTCTGTGGTCAATTGCAATGCACCCTATTACAATGCTGTTTTAGAAAATTCATCAATTTTCAATTCCAGAAAAGAGGATATGATAAAGTTATTGCAGAAGCATTCTGTTCCTCATTCTTCCCTGATGCTGAAACCATAGTTGTATGAATTGGTAAAAGCAAACAGGGAAAAGTTTACAGTTTATGTGTTTGATGAACTTTTACAAAAAAAGGGCATCAGGCATGATGTTCTCAGACTACCTCCATAACCTAGATTTAAGTCCTACCAAGATGATTTGCTCAGAAGTTAAAGAATACATAGCCAATCATAAAGTAACTTTTGATATCAAAGATGTTGATGTGCTATGTGAAAATAAAGTGGACATGAATGAAAACGATTGGAAGGTGTATGGTGATAAAGTTAAGTTAACAGAAGCTGAATGTATGCGACAGGAACACATTTGGTCAATACTACGGAATCATTTATTGTTTCTTTACCAGAAGATAGTGAAAGTGACAGTGATGATTACAATGATGATTCTGATGACAGTAACCTCGTAAATTCTAATATTTCTTGCAAAGTGGATCACACATTTAAAATTAAAATAATTTTATTTTGCTCTAACATTTAAAGATATTAGTTTCTGCTGTATTTTCCAATTTCATTATTTAGAATATTTAAATCTTATATTGCATTAACTTTTCAATATTTGTGTGAAAATAAATGGAACACCAACACTCAATGAGTATAATACATTTTGATTTGCATGTTATACCATTTTATGTGTAGACCTAGTATCATGTAATTCCTAGCTTCACATAACCGTTTCTGTAATTCTTTTCACATTTACAATTTTGAAAAATACATGAAAACAATTTTTCGCAGAAAATTGTCGTATATTATTAAGAATTGGTGAGCCAATTAAATTTGATATAATATACATACAAATAAATAATTAAATAAAATTTTTTAAATTCCCTTTCAGCACACCGGAAGGTGGAGATAGATTTCACTGGTGCTAAGTAGTGGATAAAAAAGATTTCCACCTTACAGTTAAGAAAAAATTTTAATTTACTCAATATGACAATGGTTGCATGAGAAAAAAGTTTCATATGTTTAGCATACGACATCTTCTTACAATTCCAGCAATATTTTGGTCATCCCTTGCCATAAGGGTTGGTCATATAAAAAATTATTTCAGACAAAATGTTTAGGTAATGTTTAGAGAACTAAAGATCACTTTAAACTGATTTGATACTGTATGAATTAAAGGAGATATGATTTTTTTTCAAAACCGCATTTTTTCAACCCCTGGGCCAATGGTTGGTGATATCAAAAAACTTTACTAGATAAGTTTTAGACCCTTATCCAAAGAATAGTAGGAACTTTAAACGAATTTGATATTTTACTTAATAAGAAAGTTACAGCGATATTTTGTTTTTTCGAAAAAGCCCCCACCATTTCTACCCATTTCGTTAACAAAATCAACTGAGATTTTGGGATGAGTTATCTTTAAGGAACAATTTAAAAGTCATCAGCGCAAAATTACAGCAGTTATCATGTCCACAAGAAAGTGAAATATATATATATATATATACAGAATGTATCTATAATATTAGGCACACATTCACACACACACATACACATACACACACACACACACACACACACACACACACACAGAGTGTTTCTAAAATGGTGGGCTGGCTATACTTTTTCGTATTCTACTTTTAAAACTAAACAAAAAATATCCTTAGGAAAAATGGCGATTTCTCCTTCGTTCTCCCCTGTCAAAAAATAAGGATATTTTTTGTTTAGTTTTACAAGTAGAATCCGAAAAAGTATAGCCAGCCCACCATTTTAAAAACACACACATATATATAAACTTTTGAAGTGACAGTGGTTTTGGGGTCTGGCGGATGTGAAATGTGAAGATATGTCAAAATTTTCTGGAAGTTGAATCATGGGTACCCATTACAATACGTAGCTTTCTTGTGAAATTTACCTAAAAATGTAATAATTAAAAATGTTACTTATGCATTGATATGATTAAAATCTCAAAAAAATTGTGTTATGTGATCCAATACTAACACTACAATACATATTACGAAGGCCCATTATTTGTTAGGTAATGAAACAAATGTTATGCTAATGATAGAATGATTTGAATTGCGGCTGTCGCTGCTGTGGCACCAAGCAGCAAGATTCGTTGCGCAGCCTGTACATTTAATTACGTTACTGATTACAAAAGTTTTGTCTAAAAATTCAATGAGAAGGATGGTACTGCATGCTTGAAACAAGTGAAGAAAAATCTGGTTCAGTTGAACTATACGCAAATTTGGGTTAAGGTTCATTTTATACCAAAATTTATTTTTTACTGTCACTATAGCATAAAATCCATTTCACAAAAATATGTGGCAGAAAACATTTTCTAACATGTGGTGAATGTTATTTTCCACCTTAAGAATTCCTAATTAAATTTGGACAGTCTAAAGGGCCATGGTCTACTTTCGGGACATTTAACTGAAAAAAGTCTCCTACTGCAACCGATTTCAGTTTCATTCTACAAGTTTTTCCCCCTGCTCTCTTCTGGTACTTCATATACTTTTTGATGCTCTGTTACGATTTTTTCTTTTCTGTTGCAAATATCACAGAGATAAACCTTATTATCTCTGAGTATTATCCTCAGAGTTTGACAGTTTTAACTGGAAAATGATTTTTATTGATAACAATTTTTCAAAAGTGGGAAAAAATTATAAAAAAACAGAAATTTTTTGGTATTCAGAACTAATAAAAGAAGTGTCTAAATAAATTATTTCATACAGGATAGTACTGTATCAACGATCGTTATAGTGTATTTAAAAAAACTATGATTTTTGTTTAAATCAAATTAAAATAAGGAACATTTTTTTGGAGAAATTTTCATAAGTTAGCAGTACAATAAGAGTTGTCCAACAATTGGTTTTTTTTGAATTGTAATTGTGTTATTTTGCAAGCTTACAGTTGAATTTCTGTTCAATAGTGCAATTTTCCTATTAGTACTAGTATACAGCTGTATTACATAACCACTTTGAATCTGGTTGGTTATTAAAATAATAATGCCCTACTTATTTTTGAATGAAGAATATACTGATATGGTGTGTGTGTGAAGGCGGTGACAAAAGGCTGTTTAAGAATAGCAACAATGTTATTCTAATTGCAGGATTCCAAATCCAAAACTATTAGTGTGGTATTTCATATTTACAGGAAACAGGATCTCTTTCTAGCAGTAATCGTAACCATTATGTTCATTCTCTCCAGCATGATGTCAATGTCAATGAAAGCATTATTGTTGCTGTTCAGTGTAATCCCGGTGTCAGTACAAGACATCTTCTAACCAACTGAGTTTTACAAACTAAAATATAGAGGACACTTAAAAATTACAACCTTTATCTGTATCATAAACAAAAAGTACATCTGCATGCAAGGGAACCTGCCCTTCTCTTGGGATTCTGCACTTGGTTAAATACTCACTGACAACTTGTACTAAATAACACTAAAAAATACATTTTATTTACCAATGAGTCACAGTTTGCTTGTGATTGCATAAACAACATTAGAAACCAACACTCAGGCAGAAGTGAACCTTCATGCAACGGTAGACCGTAACTTTCAACAGTGATTTGCCATTAATCTATGGTGTGGGATTATTCATAATCAGTTGATTGAACCGTTTATTTTTCAAGAGCGCTTAACTGGTGAGGCGTACTTACAGTTTCTTCAAGAACAATTACAGCTATTACTTTAAAATGTTCCTCTTGCAACATGACGTCGGATGTATTTCCAGCATGTGATGAGTCTCCACATTTCTCTCATATTGTTTCCACCTTCTTAAATCAGCAATTCCCAGATTAATGGATTGGTCAAGATGGTTCCTCAGATCACCAGACTTATGTCGATGGATTTTTTGAATGGGGTTGGATGAAATATGTTTATAAGTTGAAAGTAAATAACCGAGAGGAGTTACTTGCCTGTATTACTGATTGTTTTGCGCTGTTAAAGAACAGCCCCAGTGAACTAAAAACAGCAGCACGACCAATCCAAAAACATGCAGCAAAGTGCATTGAAGTAAATGGAAACATTTTCAAAAATTTGTTGTAAATTTTATTTTTTTTTTACATTAAAAGTCATTTTCCAGTTAAATCTAGCTTTGTATTGCGCTAAGTAAAAGTCCATTTTATTTAATTATTATTCGCTTTCTATTACTTTATTTATACCAATATGTTTAGAATTAAATTTCCTACAACTTTTATTAAAGAGTTTATGTTTATTGACAATTTAACAAAGTTATTACAAGTCAAATGTAAAAAGTGCATTTTTCGATTCTCTTTTTTTGCTGGTTTTCTAAAAAAATCTACTGAAGTTACAATTCTCAGACTCCAATTTCATACAAAACCATCAAATTAGCTTACATTTTTGCATCCCAAGAATTTCTGTGTAGTATCATTTCAATGGAGGAGATGAAATGTGGGCGAAATGTTTTGCCAGTTCGTTAACAAAGCGTTTCAGAACCTACTTTTATATGGAATTTTTCTTTATTTTTACATGTAGAATGAGCTGCCCAAGTATCTGCATAACCTGGTAAATCATCCTGTAGTACAATAAGGCCAGATAGTTGAAAGCTTCTTGAACACGCTAGTGGTAAATTCATGCCAGTCACTCTGCAAGATGTGAGGTGCACCAAAGTTCAATAATACCTTCAGCAGTTCCAACAGTTTATTTTCAAAGGATGAAGAGATAAAATTTTGTTGCATGATCTTTGTATTTCATCAACCATTTGTAATCTCTAGGGGAATTGATTGAAAATCAACTACATCAACTTGATTTCGAAGAACGAAATCTTTTGTATTGATTGATCGTGCAACAATGTTACAATATTGTTGAGATTTTTGGTATTTCACATTCTACAAAAATTTCAATTGCTGGTTTAGGAATATAAAATTTATTTTTCAACGCAAACAGCATTCTATCTCTTCCGCCATGTCCAGTGGCACAATGATACTGAAGAAGCATGTCAAAATATTCTTCAACAGGAATTATTACTACAACAGGATCTCATTACTTTTCCTTTGTTTAATTAAAATTCTTTTTTCACCTAACTCCGTTGTGTTGTATTTTCTTGTCAATCAATATTCCCTTCCAGTCTTCTTTTTCCGGGATTATTTGAATCTAAAATTTCATGGGTAAAATTTCTACAGTTGGTTTAGCTCATGCGTTACTGTATTCTTCCATTTTTTCATTAAAGTTTTCCTTCAAGTTATAAAGCTTATCTTTAAAATCACTTCACCATTATTGCTGTCTTGCGATTTATACTCCTTACAGAATTCACATTTAAAAAAAAAATGATCGAATTGAATGACTTCACCCAAAAATATGAATTATTACACAGTGCCATTAGGTTATTTAATAGGTCTGCTGTTCCACTACAATATAGAACTAGAACATGTACAGAATTTTTTATTTTTTTAATTGTTAATTTTTGATTTTTGTACTTATATATATTTTTGATCTCCATATTTTCAGCCAAAGTATTACATCTAAACTTTGTATATTAAGTATTTATCTCAAATTTTGCAACCATAGTACAACAGGCTTACCATCACAACTAGTGTACCATACCATAGCATTTAGAAAAAAGTGAGTTCTTTTGAGAACTCAATTTTAGTACTCTTAAAGTAATACTTCTTTGTGATTTGAATTACTCAATTTTTTTAATAAAGATTAGTATGATAAAATTGCCAAAATTCTTTTGGCAATTTTATCCAGCTTGGATTGTAGTCCAGCTGGCAAGCTGCAGCTTGACATGCTGAGTCACTCTAGCTTGACAGCTAGAGTGACATGGCAGCATGTCACTCTACTCTAACTGGACTGTAATTTTTAAACATAGTGAATCACTTAATTTGTGAGCTGTAGAATACTAGAAATAAGAGACTTAAGCAACAATAATCTAATTTATGATTTCAGAATTTGTGATTTAGCATTCAATCATTGCTTAATTAAATTATTTATTTTTATGTTTTTAAAAATTTTAATTTTTTTTTTTTTTTTTAATTTTAATTTTTTTTTTTTTTTAATTTTTAATTTTATTTTGTTTATTATTTTTTGATTTTATGTTCAGATAATAAAATTTGTAATAATACAGAGTTCAGATGTAAAAGTGGTCAATGCATTACAATTGGTTATTTATCACCTTTGTGCGATGAGAAATGGGACTGTACTGATGGAAGTGATGAAAATGTACTTCTTTGTGGAGTTTCTAAAAATGCTTTACAGAATTGATTATGAAGTTCTTTGGTGGTAACAATGAAAATATACGGGTAACAAAAAAAAAGTGATATAGGTACACACACATCTTCATAAAAAATGACTGTTATAGATTGATTTAATATATTTAAATAATTAATTTATTGAAAATTCTGCTTCATTATGTATAAGAATATCAAGATGACAGAAAATCAAATTAAATAGTACTTTATTTTATATACTATATAATCAATTAATCATCTTATTTTTCTGTTTTGCATATCAAAATTACCGCCACATATTTTTTTCATACTTGTTAATGATATATTTACATTTATTATTTTATTGCATATTTTGTTATTATAAATTTTTATAATTATTACTTCTATGTGTACTTTTTATTCCATTGTGATACCTTTTATCAAGATACTTTTTTTATTCTATATGAAACCTTTAAAAAACCTTTATAACCTTTGCAATGCCTTCTTCAGTATTTGACGTGCGGTCAATCTTGATTGGGGTCTAAGACCATGAGCATTCTGTATAAAGGATGTGCGAGGCTATTATGCTATACACGGTGCCTGTTTGGTTGCATAGGCTAAAATATAAAAAGTTATTATAAAGTTATTGGGGCATATTATTAAGGGCTCAACGCCTATTGTTAATGGTAATGGGTGGTTACCATACTATTACATGGGAGGCAGTCTTGGCAACTGCTGTTGTGAAACTGATAGAGACTTGGTTGAGTCTGAAAAGCAGCAGTGATAGGTTGCTAAGTCTGATGAGTTGACTTCGAATAAAGTTTGAGAAATTGAACAACATGGTAATGCCTTGTGGCAGGGCAGTTGGTATGCGACAGATGGTGGGATGATCTCTCTCCAAATACTGTAGGTTTGCAGGACGCCTCTTGGGTTCACCCTAATAAAAATATGTGATACAATTTCATTCTGGCCACCGTGCTTTTAGGGACAGACAGTAGAAATTCAGCCTGGTAGATTCTGGGATGTGTCGTCAGTGTGGACAACTGGATGACACCTACCATGTTCTTTATGAGTGCTCAAAATACGAGTTAATGGGCACAGAGACCATCTGTCAGCTTGATCTTATCAGGTCAGTGTTTGATCTCCATGTAAACTGGAGGAGCCAGGCCGAATGGACAATAGTGAAGAGTTTTGTAGTGTACTTAGCAAAGAAAAGGATTGCTGAGGGGATCTAGAACTCTGCTTAGATTTCTCTTTTATTCTATTTTTGTTGATGTTTTATAAATTATGTTTTTGTTGTCGTTCTTGTCCTTTGTTGGGTTTTGTTTCAATGTTACTGTGTTGTTATTGTTCCGTGTAATATTTATATATTTCGTTTTTATGTTTTGTGTTGTTTATTGAACTCACTTTTATCTTCTACAGGTAGGTAGTTTAATTAGCTAACAAATACCTAACTAACAAAATTCCTTTGTTAGTTAGGTATTTTCAGTCTTGCTTAAGACTCAGTGAGATGTGTTTTGTTTTGAGTCATTAACTAGTAGTACACCGATGGGAATTTCACTTGTAGCATTCGCAACCTGGCTGAGGCGGACTGGAATATGTCAAAAGTTGAGGTTTCAAAGATGACCTCCAGTTAAAGCCCATAAGGGCTCAGAACATAGGGGGTGTCGGACGGTGTCTTCCCTTATGGAGTCAGATCAGTACATGTCACTAATCACAATGCCCTCAGGAAATCTGAATAGACCTTATAAATAGCATACAGCTGTGTGATGAAAACACTGATGATAATGGTCAGGCCAAACATGTATGTTCTATTGCCAAACACAAAAGCACAACTACCAGAATTATCATGTTAAGAGCCATCTTTAAAAACTATAGCATTGGGATTCACACTATTTACAATATTATTCATTTTTTCGATATTGACAAGGACTCCACAACAAAGGATAAATGGTTTGGTTCCATTTTAATGTACCCCACACAAGAGCATTTGGTTTCATCTATACCAAAGAGATGGATGGCTCACCACTGTCCACTTGTAGACTTACCAAGGGGGCATGAATGAAATGCATCGGTAGCAAGGCAAATACATGAATTGAGGAATATATTGAGCATTCTAAGAGTGGTGGTTATTGCTAATGACTAAAGTACACAGCCATAGTCCAAACAGGTGTGGACCAGAGCTTGGTAGAAGCATAACATGCATACTTGATCAGCTCTCCAAGAAGTATTTGATAGAACTCACAGCTTGTCTAATATTTTTAGAGATTTTACCTTCACCTCCTATAAATGTGTTACTCATGTCAGTCGTTGGTCAAACCACAATTCTAAAAATCTAACCTTCATGCATGGTTCAACTGGTTAACCATATAAAAACAGTTGTGAATCACCATATTCCCTCAGGAAAAACAAATTCATTTAATTTTCTCAAGGGAAAAGATGAATCCAGTCGTTTTATGCTACGATTCCAAACGGGTTACTGTAATTTGGAGCAGCCTCTTGGCAGTAGCTAATGCAACGTAAATTGCAAAATCATTTACAAATAACCAATATATAATGGGTTTTCAGAGCAGTTTGTTGTACAATTTATGCTACAGCAAACAAGGTAAAGGTAACACTTAGCATTTCCCAGTGGTATTCAGTTTTCATGTGTGAAACTTTCAGATACCATTGTTCGACTGATTCTGGGATTGACACACAACCAGAAAAAACTTAATTGCTCATTGCAAAGAAGGATGTGATAGGCTCTGGCTTTTTTTTAACATTTTTTAAGAGAGAGGTTGACAACACACTTGTAATGTGTGAAAGATTGTAGCGTTTGCTCATAGATATTACTTTTTCTGCCTTGGTTAATATCTAATCAAGCATCATATCTGTCATAAAAAAATAAAAAGATGTTACACCAAAGTTGTTACTTCAATTGTAGACTCTAGAGTTGAAGGTAGGAGAACCAAAAAATAGGAAATTATGCCACTTTTGCCTATCATGGATCATCATGTGAATAAAATTAATCAAGGGACAATAAACACAGCATCTATGTTACAATTGTAATGAGACAGTTTGCAAACACCTCAGTGTTGTAAGAATATTCTATGAAATACATTATGAATAAGGCTGACAAGAAATGTGTGAAATAATCCTTTTAAGATTTATAAGTTATAATTTTTACCATTTTTTCAAATCATTGTATAATAGAAGTTTATTTTTTAAATAAAAGTTATAATATTACAAATTATATAACTTATACATAGTGGCTTACGAAAAAACAAAAAGAATTTCATGATGTGTTCTACAAATAGAAATAATGAAAAGAATTTATATAAACACAGCTCTGGAAATGCTTTGTAAGTAATAAATTAAAGATTTCACCCTGATTTCTGCTCCAAAAATAGCAGCCTGGGGTTTAGCATTAAATAAATTTTCAATTGCTTTGGTTTGGCATGTATGTAATATGGTTAATACGTAAAGAAAATATCTGTCTGTACCAATGAAACTCAGCTACGGTTTGGCGCACATTGTAGTGTGAAGTTATCTTGCAAAGATAGTCTCTCTATCCATACCAATGAATATTCAAAATTTACTACCTAGAGACCTACTACCACTGTGGGTAAACTTCTGTCACTGACTTCAAAAAAAAAAAAAAAACTAATATAGTAAGTCCTATTTTATTTAAAGATGAGGCAATTTTTTATGAGATGGTCATAATAGTTTGTGAAATAATCATCATTGGTGTTTCAAAAATTCACCAGTAGGAAATAATTTCTACCGTGTCATATGGATTTTTTATACAAAAATAATGATTTCCCAACATAGAAGAATTAGTAACAAGAATCATTTCAGTATTTTGGAAAGTATCTAGAAACCAAATCAATTATAAAAAATAAATACAACAGTATTACAAATTAGTTGTTAAATAATAGTTTAAAATGTGGTCCTTCACTGTTTACTCAATACTCTGTTTGATTAAAATCCTTGGGTAGCTTTTTGTAAATTTATCAGGATTGAACATTTTTTGTTACTAATTTTTTTATAGCTACTTTCTGTTCGTGTAGTAACATCTTCATATGATCCTCACATTCAATAGACCATTGGTGTTAGGGTCACATGACCTGTGAGGGCAATTCGTTTGTCTTTGCTCGATCCAGTTGTTCATAAATCTTGTATTCAAATAATTCCTAACTTCTTAACAAAAATGAAGAGGAGTTCCATCATGTTTAAAATAATTTCTTATCTTGTTAATTTGAAGATCTTTTAAAAAGAAATAGAAAATTATTTTCTAAGAGATTTTTGTGTACATTTCTCATAAGGTGATTTTCAAAAATAGATAATTTAATAATATGCTTATCAGTAATAGCACACCAGTAATCACTAGACTATTAATTGTGCTTCTGAACTTGGGAAATCATATCTGGAAGATATCAGAAAGAATCTTGTAGATACTCCAAAGATATTCTGTATTCAGTTACCTTTTGACAGGTAAGAGAAACACTAGGAGACAATTCTATCACCTACACCCTGAGGGAAATTATTTTTTTACTTTTTAATTATTGTGTTTATATATTGCATTTGTTTAGTTAGTTTTTGTGTCTTTTATAATTATGTTTGTGTTTTCTTTGCCTAATTGTTTTTATTTTTGAGAATGTCTAAAAGGTAACCTAAGTTTCCTAGGCCATCTCTGCTCATTTTGATTTAACTATTGGTGTTTATTTGACTATTGATTCATAGCTAATGATTGATTAATTGGATATTTTGTACCAAATTGTGCCACTTGATTACTATTATATCAAGCTTATGTGTTTAAGGACTTTTTTGCTGTATTTTGTACATTTTGTTGGTTGCTAAGGACTGTTTATCCATTTGTTTACCTTTTTTTTATTGCATGTTTATTATTTGTTTTTTGTTATTTTGCACAAGTGTAAAAAAAAATGATACTACACATCTTAGTTTTAGTTTAGCTATGGGTCTCTACCTCTTTTAGTTTGGTTCCTTTAATTTTCTTGACCTTAGCTAGGCAGCGTGGGTGGTTGTTCTCTATGTGACAAAATCTTCTTTGGGACGCTTAAGTATTTCCAATGTAAGGTATGCAAAATTTAATCTCATCTGAAGTGTTTAGAACTTTCGCAGAGGAAATAAATTGTATTCTCAAAGCAAGAACTTTAAATGTAAATTCATTATTCAGCAGAATGATGAATCTGATAATTGTAATGTTAGTGATTCTGTTCAAGAAGATATGCTGACTGTTGATGGTGTTAAGTGTATACTGAATAATACGAATCTTGCACCGAGTCGAGCCAGGGTGGTTGGTGGCAACTATTGTAAGCAGAGTGGTATAATTGCTGATGAAGATTTACTTTAATCCGTAAGGTATGCTATTGAGGAAGGAGTTCTGGAAATAAGTCATACTCTTTAGTCTGAACTTAGTGAAGCAGCTGAAATTAACCAGCTTTGTTATGAAAATTACAAATTTAAGTCTTCGCTAAATAAGGAGTGTAGTCATGAATGGCAGTGTGGGCAAGTGAAAATTTGCACAAAGATATTATTTCCTCTGATTTTTCTTCTCTTTTGCTAGTTAACCTTATTTCTGATCCAGTTGCACCTCGTTGTAGTAATGAATTATCTACCTTTTCAAATAACATTATCCTTTTTTTTTTGAAAGCGAGTGTATGCTTCATTTTGATTAAGCCTAAAACTAAAGCGCTTTATGTTTTGAGAATTACCTTTTTAACTGGGGTTGATGATATTACCAAGCAGCTTCAGGAACACAGCTTTTAACATGTTAAATGAGTTTTTCTGAAGACTAAGTATGTTCGTATAATTCGTTTTGAATTAAAGTCTGTGCTTCAGATATTTATAGCTTGGTTCACCCTGAGGTCTGGCCTGTTGATATGCTGTTGGTTCTATTTTATGGCCCATTAAGGCCTGATGCGGTGTTTGTAGATAAGGATCCTTTGGAGGATGGATTACAGCTCGGTAGCAATGGATAAGTTGAGGATGAGCTATCAAAATGGGTTGTGGTCTGAGGACTAAACAGGATGAAATATTTGCGTCCTAAGTTGATTTACACTTTGACATGGTTGCCTTGACCGAGACTTTGCTCAGTAATGGGCACTGTGATGTCAGTCTGTTTCCAAACTGTTACCATGTTTTTCGAGCTGAGCGGGATTATGCTGCTTCTTCATTTCAGCATGGTGGTGGTGGTTCGGTTATTCTTCTAAAATCAAGCATAAAATGTACAAGGAGGTGGAACCTCGAGACATTTCCTAAAGCTGTATGGATTGGGCTTATTCAACCACACATGAAGAATTTGTGGATTTGTATTATGTATGTTTTATGATTATTATGTATGATTTGTATTAGGCTCCGTTTTTGGCTTTATCTCCTTGATCAGTATTTTGATTTTCTGTATAACCATACAGATATTTTATGTTTTGATATTTGTATTTTGGGCGATTTTAATGTATCTTGAATACACTAATCTACTAGAAGTCTTCTGCAGCTATTGGGTTTTATGCAAAATGAAAGGCACCATCAGTTTTTGATTTCGTCGACATGATGAATTCAAAAATTTTTACACATATGACAACAAAACCTTCCTTCTACAATAATGGTTTGAAATTAATTTTTACTAACTGTATGATTTTCACTACGGATGCTGACGCTCTTGTTTATCCTGATAAGTTTCATCCTCCATTTGAAATTGGATTTTTTGAGGTTGAAACCGTTAATGTAATGGAAACGATGCTGATTTATCATAGTTACTGCAGCGATTGACAAACATGTTCCTCCTGCCTTTCGCTCTAAGTCAACCAAATTTCCTATTGTTATATTTCCTAAATGTTTCTATTGAACCAAGATGGAAATGTGAAATGAGTTATGTCTGCTTGAACCAGCATTGTAATTTCTGCATTCAGAGTTTAAAAAAAAAACAAGGGGCCCTGTTATTCATCGTCACCTTTAAATTGCATGCCATTTGCTTGTTATTTGCAGATATAAAGGAAATTAAATGAATTATACAGTTTTTCCAGCACAGTACCTCAAATTGGTAGTACTGACTACTGATTGTTATATTATTCTGAAACCTTGCTTCATCCATGAAAATCATTACATATAAAAAGCAAAGTCACCTTAAATTTATTACAGTTTGTCACATACTCCTTACTTATGTAAATTTCACACACACACACACACACACGCGCGCGCGCACTGTTCATAAAGTAAGACAATCATAACTACTTTTCAACAGTAAAACATAGAAAAATTCTTCTAGCTTGCAACAATCTATTTCTTCAGTTTGAGACCATCACACCAAGCATTTGTACAGTAAAACTAGTAGTTGTAGAGAACCAATTTTGATAAAGTTAGTAAATTTAAGTGGATAAATTTATGAACTGAATTTGCCTGGCCTGATTTAGAAGAGAGGAGAAGAGAATTATTAAGAAAGGGTTAACACGGTATGTTTCAGGTAAACAATTTAAATATGGTGTAAAGCTCAACAAACTCCGTGCCCCTGGGAGTTAAAATTGAATTTCAGATGGTTGAAGGGATTTAACATTCTACATAGTGTTGGAACTTGTGGGATCTCTAAATTCAAAATGCACATTGTACACTGATGTAATTTTTTACGATGGTAGATCCAGAAATAAGGTTCCCATCAATTTTACAAATAGACAACATTGTTTATTCTCATAGAAATTTACATCGTTGGAAAGAAGAAATTTTGCTCTATTTTTCTATACAATCGCCATATTTTACTACGCATTTTTGTAGACGGTGCTCCAATTTCTGTATCCCGAAGTCGTAGAACTCCGCCGCCAACCCGTTGAGGAAGCGTTTCACCTCTTCTTTGACTTCATCGTCGCTGCGGAAGCGTTGGATACTCAAGTTTTCCTTTAACTTGAGTAATAAATGATAATCACTAGGCGCGAGGTCCGGACTGTAAGGTTGGTGGGTCATGACAGTCCACTCAAAGTGTGTCAAAAGTTCCTGGGTTTGACGGGAGACGTGAGGTCGGGCGTTGTCGTGAAGCAGAGTTACACCAGCTGTCAGTCGTCCTCGACGGCGGTTCTGGATAGCTCGCCTGTGTTTTCTTAGTGTTGCACAATAACTGTCCGAGTTGATTGTTATCCCAGCTTCCATGAAATCGATGAGCAGTGTCCCCTTACGATCCCAAAAAACTGAGACTGGTAACCCAGAGCGACGCCACTGTTTGGATTTTTGTTTCGTTTCGGGAGTGAAATGAAACACCCACGTTTCGTCTCCAGTAACAATGGAGTCCAACAATCCTTCCTTATCTTCTTGACACTTTTGAAGAAACTGGCGAGCATAGTCAAGGCGTTTCTCCTTGTGTTCTAATGTCAATAACCGCGGTACCCATCGAACACAACACTTGTGATACCTAATTTTTTAGTCAAAGCTCTTTCTACTGTTGTGTAAGAACTCCTAGGAATCCGAGCAACAAGTTTACGGACGGCGATTCTCCTGTTTTGAACCACTTCGCGCTGGACCATCTCGATAACCGCCTCTGAAACCGACGATTTTCCACTCCGTTCTTCATCGTGGACTTCCTTCCGACCGGCACTAGACTCCCTGCACCACTTTCGGATGTGTTGAACGGACATATACTTGTCGCCATACACCTCTGTCAACTGACAATGAATATCCACAGATGGAGTCCCTTTGGCGTGCAAAAAGCGAATTACGGAACGAATCTCGCATTTGTCGGGATCAACGACTGGAACCTCCATCTCGGACGGCTGCTGAGCCAAGACTGAGCGGCGCAGCGAAGCGCGGCCGGGCGGAATCGAGAGTGAAGGAACAGCCGTGCACGGTGGTGTTGCCGGATTTCGCCTCGCCCCTTCCCGTGAGGCTGAAGCTCTTTGGGAACCTTATTTCTGGATCGATCCTCGTATACAAATGTACAACTCGCACATTATTTAGTGAACAAAAGAATCCACCTTGTGAGAATATTGCATACCCATATCAAACACAATCTTACAGTCATTGTACAATGTAAAATTAAACAGGAGGAATGCATGCTTTGCAAAGCAATAAATTTAAAATATTAGGTAAATAGAAAGAGAAAAGGGATGTTTTGTTTTTTCTACAAAATTTGAGCCAGAACTCCTGACAATGTTACTAGAAAGTAACAATAAAAGACCACACGTAACTATAACTATGATAATAAAACCTACATAGATTTATTCTGATCAGAAAAGGTCATATGCATCACTAGAACTATCAGATGGTAACAAAAACTAGCATAGAACTGATATGAAACATAACAATCATCAATGCACCCTTTCTTTTTGAAAGAGTAATAATAAAATTTAGTGTCATCAAATTCCATGAATCAATAAACAACTGCTTTATTCAAGTTTCATGACGATAACCTACCACAAAACATTCAGTTATCTAATCACAGATTACTGGACTGAAAAACAAGATAAAAATAAGGAGAGTAATGTTTGTTATGCTACAATTACTAAAAAAATATGGTAGCCTGTCAGCACTGAAAAGACAAAACAAGTTTCTTTGAAATGTGCCGGCTGTAATGAGTAACAAAAAATTAATATTCATAAAGTTTTGTTATATTTCATTAACTAAACGTTTTTTATTTATTATTACACTACACAATATATTTTGCATTTTATATTATTATATCTTTATTTTTATTTTATCATGTAAATTTAGTTCTGCTACATAATTATCTTTTTTACTGAACAAAAATCTCATTTTCAGTCTTTGATGTAATTTACATATTTTACCCAAGTTTTCATCATCTGATATTTACACAGCCTAAAATAAACATAATGTCTACAATATGATTAAAATTGGTTACATGTATCATCTAAAAAAGCAAAAATAAATTAAAATGCTATTAGGTAATGGTAATAATACAAAATTTAATAATTTTTAATCAAAAACATGGGGCTAGCCTGACTGGAAAATTTTGAAAAACTGGTACTGCGTTCAAAATATTAGGCTTAATTTTATTATAATAGTGATTTTTTTTTACTTTGAATAAAAATTTTAATTTTGGAAATAAATTTCTCATTTTTACATTACTAACTGTAGTGTTATATAATATGTAATTTGTTTAGTGGTATTCTATAATAATATATAAAACATTCATTATACATAATCTTATCATAAAAGTTACCATTATCTTATCATTAATTATCACCTAATTAATAATATTACTATTTATAATTGAAGTGTTATCAACACAAATATGTCTGTTATATATTCATTATTGCTATTTATTAGTAACATTTTATACAGTTAAATTTAATATTTCTTTGATGACATATTTAAAAAATTTTTATGTACTCAAATAGACATTATGTTCTGACAATTTACTTAACAGAAAAGAGAAATATTAAAATCTTGAAAAAAAGAATTTAGAATGATTCATAAAATTTTTCTATACTTTAATCCAATTTCACTGACTATGTAAATGTGTTGCAGTGAAGGACATCAAAAATTCTTTTCAAATTTATTTGTCATTTTTGTCAAAAGAATTTTTGAATATATATATTGAAGGTTTGATTCAATTATGAACATTGTGATTATTATTGAGCTTTATATTAAGTTTGAACTTTTATTATTATTTGCAAAATAAATGGTCAGAATTGCCAAACAGAAAAAAAAAATTTGTCTGAAAAAACATATTTAAAACAATAATGATAAAAAAAAATAGTTACCCATAATAATAAGTTTAATAGTTCATTATCTTAGTATAATGTGTTGGTATTTCAAATTAGTAAAAAATTTATTTTAAGGAATTTAATAATTTTTATCTTTATGATGTAAGTAACCTCCTACATTACCTATTTAAAATCGGCTTTTTTGGTACCATTTTCACACCTTTTATTAGAATACTTAGTGAAATAGAACAATTAGGTTTACTATCTTTCCTGTGAGTTACATCATCTTGCAAATAGTTCAATACGCTAATACAAACAGGTCATATTACATATTTATTTAAATGCTATAAATTTTTCAAAATCTCCTTTGGATAAAAATAAAATTTCCAAGTTGTCTGTACTTTTTCAATTTAAAATTATTTAAAAATTATTTAAAAAAAAAAAAATAATTTTATGATTATGTAAGTGTCTGTGGTAAAGATTTGACTGAGGAGTAAAGTTGTAGCTTACTATCTATTCTTCACTGTTATATGCTGTTGCATATTAGTATGATTAAAACACTAAATGGTACTTTTGCCAGCAATACCTTTTCTCTATTCACCACAGGTATTGGTTGAATAATAAACATCATTAATTTCAGCATAAGCAAATTGAGAGAGACCTCACCCATAAGAAAGACTATTACAGGTGGTGTAAACTAAAAATTAATGTTACTCTTTCTGATAAAAAAAAATTACATTATATACACTGTAAAAAAAGGATAAAGAGAAGCATAGGATGAAACAAAACTTGAAGCTGTTTGCGCATGTGCAAATATTACACCATATTTCCAAATACAGCTTGTCAATAATAAAATAATCAGCTATAGTATAAAATAGTTCATCATTTGTAGGTGAACTGGCAATGTCAATAAAAATTTCTTTGATGCCTTTTTAAAAGAATTTCAAATTTCATAGAGTTTTTGAATTAACTGAACCATTATTTATGATAAAGTCTTCTCAGTAATTTTAAAATTATGTTTTAAAAGAATGAAAGTTTTTTTTTAATAAGACATTTTACATATGTAATATGGCTGTCTAAGGAGCTGACAGAAAGATTATCCTTTCTACTTAGGAAGCCTATTTTCATACTTTCCACGAAACACTTTTTTTCATTCCCTTTTTATATTGTTTCGTTCTACTTTTTTTTTTTGATTACTTGGATGCAGTTTGTTGTTAACTTCTTTTGCCAAAGGTTCTTAATCTGTTTTGTTAACCTGTTATTCATTCTATACAAATGTCCAAAGAAAATCAATCTTCTTTTTCTCATTGTTAATGAAATTTTTTGTATGTTCTTATATACTTCACCATTACTTCTTATAATACAGGCCTGGCTTAAATTACTTGCTGATTTAGATGTTAATCTGTGGGGGCATACAAAATTGTCATGAGCAGGTTTGGAAAACCTGTTGCCACCCTAAGCAGAAATGATGCGCTTCATACTATTTTGAAACTGTTTCCAATGGTTGAGTTACCTTGGAATCAGATTCATTTGGCTCATAAGCATCGATTTACCATTGAGGAGGTGTGCAGAGCTGCTTTGCGGCTACATCCAGACAAAAGCTCGGGCCCAGATATGGTCTGTTTTAAGGCACTCTTGGAAGCTTGTTGCTTCCCTGTACAGTGGAAAGAGTCGTTGTTGATTTTAGTTCCAAAGAAAGCCGTAATGAAGATGGTGCCTATCGTCCTATATTGTTGCTGAATACGATTGATAAGCTAATGGAACAGTTAATTGTTGACAGGCTTTGAAAGGAGGTGATCTATGACCCACATCAGGCTGCCAACTGTTTTGCTTAAAAAAAATGATATGATCAATATTGTAAATTATTTAAATATTTATTCACTATTATGCAATAGATGGCAGTGAACATGCCCTACAATGAAATGGAAAAAATTATAATTAATTTGTTATATATTTATTTCCAAAAACATTAGAATTTTACTGACTCTGTATTGATTTCTTTTTTTCATGACATTTAATAAAATTTATTTCAGATTTACTTAGTATGCATTCTATTTTGGTAGTCGAAGAACTTCTTTCCTATATGGAGCTGATCCTTTCTTAATATAATTAATTATGTCTTCTTTGTTAATAATATCACTGATTTCATTAGAGTAAGTCTTACTTGGAATCATTTCAACTGAAATATTGTTTCTTTTAAGTTTAAAACTACCTCCATCAGTTGTTTCTTTCAAGGTAATAATATTTTTTTCAGATGCTAAAGGAAGTTTATTAATACCAAAAAGTTTAATTTTATTAAGCTCATCATTTTCATTTTTACTAATTATGCTGTTTTTTGACATGTTTTCCCAAAAACAGTAATTTTTTTTAATTTGGTCGGAAGATGTTGTTATGCTTCCTTCTTTATCAGTAGTCTCTGTTTTATTTATGGTAACAGTTTCAGAACTCTTATCCTTTAAATTATTTATGTTATTTTTACTCTTAACACTCTTATTTGCATTTTTTAATATAATACTGTGTTTTGTATCTTTAATATTATCACTTAAGCTAGACAAAATTTTACTGTCTGGTAAATGTGTGGCACTAAATTTATTCCCTCTTGTAAATGCTATCTTCCTGTTTTCTGACAAGTAATTTTTATTAATTATTCTAGTAACTTCATTATTGGTTTTTTTACTCATAGAATTTTTACTACACCTGCGATCTGCACTCAAGTGCTTTTCTTTAAAAATGTTTGGTAACAAAAGATTTTTTCCATTTTTTGCATGAGTATTAATACTTTCCTCTACATGATTCCTTGAAGAATTGTAATCTTTGTTGTAGAAACAATCAGTTTTTGGATTTGCACCAATATCCTGTGCACATTGTTCTGCAACAAATGGATTAACTTCACAACAATTATCATCACTCACACTCCTACTACCAGTTCCTAAATCAATACTTTTTATTTCTACTTCATAGCTATCACTTGAAAAATTATGAGGTAATGATTTTTCATCAGGTTTTGATAACTTGCAGTCAATAATTGCTTTTAATTTATCATGCTTATGAATATCACTGTTTTTTGCTTCACTAGCCCTTTTAATAATAATATCCTTTAGATTAAAAATTAAACGAGACAGTCTTGATGAAGGACTTTTTAAAAGAACAGAAGGCTTTCCCTCCTCAACAACCTGTAAAAAAAAAAATAGTAACATGAATTAAATTTATAAGAATGATGTATTTCCAGATAAATGCCATGAAAAAACTTAAGAGCTGGACTTTTTAACCTTTAGGACCAACATTAGATATTGCTTCAGAAGATGAGGTGAATGATTTGTTGTGTGTGAAAATGCCATGCCTGACTGGGATTCGAACCCAGGACATCCAGATGAAAGGCAAAGGTGCTACCATTCATGTCACGGAGTCCATTTCTTGATTTCCAAATCAATAAATGCACCTTCCTTGAGTTTACCATCATTCAATTTAGGAGAACTTATTTTTAAATGATTCCTGGTCCAGCTTTATCTAGTGCCTTTACAAAATTTTTCATGAGTCCCAAGTTTTATGTGAAATGGCGACAGTATGAGTTTACTGCTCTCAATTAATGATAAAATGCTTAACATTTTTTTCACCAGCCACAAAGTTCTGTAGCAATAGCCAATTCTTTACATGGTAATGACTTTTGTATCATGACTGTTTCAAAGACAAAGAAAACTGCAGTATTTCTTAAACCCATCTTGTAAACCAAGACGTAATGAAACAACTTTCAGGTCACTGCAAACTTGCTACATATGCTTTTTGTATTTTATTGCTTTTAATATTGATGCCTTAGTTTCATAAGTTTCTTTCATGTTGATTGTACTAGCTAATCAAATGGATGGCTGTTTGTTACCATTATGCAATAAAATTGCATTCATGCTGAATAGTGAATAAAAAGTTGCAATTCTTTAGGAGTATACTGAATTCCAAACTTTCATCAGGCCATCAATGATGGTACAAACAGATAATGAATTTGTCATTGTAAAATAAGTTGAAAGAAAGAGTTTCATTTTGTGTTCTAAATGTAATAACTTTTTTTTTCATTAAAGATTCTACTCTTGCAGTCTAGACACCAGAAGTTCAGCTTGCTTCTTAGATGACTTCAAATTGCAAACTAAATCATTAAGTTCATGTTGTTAAATTATTTGAGATCTCTCATTAGATACAGGAAGAAATTCTTCAACATCATCTGCTTCATTTTCAGATTTTTCTTCTAGCAATGTCAGATTAGATGGTGGTACATTTACAGGTAACTCCTCTCCGTCTGTTACTAGCTTTAGTGCTGAGGATAAATCTGCATATTTTATGAACTTTCTACTTTTGAATGAAAATTCAAATATATTTGTCATACAAAAGTAGCAGTTGATGAAGTGGTCCTTAGGTTCATGCCAAACCATCAGAACAGCAAATGGTACGGCTTGTCATTTCCCCTTCAATCTTTCAGTTACAGTTAGAGCACAATATGTAAATAACATGAGGCGCCCAGATTTTATCTTGATCCCTGAGTGCACAATCAAAATAAAATTTATAAGCTGTTATTATAAATTCAGAAATAGTCTTTCTTTGAGATTTAGGAGTAAATTTACCACTGACATAACAAAAATTATCTGGATGATTTGAAAATCCACAAACTTTTACAGAGCCATGTTGTAGGAAATAAAAACAAAAAAAATCACTTTTGTATTACAAAGAATTTATGAAAATGTTACAAAACACTAATAACTATATGAAACACAACATCCATTATAGACAAGAAACCTACTCATCTTGTCAGTATGTCATCTTACAGACATGTTTGTACATGTCTACGTCCCATGATACAGTGTAAATGTATATTGTAAATAAGTTATATCAAAGCATAAGTGCAACTGGAAAGAAAGAACAGACACAGACATAGCACTCAGTATTTTCTGTATTTATTTCTGCAATTATTAATACCTTCTCAGTTACTTTGGGATTAACAAACTTAAGACATATATTACTATCCACTTAAGATTCAATATAAAGTGTAGTGTGAGTCAGCAAGTTAAAACTAATTCCCAAACCTATCTAACTTATTTATAATTGATTGAAGAATTTTCAATGATGATATTTTTACTTTCTCAACTAGCACTATATTAGGGAAAATATGGTAAATAGTCCAATTTGGGCATATGCGATTTTCACAGGATCTTTACGTTTTGACACCTAAGGAAGCCAAAAAACTGGATGTTCATGTGTGTGTGTTTGTGTGTGTGTGTGTGTGTTCAGTGTTAGGTGTCACACCTTATATCTCCAGAACTACTTGACCGATTTTGACCAAACTTGAACAGATTACTTATACATATTGGGCATTGATTCCATTAAATTTTCAACTTAAAAGGTCAAGGAGGTGAGGCTGTAGAGCAAGGTCACCTTCAATATCTCAAGATTTTGTCTAATTAAGGTCTTATTTTTCTTGTACCCCACCCCAAAAATTGTACCCCACCCCCAAAAAATGCTCTAAATAATAAACTAGTGGGTACAGTAGTGTTATTAGTACCCCCTCTCACCACAAGGAGTACTAATGTATCACTGATGTACAGCTGCTTGTAGACTTCTGCTATGTTGTAACGTCACAGGTAAGCGGTAGAATTAAATAATGAATAATATTTAAGTGTAAAAAAGTAAAGTGGCTGCTAGTACCGCCACACCCGCGCAAATGAAATACAGTATGCGCACGCTTTAGTTATAATCATTGAATTAAATAAACAAAACATATTATATTTAAATAAAATGATAAATATTTTAAATTAGATGTTTGCCATGCATCAGTAAAAAGCCACATGACGGGAAAGTCCTACAACTGTGTTGTTAGCTTTTTCAGTTAAAAATTTTACATACTGATGGTCATATAGTAACGTTGACATGAACTTTAGCCCTAAAAAGATTACTTGTATTTAAACAGCGTGGTTCTATAAACTTCCACTTTTTGTTGTTTTCCAGTTCTTCTTTATGTTTATCAGTGTTTAAATTTCTTTTTAAATTTGTCTTTCTACAGTTGATTATTGCTTCATAATTAAGTAATGAAGGAATAGTAAGTAATTAACTGTTTATCTTGTAAATATATCACATTTCCTTATTCCATCTGATTATCTAATTGATTTTTTTCTGTTTTATTTAGATGATAATCCTTAAAACAGTACAGAGAATTGTATAATAATAGTAGAAGTGCCTTTATTAAATATTGGATGGTCATTTGACGTTCTAAGGATGACACTATAGAATATTCTAGACAAAGATTTGTCAATCTGTCTAAATTTCTCTCACAATTGAAGAGCTACATTCCAAACTCTCCTAAGTCATTTTTTAGAATTGTTGGAAAACTAATAAAACACTAATAATAATTTGTGCAATAGTGAAAAATTTCAGCTGAAGATTTGTAAATATTTTCTATCCTAATAGAAAAAGATTAACTAATTTTTTTTTAATTCTAGTTAACGTGTTGTTAGATTTTCAAAAATTAAAATGAGAGTCACTTCTAAATCATCCTAAGTCACTAACTTAGAGTAGTTTGGAATAAACTAAGTAATATTGTTTAGCTAATGATATACTTAAGACTAATGACAAGGGGAAAATAATGACCATTTACAACCTTCTATTGCAATAAATCTATTAAAAGAATTTCACAAAAAATACCTGTAGATGTAAGAGCTTCTGGTGAAACATGAAAACAACAAACGTTAAATACCAGTAATATAACATTTAAAAAAAAAATTACAAAAATGGCTAATTTTCTTCACTGATCCTCCATAAACCACTATCATTTTCCTTACACTCTGTTCCCAAAGCATTACCATAAAAATATTTTTCTTAATCATTAAGGGATACATATTGCAGAAGTTTAAGAACATCATTCTTTTTTTCTTTGCTTATGTATCTGACAGGCTGAATATTTGAAATGAGATCATATATATGTGTTTGGACTGCTAAAGTAAATTTGTTTAGTTTCTACTTTTAGAGAACCCTTGCTATAAAATAAGTACTCACTGCTCAAGAAGTTTACATGGAAGTTTTTGTTTAGTTGCAGTTTTTGAAATTTGTTTAGTCATACACTTGCCAGTCTTGACCTAGCACTTTCTCAACAGCATGATCACGGAACAAGTTGTAATATTGATTAGGAGACAGAATTGTTTCATTATTTCTCATAATCTTTTCAATGCGCCTGAATAACCTATTTGAAAGCATAAATTTATGACCTCGAATGGGGAAGACATATTATATTCTTTCAAAAAGATTACATGAATTAACATACCACAACAATAAATCCAAAACAATAGAATTCTTGTTTTGGGAAGGATATGAATCTGAAAACAGATGAAGAATTTTTGTCCCAGAATTTACAGCCATCAAATTTAGATGAGGTTCTAAATACGTTTTTAAAAAATTTATTACAGCTGAACTTATTTCATTAGTTCCTCGACTGGTTTCATTTTTGATCCATTTATAAATTATGTGTTTTCCTTACTCTGATTTTCTTCATGAACCATTATTGTTAAGGTATACAACCATATTTGGTATTCATAAAAAACTTCACCGATGTTTAGTTTTTGCAGTGGCTGAGTCTGTTGCATATCAAAACAAACCTTTACTACAATAACATCAAAATGTCTTAAAATACTATAATTTTTTTTAACATAATGTACGTAATCTGTACTTGGTTATCAAAACTTGATTTTTAGCCACATCATTTTCTTTTATTATTAATATATTTATTAATTCGCAAAATGAACACATATGGGTGTTCTCCGTGCAATCTGGGTTACCAAAACCCAGATTTTAAAATGATTACACTCTTGAAATTGTTTAGAAATTCATCCATTCTGTTAAAGCAAATAATTCAGTAAAACTAATAGTACAAAATATAACAACATACACATGTTATTGTGGTTATTGCATGGTACATTGTGCTTAATGTTGCAGCCTCTCAGTCAGCTGATTTGTTGACTTACACTTCTTTGGAAAACACCATATGACTTTTATTAAGGCATTATTCAAGAAATTGTGCCATTTGAAAAAAACAGAACAATGCAGTATATTCCCATGTGACTTGACTGTACGAAAAACACTCTAACCTATTTTTGACAAAAAATGAGTAGGGATAGTTTAGAATGTAGCTCTTCAATTTATCATCACCAAGCCTAGTATTATTATTAAAAAAAAAAAATTACGTCAGTTTCTTGTAAATGTAACCTGTAATATGATATAACATCTTAATTTTTGTAATCTCAGGAATAGCCAGATTTAGGAAGCCACTAAAAAAAATGATAGTACGAAACCATGTGGTTGTAGGAGGTGGAAAACTCACCACAGCTTCTCACCATGCTCCAACTGCTACATTACTGAATAAAACACTTGAACCTTGTTAAATTAAATTAAATTGTTATGGGCAAATTTTCATTTAAGTTAATATTACATCAAATTAACAGCAATGACTCAAGAGAACTCATTAACGTGAGATTGACAGAACCAGTACTAAAATCTAATTGGGCTTAAAGACTGAGCAAAGTTCAACTACTTCTGATATTATGTATAGCTATCTATTAAGATTGAATGAAATATTAATTTACTTCCTCATTATTCTTCTTTGTGTCATATTCTATTATCTTTGCTTTATTCATTTTTGAACTGTATTTTTGAGATAAATCCATGATATTCAGAATTTCATCTACAAGTACCTCACTTTTGATTTCTGCCAAAAGAACATCATCAGGAAATAACAATAATTTATTTTTTCTTCTTGGAGAGTTGCTTCATTTTTAAATTTGTCTTTCATTTCTTGTTTGTTTCTTCTACAACTATGCAAGTTGAAATGCTATGTGGGATAGTCTTGACTCACTCATTTCTTAATTAGAGCTTAGCTGTCTAGAGAACCAGAATGGCCCTCTGATTAATTTGTTTCCCATGTTCTCGGTTATCCCTTTTTTATTCCATGTTTTCTTACTGAAACAAAGTTGGGACTTTTAATACACCTGCGACATGTTAGAAGTGTATTTTCAATACAAGAGACATTTAACTGATGGTGGAATAATTCTCACATTTATCTGCTCCTGCTTTCTTTAGTAATTTAGTAAAAATCTGTAATTATTTCTCGTTTCATAAATTTTACATGTAAATGTAAAAAAAATATTCAATCCTACTTCTTCCAAAGAACATTGTAATTCAAATAGCATATAATCATCTCTAATTACTCTATTCTCATTAAAAAATTCTCATAACTCTTATAAAATTCAGATAGCAGTCTGAAGGTTCCTTTAAAATCAACAGCATATAAACAAAAGAAAAACACACTGTCAACATAGTTAATTGTAAGACTAAGACCAAGATTTATACACAATTGTCTTAAATTCCAAAAATTTATATATCTTCACAAGTTAGTACATCTATTTTCACAATTCAGATACTAAGGAATATGATTTCCTTACATTATTATACAATTCATTGATATTTGTGATCTGAATAAACAGAAGTATCATCACCAATAAACAATGAAAAACACAAGAGAATGCAAGTTGATAAAATGAGTAAAAAGGACCCAGAACACACTAAAAAACACAAATTTTATTGGGTAATGCCATAGACAAATTCTCTACCAAAGCAACCTTTTATTTCAATTGTCTGTCAATAAAGTAGAAATGGAACAAGTTTAGGACTTTACTAATTCACATAAAGGCCTTTATCAGATCACAAAACAAGCCAAGTACTCATTATGGTCAATCAAGGGCATTAGGTATACGTACACAGAATTGAGAAACTGCAGACAGTTTAACTGTAACTCCTCAAGCCAAATTATTCAGGAGAAAAAAATATTTTCTGTTCATCAAAAAGTTAAACAACATAATCTAAGAAACTCTCAAAATATTTCAAAAGATTAACTGATCCATGATACATATGAGTTTTGTTCTAAAAAGAATGTTTATTGACCTATTTCCAGAACTGATACTGGTACAAGTGCAAAACTAGTACAAGTAATTTTCTTTGCTACTAGTACATAAAACTACATATATAGTTTCAAACAGAAGCTTGAAAAATTATTTAAATAAAAATTCATGTGCATTAAAGGGCTCTGTAACAATATTAAGATGATACATATTCATAAGGGTTAAAATAAATATATATATAAGAAATAATATATTACTGGGGAAAAAAATCAAAACAATATAAATTAAAATATTTAAAGTAGACTTAAAATCATTTTAGTAACGTGAAAATTAATATAAAGAAACAAAATAAAAAAATAAATAAATAAATGGCTGAAAATTATTCATAAAAGTTTTTTAACTTTATATTTAAAGAAATACAGAATATTAATAAATATGGATTGCATATTGATTTTGCAATATTTGACAAATTTTACATTTGCATTAACATATCTAATTCTTTTATTTGAAAAAGTGACATTTAGTATATAATTTACTTATTTACTAGTGTAGAATTTACTTATTTACTCTTTTCATTAATATAAAGATAACATGCAATATACCATTACACAAGCCTGAAATTGTTGTGTTTATTAGTTTTTGATAACTGATGAGGTATTTTTTAGTGCTGAATCTAAAAATATCCTTCATTTTTTTTACATCATGTCAGGATTTTTCGCAAATCGCAAATTTCAAAATTTGTAAAAAGTTGAAAAATTGTGGAAATGTGATACAATGAAATAGATCAAAACATTATATATAATAAATATATTCACTTTTTTGGCTTATGCTATGCATACTTATAGCTAAACAGTTGAGTGGTATGAGAAGGAGGGCAGGGATTCATTGACCCCTTAATTTCTAATGAAAATTGCCAAAAAATAAGCCTAATTTCTATCATAGTGCATTTTTAAATTAACTTATCTTTATGAGGTATGTCATACCTTTGTAAACCACTCTTCAGCCATCCTTAATAACAAAGTTTTTTTGGATGGCTTATAATCTGCTTCGCACTTTTCCTTCTATGTTCTTTGTAGGGTTCATCTCGGTGTAACATCCATCAATACTCTGCCATCATTGCAGTAGTCCATTTTCATTGATACCTGCTTTGCATTTCTTTCATGCCCTGATAAAATCTCTCAACCATCTTTTCACTAATGGCACCCAGATTTTCAGGAAAATAGTCCACAAGTGAATTTAGGAAGTGAACATTCAAGCTCATGGAACAGCCTAAATTTTTGTACTTCTGCAGCATGTTCTCAATGATTGATTTGAAGTTTGGATCCTTCTTGTTGCCCAGAAACTTAGTTACTATGTTTTTTAAGGCTCCCCAGGCTTCTTTTTCTGCAACTTTTTTAACATCAACAAGTTTTTTAACATCAGGACAAGTAAAGACACCCTCTTTTAGTTTGGCGATTGATAAGACTGGAAATTTGTCACAGATATATTTAAAACCCTTGAAAAGCCTTGGTAAGGCTTTGACAAATTGCTTCATCAACTTGACAGGCAGAGGTGGAGGAAGAACTTTATTCGGATATATGAGAGCTTTTGGGAGCACATTTTTGGTTTCAGGTTCTAATGAAGTTCTTTTTTGCCATTCTTTCCTTATCAAATTATTTTCTCTGTCTCTGCTTCTCCTTTCACACAAAAAACAAGGAAACTTTGTGTATCCTCTTGCTGTCATAAGAACATCCATATTATTTTGATATCGTCGCTTGTAATCCACTTATGATTGTCGTATTTAATTTTATCCAGAATGAGTTCCAAATTATCGTAATCCTCTTAAATGGACAAATATTTGACAGGTATCAACAGATACATATTTCCATTGTGAAGAAGGACAACTTCGAGACTTCGTTTGGATGAATCTGTGAACAGTTTTCAAATTGGTACTTTCATACGGAATATTAAATCCAGTCAAAAGTTTATGTACATCAGTGCAGAAGACTAATTTTCCTTCCGAAAAATATGGATAAAATCCTTTACTCTGTACCTGGACTAGGAAAATGAGGTGCCAGTTGCTAGCAGGTTCTTATTTTTAAGCCTTGAATCAAGCAGTTCTGAATTTTCTTTGATCAGATATAAGTCTTGAACCAAATTGTTTTGTTCAGACTGTGATTAAAGCTCTGGTGCACAACTATCTCTGGGTTCGTACTCCTAAATGTTATCTTCATTTAAATCACTTGTTTTCTTGTGGAATTGACACTGGTACATCTGAACTAGGCGTATAGTGGATGGCATATTTGGATAGATGATTCTTTCTTTATTCTTCAAATTGAAATCGTGAACATCATTTGAACAAAAGTAACAATCATTGGTGTGATTTCGTGGCTCTTGCCACACCATTGGAACCCTAAATCTGAACACTTCTTGTTCACACTTTTACTGCCATTTAAGTCCTTCAACACATGTGTAGCAAAGATACCGAGGTGCCCAATTTTTGTCTTGATCTCCTATTTTGAGGTACACTGTCGAAAGAAACTTGTAAAATTGATTTTTCCTTTTCACCATTAATTCACCACAAATGTAACAAATAGAATTTGCAGAATTTTTGCAGTCTCTTGAAGCCATTTTTAAAATGAAATGTTTGTTTTATGGGGTGAAAATATATTTTCTACAGACAAAAATGCGTTTGATTACAGATAGAAAAAAACTTGATTTACACACACTGACGGTTGAAACAGTATTGATGGTAGTTGCACGGTACATGAGTGGCACATGTTACATCTTGTTAATTCTTGTCACAACCTGTCGGCCAAGCTCTCTCCCATCGTTTCATCATCTTCAACCTAAAACCCCCTCTGCCATTCTCTTCAGGCCAGTCAACTGTTTAGCTGTAAGAATGCATAGTATAAGCCAAAAAATTGAATATATTTTATGAATTTATTATAAATAATTTATAAAAAAAAAAGTTTTATATCTATTTTATGGTTATCAAATTTTCACAGTTTTTCAACTTTTACAAATTTTGAAATTTGCGATTTGAAAAAATCCTGACGTGATTGAAAAAATGAAAGTTATTTTCGGATTCAAAGCTAAAAATACATAGGAATCAATAATCAAAATTTAAAAAAATTACACAGCCCAAATTTTACAGGTTTGTGTATGACCAAATGTGGATGCAATGCTGATTTTTTCTGTAGCCAGGCCTGTTTTACTTTTTAACATTACGTATACACAATCAATTTTTAATTTATACCATGATTTTACTTAGAAGCAACATAACTTCAATTGGAGAGCTGTATTTATTTTCAAAGGTATGTAATACTGTAATTAAAAAAAAAATAGAATTAGATTAGATTAGATGGGCATTATTTATCTGTATTGTGGCACATCCTTAGCAGCATTATTCAATTAATAAGTAATAATAATCATTTATCCCAGTGATTCCCAAAATGTGCGCCGCAGTGCCCTGGAAAGCCGCAGCCTCTTCACAGGGGCGCTGCGAAATATTATAAAAGCTTCATAATTAATTGAACTAGGACATTTATAATTATTAATTTAATGTTAATAAAGTAAACAAATAATGAAGATACAAGAGTTTATTTTTTATCTCTTTTTTATACAAGTAGTAATTAGGGTAGTATGCCATACTTGTACTTAGGGTAGAGCGCCATGGAAAAATTTTAATTGAAAAATGGCGTTGTGACTCAGAAAGGGCGCAGCGACTCGGAAAAGTTTGGGAACCACTGATTTATCCAAATCAACAAGAAATTCAATAAATCTTTTCTTTTGTCTGTTTTTTATCATTTAAATACAAATTATTCCAATCATTATTATTATTATTATTATTATTATTATTATTAATATGTAAATTTGTAACCTCTCCTTTGTCTAAATATAATATTTTATCACAAGAAGAAATAGATTTCGGATGATTGGCAAGAATTAAAACAGTTTCTCTCTCAAATTGCTCAAGAATAATTTCCTGCAGCACATTCATCTGCTCTGGATCTTGTGATTCTTCATTTTCTTTAACAATGAGTATCTAAAATATAAATGAAACAACCAGTAAATTTAAGATGTTTTGCACTTTTGTTAAAAAGTGTATTACAATTCACTTATACTTTTACTAATTAACTTTCATGCAGTGTTTACGATTTATAAATTTATTTTTCAATTAAGACTTAAAACTTTTCAATTAAAACTACTGGTACTTATTAATTTTCAACCATAATTAATTAACGAGAAATATTAGTAATTAAAAATAATATTTTTTTTTTCAACAAAATATTAACCTCTACCAATCTGTAAACCAAATTAACAACCTCATTGGCACCTCTACCAAACTGTCTACTTAACAGAAAGAAATTGATTACGGTGCAACCCATCCACAAAATAGAATGAATACAAAATAAAATTTTTAATTATTTAGTATTCTAGGAAAAAAATTAACAAAAAAAAATATAAATTGTATAGCTAAATAAAGTAAGATTGAATCTTAAAAAATTAGCCTACATATCAATAATCACATATTAGATATTAAACAATATACTGATTAAAAAAATAATAAATAACCAGTACAGTACAGTACAGAGATGCCTGTAAAGCATACACTTACTTGTATCCCTTCAATGCACTGTAGTCTTTAACTTTAAAGAATACTCTTAATAATGAGAACCCTTCTTTTTAATAATTTGATTATATAAAAATTACATCTATGAAATACTTTTTACATTCGTTTAATTTTAAGGTATTTAAAATAAAGAGTAATGATGGAATCTCTCCTAGCATCAAAATAAACTTCACAGCATGATTCAAGGCTCATTGAAGTTTGATACAAAAATGGACTAATCAATGTTATAATAAAGATAAGCCAAAGAAAAACCTGAAAAACTTTCTTCGTTACTCTCCTTAGTAAAAAAGAAACTTTTCAGTTTTTAGCTGATACAAACCAACAAACATCCAGTTACAAAATCATACCAACTCATATATGTTATAATAATACTTGTTCAGATTTAATAACCACTAGCCCAAGTAAGTTTTGATGGCCACATCAAAATTTACCTTTTTTACTGTATCCAACAAATTTCCAACTATATTATTCATAAATATAGATTAAAAGAGTGACTCAAACTTTAAGTCTGGTATCACCCCTTCAGGCAGGGGCAAAACCTTTTTACTGATGGGCAAAGATTTCCTCTGAATTTCAAGTTTCAGTATATAGTATAATGGAGAAACACTGTCAAATGCCTTGGAGAAATCAAGTCAGTTAACTTATGACGGTCCATATATAGCAATTGTCATCAGCCTCCTTCAGTAAGGCAGTAGTAATAATATTAGTAGTTTGGCGAGAGAATAACTGAACTGAAATTTTAATAAAAAGATAAAAATTACTCAAGATATTGTACAGTCTGATTCAAGACAACTCTCTCAAACACAAAAAAATAGACATGATCGAAAGTCAAAAGAAACAGAAGAAATGGAAATTTTTGGATTAGGCCGGAAGGAAATACTTCCATAGTCAAGAAAAAAGGCAAACTGCACTGAATAATTGAAAATATATATTGGTACAACAACAGAAATAATTACTAAATTTAATGAAACAAAGGAAATAACAACTCAACTAACTGAAGAAAAATCAACAAGAAAATTTTTTAGATAAAAATATAAAATATTTTTCCAAGATAAAATAACCAAAATAATCCTCTATAAAAATAGTAGGAAACCCGTTAACACTCTTGGAATTTTTCCCTATTTCATTAGAATTCTTTCATCTATGTTATTTTTCCCCTCCATCAAATAAATCATGTGGAGTAACAAAAATATACAAAATTTATTGATGAGTAGACTGAGAATTAATCTTGGGGTAATCAAGTCGTTCGGTAGAATGACGCCGGCGAGAGTTTGTCCGACAGCGGAAACATCTAACACTTATTTACTGCGACCAACTCGCAAAGCGACATTTCAACATTTTAAAAATTGTTTAAAATATAAATAAAATTATAATTTTAATGAAATAAAGCTACATATCATCGCAGAAATAGATTTTCTTAATGAATATAGGTTTTTTCGATAAATATGTGATAACTTTGTAATTTCACGTTTTTTAATTTGAAAATGTCGCTAGATACCAGTACTTGATAGTAGTGGGTAGCGTATACTTGAAATAATAAAATTTAAAAGAAAATTTTACAGCAATTATACTAATTTTATTAAAAAAGAAATAAAACAGAAATAAATTGGTAAAATTTTTATTCTACAATTACAACTATTTGGTGGCGCTGGAGTCATGATATTTCAAAAAATTGTATTTATGGTCCGATTTAGCTCATATTCGGAATATATATTAGTTACGTTAAAAGACATATTTTTGCAAAAAAATGAGTGCTTTCTTTGATGAGAATTTTGAAGTTGTGTTTTCATAAAAATAAGAAGAATCTTATTATTATTAACAGTGAATAGTTATTGACTAGACATGGTATATCGTCCAATCAATCAATCGCATAATATCAGATTTAGTATATTCTTGCTGTTCGACTTGAGTGGAATCTTTCTCTTTAACTTAAGTTAATTTTTTTTTTCTGTGCATTTAGTAAAATCTTTTCAACTTGATCCAGCTACATAGTATTAGTTTCATAGGTAATTTGAATTATTATTCTGATGCTCTCATTCTTAACAATATTAACATAAAACAAAAGTACTTTTTAATAATAGCTTCAGTGCAACATACCCGATCATTTGAAGTTTTAACGTTTGAATAAATAAGCAAATATTAACAATGAGTAATATTTAACGTATTTTAATTAAGTTGATATTGTACATAGTATACGTCCAATTCATATTTTTTCAAGTAAAAACTTGATTATAATTTTAAAAATCAATTTAGTAATATAAGGCTAAACTAAAACACATTCTTAAAATAACAATTATAAAGCTTAATTATAACATAAAATTATAAGCTTAGAAAACTCTAGATATAAAATTATGGTTAGATTTTATGAAGCATTTAACATGCCAAAAAGATGATGTTTCAGAAAGTGTAAAAAAATAGACGTCTGATGAAAATTCAAGTGTACATCTAAATGAAAATTTACACAAAGATCCGAACTATATTTGTGACTATTGTTTAAAAATGTTCCGCAAAGTACCTTCAACATTCATTCTAAATAACCTTACTATAAAACCCGTACCAGAAGAATTATAAACTTTGAATGAATAAGAAAAAATTCTAATCCAAAGAGGAAAAGCATTTCAAGTTGTTCGGCGAATGCAACCAGTATAAAAAAAAAAAATTTCCTTGAAAACGCATGATTCCAAAAGTCAAAAGGTAGAACGTTCCATTTACCATTACCTTTACAGGAAACAATTGAAAAAATTTGTCAACCTTATATATAACCTGTCCATCCTGACCCAGAATATTATATTTTAGTAAGAGTATTGCCTACCAAATCAAATGTTATATGGAAGAAATGAAAAGTACTCGATGCATTAATATGGTTGAGAAATAACGATCAGAATATCGTCAAATAGTTTCTACAATATTAACGATTTGTGGAAAAAATTGAATTTGGATAACTCTGTATACAATATTGATGAAAAAAAACATGATAATGAAAAAGGTATTGGTGGTAATGGGGAAGAAAACGATGACAAGAAAGAAACTGATAAAATTCGTGATAATATTCCAAAAAAATGCTATGTTAACACAAAAATCCGATACAGATGAGTATTACGATCAATATACAATTTATCATATCAATGAAAAGAAAGTAAATGATACTGCAAGGAACTTATATCAATTTGTCAAAATACACGATGATCCGATGGACAACCGAACAAAATCGTTAGATTTATTGTGTTTCCCTGAGTTATACTCACACAGAGATGGTGGTCAATAAGCAGATCGAAATACTTGATTAAGTGATTTGGAATTCATAAAGTGTAAATTATTGTCCAAGCATCCACAATTTCGACTAAATTACGGTGTTTGTTTTACTTGATTAATGATAACAACATTCGCCAATTAAAATCTGGAATTTATCATAAAATTAATGTTACAAATCCTGGAAGAAAATTCACTGCAGCATCTTACTTGAAATTACTCTCTGAAGAACAATTAGAGAGTAATTTAAATACTGTTTTTCTAGGCTAGGTAATACTGAACAATATTGGAAAATACTAGAAATAATCTTTTTTTTTTATGATCTGTAATTATGGCCATGCTACATGGTTTTTGACTAAGTCCAGCAGAATGATTATGGCATGAATTGAAAAATTATGTTCGTAAAGTTAACAAGTTTCACATGGATAAAATGTCAGGTACACACAAATTGCAGATGATCCAGTATCAGTTTCAAGACTTATCGATATTCAATTTCATGCTATTCTGGATTTCATTTGTTCGGAAGATAATCCTTAGGAAAAATTACGCACAACTTTTGGCGGCAGGAATATCAGAACAGAGGAACAGCATTTTCATTTATTGTTGTGGGTGGACAATGCTCCTATCATAGGGGAAACTACGAATGAAGAAGTTGCTGAATTATATAGAAATATGTTCCAAGTAATATTCTAGATAAATCTTTCACAAACTTTTTACCGACGTGTTAATACGCATCAAAGACAATCGCAATTCTTATCGTCAACGTAATAAAAAAACGACAAGAGGTTTCATCAAGGTTTGCAGATTTGGATTTTCATGACCTCAGACTGACATTCTTGTTTTGAGGAATGTTGTGTCTTCCATTGCGGGCAGGAAAACCTTGAAAACAAGAAGTAGATTATATGATTTACCAAGAAATGAAAGTGAAGAATACATTATGATTATAATCCATCACTTATATTACTTGAATGGGAAGGAAATATGGATATTCAATTTTATGGTGATAAAACCATCATCATCAATAGATACATTACAAAATATGAAAAAGGAGAGAACAGCAATATTGCCCAAGATTATTTCGACAATATTAAAAACTCAACTTCATTGTGCAGTCGGCTATGGAATTTCGCTCTTAGAGCATTAACCAATAGAGTGTGGAGCTTTAGAAACATCTGATAGTCTGATAGGAAATTCGCTTTATGGTACGGACCCTAAGACTACTGTCAAATGAGTTAATATAAACGAAGACCGAGCCAAGATATTGAAACCTAAGAAACAAAGTGATTGTTAGATAAAGATTCTAATAATATTTTCTACTCCAGTATGATAGACGGCTATTATCCTATGAGACCAAAAGAACTGGATAACTACTGTTTGTATGATTTCGTTAAATGGTTCGATTATACAACTGACAGACTAGCAGATACCAATGAGAATGTTACATGCTACCTAATGGAAAATTTATCAAGAAACGTTTAAATCCAATTTAATTCATTATAGGTACAATGTGGATGTTCAACCTGAAAAATACTATTACAGTTTATTGTTGTTATTCAAACCCTGGAGAAAGTCAGAAACTTTGAAAGACGGATATAGCACACATGCAGAGTCATTCTAGAGTCTAAAACATAGTTTACCAAAAGCAATAGCATACCATGAGAGACTAGTGGAAATTCAAAAGGTATTTGCGCATATTGAGGAAATTATTAAAAATAAAACAGAGAGTACGAAAAAGATTCCGAAATAATCGATGAATCATTAGAATGTTGCCCTATTGAGGCCGATGAAGCAGTGCAAGATTACAGAGAAATTCACAACTTGACAACAAGATTTTGAAATCTCAACAATATTGATTTAACGCTACGTTTAATTAATTAAATTAGTTTAAATGTAGTAGTAATTAAAAACAAAATTAAGGATATTGTGATTTTAATTAACTCTAAGAGAAATTTTGTAAATTAGTTTGTTAATGTTAATTTTATATTTTTCAGTTATCATAGTTATATGTTACTGTATGTTGTAAAAACATTCTTTTTTGTATATGTATTATGGAATAAAGAATTATTATTATTATTATTATTATTATTATATTCTTGCGCAATTAAATGAAGATCAGAAACGCGTACTAGATATAGTAACAAAATACGCAGAAATTGATAATGATTAAATTTTAAGATTTTTCGTTACTGATGAAGGAGGGACTGGTAAAAGTTTTCATATCCACGCAATAAGGTGTTGGGTTAAACAAAAATTGAATAAAACTGTTTCTGTAGCTGCTCCAACTAATATCGCTGCGCACAACATCGATAGACTAATAATCCACAGACTTTTTCAGCTGCCTGTAGAACATGATGTTTTTTTTTTTTTGTCTTCAGTCATTTGACTGGTTTGATGCAGCTCTCCAAGATTCCCTATCTAGTGCTAGTCGTTTCATTTCAGTATACCCTCTACATCCTACATCCCCAACAATTTGTTTTACATACTCCAAACGTGGCCTGCCTACACAATTTTTCCCTTCTACCTGTCCTTCCAATATTAAAGCGACTATTCCAGGATGCCTTAGTATGTGGCCTATAAGTCTGTCTCTTCTTTTAACTATATTTTTCCAAATGCTTCTTTCTTCATCTATTTGCCGCAATACCTCTTCATTTGTCACTTTATAGAACATGATGCTACTCCAAAATATAGATCAGACATGGCACTGAAATCAATACGAGAAAAATTGAAAAACACGCCTTTAATACTTATGAATGAAATTTTGATGATATCTAACATAACTTTCATGTATATAAATCTTAGATTATGTGAAATATTCGACACTTCTGATGAACAAGATGTTTGGTTTGGAAAACGACACATTTTATTATTTGGAGATTTGTTGCAACTTCAACTAGTGCGTGACATTCTAATTTACATCAAAATTACTTCAGATGAAACAAACTAATACTTAGGATTATTTGGTTCTTTTGATTTATGCAAGATTCTTTTCCATTACGATGAATTAACTATCAATGTGCGACAAAAAAACGATTTAGAATATTCAAAAGTGCTTTCTCGAATTAGAATCGGTTACTTGAACAATGACCATCTAAAACAACTATAAGAATTTGCTCTGATTGTGCAATTAGTATAAAAATTAGTATTAAAATCATGTTGATTAGAAATATTGACGTATCTCAAGGATTAGTTAATGGTGCTGTAGGTATTGTAAAAAATATAAAAAAAAAAAACGTTGATAATAACAATGATGTTCACAAAATAACGATTACTTTATTTTTTAGTTGAAAGAATGTGTTAAATTTGAATTTATGAACAAAGTTTTCGTCATGCGGAGACATTCACCTATGTTTAAGCTGAGATATCACCGTATATAAATCACAAGTAATGAGTATAAAAAATGCATTCGTAGATCCTGGTAATAATATTTTTAGAGTTGGTCAAGCAAACGTCGCTTTTTCAAGAACGTCTATTGAGGGATTGCATTTGATCAATTTTGATAAATCCACGATCAAGGCCAGTTCTAAAGCAATACATGAATACAATAAATTAAGAAGTAAATATAGGCCTGATCATCTAGTTCTTGAAGAGGGAAAAATTAATTTAAAATAAGTCGAGGTTGATATTTGGGTTATGCGTAAACATATCCATGAGTGCCAAGAATCGAATGAAGCAAGTGATATAAACCACGCAAAAGATAGAAAATTGCACGGATTATATTATCTAATGGTGATTCAGTTCATGTTATGCTAATTCAGTTATTCAGTGTTTGTTTAATTTTGCATTATTAAAGAATAAGATCCTGAAATTACCGAAAAATCATATATTACATAAGTCACTAAAAATTATATTAGCAGAGCAAACGTAGACATGACAAAAATAAGAAAATTTTTATATGAGAATTTCAATATTGAAATGATGCTGTTGAATTTTTCACATATTTAATTGAAAAAGTTGAACCTTTCAAGAACACTATCCAATACACGATTATTTGTGCAAATGATAAATGAAAGTATCTTCAGAGCACAAAGATAATAATTTGATTTACACTTAGATATTAAAACTTGTAGTTTACAGAAAAGTAACAGTTTAAGTCTCCAAAATTTAATTCATAATTTTAGTGATAAAACTCATGTCGAAGGTAGATGTGCTGAATGTGGAAACACAGATTTCATACATAGAATGGAAATTCATTCTTTAGGAAAACTGTTGATCATTTAAATAAAATTATTCGAAAACGACGCAGTATGCTTACGCAAAATAACTGAAACCAAAGAAATAAAAAGAATGTCTGTCTATTGATGCTTGCAAACTATTCGGGAAAAAATATAAGTTTTTAAGTGCAATATTTCATCACGGACAGTCAATGAAAGGACATTATAGTAGCATGATCAAAATTGGGAAAGATTGAATTGAAACTAATCATTTATTAACTCCAAAAACAGTTAGCCACGAAATTCCAAAAACGCGTTCATGCTCTAGTTTTAGAACAAATTTGATTTTTTATTAGATCCGGGAATCCATTCGACGAAACGTTATTAGCAAACACACGACAGATACGAGAATTTTTATATTTATAAAAACAGTTTCAAATTTAACGAATGAACAGAAAACAAAAAACAGATGATTTCCAAACTCCCTGAGTTTTTGCATTTTCAATCAACATATTTGAGAAAATTTGACGAATTTTTTATTATATGATTTGTGTTATTAGGTACATATACAAGTATATAAAAAAATTGTTTATCTCCAATTATTTCTCTATGACTTTTTATTTTGTATGAAAAAAGTTCTATCATATAACTGCAATATTAGTAGAGGAATAAAATATTTAATATTTATGAATATTTAATATTAAATTTATAGTAATAAAATATTTAACTGTGTATATTGTTGTGTTTGAGAAAATGAAGTAAGAAAAATATATAACAATCATTATATCTTGCCTTTCATACATATCTGTACTTTTTTGATTCGGGCAATGTCTTTTTGAAGAAATATAAATAAGTAAATTGTTGAATTTTTATTTTCGATTTTTGATGTTTTCAATTGATGGCAAAGAATTTTATTGGTTAGGGAGTTTGGATTTAATTAACAGAAGAAAATAATAATTTATTATTAATATCTGATTTAATGACAAATTTAATATCAAATATCTGATTTGATGACTGAATCATTAAGCACTCAATTTGATGATCGACTCATCAAATACTCTATTGCAAAACAGATAGAAACTTATTATTTTGCTCACTATTTTATAATTAGAGTAGCATACAGGGGCACAATCTAAGTAATTATACACTGTGCATAAATATACATAAATTATTAACATATTAAGCACATGTGTGAGCTCAATTATACTACACATGTACTGACACAAGATTACAATTTTATGATTCTGTTTTATACTAGTGTGGGAGGAGGGTGTCTGAAAAATGGTGTGTTGAGGGGGGTGAGAGAGTGAGGAATATTATTTTATTTTAAATGATAAATATTAAAACAACTATTAAAAAGTAATGAATTTTTTTTTATGTAAATGCATGACATTCCCAAATTCTAAATTTTGGAATTCATGACATCATAAAATTTGGAAGTCAATTTCAAAATTGAATCATGATTTTTTTATTCCACGGACAACTTAATTAAACCTCCCATATGATAAAAGTTGTTATCCTGTTGTTTTAGTTTGTGCTTTTCATTGTAGAAGTTTCTATAGTAAGATCTCTTTCCCTTTTATTGTAAGCAATCTATTTTGTAATTCATTGCTTCCTACGCCAAATCTGTTTGATCCATTGTTCTCAAAGTTTATCTCTGTTTCTGTTATTTCTATAGTTACAGTTTAATACTTATACTATAAGTTTTCTTGAAACATTGATTACAATAATTCAGTACCTGTACAACTATTTTAACTTCACTTTAATCTTCAACAATCTGAAAGACATGGAAGCTTGTTCCACAATTGAAGAAGTTTCAATAGAAAAATAAATTCCTTTATAAGTAAATTCATAAATAATAAACTGTGAGTTGATGCACAAAAATGCAACTTTCATGCTTGCAACACTGTCAAAATATTAAAGTAACATAAAAAACAACACAACTGAAATCATAAGACTTAACTCAAAAGCTTTAACACAGCTAAATTATTTCACATATAATAGTAAAATAATATCCTTAATCAAGCTTACCAATGAGTTCACATACTTTCAGCCTTGTGGCTAAAAATTTTTATGTTTTGAAAATGCATATATATGAATAATAAATAATGAAAAACAAACACAAATAGAATATTGAGCATCACTAAACTGATGACAACTTACTGTAATACAAAATAGCTCAAGACAATGTTATACATTTTTCATGTCAATTTACCATAAAATATAAAAAAAACAAATCCTCAATTTCTTAAGCATGTCAACATCCATATTTGACAACAGGCACACTTACAAAATGCATAGAAATACCACCACAACTGACACTTTTCATCTATAACTCGCATCAGAGAAAAATTTGATATAAAATATGTGAATCATGTTACTGGCTGCACACTTGCGCACGCGCGCCCACCCACACACACACACACACACACACACACACTTGGCAATGTTTGACAAACACTAGAGAATGTTTAACATAAAATACAAAACAAAATCAAAACATCCTAGTGATAGATAATACACAAAGCTAATACACCACCTAAAATTCACACAAAAACTGTGAACATTTTAAGGTAATAAGGTTACCTTAAAGCATTGCTTTAAGTCTTGTAAACTAATAAAAATCGATATAAAAAAAATCCCTTTCAGCATGTCGGAAGGGGGAGGTAGATTTCACCAGTGCTAAGTACGAGATAAAAAAGATTTCCACCCTAAAGTTAAGAAAAACTTCAAATTTACTCAAATACGACATGGTTGAATGTAAAAAAAGTTTCACATGTTTAGCATATGACAAGCCCCATCTTACAATTCCAGCAACATTTTGGTCATCCCTTGCCGTAAGGGTTGGTCATATCAAAAATTGTTTCAGACTAAAGTTTTAGATAATGCTAAGACTACTAACGACCACTTTAAACTGATTCAATACTGTTGCTATTAAGGGAGGTATGATTTTTTTTTTGTCTTCAAAACCCCATTTTTTCCACTCCTTAGACCAGTGATTGGAAATATCAAAAAGCTTTACTTAGATAAGTTTTATGCCGTTTTCCAAAGAATAGTATGAACTTTAAACAAATTCAATATTTTACTTAAGAAGAAAGTTATTCCGATATTTTGTTTTCTTGAAAAAGCATTCCTATTTCCACCCCCATGGTTGTTCGACTTTGCTTATTAATGAACTCAACTGAGATTTTGGGTTGTTATATTTTATGTATAAATTTGGAAGTTATTGGCGCAAAATTACGGCAATTATTGTGTCCACAAGAAAGTGAACTATATATATAAACTTTTGAATTGATGATAGTTTTGGGGCTTGGTGAATGTAAAACGCAAAGTTATGTCGAAATTTTCTGCAAGTCGATCATAGTACCCATTAAAAAAGGTAGCTCTCTATGAAATCAACCTAAAACAACAATCCAGGGATGTATTCAGATTCAAATGGAATGATTCTACTACTAGTTATAACAGGAAAAAGTACATTCGTCCACAAATCCATATATACAAAGAGCACATAAAAACAATGAGTAGTACATGCATAAAAAAATTAGTATTTATAAATCATTTTTGTATGCTTATAAATAAATTTAGCAACTTAAACATTCACACTTTACCTGCAAGTAAATGCCCAAACTGTAATAATAATAGATTTATAAATATTCATAATTAAAAAATCCAACAAATTAAATAAACATCACCAACCAAATACATAAAAAGTGTTCCCTTATCACTTGAAGATGATTCATCTGCTACACCACTTGTTCCATAACATAACAGATTAAAAAGATTTAGAAGGACAATTCTGTGCATTTAAAAAAATAATGGTTTTTTTAAAATTATTTTTAAAAAACCTTTAAATGTATTTTAATATGCTGGTTATCTTATTTCAAATTAAGTTACTTAAAAAATAAATTAATTTATTATTTGCTCTTGATTTGTTCAAACTTCAGAAACTTTATTAGTGCTTTCTCCTTAAAAAGTTTTAGGTTTCTTCAAAAACATTTTCAAAACTGAGACATAATTTTCATAATTAAACTGATTTAAAAACTATGTTTATTATTTTTTAATTACTTTTCTTTGTAAATTGTTTTAAAACTCTGATGTCTTATTTATTTATATTAAAACCCATAATAAGTATAAATTTATTGATTGTGTGCTATATTGGAGATATATAGATACAATGAACTAGAAGTCATTGCTAAGTTTGTGCCATTAGCAATATACATTATACACTTCATATTTTAAAAATGACAATAGTAAACAGTGCTTGAAAAGTTCTATACATAAAACCAAATTTATATCTCTGTTTATGACATAAGAGTTTTTGCTACTGAAAGGAGATAAGCCCTTATAACCACCATATTTTTTCTAAAACAATTCTGTTACAAATATATACTGTTTTTTTTTTTTTTTGTAAAGTAAAGTTTTAATAATAATTTTTTAAGTTAAACTACTTTAAAAAGATTCTACAGTTATTGTATTCTATTTTAATTTATTGCATTTTTATTTATTGTATTGTATTTTTCCTTATAGCTAAAATCTAGAACAGACCTTTGGTTTCTTAATAAGTGCTTGAACTAAAAATAATAACTGTCTTTTTACAGATGACAATCTCATAAGATTCACTTTTGTATCAAGATCTATCTTCTTCTTGTCCATTAAATACTTTAATCTAACCTTTTCTAATGCATTCCAAATATCTGCATCACTGAATTTGTTTGAAAGATCGACAATTCCTCTGAAATTTAATAAAAAATGCAAGACTACTTCATTATGACATACTCATGTTATATTTTACGGATAAGTTTATACTCTCAGATTTTACGGTAAGTTTGTCCATTAATGTATAAAAACAGAAAAATGCTTCACAACAGAACAATTAAAATTTGAAATAAATATTTTTATATTAAAATATAAGTTCTTTAAAAATTTAATTTTTTACCTTTTCTTTACTTTCCTGGTTACATATGCTCCTACAGCAGTAATAACTCTAACAGGAAAGTATACATATATAGATCTGTTGAAAATTTCAAAAAAAATTGGTCTTTTTTAAGGTTTGTGCCTTAAGGAGGCAATTAAAAAAAAGATTTATATAAATTGTCAATAAATTGTGAAACAAAATTTTTTATTCCAATGCTCCTTAGTCCAAAAAATATATTTTTGTCAGAAAGATGTTTTTGCATATGTAAGTATGTATAGACATCTGGTATGTATGTTGGCCTGTATTTGGCCTTATAACTCTGGATCCTATTGACTAGTTTTCATCAGACTTGGTAGTACACCTTTGGGGAGAAAGAATGTATTAAACTTTTGCAAAAATTTGAAGAAGGGGTAGGGAGTGTTTTGGCAGAATAAAATTTCAAATCTTTATTGGGGCCCTATAGAAAAAATATTTTCTTATAAAAGGAAAGTTTTTTTATCAAGATCACCTCACCAAAAATGATTACATTTCTTTTTATGTATATCTTGCTTCAGAAAAGAAGTTAGAGTTAATATTTTCTAATCCCACTCAAATGACCTGTGGAAACGGAAAATATTTGTTTAATTCATTTTAAATTTAAATCCAATTCACAAGTTATCCATTGCATTAAAAATGTAAAAAACGTAATTTTTTTACATATCTTGAAAAAAAATTAGCCAAAACTTTTCACCTCTTCGTAGAAAATTACAACTTTGTTTATTTAGAATTATGGCTGTTTCTTTGTATTATTTTAAACAATTAAAAATAAATAATAAATTTATTATCAAAGATTATTTACTTAAAAATTAATTTTACCTGAATTCTTCTTCTTGAGTATGGGTGCCCCCCAGAATGAAAGACGTTTTTTGCAATTTCAAATTTTTTATGCTCAAAACATGTTTTGTTAAACAATAGTCACTAATATAACTTAATACCCCTTCCTTGATGGAAGAACTACCAAATTTTTAAAAATAATTGAAAAAACATTTTTTTAATTTATTTAAAATTAATATTTAATATTTAAAAATATTTTACGAGTATATCTTGGGTTCAAAAATTAAAAGATTTCAAATATAATCCAGCAAGTAATTTTATATTTAATAATTTTCTTTTTAATCAATACAAATTTATTACGAAACGTGTGTTTTTTAATACATCAATGAAAAAATAATTAAAGCTGGCTAATTGAACATTTTTGTTTAATATTTTGTAACACGTTTGTATGTTGTACTATTTTCTTTCTTTCGGCTATTGAAGTTTACATTTTTGGGCTTTTAGGATATTCATAAACGTTTTTGCTACTAATGTTTTACATAAATATTGTACTTTTGATTTGTTATATTTTTCCTCTTCCGGTTTTTTTCCAAAACATAGACGTCATAAAGGCCATAGCAAAGAATCCACAACCGTGAGAATTGATTTGGCTTTGAACTTCGTGAAAAATGTTGTTTTCATATTTCTACAGCACAACTAATTTGGATAAAAATTTGAAATCTATTTTCTTACGGCAATTCTATTCAAACTGTCATATATACGAAGTATTTCAACATCGTAATATGAAAAAAATAATAAATCCATAAAAATTCAATTGAAGATGAATTATGAAATCAGTTAAATTGTATAATGCAATGAGTTTCATAACTTTCCCAGTCAAGCTATGCAATTCATTGCTGCCTTCTTATTTTTATTAAATATTAGACAAGTAAAAATTGTCCAAGTAAAATCTCAAGGACACTCAGTCAGAAACAGAGTAAAAAGTTTTGAACAGTTTTTAAAAATGGATTAGACACACGAGGCTCGGCTGATAAATTTTGCCCATATATGCGTAACGTGGGAATGAAAAGAAATACTGGAATGAAAAAAATTAATAAAAAAATACAGTACTGTAGCTAAAAAATGCAGTATTTATTTTTCAATATTTTTGCCCATATATGCGTAACGTGGGAATGAAAAGAAATACTGGAATGAAAAAAATTAATAAAAAAGTACAACACTGTAGCTAAAAAATGCAGTATTTATTTTTCAACATTATCCCTCTCTACACGGATACACTTTTTCCCAATGTGTGACAAGTGTTTGCTTTCAGTCACTGAAAAATTCTGGCGATCTTTCTCGGATCCAAGCGGCCACAGCTTCCGTCACCTCATATAGTGCAATGATTACGTTACGTGGATGTCGCACGGAGCCAAATCTGACGAGTATGGCAGATGCGGAATAAGCTCAAACTTCAGGTTACGAAGAGCCATCAGAGAGATTGCGTAAAACCCATCATGCACAGATTTTACGGTAACCCAATCGCTTGATAATGTGGTCTACTCGTTCTTTCTACCTAACTGAATAGCGATGCGTTGCTGGGTGACTCACTGGCCACTTTGAAGCAAATCGTCCACTTCCTTTCGATGTTTCTTGTCAGTCACTGAAATTGGTCATCCGCTGCGAGATACGTCCTCAATTGTCGCTTTACCAGCTTCACATTCGCGAAATTTCAACGCCTACATATTCACAGTATTCCTGTCAACAGTTTCACTACCGTAAACCGCTTTTAAACGATGAAAAATATTCGTAGGATTCACATTTTCTATTGTTAAAAGTTCGATTACTGCGCGCTGTTTTAACCGTGTTGACATATTGGCCGTACTCGGCTATATTTTAACTTCTACTGAAAACAAACCGGTAAACGGATTTCAACGCATTATCGCAGGTTTTTGGAGGGAGATTTTAGCTATCATGGCTGCCACGCCCAACTCGATAGTATCTTTTGTCTCCATGTAGCACGCTAGTGTGCAAAATTTATCAGCCGAGTCTCGTACCATTCACAATTTCTAGCGCTTATTTATTTTTAAAAAAAAGTTACAAATATGAAGGTAACTGAACAGTATTGATTTTGTTAAAGATTTTTTTAAAAAAAGGTTGCAAAAACTTATTTACTTTTTCCGATTCATTTTCATAATTATAAGTTGATATATAATAAATCAAAATGGATATTCATAATATTAAATTTTCTGATCCAAAGAAACATCCTAATGAAAAACACACTTTCTCAGTAAAAGATATCAGTTTTTCTAATGATTAACTTCTCTTGTAATCATAGCTGGTGCCAGAACCAAGACTTACGATATCATACTAGAACTAAAGTGTGGTGGAACTGGTGCTGCTGTCGATGCTACTAGTTTATATCAAATTTCCTTCAATTTATTTACAAATAGCATCATGAATTCTCTTATAGAAGTTATTCTTGATAAACAAAACTTCCAATAGTATTTATAATAAAGAATTCATAAATAAACTAGTTATCTTATATAAATAATTTCATAATCATTTACAAACCATTTATTTTTGCATACTAAGTCATAATAAAACCGCAAAGCCAAAATATGAAATATATTTAAAAAAATCCTCTATAATTAAGATCTTGTACTTATTGTTAATAAATATGAGAAATTACATCAAACTATGTAACTATGCTTCTTTAATCAGCATTTCTACTCGCTTTAGTATTTTTACTTTCACAATTTTTTAATCAGCCTTCTCATAGATAGTTTTTCTTGCCCCTATATTGTATTAAAAAATTATTATTCTTATGAATTGATCTGTGAGCTGTCTATGTATACTATGTCTGTTACTTGCATTATCTTGATAATTTTTTGTACAGAACTTAAACAGTCTCTTAATAAAAAGATTTTTTTCAAAAAAAGTGGACCGATTATTAACTATAAAGAAACTGATTCTGTATGATTTGCTGTTACTAGTTTTATGAGTCAGTTATTCTCAATTCTGACATATATATGGCAGGTAATTATTATATACTACCATACGATTAACAGAAAAACAGAAAAGAAAATTAAAAACATACCCTGCTCACCTTATGGTATTAGAATAAATGATTGGATCCTTTTGCACAATGAAAATATCTCCAACAATGTCAATTGAAGACAAATCCATATCATCTATCATTATAACACCATTACATATATTTCTTAAACGATAAAGAGCGATAGCAACTGAGTTGGAATCAGCATTTTTCTGTCCGACCACTCCTACAGAAAAAAATAAATTATCTAGAATGAAAGAGATTAAGAAAAAACTTTTCTTCCACAAGTAACAAAAATTAACAGGTATATCGTAATATAATTTATAAATGGTCAGTTGAACTGGATTCATAAAAGGAAAATATTTATATCTCATTATCCATGGAGAATAAATGAAATAGAAATCCACAACCACAGCAATGTTTACAGAGAGGGCCTTAATTCAAGATAAGATTTGTTACATTACATTTGTTTTCTTCCTCATCTTCATGCATTTAGGCAACTGCCTGTTATGTCATCCAAAATCTGCTTCTTTCACCTCTGCTTGGGTTGTCCCAAACTTCACTGTCTTTTTGACTTGTAATCAGCGACTCTTCTTAGCAATCTCCAACTTCTAAGACTTGTTTGCACAGATCCACTCCACTATGTATAATTGTTACATTACACTTCAAAATAAAACACTTTTTAATTAAAAACTTGATTGAATTCTGGAAGATACATGTATTCATACTGTAATGGTTATACTTGAACATTCTCAAAATAATATTCAGGAAACCATTCATCACTTTATGCCAATTACAATTTTTATCACATAATTTAATTCAATGCTCACTCATTCATTTCCATGGCAGGAAATGAGAAACTACCATGACTTGTGACATAGTCCTTCAGGTACTTGAACAGCTCTGAAATTTTACATTAGATTTTTAATAGTGACAAATATGTTACTTCAAAATAAATATGGTCTATTTGGATTTACAACTTGACCTATACACAATAGTGAATTTAAAAAAAAACAAATTGCATTTTCATTTTTTTTATGAATGCTTTTTTATCACTTTGTTCCAAATCATTGTAATCTTGAATATACAGTATTTTAATGAAAACTTTTGTTCTAATTTTTCAAGCTTTTCCAAACATCTATAAAATGATTCATGAATCTGGTGGAACATTTATACGTCATATTAAAAACAATATAACATTCTGCTATTAACAGGTTTATTAATAAACTGCTACTAACAGAACAAAGCAAGATCCTGTTTTGAATCAACCTTTTAACATTTACCTGTTTATAGATTTTTGATTTCAGAATTTAATGAAATTTTACAATACGTTTCCTTGCTACTATGTGAAACCCTGTAAATATAACCATTTTTCAAAAAATTCTCTGTTTAAATTTTGGTCAATACAGCTTTCACTATTAAAATTTAAAAGACAATGACTTATCTGATTAAATTTCAAAATCAATTTTTAGTGTAGGGAACTAAATCTTTCAGTGAATACTTTAAATGGTAATTCTCTATCACTAATGGTCAGCCATTATCTACAGAAAATGATAATCATGAAGTTAGAAATTATGCATGTTTAATATTCATTCGTAAACTTTATTTTAAAATCAGAGTATGAAATTAAAATCTATTGTATCAGTCATTTGCTATCTTTGTTAGCCAGAGGGAAAAGAGAGGAGCAGTGGAGAAAAAGTTTTTATCACAGATTTACCACTCACAGAATACGAACATACGATCTCTCTCTTAGATTCCTCATCCAACCTTGGCTACTGGACAACCTTCTTTACAGAGCAGCTTGCGTGCTATTCATTGCTCATAGTGGAATTTAGTACCTTAGTAGAAGTACCAAGCATTTTGTAGAAGTACCTCCACTTAGCAATCTTAATTTACTGATGTCCATTACCTTAATAGAGCTACAATGCAGCTAATACAGCTATTTTTGATATCGGCTAAACATTTGTATATCTTACAGAACTACTTACAGATCAGCAATTTTTTTTCACATCAACTAGCACATTCAGTTTTCTTTACCTTGAAGATTGAATTTTAATTAAAATCCATGTTTGAAGAATAAAGAGAAATACCTAAGAGTGCATGACATTGTGTTTTTTGCAATCAGAATATAGAAATTCTTTCCTATTATTTTACTAAAATCTTGAAAAAGACAGTTATAGGTAAGCATAGATAGATCTAGGAAAGGAGCATCCTGACCACTATAGGGGAAGACATCCTTCATCACCCCCTTCATTCTTAGCCCTTATGGGCTTTACTGGAGGTCATCTTCGAAACCTCAGCTTTTGACATATTTCAGTCTGCCTCGACTAGGATGCCACTGATGCGAATGCCATGAGTGACATTCCCATCCGTGTACTACTATTCAGAGTCTTAAAACTGAAAGGACCTAACTAATCAAAGGAATTGAACTACCTACCCTTAGAAGGTAAAAGTGGGTTTAACACACAACACAAAATATAAAAACAAAACATATAAATATTACACAGAACAATAACAACACAGTAACATTGAAACAAAACAAAACGAAGGAAAAAAACATAATTTAAAAAAAAAACAGCAAAAACAGAACACAAGAGAAATCCAAGCAGGGCTCTAGAAGATCCCCTCAGCAATAATTTCCTTTGCTAAGTACACTATAAAACTCTCCACTATTCCCCATTTTGGCCTGGCTCCTCCAGTTTACAAGGAGATCCAACGCCGACCCAATAAGACCAAGCCTACAGATGGTCTCTGTACGCATTAACTCGTACTTCGAGCATTGATATAGCACATGGTAGGTGTTGTCCAATTGTCCACATTGAGGACAATTCCCAGAATCTAAAAATCCTAATTTCTGCAGTCTGTCCCTAAAAGCACCATGGTCGTAAAGAAATTGGTGTCCCGCAAATCAACAACATTTGGAGAGAGATCATGCGTGTAACGCCAACCATCTGTTTCATTCCATCCCGTCTGCCACAAGACAGTCCAATTCCTCAAACTTTATCTGAAGTCAACTCATCAGACTTCTTAGCGGCATATCGCTGCTGCTTCTCAGACCCAATCAAGTCTATCGGTTTCATGCCTGCAATCACTAAGACTGCCTTCCGTGAAATAGTAAGATAACCACCAGTTACCGTTAATAATATTAGGCATTGAGGCCTTAATAATATGTCCCGATAACTTTCATATTTTAGCCCAATATCCGCCCAAACAGGTGCCGTGTATAGCATAATAGCCTCGCACGCACCTTTATACAGAATACTCATGGTCGTAAATTTAAGACCTCAATCAGGATTAACCACACGTCGAATACCAAATAAGGCACTGCAAGCCGTCTCCGCTACGTATTGAAGGTGCTTCTTAAATTGCAGTTTCTCATCAAGAAACATTCCGAGGTACTTCTGAACCTGAACATGCTTTATATGCTGGCCTGCCATCAAAACACGGACACGCCGACTCACTACCAAACGACCTTTGAATAGAATCATCATGGTTTTTTCCTAGCTAATCATCTTGAAGTCCGAGTGTCTCGGAGTTCAACCTCCCTCCGTGACTAGCTTCCTTCGACCAGCAGGAGCCCATCGTCAGCATAAGCCACGATGTAACACCCGCTGAGCAACCGACGCAGGAGAGAAACAAACTTCACCACCCATAATAATGGATCCAACACACTGCGCTGGGGACATCCCTTAGACAGCATCAAGGCCACCATAGATTGTTAAATACTTCGGAAATGTACAGGAAAATCCCCAGGATATATTGCGTATCGCTGGTCGTTACCTCCTCAGTACCCTTTCCGGGAAGAAACCCGTACTAATTCTCCATCAACAAACTTTACGAGGTTAACCTTTCAACGTACAGGGAAGTATCCTCCAAATAAAAATTTATTAAATACATGTGTGACAACTCTCACACTCACCCCAACTGAGCGAACAAGAAGCTCCATCGTTATTCCATCAAAGCCTTGGGCCTTACCCCTACCTACACTAAGATAGCTTGATGCACCTCAGCCTCAGTAATGTCCAAGGACACTGCACCCCTGTGGAACTGAGCGACCTCTTGCCATACCCATAGATTGTATGTGTCTCTCTAGCTTCACTATCATTAGGCAGTAAATCATGTAGTCATTTGTGTAAATATTCAGAAGTATCCGAAATTACATCCGGTTGTGTATTCATTACCAAGAAAGCAGACAGAAGATTGTCCTTTTGTTGTTTATGTCCCAATACCCTATATACTATGCTCCAGGAATCCCTTTTTGCAGTTCAAATTTTATGAAAATAATGACATCTCATTCCTGTATTGAGTCCTGTATTCAGCAACAAGGACTGCCCGTCGTTCCAGATCACCTTCACATTGAGAAGCTCTCAATAAATGGCAAACCACTCTCTTCATGCCAGACAGCTCCTTATTCCACCATGATGCAAAACTCTCTTGAACAGAACTTCGAGAAATTGAACACTCAGCGATATCAAGAAAAGACGCTGACAAACCAACCGCCAGATCTTCCAATTCCAAGACATCCAAACTTCAATCCAAAACTTGATCCAAAAGTAAATCAACAAATTTCTTTCAGTCTGCACACCTGTACTGGAAATGACCCTGCTAAAACCGGAACATTACATTGGTAGCGCTCACTCAAGCCATCAGCAATCTCATAGACAATCAACCAATGATCACTTGAGCAATTATCAACTACCTTCCAATTACAAACACTAGTAGGGATAAACCTACCAATGGTAACATCGATGTTCATCCACCAAACAATCGACGCCCATCTACCTCCATAGTAACATAGTCAATATTTTAAAAAAAAAACATAAAAGGTTGCCTGTAAAAGTAAAAAGTAACAGAAAATAAATTAAAACTTTGATAAAAGTTTAACTGACTTCAACAGTTAAAAGAGTTGCTGATTCTCTTGCACTATAAAATTCTGACAGCATCCAAAACTTCAGTTCTGAATGATAATTTAAATCTATGTGATGAAGCTACATAACATAATCAATGAAGTTGAGAGTTGAAATTGATGCACAATTTACACAGCACTTATGTACGGAAAATATATAATCATTAGCAGATGATGAGGTACTGTGAGTTAACCCAATGAGCCAGCTTATTGCAAATGACTGTCAACCAGTCATTCTGCAAATGCCTACGTATGATATTTGGGAAAGTGTGTACAGTTACAATGAATAACCATTATACTCAGAAATCGTGAAGCAAGCTTCCTTAGTACCTACATCAGCTTAATCGTTGGGACTCCTACATCACTAGAAACAAAGTAAAAACTGATACATGTATTTTAGTCATTTTAGTATTTAGTTAAAAAATGCATGAATATCTACAATGACCGAGAAGAGAATATTGATTCTCTTGCATTTGATTTTCTTACTGAATCACTCTAAAAGTAGAAGTCATGGTGGAATCCACTAGAAACATGATGAAAGCATGACATAAGCATGGAAAAACCAAATAATATAACTATTGTTATTATAGTGCTTTGTCAAACACTGTACATGTTTTGCAAATTGCCAGCTGCTTCATGTACCACACAGCATGCTGGTTTTCATTCCAGTCAACTGGTCTCAGGTTCAACACTCAGCTGGGTGCGTAATATTTTTCACATCTCATTCTTCTGAAATTACTAATAAAAAATGTGTAAATAAAATTCCAAAATCCTTCATAAAAAGATTTGTGTAAATTAAATTTAATGGCAATTATTATCAACACCAACTCTTTATTAATGAAAATTATAATTTTCTGATGATTAATAGTATAAAAATTATTGTTATACACACACAAAAGTTTAAATTTGGTTTAGTTTATTATTAAAATCTATAGATAAAATTTTATTAATCTTTAGAATTTATTATATAATTTTGTCATGGAGTAGAGAACTTACAGCCCTTTAGTTTTATTTTTTTCAAGTTTGCTGAATAAATTGTTTCGCAGTTATTTTTATTCACTTCTTTAACAGCTAGTTATATTGTTGTAAAATAATCAACATCAGTATTTTGTATTTAATAGGAGTGTAGTATATTTAATACAAGGTTGTACGCAGAATATCCAAATTAACAATTCCAAAAAAAGAAGCACCATATATTATATTTTTAAGAAAATATATAAAAACTTTATACAAGAAAAATAATTATTTTCTAACTGAAGCATAAAAAAATTACAAAAATTACCTCAAAGTAAAAGTAACTTACCAACTTTTTCTCCTGGTAGAATTTCAAAAGAGACATTATTTAGAATTTGAGTATAATTATCATATTCTAAGGAAACATTTTGAAAGACAATGTGTCCTTTTGTTAACTTCTTAAAACCTCGGTGGTTCTAAAATTTTATAAGGTTAAAAAATGTAAATACATATTTGAAATGTATGACATGACTAATAATGTTAAATTAAATAAAAGAAAAAAGGTTTGTAGAAAATTTATGTGGAATAAAGATACTCATAAAGATCTCATTTCATGAGATTCCTACATAATTCACAGGCATACTCACTAATTAAAAAAAAATTATTTCTGAATTACAGCTAATCTTTTTACTTAATTGTTTTTGTTTAAAAAAAAATAATGCAATAGTTGTGAATCTAACTTCTACAGTTTATGTGAAAAAGATATGCGATTTTATATACAAGTTAACTTAAATAATAAGATGGTTCAGCTTACAGAAATTATGTTTTTTAGAAAACTATTAAAATTTACAAAAAAAGACAAAATTAAAAAATTCATGTATTATTGTATAAAAAGCAAAATAAATCAAAATAAAATGTGTGGCGTAAATTTTCAAAATATTTCTAGAAGAAAAAAAATAATGTAAAGGACTGGAGTGAATAAGTTATGAATTTTCAATTTGAATAATATGAAAAACTTTGTTAAATATGTTAATAATTTCACAAAACAAACATGATTATTTAATAAATCATTTAAAAATTAAATTTCTTTAAAAGCTGTTAGCTTATAAAATGGTTATAATGAAATAATTTATTGCTAGATAAAGCAATTCACCAATTAGTTCATTAATTTTTCATTCACCACTTGAATCCTCTAACATGTTGGATTTCATCCATACAGATTTTTTCAAACTGACAAACCTAATTTCCAGTCTATATCCTTGCAGTAAGCATTTTAGGAAGAGTGGACCATGTACTGTCTGAAAATCAGTATTAAATGATTTAATTATGCCAAGTAGACATATCACACCATACTCTCTGATAGTACAAGTATTTATTGTACTAAGCTTCACAATAATTTTGCAGATCTTCATATTAAGACTCCTACAGAAATTCCTGTCGGAACTTATGTTCTCTATGCATTTAAAATTATCTTAATTATTACCTCTTAATTTGCTATACCAGTCAGATTTTCAAGCTGTTTCATCAAAACAAGCATATTAAATGCTCAGCTTCATCCAAACTGATATCCTTAGATATTGTAATTGGATGCTGCCACGCTCTTGTGTGTTGTGATTTATTCACCCTTCAAGCACTACCAAGAGTAAGACTATGAATCTTGTAGTATCATATTTATGGGGAAATATCTTAGTTCTTAGAAACCTCAAAATTCATATCAGTTTTTTGAGTATTCCTATCCAAATAGAAGTCTTAGGTAATGAATGAACCAAAATGGTTACAAAAGAAGATTGCACTCAAGAAACCTTCAGAGATCAATCTAATTATATAGCTGTTTCAAGAATTGTTATTTGACTGCAATACTGCAAAGTAAATGTCACTGTTGACAAACTACAAGAAATTAAGATACTGTATTGTCATGAAAGGTTTTCAGTTGGTCTTTATTGTTTGCTAGCCCTCACAAAATTAATGTTTAAATTTTTCTTGTTATAGTTAAATTTTATGTGATAACTTTTTTTTTTTACAAAACAGTTAAATATTAATTTTTAACAATATTTAAGGCAATATTTACTATAAAGGAATTTTATACGAATTACCCATAAAAAATTTATATTAACACAACTTTATATTAGTTATAATTTTTAAAATGGAAGTTTTTCAATATTTAAATGCTTAATATGTTACATTTTTTTAATATTTAATACTGAAATTTCAGTGCAGTGGTTACAGGGAGGCAATCTGATATGCAATCAGATTTTTGTAATAAATGTAAATATTACTTTTTTGTACTTAACAGGAGTTAATTGTTGTAGAAATAATAATAATAAAATACATCATAAAGGCAATTTTCTGTTCTTTCTAATGTTGAAATTTTTATTAAACGTGAAAAAAAAATCCTAAGCTGAATTTTTATTAAAACAGAACTAGGAAAATATCATCCTACGTTTTGGAAAACAAAACCTGTGAACAAAATTCAGTTTTTGCAATTTCATGCAGAGCCAAATAAAGATAAATTCTTTAGGTTTTTTAGTTTTATACTTTTTTTATCCAATACGTTCATTCAATATTTTTATCAACACTTTCAAAGATTTTTCACATGTCAATTAACTTCATATTTTTGAAAGAAAGAAAATTATTTTGAGATATATGTTGTTCAGATTATATGTTAATATTCAGATGTACAAATTTTCTTTCTTTTTCCTGTTTAGCCTCTGGGAATTACCATTCAGGTATTACTTCAGAGAATTAATGAGGATGACGTGTATGAGTGTAAATGAAGTGTAGTCTTTTACAGTTTCAGTTCAACCATTCCTGAGATGTGTGGTTCATTGAAACCTAACCACCAAAGAACACCGGTATCCACAATCTAGTATTCAAATCCGTATTAAAGTAACTGCCTTTTGTACAATACACAAACTAAACTAACTAATCAAACTAAATTCACATTGGGCAAGTTAATTGCCTAAATTACAAGACTCAAATGCAGTTTAATAATAATTAGTTATTGTAGGTTAATAATTAGTATAATATTTATTATAGAGATGAAGAAGCTACTCAGAGTATTCATAATGATATTTAAAATAATTTAACTCAGAGAAGACTGGACCTACAATTTTTTATAATTTTGTGATTTTAAACTACTTCTTTTAGTCTATACATCTTAAACTACATCTCCAGTGACGTTTCATTAATTAGCATAATACAATGTAAAATATTTCCTTAAGAACTTATCAGTTGTTTTGTTTTTAAATATAGAGGCATTGTCATCATTATCAATATATGGGCAAGGTGGTGGTTGTTATAAACTACAGAAACCTGTCAGTTTGATGGCATGATCTGTGCAGAAGAAATTTATTTTTCTCTTAAAATGATATTCTTACAATACGTTTTTCAATTTAATAACTTAGACTTGGTGTGAAAGAAATTTGTTATTGACCTTCTAAAAGCTGTTCTGCATAGCGGAAACTTCGCATCTTTACATGTTGGTCAATGAATATACTTAAAAGTTATGTTAATTTAGGTGCTTACTAAAATAAAATATATAAGAAAGTAACTAGATTGTTTGTGGAGATATTAAGATACTGAGTACATTTCTAGGTCAGCAGGGTGGATGATATACTAAGTACCCACACCTTCCTATGTGACTGGGACAGCCAAGCAATGACAATGCTATGTACAAAAACATTAGCCTGAAATGTTTAAGCGTTATTAAGAGAACAAAACTTCTTTAGTGGCTGTGCCAGAATTTCCTTCACCTTTCAGAAGCTAAGCCCAGTGAAGACATATTTGTTGTCATATACAAATGCATATGACAAATGAAAACTTCCTGCCCATAATGAACAATGGTAGAAAAGGTGATCGAATTAGTTTTTAAAAATGTTATTATTAAATTCTTAGGAAACGCCAAGGGACTGGCTTCAAAAACACTGTTGAAAGAAAAATTCAAAATATTGGGATGTTCTAAGAGCATAAAAATTCACTTGACATGTTAATTAAACTTCTTCCCTTGTCAGGGCAATGTGAAGTACAGGGTGAATGCTTTCACCAATATTTAAAAGAGTTGGAAACAAAGAAGGTAAAAGGTCAATATAATTACTGTGATTACTGTTGGATGCAACATCGTGACAATCAAGATTCATTGCACAAGAGACAAAGCAGCAGAGAAAATTTCACAAGGAAATGAAAAAGGCATCATAAAGCTTTCAATTAAGGTAAAATCTATACATTGCTTTAAATAGTAGTATTTTCCAATAAATAAATTTAAAAATTAAGAAAAGTACATTTTCAATGAAGCTTACATTCCCTTTAATAATTTTCATACACAGTCAAAATGACTCACTTGGCAGCTTGTGAAAAAACTCTATGCAATGTAAATAACTGAGATCATATTTAGATTCAGCACCCTTAAATCTGTCTGTATATTCAGTACAAATTGTTAAAAAAACCTTTTATGAACTTAAATTTTGCTGAGTTAAGTAATGTAAATTTGCAAAATTAATTTGTGATGCAAATTTATTCTAATACAAAAGATAGAGTGGGGGATTTCCTTAAAATTCAATAAATTTAATCTTATAATTATGTACATCAGCATAATCTTATTTGTAAAAAAACTGGAAATCTGATTTTTTTAATTAAAATTCTATTACAAAGAGATATGTTATTTATACACATATGGTTCCAAATAATACTCATAATACTAAAGCTAATCTAATGCAAACCTCAAATGGCAGTACTCTTATTAATATTATTCTTATTGTTAACAAACTGGTTAAGGTAAGAGTTGACTACTGCAAAACAGTGCAGATAATACTAAAAAGACTGGAAAAATAAAAACAATAAAACAATCCTAAATAGAAATCTCTGAAATATAGCTATATTACATTTCCAGTATCTGCTGCTAGTCAGCCACTGAAACTTCAGCTTTGAACTGAAACTTCATTCTCTTATTAGAAAAAATTCTATACATTCACTTAATTGCCCTGCTTTGAAAAAAACGTTTAGGATATTTAATATTTAGGTATTATTGTAGATGAAAATTTACAATGAGACCAACATATTAAATTTCTAAGTAATAAATTGAAATTCATTTCATACAAATTTTATTTGCTGAAAGTAACTTTAAAATACTAAGAAGTTTAAAAACTATAAACCTGGTGTCAGTTCAATCAATTGTAAATAGTTTAGTTGCTTGGAGAGGTACATCAGATTGCCAAATGTCATTTCTTTTGTTGACAAAAGTAATCATAAAAACAAGTTTTAAAAACTGAAACATCCTAATTTAATGTATTATAAAAATTTAATGTTAAATGAAAGGCTTATTGCATTTTCAGGGACAAGATGAACCCAGCATTTTATAAAAATTATAGATATGACCTTTGAAGTATTTAAAATAGAAATTTTAAGATAATGTTATAAGTATGAAATTTGACTGTGTAAGCACCAAAAAAATAAACATAATACACAATTATTTTGCTAAAAATTATATGAATAACAAGTGAATAGAGATTTGTTGAAACTGGGTTATATAAAGTTTTTACGTGAAACTAGATTTAATTTTTATTTTAAAAATAATAGAAATTTCATAACTTTACCTTAATTATTTTAATTAAAATTTTTATATCTCTATAACTACTCATTATTGATTACATCTGTTTTATTTTATTTATTTGCATTATTTTTGTTTTAATATCAAGATAGTGCTAATAAGATTAATATATATATATATATATATATATATATATATATATATATATATATATACTTTTATTGCTATTGGTTATCAGGCAAAATTTTTTTAAAGCCTCACTAAAAAAAGATGGTTCTGGACCTGTAAAATGTTTTTACTTCCACTTTTAGAACATATCCTGAATAATTTCATGAGACGCTGTGTAAAAATTAGATAAATATTAACTCTAGTAAAACAGTTTAACTTCCAGTGAAAGTGTAATTTATTTTTGACGCTTGGAAATTGTTTACTATTGAAACTTGTTACACATGTAATGCAAACCTATCCTTTTGGAGTGCTGCCACAAAAAAAAAAAAATGTTTTCGAGAAGAATACAGCAATTATAAAACTGTTTAGCTTTTTATGGTTTACAAATAATTACTAATCAATTATTTAACAGTTGATATTTTCTTTGAATATACACATATTCATGTAGCCAGTTGGTTTCACACCAACTGTGTGAAATATGAAACTTGGTTTCATATTTGATACACCTAGGCACAGTAAACACAGCTTTCATATTGCAACAAGACCGTTATAACGGACCTGAGTAATGGATTCCTACCAATTAAGAAGAAAGTAGTAGTACAAAATATAATAATGGGAGAAATCCAGAAAGGAACTAAAAGAAACCCTTTTAGTAAAGGTAACAGGTCTGTTTAACAATCATCCTTTGTAATACTGCCCGCTAACACACCTAACAGATGTTGTTCACTGAGATGAGTTACCGGACCCAGGCTAGGAAGGCATACACACCAGGTTGGTCTAGTAGTGAACACGTCTTTGCAAATCAGCTGATTTCAAAGTCGAGAGTTCCAACATTCAAATCCCAATAAAAGTAGTTGCTTTTAAACAGATTTGAATAATAGATCGTGAATACCGGTGTTCTTTGGTGGTTGGGTTTCAATTAACCACACATCTTAGAAATGGTTGACCTGAGACTGTACAAAACTACACTTCACTTACCCTCATATATATCCTCTGAAGTAATAGCTGATGGTGATTCCCGGAGGCTAAACAGAAAAAAAAAAGGTTAGGAAGGCATGGGAATAAAAGGACTGTGTCGATTGTTCTCACGCTCAACTGGGGTCTGGTCCTACAGGTAAAGAGGATAGGAGTATAAATGCTCCAGGGAAAATGAGTTGAAATTAGTTATGTGTGATGTCAGTCTGCGAAATCAGTTCTGCGAGATGAAGTCTGCAAAAGAGTGCTATGATAGTTTTAAGTAAGGATTTATTATGTGAGTTTGAAGTGAGAGTATTCTGCGAGGAGGTAAATGAAGGAGTGAATTTCTAATGCAGGTTCGATGCAATTAAGGTGATGTCATGAGTAATTCCGATATTCAAAAACAATAAATGGTTCGGTAAGTTACTGTTAGACTATAAGTGAAAAAGTTAATGTACTAAATTTCATTCATAAATTGTTAGGGTAGTTTTATTTGTGAACAGCAAATGCATTTGCAATAAAAGAACTTTACATACTTTTCTTATCTATTGTACTATTATTGTTAATATAAGACTAGTGGTTAACCGTGTTAAGACTAGCAGTCATGCTAATGTATTTTGTCAATGGGACTGAATTATATTTAACATTCTGTAAATAAATCCTGATGATTACTTTAAATTCTGTTTTGTATGTAATCACTGTTTATTATTATTATTATTATTATTAATATTGTTGTCATTATTATTGTTGTGGTTGTGATTATTATTTGTTTATTATTGTCATTATTATTATTTGTTTATTAATATTACTGTTTGCTGTTGTCATTGTTATTATTGATTTGTCTTATTTTATTTATGTCCTTAAATTAATAAATTGTAATTATATAAGCATTTCTAATTGTCAATTTCTCAATATCCTGATCGAGCCGCAAACACGGGATGACATTAATGCATTAAGTTTATTTGCATAAATACATGCTACTGAAAATTTCATAGTTTTTTTACAGACATAATGATGTAAGCTTATCAATTTGATCTTAATATTGTCGACTTACTGCTTTCAAATTAACTGGTAATTAACCATTTCTCCCTCCACTTTTAGAGGGTCAGGCTCTGCAAAAAAAGTTATTGATTTAGACTTCATACTCTTGACCCTGAAAGTACTGAAATATTTGTATATTTTTATGAATCCTCTTCTCTAAATGTTGACCTAATGCAGATTATGTTACTAAAGATGGATAATCCATGAACAAGGATTTTACTGACAAACGAAGATGAGATAAAGAGAAATTTGTGAATAATGTCTCCAAGAGTTGTGCCCAGTGTCTGGATGACTTAAAATTTTAGCAATGATTTAATAGAATTTTGACAAAATTTCACATTGGACAACTCAAGCATACATTAATTTAAAATATCATTACTTGAAAAGTTAGATTTGTTGTTAGATGGATTATCAATGTTTGACAAGAAAAGAATTTTCTCTGATACGCTGAAAGTCATTTTTACACCATTTTGACACTTCTTATAGACTTATTGGTAGTAAGCTAATTTACTCGTTTACTAAAGGACTAAAATATAAGTAATCTTACCCAGATATTTTCTATTTCATTTTCACCAATACTAACTTCACTGGAACTTGATTTACTAGTCACTGAAGGTAAATCATCTTCTAAACACTATTAAACATAAAAAAAAATTAGACACTAAAATGGAAAATATATAAAGTTAAATACTCACAGTTAAAAACAACTTTATTCATAGAAAAGAAAAAACTCATAAACACCAAATGAAGATGAAAGTAATTAACTCTACTATCAGCTATTTAAAGTAAAGAGCAGTAAATACAAAGTGTTATGATAAACAGGCTTGGCAGAAAATTAAAGGCAAATTTCATGTAAAACTCACCTTTCTAAAGTAAACTAGAGTTAATTTTTTTCTTTTAATTTACCCTAATTTTTTTAAACTCCTGAATGGTGGTTTTATTACATCCAGTTTGTTAATTACAGTTATAAATTGCATTAAAAAGAAAAACATCTTAAATTGCTTGTCTTAATAACTTGCATGCATAGTTAACATAAATTAATATCTCAGTAAAAAATCTAATTTCAAAACTTCAATTAGGCCATAGTAATAACAATAGTAGTTTGAGTACCAGCAGTCGTAGAAGTAGTAAATATTGATCACAGAAAAAACATAGACAAAATAGATGAAAACACAATTTTATACATTTAGAATATATTTTATTCTTCATTAATGATTTAAATTTAAATCATGCAAATATTACAAAATAGGATTTAATGGGATATCTACAATCACATTTTTTTTAAACATTAAGACATAAAAACCCCCAATAATGGGAATATGTACATAAAAGTTTAATATTACATAGATTTCAACCATTTTTAATTTCTGAAACATCAATTTTTTGTTAACTATGCAGGAAATTAAGAGTTTAATATAATCAAAATGTATTAGAGAGTTAATGAGGCTCCAGACATACTCAACAACATTGAGTATGTATGGATGGGCCTATGGACCTTGAGTATGTTTAACTTTTAAAAAAACTGAAGTTTTCAAGAAAGATAGAAAATCAAGATATATTTTATTTTCCTGATTTGAAGGTTGTAAATAATTAATTTTTATTTTTAAATAAATAAAGGCTCTAGATTAACCATGGTCCTTGACTTCTTTGACATTGTAGAGATTAATTGGGGACTTGAAAAATTATTTATGTTGAATACTACAAATTTATTTCTTCATAATGAGTGGCTTAAGTAAGAGTGCCTGGGTAGGTAACACTGCTCATATTGTCAGTACTGTACAGTCTTTTGGAACTTTTTAACTTTTTCACATTTTTTCACACAAAAATTACTTAATAAATTAAGTAATAAGTAGTTAGCATGTTTTACAATAATTGATGAATAAAACATTAGAGAAATACTGTTGTAACTCTTTCTTTTTCCTGTTTAGCCTTCGGTAATTACCTTTCAGATAATACTTCAGAGGATGAATGAGGATAATATGAATGAGTGTAAATGAAGTGTAGTCTTGTACAGTCTTGAGAAGTGTGGTTAATTGAAACCCAACCACCAAAGAACACTGGTATCTATGATCTAGTTTTCAAATCTGTGTAAAACTTTACACAGATTGAACACTCTCTAGGACTTTACTAGGACTTGAACACTCTCACTCTTGACTTCTAAATTGGCTGATTTGGGAAGACGCATTCACAATTAGACCAACCCGATGGGTTACCCAGTCTTTACTGTCATCAAGAAACACTTAAAAAAAAAGGGATTGAATGTCCAAAATTTCAATTTTGAATTAAAGGCAATTAAGAGTTCTTTCAAAGATAAAGAGGACTGAAACACTTTTACATGATTGTATTTTAATGTTTTAGAAGATCAAAAACATTTTTAAAAGCACAATTCCAATTTTCCAATTCTTAAATTTTTGTTAATTGGAAGGCATTAACAATGTAATGGGCAAGAAGGCCTGACTGAATCTCTTCTCCAATATATTTTTCTTCAGTTAGGAAAGAACAGTTCAAATATTATAGTACTTATTTTTTTGTTAATTCAGACATCTTGAGATGGTAGGCAAAGAGGCCTGAATTTATTCTTCTCCTACAAGATAATTCTATTTTTTTCTGAAACTGGAACATTGTGAAAATTAAAAATATGAATAAATCAGTGTTTCAAGTTTTTTAGGAGTAAAATTGGAAAGGATTTAAAGGAAGTTATGAGAATTCAAAATTCTTTTCAGTGCTAGTAATGGTATGCTTTTTCTACTGAATAATCAAGATTCCAAAATTTGGTGAATTTGTGAAATATTTTCTCATAATCAGACTATTATTTTTTTATTTATATATTATTAATCTTATTAATGAAGGAGTCAAAAGGAAACAAAATTGGGGGTATATACACTATATAATAAACAGTCAAAAGGAGTAGGCTTTAAAAGACAAACTTTATTAATACTGGCTAAGTGGAACATGAGATTACCTCAGACAAACATACAGTTTTTAATGTAATAATAAATGTTGTGTTGCAACATATACCTACAGAGAGTGCTTGTCTACTTGCATGGTATGTTGACCGTTTTAGACTTGATCAGACCAGTTATATTTTAACATTAACAATTCCTCGATCCTGTCTACAGCTGCAGTTCTTTATTGGATTCCACTAAATAACATGTCATGGTATGTGATCCATGGATAATAAAGCTTCAGGCAACCTCACTACAAATTTACTCACTCGCACATACAAGGGATATGCCTAATTGTAAATTCTGAATTAAAACACTATGCAAGATAACTAGAGACTTTCAGATTATCAGAGAAATTAGTTAAAGTTGTTTATTACGAGGTGACCACCATATGTTTTTTTTAGTCTACTACCATTAAATGAAAATATGTTCACTTTATATATCACATTCATATTGTAGAAAGGGAATTTCTTTAAGTTATTTTTCGTAAGCAATTATTTTCTTTCACAAATAGAATCCTTTTTATTATAACTGGATCATAGTACAGTTCATTATTATAATAACACTAGATAACTTGTAACTGCCTATCAGCTGAGAGATTCATAGCCTAATTTACCAAAGCAAGCAATAACCTATACAAAACTGATTAAAGTCTACCTTTAATGTCACTTGTAATCTTAATCTCCAGTCTGGCATAATCTATAGGAGACACAGGCTCCTACAGTATCATTTTGGAAGAAACAATGAAATACTATTTACTATTTAAATGAAACATAGATAAAAATTAGTTCAATTCCATTCATTTAATGTTATGAGAAAAAAATTAGGTAGTGACCTAACCACATAATATGAATAACTAACACAGTATGCAATTTATTTTCTATTTAAACAAAAATGCCATAAATATTATCAAGAATTAAAGAGCACTGTAAAATCAACAAACTGAAAAATATTCAAAGATAAGGATTCTAATTATTATTTTCAGTTGACTTTTTTCAGATTGAAGAAATTTACTTATCACATTTCCACACTCAAGTTTTCACATTTCTGCAGTGAACTTAATCATTAAAAAAACCAAAAGATACTTCTTTTTTGTAGTTAATCTAACTTATACATTTTTTATTAAATTAGCAATAAAAGGAAAAAAATTAGGAAAAAAGGTGAAAAATATAGATGTAAAGACCTGTAGACCAGTAAAGCAACAAAATATGACTTCAGTTGAGAAATCAGGTTACCATTGCATGGATACCATTATAAATTGAATGGTGACCAATTACTGTGAGAGATGTTGAGCCAATGATGCATGGAGAACATCCAGAAGACGTCAGTGTGCAGAATAGAAATCTTATTGAATATAGTGTCAATAGAAAAGCACACACAGTAAATGTAAGTATATATACACAGACCTGGTAATAGCTGGAATGGCTTCCAAATACATTTAATTGTGTATTTTTAAATAATACAATACAATTAATAAAAATAATAACATTACATCCTTTACATAAAATTTTTATTATTAAAAGTAAGAAGTTTATAATATATAAGAATCTATAACCGTAAAATTATTTTTTAATAAACAACAAAATTTACAAAAATAAACCATGAAGTTATGAGAAGCTGATGTTAAAATATAAAAATAGATAAATTACAAATTAACACAAGACCACTGATAATACTTACCACTATCTTCTTTCTTTGTTTAATTTTACAAGTCATTTATTATTGCCTTAGTGTTTTCTTAAATTTCAATTTCTTCTTTTGCTTCATTGAATTTAATTTAATTAATTTTACAAATGATATACATTATAGACTTATACCTGCTTAATTCATGTACATCTTTAAACAAGTTCAAAATTACAACAAAAAATAAATAACTAAAAGAAAAGAAAAAGATTATAAGTTGGATTAGTATTATATCACATGTTCAGCAGCAAATTAACTCTAACACATCCACACTTTTTGTTACCAAAAATAAAAAGTAAAATAAAACTTATCTAATGCAGTTAAAATAGCTAATTTTAAAAACTTAATACAAAAGTACTGTAACAGCACAGATATAAATGTTAATATTAAATTTAATTACTTGCAATGAATGTCAGATATCAAATGAATTACAGATTGAATGACGGTCATTAACATACATATACATATGTTTTAAATTCTATTAACATAAACCACCTAGTACAGAATATTGAGATAAAACATATCCTACCTTAATTTTACCATGAAAGTACTTTTGTAGGATCCCTCATCATCAATCATGATTGAAATAATTAAACTTTATAATAAAAATGAAAAATACTAAAATAATGAAAATTCTGTATTAATTTATTATATGAGTGCTGCTATCTGATGCAGTTTTCATGAGACTTTCTTCCTCAAACACTTGTCTGGTGGTTTATCAAAATGAAATTTTGCTTTTATCTATATAAGTAATATTTTTTCATTGTATTCATTTTATATCATCTCCTTCTATTAATTTCTAATATTTCTAAATTTGTATTAATATCAGAAATGAGAATGTTTATTGTTTATTAGATGGTCTACTATATTAGATAATTTGAGGGTAAGTCAATTATTATCCACAATTTAGTTATATTTTTGTTTATATTGGTAGTACTGTTGTGTTGAATAGATGACGCATGCGTGGTTTAATTGTTGTTATGTCTGTGCAGGTTTGATGCTGCTATTTTGTTCCATTATTGCTGGCCTGCTGTTAACCATGGCTGCTCCGCTTTCTGTTTGCACCAAAGAAGAGCACAATGTTCAGTGATCCGTTTTTTGTGGTCAGAGTGTATCAGGGGCCAAAATTCATCGAAGACTTTCGGTACAGTGCGGGAACAGTGTGTTGCCACAACGGAGTGTCTATGAATGGATTGAAAAATTCAAAAACAGTCTCACAAGTGTTATGCACAATGAAGGAGCCAGACAACCGTTTACCGCCACAAATGAGGAAAACATTGAGCGTGCACGTGACATGGTTTTCGTAGACAGACGAGTAACTACTGATGAAGTGGCACATCATCTGCAAATTAGTCACGGTTCTGCCTACAAAATCATCCACAACAGACGTGGGTTTTATAAAGTTTCTGCAAGATTGGTCCCAAAACAGGTCACACAGTTGCAAAAACAAACGTACTTGAACATCTGCCAAACACATTTGGATCGCTATGTAACAAACGGGACATCTTCTTAGACAGAATCATCACTGGTGATGAAACATGGATCCATCATTACGAGCCGGAGAGTAAACGGCAGAGTATGGAATGGAAACATCCAAATTTGCCCTGTAAAAAAAGTTCAAGATCCAACCATTCGCTTATGGTTTTTTGGGACTGACAAGGCCCAGTACTGGAACATTATGAGGAAAGGAGCACAACAATTAACAATGCACATTACAGTGAGATGCTTACTGCCAAGCTGAAGCCTGCAATTCGAAGCAAACGCAGAGGACTGCTGTCGAAAGGTGTTGTGTTATTGCATGACAATGCCTGTCCACGTACTGCTGCCCACACTGCTGAAACGCTCCAGAAACTCAACTTTGAAGTACTGGCTTATCCTCTGTATAGTCCTGATCTTGCCCCTTCTGACTACCTCTTGTTTGGTCCACTCAAAGAGGCATTAAGGGGCTTACCTCGGACGAAACAGTGAAAGAAGCGGTGCATTCCTGGCTCGCAGCTCAACTGGAAACCTTCTTTTATGAGGGCATCAGGAAGCTTGTGCAACAATGGACCAAGTGTGTTGAAATGCAAGTGGACTATGTTGAAAAATTATGTACATGTAACTTTCCTATTTATATTGCAATAAAATTTATAACTACATTGTGGATAATAATTGACTTACCCTCATATATATGTATAAATTTAACAATGTACGAGTAATACACCGATTTTTCCAAAACCCTGCATTACTTAATAATATGATGGGTAACTCATATTAAGAGTTTACTATCAGAACAATACTTTTTAGTTAAAAATATAAGAATTAAAAATTATAAATTTCTAATATATTTTTAGTTTTATATAAAGACACATTGTTTATGTCCAGAGTAATATTAATGAGCCAATTTGAAAAATTTCAACTTCGTTTTAAAGTTTCCTGAGTGTCATAAGTATATATAGTAATTAGCCTTTTAGTTTTTTGCTATCCCTTATGATATTATTAGTAATATTTAAGTAGGTCAGGAAAATCAGGAAAAATAAAAATATCATGTAGGAGGATTACTTCAATGTTCCGACCTTGGAATTAAAGGACTTAGAAATGTAAACTTCAATTTTCCAACACCTGATATAGGATCAAAAAACTAAAACTCATATAGAAGAGGTTCATGCTTCTTGTTCACCAAAGGTTTCATGTTCTTTAACCTTAGAGATCTAAGTCATATGGGCAGTAGAAAGTTAATATTAGGGCTTTTCAGTAATACCAAACCTGCTGTCAAAAGTAAACAATTTGTGAGCATTACGTATTGCTGAAATGTGCAAACTAGATAGTTTGCATCAGGATTTTGCAGATCATACACATGCTGTACAGATTATTTTGAATGATTTCAAACATAGTCAAATCTTGATTGAGACTGGCTTGCACTGAAAATGAGTACAGTATGTATAAGTGCAACAAATAAAAATCTCAAGGTAGTAAATTGATTGGATGGTAATGCTCATCACCTAAACATCTATGTAGTGTGCAACATTTTTGAGACTAGTAATGCTGTGTGAAAAATGAAAACAAATAACTTCCATCATATTGTGAGGTTTATAGATATATCTGGAGAAGATTGAATGATGAGAAATAACTGTAGGTATGAATTCATCCCTCTTAGTTGAACAGAAATTTAAAAAAGAAGGTTTTACCCTGATATTCAACATACGTATTATATAAAAAGCTACAAAAATTAGTGCATGTTTTTAAATCTACTGTTATATTAAAATAAACTACCATGATATAAATAAATGAAATTTTTTTGGCGATGAGATTTAGTTATTAATATTTTAATAGGTTATTCACTAAACCTTAGAATTTTAGTATTTTATTTATAACACAAGTGGAATTACACAAGTCAAAAAGTAAATAAATAATTTGGAACTGAGATAAAAGTATAAAAAATTGGGAAGAAAAAATGAATTAAAATGTATTTTTTATGCTGAATCTTAAAATGAAATCAGTTTTTCTTCATCACCCTCAATTTTTAGTTATGACCCTTTAAAATACTAAGAAACTTCTTAAATAATAGAATACAAAAATAAGAGTAATAATAATTAAAATTCCTACCTCTATTTTTCAGACATTTATGTTTACCTTAATTTTTTTTCTTATTTTCCTTTTGTGTTCAGTGAAGTCTTCTCTTTTTATCATCTAGCAGTAGTCACTCATCATAGATTCATCCCATCTGCCTTGATGACGTTGTTCATCTCCAATGTATCTTGGTGGAACCTTTCTCCTTATTTGTTGCTTATGTCACCCAAGTTTAAAGGGAAAAAGTCCAAATTAGAATATAAAACATACATTTTCAATGACATTCTGCAGCGAAAATTTTTGTAGCTCACTAAGAGTTCATTTATAAGCTGATTATGATTTTCAGCTTTTTTATTTTCAAAAAAACCAGTAACAACATCTTTGAATGACTGCCATGCAGCTAGTTCTTTAGAATTTAGTTTGCTCTCAAATAATTTCACAAATTAATTTTCTTTTTTGTGGCCCAATGAATATTCCACAGGCAAAAAGGAAATTATTCAAGGTATAAAGAAAAATGAACCAGAAGGGGAAATATGGTCAAAGATAAAATCATCAGTGAGGGAAGCTACAGAGAAAGGAATTGGTTTCTATGAAGGCACCTGGAAAGACACTTGGGTAACACAAGAAATGATGTAGAAAATGGAAGAAAGAAGAAAATATAAAAATAAAGAAGCAGAATACAACAGAGCAATCTATCAAAAATTTAATAACAAATTAAAGAGAAACCACATAAAGCTAGGGAAAGGTGGCTAAAAGAAAAATGTTAAGATAAAATATTTAGAAAAGAAAGAGAAGTATGACATGTTGTATAAGAAGGTAAAAAATTCCACATGTGACAGAAGAAATTCTACTTATAAAATGAGTGAAATTGAGAAGAAAGATGATACACCTGAATTATTACTAGATCTTTTGGCAGCACTCCAATCCTTAAAGCCATTACTCTATCATCCCAGATAAATTACTTTTTATTATCTTCTTGCTACATTATTTTTTACAGCTATTCCAACTCCATTTTTTCCTCTTTCAATTCCTGAGTAGGTAACTTCACCACTACTCAACTCTCCTCTTCCCTCTCATCTAACCTCACTTATCCCTACTATATCCATTTTATTTATTTTTATCTCCGCTCCAAGTTTTCCAACTTACCTGATGATAATAATGCTCTCATATTTCACATACCTATTCTAACTGCTTTTTCTTTTCTATGATGCTCCTTCTGCAGCTTCCCTCGGAGATCCGAATTTTACCTCTGGAATATTTAACAAAAGAAGATATCATCATGGTGCTTGGTAGGAAAAAGTAATACAGTAGTATTTCATTGAACACTGTATCCTAATGCCGTTAATTTCCCATAGAACTTTCTTCTGCCTTTTGGGGTGATTTCTCACTTCCGGAGCAGTAGAGTGCCCTAAACCCCGATTGCTCATCTGCCCTCCAAAAAGGCAGTTAGCACTTGTAGGGGCAGAGCTCCTTATTTTTAGAACTGTTCAATTCCTTCATTCATTAGCAACTTTAATACAGAGTGATTCAAAGAAACGGGAAATTTAAAAAAATAAATAACCTTAATGAAAAATTTTTTTTAGAAAATGAATTTTATTTCATGTAGTTGTACAAATGTTGCCATTTTAGGATACATACATTTTATTTTATTTTTTAAAGATGACATCTTCCAGGTGACCTCCTCTTCTTCTATGTAAACACTCACGAAGTCTCTTCGTTAAATTGTTCATGGTTTGATGTAACATCTCAACTGGAATTTCCGCAATTGCTTCTCAGATCTTTGCCTTCAGTTCTTCTGTTGTAGCAGGTCTACTGTGGAACACTTTGCTTTTAAGGTGACCCCACAAAAAGTAATCGCACCTGAGAGATCAGGTGATCTGGAAGGCCATCTAATGTCACCATTTCGTGAAATGACACGTTGTCCAAACAATCGGAGTACAACTGCCATCGATATTCGTGCAGTATGTGACGTTGCTCTGTCTTGTTGAAACCAGGCTGTGTTAAGAATTGGTGGAAATCTCTTTTGTTGTTCCACAACAAAGGGTAGAGTCTTCGTTGATTTTGCCTCTTGTCGCGTCAAGGAACAATAGCTTGACGTGCAGAGGTGCTTCAAATGTTGTAGGTTTGGCCACAGGGGCAAGTTTTGTAAGTATGCGTCCGTCTGCGCGCATTGTGGTGACGATTGTCCGCAAAAGAAAGAGGCTCCGACTTGCGTTAACTGCAAGCGGTTACGTAAAAATCATAGGCACTCCATCAACAGTAGGGAGTGTGGTAGTTATTTAAGAGAGGTTGAGGTCTACTTCAACTCGCTCGATGGTTAGGTTCGGCCAATTCAATGCCCAGGGCGCCTATGCGGTCCAAGTAGAGTTAGGTAACGTCTTTAAAAATCGGAGCCTCGATGTTTTACTTCTACAACACCCGTACGTTGTCAAGGGTGACCTGCCAGGTTTTTCAGGCTGGAATACGTTCCATGTTGGCGAAAGCAAATCCGCCGTGCTGTGCGAGAAGTCCATAGATAGTGTCTTTATACGGCAAGCCTCTGACACGCATCACGTCGTTGTTAAGCTTGCTGTGGATGCTTTCGACCTAGTTGTGGTTAGTTTGTACTTTCAGTATAGAGATCCCACTGACTTACACTTGGAAAGATGGGATAGAATTATCAGGCTGATAGCGGGTCGTCCTATTCTTATAGGAGTTGATGCGAACGCCAAATCGCTTCTTTGGCACAATGGGATCACAGATGACGGCGGTGAACTTCTAGAAGGCTTCATCGCGCAGCACCGATTTGAAGTATTCAATGTCGCCGGCGAGTTGGCAACTTTCGCCGGCGCAGTAGAATTGCGGAGGGCCTTCCATGGTAACATTGATGTTACCATAGGTAAGGATATCCCTGGTAGGATTCTGAATTGGTCGGTAGTCGATGATTGCGAAAGCGGTGGATTGGGCTGCGCGATGTCTTTAGGGCGGACGCCCCTGTTCAGCAGGGGCGCTTCTTGCACAGCCGGACGGATTGGCCCAAGTTTTGTAACATTCTTGCGGCCAGGATGTGGATGTTCACTCGTACCCTGGACGAGGTCCCTCTAGATAACCTGGCAGAGAATTTCTCTTCTGCGGAGGTTGAAGCCGCAGAACTCTCAATCCCCCGGAGCACGGGTCGAGAGAGAATAGCTGGTTGGTGGACTCGGGACTTGACTGCGATAAAGCAGGCCGTGGGCCGACTTAGGAGAGCCGCACAGCGTGCGCGCGATCCTGACCGGCGCGAGGTCCTGTTTGCGGAGTATCGTCAGAAAAGGAACGAGTATTTTCATAGTATTAGGACTTCGAAGCGAGATTCCTGGCGCTCTTTAGTTTAAGGGGAATAAAGACTCTTGGGGTGTTGTTTATCGAGTACTTAGTCACAAGCGGAAAAAGGACAATCTTCTGTCGGCTCTCTCAACCCAAGACGACGTTGTAGTTGAGAAAGATCGTGTTCTATCTCTTCTGATGGACGATCTGCTCTCCAATGATACCGAAGTTGGTGAGACCTCGTATCATCGGAGAGTTCGAGCGGCGGTTGTAGATTTTAACACAGACAGTCTTCGGAGATTACTGAGGCGGAAGTCCGCCAAGTAATCTGTAGCCTTGCTAGGAACAAAGCCTCCGGATATGATGGTATTACGGTGGAGCTCCTTGTTCGCACACTGCCTGTGATTCTTGGCCCATTGACTAGGGTGTTCAATAGGTGTTTATTCGTCGATTATTTCCCGGCTTGCTGGAAGCGTGGTATTTTGAAGCTGTTATTCAAAGGTGGCGACAAGGACCCCACCGTCAGTTCTTCTTACCGTCCTTTGACGCTCTTGCCAGTTGTTGGAAAGGTTTTCGAAAAGGTACTCTACCTCCGCATTAATAGTAGGTTGACTTCAAATCACATGCTGATGAACGACCAGTATGGCTTTAGACCCGGCAAGAGTACAGAGGACGCGATTCTTAGGGTCTGGCTTCAGGCAGTGAGTGCAAATATGTACTCGGTGTCTTCTTGGACATATCCGGGGCATTTAATAACTTGTGGTGGCCCTCTGCATTGTTTCAATTGCAGAAGCGTGGTTGCACGCGGAATGAAATTAGCACTCTCTCGAGTTACTTCAGCGAAAGAACTGTTGTCCTTCGTGACGGCAGTTCGCAAGTAGGAAAGACCCTGTCTAAAGGATGTCCACAGGGCAGTGTATTAGGTCCACTCGTCTGGACCATCGAGTTCGACTCTCTCATGCGGCTGCGTTTGCCTGGTGGCTGTCGCGTTGTGGCTTACGTCGACGATGGGCTGCTGCTGGCCGAGGGCAGTTCGCGTGCTGAGATTGAGCTTAGAGCGGCACAGGCATGTAGGGTTTTAGCGGTAGTCTTCAGCATAAGATGGTTTTCAGTGCGGAGAAAACCACTATGATGTTTTTGAAGGGCCAGCTAGCTGCAACTCGCTACCCGCGGGTTGTGATGACAGTCGTTCAATTAGGTATGTCAAGAAGGCAGTTGATGCTTTCTTCGGCGTCCGTAGAGTAGTCCATCCCGATTGGGGGTTGAATTTCCGTACCATACGGATTCTTTACAAAGGTGTTTGCGAGGCCATTATGTTGTACGCTGCGCCTGTCTGGGCTCATCGTATGCGGTACCAATGTTATAGGGACATTCTATTAAGAGCCCAGCGTCTTCTTTTATTAGCGGTTGTCGGCGGTTACAGGACTGTCTCGCGAGAGACAGTAACTGTGATCGCAGGCATCAAACCTGTGGATATTTCGGCTACGGAACGTAGCCAGCGGTATGTTGCAAAGAAGGGAGGCCTTCTTACTTCAGGACGTATGCGTGAGATCGAAGACCAAGGTTTTGACTCTTGGCAAGATAGGTGGAACGATTCTTCAACAGGTCGTTATACGCAAGGTATATTCCACAATGTTAGAGAGTTGCGAGCGGTTAGCTGTGTATCCCCCAATCGGCACACGACGCATGTCCTTCCGGACATGGTGCCTTTAGGGATAAATTGGCTAGGTTTAGGTTGGTCGATTCCGGCTTCTGTCCGGACTGTAGGGTCGATGACACCGTGGACCATGTCCTACACATATGTCCCCGGTACGAAGCTGAGCGTACCAGAGTTACTAGAGAACTCGAGAGAGTAAACTCTGTTTTGGATCTACGAGTCAACTGGACGACTCGTAGAGAGTGGACAATAGTTGCTAGCTTCCTTCACTTCCTCGCCCTGAGCAGGACTGCCGAAGGGATTTAGTAGGTGACAGGAACCTGGGTGGCTAGGGACCGCCTGGGCAGTTGACTGGCCGAAGGTAGGCGCTTAAGGCAGCGTGCCTCGGTTAGATCTAATTGGTGTTACTTTGTTGGAATAAAGCTGTCGGCGAAGTTGCGGCCGCTGCCAACGGGCATGGTTATCCTTGTCCCAGGGGGTGTGGTCGCGCTCCGACGAGGGCGTTTTGTGAGCACATGACACCGTCGGCGGAACGTGGCTGTGTCGCTTCGGTGGTAGGCAGTGGCATTTCGATGGCGGTTACGAAAGATGGTGAATGTCACGCGGGACTCCGCGATGGAGCTGTGTGGGAGTAGGCGTTTATTCTCCTCTCCCGGGCAGAGCGGAGCGGAGTCAGTTAGTAAACTCATTTCGAGTAATAAGTAGGGTTCTTAAGGGAATTAGGACTAAATTTCGCTGTGTTAAAACTTTTTAGTGGGAAAGTTTTGTTATAGTGGTTGTTTTGCTCGGATCTGGGACATTCGATAAATTGGCTCATTAATAGTTAGTGCTAAGCGCGGGGTCTTCATTCCGCGATTAGGCTTCTAGCTTAGTTCCTGAGGGCGACGTGGTAGCTGCAGGTGTCCGTTGTCTTCTTTCTGAAGGCATAAACCTAAAAACTACTATCGGGGTGAATTTACCGATGCAGATGTCCCTCGGGGCATCTGCATCGGTGGTCTCTGCGGGGCCTGAACTGAAAGCTGTGGTGTGCAATCAGTTTGAGGGCGAGAAGATGTCCGCCGTTAAAGCCACTACTGGCTAGGAAGGGAGGGGGGGTGTAGCGACCGGACACGCTACAAGGTGGGATTTTCTCCCCTCGGGGGGGAATCGAGATGTTCCACAACAAAGGTTTCAAGCATGGCTACGTAACGAGCCGACGTCACTGTAATCGCAAGATCGTTGTCATCCTCAAAAAAATAAGGGCCTATAACACCGTAAGATGACATAGCACACCACACGGTCATTTTCTGGCTGTGGAACGGACGCTGGTGTAGCTGCGTAGGATTTTTTGTGCCCAGTATCTGAAATTTTGCTTATTAACAAATCCACTGAGGTGGAAATGCGCTTCGTCTGACATCCACAGTTCGTGAACATACTCTTCGTTATCATTTATCTTCTGAAGCATTACATTACAGAATTGTGCTCGCACAACTGCACCGTTTGGTTTCAGTTCCTGGACGATCTGCAACTTGTATGAATGGTATTGCAAGTCCTTCACTAACATTCTTTGAACTATGCAATTGTAAAGATGCTGAGAGACGACGGATTGACCGATATGGACTTCATGTGACAGCATCTTGTAAAGCTTGAACATTCTGTGGTGTATGGACGGTTCGCTCACGGCCTGGAGGTTTCTTTTTCATTGCCGAACCAGTTTCCTCAAAATTAGATATCCATGTTTTAATTGCATGTGCTGATGGAACACGGTCGTTCCGTCCCAGATTAAAATGACGGCGAAATTCTCTATGCGCTCCCTCCACACTGTCATTGTTTTTGTAAAACGCTTTGATAGCAAATGCACGTTGCGCACCACTCCAAGGATCCATGACAACTAAATGGCAGGTTGGGTTAGAGAGGCTGGCGCCACTTAAGTGGTATCAATCGCCCACGGCTACCAACACAACTTTCAAAATTTCCCGTTTCTTTGAATCACTCTGTATACAATCATTGCCTCTTCTCTACCATGAAGGTAAATTTCAGGATATTCCCTTCAAGAAATATAAGACCTAATTGGTATTTCATAGATTCTCTAGTACTTTAAGGAGATTTTGAAATTTAAATAAGCTGTTATCAGGGCAGAAACAGAGTGATCCAGTGATCTATGTACGGAGTGTTGTGACTGATGAAGTGGCGTTAGTCGGTTGTTGGTAATTTTAAGTGCTATTTACTGGTTTTTTGGTTTTCGAATATGGTTTATGTGCTAGTGCTGTGTGTGTTGAGTATTTTGAGCCATAAATTTCAAAAGACAGTTCATTAGTTTTTAAATAATTAGTGTTTTAAATTTAATCATGGACCACGTGGCGAACTCACCTAGGTGACTTTAGATTTACTTATATACTGTTAATTTACTGTTTTTTTTACGAATTGTGGTAAAATACTGTCGTTAGGATTAGTAAACTGTAGTTTTTAAACTTATAATAGTCGATTGTTAATTAAGTAAGACTTTGGGGAGCACATTGCTAACCTATAAAAGCCACGTGCTCGGGTAAATATGTTAGCATCCCGTCGGTTGGTTTAATTTCTAGTACATTCGGAGTTGCCAACTTAGCAACTGTTGTACCAGCCAACGAGATCCACACTTTCAGGACGTCTTGGTTCTGGTGGTGAACTCAGATCGAGCCAAGCTGACTTTTTTTAGACTCTAGTTCCCCTAATCTAATAAAATGAAAGTGAATTGTTCTGAGCGTCGGGTTGATATAGAAGACGCTACTGCAAGGGCCAGCATTAGTCCGACGATGACTGTTGAACAGCTTGGACTGTCCCCTAGGAGTTGACACGGACAATAAAAAGCGGGTAAAAAAACCCAAATGGAAGCAAATCCTCGCGGAGGGAGATCGCACTACGAAACTTGAGAAGATAGTATTGAGCTTAGAATGGTTGGCCTCCGATCTCTGTAAGAGTATTGACAAAAATGTCAAACGGAGCATCAAGGAGGTTGTTGAGGAGTTGAGCAAAACTGTGAAGGGACTCAGAAAGATGACAAGCGATAGTATCCTCATACGAGAGAAAAAAACAGACAACGGAGGTAGCAACACAAACACTGGCTGCTACGAACTGCCCTATCCTAGACGGCCTTTATTTTTCCTGTTTAGCCTCCGGTAACTACCGTTTAGATAATACTTCAGAGGATAATATGTATGAATGTATGTAAATGAAGTGTAGTCTTGTACATTCTCAGTTCGACCATTCCTGAAATGTGTGGTTAATTGAAACCAACCACCAAAGTACACCGGTATCCACGATCTAGTATTCAAATCCCTGTAAAAATAACTGGCTATCCTAGACGGCCTAGATGAGGAATTCTTGACGCACAAATGGCGTTGTTCATTAAAAAGGTATGGCCAAATATGCGTACCGTTATATCTTCTCTGGACTACCGGATAAAAGAGATGGCGCAACGGACACCATTGCGATCATTGATATAAAGAATATATCAGAGAATAAGCACCTTGAGAAATTGGCAGCAAGACACCCGCAAATTGTGTGGCTACTAACGGTCCAGGAATTAAGGCTGGGGACATTCAGACGGTTTCCCTTGAGACTAAATTCATTGGAGAAGATAAGGGAGAAGGGGTCCCTGATAACAACATTCCACCTGGCGTATGTGGAAGCAACGACCTCGCGCAGGAATTTATAGACGTCGTTGGCAAGGTCAGGAGGATTAACGGCGGGAAGTTGGGCGCAATACAGGCGGAGATTTGTGGCCCTGCAACCGCCACTCTCACCAGGAGATATTAGAATGCGACGGGGGAAAGATTTCATATAATTGCACCTGGAGGGAAACGCCCCTTTGCGGGTAGTGAAGCACAGTCTGTTCACAAACGCAAAACGGAAACGATAATTCTGAAATCTAATGCTGCATACGCAGAGCTGCTGAAGACAGTTCGTATTGGGGTTACGGTGCCTCCAGCTGCAGATATTCTCTCCATTCGGAGGGCGGGAGAACGAATGGAGATAAAAGTACAAGAAGAATGCGGGAGAATTTAAGTAGGCAGTCACTTCTATTATGAAAGAGGAAACTGTGACGACAAAAACTAAAACTACTGCCCTGCTCAATAGAGAAATCGATATACAGGAAGAGGATATAACAGCAGAATTACGCGAGGTTGTTGGTTCCGAACTGCCTGATAATATATAGTACACGTTGAGGACTGGATACGGAGAGACTAGGATTGCCATCTGCCGGCCCTCATTGCAGAGAAGAGCCATGTGAGTATCGGCCTCGTCTCCTGTTGAGTCGATGTTAGAGAGTAGCCCCTACGATGTTATCGCTGTTTTGAAGTGGGTCATGCTGCCAGGAACTGTCGAGGAATAGACCGATCCGGAGACTGTTTAGCTGTGGAAGTGCTGGCCATTGGGCGATTAATTGTGGCGTAACTTCAAGGTGCATGACCTGCGATAAGGGGGACCACCGTACCGGCTCTCTCACCTGTCCAAGCGTAGCTGGAAGGAAGAGTGACGGTGCCAGCCGGGGGAATACCGGCCGGACTATGTCACAGCAATGAACCTAAAGATTGTACAAGTTAATTTAAACCATGCGAGGTTGGCCGATGATATGCTGGCGAGATAAGCCTTGGAGATGAGTGCAGATTTTGTGCTCATCTCAGAGCCGTATCTCTCTCGGCCTAGACTGGGATGCATCCTGTCGGAGGATAAAACTGCACCCATATGGATGTACAAAAAACGGCCGCTAGAGAGGTGCATCAAGGGTTAGGATTTATCCGGGCTCGGAATGCAAGCGTGTTCTTTTATACGTGCTATATTTCACCTAATACATCCATTGAACGGTACACTGAGAACCTGAAGTCTATTTCGAGAGACCTCCTTGCACACCAGCCGGCTATCTTAGCCGGCGGTTTTAACGCTTGGTCTACTACATGGGGGTCGATCAGGACGAATGTGAGAGGCAGAATAATGGTGGAGACTACTGCGGCATTGGATATGGTGTGCCTTAACAACGCTACTACATACACATTCAGGAGAGGGGGTCGACTGGCTCTGTAATAGTGGTGGGATAAAAGATTCTTTTTCAGGAATCGATTCTCAGAAAGGATTCGTAAAAAAGAATCGTTCGTCCGATTCAATGATTATTTTCCTTCTCACCATTACCAGAGCTGTAAGCTCTAATGCGCATGCTCTCTTTCTCTTCTTCAGCCAAGTTTAGCAGTTCATCTCTCTTCATACTCCTGTTCGACTCAATTGATGTATACCTACTAAATGTCTTCGATTCTTCTCTTTTCATCTTTATTCGACTCTTATCGAATAACAAATATACAACCTCAACTCTAACAAACATATGATTCTTTTTCGGTTGAATACGATTTTTAGTAGCCTATCACTTCTAATACGCATGCTCTATTCCCTTCCATCTACCCAACGATTCTTCTTATTTCATCTCTTATTCGATTCCTTTACGAAAACAAGCTTATATCAACAAACCTCATCGCTAAACAGAGAAGGGAAAATTTAAACTGTTTTACGTTCACATTCTATATGGCATCATTATTCTTTTTTCTTTTAATTTCATTCGGGCGGGAAGCTATGTTGCACAATATTAATTAGTGTCGTTCTTTTGCGCATACTGTCATGCTCAAGATATATTTTACAATTATTTTTAGTAGACGGATAAAAGACGACAATCGATTCTGTTTTCATGGTGAATAATCTTTGCGTGTTCTATTTAGAGTTGTGTTTTTAGTTTGTTTATTTATTTTATTATTTATTTGGGTCTTCTCAATTTTGTAAGATTTTTTACGTTACATAATCAGAAGACTTTTTTTTTCTAAATGTTTATCGGTATTATTTTTTAAATCATTAGTATTTACGTAAGTAGATATTTTATAAGCACTTCTAAAAAAGAATATTTTGTTTTTAAATTTATAAACATGAGCTGCAGTAAAAGAAGTCACATCTTTTCTTTCTTTTTCCTGTTTAGCCTCCGGTAACATCTGGACACACATCTGGACTTGCTTTTCTGACGCAAGCCCTGGAAAAGCTTTGTGTGATTTTTGCCGTAGTCCAGTAACCTATGCTGGTGGGACGACCAGTAATCTATCTCGTCATATTACAATTAAACAACCAGGAGTTGATATTTCAAGACAAAAAAATCCTTGTCCTGATTATGTTTCAGAAATGCATTATAACTTAAATCTATTACGTCTACTGCGACTGAACCAAATGAATCGCAGCAATTAGCCCTTAAATTAACAAACCTTTTTGATTCGCCTAATCCTTCTGTGCTTCCAATAATAATTTTTTTAAGATCTTTGTCCTAAAAAAAACCACAACAGTTGTCCCTTACTTCCTTTGTTATAAAACCTTTCCCTAAAAGTAAAAGCCGAGCGTTAGATATTCAATTAATTAGGTTAATAACTAAAGAATATCAACCTATTTCACGCGTTGAGGATGAAGAATTCAAGAAGTTTGTTCATATGTTAAACCCTGGGTATTCGCTCCCTTGTCGGAAAACAATTACAACTAGTTTAATTCCACAGTTATATGATAGAATTTCTTGTGAGATTCGTAAGTCATATAATATAGAAGCATGCGCAATAACCACTGACAGTTGGAGATCAGTTTCAAATAATAATTATATGGCCATAACTACCCATTTCATTGACTATGATTGCAATTTAAAAACCCAATTACTTACTTGTATGGAAATCTGCAGTCAACATACGGCTGAAAACTTTGCCATTGAATTACAAGGTAAATTCAATGAATGGGCTATTACTGACAAAATAGGAGCGGTTGTTAGTGACAATGCAGCAAATAAAAAAGCTGCTATTCGCAATTGTCAGCTACGCCATATTCCTTGCTTAGCGCATACAATTAATTTAGTTGTCCAAGCAGCAGTGTCTGAAGTAAAAACAATTGTGGTAAAATCGAAGGCAATTGTCGAATTTTTTAAACGAAGTTCTCATGCTGCCTCCAAACTGCAAAACAAGCATCGACAAATGAATTTTAAAGAATTAAAATTAAAACAGGAAGTGCCTACCCGATGCAACTCACTCCTGCACATGTTTACTAGATTATTAGAAACAAAAGAACCACTAATTTCGACTATCGCTTTGGTGAATCCTATTCTAAATAATATTTCATTTGATGAGTGGACAGTTATAGCTGAAATGTGCAAATTATTGAAAATATTTGAAGAGATAACTATTGAAATAAGGTTTCAAAAAACTGTCACTATTTCAAAAATCTGTTTATTGGCGCGAGCGATGACAAGACATGTACTTAACATTAAATCTTCTACTCAGAATTCTGAAATCGTTAAAGTATGTAACAAGATGTTAGACCAACTGCAACATAGATTTAAGGATGTTGAAAATAATAATATTTTGCTTGAAAGCATGCTATTAGATACTTGCTTTAAAAAAACAAGCCCTTAAAGATGAAGCATCTTACCAAAATGCTTACACAAAACTTTCACATAAAGTTCAAAGTATTCAGATCAAACAAGGCGACTTTGAAACCGAACAAGAAATTATTGAAATCTCCATTTCAACTTCATGGGAAGATTTTGATAAAAAAGTAACACCAATTTTAACTAATTCAAACAGTAGCAGGAATTTTAGAGCTAGATAAATATATAAATGAACCGCTCATCTCAAGAACACAAAATCCTCTCTCTTTTCTTTTCGTTGGTAGTTGGGTAGAAAGAAAGGCGGTTAATTTATCCAAGATTATTTAAAATAATGCAAACTAGACTTTGCATTCCTGCAACCTCTGTTCCCTGTGAACGAATTTTTTCAAAAGCGGGACAGTTAATAACAGAAAGCGAAATAGACTTAAATCAAAGAATTTCGAAAAAATTATATTTCTACATGTAAATATGTAAAATACTATAAAGTTTATTTGAAAGGTACTAACTAATTATTTATTTTGCTTAATTTTTATTTTTTTCAACAACTAGGTGCACATCCTTAAACAGAGTCGTACTGTTAGACAAATAGTCACGTATCACAGCCTGCAGGGCTACGGGAACATTGCGGCGTCCCAACTCATACAGGACAGAACTCCAACACAAGGAAGGAAATGCTGCCTCGATGTCTATTATATTATATTGCCAAAACATATTTACAGTCGGCGCTTTCCACCTAGGTAAGAGCATTTAAGATGCAATCCTCGGTGCCAACTCCTTTCGTGAAGCCATAATAGCCTCGATTTAGAAAACAGTTCATCTCAATGCTTTCCCAGAGCCGTTTCATAACCAGTCTTTCATGCAACTTGCCGATTACCAGAAGAAGGCTGATGGGTCGATAAATACCGACCTCACTAGGATCCTTTCCTGGTTTTAAAAGCAATCTCACCAAAACCACGTTCCGACAAGTTGGGAAGCAGTTCCAGTTTAGGCACCCCGAGAACAACCTGCCAAGCGGCTCTCTTATGACAGGAAGCAGATAGAATAATATATGCGGGTGAAGTTGGTCAATCCCCAGTGTCTTTCTCAGTGCCATTCGAGAAACCACTCGGTCTATATCAACGGGATCCACAGCCCGTATGCTAGGGAAGGGCGTAGCCCCCACCCTGACGCCGACCTCTGCTTCACCCTCCGAAGCATCTGCAAACAGAGTATCCAGGAACGCCTTGTAAATCGCCACAGATGTTAAAGTGTGGTCACCACCACCAAACCCGCATCGAACACTGGACAGCACGTGCAATGGCTTTGGCCTGTAACATGATTTTGCGAGCTTCCAGGGGTTGCGATGCAACTCGCGAATGGAGTCTTGCCATATCTTGAGTCTGGCTTCCTTGATGGCATGAACATACTCATTACGGGCGCGCCGGTAGATCCGTAGACTCTCAGCGCGCACGTCATCAACGATAATCCCCGTTAGGGGGGCGACGCTGGTATCTTCTCCTAGCGGACTTAACTCTTGCACGCAGCAGGCTAAGGTCGGAGGACCACCAATTTCTCCCGGGCTTCCACCTGTGTTTAACAGACGGCTCCCGGAAGCAGCGGTCACACGACTCCAGGATTCTCCTATCAACGGACTGGCCACTATCTAAGGGTCTGTCCATGGGCGGAGGCCATCGTAGGACCCTATCGCATCCAGTCTTGATGGCCCAGGCGAATTGTTCTGCCATCAATTTTATCTCCTCCCAGTACTTCTTGCGTCATTCCAACCTCTGCAAGGCAGCTGCGCACTCGCACCGTAGCCTGTCTTAATCCAGGCTTCTTAGGTTATAGCGACCTGAATCTGGAGCTCTTAGACCGCCTCCGTAAACGATCTCATAGGTTATAAGCCTATGATCGCTCACACTGGGCTCGGGCCAGACAACCCAACTACTTGTACTTCGTAGCAGGTCGCCCGTCACCAAAGTGACTGATGTAACTTTCCTCCAGTTCGCAAGAGAAAGTTGGTGATTGTTCTGCGTCGTTAATCAAGTAGAGGTTGCTGGCTTCAACGAACTGTTTGAGACCAGCGCTTCTGGGGTCAGTGAGTGGTGAACCCCAGGCGGGAGACTTGGTGTTAGCGTCCAGAGCAACCAGCACTCTGATGTCCAGGAGACTGCCAGAATCCTGTCCAACTTTGCCAGCAAGTCATAGATACTCCATTCAAGCTGGAAGTATCCCGACACTAGTACGACATCGAGGGTACCCCTAGTGATTCGCACGACGGTGAATTGCTCATCAGATGAATGAGGCATCTAGAAGGCACCTAACGAATCTGAGCCAACCACGATCGCGGAGAGTGGTTGTCTCCAACGAGAATGAATAACATCCACCCCGTGGAAACCGACCACCCTATCCCCGACCGCATACGGCTCCTGAAGCAAGAGGACCTCAAGGTTGTACTGCTCAAGGAGCTTCATGGCTTCACTGGTGGCCACCCACCAGGACGCAAGCGTTCGAGATAGTGGAGTCCGTCCTCAAAGGTTTTCCCCAATTCAGGCATCACCGTAAGCTGTATTCTTTACAGCTCTCGCCCGAGCAATGTCATATTCCCTACACTGTCAACAACTGAGCCTTCAGCCCGTTCTTCTGCAGAACTTCGACCTCCGGCAAATGCTTCGCCTGCCGCTCAACTTTCAAGATCACGTCATGGTCCCTTGTTTTCGTGACCCAGGAGACTTAGATTCTTTTCTCCGAAGGTTCACAACCTTTTTAAGGGTTAGCTCCGTCGCTATCGACGAAGCCCCTAGACCAGGTTTAAGCGGGACTACCTTAACGGTAGCCCGCTTAATTTTGGCCGCCGACCCCTGAATTGGCGGCGGTGGACCAACCCGCTTAACCGCAGACCCGGTAGCAACTGAGGCGAAAGAGACAAGCTTTCTAACCTTCTCTTCCACCTGTTGACTAGATTTCTGGAGTTCGGCCAGAGCCTCACCCGTCACCGGTTTGAAACCCCGAACTCCCTCCACCACCTGGTCGACCTTCCCTGACAGTCGTGAAACGACTGAATGCAGGACCAGGTTGGCGCCTTGGAGTCCCTCGCATTTTAATGCCAGATCCGCAACCATCAAGCTACAGCTAAAAATTGCTCAAGTTTTAGGCGCAAATTGTTAAAAACGGAATCCTGCAAAATTTGACTATTGGTTTTAGTTTTTTTATACATTTTTCTGTTGTTGTGTTTTGGTGATTGAGTTGTTATTTTCTGAAATTAATTATCACAATGGTCATATATTGTTTTGTTCTACAAAACCTAAATTAGGAAATTTTATATTTAAAGAAAGAAACTATGTTTACATTTACTAATAAAAGCGTTATTTTTGGAGAAATTTGAAAAAAAAATTAATTTTTCCTTCTATTCCCTTTCCTAAAATTACCAGAATCATAAAACAATGTCGTTTCATTGATTCCTTACAATTAGAAAACTGAATACCTATCCTAATTTTATTGCTCACCTACTTTTTTATTTTCTACTTTTACTGGACTGAATAAGCCTGTTTTAAAATTTGTAGGTAGAAAGACAAATCAAATAAAATAGAAGATTATAGATAACTTTTATAGTACCTGAAAGAAATGTAGCATTATTAGAAAGCAACATAACTTTTATGAAACACAATTTAAAAAAAATGTTATTGTTTACCTTATTTAATTCCAGTTCCATAGAGAGCTTGTTCGGGTTTGCATAGTGAACCATGTAATGTTCCCAATAAGGTGCTTCGTACTATGAAACTTTTCCTTGAGAGGACTTCAATATTTTTTTTTTTTTAAGTCTGAGAGGACTTTTTTTTAAGTATAGTCCCAGGTATACAACTAAATCACTTTTACTTTTCACAAGAAACAGCTTTGATTCAACTGCTCTGATTTTTGGATACATTCTCTTTCAATGTGTTTTCCCAGTTAATGAAGTTTTGATGATTTTTTGGTAAACTTCTGTAATGGTTTTCAATAAAAATAAGTCTATTGGTCAAGAGAACTCAGGAGGGGTTATTCAGTGCAAAACTAGTTCTGATCTTCTTCTGTAAACATTTCAGTAAACATCACAGTAAATTTTCAATAAGTTTGGCCCTCACAACCTGAGATAATAGGGAGGAAAACTATCATCCAGTAAATAAAATTCTTCAACTTTACATTCTTCAAAGATGTACAGTATGAAAAATTCCTCCATTATATTTAAATAAGTAGTGTCAGTCTGTTTTGTCAAAAAGTAAGGTACACTTAAACCTCTTCTTGACAACCCATACCACACTATAATTTTTAGCAATTATTATGATGTTCCTACACAACATAGGGATTTTCAATGTCTGGTAGCTCTGACTGTTGTGGTGTTTAATTAATTCAACCACCTAATTTAATAAAGCTTCATCACACTAAACAATTTCTTTTGAAAACTCAATGACTTGTATACATTTTACTCAGTACCACTTTCTGTTGAGAAACATCTTTACTGAGAGAAAGTACTGATGCTGAATGTAACTTTTCCAACAGACACATTTCAAAAAGTAATGGATGCTTGACTATGAATTTTCTGACTCATTAGTTGCTAATAAACAGACATCACTGAAATTTTAGGTAAATTTACAGGACTCTTCTGCTTATCTAAAAATGTTAATAGACTTTCTTGCATATGGACATCTAGAACAGTTCCAGCTGCTTCAAACTTACTCTCTAATGTAAGTAGTGGGTAGTTGTACAAGTGAATCTTGTAAAATTTAAAAAACCATCTTCATACTTTCTCATACTTTAGAAAAATTTCCCTTTTTTGTAAAGTTTATTCTAAGATCTAAAATTATTTTAAATCAATTTCATCTGAGAAATATTAAAATGAAACAATTATGAGTTGCAAAGTGTGTAAAATTGTTGGGATACTAAAAAAAATGGTAGATAGAATATAAAAATATTTTTCTTCTTCCGACAGCTTTTTTTGTATGGGACTGATCCAGTATTTGAAATATTGAAATGTAAAACTAGTAAATAACAAATGGGAAGTTTAACATTTAAGTATAAAACTGGGGTGGAATTAAAATTATCAAAAAAAATATTTTGAATTTTTACTTATTTTTTTTGTAATTCAGAAATGTTTAATAACTTGCTCTTAATCTGATATAACATTTGCTCTGCACTATATAAATCCATTTATGCATGTATGTTTATTATTCTAACGGTTTTTTTTTTGTAATTTAATAATACTCTAATGTATTTTTAAAAATTAATATGGAACAGTATATTTTACTAACCTTTTGAACTTTGTAAAGTTAACGTTAAGATAATTATTGTAAATTTATTAACAGTGAAATTATAATTAGTTTGAGCTTTGACACATAAAATAAATCAGTCATTTAGAATTAAACTAATAATTAATTTATTTTGAATAATTTTTTTTTTGCAAATATGTACTCGTGTATTTTTCCTAATGTGTTCAAAGAATAGTAATTTCTTAAATGTTAGACATTTTCAGGTGAAAATATTTTAAAATATAGAATAAATAGAGTGAAGAAAGTGTTTTTATTGTTGATTTTAACTTTGCATCTTTTCATCTTAAGGTAGGAAAATTTACTACTGCCATATAAAAGTGAGTAATTCCTTGATGATTTTAATAGTAGTAGATTTTTAATAAATTTTTATAATCAGTTATTGATTAACATACTTAACATAGACAACCAATAATTATTCATAGATCAAATGAATGAGAGTGACAGAATGTAATAAACCCTTTTTAATATAATTAAAAATAATTTTCTTTCAAAACATGTAGAATTATGCTAGTAGCAACTAAGATCTTTTTGAAGGTATCTTACAATTTCTGTTCTTAGAGTTGATAGTTGCACTAATAAGAGTGAATTATTTTAAAATTAAAAAAAAAGAATTAAGGTTATTAAATTAAATAAATAAATATGCCTGAGAAATTCAGTCAAATTAAGTTATTGATTTAACATAGCCAACTTTAATTTTGTGGTAGACTCATGCAACTTCCTAATATTTGCTCATTAATTGGAATGTTCATACAATTCTATTATGTTCTACATATTTGTTTTTATCTCATGTTTATAAATTATTCTAAAATTAATGTATAGTTATAAAGTTCTATTTTAGTTGTGACAAAGTTAGGTAGATTATTTTCAATGTTCAAGATCATTGTAATTTATTTTTTTGTAAAACAAATTCATGATGAAAACAGATGTAGATGTGAAGTATGTATGTATGTTTTTTATTGTTGAGCGGCACATTAATTAGTTGCTTTACTTTTCTACTCTTTTTTATGGTTGCCACGTACAAGAGAATCCCATTTTTTAGGAAAAATTATTTTCACTATTCAGCTAATTCCTGTGATGAATAAAATGAAATTGTCATTTGTAGAGCTGAATACAACCCTACTTAGTAAGTTACTTACCCTGCTTTTCATTTTCGCTCGAGTGAATATTTTAACACAAAATTACTAATTCCAACGACACAAATTTATTTTCTGATGTCATTTCTTGCTATATTGTTCACTATCATATCACCACTCCTACTATTAATTTGAAAAAATATGTTTAAATTTGTACTCACTGTAAACTGTATGTTATCATTTTCAGGTCTTAGAAATTAACAGATTGCCACACAATTATCATTCCAATTTCACTTTTATTAATTATACAAAAGGTATCACTTAAATAAAATGCCAGACTTGTATATTAATTTTTTTTTTTAATTAAAAAGAGAAAAATTTGATGCAGTAGTGCTAAATTCTTAACTGCAAAAATAATTATTAATTAAGGTTCTTTTAGAAAATATGGTAATATCAACATGATCAAATAAAATAAAAATTACAAAATAAATGTTCTCTATCACTTTCAAGTGTCATTTATATATATTTTTTAATCATTAGCTTACAATCTATTTAATTTTAATTAATTTTATTCACAAAAACATACATTAAATTATGGTTTTAATTTTTGTTCGTAAATTTAAAAGTTATTAAACTTAAAATCTGATAAAACATGTTATAAAAGATAAATCAGTTTAAAATTCTGTGTTAAAATAGCCATTTAAAAACATTATTTTGTCTAGTTTTTGGAGATAGTCTATTCCTATGTAAATTGGTTAGCTGTCCAGCCTTAGAAAATACTCTTTCTGAGGGAACTGATGTTGCAGGTATACAGGAGTATTTTAAATTTATCTTATATCAATTCAGGTAATGAATTTTTTTATACAATTCCTAAAATTCCAAAGGATTTTTCAGTCTGTTTAGATGTGGCATTTCCAAATATTGTCATATTTGCAGTATTCTGGTTGTTCCAGAGGTCATTGTTCCACTTTACATAATTTTTCTTCAAATAAACTCCAAAGACTGTTGTTAGAATATGTCGGTCTGAGGTTCTAAGATTTTCATTTAATGGTATTGTATCAATGTCCATTCGCCTTGAAATAATTAAATTTGTAACCTCATCAGTTATCCATTTTTGGGCATGCTGTGCATTTTCTTTTATGCCAAATGGGGTTTTTTTAAATCTCAGATCAACAAAAATAGCTGTGGCTACTTATTTATTATCTTCAAAATGGCCAAGCCTTTCTTTTAATGGCCAAGTAAATCTTCTTTTAAATTAACTCAAACTCTTACTAAGGGAACAATTAATGCCATTGTCGGATATTTTTCTCCTGACAACTCGACAGTCATTTGCTGAACAGGCTTTAAAACACTAATACAATCTGTGACGATTTTCCATTTTAAGGCATCCAAATATTGAGGAGCATTTGGAATTTCAGATATAGTAATGGACAATGGATCTTTTACTTCCAATAGTCTTTCCAGCATCACTAAAACAGAATTCCATCTGGTAGAGACATCCTGTTCAAGTTTTAATACAGGTTTCCCCATGGTCATTTGCTTATCCCTTAATTTGCTAGTTACCATAACACTATGCTTATTTAAAATGTGGAACAAGATACCTGCATTTTTTCAATAAATCTGGGAACTCTTTGTTCTTTTTAATAGCATCTTGTACAGATAAATTAAGGGTATGAGCCACACACGGATAGTAATGCAAATTTAAATGTTCGTTAATCGCATTTTTTATATTACGTCCATTGTCTGCAACTATTGCCACTACTTTGTCGATGATATTCCATTCTTCGAACATTATTTTTAAATATAGCCGATTGCCTTTCCCATATGAGCAACTAATATTTCGCGAGTCACGAGAACAATTGAATGCAGTTTGTTACTGTGCATAAAATGACCAGTCACTGTAATAAACGATTTATTGTTATCGGCTGACCAAATATATTGGTAGTTACTGAAATATGTTATTGAATTTAACATATTTTTAATTTTTTTCCCATATTTCATAGTAAATTTGTGGTAGCATTATACATGATAAATGTTTCCTACTAGGTGGGGTATACAGTAGTTGCAATTTCCTTATATATTCTAAAAAAGAAGGATTTTCAACCAAAGATAAAGGTTGGAAATCAATAGCTACCATTATAATGATGCATCAATCAATCGCAGTTCTTTCTGCTTTAGAAAGAACTTCCTTTCTTTAGAAAGTTCTTTCTTTATCATAACGTCCAAATAAACGTAGTTGTTTTTAAAGCAGAGCTATATTTACTTTATTAAATGAAATTTTACTACCTTAAGTTTTAGACTGGGTGTTTTTATTTCTTGGGGGTGCTAATATTTTACACATTTTTTAATACAGTTTTTTTTTGGAAGTTGTATGTTTTTGTTTTGTCTTTATTTTAATATATAAGTTATTTTTCATTTTGTTTTTAAATTTTTCTTTAAGTTTTCATTTTATTTAAAATTTTTTTTATACTATTGTTTTGTGTTTGTATTACATGTTTTGTTTTCTGGGCGTTTCTTTTAAATTTTTAATTGTGAATTTTGTTTTTTTTTTTACATAGTTTTTAAAACAAATCGTGTTCGGGCGATGAAAACGCTAAAGCGTTTTTCGCCTAGAAAAACCAAAAAAAAAAAAAAAAATTACTACCTGTTGTTTTGGCTGATGATGTGGAAGGAACAGGATCTGCTATTATTGGTACTGTGTGTTGATGGTTGATTAATCGACGAAGTAGAAGTTTCAGAAGTTACTTCTGAAACTTTTACTTCTTCTAAATTACGGTAACGACTAAGATAATTTATAAACGAAAAATAATGAAACTAAAAAAAAACAAAGTTTAACGAAATAGTCTCTAAATGAGTAAATTCTATTAAGTAGTAACTCCTATAATACTAAAATAAACGAAAAATTCTGTAGACTGAATCCAAAAACTAAAGAAACAAAACTCAAAAACACTATTATTTAACAGTGACTTGCTTGCTTTTTCCTGTTTAGCCTCCGGTAACTACAGTTCAGATAATACTTCGGAGGACGAATGAGGATGATATGTATATGAAGTGTAGTCTTGCACACTCAGTTCGACCATTCTTGAGATGTATGGTTAATTGAAACCGAACAACCAAAGAACACCTGTGTCCACGATCTAGTATTCAAATCCGTGTAAAAATAACTGGCTTTACTAGGAATTTAACACTGACTGAAACGGTAACAAATAACACTATACGAATTAACGCTAGATTTATGAACAAAAAACAAAGATATAAAAATATTAGCGACTGATTTTGAATGAGATAATAATTAAAATAAATCCCCTGCATTTGCAGAAAATAATTTTTAGGGAGGGATAAATTGCGGCGCCAGTAACCAGTAGACAGTCATAACTTATGAAATGATACGTTAATAACAGCTATTAAAATATATTAGTCAACTAATAATATTATTCAACGTTTGTACTTGTGAAAAAATATTAGTAATATTCACATTTTGAATGAATCATTCGATTTATACCAATCTATTACTAATATCTCGATTATTAAAATCATTCGATTTTGTCCATCGCTAAACACGATTAATCTTTACTCATTCTTAATGATTGCATGAGTAATAATTTTTGTTGATAAGAAACTGTGTGAAAGTAACTGTTACTACCAACTTCAAGAATTTACTAGTTCGATACTTTTAATGGTAAAATTTTACTGAAAATTTAAATTTAACTAAACGAACTCCAATAATAATTGTTATGATAGGTTCTTATCAACAGCTTTATGTAATTCAAATCAGCTGTTGCGGTTACTAATATGTGTTATTAGTTACAATCATAAGATTGCCGCGTAGCGCGTTTATTGCCGCTCTTGTTTAATAAAAGCTTTGATAAGCCGTTGACAACAGTAATTGTTTAAATCTTATCAGAGTGCTTAGTAATTTGTTCATTGTGAAGTGATGCGTGTAACTGAATATTTATATTTTTAATTTCATCGTATGTATGGGATTCAGTTTACCGAGTAATTAAAAAATTATTATCCTTTTTAAAAAAAATTGCGGTTTATGGATGTTGTCATTTTTTTTAGGTTGAATAATTTTTATTTTCAAACATAACCTAAGAAAAAGACGTTTCTTTTGTTTGCTCTTTGTTATATTTATTAGTTATAGCCTGATATTTTGTGGTGAATCTTAGTTTTAATTTTTAATGCAGTTAAAGAATAGTGTTTTTCTGTAAATTATGAACATAGTACTTAGTACCATTGGTTTGGTACAATAATAGTATTTAGAGACTAAATTAAGTATTTATGGTAAGATAGTTAACATAGAGAATTAAAACTGTTAAATCTTTCAGTGTTGTTTGCACTTATACACTGCCTTTTAAATGATGTTGTTGCGATATTAGTAGCAATGTTTACGCTACTGGAAGCTAAGGGTGTTGCAGCTGCTGTTCTTGCTGGTGGAAGTTTAATTGCTGGATTGTTACCGAAGTGGCTTGGGTTAGCGGAACGCATTGAGCATTCATTGTTATTATCAGTTATCCTGTGTTTTGGTGCTGGTGTTCTGTTGGCAACTTCTATCATACATATTTTACATGACACAGTAGCTGCGTTACCCGTTTGGGGTGAAATATACTTCTGTTCTGGATTTATGATTCTCTATTTTGTTGATGAACTTGTCCAGTACTGGTGTCTTGTTACAGTAGAAAATGATGAAAGATCATCCACACACCATCATTCAGGTAAAAAATGTCTAATTTATTCTACTTCACTTATTTTTGGATACATTCTATTATCAATGCATATACATTTCTATCACTAATGCTATCTAATTATTGATTTATTGATGTTTTAACTTTTAAGAGTTGAGTGTATTTTAGATTGATAAATAATTCAACTGTGGACATAAAATATTTTTTGCTACAAATTAAAACTTTGATATTATTCGGTAATTATTTTATAAATATCACAGACAGTGAATGGATTATAATTACACATATAATTATTTTATTTTAGAATCAATAAAATATGAAATCAAATTTTTAGTAGCTATAAATTAAAATTAACAAGTAATGCACTTTTTCTCTGTGAATAGCCCTTCAAGAACCATACAAATATCATTTCGTGTTGTTTCTTTCTTTGGTCCATTCTCCTTTGCTGAGTTTTTTCTTACCTACTGGAACCTTTAATTCAAAGATTTTCTTATTGTGTTCTTTTATATCTAGACAGTCATTTTCTGTTATGTTGAACTTTTTGAGTTCTTCTTTCATCTGTTTGACATAACCATCTTGACCTTTATAATTTCAGAGTGTATTGACAATCTGTTTGTTTAGCCTTAATTTATTTATTCAGTATTTGTTTGTGTGCACTGAATTTTAATCATTGTTTTCTTATTGTTACTTCCAGGTCTATAATTTTATCACATAAAATACTGCATTATTAAACAAAAGTTTTTCTGCTATTTTTTTGTGAGAATCTCACCTGGCATTTAATTTGAAAGTATATTTTTAATGGTTATGGACATACAATTAATTACACATCAACTTATACTTTTGAACTGAATACCAAGTTAGAAATTATTTATCTTTATTTGGCAATGCAAACAAAGTAAGCCCTAACCAGTGGAACATATCTCAAAAGGCTTAAAAATGACCCTTCTCCTTTGTAAATATAACATAAAAGTCATGAGTTAATTCATTTCTAATAATTTAAGATTTAATTAAATTAAAGTAGTTTGTTACAGGCTGTAACATACAAGTACTAGTTTTGTTTTTCTTAACTACTTGTGCTTCTTTTTCCAAGTGTAAAAGTTAACTCTTTGTATTTAAGAAACTTGTTTTAACTTAAAGTGATATTTTTTATTTCCCCGGGTGGCTGCCGTAGTTCCATCAATTTTTATCAATAGTGCTGGAACCATTTTGTTTGTAATCATATTATTTTTTGATAGTTACACATTCAAAAATCAACATCCATTACCTAAAAGTGGTGATGTACAATATTTGGTATGTTATCTTTAATTCATGTATTCATATCATTTTTAATCGAGAAACTAAACTAACTATGAAAAGTGAAGTGATTAATAATTGCCAAAATTAAGACACAAAACTGTATCCACATTATTTTATATGAAATAATTGTACATGTAACCACATTAAGTTTAATTTCTTTACAAAATATTTCACATGTTATACGTATGTGCCATATTTTATGGAAAAGTAGCAATGAAAAACTTTTCAAAAATAATGTAATCATTATCACTCCAATAATCACAAAAATTTGTTTTTATCAGTTTCCAAACTAAGATCACTAATTTTAATTTTGCGATCTGCACAAACATTTATATACGAAGTCTGTAAATAAAGTAATGAGACTATATTTTTTTTGGCAGCCAAAGTGGCAATATTGTAAAGGTACTAGTAAACATACAGTTATATGAACAGCTGATTTATATTAGGTATTAATATTTTTAATCTGTTGTTGCCACGTGTGACATAAACACCTTTTTTTGTGAAGTGAGTTGTTGTGCGTTACAGAAATGACTGATACTAATTATGAGCAAAGTTGTGCAAAATCAAGTTTTGTGTTAAACTCTGTGAGAATGCTACTGAAACTTTTTCAGAATTGAAAAGGGCGTATGGAGATGACGCTGTCATGAGCCCAAGTTTTAAGGTGGTTTAAAGCATTTTCTGATGGCTAGGAATTGGTTGCGGATGATCCATGCCCTGGAAGACTGTTAACATCAAAAAGTGATGACAATGTTGAGCTAATCAGAAACTTTATACACTACGACTGACGATTAAGTGTCAGAATGAATGCAGAATAATTGAATTTAAAACATACCACAGTCCATCAAATTTTGACAAACGAATTGGACATGAAAAAAATTTATGCAAAATTGGTCCCAAAAAATCTCATTGTTGAACAGAAAAACAACAGGGTGGAAGTGTGCCGCGATCTTATTGGGTGAAATGAAACTGATCCTGAGTGGCACACTTCAAACTCACTACGTTCCCAAAAAAGCAAAAATGAGCAAATCAAAACCATTCTAATTTGTTTCTTCGATAGTAATGGTGTTATCCATAAGGATTTTTTGCCTACAGGACAGACTGTAAATCAATATGTGTACTAAGAAATTCTTGAAAGACAACGAAAAAGAGTTGCCGACATGAGCCCAGCAATCAAAGATAACAGGATGCTGCATCATGACAATGCACCTGTCACATTGCACTCTCAATTAATGAGTTTTTGGCAAAGAAAAGCATTCTTGTAATTCCTCAACCACCCTATTCACCGGACTTGAGTCCCTGTGATTTTTTCCTGTTCCCGACTTTAAAAAAACACCTCAAAGGACACTATTTTGGAACAGTAGGAAACAAATAAGTTGTTCCCATCTGAAAGATATTCTGGTTTCTGAGTTCCAACACTGCTATGGAGAGTGGGAAAACGATTTAAAGTGTTGCGTGGAACACTTAAAACCCAAGGGAACTATTTCTAAGGTGGTAGAGTCCATGTATAATTGGATTGTAAATAAAAAGTTTTTCTGAACCAGTATAATTACTTTATTTACAGATCTCAAATCAGCTATTCAAAGTACTTTATTAATATTCCGTTACTATCTTTGACTAATGGGTCATTCCATAGAATTTCAGTAAATGTTAGTTGCATGACCATTTCAAATTTTTTTCTATTTCTACCACTAAATTCTATATACAAGAGAAGATAAAATCCATAATTGTAACATTTTTATCTTCTCAGATTGTCCATCTATAAAAACTGTTGAAATAATTAAAAACAGTAATTTTTCTTGAATTTCTTTGAATTTGAAAATCAATTACACCTGTTTTACTTATAAAGATATTTTGATAATCAAAAATGTCTTAAATCTGTTTGTCTTAAAAAAATTGAACTGTAAGTGAATGAGCTGTAATCACATAACATTTATGTTATAGAAACTGTTTAAAATTAGTTAACTTTTGTAAAAATGTTGATATATACATATTTTTTTTTTTAGTGAGGAGTAATGAATAAAACCTCCCCTGTTAAAGAACTGTTTCTGAGAGATTTACCAGAAAAAATGTTTGTTCATACCCTTCCAGAGATGTTTGGTTTTAAATTATTATTTTTTTCAAAACTTGACATTTTTCAAAAGGGGGCCCAGATAGAAATATAAAAAATTACAATGGTTAACTCTACTCTCCTCCTTCTCCCTTTCTGATGTTTCCTCTTTTTCTTAAATACTGTGTCAAGAAAGCTGTATTATACTTTTTTTTTATTGTGTCAAGAGAGCTGTGTTATATTTGTAATTATATATTTTAAACAATTTGTAATTTGTATGTAGATATATTTATTAATCAATTATCTTTTAAGATCCAGTAACAAATAAAGATAAATCTTCTTTCATACACACGCATGCACACACATGTTCTCATTAACTCATTTACATATTCACACTAACATGCGCACATGAATGCTAATGAACGAATGCACAAATTCATGCTTTCATGGTAAGCCAAATAGCATAATAAATATTATCAGTATTGCTCTCCTACTGCTTCTCTTTATTTTTTTAAAATTTCAAATTTCATTTACTGCTGTAGCCACTAAATAAATGTCTAGTGTAAAACTGTACCTATTGTTTAACCATGATGTTTCATTGGAACCGATTTATTAAATGTAGCTTTGGCTTTGACATTTTTTAAACAATTTTTAGAATGCTCTATTCTCTTGATATTCTACATACCACAAAACCATCAGGTTTCAAGGTATATGATTCTATTACTATCAGGATTTATGCATTAATCATTCTTTATTTTTCCTTTTCATTTTATGTGTGATTAGCATCTGTATCTTGGCACACTTAATACTTATGTATTATTTCTCTCGTTGGCAAATTCCTATTCATCATGTTATGATTTATATAACCTTGTTTAACATGTTAGTTTATTTCACTGATGTATAAGGGTTGTATTCTAATTCTGCTCTTATGCAATTTTTTACTTGGTTCTTTTTTTAATTAACAATTGTAAGAACTCTTTTATGAAGTTTTACAAAAGTTTTTTGCAGGTTTCTGGAAGCATCATAGTTTTTCAACTGTTCCTGAACTATCCTCCAAATTCAATAGTACTCATTTTTTTTTTACGGGCAATTTGTATTTCATGAATTCCCTTGTTTTTTTTATGTGTATATTTATTTAATCTTATTCATTTTTGTAATAATACTGAAATATACTGTTAATGATATTTTTTTTTTGTTAATTACAATTTATTGTATCCCAATCTTTTGATATTAGTGTTTAATTTTTATGTATTATTATTATTGATATTTATTATTTCAATTTTTAGATCCTTCAGAAGTTGATAGATTATTGAATGATAATGGAGATCATTCAAAATATGGTAGTATTAAAAAAGATGAATCAGCTCAGAAAATATTAAAAAGTGGTCAGCAGTCATCTACGGATTATCAGTGGAAACAGGTGATTTCTATAATATTATTATATTCATTTGATATTTATAATTTACAAAATTAAAAAGATAGGTGTGTGGTATGGTCATTCAAAGGTTAACTTTATTTAAAATAAGCTTTATGATAATCTTATTATGATATTTAAAATATTATCAGGTATTTATTTCTATTAGATTTTTGTCTTGGTATCTAGATTTTGGGGAAAAAAATGCTTTTTACTAGAATTACTTATTTATATAATTCCTTGAATAAATCTACACACAGGCACACACGTGGAAACCTGTTTTAAACGGATCCTGAACATATTTTTTACTGTGTAACAATTAAGTGTTTGTACTTTATTGTATTCTTGTGTATTGTGCCTTTATCTTATTACTGTACCTTACTGTGTACAAGTATCGGCTTATGGTAATCTTATACATTTGTTTTTCTTTAAAATTCACCAAAATGTCTCGTAAAAATACTGCTTTAACATTAAACGAAAAAGTTAAAGTTATTGAACTGAATAATAACAAAGGTAAATTGACTGTATGTCAGTGAATGGATAAGTTTAAGTGCAGAAAAACTCATATTTACAACACTTTACAAAAAATAGGAAAATTAAAAAAAATTAGGAGTGGTTAAAAGGAAATGTGAATATGAAAAGGCAGCAGAAAACTGCTGGATATGAAGAAATAAATGAACTGTTGCAGGAATGGTTTGTTAGCAGTAAATCTAACATTTGCCAAGATCTGGCTCTATTTTACAAAGCCAAGCTTTACTGTTAGCTGAAAAATTCAACAATCTGATTTTAAAGCTTCTAATAGATGGCTTGAAAGTTTTAAAAATAGACATAACATTGTTTGAAATAAAGTTTGTGGAGAAGCAAGCGATGTTGATAAGTTTGTCATTAAGGAACGGGAGACAACACTTTCTATTATTCTGGCTGGCTATAATCAAAAAGACATTTTTAACTGTGATGAAACAATAATATTTTTAGAACTTTACAGACTAAAACGCTAATGTTAAAAGGAGAAAAATGTATCTGTGAATACATGTTAAATGAACACCTTACTATTCTTCTATGTGCAAACATGGTTGAGGAACTTCTAAAACCACTAGTCATGGGTAAATCTGCAAGACCACGGTGTTTTACTCACATTAATGCTAATAAACTCTCTGTGACTTGGCAGTTTAACAAAAAAGCTCAGATAACTTCTTTTATAATGGAGGATTTTTTTATTGTTATTAAATTATTATTTATTGTAAACATTTTTTACAACCAGAGGTTAATAATTATTAATAAATCAATATATTTAAATTAACAAAAAAAGAAAGGGAGATAAGTCAGTTTCGAACCGATGTGCCTTCACTTCCCCTTGTAAGATCCAAATATTTCATTAATTAAAATTTTATTTGGCTATAACTCTGAAACCAATGAAAAAAGTATCAGTTATGATATATCGTTAAAAAGCTCTCAATGAGGGCTTATTACTGCACTTAAGAAAAAGTCCAAAATCCAAATTTTTTGGATTTTGAGCTTTTATTAGACACTTTGGTCTAGTCAATTGCAATCAAAAGGGGAGGTGCACAATTAGATGTTACAGCAGTCCTAAATCCAAAATTTCAACATCCTATGACTATAATTTTTGAGTTATGTGAGATAAATATGTACATATGTACGTACAGACGTCACGCTGAAACTAGTCAAAATGGATGCAGGGATGGTCAAAATCGATATTTCTGTTGAAATCTGAAATTTTTTGTGATCACAATACTTAATTTATTTCATACAAGGAAGTAAAAATTAAAAGTGATTTAAAAAAATAATAATCACACTATGTAGATTTATAGTTCATTCAGTAGTGGGAATTAGTATGATGCACAAACATAGGAAGCTGTTATAACATTTTTTAAATAAAATTAATGCCGTTAGTTTATACTTTTCATTCTGTTGGATAAAACCATTTACTTCTTTTTTTTAATTTGATTTTGGAGTAAAAAAAATCTGAGAGGGCCAGATCAGTTGAAAGCAGGGTTTTGTACATTTCTGACTATAAGTGATTCTTGGTTTATTGTCAAAAGTGCTCAAATCATCCCCACCATATCCTAATCATTTCATAACTTGTTTTTTAAACCTCAATACAATTTTATACTCATATTATAGCCTGAAATCTCAGATTGATTCATGATGACTTAAACCTTGGGAACGTAATTAACATTGCTTTTATTCTTAATTCATTTTTAATTAATTGTTTTGTACAGAAACTCTCTTTTTGTTTGGAAGGTGTGTATGAATAAGGTGTTCTCAATTATTACTTTTTTTTAATTTTATTTCCCAGTTTAGTTATTGCTGAATTTCCCAGTTTAGTTATGAGTAGTTATTGTTGTACATTTCCTTTTTTATATGCTTTTTTCCTTATGAGTTCATATATACTTCGTTCTGTATGAATTTGGCAATTTGCTTTTGCTATTGAGATTTGTTTTGAAATCTTGAATTGTTTCATACAAATGTGAACAAACTACTTTAGATAATTAGTTCCTGTCATTTTGTCAGGCGGTTGAATATTCTACACTGTATAAAAAAATGATTATTTCTGATTACATACCATACTGATTCTTTTTCATCTTCTTGTGTACACAGTTTCTCTGTTTTAAATTGGATAAATTGTATTTATATTTAAAATTTTATCAGTAAATAAATCTAATTGGTAAGCAAACCAAATGACAGTTTATCTTGTTTGCTTTTTTTATTACTTGTTTCACTCCTTGAATCTATGAGAAAATATTTTGGTATGTTATATTAAAAGTATTAAAAAATCTGGGTTTTATTTATTATTGTTTTCATTAACATGAATAGTGTTAGTTAAATGTATATATATGTTACTCATAAAAAATCATAAACTGTTCTATAAAACAAGCATCTCCACTTTTGAGCATGGAAAGAAAAAGAAAAAAAAGAGTGTTTTGCTTTTTTTTCATGGTATCAAGTTAAAGGTTTATAAAGTTGATAATATTTTAATATTTAATAAAATATCTTTTTAATATTTAATAAAAGTTTTGTAATTTGATGATTAGACAGCATATAATATATATCAAACTGTTTAAATTTTTTGACTAATTTATGTTGTCATGAATTTACACTATACTGTACTATTATATCATATTTTAATATTTAGTTCACTATATAACTCATTTTATTAGTTTGAAACATGGTATAGATAAATAATTAATTAAGTGTTATGGACATTTTTCAAATGCTATACTTTAAAAGAAATTATAGTAATGCATGAAAGAAAATGTGTTAGATTCTGTTTGAATTGTCAATTTTCCTCCCCAAATTTTTATATTTTTTCATATTTTGATATCTCAAGTTCAAATACAAGGAAATCTTAATTCTATGTTCAACTATGTATGTGCTTTTGGTATTTATTTTGATTTTTTTCACAGGAATAGATTGCTAATGAAATTTAAAGTAATAACTTGTCTATTAGAGATTTCATTTTTGAAATTTCTAATGAACAAGTTAATAGTCAGATAAGTGGTATTAACTAGCAAAGGTTGGACCTCATAAAAATGTCATTGATGGTTTTTTTAATCCTTGAAAAGAATACAACATAAAAAGTGTCTATTTCTTTAACGTATTCACTCTTTTTTAATAATTTCTCATTTACATGATAAATAATTGTTTTTTTCACTGTGACAAATTTTAGCAAAACCTGACCAAGAGGTTAATTGCTGGTTTAGATTAATTACTTATGCCAGAATAGTATTATTTAATTCATTAAATAACAGAATTTATTTTTCTGTTGCAACATATTGCTGCCATTACACTTCATGAATAATATGATTGCAATCCACTTTATTTACAAATCTATTATATTTATATTCACTATTAAAATAATATGATAATACTATTAAATTAATAATTCACTATTAATATAATATTCATTATAAATACATTGTAAATTGTGTTTGGAATGGGCATGATATAAAGAATTTTGTAATTAAATTAATTTTTGATAGTTAAAATACCAAAACTGTTTATATCATTACATTTGACTGATAAAGAAATAAAATGTTAAAACTTTAGAAGAAACAGTTTACAATCTCTGTGCAAGTTATTTTAGTTTGTGACAATGTTTAAAGATTTATTCTTTAAAAATTCAATTGTTGGCTTGCTTTTTTAAAAAAAAATTTAATCTGGTTCTTAATCATTATTAAATGCGTTCTAAAACAAATTTCACACTGTCTGAAATCTTTTAATAAATGAATGTACTTTATCATTTTTTAAAAATATTATGTTATAGTATTACTGATCAATGAAAATAAAAAAAAATATTTTAACATAGAACAAATTATGTATATATTTATATTTTAAAATATTGAAGAAAAAAAAATAGAATTTCTATTTATACTACATGTTTAGTGTAGGCCTGTTTCTTAAGTGCATCTTAATCAAATTATCCTATATAGATAATGTGAAATAACACTTCGATTAATGTCCTACTTAAGTAATTGCATCACATAATATTTGGTACTGTAAATAAATATACTTAAATCAATATGATAAACATGGAGAAGACATTTTTATTTAAAATAACAAAGGGACAGTTGAAAATAAAAAAAAGAAGGTTATTTTGATATTACTGAACATTGTAATGCAAAATGTGATAGTAGATTTGATAATAATGTTAGCTTTAATTTTCTATGTAAATATTTAAAATTAATATTAAATATTGTCTACATATTTGTCTGTTTGTATAAGGGCTACTCCAAAAATTTACTTCCATTTGATTGATATAGAATGCTGATTTAGAGAAAAAGATTTTGTTGCTCATAAGTTATTATTTTCCTTTTTTTATTGTTAATGAAATTCCATTAATTTTCCATATTCATACCACTCTTATTTAAGCATGTCATACCTCAACATCAGTTTTTGCTGATCTTCATCAAAGAAGTCTGCTGTCAGGGTAGATGGGCTTAATTAACCTTGTTCAATAAGCTCCTCATTAATTTCTAAGCACTAGTTAGCAAGTCGGATCCTCATGATGAAGTGATGGCAGTCAATTAGCACCAATTCCAGGCTCTAGGAGGAATGTTTAAATTTTTCAATTGAACCGCAAAAGTAAAGATAATGTGTGACCAACAGGACACATTGTTATCCAGAACAACTCTCTTTGTAACTACCTCATATGACTCTTCTGCAGCATTTTACAGCAAATTTATCACACATATTTACATAAATGGTTTCAGATATAATGATTTCTGTCAGCTAAATTTCTTTGTGGTCCCAAATCACTGTACCTGTTGAGTAGTAATATTTTGCTATATCAGCTACATTAGCTATATTGTACTGTAACAAGTAATTGAATTTTTTTTAGACAAATTCAGAAAATATGATGGATGTTTTTCTGAATCATCCATTAGCTCCATTATCTTTCACACCACTCAAATAATTATTACTATAAACATAACACTATTGTTCATACATCTCTGTCTCTTGCAAATATAAAAAAAGGTAATCACACCACATCAAAGCTGACGGGAGCAATATCTGCAACAGTTAATAGCATGGGATTAATAACAATAGCAATGAACAGAATAGTTGGCCCATGAATATGTGATAAATTATAGATTCTCGGTAACTACTATACATATACTCTCTATGCATTTAATATACCTGATAAGGCATACTATTTTCAATAGGATGTCAGTTTTGGAGTATCCCCTCTTAGATTGCTGGTTCAGGAATTCCATTCTTAAATAAAAACTTAATATGTAAATTTGTTAATTCATTCAAAGGATTGTAATACTTGTGTTCCAAAATGTTTACGATATGTAGTAATTGAAAAATGCTGTAAAAACCATAAAATGAATGTAAAATCATTATCAGTTTTTCTAAAAAAAAATCTGTAATAAAAAGTAAAAATGTTTTCAATTTTTAAAAAGCTTTCAGTTTATCTTTAACTTCGATTTTTTGAAATCAGGACCAAATTAAAAACAATTACAACTTACCAATACTTAATTTGGTGACATCTTCAAAAAGTACAATCTTTAAAAGTATTTGAAAACATAGGCATAACCATGGTGGGACACTTGCTCCCACCTGGCTCATTTAGTCAAATGAAAAAATATAGGTCATTATCAATAGGTTATAATAGTATTGTGGGGTTGTAATAGTATGGCGAGAGTGCTCTCTGGTGAATGAGTGGGGAACTGGTGGTTCAAGGTCTGGATGGTCTGTGATAAAACTTGAAGATTACAGAATGTTCGAGGTTGGATTTAGCGGGAAAGTTCTAGTACTTTATGATCCCTATTTAAGTGCTGCAATCAGTGCGAGTGAGTCAGTTGAGTGAGTTGACGCATTTAAGCTAGTTCGGATGGCAATTCCCTAACAATAGCAATCTAAAGTGGATATTGAAAAGTTTTTTAGTCTGAAAGGTTTGTACGAGGTCTGTAAATAAAGTAATGAGATTGGTTCAGAAAAACTTTTTATTTACAATCCAATTATACATGGACTCTATCACCTTCAAAATTGTTCCCTTGGGAAGCCACGCAACACTTCAAACAGTTTTTACACTCTTCATAGCAATGTTGGAACTCAGAAACTGGAATATCCTTCAGATGGTCGGTTATATATTTTTTAATGTTTTTTTACTGTAGAAAACATTAAAAAAAATATAAAAAAATATATAGGTGTTTTTAAAGTCAGGAACAGGAAAAAGTCACAGGGACTCAAGTCAGGTGATTAAGGTGGTTGAGAAACTACAGGAATGTTTTTCTTTGCCAAAAACTCATTAATTGAGAATGTATGGGACAAGGTGCATTGTCATGATGCAGTATCTAGATGTCTTCGATGGCTGGTCTCATGCGGGCAACTCAACTGCAGTCTTTAAAGAATTTCCCATTAAACATATTGATTTACAGTCTATTCTGTAGACAAAAACTCCAAAAGTCTCTGATTCACTCAACATTGTTATCACTTTTTGACGTTAATGGTCTTGCAGAGCATGGATTGTCCACAACTGATTCCCAGGCATCTGAAAATGCTTTAAACCACCTAAAAACTTGGGCTTATAACAAAGCTTCATCTCCATACAATAGACTATTTTGTTACCAGACAGATTGTCTGGCAACAGTAAACTAAACATTTTAATATCTAATATAAATCAGCAGTTCATATAACCATATGTTTACTAGTAACATTACAGTTTTGCTATTCTGGCTGCCAAAAAAAACTAGTCTTATTACTTTATTTTCAGATCTCATATCTATATTATTTTCATTTGAGTTGATGAGTTGCAAAACCATCTAATTAAAACAACCTAAAATGTTCAGGAAATGTGAAGCCTGTTTTTTTGTTTGTAATATTAGTGATTTTGCTATCACTAATATTACATTGAAAATTACTATTGAAAATTTAAGAAAAATCATACTATATTAAATAAGGAAATAATTTTAAGTATACCACACTCCAGTAATTTTAAATAACGATTGAAAATTGTAATTAGCAATCATTTTTAATTTTACAAAAATTATTTTAAACACAATCTGGATACAAAAATTTCCAACCTCAAATCAGAACGATGTTGGTTCACATTAATTTCATTCTGTACACAGCCACAGCTAGTTAGAATTGACCATTCCACCAGTTTCTTTGTGTTCTTTTTCTACTTATTCCACTGTACATGTTTGCAGAAATTTACTTCTGTAAATTTTTAGAGAAGTGAGAATTACTTCTCTAAACTCATATTTAGGTTAAGAACATTTTTCACAAAAAAAATTTTTTACTGATTTTCAAAATGTTGTAACTTTGTGAAAAATTATTGTATGGAGTTTTGTTTTAAGTTTGAAGTTTCTAGTAGAGAGTCTTTGAGGGACAAAGAAAATCATGAAGGTTTTTGAAGACTTGATCAAACTCAAAATTTACGCTGATGACCACATTTTAAAAGAGCACATAGTAAAGTAAGCAAGAAATTCCACTATTTGTCACTATTGATTCCAAATTGAAGAATCATCCTATGTGGCGATATCATTTGAAACAACATCATTACTGACGTAAAGAAAGCATGTGCTTGCAGTATCCTGGCAGATGAGAGCAGTTACATATCAGGGAAAGAGCAACTTTCCATTGGGGTTAGATTTTTTGACAAATAAAAGATGATGATTCGTAAGGAATTTTTAGGTTTTGTTGAGTTGACTGACATGGATGCAAAATCTATAACATCTGCAATTAACAGCTTTATAGAAAAGATAGGCCTTGATCCAGAAAAGTGTGTCAGACAAGACTACAATGGGCGTTCCAGTACGGCAGGAAAGGATGGTGGTGTCCAAAAAATTATTCAAGAAAAATATATGAGGGGCGTTTTCACTGTGCTAGTCACAAACTGAACTTGGTTATAAACGAGTTAAATGAAATAGCAGTGATACAAAATATGGTCTCCACAATAAAAGTAATAATAAGATTCTTCCAAGAATTGGCCCTTCGTCGAAAATGCTTACCAAATATACCAATGCTCTGTGAAACCTATTGGTCCCAAAATATAAAAGTATCTCATTACATTCAAGAAATAAAATGTGCAAATCATTATGGTGCTTGAAAAATTATCAACAGATGATAACAATGCAACAAGAAAAGCTGCTTTTCAAATGCATTGCGCTGCTACAGAATGAGAATTCATTGTTAGTGTTTGTCTCTTAGCAAAATATTTGGCACTCCTGCAACCGGTGGTAAATGCTCTTCAACAAGTATGGACTTACTTCAATGTAGAAATCACATAAAAAAAATCAGACATCATGAGAAAACACTGTGGAAATGCACAGTGTTTTCAATTGTTGAAAGTGAAAATGTTATAGCAGAGGCTGAAACAATCTTGGAACAGATTTCAATATGCCACCAATCATAAATCAGCAGAAAGATCATACAAATCCCTAGCATAGACTCCTAGTGGGTTTTGGAGATCACTTATTCTGTACGTAGATTCATTAATAATTTCTCTCTAACAGCGTTTTTCTGAGGAGAACTTGCTAGCATCTCTTTTCCTATGTTGCACCCTCACGTAATGCTTGATATGATGTATAAGGATTTAAGTTTTTGTAGTTACTACAATTAAAATGATTTCTTTGGTGAAGCTGAACTTTGGCACAACCAATGGAAAGGAATAAATGTGCCAAATGCTGAACTGAAGGAGATAGAACTAGCTGCACTAGTTAAAGAAACCCAATTGTTCTAATCATCTGTAAAATGGGTGCTACTTATCACACTTGCACATTGTGCACTATCGAAAAATCCTTCAGCACCGTATGAACTCTCTTCAGCCAGAACTATCATAGTCTAGTGCTGAAATAAGATTTAGTTAGGTTCGAACAGCATTGCAACTAATCACTTTAATGTTTTTCAAAAGTTCAAATAAAACCATTTTTTAACAAAAAATGTTATCTTATTTTTGTCCCCCTGGAGAAAATCCTGCTACCCCTGTGTTTGAAAAATGTTAAAATTTGTTTAAAGTTGTTTTTTAAAATTTAATTTTATATATTTTAGTTATACTTGAATAAAAAAAAAGTGGATTTGATCTATCAAATAATACTGCTTGCATGAAAAAAGCAACAACAAGAAATACAAAAGGAAAAAGTATGAGAGTATGAATCTTGGTCAAAGTAAGAAAAGGAAGGAGACTGCTAGATATCGTAAAAATGTTACACTGTGACCACTAAGGAGTATATTCTACAGAATAAAAAAAGAATCATAAAAATCTTTCATTTCATGAAAATAAGTCCTAAACATATAAAAAAGTAAAATTGTGAATCTTCTCTTGTTTTAAAGGCTGATAAAAATTTATTGCAAACTATATTTTGTCTTGATTTTTTTTACCTGCTTACTTCTATGGTAACTTTCGAAGAATGTAGAAAATTGAAACTTGATAATGGCATTAATTATTTATATATTATGACTGCTCCAACAAATATGATGCTAAAAATTGTTTGTTGTGTTAGTGATTGACTAAGGTTTTATTCTGTCTTTTATATTTATTCTGTAAAATATTTGTTCTAAAGTTTCATGTTAATAGTTGCCTGCAAAATTCTTTAGTGGGCAAAAAGTAATGGATATTTATTCCTCCCTAATAAAAACTGTTAAGTCCAAAAGCACTCATTATCCCTCAATTGAAGGAATATAAATTTCTTGCTTTATAACAATTTCACATGGCTTGTGTATTGTGTTAAGTTGCTGCTAAAAGTCATTACAGTCATTATGGTAGCCAGTAAGAATAATTAAACAATTTTTTTTCTGTTATGCCAGTTTTACACAATCTTTTTGGATGATTTAGAAAGGTGTCTTTAGCATTGTAATTTTTATTTCTTTAAAACATTTCATTTATAAAGTGGATCATACAATTTTGATATAAGTTCAGTATGTTTATTGCTAAATGGAATTGTTAAATCTTTCCAATCTACCTCTTTATAGATTAAATTTGTCTTCGTCTTATCTTACCGCAGCACACCTGACATGCATTTTTTTAAGCTCTTGTTTAATGTGCTAAGTTTTAATTTTTGTATTTTTTACAGATCTTCTTTATAATATAGGTATTTTTCTTTGTTTTAATTATTTTTTTTTACTTTTATTCTCATAAATATATGTTAGGTTAAAATTTCCATTTGGTCTTTTGTTTTACTGTTCTGTACAAAGTAATATGAATTAAGGTGGTTTGTAAATTTCTGAATTTTTTAACCTCTGCTTAAAAAGAAAAGTTATGTAACTTTGTATATTTTTTAGTTTAATACTAAGCTAAGAGGGATATAAAATGCCAAATAGAACAGGCAAAAGGAGTTTTCAGTCAGAAATATAATTTTCTTACATCAAAAATTAATTTAAACATGAGGAAAATATTTTTGAAAGTATGTGTTTGGAGTGTAACTTTAAATGGAAGTGAAACTTGGACGATCAGAGTATCTGAGAAGAAAAGATTAGAAGCTTTTGAAATGTAGTACTATGGAGAATGTTAAAAATCAGATTGGTGGATAAAGTGGCAAATGCAGAGGTATTGCGATAAATTGATGAGGAAAGAAGCATTTGGAAAAATATAGCTAAAAGAACACACATTTAGCTATTAGCTAATATAGCTAATAGCCCACATTTTAAGGCAACCTGGAATACTCGCTTTGATATTGGAGGGGCAGGTAGATGGGAAAAATTGTGCAGGCAGGCAACATTTGGAATACGTAAAACAAATTGTTTGGGATCTAGGATGTAGGAAGTAAACCGAAATGAAACAATTAGCAGTAGATAGGGAATCTTAGAGAGCTGCATTAAACCAGTCAAATGCCTGAAGACAAAAAAAAAAAATACTAAGTTGGTGTATTTAAAAACGTTTACATTTTGTAAGATTAAAAGATGACTTGTGTAAAAGATTTTCGAAAGTATTGATTTTAGAGTATAGAATGTAAAATTAAAGAGGATAAATTTTTTTTTTTAAATTTAGTTTTGCTTATGTTATCCCTGTATATCAACATGCAAGATGCATGTTGCTAATAAATTTTCATAAAATTTATTGTTTTTTTAACTCAAAAAATAGAGACACTGAATGCTTGTGTTTTCCAAACTTTTCATTTTAATAAATTGCTCATCACTGGAAAGTTAAGAAATGCCAATGATATATGGTTGTGCGTAATTATAACAGTTTTTTTTAATCAAAATCCATTATTTTTATTTCCTATACTGTTTTCTTTTATTCTGAACCTGTACAAGTTGGATTGTAGCTTTTCATAAATTGTTTTGCTAGCCAATTAAACGTTCTTTTTTTAATTCTGTTTGTATTAAGTATCGCAGAGTATTTGCTAAACTTTTATATTTTAGCAATTGATAGTTGTCTACATGTGTATGTGTGAAAGAGTATATATTTTTTATTATTACTATAATGCAAAGCTCTTAAAAAGAAAACAATATTTCAAGTTTTATTCTGATGTAAATTTAATTGATTTTTACATTGTCTGATAACTTAATACTCAAATTAAAGTGATACTTAATTGAATGGCTTATTATTGATAATAATATTATCTAATTTTCACTTGATTTCAGTTAAAGTAGAATAATTTGCTACTAATTTTTATAAAAATTTGTCAAAAAATGAATTTTTCTGGGTTTTTAAAAATAATTATTTCTAACGTAAGTTATTGTCGGTTGTCCATGTGGTTATATAATATTTCTTATTCTTGTTTGTTAAGAATAATCAAGAAGAGTTATATGTATTTTTCTTTTTTATTTATATCTTAGAACAACACCTTTAACATTTATCAAAAGATTTATCATTTTGTTGAAATTATTAAAAATTACGATTAACTCATTTCCAAATCAATAGAATCTTACCATAAATAGCTGTTGGAACTGTTCGGCTCCAGTTTCTTCATTTAAGTAAACTTTTTTCTTGAAAAATTTTCTCTTAAAAAATTTCATTAATATGAAAATGAGTTGTTTATAATATTTTTAAATTATTTTTTATCATACTATTAATTTTTTTAATTATTATTTTCAGCATAACTAATTTTGTTACAGTAATTAAAATTTAATTTTTCAATTTTTTTTTTGTTTTAAGTTAATGCGTTACAAATATAAATCACTATCTTAATGTAATATAATCATATTTTCTCTCCCTTTCTCTCTCTCTGAAACATGTGTTTCTTTAGTTGATTTATAAATATTGTATTGAAAAAGTACTGAAAATAATCATTGAAACTCAATAATTCATTGATAACAACTGGTGGGAGAAAACAGATACAAATATAAGGAAATAGGGTCAGTGGTGAAAAAGGTTGATCTGTCCATCAGGGTAGATTGATATGCATCAGGGTTTACTGTTTTGCCCAAAACTCTGTGATAGTTAATTATTCTATCTTTATATACTTCAAAGAAAATGTATTATTTATCCTGAAACTAAATTAATATATTTAGTTTTCATGCTTTTGAAAAACTGGAGTTTTTTACCTTAATTTATTTACCTTAACATTATATGGGAATAAATAGTTATTATTGTAAATAGCCAGTGAGTGAAATGTCATGCAACTCATTATCTTCACTTCAAAAGGGATATGAAAATTTTGCTTACCAATATAATAATATTGATAACATTAATAGAAAAATTGTAATCATTTACTCATTGTTTACCCATAATTAAGGGGTAATCAGCAGAGATATCTTTCACTCAAACTACTGTCTTTCATGGAGGCTTATTTAAAATCTGTCGCACATGAAATATTAACAGGACTTCATATAGTTGATCAGATTCTAAGAAAAATATTCATCATCCAAATAAATCATCATTTATTTAGCAAATCCATCATCTATTGTTTAATATTTTATTTTCATGTATTTATTCTAGCCATCCCAGTATCTTGACTCATGAAAATTTGTCTGATAATTCAGGATTAATTTGTAAATTTCCCCAGAAAGTCACTCTAGAGACATTCTACAGTTTGGATTATCTTAGAGAAGAAAAACACAAAAATTCTTGAAACTCCATTTATAAGATATTCGTGAATTGATAAATGTACTGCAAGATTGAAACTAGAAAAAAAACAGCAGTATTTTATTTATAGAAAAACAATAGCAGTATAATTTCTGACACCTAATGTGAAATGGTATCTTTTTGTCTTCATCGAAGTAACAAACTTTTAAAAATAGTAAAAATTATGTTAATACCATTTAAGAGTAGAACAAAATTATCTAATAGTTTGTATGGCTTGCTTTGAAATCAGCTGGATAGTTTTTATTTTATAAATACCAATTTTTATTTTATAAAGCTTCTAGCTCAAGTATATATAATTACACACTGACAGTAGTATATAGTCTGGTATCAAGATTTTTATTTACTACCTACATCTTAAATTATTTACAAAATTGAGCTTTAATTACTAAATAAATTACAGAAATTTTACCCTGAAATATTTTTATTGAATGAACATTATTAAATAAAGGTATCTAAAATATATATATCTCGCTCTATGAATCATGATGCCTTGCCTATGGCAGGGAGGCTTGAGTGCTCAGTGATACAGAGTAGCTGGACCGAAGGTGCAACCATATCAGAGAGGTATCTTTTGAAAGCCAGACTAAGGAATGATTCCTGAAAGAGGGCAGCAGCTCTTTCAGTAGTTGTAAGGGTGTTGGTCAGAAGGACTTAACGGCCATATCAACATCACTTAATCTTCTGAGTACTGCGCAGCTAAAGCAATGGAAAACTACAGCTTTTTTTCCAAGAAAATGTAATTCTCTGCAATTACATGTAATAAATAGGTTAGAAAATTTAAAGAGGGAAATGGATAGATTTAATGTAGATGTAATAGGAATTAGCAAGGTTCGATGGGAAGAGGAAAACGATTTTTGGTCAGGTGATTTTAGAGTAATTAACACAGCATCAAATAAAGGGCAGGCAGGAGTAGGTTTCGTAATGAACAAGAACTTAGGGAAAAGAGTAGAATATTTCAAAATGCATAGCGACAGAATCATTGTAATATGGGTAAAATCAAAACCTAAGTCAACGATGATTGTTAACATCTATGGGCATTTGTAGACACAAATGCCCATGATGATGATGATGATAAGATAGAGTGTGTATACAAAGAAGTTAACAAAGCAATTAAACACAAAAGGGGATGAAAATTTAATAATAGTTGGAGATTGGAATGCAAGCATTGGAAAACGCAAGGAAGGAAATGTGAGTGAATATGGGCTGGGCAAAAGAAATGAACTGAATTATAGAATTTTGCACAAAGTATAATTTAGTAATTGCCAACAACCAGTTTAAAAATCATAACAGAAGAATATATTCATGGAAAAACCAGGTGGTACTGCAAGATATCAGATAGATTATATCATGGTTAAGTAAAGATTTAGAAATAAACTCGTCGACTGCAAAGCTTACCTTGTGCAGACATTGATAGTGACCATAATTTAGTGATAATGAAATGTAGATTGGGGTTTAAAAATCTGAAGAAAAGGTGTCAGATGAATCGGTGGAATTTAGAGAAGCTTTAGGAAGAGGAGGTAAAGAAGGTTTTTGAAGAGGACATCGCAAGAGGTCGGAGTAAGAAAGATAAGGCAAAAAATGTAGAAGAAGAATGGGAGAATGTTAAAAAGGAAATCCTTAAATCAGCAGAAGCAAACTTTGGGGAACAAAGAGAACTGGTAGAAAATCTTGGATATCAGATGATATATTGCAGCTGATGGATGAACGTAGAAAATATATGAATGCCAGTGATGAAAAAAGTAAAAGGAACTATTGACAAACAGGAAACTAGCAAAATAGAGTAGATTAAAGAAACGTGTTCAGAAGTGGAAAGAGAAATGATCATTGGTAAAATAGATGGAGTATACAGGAAAGTTAAGGAAAATTTTGTGGTACATAAATAAAAATCTAATAATATGTTAAACAAAGATGATACATTGATTTATAATATGAATGAAAAGGTTGATAGGTAGGTGGAATATATTGAAGAGTTATATGGAGGAAATGAATTAGAAAATGGTGTTATAGAAGAAGAGGATGAAAGACAATGCCAAGATCTGAATTTAAGAGAGTATTAAAAGATTTGAATGACAGAAAGGGTCCTGGAATAGACAGAATTCCTGCAGAATTACCTTTCTCATCTGCAGTGCAGATGAGGAAGCAATAGATAGATTATACAAACTGGTGTGTAATATTTACGAAAAAGGGGAAGTTCCATCAGACTTCAAAAAGAGTGTTAGTCATGATACTAAAGAAAGCAGGAGCAGATAAATGTGAAGAATACCGAAAAACTAGCTTAACTAGTCATGCATCAAACATCTTAACTAGAATTCTGTACAGAAGAATTGAGAGGAGAGTGGAAGAGGTGTTAGGAGAAGACCAATTTGGTTTCAGGAAAGGTATAAGAACAAAGGAAGCAATTTTATAGCTCAGATTAATAATAGAAGGAAGATTAAAAAAAACAAACCAACATACTTGGCATTTATAGACCTAGAAAAAAGGCATTCGATAACATAGACTGGAATAAAATGTTCAGAATTTTAAAAAAAAATTGGGGTTCAAGTACAGAGGTAAAAGAACAATTGATAAAATTTACAAGAACCAAAGAGCAACAGTAATAATTGAAAAACATAAGAAAGAAGCCGTAATAAAAAAGGGAATCTGACATGGATGTTCCCTATCCTCGTTACTTTTTAATCTTTACATAGAACTAGCAGTTAATGATGTTAAAGAACACTTTAGATTCGGAGTAACAGTACAAGGTGAAAAGATAAAGATGCTATGAATTGCTGATGATGTAGTAATTCTAGCTGAGAGTAAAAAAAAAGATTTAGAAGAAACAATGAACAGTATGGATGAAGTCCTACACAAGAACTACCACTTGAAAATAAACAAGAGCAAAATGAAAGTAATGATATGCAGTAGAAATAATGTAGATGGACCACTGAATATAAAAATAGGAAGAGAAAAGATTGTGGAGGTAGAAGAGTTTTGTTATTTGGGAAGTAGAATTACTAAAGATGGATGAAGCAGGAGCGATATAAAATGTCGAATAGCACAGGTGAAACAAGGCTTCAGTCACATATATAATTTGTTTACATCAAAAATTAATTTAAACATCAGGAAAATATTTTTGAAAGTATATGTTTGGAGCGTAGCTTTATGTGGAAGTGAAACTTGGATGATCAGAGTATCTGAGAAGAAAAGATTAGAAGCTTTTTAAATGTGGTGCTGTAGGAGAATGTTAAAAATAAGTGAAAAAATTGAGTGAAAAAATTTTGCAGGCAGGCAACATTTAAATATGTAAAACAAATTGTTCCGGATCTAGGATGTAGGGGGTATATCGAAATGAAACAACTGGCATTAGATAGGGTATGTTGGAGAGCTACATCAAACCAGTCAAATGACTGGAGAGAAAAAAAATATAATATATATTTATATAGGATATAAGGATATATATATATATATATATATATATATATATATATATATGTAATTTACAAAAACATCATATCTTAATACTTTGATTTATTTGCTTTTATTTTTACTGTCAGCAGTTTCTCTTTTCAAATTCATCAACGTTTAGCACAGTTTAAATAATTTTGTTATTTGTAATTTATATCATCTTATGTTTCTTTTTCATTTGTCCAATCTCATACTTCTCTCCCTTGATTGATTTCATTAATAATATTATGATTCTATCAATGTATATATTGGTTTATTTGTTTTCATTCCAGTTGGTAAGAAAGATTACAGTTTGCTTAGGATTTAATTTTTTGGAGTACATACATGAGTTAAAATAACCTAACCAAATTTACTGTTAATGCTGGTCATTCTTTACTTCCTTTACACATTAATGTTAGATAAAAGATAATTCTATCTTTTAAAACTAAAAACAGTTTTTTTTACCCGGTTTTATTTTTTTTTAAATTCAGTTATTGTGAATTTAAGACTAATATATTTGAATTGCACAAGGACTGTATTTAACACTGTATAGAAAAATTTATAAATGAGTGAATTCATTAATTTATTTCTTAACAGGATAAAATTAGTTTTCAGTTAATAATACTAATATATAGAAAAGCCATTTGAGCTAAAATCCATCCTTTTAATGTAATTTAAATACATCGCCCATTTTTTTTCCCAATAAATAAAAACATTCAAGCATTGTGACAGATAAAAACTAACTTCTGTTGTTGACCGAAATTATTATTTCCATACTAATAAATTCATCTTAAAGAGCTCAGTATTAACAAGTATCACTGTAAGTTAAATCATACATGAATTACTACAATCAACCTGTACAACCAGTTATGTTTGTTGTGTTTGTAAAAAACCTTCACATGAAATTATCTCTGTTATTTATTTTATGTAGATTATGCCTGCATAATTTTGTTGATAACCTGTATACTTAATTATTTTATTTTAAAGTGGAAGTAAATATTAGTCTTGTGTAATCTTAATAATAATTAATCTGGTGCCAATTTCATTATACATGTCTTGATTACAGAGAAAAATATTGCATGAAGAAGATGGTGCAGTAGATGAAGACAACATTGAATTTAAATGTAAAGGATCAGATTTGAATCCTACTCAGTCTGTAACATCTGTAGAACAATCTATAAAAACAGAATCGAAACTAGTTAAAAAAGTAGGATTAATAATAGCATTCTGTACACACTCTCTTTTAGAAGGATTAGCTGTTGGAACTCAGCCAACTTCTTCAAAGGTAAGAAAGAAGTAATTAGACAAAAGTACATTATATAGGGTTGAGAAGAACCCCTAACTGTTTTCATTATAAAATAAAAAGGCACTTGGTTTTGCAATTATGAAACTTTAATAATATACAAACAATCTACAAAAAATGTAGATTTAGTTTTTTTGTAAACATTAACTCTTGAAAATGATGTCTTTCAGTATTCTTGATTACATGTTACATACTGCTAGAGCTGATTTTGAAATCTAAACATTACACATTATAGTAAATTTAGTGGAATGTTCTCAGACTCCTGAGTTATACATCTTTTAAGATCACTTAATGTAGCTGGTTATTTAGTGCTTAGAGAACCTTTTAAATAACTGCAGAAAGAAGTCTTAAGAGACAATTTTTGTCCAGATCTCTAAATTGTGAAATGACATGCCCTGTGAACAGATTGCGCAGAACAATCCTAGTTAATCAGGCTGTTGCCCCCTTCTGCTGGAACCACAACTTCTCTTGGTTAGGAGCATGAAATTGATTTTGGGGCTAAAAAGTAGTTTACAATGTTTGGCTAGTGATCTACATTTACTGTTAATGTATTCCCTTCATTATCTTCAAAAAATTACAGCCAAACTATGCTAAACAATGATAGAGCCCTTAACTTTGAAATGCACAAATGCCTCTGATAAGGATTGTAAAATGCTAAGTAGAAGCAGTTGTGCTTATTAAGTGAACCATCAAAGTGAAAATATACTTCATCAGAACAAAACATTACAATACTTCAGGGTGATTTTGAGACACATTTAGTAAGGCTGTACAGTGTTCAATTAATTTTTTGTTTATAAATTTCTGTTAATACATTCTTTACCTGAGTTTTATCTGAATGAAAATCTAACTTTAAGTATCCTGGAAAAACTTCTTCAAAAATTTAGAGCTGGAGCATATTTTACAAATGAGATTCCCGTAGACTTTGAGTGACTGTTTTCACGTTCTAGCAGTATTTTCCTCATTACAAATATGTGATGTCAATCTGGAAGTTTTGTTTGATAACAGAGCCTTCTTTCTCAAACTGACACCTACAAAGGAATACTGTTTCAAGAAGATGCATTGTGTTGATTAAACTGCTTGCATAATTCTCTTTAAGTACTTGTAATAGACTTTATTAAAATAAAGAACAGTAACATAGGAATGAAAAGGCTAATGCTCCATAGCAAACTAAACTCAAAAATGCCAACTATCACACTATACAAGCAAGGCAATGTAGTCAACATACAGATTCTCAACATACAGATTCTAAAAATTCCCTTTTTAGAAACACCTGCCAGGTGTTTCTGCTCAACTGTGTAAATTAAGCAAAAGACTGTCCATAAGAAACTTTTTTTTTAAAAAGAATTATGTAGTTAGTAATATTACTCTTCTGGTTTATCTCCTTCAAAGATTTTATCTACAATGTTAATACATTGCACTCTACAGTTTTTAACTGTTGAATTACTTACTGTAATCGTTGGTGAAATAGTGTGTAGTAAAATTTTCCCTAATCTAACTATTAGAAAATGTTTACCTTTCAACCATTTAAAAAAAAACAAGAAAGATTCCATATGATCCATTACCCTAGCAGAAAAACAAGGTTTGAGGAAAAACAGTCGCTGTGTGATTACCAAAAGCTATTGATAAGGAATGACATGTCCAAATGCATTGCTGTGGTACAATATCCATAAATTCCTAGCCTACTTCTCTGCTTTCTAAGTATCTGACTCAAATCCTGCATTATTGTTAAATAAAACTTTTTGGCTTTTAAATCTTATGGAACAAACTTGTGGAATAGTAACCTTGACAAAAAAGACAATTGATATATAAGTGTTGGAGGAATATTTTGTTCTACCCTTTTTTTGATTACAATGATGATTTTACAACTCTACTCTGACAATTACGCTTTGATTTCCATATTGTTTTCTTAAAATTGCATCTCTTCATCCATCTCTAACAACATTTTTTTTAAATTTCAATGAATATTTTTTTTTTTTTTAATGTTAGCTGATGGACAAAATTCTCATTTGATGGACAAAAAATTCTTTATTGTTCCGTAGATTGTAATTATTCAACAAATTTTGATGTAAATTTGATGCAGAATGATATATGTATTTTTTTATTATCAAGTGATGTAAATTTTGATTAATTCTTACCCTTATGGATGTCAGCTTATAATCTCTAATAATGTCATGAAATCTTCAATGTGATAGGCATCAGTTGATACTTTTTTTTTTTGTCTTCAGTCATTTGACTGGTTTGATGCAGCTCTCCAAGATTCCCTATCTAGTGCTAGTCGTTTCATTTCAGTATACCCTCTACATCCTACATCCCCAACAATTTGTTTTACATACTCCAAACGTGGCCTGCCTATACAATTTTTCCCTTCTACCTGTCCTTCCAATATTAAAGCGACTATTCCAGGGTGCCTTAGTATGTGGCCTATAAGTCTGTCTCTTCTTTTAACTATATTTTTCCAAATGCTTCTTTCTTCATCTATTTGCCGCAATACCTCTTCATTTGTCACTTTATCCACCCATCTGATTTTTAACATTCTCCTATAGCACCACATTTCAAAAGCTTCTAATATTTTCTTCTCAGATACTCCGATCGTCCAAGTTTTACTTCCATATAAAGCAACACTCCAAACATACACTTTCAAAAATCTTTTCCTGAGATTTAAATTAATTTTTGATGTAAACACATTATATTTCTTACTGAAGGCTCGTTTAGCTTGTGCTATTCGGCATTTTATATCGCTCCTGCTTCGTCCATCTTTAGTAATTCTACTTCCCAAATAACAAAATTCCTCTACCTCCATAATCTTTTCTCCTCCTATTTTCACATTCAGTGGTCCATCTTTGTTATTTCTACTACATTTCATTACTTTTGTTTTGTTCTTGTTTATTTTCATGCGATAGTTCTTGCGTAGGACTTCATCTATGCCGTTCATTGTTTCTTCTAAATCCTTTTTACTCTCGGCTAGAATTACTATATCATCAGCAAATCGTAGCATCTTTATCTTTTCACCTTGTACTGTTACTCCGAATCTAAATTGTTCTTTAACATCATTAACTGCTAGTTCCATGTAAAGATTAAAAAGTAACGGAGATAGAGAACATCCTTGTCGGACTCCCTTTCTTATTAGGGCTTCTTTCTTATGTTCTTCAATTGTTATTGTTGCTGTTTGGTTCCTGTACATGTTAGCAATTGTTCTTCTATCTCTGTATTTGAACCCTAATTTTTTTAAAATGCTGAACATTTTATTCCAATCTACATTATCGAAAGCCTTTTCTAGGTCTATAAACGCCAAGTATGTTGGTTTGTTTTTCTTTAATCTTCCTTCTACTATTAATCTGAGGCCTAAAATTGCTTCCCTTGTCCCTATACTTTTCCTGAAACCAAACTGGTCTTCTCCTAACACTTCTTCCACTCTCCTCTCAATTCTTCTGTATAAAATTCTAGTTAAGATTTTTGATGCATGACTAGTTAAACTAATTGTTCTATATTCTTCACATTTATCTGCCCCTGCTTTCTTTGGTATCATAACTATAACACTTTTTTTGAAGTCTGACGGAAATTCCCCTTTTTCATAAATATTACACACCAGTTTGTATAATCTATCAATCGCTTCCTCACCTGCACTGCGCAGTAATTCTACAGGTATTCCGTCCATTCCAGGAGCCTTTCTGCCATTTAAATCTTTTAATGCTCTCTTAAATTCAGATCTCAGTATTGTTTCTCCCATTTCATCCTCCTCAACTTCCTCTTCTTCCTCTATAACACCATTTTCTAATTCATTTCCTCCGTATAACTCTTCAATATATTCCACCCATCTATCGACTTTACCTTTCGTATTATATATTGGTGTACCATCTTTGTTTAACACATTATTAGATTTTAATTTATGTACCCCAAAATTTTCCTTAACTTTTCTGTATGCTCCATCTATTTTACCAATGTTCATTTCTCTTTCCACTTCTGAACACTTTTCTTTAATCCACTCTTCTTTCGCCAGTTTGCACTTCCTATTTATAGCATTTCTTAATTGCCGACAGTTCCTTTTATTTTCTTCATCATTAGCATTCTTATATTTTCTACGTTCATCCATCAGCTGCAATATATCGTCTGAAACCCAAGGTTTTCTACCAGTTCTCTTTATTCCGCCTAAGTTTGCTTCTGCTGATTTAAGAATTTCCCTTTTAACATTCTCCCATTCTTCTTCTACATTTTCTACCTTATCTTTTTTACTCAGACCTCTTGCGATGTCCTCCTCAAAAATCTTCTTTACCTCCTCTTCCTCAAGCTTCTCTAAATTCCACCGATTCATCTGACAACTTTTCTTCAGGTTTTTAAACCCCAATCTACATTTCATTATTACCAAATTATGGTCGCTATCAATGTCTGCTCCAGGGTAAGTTTTGCAGTCAACGAGTTGATTTCTAAATCTTTGCTTAACCATGATATAATCTATCTGATACCTTGCAGTATCGCCTGGCTTTTTCCAAGTGTATATTCTTCTATTATGATTTTTAAATTGGGTGTTGGCAATTACTAAATTATACTTCGTGCAAAACTCTATAAGTCGGTCCCCTCTTTCATTCCTTTTGCGCAGCCCGTATTCACCCACTATATTTCCTTCCTTGCCTTTTCCAATGCTTGCATTCCAATCTCCAACTATTATTAAATTTTCATCTCCTTTTACGTGTTTAATTGCTTCATCAATCTCTTCGTATACACACTCTACCTCATCATCATCATGGGCGCTTGTAGGCATATAGACATTAACAATCGTTGTCGGTTTAGGTTTTGATTTTATCCTTATTACAATGATTCTATCGCTATGCGTTTTGAAATACTCCACTCTCCTCCCTATCTTCTTGTTCATCACGAAACCTACTCCTGCCTGCCCATTATTTGACGCTGAGTTAATTACTCTAAAATCACCTGACCAAAAGTCGCCTTCCTCTTCCCACCGAACCTCACTAATTCCTACTATATCCACATTCACCCTATCCATTTCCCTTTTTAAATTTTCTAGCCTACCAACCTTTTTTAAGCTTCTAACATTCCACGCTCCGACTCGTAGAATGTTATTTTTTAATTTTCTGGTGACCCCTTCCTTAGTAGTCCCCACCCGGAGATCCGAACGGGGGACTATTTTACCTCCGGAATATTTTACCAAGGAAGGCGCCTCCATTATTGCTATGTGAAAATGCAGAGAGCCACATTTTCTTGGAAAAAAAGCAGCTGTAGTTTTCCATTGCTTTCAGCTGCGCAGTACTCAGAGGACTGAGTGATGTTGATACGGCCGTTTAAGTCATTGTTACTCACGCCCCTAACAACTACTGAAAGAGCTGCTGCCCTCTTTCAGGAATCATTCCTTAGTCTGGCTCTCAACAGATACCTCTCCGATATGGTTGCACCTTCGGTCCAGCTACTCTGTATCCCTGAGCACTCAAGCCCCCTCACCAACGGCAAGGTCTCATGATTCATAGAGGAGGCAGTTGATACTACCCAGATATTTTACCACTCTCGATTGTTATTTTGCATAATTTTACACATATTAACTACTGACAGTACTTTTACCCTACAGTCATTAACATAGCTTGTAGATTCCTCTCTAAAACCTTGTTTTACCATCTTAAATGTTTCTGAGAACTTCCTTAATAATAATTTACTCAAATGAGGTCTACTAGGGTTGTCTGAAAAGTTTTGAGCCTCAACATGATGATGGCAGCACTTGTCAACAAAAGTTAGGGAATGTATTTGTGCATGCGTTGAAAGGTACTCGCTAAAATTTCAGCCATTTGGGATGCTCAGTTGTTTGTTAATCATTTGAGTAAGTCATTACGAGTGTTTCTGTGAAAATTGAAAAACTGAATATCATACCGTGATGAAATACTTGAATTTTAAAGGCAATACACCTATGCAAATTAAAACCGAGTTAGTTGGACACTGTTTATGGGAATTCTGTTCTCATCATTTGCCACTGTGAAAAGATGGACAGCTGAATTTAAACATGGTCATACCAGCTTGGTTGATATGACTGTTTGGGACGGCCAAAAACTGCAACCACCGATATCATCAAAAAAGTTCACCAAATGATACTGGACGATTGACGAATTAAGGTTTAGAGCGATAACAGAGACTTTGGGCATATCGAAAGGAACGTGTTTGTCATGTATTAACTGAAGAATTGGATTTGTATAAGCTACCCACTTGGGTGCCGCATATGCTCACTTTGAACCAAAAACTCATTTGAATGACCTTTTCCAAGGCCCTGCTGGAGCAATTTAAGCAAAACAAGTCAGATTATTTGCGTCTATTCATAACTGTAGATGAAATGTGGATCCACCACTATACTCCTGAGATGAAATAACAGTCAAAACAGTGGACTGCAAAGGGTGAACCTGCTCTGCAAAAGGTGATATGGTTCCATCAGTCGGGAAGGTGATGGCAACCGTTTTTTGGAATAGTAATGAAATTTTATTTATCGATTATCTTCAAAAAGGTAAAACAATATGGGACGGTATTACGCATCATACTTGACAAGCTGAAGGCAGAAATTGCAAAAAAACGGTCGCATTTGAAGAAGAAAATACTTTTCCATCAGGACAATGCACCTGCTACACTTCGACGGATGCCATGACTAAAGTTCATGAATTACATTTTGAATTGTTGACCAGATCTGTCCCCAAGTGACTTCTTGTTTCCTAACCTAAAGTTTCACTTGAAGGAAACGGATTTTCATCGGACGAGGAGGTTATGAGATGCAAATGCATCTCATAACACCTATTTAGTACATAAACACCTATTTTGCAGAGAAAGATGTCAGTACTATTTGGAAGGGTTAAAGAGGTTAGAAGATTGCTGGAAAAAGTGTATCGACTTGAAAGGAGACTTTGTTGAAAAGTAAAACTGTATTTGACAGAAAACATACGTTTTTCTATGTGAGGTTCAAAACTTTTCAGACAACCCTCGTACTTCACTCATTTAAATTTGTTTGTTTTCCCTTTAAAAACAAATTTAAAAAAATTTTGATTGCATATAACTTTTTTAAAAGCATTTGAAAGTTTTTTTTAAGCATTAATCAATCTATTAAATGATGAGAAAGACACCTGGTTTCCTACCGCACATGTACGTACTAAATTAAAAATGAGCCTGTTGTTACTTACTACTAATAAGATATTTAAAGGGAGACCCATCTTTCAGTTTTATGATTTTCACTTGTATTTGATTGTTTTGAATACCTTGCCAAATTTCTTTGTAGGACAAGATGAGCACTTTTTTTTAAATAATTTTATTTTTTCTTGAACATATGTAGACTAAAATTTCTTATTTATCATCATAACTCCTAGTTCATTCAACTTCTGGTTTAACATCCATCATTTTAGTCATATCAACAGTTTGGTCTTTTAAAGATCTAGAGGCCAGCCAAGGATTACTTCATCATGTTATACAGTTGTTTCTTAAATTCTCGTAAATGGTCCAAAATGAGGAATATTGTAAAAATTAAATAAATGCTTAGATTTTTGCCTTTCTTCTGTCAGAATTATAGAGATTATCAGCAAAATTAATTCCAATTAAATACAAAAATTTTTTTTTTCAATTATTAACTTATTTTTTGGGCAACTCAAAGTTACCCTTCTTTTGGTTACTTCTCTTGGAATTTTTTTAATATTTATTCTTAAAAATATATGTTTAAAAAAATATTAAGAACAATAAATAAGTAACAATTTGCATTGTGGAAATCTTTTCTCACTCATATGAGAAAATTGTTTGTCTGGTTTGGGATTCTGCCCCTTCTTATTTGAAAAGAGCTAATTCTGAATTAAAGAAATCTATACAGAGTCCATTTTAAAAAAGTTGCAAAGTGGTATGAATCTTGTTCATTTAGTGTTAATTTATCATTTTTAGGATTAAAAAAAAAATGCATTTTGCTCTCAGGATAACATTTCCAACCAGGAACCCAAAAGTAAAACTAAAATTTAGGAAATTTTCTCTTGAAGAGATAGCAATTTGCTGTTGATTTAATTATGTGTCAAGAAGCTTTCATGATTTTTAATGTCTAGAAAATTTATTTTAAGGAAATAGTAAAAACCACAAACTAAATAAATGCTACAAAAGTAATATTTAAAAAGTAAATAAATGGCTTAGCAATTACTAAAGAAATAAAAAAAAATGGTAAAGAAAATAAATTTAACAAAAGATATGCACTTAATGGCTGAGGGGGATTTATGTTGCTGAAAGCTTAATTATTTTAAAACCTAGGTCAGTATTTTTATAACCTCAGAAATCGTATAAATGTATTACAATTCCAGGTTGGTTAATGCATTAACTAATTAATATTAATTTTTCTAATAATTTAATTGCTATTGACTACTATAATCATTAGCCACTAAAAATATACCACCAGCATGCAATGAATTGCAGGCAGCATTTTTAATTTCAGTCATCTACAGGAATGGTTCAATAAACATAGCTTTGGCTGCCAACATATTACCTTGCAGCATAACCTTCACTATTATAGATGCTATTTTGAGACACTGGTGTTACTGAATTATCAAATTGTAAAGGACTCAAGTCAACCATCGTATCCTGGAACAAAATTATGATTTGTTTTGAATTTATAAATGATATACAATTTTTCTAAATATATCTAGTATTTTAAGTTGTATGATATTAATGAAAAAATAATACTATATTCCTTTTCTAAATATATTTTTTAAAGGGGATGTTATAGAAATATTAACATAACTTTAATACAACATTTCTACGTTAGAAAATACTTTGAACTGTGATATGTTAAATTTCAAAACTTAAATGTGGTTATTTTGTGATTTATTTACTTCATCTCTTGGAAAAAATTGTCTTATCAGTAAATAAATTAGAATTACTTTGTGATGGTTGTCTTGAAGCCAGTGAAAAGTTTAGACACTTCAGAAAGTCTCCAGGTAGTAAAGTTGAACCTCTTGCTAGTAGTATAGGTAGAGACTTTTCTTTACAAAATATTTGAGATATTTTACTATGCAACAAACCAGTGTAATTTGAAATTTTTCTAGTACTGAGCACCAGAATACTTGGAACTTGCAAAATTATAGTCTGCTCTTCATTGACACAAGGTTGTTGTTGGTGTTGAACAGAATACAAACATGATGAAAAAGACTCAGTTTTGCATAAATACTGAAATATTAAGCAAAGGTTTGCAGATTTGGAATCCTATTCACAAGAAATTTTTCTTGTTATTTACAATGTGTAACTAGCTTATTTTCATTAAAATACCTTAACAAAAATTATGTGTGATATTCTTCATTTGAACACTGAATAGACATTTTTAGAAAATAATCCTCAAGCATTAGAACTTTATTCAGTTTTGAAATGTTAGAAAACTATTCAACTGCAGTATACAAATTTCAATTGTTAGTACTGCCAACTTACACATTAAAAATTTATTTTTTAATTATTTTTAAATAATGTTATCAAACTATTATCATCTTATTTATTCTTAATAATTTATTTTGTTTCTAGATATTTTCCAATATTGAAATTATTCTTCTTACTAGCAATTTTGTTTCTAGATATTTTCCAATATTGAAATTATTCTTCTTTTGGTTTAAAATTATAATACAGTGTTTTCTACAATGTTTTGATACTTTTTTAAAAAATAAAAGTGAAATTTCTTACTCTTCTGGATGTTCAGTTATTAATTAATAAATTTTCTCAGAATTAAATTTTCTACAAATTTTGTTGCAAAATTTTATTTTAATAGCAGTTAAATGAAGTAATTTTATGTCAAATCTAAAAAAATTATGTTTTGTGACACATTTTTTGTGTTTTAGAATAATTTTTTTTCAAAAATTCTAAGGATATTTATATTGGTGATTGAGATGGTACCTGTCTATAATTTAAGTATGTTTTTAATAAATTTCCATTTATCTGTTCATTCATTCTGAAAAAGTAAAGATTTCTGTAAAACCAGTAAACAGAGAAAAGGAAAAAATTGTGAGGAGTAAGCAAATTAAAATAGTTTTATGTATTAATATATTATTTATTTTTGTCATTTTATTTACAATTAATTTTGTATATTCAATGATTTTGAGGTTATTCAATAATAATTTTATATATTAATGCTAAATTTATTATTATCAATAAAATGACTGTCATGTGTGAATGTTTGCTGTGTTACCATTTTTATTATACAGTTGAGTTTACATGTACTTTATTAATTGTTTACTTTATGAGCTAATTTAATTTTAATTTTATGTATTTGGTTAAGCCGTATAATAATTTATTTCAGTATAATATGTAAGGATTTACTATAAACAGTTTACTCAATAATGTTATCTTAATTAATTTTTTTTCCACTGTATAAGATTTGTGATTTCAATTTCTGCAGGAAATTTTAATTATTGTTAAAATAATTTACCTTATTTCAGATTAAGAGTTAATTTCATAAGTTTTTGATTAAACAATTTTTATTATATAATTTTGTTTATTTTATTGTACAGTTATGTTTTGATTAATAATAAAATTATGTATGTAAGGTATTTAAGATATTTTTTAAAAGGGATATTTCTTAAGTAAGGTACGTAGGGATTAAAAATACTGATTGTGGATTGTACATTTATTGCTTGTACCCTTTCTAATTCTTACAACTAAGGTTTAATATAAGATTATTAATTCAGTTATTTTAAATAAATAAAAAAGAATATATAACATAAATATTGATTTACAAATATATATATATTTTTTTAATTTTTTTATTTTTAGGTAATTCTGCTATTATTGGCAGTGAGTTGTCATAAACTTGTCATTACATTTTGTCTTGGTGCAGAACTTATGAGTGATGGTAGTTCATTTGCAATGTTGTTCTTCTCACTCAGTATTTATGCTGTCTGTTCTGGTCTTGGTGTAGTTATTGGAACTGTCTTGAACTCCACAAACACATCAGTTATACCAGTTTTACAGGTAAACTTTATTAATAATTTTCATAAAATTGACTGCCATGAATTATACACCACACAATTGGGCGAGTTGGTTGGATAGCTTAACTGCTGATTTCCAACAAATTACCGCTGGTGTAATTAATGGGAGCATTAGTTCTTTCTTACTTACTTTTTTGAAGTAAAGGAAGTATTGTGATTACAAAAAATTTCGGTCTTCAGATTTCATCTCCTTTTTTCTTTTTTTAATGTTTTTTTTACTTCCTTGTTTGAAGTAAAGGAAGTATTGTGATCACAAAACATTTTGGTTTTCATATTTCAACGGAAATATCCATTTTGACCATCCCTTTATCCATTTTGACTAGTTTCGGTGTGGTGTCTGTACGTACGTATGTATCTCACATAACTCAAAAATAAATAGCCGTCGGATGTTGAAATTTTGGATGTTGCACTATTGTAACATCTAGTTGTGCATTTCCCTTTTTGATTGCAATTGAAATTAAAATTAAAATTTTACTTAATGAAATATTTTGATCTTAAAGGGAAGGCACATTGGTTCGAATCAGACTTCATCTCCTTTTGTTCTTTTTTTAACTTTTCTTTTTTTTAATTTAAATATTTTGATTTAATAATTGTTAACCTGTGCTTGTAAAAAAAAATGTACAATAAATAATAATTCAATGATAAAAATAAAAATGAAACAAATTATTAGTGAAATAAAGTTGTATGTATTTTTAAAAATAATTTAATAGGTATTACATGTGTATATGTAATAGATTTGGTAAAAAATCTATTATTTAATATTAATTGAAAATTATAACTTAGAATTTTATTATTTTTGGATTTTCTACTTTAATTTCTGTTTAATTTTATTTAATTATTCTGGAATTTCTCTTTAATTTTATCTACATTAAAATTAACTACAGGGTGACTGAAAATTAAACCCTCACAAGAACTACATATACACTGAGTTATACATGCCCGATCTTTAATAAACTGCAAAAAATTCTTGTCTTTTAGTTCATTACTCCTCTGATACTGCCTGACAATATTCTCCGTAAGTCAGAGTTGATCATCATTTCGTTTATTTTTTTTTGTTGCCAATCATTTAATCGCCCTTTGGTTTGATACAATTCTTCTGATCTTAATTTGTGTTCTCTACACGTTCTCTTCAAGTGTGTTTGTACACGTTCTCTAGTTTTCAAATTTTCTCTTTCTTTATATTCATCATACTCTCTTAATTTTGTTATTCTTCCCTTGTTCTTTACATTTTCTTCCCCTGCATATTCATCTTCTTGTTGTTTTTTGATATTTTCTTGTTATTTTTCTTTTTCCTGTATGATTGTTTCTTTTTCATTTCTGATTATTCACCAAATAATCCAATAATAAAAGATGCATATTTTACTCCATTAGTTCGAAATTAACAATTGTAACCAGTATACAGGAGTTCACTAAACGAAATAGTTTAATTATTATTAACTTTTGTTTATAGTACACAACAGAAATCTAAAACTTTTGTTAATCAGCAACTCACAAAGATATGAATAATACTGATCTAGTTATATGAGTAATAAAGGGGCTTTTACTCTATCCCAATATTTCATGTAAAATTGTTGAATTAATAATTGTATACAAATATTTGATGTTAATGAAAATTAATTTCAGAAATTGTGTAACTGTTCACTTTATTTAAAGAATTGGAGGATCGTATCTCACTTCCAGATGAAATAAGTTTAAATGAAGTGCAGCAAAAAATATGCATATGTAATTTATAATTTAGGTATACAAGGAAGTCATGTGGTGTCCTTATCAGATTTTTCGGATATACTATAGATAATTTTAACCCCATATTCTTTTTCACCAAAAATCATGTTCAGCAAGAGAAAATTGGTAGTATTGTTGTGAGTGCCCTACAAATGATGACTTAACCATTTCTGCTCTAAATTCAGTCTTGATCATCAGTATCTCTCATTTACTTACAGAGATATATTTCATCATTAGCTATTACTTCATCTTGTTTCAGCTTCTTTGTCATAACATTTAAGTTCTCTTTCTCTTTTTATCCAGTGAATCTTACATAAGTCTTCTTTTCTAAAGTTTTTTGGATAAGGTTCAGTATGTTTTATATAGTAGTTGGATAATGAGGAGAGTACTTGGGTTGAAAATTCATCTACATAATATAGCAATCATGTGCAATTTTCTTTTTAGAATCAGATTTCTACATGTTAATTAAATGTTCTAAAAAAACCAGACGTAATTAATTTTCACATTGACTTACAAAAGTGTTCCACTGCCTTTGCAAAAAGCAAGTAATATTTAATTGTGAAGAATGAAAGAGATGGTTTGAGTAGACAGTTGATTCACTAACCAAGAGTTAACTGAGTTTGGGCAGAAGCTGGTTGTACCCAACTAGAGTAGAACAAGCTATATGTGATTACAAACAGGTCTAGCAACATACAGAACAAACAAGACAAGATTCCTTGCTGTTATCTCACTGTTTAGCATAGTGTTAGATGCGATTGTCAAACTATAAAAAAATAATCTTCTTAATTTATTGTTTCATGACTGAATAATGATTGATACGATGGTAAACTGGCATTCACTTATCAGCATCATTTACTTACCAAAGCTGAAAAGAGGGTGTAGGAGAAAAAAACTACTAGACATCTGACACTAGAATCTGTTACTGGCATGAACATTTTAAATTATCTGAGAATGTTAAAAAGAAGCTGCTTTCAGTCATGGCCAAAAATAATAATAATATAATATTTTTAGACAGTGTGGACAGTGATCAACCATTCAATTTCATGTACCCGATAACTTCAGTCACAACTAAAGAATGTAACATTGTCAAATAGTTTTTATTTTGTGTAATAATACACTTTTTTGTAAATAAAATATTGTAAATCCTTAAAAATAAGTTTCATTTTGAAGCAAATGATTATAAGTGTGTTTGGTTACAGGTAAACTGTATAGTTTACCATACTTTGATTGAGGTCCAAAAATATTATAACAAATGCGCTTCCTTTACTCATTATAAAATTAAATTGACCCATGTTATTTTTTTCAGTTATAATATATAAACAGTAATAGTTATAATTAGAATAAATCTGAAATACAATTTTCTTTATATGCAGCCAAAATCCCAAGCTGCAAAACAGGTTTATTGCAAGGGCTAACAATTTGTCTTGCAGAAAAAATGTATAAATATAAAAAAAAAAATTATAAAAAATGTTTAAAATAAAGAAATACTAATAATTATTAAAAATACTTTTAAACGTCATACTTTAACATTTAAATGAACTTAACACATTTCTAAGAACAATTTACCAATTTTTTATAATTTTTTTCATTTTATCTACATCTTTACTATCCTGTTTAAAAAATAAAACATGAAAGGGAAACTTGCATTTGCAGTTTTTAATTTATGACCTGTTACGTTCATGCAACATTGAGAGTTCCCTGCAAGATGCGATGTTGCATTAACACAATGTTGGGAAATGATGTGTAAACAGTAAACATACAACTGGCAAATACATAAAATAATTTTGTTAATTGCAGTTATAATAATTTCACTTCACACTATTTTCTGTAATTTTTATAATTTTACATTTACATTTTACTTTTCAGCTGCTTTGTGAAATTTTTTAAACCAGTTCACATTTAAAAACAATTGGTATTTCTTATAAGTATAAACAATTTGAATATGTCGCACTTTACACCTTCATCTTGCATTAGTTTCATTTCTGTTTATAATATGGTCAATTTTGTCTTTTTGCAAATTGTCTGGTAAATTTGTTTTACTGCATCAGTGTCCTAACATTAAATTTCTGTCGCTTACATCAGGTTCTTCAATTTTTGCTGATCGAAGTAATAGCAAACTAACTGAGATTTAAATTCTATCTCGCTAATTTTATTTCCTGTTGATAAAATATAAAATTTCCAAGCATTTACAACATCAGTATTGATGCCATTTACAAATAACACCACCACTATTTTTTACTTAATGTATAAATCCTGTAATTCGCAGTAGCACTATCATGAGCATCTACTACTCCCTCTACCTAGATTATAATCATTTATAACATTGGTTATTTTAACATTGGTCATATATATAATTTCCATCATAGACATCATGGCCATCAGCTGGCATCTTTTCTGGTATTCAGTTTGCCTATAGATACACCAAGTTCTTCCTTGGCAATGCTGGTAAGTCGGGTGTGGAGCTCATTCCATGTTGTGTCAGTGTCTTGGGTCATCACGAATTCAGTGAGATAATCTTCGGCTCTTTTTTCAGCCTGATCACCCTCCAGTGTTTTGAAGTTGTACCATTTAATTCAAGGACAGGGTTTAGCTTTGCGTTTTGTCTTCCAATTTTTTGAGACAGGCTATGAGGATTTGAGATTTGATGTTGGCTGGTCAGACTCTCCTGGGATGACTTTACAGTCCTTAAACAACGTGCGCATCGAAGAGTCACACAGGAAAAAGTCTATTTGAGACTGAGCTTTTCCATTCCTGTAAGTGATTAGGTGTTCGCTCATTTCTGGAAAAAAGCGTTGACTATTGGCATGTCGTGATTAACAGCGAGTTCTAAAATAGCCTTCCCTTGATCAATTGGGGTGCCAGATCCAAAGTTCCCATGGGTATGTGTATCCTTGGGGGCCTTTTGACCAACATGTCTAATTAGATCTCCCACAATTACTTTTCTTTCTGTGTTATGTATGTCCAAAAGTACATCATGTAAGTCCTTCCAAAAAGACTCATTCTCTTCCTTATCGCAACCTGTCTGGGATGCATATACAGAGATAATATTAATGGGAGGTTGATTATCGAATGCTAGTTTTAGGTACGTTATTCTGTCATTTATTCTATTTACTTTAATAATTTGCTGTTTGAGGTGTTTGTCAAGAATTATACCCATACTATTTCTTGATGTTGATGAGCCATTGTACAGGAGTTGGTAGCCATAACCGATATCCTTGGATTTAGCACCTTGCATTTAATTTCTTGGATGCAGCACGTGTTTATACTGCACCTATATAATATCTCAGCCATTTCTTGACTGTAGTTGCGTCTAGATATGTCACATAGGGGATGCCCTAGAATATATCACATGCTTCATTCAGGAACTATCCGTCGCTTCCAAGGGATGCCCTAGTATTTATCACTTCACTATTTTGTTGAGATCAAAAATTTAATTGAGAAGAATTCCAAAATGAAAAGATTGATTAAAAAATGGACGTAAGCATGAAAAAAAAATTAAAAACAAAGTGCAAAATGGTACAAAGAAAGATATGAAGTAATATGAAATAACCATGGAAATAAGAATACAAGGGGCTAGGATAATTATTACAATTTGCTGATGAAATTGCCATAATAGTGAAAAATATGCAAGTCCTTAACAATTGATGGGAGGAAATAAGAAATAACTTGAGAATAAACAAAGATAAATCTGAAGCAATGGTATGTAGCAAGAGAGAAATTGGTAACTCACATATTGTAAAAAATCAGTCTTTTCCCTAAGCGATTGAAGAAGTAAGGAATTTACTTATTTGAGGAACAAAATTACTAGTGATAACCGAAGCCAAAAACAACTAATTTTTTGGATAAATCAGGCATATTGAGCATTCTGCTAGTAGAATTTTTCAACTACTAACATTAGAGGTTCAAAAGAGAATATTTCAAATGTATGTGGGAGTATAGTTCTGAATACAAAAAAATTGGCAAATAAATAAAGAAGAAAAAAGAAGACTTAAATTCTTTAAAATAAGATACTGTAGAAGGTAGAAGGATGCTAAAGATAAAATTTTGTGATAAGTGAAAGTGTTATGATGGCTTATATTGTGTAATGAGGAAGATCTGAGAAGAATAATACATTTTTAGAGCACATCTTTTTTTTATAAAGGAGAACAAAATTAATTGAACACATACTGACATACGAGGTCTGTAAATAAAGTAATGAGACTGGTTCAGAAAAACTTTTTATTTACAATCCAATTATACATGGACTCTTACCACCTTTGAAATAGTTTCCTTGGGAAGCCACGCAATGCTTCAAACGGTTTTCCCTCTCTTCATAGTGTTGGAACTCAGAAACCAGAATATCCTTCAGATGGTCAGTTACATTTATGTTTTCTACTGTTCCAAAAAGGTATCCTTTGAGGTGTTTTTTAAAGCCGGAAAAAGTCGCAGGGACTCAAGTCAGGTGAATAAGGTGGTTGAGGAATTACAGGAATGGTTTTCTTTGCCAAAAATTCATTAATTGAGAGTGGAGTGTGACAAGGTGCATTGTCATGAAGCAGCATGCAGTTGTGTTTGATGGCTGGTCTCACGCGGGCAACTCTTTTTTGCAGTCTTTCAAGAATTTCTCAGTAAACATATTGATTTACAGTCTATCCTACAGGCAAAAACTCTATATGGACTATTACTATCAAAGAAACAAATTAGCATGGCTTTAATTTTTGATTTGCTCATACTTGCTTTTTTGGGACGTGTTGAGTTTGAAGTGTGCCACTTCTTGCTCTGGCATTTTTTTCTGGTTCTTACTCAAATATCCAAGATTCATCACCAGTAATAATATTTTCTTAGAAAATCCCAGTTCAGTTTCAATTCGTCCTAGAACATTGCAGCACACTTCCACCCTGTTGTTTTTCTGTTCAACAGTGAGGTTTTTTTGGGACCAATTTGCACAAACTTTTTTCATTCTAATTTGTTTCTCAAACTTTGATGGACTGTGGTATGGATCAAATTCAATTGTTCTGCAATCATTCTGATCGCTAGTCGCCGGTTGTACCATATCAAGTTTCTGATTCGTTCAACATTGTCATCATTTTTTAACATTAACCATCATCCAGAGCATGGAACGTCCGCAACTGATTCCCAGCCGTCTGAAAATGCTTTAAAGCACCTGAAATCTTGGGCTTGTGACAGAGCATCATCTCCATACGCCCTTTTATATTTTGAGAAAGTTTCAATATCATTCTCACCGAATTTAACACAAAACTTGATTGCACAACATTTTTCATAATTAGTATCACTCATTTTTGTAACACACAATAAAGAATCATGAAAAGTTTGTTTACTTCTCATTTGGCAACAATAGACTAAAAATATTATTACCTATTATAAATCAGCTGTTCATATAACTTATGTTTACTAGTAAAGATTGATTGATATATTTAAAAGTTATAAAGAATGTGGGTTAGGGAGACTGTTGAGAATTGAAAGGAATAAATCCCTTTTGGCACGCGGGAAAGTGGAGGTAGATTTCACCAGCTCTAAGTAGGGGATAAAAAAGTTTCCACCTTAAAGTTAAGGAAAACTTCAAATTTACTCAATATGACAATGGTTGCATCTGAAAAAAATTTTCACATGTTTAGCATATGACAAGCCCGATCTTCTTACAATTCCAGCAACATTTTGGTCATCCCTTGCCATAAAGGTTGATCATATTAAAAATTGTTTCAGACAAAAGTTTTAGGTAATGTTTAGAGAACTAATGACCACTTTAAACTGATTCGATACTGTGCCTGTTAATGGAGCTATGATTTCTTTTGTCCTTAAAATCCCATTTTTTTCACTCCCTGAACCAATGGTTGGAGATATCAAAAAACTTTACTTACATAAGTTGTACCAAAAAATAGTAGAAACTTTACATGAATTCAATATTTTACTTAAGAAAGTTATAGCAATATTTGTTTTTTTCAAAAAGACCCCCATTTCCACTCACATGGTCCGATTTGGCCCCTTGACAAACTCGACCGATATTTTGGGTTGTTATATTTTATGTATCAATTTTAAAGTGATGGTGCAAAATTATGGCAGTTATTGTATCCATAAGAAAGTGAAATATGTATAGACATAAAAATGTATATAAAGTTTTGAACTGATGTTTGTTTTTGGGGTCTGGGGGATGTGGAAGTGAAAATATGTAAAAAATTTCTGGAAGTTAAATCATGGTACTTATTAGAATGGATAGCTTTGTTATCAAATCTACCTAAAAATGTGGTTAATCAATCTATCTTATTTCTTAATTTATCCACCAGAGTAAAATTCTACTTATCAAACTGAAAATCACTTCATTCGATTTTAATCTTATTATAGTAGAGTATTCTGTGTTATGACATCATAAATAATTTTATGAATTTTAATTTGTTATTTTATCAAAGTATTAAAGTGTTCTACTGTCCCAAATGTATCCTTTTTCTCAGTGGATAGCTGCTTTTTGTCTGCTGTCCACTAACATTGACTCTGGTTGACAATATTATTGCCATCGACCCCAGGTGGTGATCTCAATCTTTCCTGTTAATGTTAATTACTTGAAAAGTGTTAATAATTATATTAACCGTATTCGTATAGTAATAATAATAAAAACAATATCTTTAAGGTAGCTTAGGTTCTTTTTTCCAGCTAACTTTTTTATACATTCTCTACTATTGTTAAACTTAGTTTGTTTAGGTCTTTAGGTGATCTATTATGAAATTGGTTGGTCTCTGTTTAGGTGCTCTATTTTTACTGTATATCCGAGTGAATTACAAACATCACATTTTTTACAGTAATTTAACAATATTATGTCAATAATATTATTAATGCCACAGTATTCTGCAGTTGAATGTATGAGAACTAATGCACTAATTCTTACAGTTTAAGCGGTAGCTCCCCCAAGATGAATTGCCCAGCATCTGCATCAGGCTGACTCTAGTTTCAACTTTAGCTGATAATTTTTTGAGGTGTTGTTTAAAGGTAAGTGTTCTGTCAAGCATGATACTGAGGTATTTTGGGTATGTATTTCAGTCGCACTATGTTTCAGTGCGAATCCTTCATAGTTAATGACAAGAGTTTGTTGAACTTCCTTGTTAAGATGGAACACTGTGACTTCAGTTTTTTTTGGATTCGGCTGGAGTCCCCTTTTTTTTAAATATTTACTGATCGTACCAAGGTCTTCTGTCAGTACAGCTTCAGTTTGGGCTAAGTTCGAGCTTTGGGTACTGATTGCAATATCATTTGTATACATGAATTTTCAAGATGTAGTTGGTGTATATCCGAGATATAAATATTAAACAATAGATGTGCCAGTATAGATCCTTGTGGTGGGCTATTTTGTAGACTGTAAAAAATGCTTGGCTTTCCATTGAGCTGTACTTGGAGTAGTCTATCACTCAGCATCTCATTCAGTAAATTAAGGAATGATTTGCAAGGAACAAACTGATACACCTTGAGTATTAGTCCTTTCCAGACTGTATCATAGGCTGAACTTAAATCGATAACTGCAGCAGATGTTATAAGCAGCATAATAAGCCTTTGTTGAAATTTTTTTTCTATATATGTTGTAAGCTAGAGGACCTGATCGCAGTAATTTCTTCCTGGTATAAAACCAGTCTGCTCCATTGGTATACCATTAACTAACAATGGGTGTTAGATGCACAAGTAGTATTCTTTCTAAGATCTTGAAACATATGCTCAAAAGTGCTATTGGTCTGTAGCTTTTGGGTTAAGCGATGTCCTTCCCAGGCTTAGAAATCACGATTGCTTTACTTTTCTTGAAAAGTTTTGGTAACTTCTCCTTCGCAGGATATCATTATAAAGATTTAAAAACCATCATTTTGTGTTTGGACTGATGTGTTTAATAAACTCAGGAATATGTTGTCTAATCCAGTTGCTTTTCTACATTTTGTTAAATTGATGGCAGCATTGAATTCTTCCATTGTGATATGGTCCATAATGGCGAAGAGCTGTTGATGACAGTTTCACCAATTGCATATCTCACTTCTCTCTTGTGTGTCTTATCATCTTTGATAGGTTCTTTATTCTTTTGGCTATGGCTTCTGGCCTACGGGTGTTAGTAGTAGCAACAGGTGTTTTTTGTTTGGTTTGCAGCTTGCGCAAAAATTCCATGCTTTGGAAAGTTGAGGCTTTCCAGCATTTCTTTCCATCTAATTGTTATAGCGTTATTTAAGGCTTCTAGCATTTGCTCGTCTATTGCCTGGCCTTTTGTGCATTCATAAGCATTGTACAGTTCTTGGCACTCTTCATTCCAACAGGGAATGTAGGATTTTATTATTTCTTGGGGGATATATTTTTGGCAGAGATGACTACTAGAGCAGCAAATCTTTCATAGTTCTCTATTTTTGATGGGATCCACCTGATGTCATCCTCTAGTTGCTTGTTGAATTTATCCCAGTTGGCTTTCCTAAAATTCCATCTAGGTAAAGGAAGAGAACAGTTGGTGGGAATTGTTGTGCCTACAGAAGTGACTATCGGTCTGTGTTGAGAATTTGGAAAGTTGTCAAGTACTTCTCTAACAGCATGGCGTAGTTGTGCGCCCGTGGTTATTAAAGTTAGGTCAGGATTGTAATCCTTTCTCCATATTGCAGAATAAAATGTGGGTTTTGCTTAACATCAAAGAGTAGTTTAAGGTTGCTTCTCCTTGCCCAGTCTACTAGGTTTACACCTTGTGTATTATCATTGTATCCCCAAATTTGGTGGTGTGAGTTAAATATGCTGTATATATAGAAGGATGATTAAAAACTCCGTTAGGCCATTGTGATTTTTGAGGTGTATAAACATTGACGATTGTCATTTCTTCAACCTTTACAGCTAGTACAGAAAGATCTTGTGAGGAAGTTGAGTGGGTTATTGAAACACTATCAATACCTATTCTAACATATTTCCAAATTTTGGATGATTTATTGTTGCAGTGAGATTATACCCTGGTATATAGCCTCATGATTGAATTTGACAATTGTCAGCTGCATGTGTTTCTTGGATTATGATAATGTCAAATTTTAATTTAATTGCTAACTTACTAATGTATTGACTTTTACTGCTGCTGATGCCTTCTATGTTAATTTGGCATACGCTTATTCTGGAGCCAATTGTCAAAAGGTCCTGAGAAGGACTATTATAAAGTTTGGTTTGCCTTGTTTTCATTGCAAGTTCTCGCCAGGAGATCAAAAGAATGAAAAGACAGTCTGGCGGTTCTTTATCACTGCTCATTTAGTATTAACTAGGGAGCATGTGTAACATTCTGTCGTGGATGTGAACAGCTTTACTCCTCTTTATTTTGACTAAACATGCGATTAAAAATGATCAAACCACCCTCAAAGTGAAACATTTTTAGAATCTGATCTGTTGGTTATAAACTAAAATATGTTACTGTTCTGTGTTCTAATAATGGCTTAATATGTTTGATAAAATAGGTATGTATTTGAACTTAATTTAAATCTGTTAAATCTAATATGTAGTAATCCTTGTCTGTAATAGCCTAGGTGTGTGATTGAGAAGTTATGTAATAAAATAATGAGCAATTAAACTTTTTTCAGGGTCTTGCAGGAGGCTCATTACTGTATATTACAGTAGGTGAAATACTACCTCGTGAAAGACTACATAAGGAGCATTGTATTATGCCAAAATTGACTGGATTAATCCAGTTTTTATTTGTTCTCTTTGGTATTATTCCTATAGCTGTTATGAACATATACACTGAAAAAAATGATACTTCACCTTAATATTTTGTTTTAATTAACTATGTTCTATTTCTTCGTTTGTAATTTTTTTTTCTTTTGTAAGATATGTACATTTTATAAAGAAGAAAAGCCTTTTTTAAATGTGTAAGATATTTTGTAAATAAACTTTTATATTCTAATTTAAGGTTTGTTTATTATTTCTAGTTGTAAGTCATACAATAATAATTAAAGATGCTTAGTAAATAGTTTATTTTGCACAGTTTTTATTTTCTTTTTTTTTTTTTTAATATGGACAGTTTAAACAGTCTGAAATCAGTTCTTGTCACTTAATACACATGTAGATGCTGGTTCCTATCTCAGAATTATTTTATTTCCACCATATTTATTTTGCTATCATAAGTTTAATTTTAATTTTTGTACCTGCCAATATTGTTAAAATTAGGTTGCAAAATTTTGACTCTATACTTAATCCTGTATAAGATGTAAAAAATATGTAAATAATTTTTCAATCATTTCAAGCAAATTATATTTTATCTAATTATTTATAAAATTAATTATACGTATTTTTGTTTTAATAACTTAGGCAATAAATTGCAGATACCAAATTTATTATTACAGACACATAGGTAATTATTAGACATCACCTGTAAATCCATACATGTTAAATTATATGTATAAATCTATACAAATAAAGATTAAGTTTAAATTATCGTTCAATTTATGAAATTATCACTATTGAGCAAAGTAAATTATTATTGTACGAGTAAAATTATTAAGTTGTTAAATTTTTTCATATAAATTATAAACATATTTCATTTACTGTGGGAAACAATTTTTTTTTTCTTGGAGAAATTATAGAAAAGACTGAGTAACAAAAAAGTATTAGTTTTCAGATTCTGTTATCAAAATAAAGAATCTTTTAAGAAAAAAATGGTGATTTCCCCTTCATTTTACTTTGTGTATTTAAAAAAATTTATATCCCGAGACTGGGTTCAGGAGTCCTTGTAATATTTTTTATATATTTATTCTCAACTTTCTCCAATAATTAAAAAAATTACAATGTAAATACATTCATAAATTTCAAAATGACAGCCATATTAATCTTTTATATCTTTGTAACCATTCGTTTTATCAAAATATATTTTATTTTGATATGTATCGACCAAAATGTTAAGTATTTCATTGTAAACAAAACCACAACTTATTTTTGAAAATCAATCCCCAAACGGCCAAGTTTTATTGCAGGAAATGAAATCTTAGCAAGCCCTTATTAACACAGGGATATCTCTAAAGTAAAGACCGCTGGAAAATTTCTCTCCTTAAGGTTGGCGAACCTGTGTTGTTTTGGCCACGCTGATAATCTACACTCTCAACATTGCTCAACAATTTATTAAGACTTTTCACCGTAACCTCCGCCTTGTCATATGTCTCTCTAATGTGAACTGTGTAAGACCTCTTCCTATCTAGCCAAATTCCGAGATATTTGACTGACTCGGACTGATTTATCAGCACTTGAGATACCTTCACTTCAATTGGTCTTAACCTCCTCCGACCCACCATCACTAACTGTTTCATGTTGTTGAGCGAAACTCTCAATCCTACCCCTGCCATCCATTCTACTACCATATCTGTAGCTCTTCCCGCCTTCTGCATATACTGTTCTTCCGTTCTCGCAGTGATGACCAATGCGAAGTCATCCGCGAATGCAATTGGGGAGACCCCCTCAGGGCATTCCATTCCAAGCACTCCATCATATACCAGGTTCTACAAAACTGGACCCAGGTCAGAGCCCTGAGAAACCCCACACGTAGCCTGGACTTGTATTGTTGGGTCTCCCCCAACAATACAAGTTATAAACTAATATTCTATCTTGTAGACATCTCTGTACTATTTGGTGAAGGTAATTACTAATTCCTTTTATTTTTAAGGCTTCAAAAATTGACTCCCATTTAACGGAGTTAAAAAGGTTATGTACGTCAATAAAAACGACCGCTGGTATGTTTCTAGTTCGCCAGGTTCCTTCTGCTGCAGTCTCTCCTATCGTCATTAACTGTCTTACTGCATCCACAGTCGACCTACCTGATCTAAACTCAAATTGTCTGTCGTTCAAATCTCCTTTATCTAGGATCTCTTGTGTTAATCTCTCTACCACCATCTTCTCAAAGAGTTTGCGTAAATTGTTAATCAAACATACAGGTCAAAAGGATGTGGGACTATCTTCCAGTTCTGGCTTCCTGATCAACACCAGTTTCTTCCACAACGTTGGAACGTAGTTGGTCTTCAACAACTACGTTATGATTTATCACGTTTAGCGACGTTATCGGAGCCACTTCAATCAATATTTGCACCACTTCGACTGGAATATTATCCAGTCCAGGGCTTTTATGGGGTCGCATTTTTTCCCTGCTGTAATTAGTTCGTGTGCTTTGAATGGAACTATATTTTCCGCAATTATTTCTTCCCTCACTGGGTTCTGTGACCGGGGAAACAAAACTTGGAACACTTCCTCTAATCTTGGTTTCCATTAATGCAGATAATCTACGTCCCAGTCTTCCTGTTATGACCGTAAAGGCTTGATCCCAAGGGTCTTGATTTCCGGTCTTGAATAAATCTCGCCAGCTTTTCTCTTTCGTCCTCTTCATCTCCAGTCTATATTCTACTCGACACCTTACGTACCTCAAATGTGCCTCTATACTCCATTCGGCATCATACCTTCATCTTGCCCTTTGATGTAGTCTTTGCTGCCCTGAGAACTTTTTAGGAAGAGTTTATAATCCCTCTGTCCACCAGTACACATGTTTGTTGGGTGGGCAACACACCCTCACCTTGGCTTCTATGCATTTTTCCATCACTATTTGTACCAATTCTATCGGTTCTGTCACCTCGACTATTCTATTCGGATAGTCTCCGCAAATCTTGCGCAACCTGATCTAGACCTGATCATCCTTGGCAATGAAATGTTGCCAGTCAGAAGCACTACCTCATATGTAATAAAGAAATGGTCGAAAGAAGATCCTCCTCCAAAATCTGTCAGTTGGTATATCTCAATACACACTCTTCGTTTACGAATGCAAGATCGATTGAAGATTGCGATTCACTCCGTATAAAGGTTGCTCCTTGTTGATTAATACACTCCAATTTTAGTTCCTGAACCATTTCACTGAAATGTGTTCTTCTAATGCTACGCATGTTAACTGCGAATTCAGGGGACTTTGCATTGTGTTAGTGTCCCCAGCCACTTACACACTCTTGCCTCTTCTTCTTTGGATCTCCTCTCCAAGTTCGTTTAGGAAACGGGTGAATGTCTTCTCTATGCCTTGATCGGGTGACTGATAACAAGAGAACACCACAACGTCCTCAATATCGGCCCAGACGAAACCACTGCCTCTAACCCTTCTTACCGCTGAATTCCCGACACGTGGGAATCCAATCGCTGCCATCGAGATTTCATCAACTATCCAATTATCTCCCATAATTGACGCTTTGTTGGGCTCCGAAAACAAGATGATATCAATATTATTCCTCCTCGCTGTTTCTTTGTGACGTCCATTGATCGTCTACTACAATTATTATTCATTTGCATTACTTTCATTATGAATCCCTACAATTCACAGCTTCATGGCCCTCCTTACCACATAAACAACATGCTGTTGGATCCTCACAATGGGCATGCCAATGGCCCGACTTGCCACAATTGAAACATAACTTGGTTCTCTCCACACCCTGCAGCCGACAGACACATGTCCTAGACTCCAACATCTATAAAATCTCTCGATGGGTTCTCTTATCGACGCACGACAATGGACTCATCCCACTCGCACTCTTTGGTCAGTTAGTTTCTTAGCTGACCTGTAGGTTATTATAATAATGATATTTTTGGTTTCACCAAACGCTTGTCGAACAGATGCAATCTTAAAATCGTGTTCGCCTCCCATGACTTGTGCTACCGCATCCTACACTTCCTGTTCCTCGTATCAATGTCTACATCTTTCAGGTGGACTACCGTCCTCTGGTTTTTCTTCGACATCAAATCAATTTTAAGGTCTGCCGCTTTATTTCGGAGTACGGTTCTGAACTCCTACATTTTTTCTGCGCCCTTGACTCTTATTCGTAGCTCATCGTTAATACTTTTGTGCAAAGACCCACAACTACTTTTGTGCTTCTCCCACTTCTTTTTCTCTATTTACAGTTTGCTTCAGTGCCTTAAGCAAATCTGCGTATGTTTTACCCGCTGCCGTGACTACAGCGGTTCTGCTGTTGAAAACCACCGGCGTCATTCTCTTGATACCTGGATGCAATTGTTTCTGTTGTTTGGCGTCTATCTCTGAGGTTGTCACCTTCACCTACCCGTCTTCATTTCTGTATAAATACAATAACATCTTCTTAATTTATGCACCCATCTTCTCACCAGGGAGAATAAATACTGACTCTGGTGAACCCTCCTTAATTTTTGTCAGTGATTTCAATAACAAATTCACCGACTTGACCTCGCCTTCAACCGAATCATAATAAGTCGTGTATTAACATCTCTGAACGAACTCAATGTTCCCACTCATCATTGTTGATACTTGTATCGTTATATCACCCAGCTTAATATCTACTCTTCTTTGTCTGTCTCCACCCAATTGCCTGCCTGCTAAGTCACGAATATAGCAAATGTCCTCTACTTATTTTTAAAATATAATTATATTTTATTATTATTGTTATATTATCGATATATAAATAATAAAAAATATCCTCTACTTACTATTTTATCCCCTACTTAGCACCAGTGAAATCTACCTCCCCCTTCCGGCGTGTCGAAAGGGATTTTGTATTATAAATCCCTTCCGGCGTGTCAAAAGGGATTTTGTATTATAAATCCCTTCCGGCGTGTCAAAAGGGATTTTGTATTATAAATCGGTGTACCATTTTTATTTAATACGTTATTAGATTTTAATTCATTTACCACAAAACCTGCCAATAATCATTCTCTTTCCACTTTTGAACGCTTTTCTTTAGTACACTCTTCTTTCACTAATTTTCACTTCCTGTTTATAGTATTTCTTAATTGTTCCTTTAATTGTTTAATTGTTCCTTTTACTTTCTTCATCACTAGCATTCTTATACTTTCTACGTTTATCTATCAGCTGCAATATATCTTTTGATATCTAAGGTTTTCTACCGGTTCTCTTTGTTCCACCTAAGTTCACTTCTGCTGATTTAAGAATTTCCTTTTTAACATTCTCCCATTCTTCTTGTAAATGTATATTTCTTCTTCTATACATTCTTTCTGTATTTTCTACTTTATCTTTTTTACTCAGACCTCTTGCGATGTCCTACTCATAAATCTTCTTTACCTCCTCTTTCTCAAGTTCTCTAAATTCCACCGATTCATCTGACACCTTTTCTTCAGGTTTTTAAACCCCAATCTATATTTCATTATCACTAAATTATGTCACTATCAATGTCTGCTCCTGGATATGCTTTGCAGTCGACGAATTGATTTCAAAATCTTTATTAAACCATGATATAATCTATCTGACATGAGCACCTGGCTTTTTCCATATGTATATTCTTCTATTATGGTTTTTAAACTAGTGTTGGCAATTACTTAATTGTACTCTGTGAATTCTCTCTTTCATTTCTTTTTGCCCAGCTCGTACTCACCCGTAATATTTCCTTCCTTGCCTTTTCCAATGCTTGTATTCCAATCTCCAACCATTATTACATTTTCATCCCCTTTTATGTGTTTAATTGCTTCGCCAATTTTTTCGTATACACACTCTACCCCATCATCATCATGGCATCATGGGAACTAGTAGGCATATGGACAGTCGTTAACAATCGTCGGCTTAGGTTTTGATTTTATCCTTATTACAATGATTCTATCGCTAAGCTTTTTGAAATACTCTGCTCTTTTCACTTTCTTCTTGTTCTTTATGAAACCTACTCCTATCTGACCTTTATTAGATGCTGAGTTAGTTATTCTAAAATCACTAGACCAAAAGTCGCTTTCCTCTTCTTACCAAACCTCACTAATTCCTACTACATCTACATTTAACCTATCCATTTCCCTTTTTAAATTTTCTAATTTACCAACTTTGTTTAGACTTCTAACATTCCATGCTCCGACTCGTAGAATGTTATTTTTTTAATTTTTTGGTGATCCCTTCCTTAGTAGTTCCCACCCGGAGATCCAAACGGGGTAGTAGTTTACCTCCGGAATATTTTACCAAGGAAGGAGCCTCCATCTTTGTTACATGAAAATGCAGAAAGCTACATTTACTTGGAAAAAAGTTGCCGAAGTTTTCCATTCCTTTCGGCTTCGCAGTACTTAGAAAATTGAGTGATGTTAATATTCCGTTTAAGTCGTTCTGACCTACGCCGTTAGCAACAACTGAAAGGGCAGATTCTGCTGCGAAAGAAGCGTGTATTCAGCCTCCTTTCGCCACCTGAGTTACTACCTTTGATTTTATCAATCATATAAAACAATCACTGCGAGCAAGGTGGCAAAGTGGCTGGACGGCTGCCGTCGATAATAAACTTTGACAGATTAAAGATTCAGTGTTGCCGTGGGGCTCCTCTTGCAGGAACTCCGTTGTGAGGAAGTGGTCCTCTGCCGGTTACGTTTGGGGCATACGAGGATCACACACGAATATCTAATGTCAGGAGAAGACCCACCCCTGTGCACACGATGCAACTGCCGCATGACTGTGCACCACATTCTTGTGGACTGCATATGTTATGCGGCGTTGCGTCGTCAGTTTAATATACCCAGCAGCATTCGTGATATCTTGTGCAATGATGGCAGGATTTTGGAACGGATTGTTTCTCTTTTTACATAGTACTGGGTTACTGCAAAGGATTTAATATACTCATATATGTTTTTCTGTAAAGAGAGTTTTTTTAATAATTTTAACCTTTATTTTCGATTTGATTTTTTAGTTCTATGTGTTTAATTTTACTATCCCCGGGTAGGAGATTTTTGCACAACTCATCGGAGTTGGGTGAGTTTTTATACTTTCTTTATTCTATTATTTTAACTTTTATATTTTATCAACTTTGTCTGTGATATTAGTTTTGGGTTTTATTTTACCTTCTTGGCTTGTTTTAATAAATTTTTATTATATGGTTAATATTAAATTTACACCTTGTGTGGTTTATTATTTTGGAGTTATTTTACCCTTTTAATAATAACTACCGGGCGATGATAATGCCAGTGATTTTCGCCCACAAAAAAAAAAAAAAAAAAAACTGAAAGAGCTGCTGCTGTCTTTGAGGAATAATTCCTTATAGTGGCTCTAACAGATACCTTTCCGATATGGTTGCACCTTCGGTCCAGCTACTCTGTATCACTGAGCATTCAAGCCCCTTCACCATCGGCAAGGTATCATGATTCATAGAGAGAGAATATAATGTGTATTATAATAATATTGCAGTAAAATCTCGATTATAGGAACCAAATGAGGGGAAACCGGTACAGTTACTGAAAAGTTCCGATATTCTAGGAATTTTTAAAACCTAAAATAAAGTTCTATACTGGTCAGAAAATCTCGGAAAGAAGCTATTTTTAAAGCAATATTGTTTTAGAAAAATGGATAGCAAGGAGGAATGAATTATTTATACCCGAAATATAGTTGGCCTATCGAGTATATAGTAATGCCGTACATTTAGTAGTGTGTACGGATACAGAAGCCTTTTGCTGCAAAAAAAAAAACGATCAAATATTCTCTATTTTATACTTACCATAAGAGACGCCAAAGAGGAGTTGCAAATAAGAAATAATGGTACTGTACATAATTTCATAAATCTAAGTAACTATTTATTAATAAACATAAATAAAAAAATTCTCTCTTTAAGATAGTAAAACCCAAAAAAATTCTATTTGTCAACAATTTCAAGTAGTTAAGAAGAAATAAAAAAGTTAAATATTGTTCAGAACTTTGCGTGTTAAAACAAAAAAAAAATTTAATGAATCAATAGATAGTTTTTATATTTTACTAATCGCTGTCGTCCATCATTGGAAACAACACCATTTCTAGATCATCACATCCATGTTTTTTATTATTAGTACTTCCCGAAGAGGTAGATGCATCATCATCTACCAGCCCTTTACTTGAAGTAGAATTTTGGTGAAGTCCCTAATTTTTTTCTGTTTCACTGCCTTTTTTTTTGTTTTTCTATAACAACAGAACGAAACAAATCTAAAATGGTCATATTAATAATAACAGTTTTGCCCAAAGGAGGTTTTCCCATGGCCGCCCTCCATTCTGCTCGATTCTGTCCCATCCGTTTCATTTTATAATAAATACTTCCCTTTTTATATTGTCTATCATTTTTATTCGTCTCCGACCTTTTGTTTTCCTCCCTGTTACAAATCCTTTCAATGCTGCCACCAACGGGCAGTCACGTTACAGCCAGTGTCTCAACCAACTGCATTTTCTTCTTTTTATAATTTCAGAAATCGCCCTTTCCTCTCCTACTCTATGAAGCACCTCCTTATTCCGAACTCTCTCCGTCCAGCTGATTTTTTCCATTCTCCTCCAAACCCACATTTCAAAGGCCTCTAATCTTCTCTCCTCTCCCTTCCTAATAGGTCATGTGTCTGTTCCATAAAGGTCCACACTCCACACAAAACATTTTGCAAGTTTTTCCTTTTGTCACAGATCTAGTTTGCTACATAGCACTCTTCTCATTTTGCTTTCCCAGGTAGTTGAAGAATGCCACTTGCTCAACTTTATTTCCCCTAATCCTAATCGTTGCCCTTTTGGTTGATTTGCTAATTATCATGCTTTTTGTCTTCTTTGTATTTATCTTCGTCCCATACTCCTCGAAGGTTTGATTTATTCTTCTCAACATTTCATTCATCATATACTCACTCTCTGCCAACACTGCCATGTCATCAGCGAACCTAATGCACTCTATCCTCCTTCCTCCAATATTTACACCCTTATTACCAGACTCTTTTCAGTTATTGCTTCTAGGTAACAGTTGAACAGAGTCGGTGACATGCAAGATCCCTGCTGCATCCCGCTCCCAAGTCTGCTTTCCTCCGATAACACATTTCCAATCTTTATTTTTACCTTCTGTGACTAGTACAGATTTCTTTGGAGATGGGAATCTCCTTTCCCTCCAAGCGACTCCTTTTTCCTTTAAGATTGTCAGCAATTTATCCCATTCCACCTTGTCAAATGCCTTCTTCAGATCTATGAAGACCAGATATAAATCTCTTTGTTTTTCAATATATCTTTCTCCGATCACTCTTATCAGTCCTATTTCATTTCCTGTTCCCTTCCCCCTTCTAAACCCAAACTGCTCTACTCCAATTGATCTCTCTAGTCTTCCATAAATTTATAAAGTTTCTCATTCAAAACTCTTAGTAATATCTTAGCTGCATGCGATATAAAGCTAATAGTCTTGTATTCCTCACATTTCAATGTATTACTCTTCTTTTCGATTGGGACCATAATAGTAGTCACGAAATCTTCTAAAAGTGGTCATACTATTTGTAAAATTAATTATCATTTGATTTCATGCTAAAATCAAGAATGTCGTCGACCCAATCTTTAACATTTGACATTTTCTGTAAATTTTCTTCCTTATCACTTTCATCGCTCTCAGTGTCACAATCTTTTTTATTTTCCTGAATTGCTATCACTTCATCTGCTATCTCCTTTTTGCTAAGCACTTGCATTCCGGATCACCTTCGTCAAGCCATTCTCTCACATCATCTTCAGTCACATTCTTCTCCCGAGCTTCTTTTAAAATCCCATAGAAATCTTCCAATTCTAGTTGTTGAAAATCTGTCTCCGTTTCTATATTGGCAAACAGTTTTTTCCAAGCATTCTGAAGAGTTCTAATTTTTACAGACTTCCAGGCATCTAAAGAGATATAAACTGCAGATTTTATGTTGTAAAAATAAATGTTTTGCAGTGTCTGCTCCCCGTGAATGTCATTAATAATTTTATCACCATCTTCTTCCAAAATAACCAACACCTCATCTTAGTATTTCTTTCGGTATGCCCGTTTTGTTGCCTCTATCACTGCCTGATTCACTGGCTGGATAAGAGAACTTCTATTAGGCAGCAAGTATAGACACTTAATCTTCCCATCACGACTTTCTAATGGGTCCGGCTAAGGTGGGAAATTATCCAGTAGGAGTAATGTTTTTATGTCTTCTTTAGTAACTTTCAAATCTTCTGTTTGAAATCTATACACTTAGGGTACAAACCTTTCATGAAACCAAGATGAAAAAACCTTTGTGTAAACCATGTGTATGTGATGTGTAGTATGAGCATTTTATTAAAAAAATAAGATATTTCAGTTTTCGTGGTTTTTCCGATTTTCCAACAGTCGCTTGTATTAGTCGGTGGCACCCGCCGAATTCGCACACAAAAGAACAGAGAGCTTTTGCTTCGATTTTTTTATGATCAGGTGTGAGTTTTTCATTTTTAAAAGCCTCAGTGTTTTCGGAAAGATTTTTCCAGAATAATAGTGTCTCGACACCATTGTATATTTGTGATTCCTTGTACCCTTCCTTGATAATTATTTGACATAGAGCTTCGCTTTCTTCGTCAACACTTGAGGCTTCGCCAACTAATTTAACATTGCTAATTTCGGAAAAGCCACACCATCCGTCACTCGCCTTAAAATGTTCTATTGATAAGTTTTCCGTAAGCATCTCAGCAGCAGGCTTTAGTTCAGTACCCTTCTCTCTTTCTTTTTCTGTTTAGCCTCTGTAACCACCGTAAGGTATTAACTTCAGAAGATGATATGTATTAATGTAAATGCATTGTAGTTTTGTACAGTCTCAGGTCGACCATTTCTTAAATGTGTGGTTAATTGAAACCCAACCATCAAAGAACAGCGGTATCACGATCTAGTATTCAAATCTGTATAAAACTAACTGCCTTTATTAGGATTTGAACCTTAGAACTCTCGACTTCGAAATCAGCTGATTTGCGACGACGAGTTCACCACTAGACAAACCCAGTGAGTTAGTTCAGTATCCCGAAATGGAACTACTGCACACCTGCTGTAGGTACCAATTACAATCGGCGTCTTCTAGATTCATATTTCCAGCAGTTTTTAAAGTTTTACGGGTTTCGAGAGTTTTTTTTTTTTGATTTCGCGAATCCATTTTTAGGAAAACAGCTTTTATTTTTTTCCTGCTAGATTTTATATCTGAAATGATATTTTGCTATCCCATATTCAGTCATTATACTTTTAAACGATGTCCCACGATCTAGGCTTTCAATAATTTTATATTTTTCAGCTAAAATAAGGATGACACGCTTCCTCTTTTTTTTCACACATTTTAAATAAAAAAAATGAAACACAACTTAATAAAATACAATCTTGAGTATTGAAAATTTGTTCTTTATCACAGTAAAGAACAAATTTCCATTAGTAAAATAGTTCGCAGTACAGTTGTTCTCACTGAAATAGTAAACAAATAAAAATGTCATTTTAAATTAAAAAATTCCGGGCGATGATAACGCTAAGGCATTTTTCGTCCCCAAACACAAAAAAAAATTTCATTTAGTCAGCATATGCGACTCCCTCGCAGCCCCGAGAACGGGGCGCATTTCTCCCTTCAAATAACTAGGGCTCCGTTAGGGAGCCCAGGGACTTCAGGGATTGCACTGAAGGGGAATCACGCCAGGATTACTAGGCTCAAAAGCTTAGTCTCTCACGGTCAGAACCAGTAAATAAATTTCACGCTGGTCCATACGGATAGGAACGCAAATTACCAAATCCGCGATTTGTAGGGAGAAATATTGAAACTCCTGCCATTCTTGCGTTCCGTTTATAAAAACTGAGAATTTTTTGTATAGTTTTATTTAAATCATTCGCTTGCGTTTAGAATATTTTCGAAGTACAAACGTACAGCAGAATTTAAGAATCGGTACAGGTGTGTATTGTGAAATTAGGTATCATGATGATATTATCTTATGGTGGCATGACATGTTGAAAGGTACTTTTTTTGATAAGCTACTGGCGTACTTGCTGGTATTTCTCATAGCTAGTGTCTTAAGTTAAAACGTGAGGAGGTGGAGGTGGCTGTGAGTGGCAGGCTTAAGAACAAAAGAAAAGAAGAATGATAAAGCGGCTCGCCAACACAGACTGTGGGAGTCCGGCCGACCGAGCCAAGCTGAGATGTAGCAGCGAAACATCCCGAGGAAAGAAAGTCCCCACTCTTCACCTCACCAAACACCCATTATCCTTTCCTAAAATTTACAATTTTGTACCAGTCAGCGCACATGTGACTCCCTCCGGAGAAGGGAGCACATTGCTTCTTTCAAACACTAGGGCTCTGAAAGACGTATTCCTGTTAGGCCGGCAGGCACTAGCACCGAAAGAATAAGGGGACGGTCTGAAGTGGAATTACGCCGGGAGAACGAAGCTCATATGCGCCTAGTCTCCCATGATCAGCTTCGGGTTAATAATTTCTCACCGGTCTGAAGGAACTCAAATAACAATTCCGTCCATAAATAAAACAAAAAATCTATATAATAACATGCCCGATAAGTAAAAGACACAGTAGCAAGTGACATTCGTCCAGGTTCTACGATTAGTAGGGAATAATAAACTCTCCTTCAATTTTTGTGTTCCGTTTCGTGACTGTGAGTGGTGGGGAAATAAGAGTCAGCATGGTGGATTGACGCAGATACGTTTGGTTTGGAATGAAACTGAACGAAATCTTTGTATTTTTTTGTAGCGGTTATTGTTTTCTACTAACGATTAATTTGTAATTCAATGCAAAAACATTTTATTCGATCCACTAATATTGTTAGTGTGTTAGTCTACTAATTTTCAAGATCAGCCGACTAATATTAGTGTGTTGAATTAGTCGACTTTAATAATCGATTAATCCGACTAATTTTAGTCGAACTATTCCCATGACTAGTCAGTGAGTTGTTTACAGTTTTGGAAGTAGAAAATTGAGTTTGTGTTAATAGTGCGTTTTTTTTTTACTATATCAGTTTTGTAAGTATTTTATTGTCACGATTTATTAAACCTCTAATTAGCTGCCGTTTATTGTACTAGTTAATTGTACGTGCACCATTGATTTTATAATGGAAAATTAGGGTTCATTTCTTTCGATAAGTATTCATCTGTTTTCTCTGTTGAACAATTTTAGAAAAGCTATATTAACATTATAAGTTACAATGAATTTTGAAAACCGCTCATATCTGGTTGATGGCAATCATACCAAATTCTTGACGTCAGTAGTATGGCAAGCAGATTTTTAAATTTGTTATAATTTACACAATATATTCTAATTTTGGCAACCTCGTAGGAGCGTGTTGAAAAAATAAAATTTCTAAAAAAAATAAAATAATCTTTCTAAAATAAAGTTGTATTTTAAGAAACTTATTAGATTTTTTGAAGTATAAAATTTTGTTTAAAAAGAATTTATTGGTTAAAACACAAAAACATATATTAAACATTAACATTGTGCATAAAAATTATTTTATAAAAAAGAATGTTGCATTCAAACTTCTAATGTAACAGGAAGTTAATAAATAATTTTTTTGTTTGTTTTGATACTTGAGACTTAAGGAAAGCATAAGATCTAAATGTCAGGGCATATTTGGACAACAGTGACCTATGCAATGTCACTGCTTGTGCCTTGTCAGTATTCTAGTCAATTAGCAATCAGTTTTGTGAGTTATTGTGACTTGTCAGATGCTAATCTGTTCTGTGGAGAAAGATTAGGTGTAAGGCTAAGATTTAGAGTCAAAGTTAGATGTAGAATAGAAGTTAGTTTTATAGAGAAAGGAATAAACTATAAACTAACCATAATAGTCAGAATCTGACTTGGAGTCAGCCTTTCCATGAAGATGACTAATGACGCTCATTGGTAGGTGATTGTCACACATAATTTTATAAATTATCTTCTGATTTCTTATATATAAGTAATAAATATAATTAAATAACTGATGAGTTGATTACAAAAACTAAAACTTGACATAGATGGCAGATCTTTCATCAATCAAAAGGTTTCACTAATTGAAGCTTTTGATGACTTACCAAGATTTTTGGTTCTCTATTGGCCAGTCCTGTTAACAGTGCTACTTCAGACATCCCAGGTAGAACTGCTGTTAATCTATTTGTTACTGTATCTGTAAACTTTCAGAAGTAATATTTTGTATCGATAAGTATTTGAAATTATCAGTAAATCTATAATTTTTTTATTGGCAGTTAATTTTATTTATAATGCTTATATGGATTAAATTTATGGCTTTTTTTTAGATAATGAATGCATCAGGTCAAGAGTCACGTGTAGGTGAAAGTACATCACATGCTGCCATTAAAGTAGAAGAGGAAACAGAATACTCGTTTCTACCAGTTGTCCAAACAGAAGGTGGCCTGACATCTAAAGGTGTAAGTTTTTTAATATTTGGTTGTTCATAAAAATTTTATTTTGTAGTGAAGTTTCATATATTAATAGACTTCAAAAAAAATAAACAAAATAAATTCTTTTGACTAATAAAATCTTTAAACTTTGACTTTGATACCAAGTTGACTGTGAACTACCACATATTAACTTTTAATTTGGTATGGATTTAAAAATGTTAAAATTTAAATAAGAATGTTTTTATTTTGTAAATTGGTAGATTATATGTGTCTACTTATTTTGGTTGAAATCTTGTGTAAATTCCATACCCAGACATGTCTTCCCTTTATATCCGAAAATAGTTCATGACAAAACCAAAAATGATGTAGTAATGTGTAAATTGGTATTGAGTAGAATTGAATCTGAACAGTCTGGCATAGGAAGACCAATTGGCTGGGAAAAGTTTTATTAGATAAGAGATATAAATGATCAGGATGGTATAAGAGACCTCCATCTAGACAGATAACCATATCATATGATGTTAACATGTAATTTAATTGCTCTCTGAATTTAATAAATCTTTAAAATTTATCATCCATGCACTTTCTGAAATGTCAAGTTGCTAAAGGCTTATGTCAGAATTTGTTCCTTCATATCTGGGTTTAGGACATATAAGTCAAGTCAGGAAGTCTTGATAAATAAATATATACACAATAATAATAAATAAATAAAACAATTTTCACTAACAGCAGTGATAATGTAGTGATTATTGTTGCTGATGAAATATTCATATATACTGAAAAAAGTATAAAAATTACCAATTTCTATGGAGAATATACAGCATGCATAAACATAGATCGCTTGGGAATGCTATGATTTTTCATAGCATAGTTGAGTATATTTTAAAAGTTTTGGGGCCATATTTTACAAATGAAAAAATAATGATGTTTCTATATTAAATTTTACCATGATATCTAATTTTATATTTTGGTCAATTAACCTAATTCATTGAAATTATTAGTAGAATCTCAAAATTTGGATGAAATGACAAATTTCATCCTTTTAACATTTTAAGAAAAATGGCAGAAAACAGTAGCAGAGATTTTCCTAAGTTAATCTAAGTTTATTAATTGAGATACATTGTAACGCTACAAACATTTATGAGCAATATTTTTTGTTTTGTGTTGCAGTCAGCTGATATTTCACACTCAGTTCTACCAGAAAGTTATCCACTTCATTTAGGAAACAGTAATCCATTAAATGATACTCACGTTGATAATGTATCAATTAAATTTGAGTTTGTTAATGTAAAACATGAACATGTGGTAAGATATATGGTTTTACAATAATTTTTTCTGTATTGCTTTTGTATTTACTGACTATGTAATTTTTTCAAGAGGTGGCATTAATGTTTCCCAAAATAATCATCATTGGAGTTTTGAAAATATTCATGACAGTAGGAAGTAGTTTCCAACCCAGGTTTTATGATAACTTATGATGAACTTATTGACATTCATACAATTGGACAATTTATTTTTGAAGATCGTCTTATGGAAAATGTGCACTTAAACTTTAAAAATAATCTGGAACCTGTTTTGAAAGATATTTCACTGCTAAAAATCAACTACTATTGAAAAAAGAGATGAATTTTTTTAATATGTGGGTTTCCTTCTCATATTTTTCAAGAGGTTAGGAATTATTTAAATGTAAGATTTACAAACAACTGGATTGAACAAGGCTGACTGAATTGTTCTCACTAGGTCACTTAAACTACCCCAATGGACTAATATCTATGTGAAATCTTCAGTAAAATTTTATTAGTAAACTAAGTTCTTTAAACCTCAGGCAGCATTCTCTCTGTTTTTTTAATTTATGTTAAATGTGCACAGAAACAATATAGGTGTAAAAAAAAATGCATCCAGAAGATGTACATGACAGATGAGCTGAATAGGAATAAACATGTCCACAATGATGTGGGAATAGTTATACTTTCTGTACAATCCTCATGTATGCAGAAATTTTGTAGCTGTAAGAATTATATTGGAAACATTATTGCGATAAAGTAAAGAAAATAGACAAAAATTACACATGTTAGGAATATAAGAATATATGATGGCGATATAATTGCAACTTTTAAAATTTCTTTGAAGCATAACAGTAAAGATGATATTACAGAAACAGTAATTTCAGTTACTAGTGTAGTAAAGTTCATATTGTTGGTATGTTTTTCCACAACCATCACTTATTTTTATCCCTCTTTTCTATAGCCAAATTATAAATATAGGTAAATGTACAAGACACAGTATATTAGTAAGTAAATCAGTACATATATCTAATTGAAAAAATAAATTCAAAAACTGTTTGAGTAGATTAAGTATGGGTATGGCAATAAATTTTGATGAATACAAAAATACTGTATCTGCATATAGGATTGAGTGAAAAAAACCCAGTTTGTGCTGTTGTCATGCTGTTTTTTTGTGTGTCATCTAAAGTTTCAGTAGCTATGAACACTTGGTCTATGAACCAATTTTTTTTGCCATTAGACCTGTATGAAATTAAGTCAATAATTTAGAGTTAATGAAACCTTCACTGTGAATTCAGTATTTTTCCGGTAGGTAAAATTCCTTACAATTGACCACAGATTTTAATCCAGTGTGTTTTCAGTGTCTGTTAAAATACAAAGAGAAATGTAATGACTTCAGAAAATTAGTTGTAGACTTTTATGCATGGATTTAAATTTTCATCGATAGAGAGTATAGGTTGTACAGAAATCTGCTAAATAATTTTCTTTAAGAATAAATTTTACAACTTTTTCCAACAGTTGTAGCTTGAAAATCTTGTGTTAAGTAATTTAATTGTGTTGGATGAGGTTCATTTTCTATTATCTGGTCTTAGTAATAAACTTACTATGTCCTTAGCACACAGTGTTAGATCAGGATGTGTTAAAATTTATTTCTGCAGGTGTTCTAAATTTCATTTACAATATTTTCTATAAAAAAATATTAGTTAACATAGTATTTAATAGTAATTTTGAGTATTGAGTGTAATATTTATTATTATTTTTTTTTAATACAAAATTGTTATTAAATAAACTTATTGTAATAAGTAACTTCATAAAATTAACAGTAAAAATGAAATTGCCAAAATTCAAACTATTTGTTTTCCCCCTCAGAGAGCTTACCTAAAAGGGTAGTTGAATAGGTTCTACAGCAGGTTGCACTATCACTAAAGGAAGTTTTGATTTAGGTGGGGATAGCTATACAGAAGATTATAGTCTATAAGGTCAACCCATTGGAGTAAGTCAATACTCTTCATTATTTGTAACTTATTTCTAGGAAAGATTTTCATCTGAGGAAACAGGGAATCAAATTGTAAAATTTTGATGTATAAGGTATTGATTTAGACTTTTTTTTAAATATTTTCTTTTGATTTTTTTCCAGGATCCTGCGGAAATAGCTGAGTTTAATAAAGAAAGTGTGGAGGGTGATGAACTTTATAAGAAAAATGACAATGTTAGTAGTAATAGATTTATAGATGATGTTATATTGCAATCAGACAATTGTACTAGCAATCATTCTTATAGAAGTGAAGATCTGATTGTGCTACAAAATAATGCAAATTTTGGTGATGGTGAAAAATGCAAATCTACATATTTTCTAAAAGCAGACAAGTGTAAACGAACTTTATCAAACCATGTTAATGTTGATAAAAATGAGAAAAGTTATATATGTACAGTTTGTCAAAAATCTTTCAGTTGTAGCCGAAATTTGAAGATACATCTTGCTAGTCATATTGGGGGAAAAAAGTTTGCTTGTACTCTTTGTCCAAAGTCTTTTAATCAGAATTGTCATTTGAAGGCACATCTTGCTGTTCATGCTAATGAGAAAAAATTTAAATGTAATGTTTGTCAAAAGTCTTTCAATCAGAGTTTTAATTTGCTGACACATCTCTCCATTCATACTGGAGAAAAAAAGTTTGCTTGTAATTTTTGTCAAAAATCTTTTAATCACAGTTCTAGTTTAAAAAGACATCTTACTATTCATACTGGTGAAAGAAAGTACGTCTGTAATTTTTGTCAGAAGGCTTTTAGCCATAGTTCTAATTTAACAAAACATCTTCCTGTTCATACTGGTGAAAAGAAATTTGTGTGTAATGTTTGTCAAAAGGCCTTTAGGTACAGTTCTGCTTTGAAAATTCACCTTAGGATTCATACTGGGGAGAAAGAATATGTGTGTAGTTTTTGCCAAAAGTGTTTTAATCATAGTTCTAATTTAAAGACGCACCTTTTTACTCATAGAGGTGAGAAAAGGTTTACATGTAAATTTTGTAAAAAATCTTATAATAAGAAAGGTTATTTCATTAGGCACGTACATGCTCATGGAAATGGCTGTTCAGTTTAAGTATCTACTTAAGGTATAAGGTACTTAAATCTCTAACAGTAATATTTATCACATTCACTGATAGTCTCTGTTGGTGTATATTCTATTCATCGGCAAACTGTAGTTTGTATCATTTATAACGAAAATGCTTTCAAGTAACTACTTGAAAGCATTTCTTGATTTATTACAAGAAAATGTTACAGCAGAATTTTACTAAATCTGTTTGGACAGGATGAGGTCATTAATTAAGCAGGATGTTGGTTAAGAAGATGTATGTATCTGAAAATTCTGATCAAGGAATTGCTAGAACTGCACGTTTCATTTCATTATAACATTAGTAATAAAAATTATGGAAAAAGAAAACATTTTTGATGTATCAAAAATTTAAAAAAATAATTGGCTAATTTTTGTTACAAGTAGAATACAGTTTTTATAAAAACCTACTACCAAAAATGTTACAGCAGAATTTTACTAAATCTGTTTGGACAGGATGAGGTCATTAATTAAGCAGGATGTTGGTTAAGAAGATGTATGTATCTGAAAATTCTGATCAAGGAATTGCTAGAACTGCACGTTTCATTTCATTATAACATTAGTAATAAAAATTATGGAAAAAGAAAACATTTTTGATGTATCAAAAATTTAAAAAAATAATTGGCTAATTTTTGTTACAAGTAGAATACAGTTTTTATAAAAACCTACTACCATTGAATATATGCTGCATACATTTTATGAACAATTTCAAAAAATTATAAATTTTAAGAAAATATTATTTTCTCTTATTTGCCTTTTTTTCTTCATTTAGCAACTGCATAATTCTTGTTAAATTAATCTTGTTAAATCTTAATAAATCTTGTTAAATTAACGATATCAAGAGGTGTTTATTTCTATAGTATCTTTACCATTCATATCAGAAATATTTCTTGCCTTCTAATAAAAATATTATAATTTTTAACATGTTGTAATTTTCATTAGCATTTATTTTGTTTTCAACTTCAATCAATCTACTAGTAGTGGGATAAACAATGCTTTCAAGTTGATCCTCAGAAAGGATTCATAAAATAGAATCGTTCGTCCGATTCAACGATCCTTTTCCTTGTCCCCTACCATCAGTGCAGTAATCTACTACTCACTAGCAGTGCAGTACTGTAAACTCTAATGTGCATGCATTAGAGTTTACAGTACTTCACCCATGTTTAGTTGTTCATCTCTTTCCATACTTCTCGACCCAGCTGATTCATACCTACTGATTGTCTTTACAATTGTTAATTTAACATGCATGCACTTCCTTTCTCTGCACTTCAACTATGTTTGATTCTTCTCTTTACAACTCTTCAATTCCTTAACATAAACATACTTTTTCAGTTCAATATGATGTTTAGTAAAGTAGCCTAACACGTCTAATGCACATGTTCTGTTTTCTTCATGTAATGATTTTCCTTATTTCATCTCTTATTTGATTCCTTAATGAAAACAAGGATATACCAGCAAACATCATCACTAAAAAGAGAAGAGAAAATTTAAATTGTTACGCACACATTTTACATGACATCATTTTTCTTTTTCTTTTAATTTCATTCGGTCAGATTCTTTTAATGTTGTTGCACAACATTTAGTACTCTCGTCCTTTTAGCACATACTGTCATGCTCAAAATATATTTTACAAACTTATTCTTAGTAGATGGATAAAAGACAACAGTCAATTCTGTTTTCATGTTGCATAATCTTAGCGTGTTTTATTTAGTGTTGTTTTTTTTTATTTAGTTTGTTTATATTTTTTTATTTAAGCCTACACAGGTATGTAAAATTTTTTTATATCATCTTATCAGAAGCAGATTTTTTTCTAAATGATTTACTGGTATTCTATTTTTTTAAATCATTTATTTCTACATAAATGGTTATTTTATAAGCATTTTTATGAAAGAATATTTTGTTTTTAAAATTATAAATATGAGCTGCAGAAAAAGAAGTTGCATCTTGTTTTGCTTTTCAGAAGCAAACTCTGGAAAAGCCTTGTGTAATCAATATCATTGTTCAATATCCTATGCTGCTGAGATGACTAGTACTCTATCTTATCGTATTAAAATTAAATTCCCAGGAGTTGATATTTCTACACAAAAAAATCCTGGTCCTTCTTATATCATCCCTTTCAGAAATGCAAGACAATTTAAATCCTTCTACCTATGTTACAATTGAACTAAATGAATCACAGCAATTAGCCCCTCAATTAACAAACCTTGTTGAATTGCATAATCCTTCTTTTTCTGTGCATCCAGTAACATTTTTGTTTTTGAAATAAAAAACAACAGTTGTCCCTTACTTCCTTTGTTACAAAACCTGCTCCTCAAAGTAAAATCTGAGTGTTATATATTCAACTAATTAGGTTAATAACCAAAGAATATCAACCTGTTTCACTTGTTGAGGAAGAAGAATTCAAACTGTTTGTTCACATGTTAAACCCTGGGTATTTGCTTCCTTGTTGGAAAACAGTTATAACTAGTTTAATTCTACAATTATATGATAAAATTTTTTATGAGATTTGTCAGTCATTATATAAAATAGAAGCATATGCAATAACAACTGACAGTTGGACACCAATTTCAAATAATACTTATATGGTTACAACTGTCAATTTCATTGTTAATGACTGTAATTTAAAAACTCAGTTACTTACTTGTTTGGAAATTTGTAGTCAACATATGGCTGAAAACATTGCTATTGAATTGCAAGGTAAATTCAGTAAATGGGCTATTACTGATAAAATAGGAGCAATAGTTAGCGATAATGTAGCAAATTTAAATGCTACTATTCACAATTGTCAGCTATGCCATATTCCTTGCTTAGCTCTAATCATCATACAATTAATTGTATGATTAATCATCATACAATTTATTTAATTGACCAAGCGATATCAGAAATAAAAACAATTGTGGTAAAATCAAAGGCAATTGTTAATTTTTTAAACAAAGTTCTCATGCTGCCTCTAAACTGCAAAACATGCACTGACAAATGAATTTCAAAGAATTAAAATTAAAACAGGCAGTACCTATGAGGAAACAAATTTTTTCAAAAGTGGGACAGTTAATAACTGAAAAGTGATGTAGACTTACTTCAAAGAATTTTTAAAAAATATACATTTCTATATGTAAATAAGTAAAATATTGTAAAGTTTATTTGAAAAATATTAATTAGTTATTTATATTAATTAATTTTTTATTATTATTTTTCTTCTTTTTTTTTTTTGATAATATATCCAAAAAATTTAAAAACAAAATGTTTGTGTGTGGCTGTGTAAGTAACTGTGTGCATATTAGTAAAAACATCAAAGTAAATATAAAACATAACTACCGATGTAATAAGTGTTTTATTAAAAAAAAAAAACAAAAGGCAATGGAATGAACCTCAAAAATAAGGTACGGACAAGCTATATTATTTTAAATTATTGATTTTGTCATCTAATTATTTATTGTATTTCATGTATAATTATTGTATTTTGTCATGTATTAATTTGATATTGATGCCAGCTTAACTAATCACGCATCACTTAAAACCATAGGTCGGCTGGACTGTTTATGTTCATCCACACTACCCTACTGGTTTCTCTAAAATGAGATAATGTGTAAATAGTTGATTTATTAGGCACCCGCAATTCAGGAAAAGCTACCCTAAAGTCTTCCTGACATTTTAAGAATGACTGCGACTAAGGTAACTTTCAGCAATGAACACATGTTGAGCATGGGAGAAATGCACGTTTGTCCACTCACAGCTTACTTACTACTGTTATCAAAAAGGAGCAAAATTTCTTGGCTGTCGTGTGCTACTCTTCTACCACAAGGTCACCCGTTACCAACACACACATTGCCGCAGCCAAAAACTAAATTTCCCTGTGCAATATGTTTTTGAATTTAGGGTTGTGTATCTTTTGGCTCACTCTGTATGTGTTTTTTACAAAGTTAATTATCAGGTTTTCTAGAATTAAATTTTTTCTATACTTTTTCAATACCTTAAAACCTCTTAATGCATTGATTAACTGTACTTATGATAAATTGTATTACATTTGATCATAAGAACTGTTTGAATACAATAAATTGAATATGATTGACATTAATAAAATCAAATTTTACAAGGTATGTCGATTGTTTTCTGTGAATAAGTTTGTGAAGTGGTCTGAAAGTTGTCTACTGATGCTTTTTGTACATTTTGAAAATTAGTGTTTTCCTCTGTTGATGAACATGATACAGTTATTTTAATGTGTATAATTACAGAAAACAGTTTCATTTGTTATTTACAATTTTTAAACATAGTGTATTTAAAAATAAGTTAGTTTACATCAATCAGTTTAATTTTTTATACGTGTATTTGGATAAGTTGTTTTCAAATTTAATTTTATCCATTTGTATTTTTTTCTGTTTTACTTGTCAGTTTGTATTATATTGCTAACTTTTTATTATTGAAGATAGGAATTCAATTTTAAGAAAAGTTATGTTAAAAAATTGTTAAGGACTACTTGGAAAGTGAACTTTCATTTTCCAGATAACCTTCATTCATTTTCCATGTGTAGGTGCAAAGATGTGTATCTACATGTCTTTTTTTTTCGTTTTAAAATGTGTTCAAATTAATTTGTTTATTATTATAATTTTTTTTTTTAAATATAATTTGCTCTCATTTGACCAAATATCAGAAAATATGTGTTGTACGAAGATGTGAAAGTATGAATAGGATTTTATTTAATTTTATTTTATTTTAAGTTTCTAAATGGAATTTACATTTACGTTGTAGGTTCATTGGCTTTCTAACTTTGTTTATTAATTTATATTGAGTTATAAAATGTGAGTAGGGTTTTTTTTAATTGCATACATAAAATCCAACTACAGAGTTGTCGGCATGTCTATAATATAATGAAACAGTTTTAATGAATGATACTGTTATTTATGATTTGTGAAAAACCCCAAAAAATTGTTTTTTTATCAAACTCAAGAAGACATTATTCAGATGTGAAAAATGGAATAAATATTAAAAAAAACAAAATGACACATCTTATCCCACTTTTGTGGGTTAAGAATCAGAATTATCAACATAAGCCAGCATCACAACTGGTGTGTTGCTACTGTTAATTTCTTAACAACTTTTCCTTCCTGCGTTTTTGATGGTGTGTATAAAAATAACATCTTTTTTCCTTTGTTTGATCCCATTGTGACTGCTTCCAGGAAATGTTGCTGAGCTGGGAGGGGAGGTTATCCTCGATCGTTACTTTTCATCTCGTGATTCTAACCAATTCTCTAGATCACTTTGTCCAACTTGCATTGGAAGGGGCAGATACTTTTGTCAGGTGTTACTGGCTTTGCTAGCTGGTATAGTAAAGTGCATGAATCATGAAGCTTAGCACTGTGTCAACTGAACCTGCTGCAGATGATATTCTATTACCCATTTAGTGTAACATACTGTTTGCTACAGAACTGTCTATATATTCATACACTACACAAAATTGAGTGCCTAAGTAAGGTGAAAAGATAAAGATGCTACGATTTGCTGATGATATAGTAATTCTAGCCGAGAGTAAAAAGGATTTAGAAGAAACAATGAACGGCATAGATGAAGTCCTACGCAAGAACTATCGCATGAAAATAAACAAGAACAAAACAAAAGTAATGAAATGTAGTAGAAATAACAAAGATGGACCACTGAATGTGAAAATAGGAGGAGAAAAGATTATGGAGGTAGAAGAATTTTGTTATTTGGGAAGTAAAATTACTAAAGATGGACGAAGCAGGAGCGATATAAAATGCCGAATAGCACAAGCTAAACGAGCCTTCAGTAAGAAATATAATTTGTTTACATCAAAAATTAATTTAAATGGCAGGAAAAGATTTTTGAAAGTGTATGTTTGGAGTGTCGCTTTATATGGAAGTGAAACTTGGACAATCGGAATATCTGAGAAGAAAAGATTACAAGCTTTTGAAATGTGGTGCTATAGGAGAATGTTAAAAATCAGATGGGTGGATAAAGTGACAAATGAAGAGGTATTGCGGCAAATAGATGAAGAAAGAAGCATTTGGAAAAATATAGTTAAAAGAAGAGACAGACTTATAGGCCACATACTAAGGCATCCTGGAATAGTCGCTTTAATATTGGAAGGACAGGTAGAAGGGAAAAATTGTGTAGGCAGGCCACGTTTCGAGTATGTAAAACAAATTGTTGGGGATGTAGGATGTAGAGGGTATACTGAAATGAAACGACTAGCACTAGATAGGGAATCTTGGAGAGCTGCATCAAACCAGTCAAATGACTGAAGACAAAAAAAAAAAAAAAAAGTAAGAGAAGGGGCTGACCTACAAAAACAAAGTTTTGAGATAATTACTGTTTTATTAGATTATACAAAACACACAATAAAATTGAAATATCATTTTTTAATATTTAAATTAATTACATTTTAGTGTAACCAAGAAAATTAAAAGTAGAATAAAATGTTAAGTTTAATCATTAATAAAATTATATGAGTTTAAAAAAGAATAGAACATTAGAAAATCTTTATGGCAGTTATTAATAATGAAAAATATTACAGTTTTATAAAATGTTCAATGAGTTCTTTTCATTTTTAAGTACATAGTTCTGCTTTCTCTAATTGTTTTTAGTATCAACATCTTCATTCTTTTTCTTAGTAGCTGGTTTAAGTTTTAAATATAATTTGTGATGCACTGCTGGAATGTATGGCAGTATACTCAGTAAATCTGTGTTTTGAGTGATTAATATTCTTTCCTGATGGACACAGGGTCATTAGGTTTTCAATGCTTGTTTTAACACTTTTTTTGTAAGCAACACTTTACTTTTTTTGGATTTTTGGCTGTTGAAGTTGTTTTTTTGTAAATATGAACTTTTGTCCAGGACTAAATGTGAGTAAAAAAACTTAAGGAATATGAAATTTGGCCCCGTTAAAGCCCATCAGGGCTAGGAACGGGGGGGGGGGGGCGACTGGAACCATCACAAGGCGGGTGTCTTCCCCTGTGGGGTTGGGATGTCTTTCATTACTTTTATTGTTATTTCTCTAATCGGTACTTTTCTACCATCAACACTTGGTAAACTAAATTTCCTTCCCTACACTACATTCTTTGAGTGTTTTTAAATAATAGAAGTCTGCACATTCCTTGTCTACTACTGTAAGTGGGTTTTTGACCCAGGCAATTTTAACAATGTCTCCATTGTTTGGTAATATAATATAATCAGCTTTCTCAAGACTTTTTCTCTTATCATTTAAAAATCACTATCATTTGGCATGAATGTGTATCTAGGCATCCTGATCCCGTAGGGGGAGACACCCACCTTGTGACATTACTGGTTGTAACACCACCTCTTCCGTTCTGAGCCCTGAGGGGCTTTACCATCTAACTGATTACATCTCGCACTCATCAGCCAGGCCTCAATCGGGATGCCACCGATGTAAATGCCTCGGTAGACATTTGCATCAGTAAAATTCATATCAAATTTCACCTTCACGAAGGCCTCAAAGGACATCTTCACATCCAACCTAACATGATTCCCTCAAACTAACTAACCAAAAACGCAGAAGCGCGAACACTGCGCCTAGCCCAGATTATATAGCATCATTCGTGACTGTGAATGCCTCAGAAAATGAACGAGTTTAAAGTTAAATAAGTGCTACACTCATACCAATCAAAATTGTGTCTTACACAAGATAGAAATTCAGACCTACACCCAAGTAAGTAGACCAGTTTAGGTCACCTAATAAGAGAAACATAACCTCATTCCTGTCATGTAGGAGCCAGGGACAAACCCTGCAGCGCCTCCTGGTCTCATCATGGTGTCTTGCATGGTATTACCAAGTCACAATCAGCACTGCCACTAGCAGAGGGAAGCCACGTCCCCCCCCCTCCCAGTCTAATGGGTTACTATAACCCAACAGTGGGAGCCCCAAACTGAATTGCAAACAATACCAATATAACCATGGCAAAAAGCCAATGTGCCTACCTCCAACCAATCCACTGCCTAAGCTGGAACCCTAGCCACCCAGGATCTTACCATGATCGAGTACCTCGATTAAACTCCCTCTGCAGATTTACACACTGCAAGGCACAAAGAAAACCAGCCACTACTCCTCGCAAATCATCCAGTTAATTTGGAGATCCAGAAAGGAATGTATTCTCTCAAATTCCCTAACAGCTTGTGAACGTTAACCTTGTATTGGGGACAGACATAGAGGATGTGGTCCACTGTATCATCAGTCCCACAATCCAGGCATTGACTCGAATCTACCAAATGAGACCTAGCCAAACTCACCCGAAGAGAAACTATGTGATATACCGATTGGAAGAGACCTAAATCAGACAATATAGGAAATATACCATGCGTGTAGCAACCTGTTGGGGATTCATCCCACCTGACCTGCTAAGACGCAAGGCCCCAGTCTTCAATCTCCTGCTTTTGTTCTGATGTCAATAGGTTATCTACCTTGGAATGTAGCATTCCTTATGCTCATTAGCCAAGATATCTATTGGTTTGACTCCGGCTATAATACAGACTGCCTCCTGTGAGACTGTTTTATAACAGCCAGCAAGAGGAGTCTCAGGGCCTGCAGCAAAATGTCCACACAATACCTTAGAGCCATGCGGTGATCCCAGACAGGTGCAGTATGCAGTATACAGCAAAATAGCTTCGCTGACACCTTTGTAAAGAATATGCATGGTACGGTAATTCAACCCCTAATCGGGATGAATGACTACGGATTCCATAAAAAGCATTGGCTTTTTTTGCTACATATTGTAGATGTTCCTTGAACCGAAAAATCACATCGAGGATAACATTCAGGTATTTTTGAGCCATAACGTACCAAATGGTGGGGAGGTACGTTACAGCTCTCCATTCGGTACGTTACAGCTCAATAATAAATTTTAAAATAAAATAGAATTTTATTTTGGCCACTACAAGAATCTGAAAAGAACCAGAGTTTTGTTTTTTATTAACTGGTTGTCAGCCAAAATTTTTAGTAGACATTAACCTATTTCACAGCAACCCTGAGAACCAATGTTTTCTGTCCACATACACATGATACGAGATTCATTATTGCAGATGTGCAACTACAACTGCCTGAGATAAGAATTTTTTCTGTGGTTATTTTACGTAAAGGTAATGCAGCTGCAGGTCGTATGTCATAACTAAATTCTCATAAGAAGGATTTTTAGAGTCTTTTCTGGCATCAGATAGAGTTTTTTTGTTCTTGTTCTGCTTTTATTTAATGAAGCCAAAGTGCATAAGGAACATCATCTCCATCCTTAGTCCTCCACTCATTGCATACTGTGCAGGTGTCACTTAAAGTTACCTTAAATCCAACGTTAAAGTTTTCATTAAAAACATGTAAGTATTTCTCACATGGAAGGAGTGGGCCTACGTCACTTTGTTTCTCATGATCTTTGAAATACGAGTCTGCACATTTTGGAAACTAATGACACTAATCTTGTAACTCAAGTGTGGATTTTTTCCTACTGTAGTGGCTAACATACCTAGAAAACATGTTAATATGTTTACATACAAGATTAAATTGACAGTCAGTTATTTTTTTCCAACACTTCCCATGTCTTTCTCTCTTGTCCTTAAATGGTGCTGATAGGAAGAAATCTGTTCTTGAAAAAGAAGTACTTCCATTCAGACTTTCATCATTATCAAATAAAATTATCCTCACCTGTTCTACATGATGGTTATTGTTCTTCCTTCACCCAACTTCTAGTAATTGAAACACGCTTTTTAGATAAAAAAAATAAAAATGTGTCACAAAAACCTTTTAAACTCATTCTAACATTGTCACCATTTTTATTTTTTGGGTAATAGTGATATATCACCTTTCTGTTAGGCTCACCTTCCTTTTTTTGTATAGGCTGTGTTACACGACTTGTGTTGGATCAGACAACAAAAAAGCATTTTGTAAGTTGTAATTAGCAAGTTTGTAAAATCCTATGAAACAGTTTCCTTTTTCAATATCAGATAGCCTGTAATACTTACACCATTTAACATTATTAGCCTTTTCATGATTCTTTGCTTACTCACATCCTTCACCCATTCTCTTAGCTGGCACAAGTTTCTTTGTTTTATCACTCACATAAGCCTCACCGCTATTTCTCAATCTCTTAGCTGCATTCCTCTTTTAGTTTTCTTCGTTTTATTTATGTTTTTTTACATTTACTCACATTAAACCCACTGTTTGTACTACCACAAGATATTTTACTTGTACTAACACTACTATTTGTACCATCAAAAGACATTTTTAGGTTAGAAGACCTACTAACTGTAATACAAAGTAACAACATGTGACTTGTTCCTCTACTCCAGCTCACTTATGCATATGGGTTAGCCCCTTCTCTTCTAACTATTTCCAATTTCATCAGATTTCTGTTTGTAAAGGAGTTATCCCACATCTACAAGTAGTTTACAGGACTGCTCAGAGATAGTTGAACTATGCAGAAACAAAATAATCAATTTCTGAATTTTCATGGGTTAGTTCCTTCCTTACTAAGGCACTACCACTAGTAATATTTATTATTATTAATATAATTATTATTTCATTCATGTTAATATTAATCATGTCAATTAATATTAAATAATGTAATTAATTCATTTTTAATTGATAATGTGCAGTTATATACCTTGTGAAAAAAATCTTTCCAGTGATGAATTAACTGAAGTTATATGAGGGTAAATTGTTTTATAGATCTTTAGAAAAATATAACACTAAGCTACTTCTTTTTTACACAAATTTAAATAATACATAAACTTTACAAAAATAAAAACAAGCACAACATTTTGGAAACTAAAGCTATTGATTGTCATCATCCAAATTGCTAAATTTTGAATTCCTCATTTGATCACTTACACTGCCACTATCATCTTCTAAAGAAGTTTGAAAAAATTCTGTATTGTTGTCAATTAAGTTAAAGTTGAAAGTGATATTGTGACTTCCAACATATTGTTTTACTACAGACCTAACCGTTTCAGTGTTTAAGTCTGGGTGTTACAAGCATAGTCATAACACTTCTTGTCTGTTTGAAGAAGTTAGCTTTTTTCTTAGTTAATGGTGAAAAAGATAAACACTTAGCATATTTTTTTTGTTCCTTTTAAATATTTTATATAATTGAGGTACAGCATAGTATATGAGAATGGAATGCAATAATTATGTAACCAGTCCTGCATTTCTTGTGTTGGATGTAAGTAATTTTTTTTACCATGTTCTGTGGTAAGATGCTTTGTCTAAAATTATTACAGGATTTTCTGGAAGATTTTTCATTAAATTTTCTTCAGCCCATTTTATTGTAATTAAAATCATCAGCCCATTTGTTTATAATTATTTGCCTTCATAGTCATGGTAGTTTCTAGTTTTTGCTGTTGCTTTCCATGTTAATAACATGTCCAGAATAAATTCCATTTCACCCCCAACATGTATAAAAATCAATCAATCAATCTACTGCCTTTAGAAATTGGAGTTGGAGGTCCTCCTCCTGCAGCATTCCTACATGATTTTGTTGAGCTATGACTTGACAAAATATACATTTCATCAAGGCATACAATTGACCTCTTTTTGATCATGTTTACATACTGTGTTCGTTTAATTCTAATGTTATGATGTTCAGTAACAAGTTTCATATTGTTTTCAGGTTTTTCCAGTTTGAAACCCTGTTGTTGTAGTACTCTTGTTAGAGGCTTTGTTTACTTCCTGAGAATCCTATTGAATCTTTCAGATGTACCAGCAATTTTGGAATAATAGTCAACTGGTTTTTTTTTTTTTAGATGAAATTCATTTATGGTCCGCTTCACTACACGCTGTGGTGCCTAGATGGTGTCAAAACCATCTAGGCCTGTTACTGGTTTGTGGCGGTAATATGGCCTGCTGGGCTATAAATTATAATAAACTTGATTAAGAAATACTTATAACATCTTAAAACAATAACTATAAGTGCAATAATTTAGGATGATTTTATTTTAATTGTAATTAAGACAGGGTGTCCATAAAGTCTTTCCATGATTACAAAAGTTTATTACAAAAAACTATTATAGTTACAGCTATGCAGTTGTGGTAAAAGAAAGAATAAAAAAACTTTTGGCAACTGGAAGGCCGGAGGTAGATTTCACTGGTGCTAAGTAGAGGAAAAAAAAGATTTCCACCTTAAAGTTAAGAAAAACTTCAGATTTACTCAATACGATAATAGTTGCATGTGAAAAATAGTTTCACATGTTTAGCATACGACAAGCCCCATCTTCTTACAATTCCAGCAACATTTTGGTCATCCCTTGCCATAAGGGTTGGTCATATCAAAATTATTTCAGACAAAAGTTTTAGGTAATGTTTAGAGGAGTAACGACCACTTTAAACCGATTCGAAACTGTGCCTATTAAGAGAGGGATGATTTTTTTTTGTCTTCTAAATACCATTTTTCCCATCCCCTGGGCCAGTGGTTGGTGATATAAAAAAACTTTACATAGATAAGTTTTAGGCCCTTATCCAAAGAATAGTAGGAACTTTAAATGAATTTCATATTTTACTTAATAAGAAAGTTATAGTGATTTATTTTTTTTTTGAAAAGTCCTATTTCCACCCACATGGTCTGATTTTTCCCATATCGAACTCAACCGAGATTTTGAGTTGTTATATTTTATGTATCAATTTGAAAGTGATTGGCGCAAAATTATGGCTGTTATCCTGTCCTCAAGAAAATGAAATATATATATATGTAAACTTTTGAACTGACTGTAGTTTTGGGGTCTGGAGGATGTGAAGTGCTAAGATATGCCAAAAGTTTGTGGAAGTCGAATCATGGTAACCTAAAAATAAGTATCTTTCTTATGAAATCTACCTAAAATATCAAGTTTTTTTTACTATGTCAATAAAAACTTTCAACATGTGCGCCTTCTGTCGCTCGTAGAATATCCAACCAATAATCACTTTCACACCATGTGTTGGTCAACATTTCTTTGGCAACACTAGCAACAGCTTCAGTTATTCTTCGTCGAAATGTGTCCTGATCAGGTACGGGAGTTGCATAGACTGTCTGTAACATAACCCCAGAGGAAAAAGTCTTAAAGAGTTATGTCTGGTGATCATGGTGGCCAGTGAATAGAACCGTTATGCCCAATCCATCTGCCATGAAATGATTCATTCAGAAAATCTTGAACTAGTAATCCCCAATGTGGTGGTGCACCATCCTGCATGAAAACCACTGTTTAGGTTACCAGTCATTTAGTGGAGGTATAGCAAAGTGTTGTAGCATATTCAGGCAAATGTTAGCTGTTATTGATTGCTCAGTGAAAAAGAAGGGACCAATGATTCTGTTGTGCATCAAACTACCCACACATTCACTTTAGGGGGATGTGGTAAAGTACAGATTTTCTGAGCTCCTTATTCTCACATTAAGCCTGTTTACTTTCCCTGAGGTTTGGAAAGTAGCCTTGTCTGAAAAACACACATACTGCGGGTACTCATTGTCATTATCAATCCATTCCAAAATCTCGGTCGTAAAGGCAACACGACAAGGATGTCGTCTGGCTGTATATTTTACAATATCTGAACTTTATATGTGTGCAACCTTAGTTTCTTGTGTAAAATTTTGTGCAGTATTGACTGGGGAGTCCCTAGTTCATGCGATGCATGATAGGTAGATTTGGAAGGGCTATGTAGAAATGCTTGCTGCACAACCTCAACCTTCTCACTAATGGATGGCCGCCCTGTTCACAGAAGGTCGATTACACTTTCACTCTCCTTAAACTTTGCATACCATGCAATGATTTACTTGCTATCAGGTGCTGGTATTCCGTATTCCCTTATAAAATTTTGCTGATGCCAGTTAATAAAAAATTGGTCACAGTGCCCTCTGCTCTGCCACTATCTGCAACAAACTAATATAAAAAAGACTTGATCATTTTTTCTTTCTTTTGCTACAAACCACATAGCTGTAACTGTAATAGTTTTTTTGTAATCATGGAAAGACTATGGACACCCCGTAATATAACATAAATTATTAAATTATACTGATCAATGACTTGGGATAACAATTTTTTTTAAATAGGATTTACTTTAAATGATTGAGATTGAATTGCAAGCTTCAGACTTCATACGCCCTGCTGTAAGACTTAGATTTATTACAGAGTTGATTCACCAATGGCCTCGCTTTATGAAGAGTGTCTAAGTCTGAATCTTCTTTTTCTTTTGTGCCTAAGTTGTCACTTGGGTGAAACATTGACAAGATGGCTAGAAACCTGTCACTTGCTGTGATGTTTGGACAAAATGCAAAACAGTCCAGTGGGAGTTTCACGTGTGGTTGAGGACTTGCATAATGTTTAACAGAATTGCCAGAAATTTTCTAATTTCATGATGTTGACAGTTTTACATACATGATTTTAATGTCAATGGAGGTTTAGTTAGTTATTGATATTTTAGCAAGTAGACTTTTTTGTTTTTATTGTATCGTCATTGACAAAATGACTGAAAAGTGAAATTCACTTGAAATAGCACCTAATTATGCCACTTTAAAAAATTATCTCATCTCTCCTGATCCCACAGAGGAAGACTCTCCCTCTGTACGTAGCTCTTGTGGGCTTTACTGGGGGTCATCTTCAGTACCTCAGCAATGACATCTTTCAGTCAAGCATCAGCCAGGATGCCATTGATGTGAATGCCACAAGTGACATTCCCATCAGTGAACTACTAACATAAACTTCAAACAAAACACATGTAGCTAAGTCTCAAACAATACTGAATGAATTTCTAAGAACAAAGGAATTGAACCCTACCTACCTGAAAGGTAAAAATGAGTTCGACATACAACGAATCATAAAACAGAACACAACAATCACTAACAAAGCATAGCAATAACAATAAAACACAAGGAAAAATAAAAAAAATTGTAGCCAAACAGAAACAAAAATAACAATAAAACCAAACAAACACAAAGAAGGAGAGTCCAAAAGAACATCACACCTCGTCAGTGAACCTTTCTTTCACCAAATGCAATAAAACTCTACTATCATCCGTTACGTCTGGCTTTTCCAATTAACACGGAGATTAAGTGTCGACCCGATAATATAACATCGACAAATGGTCTCCGTGCGCATTAAGTCATATCTAGCACATTCATATATCACCTGATGAGCATCGTCCAACAGTCCGCATTGCGAACACATTCCAGAGTCCGCCAGGCCTAATTTCTGTAGTCTGTCGCTGAAAGAAATTGCATCTCGTATTTGTTCGGGTGTACCCAAGAGATGTCCCGCAAATCAACATTAGGGAAAAGATCACGCGCATAACGCTCACACTCTGTCTCATCCCATCTGGCCTGCCACAGGGCGACACCATGCTGTTCTATCTCCTTTACTTTCTCCCAAGTCAATTCACGTGACTTCTTAGCAACTTAACGCTGTTGCCTCTCAGACGCAGACGAAGAATTTACAAAAGTAATTTACAAGACATGTAGGCCTATACGCGTTAGGGGAGTCATCTAGTCCGGGTTTTTTTATTAATACCAATCGAGCTTTCTTCAACGTTGTTGGAACGTAATCATTGAATAGCTTATAGTTCATTACGTCCAATATTGTACTCGGGGCAGTCTCAATAAGGATGCGTACCACCTCTACAGGGATATTGTCCGGTACTGGACTTATGAAATTCCATTCTTTTGGCTGCGGCAACCAGTTCTTGCATATTGAAGCGGATTATTTCTTCAGCTACAATCTCTTCCCTTCTTGGATCTTGTTGCTGAGGGAACCGAACCTCTATACTGCCGCGAACTTGTGTTTCTGTTAAGGCAGGTAGCCTAGTCTGCTAGTGACCACTCGAAAGGCCTGAAACCACGGGTCTGATCTACGTTCTCACACAGGTCCCTCCAGATTTTTTCTTTTGCCCTCTATCCTTAATTTATATTCTGCCCTGCTCCTTATACACCTTTCATGGGCATTTCTAATCCTATCGGCATCGTTGCGTCTCTTAGGCCGTTGATAAATTCTTTTGAGTGCTAAGACTTACGGTGATTTTCTAACTCTTCCGACCACCAGTATACGTGATTAATAGGAAGACGACAAACCCCCACTCCAGCTCTTGTGCATTCCTCCGAAACAATTTCTGTCAGTTCGACCGACTCTTTGACTTCTGCGTGTCTGTTGCCTATTCCTTCAACATACCTTGTGCATCCAGATCTAGATGTAATCGTCCATGTCGGGGCGTGGCTACTTGTATGGGCTTTTGTCTCATACATAATAATCAGACGGTCAAAGAAAGATTCTTCGTCTAATATTTTCCAGTTTCTCATACTTCTGTGCATGTTCCTCATTTACAAACGCGAGATCTATTGCTGATTGTGACATGCCCTAGACGAATGTGGCGGCTCCCTGTTGATTTATACATTCAAGTCATAAGGCGTGAATCATTTTGCTTAAATGTGCTCCCCTGATGTTCCGAATATTTCCTGAAAACTCCAGCAACTTTGCATTAAAGTCTTCTGCTACCAGGACACTTTTTTCCTCTCTGTCTCTTCTGCGAGTTTATCCAGTAATCGAGTAAAATTGTCAATGTCTCGGTTCGAAAGATGGTACTAGGAGAAGACATCTCGATTCCCTTCCGAGGGGATAAGATCCGCCTCGTAGCGTGTCCGGTCGCTACACCACCCCCTCCGTTCCTAGCCAGTAGTGGCTTTAACGGAGGGCATCTTCTCCACCTCAAACTGATTGGACACCACAGCTTTCAGTTCAGGCCCCGCAGAGATGCCACCGATGCAGATGCCCCGAGGGACATCTGCATCAGTAAAATTCACCCCAGATAGTAGTTTTTTGGTTTATGCCTTCAGAAGAATACAACGGACACCTGCAGCTACCACGTCGCCCTCAGGAACTAAGCTAGAAGCCTAACCGCGGAATGAAGACCCCGCGCCTAGTTCTAACCATTAATGAGCCAATTTCATTGAATGACTCGGATTCGAGCAAACTAACCACTACAACAACTTTCCCACTAAAATTCGGAGAAGACAACGAGATTTCCCTATATCGGCCCAGACGAAGCCTCGGCCCTTCCCGCGACTTAATTATCGGAATTCCGGGTCGGGGAAAACCGATAGCCGCCGCCAAATCTCATCCGTCAACCAACAGTCTTCGGTGATTGAAGTCTCGTTGAGTTCCGAGATCAACAAAACGCCAATTCTATTTCTTTGAGCCATCTCCCAGGTGATATCTAGTGAGCGTTTGCTTCGGTTGTTGCTTATTTACAAGAATTTTATTTATGGTTTCTACAGGTCACTGCCCTGTGGCCCTCTGTACCGCATACATTGCAAGATGGCGATTTTTTACACTGTGGATGTCGATGATGCGCTTTGTCACATGTGAAGCAAAGTTTAGTTCTGTCAACACCTCTACACGACGCCGACACATGGTCTAGACCCCAGCATCGAAAATATTTTTTGACCACCTCTCTAATGGTCGCTCGGTAATGTACCCATCCTACTCTGACCCTCTAGTCCGTGAGGTTCCTTGCAGGAACCTCAGATACAGGTCATCTGTCGTTCACAGGGAGCATTTCAGCGTGAGAGATCCAGAACGGCGGGCGATCCTTGTTGGCGAGTATAAAGATTTTAGGTCTCGATGTTTTCACAAAGTTCAGGCAGCGAAGAGGGATTCCTGGCGTTCCTTTGTGCATGAACAAGGGAACAAGGATTCCTTGGAGATTACTGAGGCCGAGGTGCGTCAAGCTATCTGTAGTCTAGATAGAAGTAAAGCTCCTGGGTTTGATCGGATAACAGCGGAGTTCCTAGTTCGCTCGCCAGGGGTAAGTGTGAGAATTATCACACGGGTTTTTAATAAATTCTTATTTGGAAGATACTTCCCAGTGTGTTGGAAGAAGGGGATTGTGAAATTTTTGTTTAAAGGTGGCGACAGGGATCCCGCTGTTAGTTCGTCATGTAGGCGCTTGATGTTATTGCCGGTTATTAACAAGGGCTTTGAAAAGGTTTTGTACCTTCATATAAACGAAAGGTTGACGTCGCGCGGTTTACTAGTGGATAATCAGTACGGGTTTCGTCCTGGAAAGGGTACTGAGGACATATACTTCCTGTGGTAATTTCCAGTCAGGAGGAATATGTCCTGGGTATTTTCTTGGACATTTAATAACCTATAGTGGCCTTCTGCTATATAACAATTACAGGAGAGAGATTATACTGTGAGCAAGTTGCAGGTTATGCAAAATTACTTCAGTCATCGGAATGTGCTGCTCCGCGAGAGCAGCCATGAAATGAGGAAGACACCGTCTAAGGGTTGTCCGCGTAACCCCCGAGATAGAGACCTGAGCAATATCACGTCTGAGGAGCTAACGGATGAAGAACTGATCAATCTAGTAAAAATGAAATGGCCAACCGAAATCATACAGAAGACCACTCAAATTAACGACTTGACCCAAGTGGAAGGTGATAAATGTTATGTCCAAGATCTGAATAATAGAAAGCAGGGAGAAGATTGACAACTGAAAACGGACATAAAACCTGGAGACATTACAAAAGATACCCCCCCGATGTTGAGCGGAGAAGTTGAGACCATTCAACGTAACCGATATGTTGTATATTTTGACTTGATGAAAGAGGAAACCAAATCACTGAACATGATACTGACCTCACTTAAAACGGTAAAAGAGAACTCGCTGGAGACCGTTTATGTCTTGCCAGATGAGAAAATCGGAGGTTACATTAAGAAAATGATAACATATCTACACAAACAAGATATAAAATTAGTCAAAGTGAAGATTCCATCGATAATTACCAAAAATCAGGTTCAACAAAGGTCTGGCATAAAGAGCATGACACCGGTAGTCCCAGAGAGCAGAACCATTGTAGTAAGGGCGGCCAGAAAAATGTACGCTGATTTGCTTAAAACGGTGAAACAGACTGTTAATAGAGAAGAAGTGGGCGAGGTATTAACACTAAATAAGGGATATAAGGATGAACTATGTATCTGGGTTAAAGGTGTTGATAGAGCAGAGGAATTCAAAACGGCCCTCCGCACTAAGGCAACTTACTTACAAGTGGAATTAAAATCGAAAAGCGGCCGGAGAACAATTGTCCACCTACAAGATATGGACGTAAACAGACACAACAGGAAAATAAATAATAGAAGTGATAACTCAGACCACTGGTGAAGAAGAAGAAGAATTCAGAATATCATCAATTAGATCGACATATGGTGACACCAAGAAAGCCACAGTGGTTGCGACCTGCTGGTCCATGGAGCGACCCTCTTTTGACCGAAACTACAAGGAACTGAATACGGCGGCATCAATGAAAGCCATCGACAAACCTTCTGCCAGGTCTTCCAAGTCCAGAGCATCTAGACTCCGATCCAAAACATGGAGTCTGGCTGAAAGAGACTCAACAAACATTTTCCAACTCGCATACCTGTACAGGAAACGACTCTGATAAACCAGAACCATCAGCAATCGATTTCACTCAAACCACCAGCAATCTTATACACAATCAATCGATGATCGCTTGAGCTATCGTAACCACCTTCCAGTTACAAACATTGGCAGGAATAAACCTACCAACATAATGTCGATGATCGTTCAACCAAAAAGTCGACACCTGTCTACATTACCTGCGTATGTGGGCAACTCGCCAGGTAAATTATGACCTGCAGACCATATTGTACTAAAAAGCTCTCAATTAATTCACCGCCATCATCAGTGAAGTCGCTATCCCACAAAAGTGACTTAGCATTCACATCCGCACCAATAAGGATTGGACTGGTACCAGAGAATCATAGGATTTTATCCCAGATCTGAAGATGATTATCAGCAGGATGTCTATGTTGAAAATATGAACTTGCAACATACAGGTGCAAGTTCTGAACATCCACACGGACAACAACAAGATGACCGTTAGAGAGCTGTTGAATAAAGACTCAGTCAAGTTCCCTTCCACACAATGCAGAAGACATGCTATCAGAACCAAAAAAAAATCTTTTCCAATGAGAAAAACCTGATAGTTCACTGGACACAACATACTGATTCTGCAACAAGATAACATTCAATCTCCTATGTATGGCGATCTTTCCAAGTTCAATCTGTACCCTGTGTATTTAATTGTCCAATTTTAACCAGCTAACGATATTGAATTGTAATACATTATGACAGCCCTCTGATAGCAAGCACAATCCTTACTATTCACAGAGTTCTTATGGTTCTTTTGAAGACGTCTGCAGTTTATGCAAGACAGGCCCTCCGACTTCTTTGGACACTCCTTTTGTTTGTGTTCCTCATCCCCGTAGTGGGATCACATTATCATCAGACGTTTACAGAGAGATTCATTAACTCCTCCTCAGATAGACGTTGATCAATATCATACATGATGACCTTACAATGCCATTTTATCCCTTTAAATTTGGAATTTCAAAAAAACCCTTTTTTAGAGTGTACTTACACTATGAACATTTACATAATTTTTATAAATTTATCTTCAGTAATTTTTTCTTGGTGTTGATTGTGAATCACTCACAATATGTTGTCTTCAATTTTAATAAGAACTAAATTGAAAATATTTCTACTGAAAAATATCTTGGCAGGTGTAAGAAAAAAAAAGAGAATTTAGTGGTTCGCCACCTAGCTGCCCGAATGAGAAGTGCAGCACCATAATGGATTATTTATTATTTAAACCTTTTAATAAATAACTTTTATTTTCAGATAAGATTTCCAAATAACTGTGAACTGTTAGATCGAGAAGGTATTTAATGCATGCAAAAGTTAGCCTTCAACCTAATACCCCATTAGAATTTTGAAAATTGGACAGTTGTTTGCAGAGATATTATAAGAGCACCCCATTCCACCTCCAAAAACAGCACCCCATAGTCATGCCATTTGTTACCAGTTGATGGTGATGATCAGTGTAGCCTCCGACGGTGTGCTCATATACCTTCTTTCTTTCCTGTTTAGCCTCCGGTAACTACTGTTCAGATAATACTTCAGAGGATGAATAAGAATGATATGTATGAGTGTAAGTGAAGTGTAGTCTTGTACATTCTCAGTTCGACCATTCCTGAGATGTGTGGTTAATTGAAACCCAACCACCAAAGAACACCGGTATCCACGATCTAGTATTCAAATCTGTGTAAAAATAGCTGGCTTTACTAGGATTTGAACACTGGAACTCTCGACTTCCAAATCAGCTGATTTTGGAAGACACGTTCACCACTAGACCTACCCGTTGGGTGTGCTCATATACCACACCACTCTAGCCTCACACACAGATCCCATGGGAAGCCCATTAGTGTTAAACAATTTTTTTTTTTTTAATTTCTTTAATAAATATAATATTATTTAATTATATAATTTTTGTACTATTATTCACTCTATTGATTCGAATTACTCAGATCAAACCCAGTTCACAGTTCATAAATTCAATTAATTAAATTTTGTGCCTCAACCAGCAAAGACTTCACTACTATTACTACTATCACCACTTTTTCAGATTTTTTGAGATGAAATATATCTAAAACCCTTCTCAGTTATACCTAGAAACATGGGTAAAAATTGGTTTGCAATTGATAGAGTAGTTTTTTTGTTTATCCCGAACAAATGAAAATCCTCTTCCTCTTTATATAACAGAATAATTATAGATTATTTTATTTAATGTAAATTTAATTCTATTATTTTTGTAATATTATTCATTTGAATCATTCATTCGGTTCAAACCCAGTTCACAGTTCATTAACTCAATCCATTAAAGTTTTTGGTTCAACCAGCAAATCTCCACTACTCTATGTATATATATATATATTTTTTTTTTTACAGTTTTTTCGCGATGTAATTTATCTAAAAACCTTCTGAGTTATGCCAAGTTACATAGGCAAACATTTGGTTACGATTGATCGAGTACTTTTTTGTTTATCCCCAACAAACGAAAACCTTACTCTTCTTTATATTATAGAATGGATTAAACTTGATTTTTAATGTTAGTAAAATGTACATAGAAAAATAAAAAATTGAATAATAATTTTACTAATAATATATACTATTATATGGAATTCAAAGATAAAAATTAGATTTTATGATTGGATTTAAAGTAAATTGAGTACAAAATGTTTAAGAAAAAATAAGAACTAGTAATTATTGCAAAACATTATTTTAGAATTTAATCAAACCAGAATCCAAGTCAAGGTGGATATCTATTTCTTCATCTTTTTGAGAATCTTCTTATTACTTTTTTATTTTGTTATCTAGATTTTCCTGTTGTAGGTTGACTGGAAGAATGAACTTAAGAAGATCAATCAAATCTTTGTATTTCTCATATTTGATTGCTGGTGGCTGTTTGTATAATAAGGTAAACTGTACTTCAAAATTATGCCACGGTCAAGCAATTTTAATCTCTAGATCCATTTCTTTAAATGGATAGAATTACTTATATTATATTTTATAAAAAAACACAAACAACCTTTTTTGTTCAGAATTTAACCACTGCATCTTATTGATATCTGGTACTTGTCCTGCATGAAACTGTTCATGGGAGTCATATAGACTTAAAATCATTTTTCTCCATATGAAATACCAAAAATTTTCTGCTGGCCTTTGAGACTACCATGAAGCAGTTTTCTGGAACAAACACATGTGTTACATTCTTCTTGGCATTCTCAATGACGGAAAAACCTTGATCATACTCGGAATGTGAGTGACATGGGACAAAGAATTTGTGGTCAACTGATCATATTTGTGTATTGCTAACTATGTAAGACCAAAACTTAACTACAAGTTTGCTTTTATTTTGGTCGCTGCAATTATTGCTATATGCATCGACGTGAGTAGTACTGGCTGGAAGAGTTTGAATAAATCTATCAACATGACATTACCTCCTGTGAGCCTTGTGAAGCATCATACTCTGAACACATGAACATTGTAGACCATTTTGTAATTAAATAATGTATATAAGGATTATATGGAGTGCCCCATATAAAACGCAACTCATCAATCACTCATCCATGAAATTTCAAAAGTCAAGCTTACTCCCCTACTCGTTACTGAAATGGACTCGTTCAACATCTGAACATCGCGGCGACGCAGTAGAACACTACCGATAGTAACAACAATGCAATCATAACGTTCAGTGTAGTGCTAGAGACAAGATAGTGTTTTCGCTAGATGAACGTGTTTTCATTGTTGAGTCGTACTTCAGAACGAAATCAGTGGTTGCAGTGCAAGATTTCTTTCGCCGTAAGTACCCAGATAAACCAGCTCCTAACAAAACATCAGTATTAAGGTTAGTTGCAAAATTTAGAGAGACCGGTTCTGTTAATAACAAGGAACACAAAGTATCTGCGTCAGTGTTGAATACAGATACAGTCACTGAAATCAAAGACTGATTACTTGCCTCGCCAAATAAATCGATCATACGTTTGTCTGCTGAAATTAATTTGTCTAAATCAACTGTTCATCGGGCGACCAAACAATTACAATTATGACCTTATCGCATTCAAACGGTTCATCAACTTCTTGGGCCCGACAAAGAAAAACGGCTGCAACATTGTCAACGGTTCCGTCGATTTCTGCGTGAGGGAATTAATGTTATGGATTCGTTATTTTTCACAGATGAAGCACGGTTTAATTTGGATGGCTATGCAAACAGCCAAAACAGTAGAATTTGGAGTGCTGAAAATCCCCACGTTTATCACGAAAAACAATTACACCCGCAGAAGTTAGTCGTGTGTTGCCCGATATCGCGGAAGAAAATAATCTGTCCTATTTTTTTCGAGTACACCATTAATGCAGAACGATATCAGGATATTTTATTTCAGTTCATTGCACTCTTGGAGGAGGAAGACAGACACTGCTGGCTACAACATGAAGGTGCGACATCGCACTACGCAGGTTCAACTTCTGATTTCGTTGAGGAATTCTTTGGTAATCGTGTTATCGGTCGAGGCTTGTGGCCACCAAGATCTCCAGATTTGACTGCGGCGGATTTTTTTCTATGGGGTTACCTCAAAGAAAAAGCCTACAGCAACAAACCACGAACACTTGAACAATTGAAAGTCAATATTGAACAAGCTGTATTAAATATCCAGCGACAAACTTTGAAAAAAGTTGCAAGAAACACTGTAAAAATAATTGAAGCTTGTATTCAAGAAGATGGCGGCAACTTCCAACATTTACTCTAAATGTAAGGTAATGGGTGGTAATAATAAAAATTACATTTACATTTACACATGCCTTTTTATTATTTCAATACCTACCAATATAAGGTTGGGTTGCGTTTTATATGGGACACTCTGTGTAAGTTCATAATTGTCTTGATTAGTAAATTTGGCTACAAGATAAAGCAGATGTAGGGAGTGCCTTTTGTTTATTAAAAGTAATCACATTTCTGTTAGAAAACTGTTTAGCAAATTCTGTAATTATTTTCTTGTTTCCTCTGATACTGGCAGCATTCTTTAAATGATCATTCTTCTTTAAAATTATTGTATTTTTGTCATCTAAATTGTAAGAGTGCTCTATTATGTTATTTAATTCGTTACAAACTCTGCATATGGCTTGTAAAAGTTCAGATTAAATTTGGTATTAAAAATATGTCTAAAATAACTTTGTTTCACTAGCACATGTTTTTCAACTTAATATATTTTTATGTATAACTCGAACATTTCTGTAATGTTTAAGCTACTATCAAGGTACTTTGTATTTGGATTTTGAATTCTGGAATAATGACTTTTATACTTTGTAAATTCACCTGATGTGTTGTTCAACAAATTTTACATGTGACTGGAATTTCATTTGCAGGGTAATAACATCCTCTTCTGTCAGTTTTTGCAATGTTTGTTTAACTTTTATTTATGATATATGTTAGTACTTTAGCATTTATTAGAAGTGTAAAGAATTCACAAAAAGATTTTTTACAGAAACGAGTTCCTTGTAATTTTAGAATTGTACTTGAATTTTTATGTTTCTGTGCTTGTGGATGCTTAGGAGGTATTTTTTCCACACAAATCAAATCAAAATTAATAAAAGCAGTTTGGAGGTTTCATCATGCCAAATTCCAATACTGTTCAAAAATTACCTCTCTTTTGTCTGCAGGCAAATTTTGATTGGATTTAAATCTACAGTTGTGAATATAATCTTTTACTGATGGAGGTTGATGAATTATCCCTTATCTAACACATACTCTTTGCCAGAATTGCGTAACTTTTGAGCAGATTTTTTTGTAGGTTTATTTTCTTCTTATCCGTCTTATTGGTCTTCAAATAGGATCTCCATCATTTGAGTCTGGCTCTTCATCAGCATTTACATCATACTCTTTATCTTTATCACTATCATCTGAAACTGAAAAGAATAAATAATAATAACCTAATAAAATTAACAGTGGAAAGAACAATAAACATTAATTTTTAATGATTGTCACAGATTTATGTTTATTAACACAAAATTAAGTAATAATAAAATAAATATTTTGTGTTTCCAATTATTACACATACTAATATTTTTATTTTACCATTATGTAGAACATTATACAAGTAATTTGTTGTATCAATCCCTGAATGAATGTACTTCTCATGGTAACTCATGGTGTGTCAAATAGATGTCTCTAATTTTTAAACTGACATTGCACATCATCGTCTGTAGGAAGGGTAGACCATGTATTTTATTATACACATAAGAAAGCCGATATTAATTTTTCATAAACTAACCAATCTTTGTGGTGGAGTGGTAGAGTCTCAGTCTTTCATCCGGAGGTCATGAGTTCAAAACTCGGTCAGGCATGCATTTTTCGTACACTACAAAATTCCATTTCCATATCCCACGCATAAGCTTCAAGTTTATGTGGTGATATCATCAAGCTGAAAAAAAGTAGCTTTAGTACATAGATGAAGTAGTCTGTAATACAGCAAATAAAAATCTATAAAACCAAATAATTGACACCAAAATATTATAATTTACATAAGCCAAATAACATATTAAATTTCTTTATGGATAAATTTCAGAAAGAAATAATATCCTCCAAAACGAAAAAAAGTATAATATTCTAATCTAAAAACTTCAGTCACCTAGGCTATTAATGAATAAAAAGACGAAAGTGTACAGTTATAACACAAAAGTGTACAGTTAGTTGTTACAATTATAACAAGTAAATATGGAAAATAATGAAAATCAGACAGTATGGAGAATTTATTGATATTGTACAAAAATAGGACAATGAAGTATATTACATCAGTTTTTGGTTATTGGCAAACAGATACAAGTTACTTGTTTCACTCTGCTTCCAGCTGCTTTAATAATATTAGTAAGTAATTAAACGATTTTTTTTTTTAACTAAACTAAATGAAGATAAATACAAAACCTATGGAAAAAATGAATTGCAAAACATGTACTTAAGAGAATCGTGTTATCTACATAATATGTGTCAAAGTTTGTTAGAAATTGATCAAAGAGTGAATGATTGTGAGCAAAGTTATTGTTGCAATATTAAAGACAGGGAGCATTTTTTAGCATCTAAACAGCTGCATATTATTTTGGCAATCATCATTATACCAAAAATATGAACATCATAATATTATGCCATTAGTTCCCTAACTTAAGATTGTTTCTCCCTTGCACTTATAAATAAAGTTTAGAAGGAAGCCTTCTGGTGTTGTTATTGCAAAATTGTTTAAATTGTATGAATTTGGCTTTCCTCATTTGTTGTATTGCTGTATTTGGTTATGGTTTTAAATAGAAACGATTTGTTGATCATAAGCTACTGTTTCTGACTAGGATTACATACTATTTTCTCTAATTAACCTGTAACTACTGTGTTGGGGCACTTGTGACCCAAATCAAAAAAAAAATTATTTATTTCTAATAGAAAGCAGCACGTTATCTGTTCAATTTTTTTTATTCTTCTTCGATGAAATGCTGTTCAGTACACAGTCATCCATTAATGTGTGCATCGATTTTATTATTTTCAAATAATTAGTTTGGTTCATATTTGACCCCAGAATAGTATAGTACTATGAGTTCAATAGGTTTAAATGGGCATAAGAACCACTGCCCTCTCAAGAACAAGAAGCAGTAATTTTATTAAACACTTTCCTGGTCTTACTGGTGCTGCAGCTAATAACAAACCTATGACTCCTATAGATCCTTATTCTCTAATGATTACTAATGATATTTTACAAATTGTACTGAATTATACTAATAAAAAGATTGACAAAGTGAAACAAAATTACATTTATTATATTTAATAATTCTCTTGATATTGTGGAGTTAAAAGCTTTGATAGGTTTATTTTACCTTACAGGTATTTTTAAATCTAATCATGAAGATGTAGATGAGATGTTTGTGACTGATGAAACTGGATGACTGGTATTTAGGGCAACAATAAGTGAAGAACAGTTTCTATTTCTCCTTACTGTAATTTCCCTTTCTTTTTCCTGTTTAGTCTCCAGTAATTACCTTGCAGATAATACTTCAGAGGATGAATGAGGATGAAATGTATGAGTGTAAATGAAGTGTAGTCTTGTACAGTCTCACTTCGACCATTCCTGAGATGTATGGTTAATTGAAAACCAACCACCAAAGAACACCAGAATCCACGATCTAGAATTCAAATCCGTGTAAAAATAACTGGAATTACTAGGATTTGAATGCTGGAACTTTCGACTCCCAAATAAACTGATTTGGGAAGACGTGTTCACCACTAGACCAACCAGCTGGGTTTTCTCTTTACTGTACTCAGATTTGATAACTCCACTACTGGAAATGGTAGAAAATCTGCAGGAGATAAATTAGTAGCAATTTCTGAAATTTTTAATATATTTATGCAAAATTGGCAGGAAAATTACATGCCTTTTGAGCTGCTGACAATTGATGAAATGCTTATTAGTTTCCATGGCTGATGCTCTTTTAGAATGTACTTAATAAACCAGCCTAATAAGCCAGCTATGTACGGTGTAAAAGTTATGTGTCTGCGTAACAAGAAGATGCATTATTTAGTTAACGTGTGTATTGGAAAAAATGCCGAACCCAATTCAAATAATTTATCAGTACCAACGAGATCAGTTTTGTCACTTGTAAACTCAGTGGTTCAAACAAATTGAAATATAACAGCAGACAATTGGTTCAGTCGATTGAGGTTATAAATGAATTACAAAAATTAGGCTTAACGTATATAGGAATGTTACGAAAAAATAAAAAAAGAAATTCCAACAGACTTTCTTACCAAGAAGTAGGAGACGCTTTGGGTTTACGCGCTTGACGTGACACAATTATCACGTATCGCATGTTAGGAAACAAAAATTATGTTTATCAATGTTATTGAAGGCACACCACTAGGGGAAAAATAATTGCAAAATAAGAATTTGGGTTTTTATATCATCTAGATTAGTGATTTCAGCAATGAATTTCATATTTTCTGGTTTATAGCCCAGTTTTGAAAAGTGAAGTGGAATTCTGCACTAGAAAACGATATAGAAATTTTTAGAAGTTCTATTACACAAATTTAAACAATGTCATAACCTCATGTTTGATAAAATTAATGATGAAGCAGAAAATGTTAATGTTACTAGTGTATGACTTGAAAACAAATGGCCTAGAATGTGTAAGTGTTGTAAGAAATATGTTTTTAATGTTGATGAAATTTTGCCAGATACTAAAGTTTTAATGTAAAAAATGTATAGATGGAAAATTGCTAAAAGAAAAAAAGAACTGTTTTAGTTTGTGTTAATATGATAGGAACTTTTACTTCATAGTTATTAGTGATAGACAAATTTAAAAAGTATACTGTTTTAAAAACACCTAGTCGTTACCTATGATATACTAAAACAATAAATTTCCCTGGGTAACAGTTTCAATCTTCAAAGAACAAATACAAGAATGGGATGGTGAATTAAAAAAGAAATAGAAGTGCTGATTCATCTCATTGAAGAAAGAGAAAACTGTGAAATAACATTTAATCTATAAATGCCATCTGCATTCTTCGTTGATATCCTTAGCAATATGATAATAGTACCTTGTACTTTTATCCAGGGGTCCTGGGTTCAAATACCAGTCTGTTTTGGTAATTCTCATATGCTACAAAATTACATTTTTACTTCCCACTTGTACAAACTTATGTGGTGAAATCATCAAGCCAAAAAAAAAGTTTGGGACCTGATGAAGCAATTTGGCATGACAATGTTATTAAGCAGAAAACATTTTCTGAAGATTTTGATGAGACTATATGCCATTCAACAAAAGGATTAAATAATTTAATAAGCAGAGTACCTTTTAATACTATTTGACGAATATCCAAAGGGTGATGGAGGTGACAACAGTAGCTGAATTTACTGATGATAATGTTGTTGAAAACATCCTTATCCATATTGACTGTAGTGAAGAAGACAATGAAACTGAGTCTAAAATAATGAAAATTATGGTTTAAACATGTAGACAAATTTTAAAACAACAGCTGTTTAAATCTTTTTATGTATTTGTAATTGTTAGTTTTATCAAAATGCATTTTATTAGCCGATGTTTTAACCCTTTAATTGTAAAGAATATGTGATCATTTTTTTTTGAAATTGGTAAAACATCTGAGTTATTGCAGAAAATTGACATAATTTTCAGCCAGATTTTTATCCATCATTAAATTAATTAATTAACTTAACAGACTGACCCTCAAAATTTCATCACTTATGACCAAAACACTTTTTATAGAAGTTCCAATTTTTATTTTCATTTTCTTTCATTTGAATATGTTTTAAGTCTGAACATTTTACCTTGCTTTATTTTAACTCACAATGTTTTTTGTTGAAAAAAAAACTGAATTGGCCGCTCAGTTAATTAAGAATGAAGATCCTCAAATCTTCATCCTTAATTAACATACTAACTGACATTACCAACTGATGAAATTTTTCACAGTTACTATGGTTGGGTGATAATATAATATTCCACAATTACGTTTGAAAACATCCCCCAATATGGGAGTAAATTAATGGTGGAAATTAAGGGTGCGGGTGTAAAAAATATTTTGAAATCCAAATTAACCTACTAATTACTTAACTCATACAATTTATGATAATAATTTGATTAAAGTATAACTTAAAAGTATAATGCAAGTTTTAAAAAAAATTGTTTAATGTTATTTAGTTTTGATTGGTCACTCAAGAGTAAAAGCAACATTTTTGCCTATTTTTATGGTTGTGAAATTAATGTGTCACATTAAATTTTTTTATCAATACCATATATTAGTGTTTCTGAATTAATTTAAGTGATTTTATCAATAAAATAAAAACATCAAGTTTATTACATACATTACCTATTCTAAAAAAAGAATAAACTAGTTTGTTATCTCAAGCAAAAATTATTAATAGTTACAAATAATGGAATGTGCACAGTAATTGTAAAGTTAAAGATTTGTACTCAGAATAAAACTACAAAAAGAAAAATTAAAAGAAAAGTTCATTATGTATCGTACTTTCTTTTTTCAATCTAAGTATAGTTTATTTTTTTTAATAACTGTTTTCTGAACCCCAAAACAACAAGACATACAGTATGGTAAATTCCATGCCCTACAGTTCTTTAGGAGGAAGGCTTAGAGAACATTTCACTTGTGCAAAAAAATAACTAAATAAATGGACTTCTGCCAAAGAAGTCCAGTCTATTTTTCCGTTAACTCATTCAAGAGCATAGTACCCATAAAAAATAAAATAATAATTACAATCCTCTTCACTTAAAAATAGGGCCGCTAAATTGGAAAATTCTTTAAAATGTCCTGGGAGGCCCTTAACTGTTGGCATAATACTTTGACTTCACCTTAAAAGTGAATTGCTTGATTGGTACTTGGAAGTACAAATGTACCAATCTTTATCTTACTGGGAGGGAGAATTAATTTGCAAATTAAGAAGATATGGTGTACCTGACATAAGATCAGGAGGTTATGGGGAAGGTGGTGATGCCATAGTTGGACCTGGCACAAATCAGTATGCAGCCTGGTGTTAAGAAATCGATCCCCCTCAGTGAGTGACAATAGGGACTGTAGTGGTTAAAGCTGTGGGCACATTGTATGCAGACCTGCTTAGAACAATGAAGGCTGCTGTTACACCGGATGAGGCAGGGATGTCTTATTTTTGCAAAAGGGTTAATCAGGAAGAGCTGCATGTTAAAGGTTTGCAGAATGCAGAGGACTTCACCTCAGTATTAAGAGATAGGGCTTCAGACTTGCAAGTTCATCTCAAGTCTCATGCTGGCTCACTGGATGTGGGTACGACAGAGCTGCAGGTTAAAGAAGCTATTCCCCGGATCCTTAGTGACACTTAAGAGTTCTGTATTACATTGGTGAGGCCTGCTTTCGGAGAGAAAAAGAACATCACAGTGATCACTACCTATAGGGTAGCAAAGAAATTGGTTGATGAACGCATATGTGTAGGATGGGTTCTCTGCAGGGCCTATATATGGGAGGATGAAAATCACTGCTACAGGTGTTGGCATATGGGCCAATGAAGTTCTGAGTGAAGAGGACCAAACAGAGCAGATCTGTGCTACAATTGCAGTGGTAGGGATCATAAGGTGAGTACCTGCAGGGAACCTCAGATGTGCTTAGAATGCGGTAATGGGAAGCATCGTACTGGAAGAGTGTTATGTAAGTAATCGTATAATGCCTTAAACTCATGTTATTGAACGCTAACAGGAGTGTACTCTCTCATAATCTGCTCGGGGAAATGGCAAAGACTATGATGTTGACTTGCTAGTAGTGACTGAACCCAACCGGAGAGAGGCAGCCAGGAGTGGCTGGTGTGCCCATTCGTACGGGAACGTCATTATTCGTGGTGTCAGCAACAGACACGGCTGACGGTTGCTTGAACGGAAGTCCGGCATAGTGGGATTCGAGTTGCCAGAGGCCGCGGTTATATATCGCCCAATTGCGAGCTTGCTGATAACGATATCTTCATGAATCAGCTGCAGGATGTGATCGTCAGGACCACTAGGAAGGTTATAGTGCAAGGTAATTTCAATTGTAAGACCATTGAGGCTGGAAGTTTGCATACTAAACGGCGGAGTCAAATTCTGACGGACATGATGGAGCTAACGAGACTCTATTGCGTCAATGATGGGACGTTGACATATGAAGCTCGGGGTCACAGCGCAGTACTGGACCTTTCATTGTTGGATGCTTGCTGGAATCAGGATCTATGTGCCTGGCGAGTCTTTGATGATGAAACAGCAAGTGACTACATAACGATGCTCCTGGAACTTCGGGATACCTTTTTTTGGGTCAGGGAACGGGTAGTGCTTTACAAATTTTCCCGGCGACAGGTGAAGACAGTGATTTTGAATGTGGCAACAAAGGTTAGAGACGGGCTTCGATTATCGCCGGAGGTTCTTCAGAACCAGATAAGTTGTGAGATGTCTGCCTTTCCGGTTCACCATGAAGGACACAGGCCCACCTATTGGTGGACGCCACATGTCGCGCGGCTTCGCCGTGAGTTGCAGCAACTGAGAAGAATCAAGCAGAGGCTCCGACGTGGCACCCGACCGGGTTATGAGATGGCCGCTCCCGCTCAGCTATATATCAACTGCAGTAGAACTCATAATTTCGAGATTAAACAAGTGAAGCAGCAGGGATCCGTTCTCGATCCCTTGCTGTGCAACTTGGTATTCGACGGATTTTTGGGACTGACATTCCCGGAAGGGGTTACGGCCCAAGGTTTCGCCGATGACTGTCTCCTGTTAGTTCGTGGTAACTCACGACCGCATCTGGAAGACCGAGCTTAGGCGGCTTTGTCAACCGCAGTGGGCTTGATGAATACTCAAAATTTAAAGATTTCTGTGCCCAAGGTGAAGTTTATGCTTCTCAAGGGAGCAGACAAATTATCATTCAGTCATCACTCCCGTATTAATTATAAAAGCTGTGTAATCAGCCGAGTTCGAGTTCATAAGTACCTTGGTGTTTTTTTTGGTGAGAAGTTACTGTTTAACAACCACATTAGGCAAGTAGCGGCGGACGCCGTCTCTGTGATGCACAAACTTAGGAGGATTGCTTGAAAGGATTACGGGCTGTCGGGCTGTCATTTGTACATGGTGTACCGAAGTGTCTTACAAAGTATGACCTCTTACGCGGCGTCCGTTTGGGCGCAAAGTTTGGAAAGAAATCGAGCAGTTTTTCAAAATTTAAGGAGTGCCCAGCTTAGAGCTTAATTGCATGCACTGGTGTTTTTAAAACAACCTCCTACGAGGCTACCACTGTACTGGGAAATGTTCTCCCAATTGATTTAGGGGTGAAAGTTCGGGAGGCCATGTGGAAATTGCGAAGAGGCAGGGAGGCTGAGGTATTTCGGATGCGGTTTCGAGCCGGACCTGTACCGGAGCGGAACGGTGATCTCATTGCACCGGTTCTAAATTTCAAACAGTTGCCCATCTCCCACCTGTGGAGGAGGCTTTACAGCCTCGCGATGGAAGCATGGCAGCATGAATGGCACGCCACGACTAAGGGAAGGTCCTTGTATAGATTTATACAAGATCTAGGGGGATGATAGGCCTCTCTTTCGTTTTTAAGGGCAACGGGATCCCGAGTACTCTCCAACCATGTAAATTTATATGTAGATATATATTCATTATTTCACCACAGTAGATATAAGAGGTCTTAATTTATTGACATGTTATGTACATACTAATGAAAGTTTTAACTTTTAATTTTATTTTAAATGTGTAATTTGTATATTTTACTGGTGACGATGGAGTAACACTTCGAAAGCGTTGCAGTAAGGTGAATGTTCTTACCTTTTTTTTTTACTTAATTTGGTGGTTGTAAAATACAGTTGTTTTAAATTATTATTTTTTTTTTTTTTGAGGTTTTTAGGGGCATGGACTACTTTAGCTATTAGCCCCATCCCAGTTCAAAAAATAAAAAAAGGTTCATAATTTTCACATACTCATACAACTTTGTGTTCCTGATATTTAAGCCTAGGCTCTCCTTTTGGCCATCCTTTCTTGCACCGTTTTTCCATTCTTCTTACGGCTTCAACTTCTGATGAAAGCGTGTCTGAAGCTTCGGACATGGCATCTTCTTCTTCTCTTTCTGATGCCAATGACATTCTTCGGCTGACATCAGGTGATGAAAGGTTCGTTGATGCAGTTAGCATCGATGCTATTGAATCTAATCTCGCAAACGATGAGTTTTCGGCGGCTGATGCTAGATTCAATTTCCAGCGGTATACTGGGGCCGGCAGAAATAGACACTTTCACCCTAGCTGTTCTCTGAGCTTTTGGAGGCTCTATGGGTACAGTTCTTATATCGTCTGTGTTTGGTGCTTTTCCAATAATTACTTGCACCTCCATTTCGCTAGACTCAGACTTTTCCTGTACTCTTGTCACAAACTCCTTTGCCTTGTGACTCGACGACGGAGTGATCGTTTTGCCTTTTCCAGTTAAATCATGATTTCTATCCATTACATCGGTTGGTGGCGTTATGGTCGCAGGTTTTGCTGGTTCTTTATGCTGCGCCGGTACGTTTCTTGTATCAACAACCTCAGTCTGGGAATGAGCCTTCGCATGTTTAATTGGTTTTGTCCGATGAGTCGACTCAATCTTTGTATCAATGATTCTTTCTATCATTGTCGCAAGACTTGGTGCAATCGTATTAAGCAACTGCTCCACGTTAATTTTAGATGAGGCAGCTGCTTCTGCATAAGTAGTTGATGGTCGAGGTGCTCGTTGATTAACAATTTTCTTCACTTCAGGATAGCTTACCTTTTGAAGCGTTTAAACTTCCGAATGGCCGTTTCCAATTTATATACTGGGCAGTTCCTTGATCGGCAGTTGTGGTGCCCTTTACAATTAATGCAGATTGCAGGGTCTTTACAATGATCACCCTCACGTGTTTTCATTCCACACACGCAAATTTCTTGCGCTTCACATCTGGCTGCAGTGTGTCTGAATCGTTGACACTTAAAACATCTCATAGCCTGCGGAATGACTGCACGTACATCAAGCCGATATATGTCAGCTCGTACCTTTTCAGAAAGATTAGGCCTATTGAATGGTATAACATGCGAGACCGAAGGAAGAACCTCACCATTTCTTCTCATAGTTAGTCTGCGACACTGAGTCACTCCCTGACTAGACATTTCCTGTACTATTTCTTCTTCTGTACAATTTAGAAGATCACGGCAAACAACAACTCCTCTGAATAAGTTAAGGGTGCTACGCGGTTGCACAGATACCGCGTCACGAATCTTCTTCAATGACTGGATTTTTTGGTTTTGACTGTCGTTGATAGTTTCGACGTGCAATCCATTAAAAGTCTTCCGGATTTCCTTGACAGCACCACCAGCACAATTAGCTATCTCTCTAGCGATTAAGAATAGGCTAACCTTTTGGAAGTTTCCATTCTTCTTCGTAATAATTAAAAATCTTGTATTAGGAACATTATTTCCAAACATTATTTCTCAAATCTTTACTGATTCTATCAGCATCTTTTCTAATCTTATCTGTCTTCTTATTCTTTTTCCTCTTTGCTTGTGGCGAATCGGCGGTTTCTAAACGAGGGTGTTTACGTTCACCCTCTGCCACGTTTATTTCTTCAAGGCTATTCATTTATATTGATCCCTTCTGTAGCAAGGCTAGCCGCCGGGGTACACCCCCACTCCAGGGCTACTAACCTTGGAGGTACGATCCGGTACTCCGGTGAAACCGGCATATGTCCTGGCAGAGAGCGGATGCGCAATCTCTGCACTGACTCCAGGCTTCTACTCACCGAAGCTTTCAGAGCTCCCATGCACCGACATACTTGGGCACCATTGCTACATGCTTGCCATCGCAGGGGGCATGTGGACAACGGAAGGGTCTCCATTACACCTGCAATAACATTGACCCTGGCCGCCACATCGCCAGCTCTAGAAATGGTATGAGTCCATTTCCAAATCGTTTAGTTGTTCATAATCTGCAGGTGGCCGATAAATCCAGTCCGTCTGGTGACCTGAAGGTGGAAACAGGTCAAAAAGAGAATCATATCCAAGGAATTTACTCGGAGCCCCGTTAGCCAGCTATATGTATTGTACGTAAGTACTGCTGTTGCCTGCCTGGACGTGGAACGTAAATGTTATGTTTCGGACGTGAGGATTATCTAACTCAGGGCATTATTATTTTTTTTTCTTTTGTTTTAGGGCATCGACTGCTAAGGTCATTAGCCCTAGTCACATTCTTAAAAAGAGGTTAGTATCACTATCAGGGTCGTCATATGTAAGGGTGTAAAGAGCCCTTACATTTATATTTAAAAGCACAAAGTGCACAAAAACATTAAACAACAACAATAAACAATCAACACTTATGTGGTGTAAAGGGCCCCAATCTTAAAAATTTGAGAAAATATCACAAAGAACATAAATGGAAAATACAAGTCTTTACAATACCATTATCTCCTTCGACGTGTTTCGTTTACTTATTTATTTATGTAATCGACCTCGGGGGCGATCAGAACCGCCGTTAAGCAGCATATCAGTCGCTCAGGATGCCGTGGCAGTTGACTCCCCCCTATGAACAGTCCCATAGGACGTAACCCATCGGGATCCTCCCAGCGTCATAAGAGCAATCTGATCACCTGTTCAGGACGGCCCAAAAGCCCATCGGCGGGGAGGCTGCCTTTCCCGTTCCTGACCTACTAGGCTACAAGCATGCATTGTGCTTACCCATAGCCTCGCGCATACAGTCCACCCTTGGGAGCCGGGTGTGTCCATCATTGGACACACCCCGACTCCCTGCTCCTGCATGCAGGCGAGCCAGGGCGGCATAGGCAAGAGGGCTACCTCCCGTCACTATACGTGCCACGCTTCGAGACTCCCTTATATGCATAAAACTACCCCTTAGAGTTTGTTTAACACAGCTTTAAATTTTTCACTTTTACAGACTTTTAAGAAGTCTACTGGCGTGTAAATAAGCAACTATTTTTCCTTCGTTTCCATTATCCAAATCAGCAGCAATATCATTTTTTAACCGGAACCTCCTTCTGAGGTCCTCATATATGGTACACTCTTCTACTAGATGCTTAATTGTAGGTGTTTTATTACAAACACCGCACATTGGTCTCTCTACGCCGGTTAACAAATATGAATTTGTTATTCGGGTGTGACCGATTCTAAGTCTGGTCACAGTCACTTGTTTTCGGCGAGTCAACTTCACGTTGCTTTCCCATTTACACGGAGAAGTTTTGACTGAGTTTAATTTTGTATTTAAACTCCTCCAATCAGTATTCCACTTGTTTCTTATTATGTTTGTTAGACAGTTTTTAACATCTACCACCCTTACAGGAATTGCATACAAAACATCGCAGACTGTTGCCTTTCTGGCAGCTTCGTCTGCGCTTTCATTACCTGCAATACCAGTATGCCCTGGAGTCCATATAAATACACATCGCTCTCCTCGTTGATTTAGAACGTACAAAATGGACAGGATGTTTAAAATTAGGACATCCTTAATGTTCTTGTTCCGAATTTCAACAAGTGAACTTAGAGAATCGGAACATATTAGCGCTCTCTCTTCGCAATAGTGTTCTGTGTACCGAAGAGCTTGCTATATGGCAGTAAGTTCTGCCATATAGACACTGGCCATATCTGGCAGTTTCCAAAAGTGGGATTCTCCATTTACATATATGGAGCATCCAACACCATGTTCGGTTTTAGAACCGTCAGTATAAATTCTAATATATTCTTGGTAGCTACTGACGGTTGATAAAAATTCCTGTTGGATGATCACTGCTGGATTCTTTTTTATTTCTTTCTGAGACAGATTCAACCTTGTATTTACCGCTGGGAAGAGCCATGGCGGTATTTCTCTCGTAGAAATTGCTAATGTCTCTGGAATAGCAATTTCGTGTTTTCTTCTTAATTCGTGGTACCTAATTCCGGCTGGTCTGGAATAAGTAGCACGGTGTTCATATAAAGCAGCAAAAGATGGTTGTTAAAAGGTTTGTTATTTATATGTGCAGGAAAAGCCCATGTGTTTGCTGCATATCTTAATAAAAGGATCTCTCTTCTATAATGTAGTAGCATTAGTAGGACATTAGACTAGTCACAGGACTTGTGAGGAAAGCGCCTGTCGCATATCTTATTCCGCTATTATGAATTACGTCTAACTTTCGTAAATGAGACCTCCTAGCGGATGAATATACAATACATCCGTAGTCTAGTTTTGATTGAACCAGTGCCTTATGCAGTCTCAATAATATTTCTTTATCTGAGCCCCAATTGATGTTCGATATACATTTTATAATGTTTAGGGCTTTTTTGCATCTATCACTCAAGTCCTGTATATTTAATCCCCACGTAAGGGATTTATCCAATACCAGTACTAAAAATTTCACATTATCCTTACCGATTGTCAAAATAGGACTTACACAGTACGTTTTTTCTTGTGAAAATTGGAATCCATTATTCCTCGCAACTTCGTTTAGAGTTTTATACCACAGCGTATTGCTGTGGTATTCAGCCGTCTGATCATGTTATTCCTCCTCTATTCCTTGATAGGTGAAACCGCTCGACGGAGCTGCGTGGGTGATAGGAGCGGTGTCGCGTGAATGATACATGCATCATTTTATTAAGTCCTTCAAGGTCTGTCCGCGTCCAATTTATCGCGCTAAAGCTATACGAAATCAACGGAACGGCAAATATGTTGATGGCTTTTACCTTATTAGAACCGCTCAACTGGGAACGGCTCTTACTCTACTCCTGAAGCAAGAAGTAAGGACCTCTTTCGCTCGACTATGACTAATTCCAATATCCTGCAGAAAACCAAGCTATTTATGTCTCACCACGCTGCATTGCATTCATGAGTGCAGGAGCATGAATTTGCAGCACATCATACGCCTCAATCTGCGACCATTTTCCTTTCTTCAAAATAATTTATAATCATTTTAAATAAATTGATGTTACTAATTTCTTTGAAACTGCGACGTGAACAGAATGTGTAGGATTTCTGGTCGAGCAGAACGATCAGGTGTACCTGAACTATTTTCATGAATTTTGCAAGGTGAAAAAAAAAAGATTATTATTGAATTTTTAAGTTCACTTTCATTATTCTACAAAGAAGTGTGTATAAATACAAAAGGACAATTTTCACATTAAACAAAAACGATGCTGTAATGCAATTTTTTTTGGTAGGTTCGCTATTTAAGAAGAAAAACTTTTGAAGGTAGCTTAAGTCTTCTGGTAAAGTGCAGTTAAATTTAACCAATAATTGGCAACTAAAACCCTCGAAGAATACCGTACAACAAAAGCAACCAACGTTTACCAGGATTTGAACCTGAGAACCTTTGACTTCGAAAAATGAGCTGTTAAACAAGTGACCATTTCAAGAATAATAAACATATCTCTCCGACAGTTTTTGTTTCCAGGTCATTTTTTTTTTTTAAGTAAGATATGTTCAGACTTTAGGAGACACTAGAAGTTATAATTAAGGGTGAGAAGGAATGGAGGGCTGTCTAGATTATGTTAAAAGCATGATGGCAAAGCTTTGCGAGTACGAGGAGTCCCGAAGGGGAAGAAGACGCAGGGGGCACCGGGTAGGACAGGTTAGCGGCTGAGTGTCTCGGGGGTTCCTGCAAGTATGTGGGGGTCGCCTTGGCACGGAGAGGCCGTAGACACTTCGCTCCCGGTGTGCTCTCTTGTGTGCTTGTCTGCTGGGCGAGTGCATGTGCAGTGAGCATGTGTGTGTGGTTATTAAGAGTGGCTGAGAGTGTCTTTTCAATCTGTTATCTCTCTCTTCAGTCCCTATGCGATGTGCTGGTCTGTGTGTTGACATGGTCGTTCAGGAGTGTGTAAGTGCGTGTGGTATGTGCGTGCGAGGATCGTGTGCCTGTCCGGTATGTCTTGTGCTTGGAATGGTATCGTGCTGATATTCTAATGCGATGTGCTGTGTTTGTGTGATTGCGTGATGATTTGACTTTGATGTTTACTTGTGGTGACCGATTCTGTGTGTGGGCATTTACCCCCCTCTTGAATTAATGCTCTATTAGCGATTTCCAGGAGGGATGGGTTGCCAGAGTTAGAGGTTTAGTTGGTATTGCGCATGAATACATACGCATTTAATAACATCTTGCGGAACATGTTAGCGAACCCGACACCTCTTTGGCGCTTGTAATTGGGGTTCCTCCACATTTTTTAAGGGTTATCTCTCAATTAGTAAATTTTCTCTTGTAAGTCTGAATGGTGTTAACTAAATATCAATTTTACATTTCCATAGCAAGAGGTCTCTTCCTTTTCCATTTTTTATTGTGCCTCTCCCACTTCGTCTAAAGTTAGCCTCATGTACTTCCATTTTTTGTTGTGCCCCTTACAGTAAGGTTAAATTTAGTTTTTAATCGTTACTTCTGATGACTTTCATTTCCAATCATGGTCAAGTTTGTATTTATGATATCCTACTACTTTTTTCTAAGAGCATTTTGTGACTCGGCTTTGTGGTGAGGGCGGGGTTATATCTTAATTTTTTCGTTTCGTTTATTCTTCTTTCCTTGTCACAGTTGATAAAAATAGGGTTTCATCAGTTTTGCGTTCAAATACGAGAAGTCATTTTTTAATTTCTGTATAGTCGTATTAACCTATTAAGTAACACAGTCAAATTAATTAGAAGCGGCTTGACCTTAATAGCCACCACAAAAAGCAAGTGTGTGGTAAAAGGAATTACGTAAGAAGGAGGGGTAAAGACTAGAACACTGGAAAAGATGAAAGTTACATTGCTATACAAGTGTTTTTTATTAACACGTTTAACTTAAAATAAAACCATTACAAAGAACCCTTAAGCGAATACAACTGAAAAAGTAGTTTTATTTTCTAACATATATTACGATAGTGTTAGAAATAATAAATGAATGATGTGAAGGAGATAACCTTAACAACAGATTATAAATCAGTAATTCCGTTCATAGATAAATTTCCAATTGACTTGTTTATGTTTAATAGAATCGATTGTACCACTTTGCGTGAAACAAGTACTTATGATGCTTTTAGTTTTTCCTCAGGACTCTGTAAGTTTCATGGTTAATTTAACTTGACTTATTTAGCGGTATTTAAATTTCGTGTATGTAAATTTAATTATATCCATTCACCAAAAAGGGCAATTAAGTTAATAAATAAATTAATAATTAGTCTTTGTCATATATATATATATATATATATATATATATATTATGGAATTCAATGTAAAAGAAGTATTTTATTATTTGGTATGAGCTATCACTTCTTGTCTGTAGTGAACGTGATCGGTGTGTTGGCATCATTGATCAGGCTAGTCTAAGTTGCTTCTGGCTGGTGAGTTGTTTACAGTTTCAGAATTTGATTTTATGTTAAAAGTGCCTTTTTTGAATACGGAGTTGTTTGCAGTTTGTTAGTAGTGTTAAATAAGATTTATTATATCAGTTTTGTAAGTATTTTTATCACGATTTATAATCTAATTTGCTGAAGTTTATTGCACTTGTTCATTGTACAGGCACCATTGATTTTATAATGGAAAATTAGGGTTCATTTCTTTCAAACAGTATTCAGCTGTTTTCTCTGTTGAACTATTTTGGAAGAGTGTTGAAGAACTATTTTAAAATTATAATTTATTCAATGATTTTTGAGAACCGCTGATATCTGGTTGATGGCAATCATACCAAATTCTTGACGTCAGTAGTATGGCAAGCAGATTTTTAATTTTGTTATAATTTACACAATATACTCTAATTTTGGCAACCTCGTAGGAGCGTGTTGAAAAATAAAATTTGTTGGTAATATAAAGTTGCATTTTAAGAAACTTTTATTTGGTTTTCTGAAAGTATAAAGTTTTGTAAAAAATGAATTTGTTGGTTAAAACAAAAACCATGAAACGTAGATTAAACATTAACATTACACAAAGATTATTCTGTAAATAACAATTTAGCAGTGAAACTGCTAAATTGTTATTTAGCAGTGCTCTTGTTAAACATAACAAGAGATTAATAAACAATTTTTTTTCCGTTCTAATACTAATGACTTTTAACCAGGATTTTTTTCACATTAGCCTGTTTATCATTTCCTTGTGTTTTGGAATGTAAGATAATAATTATGTAGAGAATATTCTGTAGCTCAGATTTTTATTAAATGAATTAACATTGCAGATTATGTTCCATAATATTTTTTAGGCTGTATTGCGTTTTATCAATGTCGAACATTCTGCAATCAGAACAGTTCAATTTATATTATTTTAGGATCATTTTAAACATCTATTTGGTTTTAGGATTAGTGAAACACTTGCAGTGGTTATCAAAGTTTAGAAAATGTTTTAATCAATGGAATCATCTCTAAATTAACTGTAACTTAGATAAGAGAGTATTTTAAAGACAGCTTTAGACAAACTGTAATTTTGAGTAATTCTGAGGAATTCAACTTTAATTGCAACAATTTCAAGTTTTCTTTCATTATATTTGGTAGTAGATATGCTTAGGATCAGGAAATTATAAGATCTAAATGTCGGAAAGCAGATTTGGACAACAGATGACCCATGCAGTATCACTGTGTGCACCTCAACAGTACTCTAGTCAATTAGCACTCAGTTTTGTGAGTTATGGTGACTTTTCAGATGCTAATCTGTTCTGTAGAGAGAGCTTAGGGTTAAGGGTAAGATTAGAGTCAAAGTTAGAGTTAGAGGTAGAATAAATGTGTTTTATAGAGAAAACAATAAACCATAAACTAACCTTAATAGTCAGAATCTGACTTGGAGTCAGCCGTTGCAGATGACTGATGGCGCTCTTTGGTTGGCGATTATCACTCACAATTATATAAATTATCTTCTGATTTCTTACATATAAGTAATAAATATAATTAAATAATTGATATATTGATTTCGAAAATTAAAACTTGGCATGGATGGCAGATCTTTCATCAATAAAAAAATTCCACAAATTGAAGCTTTTGATGACTTACCAAGATTTGTGGATCTCTAATGGCCAGTACTGTTAGCAGTGCTACTTCAGACATCCCAGGTGGATTTGCTGTTCATCTATGTGTTACTCTGTAAACTTTGAGAAGCAATATAATCTGCCAATCAGATTTGAAATTACCAGTAAATTAAAAAATTTTTTTTTGCAATTAATTTTATTTATGGTGCTTAATGGATTAAATTTAAGGTTTTTTTTTTAGATAATGGATGCATCAGCTCAAAAGTCATGTGTAGATGAAAGTACATCACGTACTGTCATTAAAGTAGAAATTGAAGATACAGAATACTCGTTTCTACCAGTTGTCCAGACAGAAGATGGCCTAACATCTGAACGTGTGAGTTTTTTAATATTTGGTTGTTTATAAAAATTTTATTTCGTAGTGAAGTTTCATGTATTGCTAGACTTAAAAAATAAATAAATAAACAGAATAAATTCTTTTGACTAATAAAATCTTTAAACTTTGACTTTCATACAAAGTTGACTGAAAAAAAAATATTAATTTTTAAATTGGTTCTTACTTCAAAATGTTAAAATTTAAATAAAGATGTTTTTATTTATTAAATTGATGACATGTGTCTACTTATTTTGGTCAAAATTGTGTGTAAATTCCATATCCAGGCATTTCTTCCCTTTATATCAGAAAATAGCTTATGACAAAACCAAAAATGATGAAGTAATGAGTAGATTGGAAGAGAGTAGTACTTAATGTTCTTGAACAATTTGGAGTAGAAAAATCAACTGCCTGGTGATATAAGGATTGAAAGTGACATATTAGATAAAGAGATATGAATGGGAGGCATGGTGTAAGTAGGCTTTCTAGATATCTGCGGTTTGTCAGCTTTGTCGATTATTAATCATATTTTTCCCATAGCGCATGTCAAAGAAATAGGACGGTATATCTACTAGGATCTGTTAAATTTTTTTTTTCTTTCGTATTGGAACAACATGTGCTTTTTTCCACTGCTGTGGATACATTCCATCCCGCAATATTTGATTATATAGTTCTTGTAATCTGCGTTTTGCTGTGGTATTCAGCTGCCTGATCATGTTATAATGGATTTCATCCGGACCAGAAGCTGTGTTGCCTGCTTTCTCCAATGCTTTCATGAATTCTTCCATTTTAAAGGGTATACTGTATGAGTAATTATACTCTTTTCTGAAATTTAGAAGACCTTCAAGTTCTGCTTTTTTTGTCCGAAAATCTTCATCGTAGTTAGCCATTCTGCTGGCCTTCTCGAAGTGATTGGATAATAACTGTGCAATTTCGTTTGGAGTGTCCTTAATTTCATCTTCATCTTGAAGGCTAGTTATGGGAGCAAAGTTTTTACGCCCACAAATCGCCTTCACTTTCCTCCAAACGTCTGATGCAGTAATAGTTCTGTCAATGGATGACATGTATTGCTGCCAGGATCGTTTCTTTGAATCTATCATGAGTCGTTTTGCATACGTCTTGTATTTTTTAAAGGCAATAAGATTATCTGTCGTAGGACGTTTCTTAAAGGCGTTATACGCTCTTTTCTTTCTTTTTATAGATTTACTTATTTCATCGTTCCACAGTGGAATGGGTCGCTTCTTAAGTTTCTCAGATGTTTTAGGAATATATCTCGATGCCGAGTCAAGTATCGCATTAGTTATAGCGTCGACATAGGTTCCGATAACTCCAGTTGTTTCGGGGAGTATCGTCCAGGCTGTAAAGCACGTCCATTCTGCGTTATCAAACAATCATCTTTTAGAGATGGGGTTAGTTTTACTTGTAACATCAGTTACAATTTGTACCGGGAAATGATCGCTTCCATGCAAATCTTCTAAAACATGGAGGATGTACCTCGGTGCTATCGATCCGCTTATGAGAGCAAGATCTATACAGGACGTCGATCCATGTTGCATTGAAAAACGTTCCTGACCTGTCGTTTAAAAGAATAAGTTCAGAATTCATCAGGAACCTTTCCAATTCTCTTCCGCGGGGATCTACTCGATCCGATCCCCAAACAGAATTATGAGCATTAAAATCACCCACCAGTAAAAATGGTGGTGGAAGCTCAGAAATTAATCGTGCTATGTCATCCTCATTCCAATCAAAATTCGGCAAGTTTATGCTACTCCACCTCTAACTCTTATATTTGGCGGTTGATCTCGCCAAAATACAAAATATCCTCTTAATTGAAAATTTTCATTTCAGCAGAAATGTGTTTCTTGCAGACATATACAAATTGGGTCTACATCATGTACCAAGCGTTGGAGCTCGTGGATATTTGAAAAAAATCCATTAATGTTCCACTGTACAATCGACTCGCTAATTTTAAATTAACTTATGGCCTTGGTTTACCTTTCGGCCACCCTTTTTTCCTTATTTTCTCCATATTACGACTTCGTGTTCGCGAAGAACGTCGTCGCCCGTATAGCTTGCGTATATCGGAGACCACCGAAGCCGCAGACGACAACGGTCATGGATCGGTGCCGGTTTCAGGCGCCGATTCAAAGGCGGAAACCTGGCCGACCCCCGACACGGGAATCGCACCAGTCACCGCCCCCGAAAGGGGGGTCACTCTCCCACCTGTTTGGTTTTTTGTGGTTTACAGGCCACCTCAGTTGGAGAAGGCTTGGGAGTCTCCATAACAGACTGCGAAACAGTCACTTTCTTCTGATCATCATCTAAAATCTTTCTAAGACGGACATGGCCTTCTGGTTTGGCGTCCGTTTTCTTCTTTACAAGAGCAACTTTCGGTTTTGGAGATGTATCTTCAGGAGGCTGTACTAATATCTTTGGCTTGACAGGTTCTTTACCACTGAAAGGCTTCATTATGATTTCGATAATCCTTTCAATCAAGCTAGGCAAAGTGGGCGCAAGTTTGTTGATAATCTGATTTTCATCCACAGCAACTGGAGCAGGAGCAAGAACAGCAGCCGCAGCCGGAGGATAAGTTGTTGTTGCTCTAGGTTTGCAGGTGTTTACTATCTTTTTAGCTTCGAGTTAGCTGACTTTCTGTAGGGTTTTTACTTTCTGCACCGCTACCTCGTCTTTGTAGACAGGACAGTGCCTGGATCTACATGAATGCTGTCCTTTGCAATTGATACATGTAGGAGGCTCCTTACACGGTTCTCCTTCATGCATCTCATCACCGCACACACATATTTGCGGTCTTTCACATCTAACAGTGGTGTGGCCAAAGCGTTGGCATTTGCAGCATCTGATTGGCTGTGGGACAAATGCCCGCACATCCAATCGATTAAGCCCTGCTCTTACCTTCTCCGGCAAAGTAGGCGGGTTGAAAGTGAGGACATGAGAGGCTGAAGGTAGGACCTCGCCGTTGTTTCTCATGTTCAGCGACATGAGAAACATGTCTATTACTCCCTCTATTACTCCCTGAGGTGCCAATTCCTCAACAATTTCTTGCTCTGAACAATTTAGAAGATCCTGACAGACCACAACACCCCTTGAGGTGTTGAGCGTGGTGTGGGGATCGACGTGTACAACCAAATCTCCAATCTTTTTGAGCCCTAGGATCTTCAGAGACTGAGCATCATTTATAGTCTCCACATGAAGTCCAGTAAAGGTTTTCCTTATTTCCTTAACAGGGCCTCCAGCACATTTAGTTATTTGTCGAGCAATGAGAAAGGGACTCACCCTTGAGAAATGATCATCCTCCTTTGTAATGACTAAGTATTCAGGTTTCGGAACGTTACTCATGAAAAAAGCTTTTTGCAAGCTTTTTCTAGCCTCAACTTCTGTTCTTCTAGATTCTGCACTCTTTCTCCATTTCGCCTCGGGCGAAACGGCTGGTTCTAAACGAGGGTGTTTACGTGAACCCTCTGGCATGTTTGGTTGTTGTTCAATTTGCATGTCTTTTAATCCCTTCTGTAATAACCTAGCTGCCGGGGTACACCCTCACTCCAGGGCTGCCAACCCTGGAGGTCCTTTCCGGTACTGCGGTGGAACTGGCATATGTCTTGGCAGAGAGCGGATGCGCAGTCTCTACACTGACTCCAGGCCATTACACATCGAGGTTTTCAGGGCTCCCATGCGCCGAAAAACATGGGCACCTTAACTACATGCTTGCCATCGCGGGGGGGCATGTGGACAGCGAAAGGCCTCCGTTACACCTGCAATCACCGTTACACCTGCGATGTGTGGCCCACACATCGCCAGCTCTAACGGTGGTATCAATCCATATCCTTAATCATTGAAATTTCCGTATCTGCAGGTGGCCACAAAATCCAGTCCTTAAATACGGCCTATAGATGAAATTCGGCCGAAAAATAGAATCTCCGAGAAGAACACTCAGAACCCCGTTACCCAGCTGCATGTATTGTACGTGAGTACAGCTGTTGCCGCCCTGGACATGGAACGTAGGTGTTATGTTCCGTGGGTGGGGATTATCTACCTCAGGGTATTATTCTCTTGGGCAAGCCCAGCAAAAAGCATCCTGGCCGGCCCAAAGGGAAGGCGCAGAAGCTATAACTATTGTTATAGCAATATATGGGGACAAGAAGTATTGAATACTATGGGTGAGATATATGAAAGAAAGACAAAATACCAGACATGAAAATTCATGAACTGCCATATGTTAATGGCCATTGTCTTCCACCTGCAGCTCTACCTGATCGTCTCCCTCAATAACAGGCGTTATCTTATCGCTCGAGCTTGTGCCGCACCAAGCGGCATATATCCAGCAAAACATCCTTCTGCATTGGTCAGAATAGATTTGCTGGAACTCCAACGGATCTTAATGAATCATGCAGAGAACGTTGAATCTCTCCCATCGCGCCCAAAACCATCGGGACTACCATTACGCTCTCCTGGTCCCAAATCTCCCTGACTTGATCTACAAGATCCCCATACTTCACTATTTTTTCCGTGTACTTCCTCACTATGTTGATAGACAATGGGATTGTGACAATCAGGATCTCCTGCTTCTTGATCAGAACCATGTCTGGTCTATTATACTCCACTGTCTTGTCCGTCAGAACAGTACGATCGTAGTACAGTTTATACCGATCGTCTTCTAATACAGACTGAGGAGTATACTTAAAATACGGGACTGAAACGGCAAGGAGAGCTAGGTCCAAAGCGAGCCTCTGGTGAAGCATCTTCGCCAAGTTGTTATGTTGGACTGTATATTCCCTTGGAGCTAAAAACTGACACCTGCTGATATGTTCGATGGACTCTTTGGTCGATCCACAAAGACGGTACAGGTCAATGGTTACAGCAGGATCCTTAACGACATGCTTTCTGTAGCTGAGTGTGCTGATGACCTTATCCTGTATAGCAAATACAAGGCCCTCCGTCTCGGGAAACAATTCGGCATACTCCAGCCAGCCAGACGCATCTCGATCAACTGCTTCATCCATTAGCGCGACATAGTACCTCCCATGCAACTCCCTTGAAAGCCACCTATCCATCACACTGATCTCAGAGAAGGTATCCTCAAGGGGCTGGAATTTCTCATCACTGAGGCGTAGTGGGGTTAGGCTATTGTCACTTTTTACTATAACCCCGTGGAGCAAGCTGTACTGGGAAGTATTTCCGGAGATTCAGCAGCTGTTTTGCATGAACCTCCTGCAAATCCACAACGCCTCTTTCTCCTCTATTCCTGGACAGGTGAAACTGCTCGACGGAGCTGCGTGGGTGATAGGAGCGGTGTCGTGGGAATGATACACGCATCATTCTATTAAGTCCTTCGAGGTCAGTCCACGTCCAATTTATCGTGCCAAAGCTATAGGAAATCAACAGAACGGCAAATATGTTGATGGCCTTCACCTTATTAGAACCGCTCAACTGGGAACTCATGACGGCTTATACTCTACTCTGGAAGCAAGAAGTAAGGATCTCTTTCGCTCGACCATGACTAATTCCAATATCCTGGAGAAAACCAAGGTACGTATATGTCTCACCACGCTGCATTGCATTCATGAGTGCTGGAGCATCTATTTGCGGCACATCACATGCCTCAATTGGCGACCATTTTCCTCTATTCATGGCATTGACCCTACACTTGCCAAGACCAAAACTCATGCATATGTCGACACTAAACTTCTCGACTAATTTGACAAGTTGCCGGACCCCTTTTTCAGTGTCAGAAATAAGCTTAATATCATCCATATGCATGAGGTGGCTAAAACTGTACTGCCCAAGTGCAAAACCCTTCTTGGACTTCTGTAAGATGTAAGACAGAGGGTTCAACGCTAAGCAAAACTATAGAGCGCTCAAGGAATCGCCCTGAAAAATGCCTCGGTTGATCTGTGTTACTCCTACCTTAACAAGGTTCTTATGTGGAATAGTCAACAAATGATTTGTGCACCACTTACCCATAACGACATTCAGGCACTCAAATACAACAGGGTCGACTTTGTACAGACATAACACCTCTATCATCCAGGAGTGTGGACCCGAGTCAAAGGCCTTCCTGTAGTCTATATAACCAGTATATAGGCTGCCCTGACTCTTTTTTGCCGTTACAGAGATAACGCTATCAATCACTAGCTGCCCTTTGCAGCCCATACTACCCTGACGACACCCTTTCTGTTCCTCAGCTAAGATCTGGTGCCTCTCAAGATGCCTAATGGTTCTGGCAGTGAGGACAGAAGTAAAAAGCTTATATATTGTACGGAGACAGGTAATAGGTCTGTACTTGGATGAGTCTGCTGTCGCAGGAGAAGATTTCGGGATCATATAGGTCATCCCCTGGGTGAAAAAGGTCGGCATTAGACTTGTATTCCGCAATATATTATATAAATTATTGGCTCCGCCGCCAATTGGATCCTTCTACTGGGGTAAGCAGATGTTAAGAAACTGGACAGACGACCAATGTCCTTCCTCAGCTTATCGACTTTCCTACACAGTCTCACCTCCCAAGGTGGACGCTGGGGACTCTTACGCATTGCAGGAGCGACGATTCGCTGGCTATTCGTTTTGACTGCCGTGATGGCATCGATGTACACTAACTCGTGCAGCTCAATTCTGGAGGGTACTAATCTTACTTTTTCTTCAAGAATCACATTAATAAAGCCCACTATGTTCCTTGTGCCGTGATTAACCCTCAGCCTTGGCATACGCTGTCTGGCTGACGGATCCATACCACCATACAGCATCTCGTTCTCTGCAAATTGATCGTAGAGGGGATTGTCGGCTCTTATCACTTCTTCTACAGCACTTTCATCTGAACATGAGCTGGATAACAACCCTAACTCCCTAGAAACATCAGTTTGGATTAATGCCACCACATCCGCAGGAACCCTATTAGACATAAAAAGGGAACTACGCTGATTCAGGATGTTTTGGACAGACTTACATCGTAGCTCAGGGAACTTCTCAACCATCGCTTGGTGCAGCGGAACACTATACGTTTTCATGTCAGATTTCATTTTTGTTGTGGTTAGGTAGGTACGGTAAAGGAAGCATTATGTTCATCTGTCCATTTTTCTACAGCACTGGGTGACTGAACTTCAGTCACAACAGAAGCCACAGAAGACGTTTCAGGCCCTGTGGTACCATTAAGTGAGGCGCCGACACTCGCTCCATCACTCCTCACCACAGACTGAACATCACGACGGCTGCGAAGGGTGTCAGCCAGCAACACCCTACCTCCCCGGTATTTATTCACATTGTTGTACTCCATTAATTTCCAAAACAAATGGCTAACCTGTTAGCTTATCCTGATAAGCTCTGCGGGCAAGGCTCCGACAATATTAGAAACGGTCGTCCCTAACATGGGAAACAGACACCAATCAAACGCCGCCCAATCTGGAACAAACGTGTTGGATTTTAAGTACCCGTTATGGTCCGCGGGTGGCCTTTAAAGAACACCACCTACCCTGTATATCTACAGGGCCTTCCTCTACCCACCACCTTGAGGATGCGCCCAGTAGGCGACAGGAACCCCCCTGAGTTATTATTATTATTATAATATATAATTTTATTTAAAAAATCCTTTTTTTTTGTGTAACTTAATATTAAAATGAAATATATTCATAAAACGTATCATTCATAAATATTTACACAATATTAATTAAATACTTTGTCCCTATAAAACTTCTACAACGTACTTTATTACGTCACAAGATAATCAACATAAAGAAGGATGCTTTATAATGTAAATAACAAAGATTTGATTCAGAATTCCTTTGATAATAAAAATATATCATTCCGAGACTTCAAGAGCAGTGATCTTTTATTTTAATATAACAGAAACAAATTATTCGTGTCGCAGAAGAAAGTTGTGGAAGACGTTGCTCATAAAAATATTTTTCATTTTTTTATGTTCCTAATGTATATGTTGCAATCTGTTCAGCTAGTGAATAATAAGCAACCCCTCTTCACCACGGGAAATGATATGAGAGTGTTATGTGTAACATCCTAATGTAGTGTAGTTTTAAATAGACTCATTCCGACCATCCTGATTTGTGTGGTTAATTGAACCCCAACTACGAAAGTACATCGGTATCCATTGTCTAGTATTCAAATCCATATAAAATCAATCAATGTTTACCAGGATTTGAACCGGTGAACGTTCGACTTCAAAAATTGGTTATTAAACAAGTGATTTGCGTTGTATTTTACCAGTAGACCAAACTAGTGAGCTGCTTATGCTTAAAAAATAACAAAACGTCTGTACTGTAGTATGATTGGTTACGATTAATAAAACGTTTTGAGGTTATGACTTCAGGACTTATCAGCAACTTTTATTGTTTCACCAGAAAAGAGACATGCTAGGTGGTTATCATATTATCCCCATATTTGCTGGTTAGATCTAAAGGTTTTTAGGAGATTTTGAGCCTGGAGCTTTACCCCTGCGGGAGCTTTTCATGATTCAGAGGACAGTACTGAAAATTTCAAGTTATATCGAAAATTTAAAATAATATATAATCATTTTAAATAAATTGATGTTACTAATTTCTTTGAAACTGCGTCATGAACAGAATGTGTAGGATTTCTGGTCGAGCAGAACGATCAGGTGTACCTGAACTATTTTCATGAATTTTGCAAGGTGAAAAACAAAAAGATCATTATTGAATTTTTAGGTTCACTTCCATTATTCACAAAGAAGTGTGTATAAGTACAAAAGGACAACTTTCACATTAAACAAAAACGATGCTGTAATGCAATTTTTTTTGGTAGGTTCTCTATTTAAGAAGAAAACCTTTTGAAGGTAGCTTAAGTCTTCTGGTAAAGTGGAGTTAAATTTAACCAATAATTGGCAACTAAAACCCTCGAAGAATGCTGTACAACAAAAGCAACCAACGTTTACCAGGATTTGAACCTGAGAACCTTCGACTTCGAAAAATGAGATGTTAAACAAGTGACCGTTTCAAGAATAATAAACATATCTCTCCAACAGTTTTTGTTTCCAGGTCATTCTTTTTTTTTTTTAAGTAAGATATGTTCAGACTTTAGGAGACACTAGAAGTTATAATTAAGGGTGAGAAGGAATGGAGGGCTGTCGAGATTATGTTAAAAGCATGATGGCAAAGCTTTGCGAGTACGAGGAGTTCCGAAGGGGAAGGAGACGCAGGGGGCACCGGGTAGGACAGGTTAGCGGCTGAGTGTCTCAGGGGTCCCTGCAAGCATGTGGGGGTCGCCTTGGCACGGAGAGGCCGTAGACACTTCATTCCCGGTGTGCTCTCTTGTGTGCTTGTCTGCTGGGCGAGTGCATGTGCAGTGAGCATGTGTGTGTGGTTATTAAGCGTGGCTGAGAGTGTCTTTTCAATCTGTTATCTCTCTTCAGTCCCTATGTGATGTGCTGGTCTGTGTGTTGACATGGTCGTTCAGGAGTGTGTAAGTGCGTGTGGTATGTGCGTGCGAGGATCATGTGCCTGTCCAGTATGTCTTGTGCTTGGAATGGTATCGTGCTGATATTCTAATGCGATGTGCTGTGATGTTAATCGTTACTTCTGACTTTCATTTCCAATCATGGTCAAGTTTGTATTTATGATATCCTACTACTTTTTTCTAAGAGCATTTTGTGACTGCGTCTTTGTGGTGAGGGCGGGGTTATATCTTAATTTTTTCGTTTTGTTTTTTCTTCTTTCCTTGTCACAGTTGATAAAAATAGGGTTTCATCAGTTTTGCGTTCAAATACGAGAAGTCATTTTTTAATTTCTGTATAGTCGTATTAACCTATTAAGTCACACAGTAAAATTAATTAGAACCGGCCTGACCTTAATAGCCACCACAAAAAGCAAGTGTGTGGTAAAAGGAATTACGTAAGAAGGAGGGGTAAAGACTAGAACACTGGAAAAGATGAAAGTTACATTGCTATACAAGTGTTTTTTATTAACACGTTTAACTTAAAATAAAACCATTACAAAGAACCCTTAAGCGAATACAACTGAAAAAGTAGTTTTATTTTCTAACATATATTACGATAGTGTTAGAAATAATAAATGAATGATGTGAAGGAGATAACCTTAACAACAGATTATAAATCAGTAATTCCGTTCATAGATAAATTTCCAATTGACTTGTTTATGTTTAATAGAATCGATTGTATCACTTTGCGTGAAACAAGTACTTATGATGCTTTTAGTTTTTCCTCAGGACTCTGTAAGTTTCATGGTTAATTTAACTTGACTTATTTAGCGGTATTTAAATTTTGTGTATGTAAATTTAATTATATCCATTCACCAAAAAGGGCAATTAAGTTAATAAATAAATTAATAATTAGTCTTTGACATATATATATATATTATATATATATTATGGAATTCAATGTAAAAGGAGTATTTTATTATTTGGTATGAGCTATCACTTCTTGTCTGTAGTGAACGTGATCGGTGTGTTGGCATTGATCAGGCTAATCTAAGTTGCTTCTGGCTAGTGAGTTGTTTACAGTTTCAGAATTTGATTTTATGTTAAAAGTGCCTTTTTTGAATACGGAGTTGTTTGCAGTTTGTTAGTTGTGTTAAATAAGATTTATTATATCAGTTTTGTAAGTATTTTTATCACGATTTATAATCTAATTTGCTGCAGTTTATTGCACTTGTTCATTGTACAGGCACCATTGATTTTATAATGGAAAATTAGGGTTTATTTCTTTTAAACAGTATTCAGCTGTTTTCTTTGTTGAACAATTTTGAAAGAGTGTTGAACAACTATTTTAAAATTATAAGTTATTCAATGATTTTTGAGAACCGCTGATATCTGGTTGATGGCAATCATACCAAATTCTTGACGTCTGTAGTATGGCAAGCAGATTTTTAATTTTGTTATAATTTACACAATATACTCTAATTTTGGCAACCTCGTAGGAGCGTGTTGAAAAATAAAATTTCTTGGTAATATAAAGTTGTATTTTAAGAAACTTTTATTTGGTTTTCTGAAATTATAAAATTTTGTTTAAAATGAATTTGTTGGTTAAAACAAAAACCATGAAACGTAGATTAAACATTAACATTAAACAAAGATTATTCTGTAAAAAACAATTTAGCAGTGAAACTTCTAACATAACAAGAAATTAATAAACAATTTTTTTTTCGTTCTAATACTAAAGACTTTTAACCAGGATTTTTTTCACATTAGTCTGTTTATCATTTCCTTGTGTTTTGGAATGTAAGATAATAATTATGTAGAGAATATTCTGTAGCTCAGATTTTTGTTAAATGAATTAACATTGTAGATTATGTTCCATAATATTTTTTAGGCTGTATTGCGTTTTATCAATGTCGAACATTCTCCAATCAGCACAGTTCAATATATATTATTTTAGAAGCATTTTAAACATATATTTGGTTTTAGGATTAGTGAAACACTTGCAGCGGATATCAAAGTTTAGAAAATGTTTTAATCAATGGAATCATCTCTAAATTAACAGTAACTTAGATAAGAGAGTATTTTAGAGACAGTTTTAGACCAACTGTAATTATTGAGTAATTCTCAGGAATTCAACTTTAATTGCAACAATTTCAAGTTTTCTTTCATTATATTTGGTAGTAGATATGCTTAGGATCAGGAAAGTATAAGATCTAAATGTCGGAAAGCAGATTTGGACAACAGATGACCCATGCAATATCACTGTGTGCACCTCAACAGTACTCTAGTCAATTAGCACTCAGTTTTGTGAGTTATGGTGACTTTTCAGATGCTAATCTGTTTTGTAGAGAGAGCTTAGGGTTAAGGGTAAGATTAGAGTCAAAGTTAGAGTTAGAGGTAGAATAAATGTGAGTGTTTTATAGAGAAAACAATAAACCATAAACTAACCTTAATAGTCAGAATCTGACTTGGAGTCAGCCGTTGCAGATGACTGATGGCGCTCTGGTTGGCGATTATCACTCACAATTATATAAATTATCTTCTGATTTCTTACATATAAGTAATAAATATAATTAAATAATTGATATATTGATTTCGAAAATTAAAACTTGGCATAGATGGCAGATCTTTCATCAATAAAAAATTCCACAAATTGAAGCTTTTGATGACTTACCAAGATTTGTGTATCTCTAATGGCCAGTAATGTTAGCAGTGCTACTTCAGACATCCCAGGTGGAACTGCTGTTCATCTATGTGTTACACTGTAAACTTTGAGAAATAATATAATCTGCCAATCAGATTTGAAATTACCAGTAAATTTTTTAATTTTTTATTTGCAATTAATTTTATTTATAGTGCTTAATGGATTAAATTTATGGTTTTTTTTCAGATAATGGATGCATCAGCTCAAAAGTCATGTGTAGATGAAAGTACATCACGTACTGTCATTAAAGTAGAAATTGAAGATACAGAATACTCGTTTCTACCAGTTGTCCAGACAGAAGATGGCCTAACATCTGAACGTGTGAGTTTTTTAATATTTGGTTGCTTATAAAAATTTTATTTCGTAGTGAAGTTTCATGTATTGCTAGTCTTAAAAAATAAATAAATAAACAGAATAAATTCTTTTGACTAATAAAATCTTTAAACTTTGACTTTCATACAAAGTTGACTGAAAAAAAATATTAATTTTTAATTTGGTTCTTACTTCAAAATGTTAACATTTAAATAAGGATGTTTTTATTTATTAAATTGATGACATGTGTCTACTTATTTTGGTTAAAATTGTGTGTAAATTCCATACCCAGGCATTTCTTCCCTTTATATCAGAAAATAGTTTATGACAAAACCAAAAATGATGAAGTAATGAGTAGATTGGAAGAGAGTAGTACTTAATGTTCTTGAACAATTTGGAGTAGAAAAACCAACTGCCTGGGGATATAAGGAATGAAAGCGTCATATTAGATAAAGAGATATGAATGGGAGGCATGGTGAAGTAGGCTTTCCAGATGTCTGTGGTTACTGTGGACTGTCTGCTTTTTCAGTACCTTTCCGCGAAAGTTTTGCTGTTGTTAAATATTTGCAGTTTTATAAAAAAATTTCTCCACAGTTGTTAATCTACAGGCATAACATAAATCTAATATATACTCAGAACATTTGACCAATTTAAAATTGCATTGAGTATTTTTATTTTGCTTTACTCTAAACATTATTTGGTTCCTGCTGTGATGGCAGATGGCAGCACTGCCGCCATTATTGACGCTACTGTCAAGTTTGCTGCAATACAAAGAACTGTGACTCACACAAACTGATACCTGCCTGCCATCCGAACTAGTCAAGCTTGTGATGTGATACTGATGCAATACCTGCCAAATGGCTGTTAAGGTTAAATTTGTCTTGCGGTTCATGTATTTTCAGTTGCGAGTTTATTTAACTACAAATTGTCTTATGCAGATAGTTTTACTATGGGTAAAAGGACGTGTATATTTAATGGGAAACTGAGACATGAGTTTAAATTTTAGAAAAACAAGTGTAGTGAGAGAGTGTCATGTTACATTTGTGGTGCAGTGTTTTCAGTATCTCATTGGGGTCATTGAAACATTGAAGATCACATAGGGACTGATAAACACAAAAAGGCTGTCACTACAACCACAAGAACTAATTTGGTCAAATTCTTTAAGGACATAACCCTACCAATTACAAGTGATATAGATATTGCCGCTAAAGAAGTTGCGTTTGCATTTCATTCTGCAAAACATGAACTTAGTTTTAAAACCTTAGACTGTACTTCTAAACTTATTAAAAAACCTTTGAAGATATGTTTTCATCAGCTAGAACAAAAACAGAGGCGAATATTTGTAATGTTACTGCTCCTTTTTTTCAGCAAAACATACTTAAAGATATTGAGAATGCTATATTGATATTGAGAATGATATTGAGATATTTGAGAATTTTCTAACTATAATATGCAATAGCTCTTAATAGAAAAGAAAGAAAAATGGTACCTATTGTGGTTAGGTACTTTAACAAGAAAGACAGAGCTCAAGTGAAATTGCTAGAGTTTAGTGAACTTGCAGATGAAACATCTGAAATGCTCAGTGAATATTTGATGAGTGTAATAAAAAAGCACTCGTTACAAAGTAAAGTTATTTGCTTCTGTGCAGATAATACAAATTGTAACATTGAAGGCTATCAAAGAAAATGACAACAAAACTTGTTCAGAAAATTACAAACAAACCTAGAAAGGCAAATAATAAGGATAGTTTGTTCCGCTCATATTATTAACAATAGTGTAAATAAAGAATGTGAAGAACTGCCAATAGATATTGAAGAACTCATTGTAAAATTGTATAAACATATCTATACAACACAGTAACTTCTTCCAAAGAGTTTTGTGATTTTGTGGATGTAAAATATAAACAACTCCTGTCACACAGTTGAACTAGGTTGTAGAGCATGATGCCGTCTGTTGAATGGATTTTGAAATTGTTCAATCCTCTGAAGTCTTATTCCTTTGAATCAGATGAAACTAATAAATCCTAAAAGTTTTTTTACTTCTTTTTTTGAAAATGTGGAAAATGAAGTTTATTTGACGTTTTTTCATCGATCCTTACAGTTGTTCCATAAAACTGTTAGTCCTGAAAAGTGATACGATTTTGGCTGCAGAAGCATGTACTGCTTACACTGACTTGCTTTCTAAACTTAGAGAAAGACAATCATTACTTTTTGTACCATTTTCTGCAAAACAATTACTATCAAAATTAAAAAAGGATGGTATGATTAATGAAGAAATGTTGTTTATCAGTGTTTCGTCTTTTTATATATCTGTTATCACTTATTTGGAAGAATGGGAAAATAGCTTTCCCAACCAATTACTACTGTACCAATATAAAGCTAAGAACCAATTACTTCTGTACAGATATGGAAATAAGTTTTTCTTGCTTTTGAACAAAACAACAATTAGTAGAGTTTTGTTTGTGTTTGCCAGGAACTTCTGCTCCAGTTGAAAGAGTTTTTTTGAAATGAACAATGTTTGGAATGTAGAAAGGGGGAGACTAGAAGTACAGACAGTGAAACAGTTAATTTTAAGAAAATATAATTGCCAAATGACATTTCCAGAATTTTGTGACAAAATTAAAGGGAACAGAGCTTTTTTGAATAAAAGTTTCTCAAATGAAAAGTACAAGAACTCTGATGATAAAAAAGTTGAAACATGTGCAGTTACTGGACATAGTACAAGCAAATAGACTTTGGTTTAATTTAATTATAAAATAACATACATTTATTTTTATTTTTGTTATAATTTTTTGTGTGTAAATTTAAGCTGCAATAGTTAAGTTATTTTTGTTACATTCATAAATACAAAGGTATGTTCTTATCCATTGTTTATTTTTTATCCAATCCCTATAATATTACTGTTAATTTTTAATAAGTAAATTCAGTTCACATATTTAATATTAAAAAATTAATTTCAAAAATAGTATTTGGAAAACTTTTACCATGCTAACGTAACAGTCAACATGTCCTAACTTTTGGCAGTCTATCTGCATTTTCAAGGTAAATTCCTCAGCAACATTTAAAAGATTATGGTAAGCCTAAGTGTAAGAGACCATCTAACCATTCATTCTCAAAGTGGATGACAACGCCCCCTTGTGGGTGCTGGAGGCCTTGAGAGTGGGTGATAGTAGGTTGGGGACATTCAGGTGATCTAGGAAGACAATGCCTGATTGATGAGAATCAATGATCTAGACAAATAACCATACATATGATGATAACTAGTAATTTAACTTATTTGCAGAATTTGTTCTTTCATATCTGGGTTGAGGACATATAAGTCAAGTCAGGAAGAGTCCCATAAATAAATAAACGAGAAGTGTGGCTAAAATACTTTTCACTAACAGCTGTGATGATTGTTGCTGATGAAAAATACATAAATACTGAAAAAAGTAAGAATTACCCATTTCTGTGGAGAATATAATACAACTTGTTTAAATATAGACTGCTTTGAATATTATGATTTTTCTTAGCACAACTGGGAACATTTTAAAGTTTTGGGGCCATGTTTTACAAATGGAAAAAAGTAATGTTGTATCTATGTTAAACTCTGTTATGACATCTAATTTATATTTTGGTCAAACATACCAATTCATTAAAATTATTAGCAGAATCTCAAAATTTGAACGAAATTTTGTCGTCTTTTGATTTTCCCAATCTATGTTTATTGATTAAGACACATTGTAAACCGTACATTTATGAGTAATAATTTTTGTTTTGTGTTACAGTCAGCTGATATTTCACAATCACTTCTGCCAGAAAGTGATCAGCTTCATTTGGGAAACAGTAATCTAGATGATGCTCATGTTGATATTGCATCTATTAAATATGAGCATGTTAATGTAAAACAGGAACATGTGGTAAGATATATTTTTCCATAATTTTTTCTGTATTTCTTTTGTATTTACTGATTAGGTAATTTTTTCAAGAGACGGCATTAGTGTTTCCCAAAATAATCATCATTAGAGTTTTGAAAATCCTCATGACAGTAGGAAGTAGTTTCCAATGCAGGTTTTATGGTACTTACGGTGTGTTATTGACATTCATGCAGTTGGACCATTTATTTTTGAAGGTCGTCATATGGGAAATGTGTACTTAAATATCTTTAAAAATAATCAGGCACCTCTTTTGGAAGATATTTCACAGCTAAAAATCAACTACTAATGAAACAAGAGATGATTTTTTTTTTAGTATGTGGGTTTCCTTCTCATCTTTTTCAAGAGATTAAAATTATTTAAATGCAAGATTTACAAACAACTGGATCAGGCAAGGCTGACTAATGAATTGTTCTCACTATGAGTAAAATTTTATTAGCAAGTTCTTTACACGTAGGGTAGCATTCTCTTTGTTTTCTTGTTTATTTACCTTAAATTTGCACGGAAACAATTTAGGTGTAAAAAAAATGCACATACTAAATAGACACATGATTGAGACCAGCTGAATAGGAATAGACGTGCCTGTAATGATGTGGGAATAGTTATTATTTTATGTAAAATCTTCATTTATGCAGAAATTTAATAGCTGTAAAAATGGTATTGGAAACATTAATGTGAAAAAGTAAAGAAAATAGACAAAAATTTCACATGCTAAGAATATAAGAGTATGTGGTGGCAGATATAATTGCAACTTTTAAAATTTGTTTGAAAAACAGTAAAGGTGATACTACAGAAACAGTAATTTCAATTATTAGTTTGGCAAAGTTCATATTGTTTACTTTACACTGTTAGTGTGTTTTTCCACATCTGTTTTTTTTTGCCATTAGACCTTTATGAAATTAAGTCAATAATTTAGTCAATGAAACCTTCACTGTGAATTCAGTATTTTTCTGGTAGATAAAATTCTTTACAATTGCCACCCAATTTAATTCAGTCTGTTTTCCATGTTTGTTAAAGAAGAAAGAGAAAGGTAATAACTTCAGGAAATTAGTTGTAGACTTTGACACAGGGATTTAAATTTTCATCAATACAAAATATATGTTGTGCAGAAACTTTTGCCAAATAATTTATCTTTAAGAATAAATTTTACAACTTGATTCAACAGTTGTAGCTTAAAAATTTTGAGTTAAATAATTTAATTATGTTGGATGAAGTTCATTTTCGATTATCAAGTCATAGTAGTAAATTTACTATGTCCTTAGCACACAACGTTAGGTCAGAATGTTTTATAATTTATTGCTGCAGCTGTTATAATTTCATTTCAATTTTCTCTATAAAATATATTAGTTTACATAGGATTTAATAGTAATTTTGAGTGTTGAATATATCATTTATTTCTTTTGTTTTTTTAATACAAAATTTTTATTAAATAAACTTATTGTATTAAGTAACTTCAAAAATTAATGGTAAAAATAAAATTGGCAAAATTCAAACTATTTGCTTTTTTCCCCAGAGAGCTGTTACACTAAAAGGATAGTTGAATAGATTATGCAGCAGATTGCAGTATCACTGAAGGAAATTTCGATTTAGTGGGGATAGCTACACAAAAGATAAGGTCAATCCATAGGTCAATACACTTCATTATGCGTAACTTATTTCTAGGAAAGTTTTTATTCACATACGGATATAGGGAACCAAATTGTAAAATTTTAACATGAAAGATATTGATTTAACTTTTGGTTTAAATATTTTGTTTTAAATTTTTTTCCAGGATCCTGCTGAAATAGTTGACTTTAATAAAGAAAGTGTAGAGGGTGATGAACTTTATAAGAAAAATGACATTGTTAATAGATTTATAGATGATGTTACATTGCAATTGGACAATTGCACTAGCAGTCATTGTAATAGAAGTGAAGATCATATAGTGCAACAAAATAATAAAAATCTTGGTAATGGTGAAAAATGCAAATCTACATATTCTCAAAAAGCAGTCAATTGTAAAAGAACTTTATCAAACCATCTTAATGTTCATAAAAATGAGAAAAGTTATATATGCACAGTTTGTCAAAAATCTTTCAATCGTAGCAGCAATTTGAAGACACATCTTGCTATTCATATTGGGGAGAAAAAGTTTGCTTGTACTCTTTGTCCAAAGTCTTTTACTCAGAATTCTCATTTGAAGGCACATCTTGCTGTTCATGCTGATGAGAAAAAATTTACATGTAATGTTTGTCAAAAGTCTTTCAATCAGAGTTTTAATTTGCAGACGCATCTCTCCATTCATACTGGGGAAAAAAAGTTTGCTTGTAATTTTTGTCAAAAATCTTTTAATCATAGTTCTAGTTTAAAGACACATCTTTCTATTCATACTGGTGAAAGAAAGTATTTGTGCAATTTTTGTCAAAAGTCTTTTAGTCAGAGTTCTAATTTAAAAAAACATCTTTCTGTTCATACTGGTGAAAAGAAATTTATGTGTAAATTTTGTCAAAAGTCCTTTAGTCACAGTTCTACTTTGAAGACGCACCTTACGATTCATACTGGGGAGAAAAAATTCATGTGTAATTTTTGCCAAAAGTGTTTTAGTCATAGTTCTAACTTAAAGACGCACCTTTCTATTCATACAGGTGAGAAAAAGTTTTCATGTAATTTTTGTAAAAAATCATTTAATAGGAAAGATGCTTTAACTAGGCACTTAAATGCCCATGGAAAAGGCTATTCAGTTGAAGTGTCTACCTAAGGTACAGAATCTCGAACAGTAATGTTTATCAAATTCACTGATAATCTTTATTGATGTATGTACTATTTGCTGACAAACTTTACTTTGTATAATTTATTGCGAGATGCTTCCAAGTAACTACATGGCTTATTATATGAAAATGTTACAACAGAATTTTGCTAAATCTGTTTGGACAAGATGAAGTCATTAATTAAGTGGGATATTGATTAAGATGTACATATCTGAAACTTTTAGTCAAAGAATTGCTAGATCGACACGTTTCATTTTATTATTGCATTGGTTAAGTATATGGGAAAAGAAAACAATTTGTGATGCCTCGGAAACTAAAAAAAAAAAATTGACTAATTTTTGTTAAATTAAAATACAGTTTTTATAAAAACCTATTACCATTTAATATATGCTGTATATATTTTATGAAAAATTTAAAAAATTTTTAAATTTCAAGAAAATATTATTTTCTTTTGTTTGCCTTTTTTTTCACTTTGCAGCTGCATAACTCCTCCATCTTGTTAAATTAATGACATCAAGAGGGCTTTATTTCTAGAGTATCTTTGCCAGTCATGTCAGAAATATTTTTTTCCTCTTTTAATAAAAATATAACACTTTTTTACACTGTTGTAATCTTTATTAGCATTTATTTTGTTTTCAACGTCAATCATTCTACGTCTTCATCCATAGTTTTTATCCTGATATTTGTCTCAACAATGATAAGATGGTAGAATAGCTTTAGAAGTAACCATTTTATAAATCTGGGATTATATGTACAGTATTTGCTTAACTTAAGGAACTGATTCAGGACACCATAATTAGCAAAAAAGTTCACATCTACATATATCCTATTTGGCTTTGTTTTCTTTCTGGATCCAATTTTGTGATATTTCTCAGGAACAGGTAAACCTAATTTAATACGACTAGCGTCTTGTTCTACAAAATAAAAAGTTTTGAAAATGTCACCTTCAAAATGGCAGCCATCTTAATTTTTTAATCTTTAATATCTCTGTAATTATTTATTTCATAAAATTTTTATTTATTACAAAATTTATTAAGCATATTCTTTTGAACGAAATGACACCTCATTTGTAAAAATTTGTTGACAAACAATCAAGTCATTGCAGACAATTAACCTGGCAGTACGCTTGCGCAGCATAATGCAAGGTGATAATTTTTATTATTAATTTATTTTTATTAATTTACTATTATTATTAATTTTTATTACATTTAGTGGAGGAAATAAAAACTAGCAAAAAAATTATCAGCTTGCATTCTGGTGCGCAAACGTACTACTGGGTTAATTGTCTGTAATAATTCAATTGTTCGGTAAATACGTCCCAGAATACCTATGTAAATAGAGTGAGCCAAAAGGTACACAATATAATATAGTCAAACCTCTATATAACGAATCACGATTTTTACTGCACTGTGACATTTTAATAAAACTACGTATAAACATAATACAGTATGTAGTAGTGTAGAGTAATTTTTATGAAATGTTTTTTTAAAAATAATGACATTAAATTTAGTATTTTGGACATCTATGTGAGTTTAAGTAGTTATTCTTTTGATTTCCATACCTAAATTGTACCTATATTAAAACACAAAGTATTCTTGACAGCAGTCAAGAATGACAGGTTATGTTTACTGAACTGATAAAGTGAAAATTTCCACTATTATCTTATAACCTATTAACAGTTAAATTCTAACAAAAGATTTAAACATGTGTTAAGCATATACATTAAATTAGTGGAATTTCCTGAAATTCGTTAACTAGCGCAGAGCACTAAAATTACTGTGCAAACTTTTATTCATTTATCTAAACAAGACATTTATCTATAGTATGTAGACATAACAAATAGACTTCTAAGAAAATATTTAACACATACTCTACTGTTCATTGCATACGTGCAGTTCAGCAATAATATTTCTTGGCATTAATTCAGTTGGTCTCTGTCTGGATTATGTTACTCACGTTGTACAGTGCTGTACTGTAATTTTTCTGTAGTGTGCCACGTACAGTGTCAAAACGGAAGTGCTGTGGTGTTTCAGAAAAAAATTAGCGTTATACACAAAGTTGACAAAGGTATTAAAAAAAAAATCAGAATTCCACCAAGTTCATTGCAAAAATTTTAAAAGATTTGGATGTGATACTACAAGAACTAATCCAGCGTAAAGAAAAATTAAAAGGTAGCACATATGATGATATAAATGAAACCATTTTAAAATCTATGACAGTGATGCACGAAAAAAAGCTTTCATTATCCAGAACATTGATTAAAGAATAAGTCCTGGAATTTGGAGCAGCATTAGAACACAAAAACTTCCAGGCCAGTAATAGATGGTTAGAAAAGTTTGAAAAAGAAGTTGTGTGATTCATTAAAGTAATTTTTGAAGAAAGAGCAAGTGCCAGCGTAAGTGACGGGAACTTGGAAGAAGACTGTGTTGAAACCGATCTTAGAAGAATATCTGTAAAAAGACATTTTCAATGTGGATGAAACAGGTTTATTTTTCAAATGTTTACTCAACAAAACATTAACTGTTAAAAAGTATCTCTACTTTGGTGGTAAACAAAGTAAACTAAGAATTATGGTTTTAGTGGCTGAAAACATGCTAGGGACTGAAAGACTTACATGTTGGTAATCAGCAAAAGTAAAACTGTGTTGTTTTCGAGGAGTTAAATATCTAGAGGTAGACTACACATTTAACAAAAAGGCTTGGATGACTACTGATATTTTTAAAGATTGGGTAAAAAAGCTGGATAAACAGATTACCAGACAAAAAAGAAAAAAAAGTGATTTTTATTGATAATTGTATGGCTTATCCTCAAGGCATTAATTCTGTATTAAATAATTAATTAAATTATTAGGGGATATTTACACTATTTTTACGATCAGGGGATAATTAAAAATCTTTAATTGCACTACTGATAAGGAATCCTGAAAAAATTGTAACCATTGTATAGAACAATGAGACTGTTCCTGTTAATATTGTTGAACTCCAGGATTGCATTTTTGAATTATGAAAAGCATGGACCCATGATGTTAGCAATGCAACAATATTCCATTGTTTTTGTAAAGCTGATTTCAGTACCACAATGACAGAATGGAATGAAGAAGATGATATAATATTAGTACAGTTAAAAAGTCACTGGAATTTCCTCCAAGCAACTGGAAATGTCTGTAACAAAGTTACACTGGAAGATTTCATCACTGAGGATGAACAGATTATCGTTTCTGATTTTCTGGACAATGATGACATACTTCATACTCTTAGTAAGCCTCTGAACTGGTAGAAGAAGAAGAAAATGATAATGATGAAAATTGCAAAGACCAGCAGGAAGAAAGTAAACCTACCAACGAGGTTTTACAGTCATTTAAATCAATTAAGCATGGATTACAGCTCAAGGATGAAGTACCTGACAGTATTTTTAAGTATTTAAAATAAATAAATGTGAAACTTTTTTTGAACATAGTATATACAAACGCAGAAAACAACAGAAAATTACTAAATTCAAGTAATAAATTAATACTGTATTGAAAATTATGTACTGTAAACATTACCTATCAATATTTATAAAAAACAAAAGAATTTAAACATTATACATTATGTATGATATATTAGATTAACATGATATAAAAAAATACATTTTTTTCTACAGCACTATTAAGAAACATTACTACCTAATTTTAATTTATATAAAACAGGATAGAACATTCGTAAAACAAATAAGTCTGGGAATACTTGTTACCTCTATTTAACAAATTTTTTCCCAGCATTCTTGATTTCATTATGTAGAGGTTCGACTTAATATTCTTAAAAAAATCTTTATTAAATAATATACTCTACTGTATTTTGTAGGTGAACAAAAAGTATTTATGTTTTTGTATTTATTTAACGAAAAGTATTCATATATATTTATTTTTCTCATAATAGTTGGTGGAAAGTCGACTATCTACTGCTACACTTGCCTCAACATGTTTCTTCATATTAGTTGCTACCTGTTGGATGGTTGCACTTATGCAGGATATTTCATCTTTGATGTTGGTTAGAGTTTCTCGATTGTGTGACGGTTTCTTATAGATGTTATTCTTCAGATGTTCCCAAAGAAAGAAGTTGCTGTGAGTTAAATCTGATGTTCTAGGTGGCTACAGTCCTCGAGAAATGATGTGTTCCCAAAAGAACTCTAGCAAAATTATCATAGTGCTATTCACTGTTGCACTGTCTTGCTGCAGCCAGCAGTTTCGTTCGTCAGCCTTTAACAATGCCGTGAATTGCATGTTGATGTTCTGGTAATGTTCAGTTGTTATTGTTTTCATGAAAAAGATTAGACTTGCAATTCTTTTCTGTGAAATCGCACACCAAACTCCAACCTTCTGTGAATGTAACGGGGTTTCATGGAAAATGTGAGAGTTTTCTGAACTCCAGTATCTTCATTCTGGCTGTTTAGATGTCCCACCTGGCTATCCACACCTGAACACTGCTGTGAATAAAACACAAAAACCATTGAGAGTAATGATGTAGTCTTTTACCCTATCAGGTTCTTGAACCTCATGCACAGTGTAAATGCGATACAGATTGAGTTTTTGTTTCTTTGTAGCTCTACAAACACTCCTGTAAGACATTCTGGTTTGTTGTCACAATTTTCTTATCGACTTGCCTGGCTAACATATTAAGGATTCGTGGATGCTTTCCAAGGATGCATCACTTAAAACCCTAGGTTGGGTGGTACATTTACATTCATCCACATACCAGTTTCTCTAAAATGAGCAGCTACATGTAAAACTGTTAATTTATTAGGCACCCGCAATTCAGGAAAAGCTATCCTTGAGTCTTCCTGACATTTTAAGAATGGCCGCGGTGATTAACATGACTTTCAATAATGAACACACGTTGAGCCTGGAAGAAATGCATGTTTGTCTGCTCACAGCTTACTCACCACTCATCAAAGAGGAGGGAAATTGCTTGGCAATCATGTACTATTCTTCTACCATGAGGTCACTCGTTGCCAACATGCAGTTTCGCTGGCAAAAAACTAAATTTTCCTCCACAATATGTTTTGAATTTAATACTGTGTATCTTTGGTTCATTCTGGCTCTCTCTCTCTCTGTATATATATATATATATATATATATATATATATCAATTTTTCTGAAGTTAATTATCAGGTTTTCCAGAAATTAATTTTTTTTCTTACACTTTTTCAATATTTTAAAACTTCTTAATGCATTGATAAATTGTATTACATTTGACCATAAGAGCTGTTTTAATACAATACCTTGAATGTGATTGACATTCATAAAATCAAATTTTATGAGGTATGCAGATTGTTTTCTGTGAATGAATTTGTGAACTAGTCTGGCAGTTGTCTACTGATTCTTTTTTACATTTTGAGAATTATTGTTTCTCTGTTGATGAACTTTATACAATTATGTTAATATGTGTAATTACAGAAAAAAAAAATTTTCATATGTTACTTACAGTTTTAAACATAAGTGCATTTAAAAATAAGATGACATCAATTATTTTATATACTGATAACAATTTTTTGTTTGTGAATTTGGATAAGTTAATTTAAAATTAAATTTTAATCTGTTTGTGTTTTTTCTGTGTTACTTATCAGTGTGTATTGTATTGTTAACTTTTTATTACTGAAAACAGGAATTAATTTTAAAGAAAATGTATATTTTAAAAAAAATGTTTAAGGACTATGTGGAAAATGAATTTTCATTTTCCATGTGTAGATAACCGTCTTTTTAATGTGTAGGTGCAAAGATGAATACCTACCCGTCTTTTTTTTTATTTTGAAATGTGTTCAGATTAATTTTTTATTATACTTTTTTATATTTTTAAAAAATATTTATTTGATCTCCTTTGACCAAATATCAGAAAATATGAATTGTATTTTATTTTAATATCCTAAATGAAATGTACCCGTAGGGTTCATTGGCCTTCTAATTTTGTTTATTAATTTATATTGAGTTATAAACTCTGTGTAGAGTTTTGTAGGGTTTTTTTTTATTTGCATACATAAAATCAAACTACAGAATTGTCTGCATGGAGCTGTAATATAATGAAATAGTTTTAATGAATGATACTATTATTTGTGATTTGTGAAAATCAAAAGAAAGTTGTTTTTTTATCAAACTCAAGAAGACATTGATCAGATCTGAAAATTAATAAATATTAAAAAAAATTACACATCGCACTTTCGTGTGGTAGAATCAGAATTATGGCATGACACAAGCCAGCATCACAACTGGTGCACTGCCATTGTTATTTCCTAACAACTTTTTCTGCCTGGGTTTTTGATTTTTTGGTGTATGTTTTTTTCCATTTGTTTGATCCCACTGTGTGATTACATCCAGGAAATGTCACTGAACTGGGAAGTGATCCTTTTCTTACCTGATTAACATCATTGCTTTTCAACTCATGTTTCTAACCTGTTCTCTAGCTTGTTTTGTCCAACTTGCGTTGGAAGGGGCAGATACCTTTGTCAGTTGTTTACCAGCTTTGCTAGTTGTTTAGTAAAGGGCACAAATTTTGAAGTTTAGCACTGTGTCCATTGAACCTGCTCCAGCTGACATTCTGTAACTCATTTAGTGTAACTTATGGTTTGCTATGGAACCGTCTGTATCTTTATACACTATGCAAAATTAGCACTACAATTATTTATTATGATTATCAAATTATTATTTCATTCATGTTAATATTAATCATGTCAAGAATTAATATTAAGTAATAAAATTAATTCATTTTTAACTGATATTGTACAGTTATACACTTAATGAAAAGAAAAATTGTTTTTCAATTAATATTAGCTGATACAGTGATGATTTTAAATGAACTGTAATTAAATGAAGTTATAAATTGTTCTATAGATGTTTAGAAAAATAAAACACTAAGCTACTGCAATTTATACAAATTTGAAAATATATAAATTTTACAAAAATAAAAATTAACACAACACTTAGAAACTAAAGATACTGAATAACTTCCAAATTGCTAAATTCTGAATTTCTTGTGTCATCACTTACATACCACTATCATCTTCCAAAGAAGTCTGAAAAGGTTTTTTAGTGTTGTCAATTATGTGGTCCTGTCTAATGTATTTATCTTCATTTTTTGTACTTTTTCGCAATAAGGTTTCCAATGCAATGCATCTATTTAAGAAAATTTATCTTCATCAATCTGTTGAACTTCGTTAAAGTCAAAAGTAATATTGCGACTTCCAGTGTATCATTTTACTTCAGATCAAATCATTTCAATATGGTTTTGGGTGGTACAGGAGTAGTCATAACACTTCATCTATAATTTTCTTGGCAAGTTCATCAAACATAAACACTTAGCATTTTTTTTTGTTCCTTTTAATTATCTTGTATAGCTGAGTTACAGCATAGTAGATGAATGGAATACAGTAATTATTTAACCGGTCCTGCATTTCTTGTTTGTAAAATATTCCTGTTTTTGGTTCTGCATTTTTTGATCGCATTTACTTTCTGTGTTTGTTTAATCCTAATGTTCAATAACAAGTTTCTTATTGTTTGCAGTTTTTTCCAATTTGAAATCCAATTGTTGTAATAATCTTGTTAGGATTGTTTTACTTCCTGAGAATCGTATTGAATCTTTCAGACGTACTAGCAATTTTAGAATGGTAGGCAACTGAAATTTTTTTTGTATGAAATTCATTTATGGTCCTCTCTACATGCATGTCGAAATCATCTAGGCCTGTTACTGGTTTGTGGCAGTAACATGGCTGCTGGCCATAAAAAAAGTTAAATTAAATTATCATTATAAATGATAATAATCATATAATAAATTTATAATTTATCATTACAAATTAAATTATTATTTTATTATTAAATTAAATTTAAATTAATTTTTTTAAATTAAATTAATTTTCATAATTTAGATCTAGATACCTATAATATTCTCAAACAATAACTATAAGTGAAATAATTTAGTATAATTTTAATAAAACAAATCTTACTTAACATTGACTTGGGATAACAGTTTGTTAAATAGGATTTACTTATTATGTAAATTGTAAATTGATTGAGATTGAATCATGAACAAATTCAGTTTTCTGTTTTGTAAACACTGTTTTGAGAAATATTTGTAGAATCTTTGATAACAGCAGTCATAAAAACTGATTTTTCAAACTTATCTGGTGAAATCACAGAGCTGAAAAATAAGTTTGTGACCTGATGAAGCAATAAAATAGTCAATCTTACAAGGCAGAAAACAGTTTCTGAAGAATATGATGAGACTATATGCTATTCAATGAAGGGATTAAACAATTTAATTTGCAGAGTGCCTTTTAGTACATTATTTGACATTGATAAATATGCAAAGGATGATGCAGGTGACAGCAGCTGAATTTACTGATGCTAACGTTGTTGAAAACATCCTTATCCATATTGACTAATAAAGAAGAAAACGAAACTGAATCTAAAATAATGAAAATTATGGTTTAAACATGTAAAATGACAGCTGTGTAAATCTTTTTATGTATTTGTAATTATCAGTTTTATCAGAGTACATTTTATTAGCAGATGTTTTAACCCTTTCATTGTAAAGAAAATGAGATCATATTTTTGGATATTGGTTAACAAACATCTGAGTTATTGCAGAAAATTGACATAATCTTCAGTCAGATTTTATCCATCATTAAATTAATAAATTAATTTAACAGATTGACACTCAAAATTTCATCAATTTTGATCAGAACTTTTTATAGAAGTTCCAGTTTTTATTTTTATTTTCTTTCATTTGAATGTGTTTTGAGTCAGACATTTTTTTTCATTTTGATTGTCACTCAAGAGTAAAAGTAACATTTTTGCATATTTTTATGCTTTTGAGATTAATGTGTGTCATATTAAATTTTTTATCAATACCATGTATTATTAGTGTTTCTTATTTGATTTAAGTGATTTTCAAAATAAAAGCATCAACTTTATTACATACATTACTTATTTTAAAAAAGTATTAATGGTTACAAATAATGAAATGTGCACAATAATTGTAAAGTTAAAGATTCGTACTCGAAATAAAACTACAAAATTAAAAAAAAGAAAAATTAAAAAGAAAAGTTTATTATGTATCGTGCTTTCTTTTTTCAATCGAAGTATAGTTTATTATTTTAATAACTGTTTTGTGAACCTTAAAAAAACAAGTCATACAATATGGCAAATTCCATACTCTACATCTCTTTAGAAGGAAGGCTTAGAAGACATTTTGTTTGTTTAGTTTGTATCCCAGCTGATCAGATAGTTTTAACCAGTTCCTCTTAACTGGAATCAAAACATTACTTTCAGCTGGAGAAAAAGTAATGAGTGGATAGTAAATTTTGCTTTTAGAACATTTTTTTTGTTGAAAACAGTAGTTTTGATTTGCTCTCCGTAACTGTTTGAAATAGTGTTAAGGCATTTGTCACTGAAGTTTATAAAATTAAATCAAACCCAATTCCTATGCACTTACGATTATGTCTTAAGGAATTAGAATAAGATGACATTGATCATTTCTATCATGAAGGATGTACCATTGTTGTAATCAATGCATGTTTTGCAGTTACATTCACGCTAGTCTTTCCACTTCAAAATTATGTTTGTGTTACTTTCAAGGTAACTTTCCCTTTTTTCAGTTTTTTGCCTTAAAATTTTAGGTTTTGTGATGTACCCCTTGTGAAAATTGTAAAATGTGTGTGTCTACCAAGTAAGTGTTCAGCCAGCAGTATAATTGAATATCATTTAACAAATACACTCCTGTCAAAGAGTCTAAAAATGATTTAGTTAGAATAGCACTTTTGTTGACCCTTGAATTTGTTACTCCTTTTCTTTACAAACTTTATACTTTAATCTGCAGCCAGCAGTGTTCAGCCAACAGTAAAATTGAATATCATGTAACAGACTCCTGTCAAAGAGTAAAAATGATTCAGTTAGAATACCACTTTTGTTAACACTTGAGTTTGTTACGCTTCTTTTTTTACCAACATGCACTTTGTACTGCAAAGTAAAGAAATCTTTGGAACATAATTTAAAAATCTCTATTCCATTTGTCTTTTATTTTTTATAAAATTGTAAAAAATTTGGGGGCCCAGATAAGTTACTGCAGATTCATTAATGTACACTTCGTTTTCTAGAATATACCACCTCTGAATTCTGTCTACCATAAGGTAAGCAAAAGTCTGCAGCACCCCTTATTTCCATTTGAAATTATCGATAACATTTAATTTAATGAGTATTTTTTTTCTTTATATGTCTACAATCTTTCTTTACAAGTCTTTCTTTATACTTTTACAATAATTGTAATTAGTAAAAATTATGTATTTGTTTCTGTGTACATAGAAATTTAAATTAAGCACCATTGGACTATAGTGTTTTTAAGCGAACATTTTACTGTCATTATCTAATAATGCTAAAAAATATTATTTGTATTGACATTTTATTATTTATTAGGTTAAACCAAATACGATTTTTAAGCACAATTTGCTTAAAAACCGTGTACCATATTCTTGAATGTGATAAAGTGTAGAATTAGATTATTGACCTGTTTCCAGCTATTCTTTTTGATTCATTTTTTTCGGTTCTTTTATTTTACAGGAAACTTTAACCATGGCCTGGAAAAGGCCCAGAAAAAAATTTTGTGGAGCAGCACCCCCACTAATTTTAGCTTCAAACCGCCATTGGTTAACAATTTTTCAAAACAAGGCAACTTTTGAAAAATTCATCTTTAATGAAGAATGGTTGGTATTTAAATTAATCCTACATATAAAGCAGTATCAATAAAATATTCCATTACATTTGCTTTGGATTGAACCCAATAAACAGAAATCAGTGACATAGAAATACTGCCTGCACTCAGTACATTTATATCTTTGTATAACTTATTTATATTTAAGTGTCCGGTCAGTCTCGTGAAAAAAATTTAAAAAGTTTGCATAAGAGATCATTAATCACTCGGCAGTTAATGCACCACAGTGAGAGATAAATCTGTTTCTTAATAAAAATATCTGTTTGAAAATAATTATAATTAATACAATTTTTAATTATTAATTGCACTGTTTTTAGTTGTCTTACTTGATCCATTCTTAATAGTGACTCAATGAAGATTATGTGTGTCACTACCGCAAACCAATAGGTTTTAATAAATTCTACACAATTACATTATACAGCAGATTTATTTAAATTTGCATAAATATAAAACAACATTAAATAGACATAAAAAATTATGTGCCAGTTTTACTTTCAATTTCCCTAGAGTAAATGTTTGAAGTGGCCTCCAGTGGTTACAACACACTAGTAGCCAACAATCTAAAACCACTTTTTAAAAATTCTTAGTGTAGCTATGATATGTAGAAAACGCCCTTCAATTCTCTGCCAAAAATCTTCAACACTGATGTACTTTAAACCATATTGTGGGTGTTTACTGTAAAAAATCTATTATTTATTAGAATCAAAAGAGTTCTGTGTTATTTTTAGATCATACGATCTCGTTCCACTGGTTTGGTTTAATGGTGAATGCATCTTCCCAAATCAGCTGATTTGGAAGTCGAGAGTTCCAGCATTCAAGTCCTAGTAAAGGCAGTTACTTTTGTACGGATTTGAATACTAGGTTGTGGATACTGGTGTTCTTTGGTAGTTGGGTTTCAATTAACCACACATCTTCGAAATGGTTGATCGGAGACTGTACAAGACTACACTTCATTTACACTCTTACATTTCATAATACCTGAATGGTAATTCCCAGAGGCTAAACAGGAAAAAGAAAATGCAAGATCATACAATCTGTAGGTCAAGTTAATGGTCTTTATGATCAACCCATCTTTCAGGAAGTAATTGCCCTTGTGTTGGTGGACATTATCATTATCACAAATTATTTAAGTCCAGAAACAACAAAAACTTAATTCATTTTTTTTATTTCGGGATTAAAAGTTACATTCTTGTACTAATTAGACAATTCAGTTTTGTTAATATATTACTTTAGTTATTTATCTCGGCAATTTTACTCAGGATGATTATTTTTTCATCAGTTATTGTTTTGCTTCATAACTTCAAATTGGTTAAACATTTTAACCAATTTTTACAAAATTTGGTGTAGTATGACTGAATGTGTATCGATGCCATTTAATTTTGGTTAAAATTGGTGAAGCAGGTGGGGAGATAACGATCGCCATAGTTCCTGTATCCCAAAAATTACAAAATTGTCTCGCTACCAGTTTTAAATGTTAATTATAAATATTTGAATAATTTAAATTAAATGCGTTATTTGCATAAGCCAGTAATTAAACGTTTTTCTTATTCATTAATTATATTTTCATTACAAATTCTTATTTATTTACATTTTTAAACAAACTACAGGTTAATCACCTGTTTCCAGCCGCCAGTGACATGAATATTTTAAGTCCAGCTGGGATTTGAACCTAAGATCTACAGGATGTAAGGCATCGAGATGCTTCGAGGTTGGCATTTATTTATTATCGGCAATTTTTACTATACAAATACAATTTACAATTAAACCGCAAACATTAAATAAATAATACAAAGAAATATAAAAGATTCTTGTGTTGTCTTTTTATTTTTTGGTGGTGACTGTAATTTCATAAGGTTATTTTTATTGTTTATTACTTTCTCGTCTAGCGCTTCAGCTCTGGAAGGGAAAGTAGTGTAATCAGCCCAATTTGGGCATGTGCAGTTTTCCCGGATCTTGAATTTTTGACATATAAGGAGCCCAAAAAACCGGATGTTTTTGAATGTACGTGTGTGTGTGTGTGTGTGTTCGGTGTCGCCCTCTAAATCACCTTATATCTACAGAACTACTGGACCGATTATGACCAAACTCTGTAGGATTAGTTCCAAATCTGGAGGAGCATTAATGCCTTTAAATTTTCAACATAAGGTTAATTAATTTTCTGCGTAATAAGGTTGTATTTTTCTTAGACACAGTTGTTAACAGTTAAAAAATAACAATTTTCGCAAAAACATTTTTTGGAAACTTGCGCACCCTCTCCTCAAAAAATGCTCTAAACTAGTGGCTAAGTGAACAAGGACTGAAATGAAACGACTAGCACTAGATAGGGAATCTTGGAGAGCTGCATCAAACCAGTCAAATGACTGAAGACAAAAAAAAAAAAAAAAGAACATATTGCGTCAGTAGTACATCTTATCACAAGGAGCGCTTGTATAGCACTGACGTATAGCAATTGTAGTCATCAGTATGTTGTGACGTCACAGGTGAGCGGTAGAATTGCATAAATGAATGTTTCACTTTTTTTCCTGTTTAGCCTCCGGGAATTACCGTTAAGATATTACTTCAGAGAATTATTGAGGATGATATATATGAGTGTAAATGAAGTACAGTCTCAGTTCGACGATTCGTGAGATGTGTGGTTAATTGAAACCCAACCACCAAAGAACACCGATATCCACGATCTATTATTCAAATACGTATAAAAGTAACTGCCTTTACTAGGACTTGAACGCTGGAACTCTTGACTTTCAAATCAGCTGATTTGGAAGAACGCGTTCACCAACCCAGTGGGTTAAATGAATAATATTTAAAGTGTAAAAAAGTAACTCGTCCTGGCTAGAGCTCGAACTCGATCACCCGGTTGACTCCGCACCTACTGAATCAAGCCTTACGGCTCCACTTATATGCTGACCGCACATGCGAAATTTGTTTTATGTAAGTTGTAAAATTATGTTAGTTCGGTTATTGCCGACCGTCGCCGCTACTACTGCCACACCCGCGCGAATTTAATACGGTATGGGCGAGCGCTTTAATTAAAATCATTGAATTGAAATAAACGAAAAAATAATTAAATATCGAAAAATAATTTTATATCTATATAAAATGATAAATATTTTAAATTGTGTATGTAGCCGTGCATTGGAAACAATGCAGTTTCACTACTCATGGAAAGCGGCTGTACCGCCATGGCGGGGAAAGTCCTGCAACTTTGTTGTCAGCTTTTTTTTCACATATCACCATCATTTAGTACATACTAATGTTTATATTATTAGTTTTGGTTTGGATGTTTGTAAGCCGACTTTACGCTCATGTTTGGAACTGTCTGTCAGCTTAAGAGCCGACTGTTATCGGTTCTTAAGCTTTTTCTCTCTTTCTTTTTTTGTTTACCGTTTGGAACCACCGTAAGGAATTGTTCAGAGGATGATATGTAAATGAAGTGTCTTGTACAACGTTAGGTCGCCCAATCCTGAGATGTTTGGTTAGTTGAAACCAATCGCCAAAAAATCACCGGTATCCACGATTTATTATTCAAGTCCGTATCAAAGTAACTGCTTTTACTAGGATTTGAACCTTAGAACTCTCGACTTCGAAATCAGCTGATTTTCGATGACGAGTTGATCATTAGACTAACCCGGTAGATTCGGTTCTTAAGCTGTCTATTTATTACTTTTACTAGATCCGCATTCTCCTGCGACATAGTTTTATAAACATTGGATCTCATTAAATTTAGTATTAACGAAAATTGAGCTGCATAACGAAATTAAAATAAAAGTAAATTATAAAATTGAACTGTCTATCGTAATTGATTTTAAAAGGTTTATATGAAAAAAATAGAAAAATTTATTAGCATTAGCGTAACCACTCTTTTCAGGAACAACGGACATCATTGGTACTTCTGCTAGATCCCGTGGTTTTTTTGAAATAAGATATACCAGGGAAAATTATAAAAGGTTTATCGAAAACCGAGAAAAGATTTAGTAGTTAGGTCCACTGAAAAAGGAAGATGCTATGCAGTAACAGGAGAGTGAGCTGAGATAAAAGTGAATTTTAATGGTGATGTAAAACGCATGGCCACTGAGACAGATTGGAAATGGAGGGTGATCGGCAACAGCGAGGGCCACATATTCAGCTGTAACAGCGGAAGGTTAGTGTCTGAAACTTATCCTTATTGTTCCTCTTAAAACTGTCATTTTTAAAGAGAAAATTTTATGCATGCGTCTTTCTACCTAATAGCAAATAATCTTAGTGCGGTATTTCATAAAAATCGGAAAATGCGTTTAGTCGTAATTGCATCGCAAAAAGATCAAGTGCCTAAAAGCAGCGAATTAAAACAAGAGCTCGCTTCGTTCGGTCAGTCTTAGTGGCATATAATTACAAAAATTTTCGTCAAGAAACGGACCAGAATGGCGAGGACAATAATAAAAGGGTATTCGTCAGGCAATTAATAGAGCATATTTTTAAAATGACTTCGCGTTTCGCAAGTGTATAAATTCGAGTTTTGTTAAAAATAACTCTGAATCGGGTATTTTTCTTTTGATTTTCCCAGTTTTTTAAAAAAGGTTTAGTGTCATGAGAAGCAATTTTGTTTAACGAAAATAAAGAAGAAAATAAGATTTTTATCTTTATTATAAAGCGAGTTTTAAGTTTCTTGCTAATTATTGAAGATATAATGTGACGACATGTTAGATACGAAAACTTTGATATTACTTGTAAACTAATATTTTAAACATAATATGTAAGTTTGGTCAATGTTACAACGTTTTTTAAAACATAACTACATTTGATATTATTAAAAAGAATGTTTATTAGATACAGAAATAGTAATACGATTTTCTGTTTTTCGTCTCTTTTGCTTCAATAAAAAATCGATTTTTAAAAGTTTTTGTTTACCTTTATTGGTTGTATTTAAATTAATTTTCTCAGAATTAAATTCTCTACAAGTTTTGTTACTAAATCTTTCGCATTTGTTAGTCATTTAACAAAGCTATTGTACTACGTACCTAAAAAAAAAAAATATATTTTTGACAAAACTACTGGAGTTACAGTTCTACGATCTTTGTAATTCTATTTTCCAACACAAAATACATAAGAAACCACCAACTTTATTCCTTAATTTGGGTCCCAAAAATTACAGAAGGAGTTTCTTTTTATTAGAAGAGTCGCAACTCGAAAACGCGTTTCCAGACCTATGAACGGTTTTCATTATTTTCAACAGTAGAATATTTCCTGAAAGATTCTTCGTGGAACGCCTGTGTGTATAATCTTATTCTGGAGTAGGAAGCTAGAGGTCCATGAAGACGGCGACCTTTTCAAAACCATTGTCTTTTGTTAGTTGTATTTGTTGTTTCTTGTTTGGTTATTCTTACTTCAATTCGTATTTGTGTTTTATTTATTGTTTTTACTTCCTTGTACGAAGTAAAGGTAGTATTGTGATCGCAAAAATTTCAGTTTCCAGATTTCAACCGAAATAAATTATAATTAAAAAATGATTAGCCGTAAGATGTTGAAATTTTTGGATTTAGGACTGTTAAAACATCTAGTTGTTACAACTTTTGTTTTATGGACTTTTCTGAATAGTTAGTCTGAATTCTACAACAATTATTTTAAGTTGCATTACAGCAGATGCAGATATCCATTTGCAACGAAGCTTGGAACTAGAAAATCGATGACAGTTGAAAATAATTGAACGATTGAAGTAAAATCACGGATTTACTTGATATTTTCGAATTTCTGTTGTCACAGTTACAATTAATTAAACGAATATTCTATTTTTAAAATGTAATTTTTGTGCATTCACCTTATGTTTTTTTAAACTGATTTATTTTAAGTGATAAACAGTTTAAAATTATTTGACAAAAATCTATATATATATATATATATATATATATATAAATATATATATATATATAAAAATGTTAAGTTCGTTTGTGTATGGCTTCAAAAACTCAAAATGTACTGTACCGATTGAGCTCAAATTTTAGCACGATATATAACCCGCATCAAAGTTGTTTTCATCTATTTTTAATAAATCTATCTATCTATCTATTTTTAATTTGGACAGTTTTTTAAAAAATAAGAGGCTAATAAATCAGATGGAAATGTAAACAAAGGAAAACCAATCAGATCAATGCAAGATGGCCGCTGTCAAACACAACGACCAATCACAAAGAGCCCGTATGGCCGTTGCCAATGTAAACAAAATCACAACTGATTAAGTAACAAATTTCTTTGAATTATATTTAACAGCTAAAACATCTGTATTTTATTTAAAAAAAAAAAAACACCAAAACAAAAAGAAAAGCCACCAAGAAGGACAACCGCAGTTGGTGATATGAATGATTTATAGCGTATGACAATGCCGTGCCTGACCGGTATTCCAACTCGGAACCACCGGATTAAAGTCCGAGACGTTACCACTCGCGCCACGAAGGCCGGCAAACATATCCGTTAGGAGCCGAATAAAAACACGACTTGCCAATATGGCGTTGTGTGTCAAACCAATTTTATATGAACTATAATTACTTTTAATACGCGAAACCCTTTGCAATGATTGAACATTAACTTAAACCTCTTCAAAAATTATCCTTTTGAACTAAGCCACATTTTGATATTGTTTTTCTATAACATGGCTGGAATTCTTTTCGTTTAATGATAAGCGTTGTCGAAGACAATAACCGAATTCTCTTCCAAAGGACATAATACACTGCTAAACTATTTCTAAATAATTCAAATTCGAGTAATTTTTTTACGAATCGCGTTTTTATCAAAATCTCTCCTTTTTCTCAATTGACCTGCGGGGTTTTGTTTTCTTTGAAGACCGTAATTCATTAGTAGATTCATACTCGAGAATCACGTTGTACACTGAAGCAGCACAACTTCTACTTAAGTTAGCAGTTTATTAACATCTGAAATCAACGCCGTTTTATTATTCTGTAATTTGTAAGCATTTAAAATGATGTGTTTATCGCACAACTTAAGGGCTTTTTTTCGCAGCCCACAAATCTTTATATATAAAAATGTTAAGTTCGTTTGTGTATGCTTCAAAAACTCAAAATGTTCTGCACCGATTGAGCTCAAATTTTAGCACGATATATAACCCGCATCAAAGATTATTTTTATCTATTTTTCGCATCAGTCATATACCCACAACCGCGAGAAAACAGTTTTTTTAACGGTCAGCTGTGTACCAGTGACCGCGCCATCTGCCGGAAGCGAGGGGAACACTCGCCATACTAGCTAACGACAACCGCAATCACATGTGAAACAATACCTGTTCCCAATTACATTGTTTATTAACAAAAAAAAAACGTATCCACTTGCGTCAGATTCAGATTATTATACAATCTGAATTAAATATTCACTTTAATGGAGGTACTTTTGTGTGATCGTGTCGTGATTGAGCTGCGCCTTTCACCAAGCTCTGAATTTATTAGAAAATGACCAACAGTGGGATATATGTATTAATGACGCTTGCAACACTGCACATCCAAATCAAATTCGCGCATTATTCGCAATTATATTGACCGCTTGCTTCCCTTCATCTCCCACAGAGTTATGAGAAAGATATCGATCGCATATGGCTGAGGATATTTTGCATAGAGTACGCCTAGAAAATACCAACATGACCATGGAATTTACAGAAGGCATTTACGACGAAGCATTGATAAAATATTAAACAACAAAAAATGACAATTATCCTGTTGCGGAATATTAATCAGCCAAAACTCTGCAACGGCACGCGACTTGCAGTTAAGAAATTGATGAATAACGTAGTGGAAGCAACGATTTTAACGGGGCCTTTCAAAGGTGAAGATGTCCTCATTCCTCGAATACCCATAATCCCGACCGATACACCATTTTAATTTAAAAGATTGCAATTCCCAATTCGATTGGCATTTGCAATCACAATCAATAAAGCTCAAGGTCAATCTTTAGAATTGTGTGGTTTAGATTTAGATGCGGATTGCTTCTCACATTCTCAACTGTATGTTGCGTGTTCCCGAGTCGGCAAACCAGATAGCCTTTATATCTACGAAGACAGTGGAAAAACAAAAAAAAAAATTGTATATCCACAAGTATTGCAAAATTAAACTTCTATGAAACGTATGTTTTGTTTCTCATTTCTCATCTATGCAACCACAATGTGCCACAGCGAAGCGTGGCGGGTAGAGCTAGTAATTTATAATAATTTAATTAAAATTAATTTTAATTTAATTTAATTTTTGTAATAATGTATTAAATAATTTTAAATTACTTTTTGGAATTCAGAAAGAATTATATTCCAACTATGAAGGTCCTTATGGCTTGGGGCTGTCAACGTATTTAACTCGTAATCGGAGAGTTCTAATAACTAGAAATATTAAACAAGGGTCTACCTCAGTGAAAGGTTGTTTTGAGATTTAAATAAAAAGTACATAACTATTTTTTCGTTCTTGAAGCCGTAAGGCTATCATTGAACTTTCAACGAGAGGAAAGTATATAAATAGGTATTTAATAATGTTGTTAAAAAGTAATAACGTGGTTTTTACGGTAACTGAATAAAGAATGTTTTATTATTTTTTTGTTGCTTGTTTTCAATAAATAAATATTTTAATATACTACCACTCGATAAGATTCTAACATAAAAAAAACTTTTTTTGGACAAAATAGAACATCGTTATCCTTAAATAGGTGACACGGGTCGAACTTTTGAATTCAATAAGTTCGTACTGATCGCAGGAATATGATACTTCGAAAGAGAAGCACAGAAATTCCAAAATTTTGAATTAAAGACACACCTTTGGAAAGCACGGAGGACTCTTGGACAACATTATTTTTTAAACAATAATTTCAGAAGGTAGAAAGTATTTTTAAAAAGACAATGCCAACATTTCCATATTTTATGTCAGTTAGTAGCTCTGATCAGTAACTAGCATTGTTGGTTTAGTGGAAATTAGGACCTCAAACTATCGCTATAGGACGTATTTTTGTGCTAACTCACTATCAACCTTGAATTTTAATAATGGGCTGTATACTCGTATTACTTAGGTTCAAGGCTATGAGCCACCAAATTCCTTCTGTCCTTTTTTTTGGTCATTAACAGTTTATTAATCTTGCAGAAACATCCCGGACACCCACCTATGTGACTAGCTTATGATTTAAATCTATAGAAATATAACATTTGTTTTTTTAAATCAATTTTTTTTTTTGCCTGATAGATCACCTGATAAAATAAAATAAACTCGCTTTCGTAATTCTTTTACTTATGTTGTCTTTGAAGTGGTATTTTTTGTTGTAGCTTATCACATCGGACAAATCCGTGTTTTTCGGTAGGGGAAAAATACATATGATTTTTATTACAGTTGATTTTGTAAAATTACTTCTCGTGGATTTACAGTTTTCATTGTCTTACTATGTTTGTCAGGAATTTTAAAACATAATGAACCTTCTCGATTAACAGAAGTTTTCTCTCGGAAGACGAGTTTTCGTACAATTTTTTGTTTCAAAGTAAAATGTAGTACAAGTAGCTAGAAAGTGCATCGATTGCAAGCCTTATTGAGTCATCCTTGTTGGACATATTAATTTTTAAATATTAAATATGATGTATGCATACTGTAATTAAAAACTTATTTAAAATACAAAAATAAATAAGAAATGAGAACATAGTGTAAATACATTCTCAGCAGTCATTAGCCGGTGAACTCCGGTCCTTTGGAAACCGCTTACCATATTGATTGTATGATAATATTATTTTTGATATTGGCTAAACCTTCCACAATCAGTTGCTATCGATAATTCAGTTTCGTTATTTGTTTTAATTTTATTCATTCTGTTTTTAAATTCAGTACAAAATGAGCGTGGTCTGCTTTTCACAGAACTACTAAATACGGTATTTTAATCAATAATAAATCTGTTAGGCTGTCAGGTCACCTGCGACTTAACCTTAACCTCGATTGACCGAGCAAAGCGAGTTCTTGTTTTAAATGGCTTTTTTGGCACTTAATCTATTTATTTATGATATAATTACAACCAAACGACTTCTTTGAAACTTTACTTCTATGAAATTTTACTGTAAGGTTCTTTACTACGCGACGGTACCGCTATCTTTTATCGATTTTTCACATATATATTTTAGTTAAAATAGCAATTTTTTTAAGGTAGGGAATAATGGTGATCGGAGAGTTTCCTTTGTAAATTATTGTCTACATATGAAGGTGCGATCTCTCCTCCATTCTTGATACGATGTAATTCTGATGTCAACCGCCACGTTTAGTCTGTCTCTCAGCAGCTATACATAAGATTTTCTGGTTCCAGTCCATCTTTAAGCCTCAAGTGTGTCTCTAAGGCTATTCTCCTACTAATGTGCGATGCCGCGCCTTTCATAGTATACTGTAAAATTCTTAATCGTGTATTGGTTTTCAATAAATCTATTTTTTATCGTTTTCTTCTAGGACACCTAACACAGAAAATTGCGAAATACAGAAAAAGACTGAGGGTGTAGTGGAAGTACCTCTTTGTAATTACACGTCTGCCAAAAAAGGAGTATAATGTATTTTGACGGTGTATGTATGTTTGTTCCACCGTAGTAGCTCAACAGTTTAACCGGTTTAGATGTATGACTCTGCTTTGGAATCTTTACTCCTTACTGGGAGTGTTATAGGCTACATAAATATGTATATATGAATATGCAAGTGATTTAAAAGGAAAGCGAAATAATCTGGAAACTGATTCTAGAGATTTAGGTAAGGAAAGAAGTTCATACAAATATATGTCCGAAAATACTTTGTTATCAAGTTACGGGTAACAAAAGGTTTTGCGCAGATTAAATTTTCCCCATTGAAATCTCAGTGTATTAGAAGTGAACTTTATGATTTCTTATGTTTTTTGACGTGAGAAATTGAATAAAACAGGTCCCAGAACTGTATTTCCCCTATTTTTCATGATAAACTTAAAACAGAAAAATTCGATGATGAAAAACCTTTTTTTTAAGAGACTTATAAATACGTAAATTTTGTTTTCAAAAGGTGTAGAGAATCTAATTCTGAGAAAATTGATTTAATAAAGTCTATGAAAAAATCAACTTTTATTAATAACAAACTTAACAAAAAAATCTTATGAAAAAATTAATAATAGCTGTTTGTAGTACAATAAATTTAATTTAGACCTTGAAAAATTAAAATATTTTTAATTTACTTTTAAAAAATAGTCAATATCGTGTATACACTAATAATTTATCACACGACTGCCAAAAAGGAGTGTATTAGGGGTGTATGTTTGTTCCACCGAAGCAGCTCAACGGTTGAACCGATTTTTAGTTATGATCCCGCATTGGAATTCACCAATCACCACATTAGTATACAACATTAGTATACTTATATATACTAGTATACGAGTATATATATATATGTTTAAATAAATTAAAAAACTTAAAAAAAAGTTTTACTGTATAAAAATACTGTATACAAAATTGTCATCTGCACGCTCTTTAATTGTCCTTCCTTCATTAGTAATTATACTATATTAAAGAGCAATGTTTTTTGGTAGTCGTGTTTTTTAATTTTTAATATATACTCTTGTTTCAGTTTGTGATGCTTGGATCCTAAAAATAGTGCTTACGATATTAAAAATATTGTAACATTATTTCTTATACGGGTTGAATTTATACAATCAAATATAATCGTAAATTCCATTTTATAATTTATTTTAATTTTTACTTCATCGATTCAATCTCGGTGTAATGATCAGTTTGTTAAAATAATCGCCAAATAATCAAGGTTTGCTGTTCGCAGAGCAGCAATTTAACATTTTTAGGTTACACAAGCCTATTTCTTTGAATTTCATGAAACAATTGCTTAAATAAGGAACTCATTTATTTTTATCCCTTTTTAATGAAATAATTACCGAATCCGCTTTTTCTACTAAGAAATGCAATATGTATTTTGTTTGATTTAATATGTTTTAAAATTAACTTTTTGAAGACTTACACGTAAGTCTCCGGTAATTTTTATTGACGAATCTATTTGTCCTTGATAGTTTGTTAATGAAAAATAAAATAAATCTTTATAAGTATCAGCGATTACCACTAGAACGTTTTTAAAACTTTTAATTTATTGATATTATGAGTTCAAATTCCTCTTTCCATAGATGTGAAGAACGTTTAAAATTGTTGCATTCTTGTCATTAACTGCCTAGTTTTGTGAATTTGGTCTCCCCGTGAAGCTGTCTAGGAGTATGCTTTCTATCCTTGGAAGCACCAGAAGTCCAATTTGTGACACGTTACTTATTGGCTAATGGGTGTTCAACGATCTTCGTCGTAAAACTCAGAAGAATTCACCGATTTCACTTTACATCTTAGAAAATATGTGTTTGTTAGTAGTCGAAAGGATAATTTTACTTTTTTTCTTAACTTTTGTTGATTACAGTAATATTATTTTAAGAAATCGTGATAACAATCTGTGTAGTCTACGTTGTAAAAATATTTAAAAAAACCATGTCCGTATAAGCAAAGTTTTGTTGTACTTGTATATTTCAGAAAATTAAAAAAAAAATGACTAGGGAGTACATAAATAATTTAAAAAAATTATAATGTATATTTTTATTTACTTTTAATTAATTACAAACAAATATACGAGTCAGCTATTTGTCTTATATTAGGAAATGATGTATTAAATTTGCTAACGACTAGTAACTACGCACATAAATATCACATGGCTTACGCTGAATAAATATAAAAAAACAGTTTTAATTTTAAAAAAATTGCGTATTGTGTAGTATACTTGTATTAGCATAACATAAAATTTTGACATAAAATTCTGTCAAAACCTCCTCTTTGGATTTCAGTTTGCAGTTGCTGATTGTATACCTGAAACAAAAATTTTCTCATCACAAATAAAAAAGCTAAAAACAATAAAACAAATTGAACTTCCTATAAAGCAAAGAAAGATAAATTTATAAAAAGTAAAGAGAAAAAAAGAACCGCAAAACGGTGTAGTAAAAGACCTGTAGTCTTGTTTAGAAAAAGTATTTTATGTATAAAATTCAAAGGAAGCTTAATGAAATGTTGTAGGAAGAAAAATTAAGATCGGCAAAAACTTTAACGATATCAAGAATGTAATAACGAAATCGCGAGAAAGGCGTTCCGAAGAGTGGAAGAGGGATGCGTTGATGAGAGATATTACAAAAAAGAAAGATATGGCAGATAATATGGTTACCCAACGTAGATATTAGGGATGTAGATTATTATAAATAATACGTATAAAAGGAACTGTAAAAGTGTATGATGTGCTCTGATCGGCTTTTGACATACTCCGATTGGTCCTTATTTTGGATACGTCAAAATATCAACCATCTGTTTACTTTTAATTGAACACAAGAAGCCTTGTGTGTCGTAATTACGATACACTATTACATCTAACTTACAAGTAAAGAACGCATAAAAATAAATGAGAAAAGGACAAATAAAAATTAAATACAAAGAGTTTTCGAAACAAAAAAAAATAGGCTATCAGATCATTATTTAGCATCCATACATATAATCATGTAGACCAATATTTAAAAAAATTAACATCCTTTATAAGGGATGTAAAAAATATTTATGAATGAACAATTTTTGTTAATGAGATAAAAACAAGTCAACAATTTTTTTGAGTTATTCTTAAAAAAATAATTATATCTGCTCTACCAAACCAAAGGGAACCGTTTTACCTATATGTAACTCAATACAATACTTTGGGTTACGAGTATTTTTTCGCTTTTAATTAATTGCCAATTTTAATAAATTAGGAATTACTAAAACGAAAATCTTCCCATCAATTTACTTAAAATATAGTTAAAAGATTTTCTTTTATAGAAACAATATTGCTCTGTAGATACATTTTTAAATAATTCCTATTAAAAATTAAGAAAAAACCCTAAATTATTTGACATCCCATTCAACGTGTACGTAAATACGTGCTGAAATAATTTTCATTAAGGTATTCTGAATCGTAGATTATCTTGTAGTTATTTTCAACGAACGAACAGTTTCGTTAATGAATTCAATATGTATGTGCGTGAAAACTTTTGTCTCGGATTTGGATTAAGAATCGTTAGTGGATTACAAAAATACACGAATGGCCGCGATCGGCCACGGGTTAACCTAAAATTGATCACCAAAATAAACATTTTTTATTAATCATTACGCAATAATGGTCTAAGCCATCAAGTTGATTCAAACGCTTTATTGTAAGGTTTATTAAAATGCATAAAATTTATGAAAGTCACTTTTGTAGACCAAGTGTAATACCCCGAAATAGCGGAAAAACTAATTTGTTAATAATTGAAAAAAAAAACGTAAGAAAAATAAATTATGTTAACGTAAGTAGGATCCCAATAGAGATTTAGAAAAACCATATCAAACTCTTTTGCGTAACCTGTAGGTTTATAATCAAATTTTTTAGTTTTAAAATAAAAAAAATGAGTTACTTTTTAATTATAACAGATACTGTAAAGTAACTAATGTCATATAAGGCTATAAACATAATATGCGAGTAATGTTTTGATCGGTCACCAAATAATGGTCATGTGACGTAATGGAACTTTAAAACATAAAAATAATCTCTTAAAGAATGTAACCTTTACGCAGTAATAAGAATGTTCATTCGGGAATGTCTTAATAGACTTTTCATTGATAACTGGTTTATTTTGTAAATGTTTAGTTATAGATCTTACTCTGTCTTTAAATCTGTAGGTGAGAAGACACAAATTAAGTATAGCTTACAGCGACTTAGCAAGAGGAACTTGCTTTAATTAATCTCGGAAATTAAATCAGTACCAGCAGAATAACGAGAATGCATCAGTCTTATAGCAGATTCTATCACATATTCAATAAAACTAGACATAGAAAGGAAGCGTAAATTCACTGAAAATGAGATATTTTGCTGCGGTAGCTTGTCCCACTTACCGTACACACTGCCAAAATCTTTAGAAAAAAATTCGCAGATAGTGTAAAAATTTATCTTTATGACTCATAAATATCCAAAATGACCATACAAGAGGAGGAGTGTTTGTTGATATTATATAATATTATCAGTTGATGAATAATTCACATGTTCAAATATTACTGTGTAGGTCACTAATGATAATACCAATTGATAATTATGTGGGTCATAATTACTGTGATGTTCGGAAAAAGAACCATAAAAGATGAACAAATAGAGTTTTATATCTCATATAGGATACAATGAACATATTTTTCCACAAAAAACCACATTTCATAACATACAGATTTCGTCTTTTAAGAATGAATACACGTTAATAAATGTTATTCTATTAAGAAAAATTATAAATGGGATTGTCGTGAGGTTAGTTTTAAATAAAACCTCTCACTTTTTTTTTACGTGCTTTAAGTGAAGGATTTTTATTATGTTATGACATACATTTTAAATAATTTAAATTACAAAAATATCTGTTTTAGATATAAAAATGTTGACAAAAATATTTTTTATACCTCAACAATTTTTTTAAAAAGTATTCGAGTAAAATAAAAATTTGGGTTAGATTGACAGCTCACAAAAATTTCATGGTTCTATTTTCATTGATTTTAAGTTAAGAAAAAAATTAACGAAATTAAAAAACTGACCGTCGAAAAATTATGTTTAAGCAAAACATTTACGGAGATGGAAAAACTTAAATTAAATCTTATATACAGTTATTTTCAAGGCCTAGATTATGTTGTTAACGCTTACGTAAACTAACTTTCTTGTAGAATTCTAAATCAGGCCAATCCATTCTAGCATCATAATCTCAAATTATCCCAGAAACTATCCCATTAGATCTTTTTTTCTTTTACTTCCGGGTCCGCATTCAAGCAATTCTTTCCGCAGAGGATGAGATGAGTGTTTTGTAGCGTGTGAAAAATGCCATGCCTGACCGGGATTCGAACCCAGGATCTCCGGGGGAAAGCCCGAGACGCTACCATTCGCGCCACGGAATCCGGCTTTCATTAGATCTAAATTCACTGGATGGAAGGTAAAAAGCACTGGAAGTCATCTGTGTTTGAATACATTTTCATGTAAATATTTTGATTTTTTTTTTTTTGAATCAGTAAAAATTGATTTCTAATTGCTTTTTTGGCAGCAAAATAAGCAATTAAAAAAAATAAATAAAATGAATATGAATTCTATAGACATAACCAACGGTAACTTATTTTTTATCTGACCTATTAACAAATAATAAGTAAATTTCCAACCGGCAAAAAAAAAACAAAATGGTTGACAACAAAATTGTAATAATTTCCTGGCATTGATTGTTTGTTCTATACAGCGAATAAAATAATGATACGTGAAAATAAACCAAAATAAGTTTAAAAAAAAATCGATATTTTTAAATTTTGAGCGGCCATCCGATCCTCAATATTGTCCCCAAAGTTTTTTTTTCAGTCACTTGCACTACTACTATTTACGAAGAGATAAAAAACCGATTAAAAATGTACAAATATAAAAAGAGAGCGTTTTCAATTTTTGGGGAAGAGGGTAATTTTGGGACAAATCATTTTATAAATGCTAAGATAAGCATGCACGCATGTACTGAGCTTAATATAAAATGAAGCCGTTTACAAAATTTGTTGAAAATTGATCCCCAAAATACTATCTCTCTTCCCCCACCTCCTGGAGGTATTGGCCGCAAAATTCTATCAACAAACTGGCCCATATACACATGTCTATTTATAAAATTTCATCAAAATCGGTTCATCGAGTCAAAAGTTATTAAGTTTCTAACACGCCAATACACGTACATACGTAGTACCGATGTTACCCCCCACTTTTTTTGTTTTTTGAGATCATTGGGTCATAAAACAACGAGAAAAACTCATACCACATTCTTCGACTGATTACCAGCACTTTCCTTCTTGCAGGATAGCTCTACAGCTATGATGCCAGGAAAGAAAAGGGCACAAATATAAAAAATAGAATACACGTAAAAGATTTTGTCCGTCTACGTAAACAATTGTTACTTGTCATTTATATTAAAAAAAGAAAAAAAATCGGTTTAAATAAATAGAATGACCGGTTATAATTACTAAGTATGCAAATTATATCGGGCAAATGATCACTGCGGGTATTTTAGCACATTCTTTATCCTAATGAAATTTGTGTTTAATAGAATCCAATCTAACTCGTGAATTAGGGCCTGGTTTTTGAAATCGTGGATTGTTAGTGTAGCCCCTTCATTTTTCAAGTAATCCCTACCTTAAAGAATAATGCAGCGGTGATGAATCGTACGATTATGGAGTACAGTTGACATAACATGAATGACCTATTCGTAAAAGAGTTCTACCTCTGAACTTCTTCACGAATGATTACTGGATTCTAATTTGAAACATATCGCTCTGGGATCTAACTTGTATTACAATTATTTGTACGCCGCAACTTCACTTCTGGTACACAGTCGCAGGAATCTGCGGAACTATCTCAACAATGCTGTGCTTAATATTCCAGAGACTTTCAGTTATGATATAATATACTCACTTCTGCTTAAAAAATAGCAATAATTGTTTAAAATAGCAAACCTAGGAATATCTACGTATACATACATTATTGAAGATTACAGTAGGTACGAATTTAGGCCCCGGTGTTCGTGTTTTTGTTTCACGTTCGGCTTCTAGTTGCAGATTACGGCCAACTACTGCATTGGTACATGATATTACATCTGACCAAGACACGCCAGCCTCTTCTGCGTGCTGAAAAATAATTAAAATAATTGTAATAAATCATATTAATTTATTATTTTTATATATTCATTTTATTACCAGATATGTTAAAGATATTATTAAATTAAGTTGAGAAATAAGGCTGTATATTATAAGTTTCCGCCTACGAAGGGAAAGCAAATAATTTTTTTTAATTTATAATTTATTCGTAAATACAAATAAAGAGTTATGCTAAACATTAATCTAAATAAATTGAAAAACAAGATTACCTTCCTTCAAAAACTGTCCGTTTGATGTTCTTATGAGGAAAACTTTCACAAAATATTTCTAATGAATTTACAAGGAAAAAGGCTGCTAATATTATTCCCTATGGTTTTTCAATAATGAAGTTCCTGCATCGCATTGATAAATTAAATTTCTCAACTAACTATTCCTATTTATTACGTACGTTTAAAAATTGTTTTTATTTTCTAACAAATTAATTTTGCGATCAGTATTCAGGTAAGACTTGAATATTGATTATTCACTATTATAGGTATTATTAATTTTCAGTATTATAATACTGATATTCAGTATTATTTTTTTACGTTTTTCTACACATCCTAAATTGTAATTATTGACTTTAAAAATCAGCTTATAAAGAAAATAATAAGAGAAATAACATAGAATTAAAAAATCTGATGTGGGAATCACATGACTTCCTTGTACGCCTATTAAATTACAAATACACAATTTTTTTTAAAATGAAAAGTACATAAAATTTTATTTCATTATTAACTCCTGATATTTTTCATATTTTTTAAATTTCTTTATTATTATTAAAGAATTATTATTTATCGTAAATTTTTTTTACAATCAGAGGTTAATAATTATTAATAAATCAATATATTTAAATTTTTAAAAAAAGTTTAAAAATATAGATGAAGTCGGATTCGAACCGATGTCTTCCTTTTATAAGATCCAGATATTTCATTAATTAAAATTTCATTTGGCTAAAACTGGAACCAATGAAAATAAACACCACTTATGGTATATTGTTGAAAAACTCTCGATGAGGACTTATTACTGCAGTTAAAAAAAAGTCCAAAATCTAAATTCGTTTGGATTTTGGCCTTTTTGGACATTTTTGGTTCAGTTGATTGGAATCAAAACAGGAGGTGCACAGCTATATGTTACAACAGTCCTAAATCCAAAATGTCACGCCGAAACTAGTCAAAATGGATTTGGTCAAAATATATTCCCGTTGAAACCTGAAAACCGAAATTAATTTTTCGTGATCACAATACTTTCTTTCCTTCGTACAAGGAAGTAAAAACGTAAAACAAAATTTTTTAATGTGCATTTATATATATATATAATAGAGTGTATCACGAAGATCTCCATGGACTCTCATGACCTATTCTACTCGAGAAAATAAAGGAAGAAATTTAGACAAAAATATGTTCTAAAACGCTTCGTTTGCGAGTTAAGGCTAGTGAAAGATTTCGCTCGAATTTCAGTTACCCTGATGAAATGAGGTACTACTGAAATTTTTAGGATATTAGTTTTTAGGAAATTATTGATTTATTATGGTTGTTGAGCTGAAAAATTGAATACAATAGGGCCCAGAAGTGTATCTGGAGTATTTTTTTGAAAAATGTGACATGAAAACCAATAAATTGAAGTAAAAAACCCTGTTTTTATGTTTGACGTGCAATAACTTTGTTAAATCGGTAATAAACATATAAAATTTTTAATGCAAAACTTATAGAGAATTTAGTTTTGAACAAACTGGTGTAGATAAGTTGAATAAAACAAAGAAAAGTTACAAAATTCCTATTTTAGATTTGGAAACAGTACATTACTACATTTGTCAGAAAAGTATTTTTAATGTAAATAAAACTCATATTGTTCTTTGTTGATTTTAAAAATCTGAAAACACAAAATTTACTGTTTAACATTGCTGTTAAAAGAATTAAAAATACTGGAAATTACAGAACAATAAATGTAAAATCAAAATAAATAAGTATTACTTGGCTAACAATTTTTTTTTATTAATGACTGAAATTCCATAAATTATTTGAAAAATTACTATTTCAAAGTTTGCAATAAAATAACAACTGTGGTCAACAATTCTGAATACTATACTGGTGTTTGAATAATTTTGTAAGGTATGTTAAATATATTGGGTACAGTGAACTGTGCTGTGTCGTTAGCAAAGGTTTTCTGTGAATTTTAGTTTTAACGTGATCGGTTTGCCATTGAAGTAATGTCATACTTATTTACAACAGAGCAATACGTTGATATAGTATTCATTTTGGTTGGGTGTAATGGTAATGCTACAGCTGCTGCAGTAGAATATAAAATAGAATTTCCAAAACGCAGGATTCCAGATTCCAAAACAATTACTTAACACGTTCACTACGTAGTAATCGTACCAGCTACGAACGATGTATCCAACACGACGTCTTACTCATGAAATTATAATCGATGCACTTCAGTGACGTCTTACCAACCGGATCGGAGTTTTGCATTCGATGGTTTGAAGAACACTTAAACAAAACAAGTTTTTTCCTTTATCATAAACAACCAGTTTAACATCTACACCCAACAGACGATCGGCTTTACTTAGAGTTCAGCAACTGGTGGGATACAAATCAACAACTCTCTACAAGTATGTTTTGTTATGTTTTTGACGAGTCAAATTTCACTCGAGATGGCGTTAACAACTTAAACAACGAGCATAAATTAGCAGAAGTAAATCCTCATGAATCGGTGGAAGGCAATTTTCAACACCGATTTAGCGTCAGTGTATAGTAGTCTTACACCGTTCATATTACCTGGCCGCTTAAATGCTGAGATCTTCTTTCCCTTTCTTCAAGAAGAATCGCCGCAGCTGCTTGAAGATGTTCCTCTAGCTCTTGGACGTAAAGTACATTTTGAGGATGATGGCGCGTCTCCCCACTTTTCTTCTGCCGTTTCCAGTCACCTAAATCATCATTTTCCTGAGAAATGGATCGACCGTGGAGATCCCCATCCTAGCCACCAAGATCGCCTGATGTACCTTTAGAGTTTTGCGTCTGGGGATGGATGAAAAATATTGTGTACAAAACAAGTATACGTTCTTGTGAGGAATTAATTGTCCGCATTATGAATACGGCTGAGCAACTTAAGGACAGTCCTGAAGAACTAAATAGAGCTACAAAAACATTACAGAAGCGTGCCAATAATGTGTTGAAAATGGTGGATTCATTTTTTAAAATTTATTATAAAATGGTATGTATAATGGAGTTTGGTCTAGTTATTGTTTCTAAATAAAATTTGAATTTTCTAACTTTTCTTTAATTTATTCAACTTATCTTGCACTATTTTGTTCAGAATTAAATTCTTTACAAGTTTTGTTTAAAGGTTTTATGTTTATTCTCCATTTAACAAAGTTATTGAACATTAAACATAAAAATCAGGGGTTTTCCCCCAAATTTATTGGTTTTCACCCCGTATTTCTGAAAAACTACTGCAGATACAGTTCTGAAACATATTTTATTCAACTTTTCAGGTCAAAACCCATAAAAAAATTTCTAATTCTGCACTTAGTTAACATCCTAAAAATTTCAGTACGACCTCATTTTACCGGGATAGCTGAATTCCGAGCGAATTCTTTCACTAGCTGTAAGAAGAATTTTATGACGTATGTTTATGTGAATCTTTCTGTTATTTTCACGAGTAAAATAGGTTATGAAAGTCCCGGGAGAAATACGTGATACACTTTATATATATATATATATGTTAACTAAAAATTCTTGGGGCATATTTTTTTAATATAAAATATTGGACCTTCAGAAAACTTTGTTCGTAAGGAAAACAGCCTTTCACAGGAAACGCTAGAGGGTGAGAAACCTTCGTATTCATAAAAAAATTCAGTTCCGTTGTAAGTTGTAAGTGAATTCAGTACAAAATGTGAGAAGTCTTACCATTCACAGAACTACTCGTCTATACTCGGGACAATGCAGAAAGAAACAAGAAACCACTAATCTCCTAACTTTTATTCATAAGCCTTACACGGGATGTTTATTATTCTTTAGTGGCTCTATCATTTTCGGCAGTGATTTTTTTCTTATCTTAGATCAGATTTATTATTATATTATAAAAACAAAAAAAAACCTGAAATGTGTGGTAATAATATGACAAAACTGTTTTGTTTAGAAAACTGTGTACTAATGTAAAATCGTTCTGTTTGTCTATCACTTAAAGTAGTTGTAAACCGTTTACTTAGACTAAGAAAATAATAATCATCACCTTTTGAACTTCATCATCAGAGGATGATGGCTGCTCCATACGGTCTGCTACATACTTAACCTGAGCACCTCCTTTTGGCAGTTTGCTAAGCACGCACGAATCAATTAAATTACCGCGACATTCATTCGGGCCATGTTGACAAACAAAACTTCCATCGCTATTACTCTGTAACAAGGAAAACAGAAAATGTTAGTGTCTCTCTCTTTCTCTCATTCTCCCTCTGTCGAGTGAGCAGTTGGTTTCTGATCTTCTGCATTTTTTCTTTTTTACAGTGCAAGTAATGATTATTAAGGTAGAAATTTTGTAAGTAGGTGAGTTGTGTGTGAGAATTTTTATTTTATTATTAACATTATTATTTCTGTCTCAGTTATTTTTCATACAGTTATACATCTTTTTATTATGACTAAAATTTCTTAATCGCTTTTTAATAAACCAGGTTTTGTCAAATGTAACGAGGAAAAGGATATGTAAGCCGGTGGGCAGTGTATAATGTAATGCTGTTAAAATATATAATGTGTATGCTAAAATGAATACGCTATCAGGGAGTCACTTGTTCGACGATTTTTAATTAAAATATCCTTTAGTATTTCTCTTACATTCTGTTCTACATATCGGCTTTATTTAGAACGGCGATTAAAAAACTGAAGTTGTCAACTTAAAAAATTAGCTTACGTGAAAAAACCAAGAGAGTAATGAACTGTTAATGCTGATAATTTGGAATATTATCAGAGATTGATCAGTTTTAGAATGGTAGGAGTTATGAAGAAGGTCACTAAAAACACTTGAAATGATGTAACGATAAGATAAATATTAATATTGTTATTTTGGTGTGCTTTGGTATTCAATGACAAACTACACCTTCAGCCACTTCAGCGAGAGGTAAACCTTTCCCACTTCCTTCAAATTTCAATTGACCGCATTAATATTTATTATAATATTTTAATGAAAGTCTTTTAACATGTCCGTCACCGAAACTAATGAATATTTTAGTGTTGAATCCTATGGAGATGTGTACAAATGTACAAAACCTTTAATGGACTATATTCATGGGGTAAATTGTCCCAACAGAATTAAAAAAGGAGTAGAATAAAATAAAGCAGGCTGCAAACCTATCGAAAAGTAAATGATTTAACATTTTTCCCAAAAGAAAAACGAGCTTAATAAAAAATATTATTAAAGTTTGAAGGAAGTTTTTCTGTCATTGAAGCAGCTAAAGGTGTAGTTTAGCATTGAATACCAAACTACACCAAAGAAACTATTTATATTAAATAGAGAGTCAAAGTAAAAATATTTTTTAATGCAATTTACAATTTTTTTGGTATCTTATAATACTTTAATTGAAAATAATATCATATTTTCGATTCGCTGCATTTTTTTTACGGAACTTATCATAATTTGGGACATTAAGTTATTAAAATTAATTTAAAGAATCTGTCTACTTACTGCTGTTTTTTTTGTACTGCTATTGAACATTATTGAGTATTTTTAATATTTTTTATCAATGATTGAAATAAAAACATCTATTTCTACAATTTTAAAGTTTATTGATGTTTTTAATTGATTTATTATGAGGATAAAATAAAATCCATAAAAGTAGAAATTCTGTGAAATCAACTCGACAAAGACACAAAAATAAACAATAGGTGGATAAATTTTTTAAATTTAATAAATTAATATAATCTTCTATTAGGTATATTCTGCAGTTTTTGAAGTATTTATTTATTGACAAATGAACCATGAACATTGTTCATTTGAACGAGTTTGTTTTGCCTGTAACATGTAATAAAACATGTATTCGATTAAAATATTCACTTTAATAGCATGTATTTGCTATAATAGCGGTATTAATTTTTAAAAATAAATTTTAAATGCTATTTTTATTAAAATTATTATAAATAAATAATATACTTTCATACCCTAAATCTGTATTATTGAAGTCGAATTAATCATTTTTATATGTATATAAAAATCTTGTACTATCTGTAAGTCTGCTACTCTTTCATGCAAAAACTACTGTACCGAATGAGTTAAAAACTTGCATGAACCCAGCTTTTATATCTGGAAAGAACAAGGACTATTGCCGATAAGAAATATTTCACAGTTTCTAGATGGTGGAATAGCTTGTGATAACAACCGGATTATGTTCCCTACTGATATTCACCTTTACTAAGGCCAAACTTAGTCAAATTAAATACGGAGTCACTCGCTGTATCTAAAATTACATTTTCTAAAAACAAGATCTTTTGTTTTTTACAATATCTCTTTCGATTATTGAGAAACGTAGCTTTAAATGTGCGACGATGTACAGTCAGATGCGGTGTATCAACTAACATACCTACTGCCACTGTTACTGTGTGTGCAACATGACTGGCTGCACCTGCATTTAGTTACTTGAAGAAAAAATATAAAATAAAAAATAAGAAACAAAGTCATCTCCTTGTGAATTTTGTCAGGTAACACTAAGAACTGTGCAAAATACTTTTTTACTCATTCAAAGGATGGGTAACCAGCTATAACTACCATTTTTAACATGGGGTGACAATTCTGAAACCCACATGCTTCAGATCAATCAAATTTTCGAATCTTGGGCTGACTAAATTGTTACTCCAAAGAAATTACAATACATTGATAATTTTTGTAAACTGAACAGGCTTTAATTGCTATTTATCAGTATTATTCTCATAAGCATGAAGATATTGAACAAATTAAATGATCATCCAGCGAGTTGGTCTAGTCGTTCACTCATCATCACAAATCAGCTGATTTTGAAGTCGAGAGTTCTAAGGTTTAAATTCTAGTAAAGAGAGTTACTTTTATATGGATTTAAATACTAGATCATGGATAGTGATGTTCTTTGGTGGTTGGGTTTCAATTAACCACACATCTCAGGAATGTGTCGACCTGAGGCTATACAATACTACACTTCATTTACATTCATACATATATAATTCTCATTCATCTTCTGGTGTAATACTGTACCGTGGTTCTGGAACTAAACAGAAAAAGATAAAGTATGTGACTGTAAATAAGCAAACTTATAGATAGGTCATATCATGTTGGTGTAAAGAAATAAAGCACTGCTATTCACCTAAAGCAACCGATATAGCCAAACTTCAATTAATTTCAAATAGATCAGTAACAACCTTTTTCTGAATAACTGAAATTTTGACTTGTAAGAGTTGTGATACTATACAGTTATGCAGTAGTTCTGTGAGCTTAATTTGCAATCAAAGGCGATTAGATATTATAAAGCTAGCAGATGGCAGGACACAAGGACTTTATAGAGTAAAAATGATGTCTAATAAATTTCTAAAGAAGGATAAAGAAATTAATAATAATTTCAGAGGAAAGTTTACCATGATCTGAATTTGGTTGTGCTCTGAAAGATATAAACAAGAATAAAATAATAGAATTGATAGTATACCAAATGAATCGTTTTACTGTATTAGAAATGACTGAATAAGTTTTAAAAATTAATGTAAATTTATGAGATCGGGGAAATAGCTTCATTTTTAAAAAGAGTAACAACGTTTTTCATATAAAAAGAAAATGAACAAATTTATGTGAGACCTATTTCACCATTAGTTTTACGTCTCATGAACAGAAAATATTTACTTGGATAGTTTACAGGTGAATAGAATGTGTAGTAAAAGGTGTTGTAGATGAATGTTAGTTGGTATCAGAAGAAATTTAAACTACATGGCGTGTAGATGTGAAAAAGAATCTGATAATGAGCAGTGGAATAAATGTTGAAGATTTTAATAAAATTTGGATTTAAATGTAGGGAGAGAAGAGTTAGCTATATCTATACAACAATGAAGGTATTAGAAGATGAAGAAACACAAGTTCTGATTCAGAAAGCAGTGAGGTAAGATGTAGATTGTCCCTATTGCTTTTGCAACATTTACATAGAAGAAACAATAAGGTATTGAGGAAAAATACAAATGTTAAGATTTACTAATGTCATTATTCTTTAGCAGAAACCAAGATGAGTTAAAATGAAATACCAAAAGACTTGAATTAGGAGAGAACTTCAGTTTGAAAATAAATAAGAGCAAAACAAAGGCAGTGAAGTGTGAAGGAATAAAGTCTATCAAGTACAACAACAATAATAACAATAACAATAAATGTCAATAATAAGGAACAGTGATTACATACAAAACAAAATTTAAAATAATTGTCAGGATTTATTTACACGTAGTTAAATATTGAAAACCAGAATTCAGTCCCATTGACAAAAGACATTATCATGACTGCTAAAATTTACACCTTCAACAAACTAGTGTTGTATTACTACGAAGAGAAAATTAGTCATAAGTTCTTTCAGTTAAATACCTTTCCTTTTCAACAAATAGAACTACCCGATAGTGTATGTATGAATTTAATACTTTACTCCTTTTACTAAATTTCTATAGTAACTCGCCAAACAATTTCCTGCATTCCCTACTGTCCTCACTGGAATTACTTGTGACATCACTTGACATGTTTGTAACATATTTGTTAACACTTAACATGATTATACACATGTTGTACAAACCCGCACTATGTCGCTTCAGATTACTCGCGTAATACTCGCTCATCAAAAAATGAATTTAAGTCGTCTTCCTTGGAGTATTTATACTCCTACCCTCTTTACCTGTAGAACCAGATCCAAGTTGAAACGTGAGAATGATCTTCAGAGACATTTATTTTCCTATACATTTCTACCCTTTCTTTTTCCTGTTTAGCCTCCGGTAACTACCGTTCAGATAATACTTCAGAGGATGAATGAGGATGATATGTATGAGTGTAAATGAAGTGTAGTCTTGTACATTCTCAGTTCAACCATTCCTGAGATGTGTGGTTAATTGAAACCCAACCACCAAAGAACACCGGTCCACGATCTAGTATTCAAATCCATGTAAAAATATCTGGCTTTACTAGAACTTGAACGCTGTAACTCTCGACTTCCAAATCAGCTGATTTGGGAAGACGCGTTAACCACTAGACCAACCCGGTGGATACATTTCTACCCTGGTCCGGTATTTCTTCTCTTGGAAGAACATCTGTGGTAGGTGTGTTGGGAAGCATTACAAAAAATGATTGTTAACCTTAGAAAAAGGATTACTTTTAATCCCCATCTAGATTCCGCCCATTATTTTTTTTTTATTACTTTCTTCTTAATTGGCAGGAATCCGTTACTCAGGTCTGTTATACCGGTCTTGTTACAATATTAACAGTGTTAATTAATTAGTTAGTTAGTTAATTAACAGTTGTTAAAAGTAACAGTATATTTGTCTTATGATTAAATGACGATTTTAGACGTTTTATTAAATATATTATAACGTTTTATTTATAAAAATTATTATTATCTTAAAATAAAATTATTTCCAGTTTGGTAATATTCTTATTACTGTATTTTTATTTGTAAGGGATTTAATAATAATTCCCGTGTTCGAATGAATTTTGTGGAATTAATACTATGAACTGATCATTTTTTCCTAAATGAATTGTTTTAAACTTGAACTAAATTTAAACGACGTAGAATGGTTTACTGTTTGTTATTTAATGAACGAATAAAAAGTGACCCCTGATAGGTAAGGCGTCATCATGTATTTTTATTTTCTGCTTGATACAAACCGGTCGGCTGCTACATCAATCGACGTAATGTACAATACACGCAGAAAATACATAAAATAATTTTTTAATACCGCATACAAAAACTTTATATACGAAATACCAGTACTTTAAAATTGCATTTTTCTGGTTAAAATAATTACTACACGTATTAAATAAATGTAGTTCCCATCTTTAAGTGCAGTTGCTATCTTATAACTTATTTTTGAGTTATAAATCTGTTTGAATAAGTAAAAAATAAAAAAAACGTTTATTGTAAAAAATTGTCCCTCAAATAATTCTATCAAAAAATGAAATTCCTTTAAATACAACATTCATCGACGTACTTTAAGAGTTATCGTGATGATTACCATTACTAACATCATAAAAATTTAAATATTGTATTTTTGTGTATTCAAAATAATCAATAGGCAAATACAGCCCGATTAACACGAGTATGGCGTAATGTTGCACTTTGAACTTTTCAAAAACTTTTATTTGGAATTAAACTGTGACATTCCTTATGCGTACATACTCGTATGTGTTACGATGCGACTGACTGTATAAGTTAAAGTCTACGATGTACATTTACGATACTCATTTATTACGGTATACATTTATTAGTCTACGGTACGTATACGGTATACATTTTGTAGCAGTTTTAAAAATAATTTCTTGATCAGGATTCGAACCCAGAACCTTTCACATGAAGGGCAGAGACCTCTTCAGCTTGAGGGTCAGAAAACTAAATTAAAGATCTTAGATACCCATTGTGTGTTTTACACATGAATAACTGCAAAATGTAGGGAATTTTTTCTCTTTTATTATTTATTATTTTAAATTCTATAGTTATTAGTTAAACTCAAGACGCTGGAGCACAATCTTCTTCATTGGAGCAAAATAATTACCGGTCAATAAAATAAATAAAAAAAATTTCTTTTTGTTGGTAATTTAGAATTATTCATAATAATTGAAAGGTACATTAGGTTTTAAATAATAATTATGCACAGCTTTCAAGGTTAACTAATAGGAATTCTGGTATAAATAAGTGTATGCATCGATTCGTTTCTCAGAATGTTGTCTGCCGAGTGACCTTCATGTGGTTACACGACGCCCATTAACAAGCGTGAGAAAAAGTATGGGTAAACTGGTTATATAAAAACATTTATTTTTCCTTGTTTGATTCGGTTTGGTTTGTTTTTGTAATCACAAAAAACTTCCTTAATGTTATTATGTAAGATGATATGAGTAACCTTACAATCAATTCTGTGCGTATGCTATCTATATATATGTATATAAATATAAATTTTGTTTGTAAAAAGAATCATATACAAACTTTTGATATTTGTATCAAGCAGAGCAAAACTGCGTGGAGCCAGTTAAACAATTAAATTGTAAAGGCGTGCAGGTAAATTTTAATACGGCGTGAGTGCGCTATTTACAAACGTTATCAACATTCAGATCGGCCCATCTCACACCCGCATCGCTTTTTTATCCTGTTTATATGCATAATTACTCATTGTTAGTCAAAGTTCGTTACAAAACGGTAAAAGATGGTTTGAATAAACCTAAAAACAACTTATTGCAATAATATAATACGACAAAATAATTATTAATTGGTATAAAATAACAATATTATTTGATTCAGTTGCAGTGTGATTTAAATTTATGAATTAAAATGTCACCATATATTCAGTCACCATTTAAAACAATAACCACATTACGTAGATAAATGAGAAACAAATTGGTTCTCACAACGTGTGTTTACGGCTTCCGTACACTTAAAAACAATTAATTATAAGTAGAACATGATTAGAAGTATTGGCTGAAATATTATAGTAACAGATAATATTAGTTCTTCTTTAAAAATTCATATAGATTATTTTTGCAAACTTGTATCTTCAGACGTTTTGATGTATGCGGGTAAGAAATTATAAATACGTAAAACACTAGGAGAATGAGCGTTCAAACATTGTACACAATTGTGTAGTGCTCATAGTGTGTACACGATTTAATGAACACGAAATCTTTCAAATTTACTTAATATGCGTTGTAAAAAATTATTAAATGCGTAAATATCTTTTCTTTTATTTACATAATTTAATTATTTTCGAGAAGTTTAATTTATTACTGATTTTTCGTTATTTTCAATTTAGAAAAATTACGTTAACACATTTACCTCGCTTGCTATTTTAATAATTATACAAGGTAGTAACTCTTTTTTAATACAAGAAATTAAAATAAACAGGTTTAAATGAAGTTGAATCACCTTAATAAAATAATAATGACAATACATATTTGATTAAAATCAAAATTAGATTATTAATAACAATAAATGCTTGTAAAACTTTCCATGTTACAATTTAAGAAATAAATTGTTTATTATCAACATGTTACACAGTGGAATTCCAACGGCCTACCCGGATATTTGAGTTCATTTATACAGACCTAAGTTGGAGTATTTCTTCATCCTTCAAAAAATGGACATCATATTATTTCTGAGACACCTGGCGATTCGCCAAGCAATTTTTATATGAAATCCTATTAAATGTTACAAAATTTTAAACATAAAGGATAATTTCCTGGAATGTACATGAATAGCTGCTGAAAGTAGCTGTTTACCCTTCTATAGGTAGGTGCAATTTATTGCTCACCGAGAAGTACAACTTCAGAAAAAACTTACGGAAAATTTTCAGAAGAAATTACTTACGGCGCAGTCCAAATCGTTGGGATCATGTTCTGGGATTGGAAGCCAATCTTATCTGGTTATCTTCTCGGGCTGTCGATTGACTACTCCAAAAAGAAGACAACTTCTTCAATTAGCAATTTTCAATGATTTATGTACGGTCAGTCTTCTTACTGATCTTCAGATTTCAATAAGATCTCGGATCTCTTTCATTACTTAGTTAGGTTATATTTGTTTTCATAAAAGAAAATCCTTCTTCATTGTTCAAAAATTGTATGAATCTTCAACTTTTTTAAGACTGTCTTAATGTGGATACGAATCTTAGTACACCACTTACGGCTGAGGAGGATGATATGGATAGCGTCGTTTATGATTCATCAGGCTGATAGAATCAGCTGCTAGGAAATCAGTGCCTCCTCATGTATCTCCTCCGCCTTCTCAAAATACTTTTCCGTTGTTAGTAAGGAACAAAACTGAAGGACGGAGGTGGTTACAGGAATATGGAAAAATAGTCGGTACCTGGGGGATAAGATTAGTTTTAATAATTTATCTGAAAAACTGAAAAGGATGATTCAGAATTTAAAAAAAACCAAGGAGGACAGTAGTATACACATCATCAATTATGAATGGTCACTTTCCTAATCTTCGGAAAATGACCCACGTACGTTTGATCTTGAAACGGGAAAGATACATCTGAGGGTTGTACAGACGTATAAACCGTCTTTTCATACTCTTCAAGATTTTTGAGAAATTTTTTCTGAAAACGGTTGAAAGTGATTCTAAAAATCTTATATCTAATCAAAGATTTGGTTTTCCTGAAAATATGTGTATAGAACAAGAAGTTAAGATAAACGAGATATGTAGAACAAGTTCGTTAACTAATACAAATTATCGAGATGTATATAAGAGAAAAAAATGCTATTGCACTGTGTTCCTTGATGTAAGTCAGCCTTCCATTAGGCTTGGCAACTTAGTCTCAATTAGAAACTCAAACGTATACTCAATATATGTTATGTAGCGTTAAACAGATATTTGCAACGTCGTCGGTGGTTACTCACCTGGAAGATAAAGGGAATTAAGTATAGTCAATACAGTTTATATTTAAATGTACAGAAATAACTGCTTTATTACCTCCTTATTTCAAACCCCCGATCGAGACCTCACAAATATTTATAAATCAGTCTCAATCGTCGGTTGACCTGGTGGAAGTATATTTCGTTTCAAGCGGACGCAAACGGATATAATGTTTAAAAAGATCTATTGATTACTTGAACACAAATCGAAATTATCTATGACATAGATACGAACTCTGTTTAAGTCGAACATTTCTTGGGCTTTCAGAACCCAACTGTAGGAAGCTTCAAGCATTTCGAACATTGCGCGCGATTTTTAAGAGATGCCAAGCCAAAATCACAATGAAAATGTTGTATATTTCCTGGAATGTTTGCAAAATGTTTGTATACCAAGATCTAAAAGTCTGTATAGTAAGTCAGGAGATCGCTAAATACAACAGAAAGTATCAAGAAAGGCTCTACAGCCATGCGCCTTGTTTGGTTGTTAATCTTTTTGAAAATGTGTGATGCTGCATTGCAAAGTAAAACTTGTTAACATTTTGGACGTGGTGCACCAATATTTGTGATTTTCTTATTCTTTTATTCCCTGTTTGCTTGCTCTCTTCTTTCTTCTTCTAATTCTTTTTGTCCAATTTGTTTTAGTGTAGGTCAAGTCCTACTATTTTTTTTTAGATCCTAAAAGTTTAATTAGTATTATGTTATCAATTAAGTAGACGATATTGTTTGTAAAACTTCTCAGTTTATACAGAAATTAAGCATTATGTTAAAACATTTTAATTACTGCAATATAAGATGCAATAAATTCTATAATATAATACATTACTCTAAATACATATAGTATTATATATTACTGTATGTATTTTGTAGAGATTGTAATGAGAAAACGATAACATTATAAGGAAAAATATATAATATATAAATAAATAATTGAAGATGATCTGTTTAAAGTGAAGTTAAATATTTTAAAAATAATTAAAAATTGATAAAGCCTGTTAAAATTGCCCTTCAGATTCTAGATTTAACTAGGTTATTCCTTATAACATCTTCCATATTGTAATTGCTAATTGCTTAATAGAATATCAGTAATTATTCATGGCACTAAGAAATGCAGGCTCAATAGGACAGTATGTATACGTCACATTATGTTAAAAAAACATTTTAACGTCGGACGATGCTGTTGTGTAATCTCACAACTGAGCAGAAATTAAGTCCCGCCTCCAACGGCTTATTGTACTTTATCGATCTTAATAAGGTAAAGGCAATAAATACCTTTGCAGTTTCAGTTGTTATATATAGTTTCGGTATCGCAAAGACGACAAAAACAGATCTCTAGTGATTAAATCGCATCATGAACGTAATGTTTACGAAATTCGCCTGCACCATCCAAAGAGTTCGGTCGAGTGGTTCTATTTACCCAGGAAGAAATGTGGGAGAGGAGTCATTGATTTTCTAAATTCAAACAGCTGCAGAATCCCATTCTTTAGAATTTCTTCGGAGATTCTTTAGGGATTTCTGTGGAGAAAGGAGCACCCTTAGCTTATTCGATAAAGAGGCAGTAGGAGGTGATATTCACTTAACTCCACTACAGCTAAATGAGGATGGTTTTCAACCCTTGACTGAGGCTCCCGCGGTTGATAAGAAAGTGGATGGATGGATGGAGAAGAAAAGAGATGCACAGTAGGTTCATTCCGTGTCTTATAGATGTGGACGTGTACTACAACGGAGTTAGATATGCCACAGGAAACCCATCGGGTTGGTCTAGTGGTTAACGCGTGTTCCCAAATCAGCTGATTTGGAAGTCGAGAGTTACAGCGTTCAAGTCCTAGTAAAGCCAGTTATTTTTATACGGATTTGAATACTACATCGTGGATACCGGTGTTCTTTGGTGGTTGGGTTTCAATTAACCACACATCTCAGGAATGGTCGAACTGAGAATGTACAAGACTACACTTCATTTACACTCATACATATCATCCTCATTCATCCTCTGAAGAATTATCTAAACGGTAGTTACCGGAGGCTAAACAGCGAAAAAAAAAAAAGATATGCCACAGGCGGTTTCCGTACAAGCCCGATGACTTGTTTAATGTCAGAAGCGGCACAATGCCACTACGTTATAGAGAAGACATCTTACTATTAAGATGTAGCAAATATCCTGCTCATATTAACCATAATAACTTTAATAACAATCCTTTGGCTGCATAATATGAATGTAGTGCTACGTATTCCAGACAAGCAGTAATACGATATCGTGAATCATCAACGAAACACGGAATTGCTAATTTCTACAAAAGAAATACCTCTATGGCTTTTACGAGCTGTAAACACAATATTGGATCTCTCTTATGGAAAAATAAAAGAAAAACCAGCAGTGATCATCCACCTTATGTCAAGCATCTACTCGAAGAGGTATGGACTAACAAATAATATCGCTGCTGATTTAGAAATTGGAAAAGAAAAAAGACAGTAGCTTATCTTCACTAGTGGACTAATAAGTTTATAAAATCAGTATGGGTTATGTTTGACTGAAAATTCTCTATGTGAGGGCACTTTTACCCAAACATGAATTTTTTCAGTTTTCATGGTATTGTCAAGACTTTTCGTATTTTATTTTTTACTGTGTGAATAATGTTTTTAATTTTATTTTTCCTGTGTGTGTTTATAGATTTCAGAGCCTTTTACACCGTTTAAGTGTAATATGTATGCGTTTTGTTTTAAATATTTCATGCCATGTTTATTCTTGTGTTTTTAAATAAAATGTAACGGCCCTTTACACATCATCCCACCCAGCAGCAGCAGGTCGCACTCTTAACCTCACAATATACTCTAATAACTTTTCCTCAGTAACATGAAATATGTCCACTGTAACATTAACGGGATAGTCATTAATACAATTAAATCTATGTTTTATCTCCGAAGGTTGGTAGACAAATTGAAATACTTTCCAAATTGATGGCGCTTAGATGGTTAAAGCGCCTGTCTAGTAAACAGGAGATCGCGAGTTCGAATTCCTCGCTATGTACTTTGTCTTCGCAATAATTTTATCTTGAATTTTAATTGGACGTACTCCACTACGTCCAATATTTTTTCAAGGATTTTTACGACGCTTCCTTTACATAGGATTTAAATAGGTTATATGCATATTTAAATAGGTTTGCAGGTTTTATTTTAAGTTCTTCCTCTGTCTTTCTATTTCTTGCACTGGTATTTCTCTGCAGTAAATCTTTACTATTACTATATTTTTTCTTAACAAAACAAACTTATTAAGTAGCTAGCCTGGTTTTCTTGAAGTTTTGATGTGCCACTTTCTTACGCTTAAGACACTTAATGAATCGGCTGTAAAATCAGCCAGAAAAATAATTTGACTTTACTTACTACACAGGAAAATAATTAATAATTTTGGTAGATAGAGTTTCATAAAAAGAAAAGGAAGTGTCACTAATATTTATTTAATATTTTTTATTAAGAACAACTCGGAAAGAAGTCTCTGATTACGGTCAGAAGCTGAGATGCGATAATAATAATACGTTTTTAAACCAATAATATGTTGATATAGACTATTCTACGGCATTATTAAGCATGTGAGGAAAGTTAGTTAAAAGACTAGTTATTAGGTAATTAATTTTATATTCATTTTGTTAAAATTTTTTTCTTCTCGTTTTAAAGAGTTTAAATTTGTGTTAGGTTAAAAAATAATTAAAAAAAGGGTTCTTTTCTTTAGATATTCTTCACTTTTTTAAGACAAATTTTTGTAATGAAATGAAATGTAACAAGTTAACAGAAATTAGATAGAGGCATGTAATAAGATCTCCTTTTGGAAAAACAATTATTTCCGATCTACTTGCTGGGATTTATCATAGTACAAGATTTCAGAGAATAGGAATTACTGAATACAAAATTTTAAAAACGTTTTCGTAGGAAACATCTTCTGGAGCTTTGTTGAGGGTTAGCTTCCAGGTAGTAGACCGATTTGACTATATTCCTTAAAACAGAAAGTGATGCCACGGTTTAGAACCACGTTCCTTATTACTGCAAATTAAAAAAAAAAAAATTGGTTTGTGTATTGTTTCAAACCTTGTTCTTTTGAGTAAAAAAAAGAGATTCTATTGGTAGTGCTGATCATATTTTTATGAAATAACTGGGATTGGTTAAAACGATTCTGAAGCCGGCTTTAATTTCTTACTGTTTAGCGCAAGGATGATTTATATGGTGGTCTTCCTGTCATTAGTTGTTACTTGCACGGAGATCCTTATTTAAAATTTTCGTAAAATTCGTTCCCCTTGGCACCCGTTGATATTTCCCCATTACTCAACCGGTTTTTTTATGGTTAAAAAGAGCAACTAATTTTAGTACTTTTACTAAGGAACCTCAAAACTTTAAAATTGTCTTAAGATAAGGTCACTGTTTGATGGATATATTTATATATATATATATATATAGTATACCTTCCTTCTGTTATAACAACCATAAAAACAAGACCTTAAGAAAAATTCATTTTTCAGCTCAAAGAAACGAGTAAACGTCACTATTAGAAATGTTATAATAAATATCTTCCCGTAGATAATTTTTTTCTTCTAAGAAAAAAGTGAAGTATAAAGTTGGACAAAAAATAATAAAGGTTTATTTCATACTACATTAAAATTGTCAGTAATAAAATATATCATTAAAACGTCTACTGTTATTGCATTATAATGTACACCTTATAAAAAATGTAACAACATGTATTTATCTTGTACATGATGCTTGTATATTTTTGCTGTAACAATTAAAATCTTAAAAATAAAGTAGTTGTATATCTTGGTTGTCCATCACGAATGATATGTGTAGTAAATTGGTTATTTACGGAAGAAAGTATCGTTTGTGAATAACGTCTCAAACAGTTAATAATAAATAAGGGTATTAACAGCTTTCAAATAGAAAAGCAGATCTGCTTCACGATGTCGCTTTCGATTTTATATAGAATTATATAGAATTCGTCATGACAGAAAAATATCTTGACTTTGAAAAGTTATATGTTTATACAAAACAAATATAAAAAAGTAGATTTTTTGTCACAATAATGAGTTCCAATTCATTTTAAGAAAATCTGTAGGAATAATATTGAAATTAGCAAAGTAAATTCAACGGCCCCATAAATTCTTTAAGAGAATAAAGGAAAGCGGATGGACTCGCATAACTTTCACGCTTTTGTAAGGGGATCTTCTCACGCCAACGAAAAACTATTTTTAATTAAATCATTTATTAGCGAATACATCTAATTTATAATTATTGCAAAATACCACATTTTAATTTTTTCTATTAACGAAGTTTGGAGATAGTTTGGAGCAATGTTCATTACCTAATTGACTTTACTTTTGACGTCATTTTATTCATTCACAAATGAGTAAACTTTGACTCTATACAATACTTTTCCTCTGTTATATTTTACGCTTATAATAATCGGAAATAAACCTATAAATTAAATTTTATAGAAAAAGTTCAATATTAGAATTAAATGGAGATGGGCTCCGATTAATATTGGGATATTTGAAAAATTAAGGATAATTAGCTTAATTTCCTGAAAAAATTTTTCCCAAATACTACTTATATATTAGAGAGGCAATAAATAAGAAGCATAAAAAATTGCTCCTCAGACATTTTTATATTCCAATTCTTTTATCATCCACCATCTCGACGATTTTTTTCAAAAATTCAATAGCATTAGTGTTCCATATATCATCATCCTACTAATTAGTAAATTAACGCTGGGTTCAGAGATATGAAATGAAGGGTAACTGGTTTCATTACCCTTCTCACTCCTTTTGAAAAATTCGTCAAAATGAGACATAAACATTCCTAAAACATATGTTATACAGATTGCTAAATCACAATAAACTAAGTAGTAAAAAAAAACAACATTTACTGAAATTTGCATGTTTGAAATATTGGACGAAAGGGGAGATTTTGTCCCTTATGAATACCAATTTCCCACAAATATATATAAGCAAAATAGAGGCCAAAACAGCCAATTTCTGAAGCAGTTTATTGCCGCATCTCGGATTTTCATGGTCCCCTGAATCAAAAAGTACCAATCAGAAAATACTTATGACATATCGTTGGAAAGCTCTCAATGAGCGCTTATTACTGGAGTTAAGAAAAGTCCAAACTCAAAAATGTTTTGGATTTTGAGCTTTTTTGGACACTTTTGGTTCAGTCGATTGCAATCAAAGGGGAGTTGCACAGCTAGATGTTACAACATTCCTAAATCCAAAATTTTAACATACTACGGCTAGTCGTTTTTGAGTTATGCGAGATACGTACGTACATACATATATACATACGTACGTGCAGACTTCATGCCGAAACTAGTCAAAATGTATTCAGGTATGGTCAAAATGGATATTTCCGTTCAAATATGAAAAACCGAAATTTTTCGGTTTTCAGATACTTCAATACTTCCTTTACTTCGTACTTCCATTGAAGTAAAAATTGATATAGACCGGTTTATATCAGTCTACAGAAGTTTATGATTGCATAGTCTGCACTCGTGTACCAAGCTGGACTGTCTTTTGGTAGTTGCGGTCGAAGAGAATACAGTTGATCACAGTACTACATGTGTATTAAAGGCAATCTGTCCGCGTTATTAAATCGGGATAGATCATTCTGCGATCAAAGTATTTGCGACATTTAACATTGAAGTAGGCACAATAACGTAAATTCATTTTTACTCACGATTTAAACGCTTTGTCCCAGTCTTTCCTATAGCATGGGAAGCACCTAAACTACAACAAAAATCTGTCAGAGTTACATTTTTAGAGATTTTAATGATGCTCACAATACAATAAATTGTTTTGGTGAAGAGAGTGAAGGCAGTAGCTGAATATCCCCTTCATATCATTAAATAAATACATAATAATATATAACATAATAATATGTAATAAATAAATAATAATGATAATAACAGCAGCAGCAGCAACAAAAACCACTACCACTACAACAACAACCTCAACAGCAATAATAATAATGCCCTGAGGTAGATAACTTCCACCTCCGGAACATAACATCTACGTTCCACGTCCAGGGCGGCAACAACTGCACATAAGTACTATTCGTAAAGATGGCTATTAGGGCTCCAAATGTTTTCCTCGGAGGTGGAATTTTCTTCGGCCTGATTTCCACCTACAGGCCGTTGCACAAGGACTGGATTTTTCGGCCAAAAATTTAAACGGAAATAGAAATTTAAACGATTAAGGAAACGGAATCATACAATCTTTAGAGCTGTCGAGGTGGTGACCAGGGTCGAAGTGATAGCAGGTGTAACGGAGGTCCTTCCGCTGTCCACATGCCCCCCCGCGATGGCAAGCATGTAGCCAAAGTGCCATGTTTGTCGGTGCATGGGAGCCCTGAAAACTTCGGTGTGTAGGGGTCTGGAGTCAGTGCAGAGATTGCGCATCCGCTCTCTGCCAGGACATATGCCAGTTCTACCGGAATACCGCACCGGACCTTCAGGGTTGGTAGCCATGGGGCGAGGTTTCCCCCGGCGGCTAGCCTTGCTACAGAAGGGATTGAACATCATGCAAATTGAACAATCAACAAACGTGACAGAGGGTTCACGTCAACATCCACGACCAGAACCCCCTGTTTCGCCTGAAGCAAAACGGGGGAAGACGTTTGAGACCGCAAGGTTAGAGAAAGAGGCTGAGTATCCAGAGAGCTTTGTACAAGAGTAGTTTTTGGAAACCAAAATATTTGGTTATTAGTAGAGAGGATGGTAATTTTTCGAGGAAAAGCCCTTTCGTTATTGCTCAGGTGATAAATAATTGTGCAGAAGGCCCAGTAAAGGAAATTGGTAAAACGTACAACGGACTACATATAGAGACAACCAGTTACATTAATGACAACCATATAGAGACTACATTAATGACAACCAGTTACAGAAGACCGTTGGGCTAAAGAAGGTGAGTTTGCTGTACAAGTCGATCCTCACAGCACCATCAAGAGTGATGTGATTTGTAGGGATCTAATCAACTGCACGAAGAAGGAAGTTCTAGAAGAGTTGACACTTCAAGGAGTGATTGAATGCCGAAGACTGAACACGAGAAAGAACGGCGAGGTTCTTCCATCTGCTTCTCATCTCCTTACTTTCAATAAACCAACCCTGCCGAAGAAAGTGCGTGCAGGTATATACAGGTTGGATGTGCGGGCTTTTGTGCCGCAACTCATGAGAAGTTTCAGGTGTCAACGTTTTGGCTACACTGCTGCTCGGTGCATAGGGTCACAAATATACAAATATGCGTGTGTGGTGAGGAAATTCATGATGGAGAACCGTGCAAGGATCCTCCTTCCTACGTAAACTGTAGAGGACAACACTCATGTAGGTTGAGGAATTATCCTGTTTAAAAAGACAAGGTGGGTGTGCAGTAAGTCAAACCCTGCAGAAGGTCAGCTACATCGAGGCGAAGAAAATCGTAAACGCCCGCAGGCCTAGAAAAACAACGACTTATGCTCAGGCTGCGGCTGCAGTTCCTCTCCAACAGATGTTGATGCATACTAGCTGTTGGCAAACTTGCGCCCACATTGGCTACCATGATTGAGAGAATAATAGACAGTAGAATGAAGTCTCTCACTCGAAGGAATTTACAGCCTCCGTAGAATAAGCCGACTAAAAATAAAGCTGCTCTTGAACAGAAGAAGGCAGATACCAAGTCAGAGGTTCAAGTTCGTCTGCGTGACCGATTGGATGATTGTGCGAGGAAAGTGACTGCTTTGCAATCTTTTATGGAGGCTCCCAAGCCTCCTAGAACTGAGGTGGCCTCTAAACCACAGAGGCCACAAAAAATCATACAGGGGGTCTTTTTCCCCCTGTTGCGACTCGTGTTGGGGTCTCCCAGGTTCCTGGCTCTCAATCGACGTCTAAACCAAGCAACGATCTATGTTCGTCCTCGTCCACGAGTCCACGACTTCAATAGTCTCCGATTCGGAGGTCAGGAGCTATACGGGTGATGTCATTCTTAATGATCACTAAGCTGTTTGCAAAATGGAAAAGAAAAGGTAAAAAGAATGGCCGAAAGGCAAACCTAGGGATTAAATAATATAAAACATTAGCGAGTTGATTCTCTAGTGGAACATCAATAGGTGTTTGTCAAACATCCATGAACTCCAACGTTTAGTACATGATGTAGACCCAATTTGGGTATACCTGAAAAAAACACATTCTGCCGAAATGAAAATTTCCAGTTAAGAAGATACAATACATTTCGGCGAGATCAACCGCCAAATATAAGAGTTAGAGGCAGAGTATCTACATTAACATTGACTAGATCTACCACCGAAGCGGTTGAAATAATCACAAATCTGCAAGCAGTTGCAAACAGAATGAAGCGTCCGCTGCAAATCGCTATCTGCAGCATATACCTGCCGAATTTAAATTGGAAGGAGGATGAAATAACACATTTAAGTGCTCAGTTTCCTCCACACAATTCTCTTTGGGAGTTGGATCGAGTAAATAGATCCCCGTGGAATAGAATTGGAAAAGTATCAACTGAATTCTGATTTCATTATATTAAATGATGGTTCAGGAATTTTTTCAATGCTAGAGATGGATCGACGTCCTGTATAGATCTACCATTTATAAATGAATCGATAGCATCAAGGTACACTTTCCATGTTTTAGAGGATCTACATGGAAGCGATCATTTTTCGGTGCAAATTGTAACTCATGTTACAAGGAAAACATATCCCATCTCCAAAAGATGTCTGTTTGATAAGGTAGATTGGACGAGCTTCACAACTAGGATGATATTCCCTGAAACAACTGGAGTTTTCGAAGCCGATGTCGACGCTATAACTAATGTCATACTTGACTCAGCATGAAGAAATATTCCCAAAACATCAAGAAAACTCAAGAAGTGACACGTTCCGTGATGGAACGATGAGATAAGTGAAGCTATTACAAGAAAGAAAAATTTGTATAATGCTTTTAAGAAACGTCCGACGTTATTAAACCTAATTGTCTTTAAACAATACAGGGCGTATGCAAAAAGACTTATGATAGGTGATAAAAAACGATCATAGCAGCAATACATGTCATCCATTAACGGAAATACGACTGTGTCAGACGTTTGGAAAAAAGTGAGGGCTATTTGTGGGCGTACGAACTTTACTACCATAACTTGCCTTCAATATGAAGATGACGTTAGAGATACTCTAAAAAAAATTGCGGAGTTACTAGCCAATCGTTTCAAAGAAGCAAGCAAAACGGCTAACTATGATGAACATTTCAGAACACAAAAAACAGAACTAGAGGTTCTGCTAAATTTCACAACTGAAATAAATTATTCTTATAATGTATCATTCAAAATAGAAAAACTTGTAAAAGCGTTGGAGAAAGCCGGTAACACAGCTGCTGGTCCGGATGAAATTCATTATAACATGATCAGGCAGCTGAACACCACTGCTAAACGTAGATTGTTAGAACTATATAAGCTTTTCTTAATTCTAAAAAAATAAAAATATTAATGAAAAGCTCTGTCAAAAAACGTAACATTAACCTTACATAATATTAAAATAGGCTAAAAATTGAATTGCACTTACATGAGCTTTACCAAATGGTATGAACTGAATATCTAATGCAGAACCAAATTTATCCCATGCTGGTTTTAATTCATCTACGATAAAATGCCGGCTGTCCCCACATAGTGTTTCATAAAATACACTAATTTGTACCTAAAAAGAAAAATTAATTTTTAGTTTATTACATTTATTTTTATTTTTTGGTGAAAAGATAAATAATAGTTTAACTTATTTTATAACAGAGTTAAAAAAAAAGTAGTAGTGGTAATGTAAATAATGTATTTGTAATGGGCAGTACAATATCTAAGATAGTACCTAGACACTATCTGTCTGTCTTCAACTGACAAATATGAAAAATGAGATAAGCAAAACGAGGAAACAAAACAATAAGAAAGAAATGATGAGAGAAAAAAGTATAAGTGCAACACCAAAGTAAATTTTCAAAGTTTCAGAATTTCTCTACTGAAGTGACCATTTTCTGATGCAAATTTCAACTGAACGAAAATATATACAGTCCCCAAAAGTTGGTTGTTTGATAAGATAGATTGGATGAGCTCTCTCGGCTATTATATTGCCCGAAACAACTGCAGTTATTGAAAATGATGTTGACCCTATAACCAATTTTATATTTCACTTGGCATCAAGATATATGCCCAGAACACTCAAGAAAATCCAGAAGCCACTCCTTCTCTAGTGGAATAATGAAAAAGGAAGAAAAAACAAATGATGCTTTCAAGAAACGTCTAACAATAGAAAATTTAATTGTCTTTAAAAAACACAGGACATATCTAAAAAACTTATGATTTTCAAAAAAAATAACCTGGCAGCAATACATGTCATCTATTAGCAGAAATATGAGTGTAGCATTCGTTTGGAAGAAAGAGGGAAGGCTATCTGTGGGCGTAAAAACTTTACTCCCATAACTTCATAATTTCATTTATTGAGTCCTTAGTTTACTACATATATTGTGAACATGTGTAGTGTAAGACTCATAGACATAATAAAGGGGATGATGATGATTTAAGCATCTGTGTTTTCGATGAGTTTGTATGTTTTGGTTAGTACTTAGTGTCCTAATTTAGCTGCTGTGTTATGTCTGGCTGTGTATTTGGTTTCCACTAGAGCTCGGCATCCAGCTGTGATGTGTTCCACTGTTTCCTTTTGTTGAGGCCACTGTTTCCTGCACGTGTCACTTGTGATGAGTGGGTTGTAGATTATACTTTTTGTAATTTCTGGTTGCTATGACTTGATCTTGGTGGGAAGTAGAAAACCCTTTTTTGGGGAAGAGCTGACTGTCCTATAACCAGGTGTATGATAGTTTTTTGTTGATATAGTCTTGTGTGATGTATTATCTGTATTTTCCATGGAATGTTTTTTGTGACCAGGTGTTCACCTTTTCTTGTTGTGATCGTACAGGGTTGTGCATATTTGCTACATAGCTTGTATGGGATAGGGTTTGTGTGTGATATGCAATTTTTCTCTGCTTTTACTACTGCTGTATATAGGTTGGTTTGCTTTGTACAAGAAAAATTCCTGAGTGTTTGTATTTGTTTTGTGCGTAGTGACTCTATGCCAATGATTTCTTTCCCCTCTTCTTTTCTTTTTATGGTGAGTCTTTCTTTGGGTGTGTTGGGGTGTGACATCCTGTGTTTAGTGAATGCTGAGTGGATGAGGATATGAATGTTTTCTATATCTCAATGTGACCATTTGATAATATCAAAGGAGTATGTGAGGATGGGTTTAGCAAATGTGTCTGTGAAATTGGTGAGATTTCTGGAATTTAGTTTTGTTTTTAGAAGTTTAATAAGTCAGTATTGGAATTTGTTTTTTGAGATGCATTTTTACACATGTGTGATTGATTTTGATATTTCGATAGATGCAAATGTGATCAGATCTGACATTTGGTATGATCTGACAAACGTAAGTAAGTAAGTAGTAAGTAAGTGATGAAAAGATTGGTAGCATTAAGAGGTTCTGTTCAGAGGAAAAGAACTGATTTTGTCTTTACAAATGTATCCTCTATCACAACAACATCATAGTGTTGTTGATACATCATGTATCATCTATCATATTCTCATAGTGAGCATTTTTTGTTAAAGAATTAATTACCGATAGAGGCCATCATGCTCATCACTCATCTAGGCCCTCTGAGATTTCTGGGTGTTCTCAAAATTCAAAATAATGCTAAAAGGTGAAAACATTTGTATTATTTTTGCAAAAAGTACTAATGATTTTCTGTAATCGCTGATATTTAGCTTATTGTGTAAGAGAACTCAAGAATATTCTGAATAAAGAGTTCCAGTGCTATATCCAAACATGGGAACACATGTAAACTGATGTAAATATTTACAAGGGGAGTACTTTGAAGGTATAGTAATTGCTAATGTGCAATTTCAAACGTATGCTTTACAGTTACTTTCCAGGAATTACATTGCTATATGGCTAGAATGTTATAAAAAGGCTTTAAGAAATGAAAGACTGAGCATTACAAAAATATATTAATTTTCTATACTTTAGTATTTGGCTACATTATAAACACCAGTAATATTTTTAATATTTTACAAATTCTGTATAATTTACAAAAACAGTTTATATTTGAAGACATCCAAACATTATTAAAACAATATATTTAAAATGAAAGGTGAGTCTATTTTGTAAAAATCTACCTGTATTTTGCGTTTTATTTATACAGCAGAAAGTTAGTGGTATACCTACAAGATTAAATACAGTAACATAAAACTCGACAGAATAATTTAATTACAACAACATGTGAGTGGATAATTACTGTCACATTTCATTATAAAAAATATTCATAATACATGTCAGATGCTATTTCATTCTTTAATATTTTTATGAAAAAAATAAATGTAATGCTGACATTTTTAATAATTGAGCATTATGTAATTTTGTTGAATAACAAAGAATTAAAAATAATGAAATGCCTTGTTTATTAACCTAGTACTCGAAAAGAGGAAGTGTGGTATTATAATTTTGTTTATATAATTTTTGAGCTATAATTTACTCAGAATAATGAATACAATACTTAAAATTTTTTTTAAATAATTTTTTTATCACATTATCTATCTCCCTTCTTAGATATTCATTGCTATCACAGTTTCATGGATAGAAGTGTAGCCAGCAAAATAAACATTCAGTAAGAAAGGATGTGTATGATGCAATAACCATAAATCACTGTTTTATACAACTAAGAAAAATCATACATAACATGAAAATAATAAATAAAAAAACATTATCATCTGGTGTTCTGCCTGTCTGCAGGTACCTTACACCATCATTGTCTCTATCCATTTTTGTACCAGGCCTTCTCCTTCATCCTCTTGTAGTTTCCAATCTTCATTTCACCTATTAATTTCATCCTTCTTCTTTCTCACTTCCTTTCACCTTTTACTGACCCCTTCAATGTAACTGTAAAGATTACAATTCTCCTAACTACATTTTCTAACCAGTTTCCTTCTTTTTTGTACTTCCCATATAACTACTCTTACTTCTTTAATTCTGTTCAATACTTCCTTATTCTTCACTTTATCTCTCCATCCTTCTCCATATCCACATCTCAAAAGCCTCATTCCAGTTCTTTCCCTTTTCCTCATTGTCTATGCTTCACTTCCACAGAATAGTTTGGCTAACCTTTTCCTTAACTCTTAGTTCAAACTTTTGTTGCGTAGTAATTTTGTGTTCTTACTGAAGCTTCCTTTACCATTGCTATCCTTCCTTTTATTTCCATTGCACTCTTCCAGTCCTGTATCACTGTAGTACCCAAATTTCTGTAATTTTTACTTTTGCTGTTCTTCCTTCACTAATCCTTACCATTAAATCCTCTTTTTATTTATTCTCATTACTTTAGTTTTCCTTCATATAATTTCACTCCATACTTTTACATTTCTTCCTCCAGGGCTGTTAACCATCTTTGAAGTGCATGTGTGTCATCAGTTAGAGTTACATCAGCAAACCTTATCAACTTATTTTTTGCCCTTCTACACTTATTCCTTCTCTTTCTTCTAATGAGTTCCTTACCATATCTTCAAATGTAAATGTTGAACAATGCCAGTAAGAGGCAGTATCCTTGTCTAACACCTTGACCTAGACCCACCCATTCAGTCATATATTTACTTTCATGCTACTGTTTGTCTCATCTATAGTTATTTAATTAATCTTCTGTCTTTCCATTCTACTTTTTCCAAGAATCTTCATTTTCTTCCATTTGACTATCAAATGCCTTCTCTAAATTAATGAATCACAGACTCATTCCTCTATTACTCTTTAAATATTTCTCTCCAGTAAATATCCTTAGTAACCCAATGACAACTGTAGTTTCTTTCCTTTTCCTGAAGCCAAAGTACCCTTCTCCTTCATTCTCTTCCATTATTTTTAACTATCTCCAGTTTAGGACTCTTAGCAATATTTTTGTGGCATGGGTTTTTAAACTTATCTCTGTGTTCTGTATGTTTGCTGTTACCAGTTTTCTTTGGAACTGGTATTACTACTGTTTAAAAGGGTTTCAGTCCATTCTCCTGTGCTGTATATCCTATTACACAGTTCTACAATTTCTTCCCCACATTCCTCCTTTAAGCATTTATAAAATTCTATGAGAAGTTGATCTACTCCAGTCAATTTTTTATTCTTTATTTCTTTAATTGCTTTCTACACTTTACATTTTTATATTGACAGTTCTTTATTCTTTTCAGCTACTTCCCATTCCTTTAGTAAGTTAAGTTCCTCTGGTTTTCTCTTGCCATATACAGGTCCTCCACGTACCTTCCATCTTTGTTTTACTTTTCCTCCTCATGTTGCATTTTATGATCCCAATAGAGCATTTGTGAACATTAATAAAATACGTGTAATTTGAACAATTATATAATTGTAAATTTGTAATATATTCCTTTTTTATTTTCATTAATTTTAAGTTCTATTTTTACATTTTTTTTCATTATCAGAAAGATTTAATTCAGGTTAAAAATATAAAATTTTCTTCTCCTTTTATTTCGTAGTTCCATTATGTATTAAATGAAAGTCAAATTTCTTCCACTTTTATTAGTTTTCAATTGACTTTATTTATAGAAATTTTATTAAAATGGAATTCTCTACAAGTTACAGAAATTATTACATAAAACAATACTATACAAATTATTATTATAATTATATTTTTTAAGTTTTAGGGGCATCGGTTGCTAAGACCATTAGCTCCTGCATATCAAAAAGAAAAAAGTAAACTTTTTAGGCTTTTAGAGGTTTCATACGTGTGGGTTGTATAGCGTCTAGGTCTGGTGTTTTCTCCATTATTACTTGCACCTCCATCGGACTAATTTCACGCTTTTTCTGTGCTGTTGCCACACCGATTTCGATTTATGATTGGTCGAAGGAATGATGTTTTTGGCTTTTTCAGATGTCTCCTTATCCTTATGGATAGTATCAATTGGTGGTGCCATAATCGGTGGATTTTGATGTTTCTTTTCGTTGAGAGGATACGATCCTAGTGTCCGCTGTGTATGAGTTTTCACAGGTTTAATTATTTCCTTTCACTGACTAGATTCAAGTTTTGTTTCAATGATTCTTTCTATCGTAGTCGCAAGACTTGGTGCACACATGGAAAGCAACTGCTCCACGTTAACTTTGGATGACAAAGGGGGCCTCAGCATAAGTCATTGTTGGTCGAGGTGTTCTACTGCTAACGATTTTCCTCGCTGAAGAGTTGCTTATTTTTTGGAGCATTTTAACTTCCTGTATAGCCATCTCCTATTTGTACACAATGCAGTTTCTTGAACGGCAGTTATGATGTCCTTTGCAGTTAATGCAAACTGGAGGATCTTTACACAAATCGCCTTCATAGTTTCAACTCCATACACAAAGATTTCTTGCCTTACACACTGACTGCAGTGTGTCCAAAATTTTTTCACTTAAAAAATCACATAGATTGCGGGATAAATGGATGTACATCTAGATGATGTATGCCAGCACGTATGTTTTCAGGCAGATTAGGTCTATTGAAGGTCAACACATGTGATGTTGAAGGAAGAATCTCAGGATTTCTCCTCATGGTTAACCTGCGGCATTGAATTACTCCATGATTCGACATTTCCACTGCTATTTATTCTTTGGTGCAATTAAAAAGATCACGGCAAACAACGAGACTCATCTCGATGAGATAAGGGTACTGTGTGATTGAACAGACACAGGGAACTCACTGATCTTCTTTAAAGCTTGAACCTTTACACTTTGATTCTCACTAAGGATTCGATGTACAAACCATTAAAAGTCTTATGAATCTCCTTAACAGGATCACCAGCACAATTTGTAATTACTCGAGCAATTAAGAATGGACTAACTTTCTGGAGTTTCCATTCCCTCTTGTTATAACTAGATGTCTAGGTTTCCGTGAATTGCTGCTCAACATAGCTTTCGGCAAATCTTTTCTAATTCTGCCATGTCTTTCTTAATCTTTTCAAATTCTTTACTGCATTTCCTCTTTGCTTCTGAAAAATTGGCCGTTTCTAAACTAGGGTGTTTATGTGCACCCTCTGTTGATTTGTTCAAGATGTTCCATTAAATTTGATCCCTTCTGTAACAATACTAGCTGCCGGGATACACCCCCACTCCAGGGCTACCAACCTTGGAGGTCTGATCCGGTACTCCGGTGGAACCGGCATATGTCTGGCAGAGAGTGTATGCACAATCTGGTATAGTGGTGCACAAATGTGGTATAAGTCCATTTCCAACTCATTTTGAATGTACATGATCTGCAGGTGGCCGAAAGAATCCAATCCAACTTGGTGATCTGAAGGTGGAAAGGCAGGTCAAATAAAAGATCAGATTTCCGAGGAAAATACTTGGAGCCTTGTTAGCCAGCTATATATGTATTGTATGTATATACAGCTGTTGTCGCATTGAATGTGCAACGTAGATGGTGTGTTCCAGACATGGGGATTATGTACCTCAAGGTACGTAAATCAAGGTACATATGATATAACTCAAGTTACATATGATATTATATCATAATATAATACTCAGTTTTGGGGCAAAATTTTCAAATAAAATCATATAAAACTATTAATCTTTCCCTATCATTTTTATGTCCAGAATTTCAATATAGTCTCATTTTACCGTTGTAGAAAAAAAGCGAAATATTTCATTAACCTTAGAGATTTTCAGACTACGTGTACGTTAGGTGAACATTTATATTGATTTTCACCAGTAGAACACATTCTGTACTCATTTCCATTATTTCGTAAGACATCCCTTAGACATATTAATTTTACTAATTTCTTGTAATGCCTGAGCATCATCACTTCTTTTTTTAAATTTAATTTAATTTTTTTAAAATTAACTTCTTTTTTTAATTTTAATTTTTTTTATTTTTAAATTAAAAACTAAAAAAAAATTTAATTAAAGTAGTGTTTCCATTTGCATCATTAACAGTTAAATTAATTTATTTAAAAACCAAATAAACATCTATAAAATGGGAAATGACTTCCTGGTTACGTGCCTACTTGTAAAACGTTTAAAAATAATTAAATATATGAAAAGATATTTTATACACGATGGCTGTGAGTATTAAATTTATAACATTAGATAATTTAATTAAACAAATTTATCGTATTGTTACTTAAATATATAAAATGAATAATTACTCTCTCTCTCTCTCTCTCTCTATATATATATATATATATATATATATGTGTATCGTAGTGTATCGGGATACTCGATATAGTGTCCCGAGAGGATTCTGCTAAACTTCATAGACGTTTTTCTCTCATTAAAATAATGAAAAAGTTCACATAAGCACGGGTCTGAAAGCGGCGGTCCATTGGCGAGTTACGGCTAGTGAAAGATTTTGTCCGATTTCTGCTCCTCCGCTGAAATGAAGCCGTATTGAAATTCTGGGAAGGTAAATTAAGGGACAAATTTAATGGTTCCTTATGGTCTTTGACCTGAAAGATTTTAAAAAATGGATCCCCGAACTGTATCACTATTATGTTCTAGAATTAGAATGTAATAAACAAAAAAATTGTAATCAACACAGGTTTTAGCTCTGGCATAAAATAAATCTTAAATTTAAAATAAGTGTTAAAAAACTGTTTAAAATAACTGTTAAATTCTCAATAAACAAAAAACTTACGGGTTAAATTGGTAGAGAGTTTAGTTCTGAGAAAATTGATGCAAATAAAGTCAATAAAAAAATAAATAATAGTTCAAGACATTTTTGTATTCTTTAATGCAAAACAATACTTACCAATATGGAAAATAATCAATTACAATTTTAGACTAAAACAAATAGCCTCCTATTATTGGATAAAATTGTAAAAACAAACTTAACTTCAAAATCCAAATAAAATAGCAAAGTTATTCTTACATTACATCAACTGTACAAAATATCCGCCATCAACTTGAAAACTCATTTCAGCACGGCGAGTTACAGATGAGATAAGATTTACTAGCATTCTTGGGTTGTTTTTGATTTCTCTAAAAGTTCATTTGCATTTTTTAATTTTTGTACATACACTAACGCTGTCTTATATCCCTAAAAAAAGAAATCCAAGGGATTCTATCAAGTGATCTAGCCGGCCATATGTGAGATCCATCTCGACCAATCCAGCGGTTATGAAATGTTTCATTCAGATAAAGAATAACAGAACCGTAAAAATGGAGTGGTGCGCCATCGTGTTGGAAATGCATATCAGTTCTTGTACTAAGTGGAAATTGACAGCTCTTTTGAAGGAAGATCAGTAACTATTACCTGTGATTCTGCCGTTGAAAATGTGAGGTCCGATAAGAACATTACCCTCGCCAGACATTTAATGAAAAACGCTGCTGGAAATTAGTTTCAGTGGTTTCACAAGGATCGTCATGTTTCCAAAAATGTTTGTTCCGTATGATGTTAACCCCATCTCTCATAAATGTTTGCTACAACTGTAAATAATATCAGCGATGGTAGTACGTTGTTTTGTAATAACCACCGACAATAATTCAGCTGCAGATTGTAATCACCTTCTTCAAGACATTGAACTGGTTGAAGATGATATGGATAGAGAGACCTTCATTGTGTAACGTCCGCCATATACTGTTGGGTGGAGTTCCGAAACGTGCAAATAATCTACGAGTACAAGTAGTTAGACTTTGCTGTATCATACGTAAAATCTGTCATTCAAATCTTTTTCCCGTTCAGTTGTAACATTAAATGTTCCACTTTCCCTTAAGTGCCGGTGAGTATCTGCAAATAATTGCCGATTAGGAATGTTTCGATTGGGAAATTTCCGACGATATTCTTCAACGGCTCGTACAGCATTGCCGTTACAAAAAACGTAGATGAAATGATTGTCGGCATATTCCTGAATTGTAAACTTACATGACATTCCTCTTTTATTGGAGAACAAATCAGTTACTAATTAATTATAGCTTTATAGCTAAATACAGGTGTATATTTATAATATATAAATTAAATATATAATATATAAATAGCTATATTTATAATATAGCTACATAGCTTTATAGCTTTGTTAGCTGATAGCTATTAAAATCAGCGCAAATGATAAATATACAATTAAATACACATACATAAATATACATAAATGCATACATAAATGTGTATACATAAATTGCAAATGCACACTTCACAAATTTAATAAATAAATAAATAAAATAAAATTTTATAGTGAAAATTAACTTCTCAATAACAAGCTTCAAGCTTCATTAAACTAAAACAACATTCTGAATTATTACAAATATGTTTGAAAATTTCGTTTGTAGAGTTTTTCTCTCTGGGATATTAAATATAAAATATTAATATTGTACAGTATTACAGCGCCCCAAGTGGGGAATTAATGCACTAATAATTAAGAAAATAATACTGCAGGCAGACAAATACGTATAACAGAAATTCAATTTTGGTGCCCATAAAGTAAAATTTCTGAATGTTTTATTAAATAAATGTTCTTTTGGGATGATCAAGCAGATTTTATTAGTAACAAAATCAAATAGTTATCTTTTGGTGTGATGAACCATAATGAAAGGCTAAGCTTGTCATCATTACTAAATATACTACACCAAGACCACTACACAAATTATAACATACACATGTACTCAACTACACAACAATATCCAATACAATTTTCTCTTTCATTTACACTCGGTGGTGTTGCGACATATTACGAAACGCATCCGTAACCTAAGGTGGGAACTATCGTGCCGATGTGTGAATGGCTCTACGTAGTGAGTCTCGAACAATGTCCTCTGGGCACCAGAGCAAACCCAATTGTATTTAGCTCTAGCTCCAGTACGCGTGCGCTCTACTGGAGTGGTCTATTATATCGCCGGTTCTCGTGGGACAAAAATTTCAGTTCCTTTAGTAAATTCTATGATGGTTGGTGGTTCATCTGAAAAAACCAACAATTTCAGTCTAGTGAAAAGACCTCGGTCAGCTTCGTCTGACGAGAATAATCTTGCTACAGTAGACGAAAATGGTGTCAGGTGTAAGAATGTTCGCTTTGTTGTTCTTCAAAATAATCACATCCCTTCAAAAGGTCAGATCTTTCCTGATTAACAAATGCGTCACAGGTTGTATTGGTTCTCCGAGGAATATTAGGAAATTACGTGATTGAACAATTCTGGTGGAAACATCTAACGATGAGCAGAGTCGCTCCCTATTACGTCTCACTAATATGGGCGGCATAAACATAAGTACTATATGGCACAAGACCCTAAATACCAGCCGAGGAGTAATTTTTTGTCCTGACCTTCTGGAAATGAATTTAAGTGAAATTGCTGATGAACTTCGTACTCAAGGTATTGTAGAAGTGGAACGTATAATGAAACGGCAGATTGGAACAGAAGAACAGACACCGTCTCTTATACTGACTTTCAGTCTTCTTGTTCCACCAGAGAAGATTAAAGTGGGTAACCTCTCCGTTCGGGTACGCCCATTCATACCCAACCCACGGCGATGTTTCAGATGCCAAAGGTATGATCACACTACATCTTGCTCAAGAACGGAGATCTGTGCTCGATGTGCTAACGAAGGTCACAATGACACTAACTGCGAGGAAAGTGAAAAATGTGCGAACTGCAGTGGTTCACATACAGCCCGTTCCCGAGATTGCCCAATCTTTAAGGAAGAAAAGGCAATTCTCAAAATCTGTACTGAGCAGAAACTATCTTTCCCGGCTGTACGCAGGGAATATAGAAAGATAGTTAACTCACGGAACCTCGTAAAACCAGATGTGTCTTTCGCCACCGCTACGTCAAAGCAAACTCCTTCAAATGTTCATAATCAGCAGTGCCGATCTTGCAATGAACTTAAGAAACTCGTTCAGATGCTTTCTGATCAAGTTGCTTCGCTTACAGCCACTATTTCAGAGCTGACAAAGATGAATAAAAAGTCCTACGTTGCAGTAAATGAATCCAACCGTGTGATCCATACGAAAGTTCCTGCTCCCAAAATCCTACCGGTACGGGCAGACACTACCACAGCTGACAGTAAGCCAACTAATAAGCTCCCCGTAAAGGGAACCCACACAACCACCCTCTCTGGGATGTCAATAGCGGCATCCCATTCTAATCAGTGTCCTCCACCATCATCCCATATACTGGAGGGTATGGTTGAAGAACCTCCCGACCAAAGGCGTCGGAGTTATCTAAAATAAAGAATACGAAAAAGAAAAACTGAATCACATATAACTAAATTTTGTACGGTTTCCTAAGTATATTTATTTATTATTTTTTTTATTTGTTTATATTTTTTCCCCTTATGAACATTATTCAGTGGAATGTTAGGGGTCTTCGGTCATTTGAAGATATTGGAGTACTGGCACATGTACATGATCCGATAATCATGTGTTTCCAGGAAACTCATCTTCTACAAGATGACCCAATAGCACTCAGAGGATACTTCTGTGAGAGATACGACTGTATAGTAGACAGTAGAGAGAATGGTGGAGTGGCTATTTTCATGAAGGATGAGGTACCGGCTACAAGGATTCAACTGACCACTCTCGTTCCTGCTGTTGCAGTAAAGGTCTCTGTCCCCTTCAAGCTGCATATCTGCAATCTGTATCTCTCTCTGAACACTGAGTTCAGTGCTCTGGATATCTCTAATCTCATCACATAAATACCATCTCCATCGTTAATAGCAGAAGACTTCACTGCCCACCATGATTCCTGGGGCTCGCCCTTCTGCTCCACTCGAGGAAATGTAGTACACAGTGTGAGAAAAGACTTAGACCTTTGTTTGCTGAATAATGGATCTCACACATTCATGTCTTTATCATCTGGTAGTATGTCTAACATCGATCTCTCCATATGCTTACAGAATTTACTCCTCATCTTGATTGGTCTGTTTGTGATGACTTTCACGGCAGTGACCACAAACCAATTATTATTGGTTTCGGTATAGACCACGAGGTTAAGAGAAGGCCACGGAAGTAGATTGTTGAAAGGACAGATTGGGATGGGTTTCATAAAACCTTCCAATCACAGTATGACGACGGTGCGAACATCCTTGAGCAATGTTCGTCTTTTACGTCCATGATACTTGAAACTGCCAGCAGATATATCCCACAAACATCGGGTAATCCTAAACGTCCTTCCGTTCCATGGTGGAATGATGATTGCAAATGTGCTATTAAGAATCGACGGCGAGCACTACGCAAATTTAATAGTAGACCTCCAACTGAACATCTAAATTTGTACCGCAGAGCTAGAGCGGTATGCCGTCGAGTCTTCTTGAAAACTAAAAGGAATTCATGGACGAAATATTTGAACACCATCTCACGTACTACTCCCACCTCTACTGTGTGGAAAAAATCCATGCAATTTTCAGATTGCCAAGGCAATCTATTCTCGGTCTCATTGATGAAGGAGAACTCCTTTCATCATCTTCGGCTGTAGCAAATACTTTAGCAAAATCTTTCTGCTCGGTGTCTCTCTCTTCAATATATAATAACGATTTTCAGAGGTACAAAGTATAGATAGAAATATTGTCGTTAAACATTGGTGATTCGGTTGGTGAATTGAACACTCCATTCGTATTTAAAGAATTGTTACACGCACTTAAAAACTCACGTGACACTTCCCCTGGACCAGACAACGTTCACCTTTGTACGCTTTCACACCTTCGTAACTCAGCACTACAACATCTTTTGAATATTTACAATGGTTTATTCTCCGAACAAGTCTTTCCGCCCGGCTGGTCAGAAGCATTTATTACAGTACTAAAACCTGGTAAAGATAAAACCGATCCCTCATGCTACCGCCCTATTTCATTAACAAGCGTGTTGTGTAAAATAATGGAGAGAATGGTAAACTGCAGGCTTACATGGTACTTGGAGAAACATGACTTTCTATCTTCGGAACAGTGTGGTTTCTGACAAAGACGATCTTCCATTTATCATTTAGTATCAATGGAAACAGCCATACAGAACGCCTTCCTAAACCGCCAACACCTCGTTGCTATTTTCTTCGATATAAAAAAGTTGTATGACACGGCCTGGCGACGTGGTGTTCTTGACACCCTCAAGAGATGGGGAATCATAGACAGTATGCTTGCTTTTATCCGGGGATTCTGAAATCACCGAACGTTTCGTGTTCGTGTACGATTCACTTTCAGATAGTGTCGTCTTGGAGAATGGAGTACCTCAAGACAGTGTATTAAGTGCCACCTTATTTTCTGTAGCCATAAACAGTATTACCAATTGTGTACAGGCTCCTGTCTCATGTTCTCTATTTGTTGACGATTATGTTATTTACATTGCGAGCCGTTCAACGCCCACTGCAGAGCGACTACAACAATATATTTCGCCTTGAGACTTCGTCCAGGACTACTGGTTTCACATTTTCATCCGACAAAACGAAATGTGTAGTCTTTTCTCGACTACGAAACCCTTCTAGTCCACAAGTTTTTCTGAACAGAGAGCTTATTGCTATCTCTCCTTACGTCAAGTTTCTAGATTTGCTTTTTGATAGCCGTCTTACTTGGGTCAAACATATAAAGGAATTAAGGACAAAATGTTCCAAACTTTTAGATATGTTGCTAGTCCTTAGTAACGCCAATTGGGGAGCCGATCGGTCATGTATGTTACGTTTTTATTATTCCCTTGTTCGTTCCCGTTTAGATTATGGTTGTGTCGCCTACTCTTGAGCTCGTCAAAACGTATTTAAAATGCTGGATGGTGTACATCATGCTTTTCTTCGGCTTACCACAAGTGCGTTTAGATCAAGCCTAGCTTGATCAGGCTAGCTTACTAGTAGACTGTGGTGAGCCATCACTTTGGGATAGACGAGACCAGCTTTTGTTATTTTATTTTGCCCGTCACAAAGGACAGCCAAATCACCCGGCTTTTGACCTTAGTTCTTAGAAATCCTAATTTAAGAAAGTATGAGGACCGTCCAAGCTGTACTGCACCTGTAGGTGTCCGTACCCGACGTCTACTGCAGCATATAAATGTTTACACTCCGTCGTTCTTTCCATCATGTCCGTGCTATATCCTCCGTGGAGAATAAACCTTGTCAATTTTACATTTGACCTTACGACATGCGATTAACAATCAACACCACCTACTGTTTTCCGGCAAATGTTTCAGTGTATTCTCACCAAGACGAACCGAGACGCGATGATATACACTGATGAATCGAAACAAGACGATACCGTTGGCTGTGCTTTTGTTGTCAATGAAAGAACTTATATGTTTGGCCTACCCGGTATTACGAGTGTGTTCACCGCTGAACTACTCGCTATAAATAAGGCTCTTAATACCATTAACCCTAAATATAGAAACATTCTTATTTGCAGTGACTCTTGTAGTGCTCTCCAGGCGTTAGAAAAGTTTTATTCCAAACATCCTGTCGTCATTGTAATTTATAATGCAATCACTGAGTTGAGTAATCGCAACACGGAAGTAAGTTTTTGCTGGGTCCCTAGCTACGTAGCGATTCCAGGTAATGAACAAGCAAATTATGCTGCCAAAGAAGCGTGTATTCAACCTCCTTTCACCATCCGAGTTACTACCTTTGATTTTATTAATCGTGTAAAAAAATCATTGAGAGCAAGGTGGCAAAGTGACTGGGCGACTACCCTCGATAATAACCTCCGACGGATTAAAGATTCAGTGTTGCCATGGGACTCCTCTTGCAGAAACATTTGTCGTGAGGAAGTAGTCCTCTGCCGATTACGGATAGGACATACGAGGATCACACACGAGTTCCTAATGTCAGGAGGACACGGACTCCTATGCACACGACGCAACTACCGCTTGACTGTGCACCTGTGCACATTCTTATAGACTGCATGTTACGCGGCGTTGCGTCGTAAATTTAATCTACCCAGAAACATCCGTGGTATCTTGTACAATAATAACGAAATTTTGAACCGGATGTTTCTGTTTTTGCTTAGTACTAGGTTACTGCAAAAAATTTAATATTATCATATATATTTTTATGCTAGAAGAATTTTGATAATTTTTTCCTTTACTTTCAATTTTGATTTTTTTGGTTCATGTATTTAATTTTATTATCCAAGAAGGGAGCCTTTTGCACAATCTATCGGAATTAGTTAAGTTTTATATAGTTTCTTTTTTCTATTATTTTAGCTTTTATATTTTAAAGACTCCGTCTGCGATATTAGTTTTGAGTTTTATTTCACTTTTTTGACGTTTGTTTTAATAAATTTTTATTGTATGTTGTATATTAATTTTAAACCTTATAAGTTTTATAATTTTGGAGTTATTTTACCTTTTTATTAAAGAAAACTCCGGACGATGATAACGCACAGGCGTTTTTCGCCCCCAAACAAAAAAAAAAAAATTATTAAATATTTGTTATGCTTACCTATATTCGTATATCGTCTATGGTATACTGCCATCTCTTGGGCTCCGTCAAAAATTCAGAACAAATTTTCAAAGTATAAAATAAAGCTGTCAGTTTATTGTTTGGCAGCAGTATACCAGTTATTTTTATCAATTATAAAAATATAAGAAATAAATCCAAAAAAAGATTTATATAAATGAACGAATTCCAGAATCAAGAAAGGATCAAAGAGAATAAACAAAAAGCAAATTTTAATATCATCACTTTCAGAATATTTATAGAGCTACATGTGTACCAGACACTTGTGGCAAACAAACCAACTAGAGATCTCTAATTATTTCGTTATTACAACCCTTTTTTTTCCATTTATTTTTGTGTACTGGAAGGTAGTGTCTATTCGAAATTTCAAAACCTTCTTATCAGTTAGTGAAAATGTTTTATTTTTAGCTTACTTAAAAAAAAATAAATTAAAAAAGGTTAAGTGTTTTTGGATGATGAGCAAAAAGTTACCGATTCAAAATTAAAAAATTGGATTATGAAAAGAATTGTTGGTTTTTAACTTTTAGGTTTAACAAAGAATGAAAGACTTTATTTATTTTATTTATAATAATTACTGTCTTAATTTCCTTTCAATCACTATTATAATCAAGGTTAATAATGACTTGGTTAAGAAATTGCATTTGTTCATGCGTGCATGTTTTTATTGTTATATAAAGCCGACAATTTAAAAAAAAGAAAGAAGAAAAGATTAAAAAAAAATTGTTAATGACTTCAACTGACAATCGCTCAGAATAGTAACTTTTACGAAGCGCGTTTTAAACTTGACGGTTCAGTTAATTACCAAATTACATCTAATTAATAGGTGTAAAATCAGGTGTTTATCTGTTACCTTTGCATAGAGCAGTTGCCTTTGCAACCCACCTAATTTTCTCTATTCAATAACATCATATTTCAAAAACCTCTTTCCGCTGGCGCCGTCTTTTGAATATTAACGTGGATACTTCAATGAATTCGAGTGTATAGAACGAAAAGTCTTATTTCAATTGAACAGTAAACTTCAAAAAGGCCGTTAAAAAATGGCGGAAAAATTAAAAAAAAAAAAACTATTAGGGTAATGGACTTTTGTAGATGTTCACGCAATATTAAGTCTCTTCATTGCAACTAGGGCTCCGGAGCACCTACGGATTCTGCGCCTGTGCCTCTGTTGTTTCTTTTATAACTTTTGAAGTCATAAAACACTAAACTCTATTTAAATATTATTTATAGAATTTAAATCAATGTATGGCATCAGTAGATATTTTTTCTGCATGAAATTGTTCCTTGTTTTGCTATCTGGTTTCTACAGCACTACTGCACTATCATTATCATGATTATAATAATCTTATTTATACATCTTTATCAGACATAATGTTACAAATATAATAATTTATAATTTATGATTACATGTAATTATTGTCACTATTAATGACTTTAAAAACTAATGAGATAAGTGTTTTCCAATTAACTTATTTGAAAGTACAAGTCAATGATAAAATCTTTTATAAAATATAATGTTATGTTATTATTTTAAAATAATACATATAAATGTCATCATAATAATTAACAAGACAATAAAATCGGATTAGTGCCACTGGCGGATCCAAGGTCCCCCCTTGGGGGTTAATACGGTGTATTTTTTAAAAAGATAAAAAACAAGAAATAACTTTAAAATTTAAAGAATGCAAAAACAAAAAATTTTCTTTTCTTTTTAAAATCAAATAAAAAAATATGAGAAGATGGTCTTTTGTTTTTTTTCTGATGTCGAAAACGGAATTTCTTGACTACCCTTCTTCAATCTTTATTTTAAGTTTACCGCAACTTGCTATGTCGCGGTATATTTTTTTAGCTGGCTACGCTAACATTCCATCTCACCTTAAACTCATCCTATGTAGCGTAAATATGCAATCATCTAATGCTGAAATATAATAATTCGCTTCAAAATAATGGTCTTATTTTATTCCTTAATTACTTTTCTGTAAACTTCCGTAATTTCATTTCATTATTATGAATTGGCTTGTAAAAATACAGAAAATTACCTTTTTTGACTCATTTTAATCTGATGTAATTTTACGCTCGTGTGAAATGCACAAAAAATTCCCAAGATAAGTCCTATTAGCTTCCTAATAATTTAACCCTTCTGATTGTCCTTACGTAATTTGGTAGTTTTAATCTTATTGTAGTTATAGATCGCTTGTAAAGTAACAGTGTGTTGTTATAGTTACAAATGATTAATATTATAAAAAAAAAAAACAACTGCGTCAAAAGGGCGGATTTCCGGTTTTAGTTAAGAAAGAATGTTGCACTGCTGTAATGGTTTTTTTAAATTATATTGCTTTGGGTGTTTTTTCTTTTTTTTGTATTTCATGTTTAGTGTCATATGTTCTTTTATAATACTGAGAGGTACTGTGTACTATTTAAAAAAATACATTTTTGAAAACATACCAAAAACCCAAATTTTACCTCTAATTCCGGTTCTTGTGGACCGATTAGCTTAAAAATCAACAGGATTCTATTTATATTAGGTTTATATACATCATTCTACCAAGTTTCATCAAAATTGGTTAAAAATTTAATGAGAAAAGCTGAAAATGTACCAAAAATCTTTTTTGTTCTAACTCCGGTTCGTGTAAGTCGATTTGCTTGAAAATCAATTACATGTTTACATCGATACCATCAAGTTTCGTCAATTAAGATTTCCATCCGATAGAGCGAACGAAAAATTTTATACACAGATACATACATACATATGTATATAAACATTGCAGAATTGTATTTCAAGAGATTCCAAAACTTAAAGAAAAGTTGTTATCCCTCCCCACGACACACCACTTCAGAAAATCTGACCGGTAGAGTAGCAATTTCTATAAATTCTTTCGAAATCCGCTGAAAACTGATAATTTTTTTGATGAAAAAGAGTTTATATAATAATTAAAAGTAATCACTATTACGAAGGAGATGAAAAGGTGTTTGTATAACGACTTACATTTAAAATTATACTTCATAGAGTGATTTTTTTTTTTTTTTTAAGTTTGTTTTGTACTTCTAAAACTTTTACTTTAAACGTTATCTAAATTATTAATAGACCTGCTAAAAACAATGCCGCTATGAAAATTGTGTTAAGAAAAACACAAGAGCTAATAACCTAAATCATGAAACAGAACGTGAGATCGGGCCCTCGGTTTTTCAGAATTTTTTTTATTGTCTGTTTAGAAATAAGGAAAAGGTATAGAGAAATGTAATGAAAGTTAAGAGAGTTTTACCAACTGCAAGCATACAGTGATTGAGTATTCTTATATAAATTATGATTTTTTAGTCGAATTTTTTCTAATTTTCGTGTGAAAATATATCAATCATTAAAAATATATCAAAATATATCAAAACATTAATCTATAGATTATTTATTACCTTGTAAAAACCGAATATATTACGGAATGACTACTCAAAAACGAACAGATGTTTTCAAATCGTCTGCGCAGTGCAATTTTTTATTGAAAAAATAATCATCTATGTACTTAAGTTGTCGAAAAAATTATATCGGGACTACCAGAGAATCTACTATTAAAAAACAAAAAAAATTTCTATCCAACTGGAGAAAATTTAAGTATTAAATATGTACATACATAAATATAAAAAAGGGAGTTTGCTTATGTGTGTTGTTAAAAATTTATTGATAAATTATAAATTAATAAATACAAGGCAGTTTACAAGGAAAAGCTGGTAAGATTTTGTCGAAACATCCGGTATTTTCTTGTAATTTAATATTCAGCTATTCTTTTATCGATAAAATAAAAAATTGCTGTTGTCCTGATATTCTTATTTTAATTTACTAGTTTTCACATTAAAAAAATAAATAAAAAAGTACTTATTGATTTTAAAGTCAATAAAATTAATAAAAACTAAAAATGGTAATCTAAGATATACTTTCTTAATTGTAAATAATAAAATAAAATCAGGATTCAAATTAGTCGAAACGGTAAAAATGAGAAAAAACGTTTTCAGGAGGATCTTGTATAAATATATTTTCAAAGATACTGTTTACAAATTATACTTTCTAATAAATAAAAATCAAGCAGAGTAAAAAAAAATCAATTTTTTGTTTGAGAATTCACTTCTCAAAAACACAAACAGCTGAATAAGAAACATAAAAATCCGTATTTGTACAGATTTCATAACCAGAATACCAATATTTTTTTGAATCGGAAACGACAAAAATATAATAGTTCGGACGGGCAGGGGAAAGCAATATTTTCGGTCCCCCGAAATACTTTGCAGGTTTTTGACGGAAAGTCAAAAACCTGCCCCTCTGATTGTCAAAAACTTTTCCTCTGATTGTTATACATACTATACGATCCGCGAATGTGGGAAGATATTTTATATTTGGGAAGATATAAAAATATATTTTAGGAATATAAAAATAGATGCAAATGAATTTATTAATATTATTAATTTACCCACAAATACATGGCAATGCAATATATTGCCATGTAATAAAACGCGTACGTTTTAAATTTAATTGAATGTAGTTAGCAGTTTGTGTAAAGTGCGATTATTTTTTTACGAGTTCAATTTAAAAATAATATTTTTTTGCAATATTATAAAAATAATTAAAAAGTAAAATTAAAAAAAAAAAAAAAAAAACAAGAAGAGAAAGAAAAAAGAGTTCATCATATGTACTAACCGGTTGTGTGTTTTGTGCGTCAACGAGAGCTACAAGAAGGGAGAGCCATAGGACCGTTGTTTTCTGTGCAGAGTCCATTGTAAGAATGGTAAAAACTCCGACGCTACGACCTTGCTGATGATCTGAGCTGAATGTCACGTGACTAACTAGGTGGACTTGTGTTATGTATATATTCGAGTTCACAACATAACGGTAGGGTTATAGCACATTTAAAATGTAAATAAATAAACATGACATAAATAAACTGTTTACGATACTCTATAATTAATCATTATTTTTCAAGGCGTTTAACCTTTGCTCCTAAGTTTTACATTTATTTTAATAAAATTTAGCTGATAACCCCTGCTTTGCAAGGGTGTTATTACGTCTTTAAGTAAAAACAACATCAATCTTATAGTCATTACAAATTACAAAACAATACAATTAATGATTTATGTGCCACTAAAATTGTGGCGTTTGCATTTTTCGTACCGCATTAATTCAAATCAATATATATTATAATAACAAAATTGCTTAAAATAAAAAAAAATTGCTTCTGCGGTTATTATTATTTTTTTTAATAAGAAGCAACTTTTAACTGAAATTCTACAGTTAAAATTAATCCTGACATTTTTAATGAATTCCAACGGTTTGGAATAGCATAATTTATTTTAGAAATACTTTATTTTCTAATATTATTTCATTTAACATTAAAAAGAAACTTATTCCACGTTTCTCTATCGCATCCGCTCCTTTTATTTTCCTGTTGAGTAAATTAATCAAATAAATAATAATAATTATTCTGTGTACGTCAAAAGAAATCTAATTTTATTTATTTTTTAATTTATTGTAATACAGTAAAATTTTTATTCAACTCGAATTATTTTAAAAAAATAAGCATCAATAATAAATTATCCTTCCTTTTTCTCTAAGGTTCATCTACGTATAGATCTGTACCTTAGCCGTACTGCGTAATTTTTAATGAGCGCGTTGGTCTAGGGTAGACGGCGATTTCTACAGTAGAGTGGTTTGTTGTATCGTAATCGAGACGGATGTGACTGGACAAATCTCGGAAAATTTCCGTATCTTTCCTCCATCATTTTATTCAATTGTGATTTAAACTAACAAAACCTTTTAATAATGAAATCCCTCTTTATATATTTTACACACTTTAAATTAGGATTATCCAATCCTCAAAGCCAGCAAATTTTCTACTTTAATAGAAAGTATTCTTACTTCGACTGCTATATTTTTTTGTATTTTATTACTATTTTCATTACATATTTAGAAACGGTTTGATCATGTACTGAAACTATCTGAAAGTGAAAATTTCCTTCACCCGGCGTAATGTATGAGTGAGTTTTGAATAGTTCCTCACTGATCATCACTTTGCATTCTTGCTACTTACAAAGTCTTTTTGCGGTTCACTATTCTCTTCATTATGTTAATAGTAATGCCACTAATGCTTCAAGTATCCCGAGTAGAAATAATTTGCATCTGTGTGATTATGTTTTTTAAACTTTAACGAGTAAAATACTCTGTAAAAATCATCTGGCACTGGTGACGATGTGCAATGATAGTTTTTGCATGCTAGTTTATTTTCAGCAAGATATTGCAGAGAATCACACTAAGTCTAAGTTTAGTAAGCTTTGGTTGATGCGCAGCAGTTCATTTTCCTTTCTCTGGGTATGTGATAGTGTTGGTGAGTGGGTGTAGTGGAAGTAAATATGATGGGGGAAAGAACCGTTGGTCGGTATAAGACAGTATTTATTATTCGATCACTTTGCATCGTTTGTCAGTATTTTGTCTGCAGTACTTTGATTGAACGTATTATTTTTCAATCCTGCAACAAGTTGTTTTTTAATAGTTACTACAACAAAAAGTGTTTTTTAATTTTAAATCCAATGTCTGAACAAAATCAACACGTTTGTTAGCCAAAGGAATGGTGCTTACAATTTAATATGCATCATTAAAATGTATTTAAAAACATATCTAATGAAAAACTCGAAATGTTACGTTTAGAAATTCAGGATTGCGTAGCTATTCTTTGTGGAATATTAATTAACACTTTAAAGAGTGTATTAAACAACGTGTATTAAATGTTGCATTAAACAACTATTGGTAGAAAACTCAAAGTTTAGTACACTAGTTTAAATTTGCCCAAGAATAAATAAAAAAGTTAATACTGATAATTCCTATAATATAATATAATAATCCTATAATATAATTCCTATGTGTTAAGGAAGACTATATGCTCGTAGTTTCCGTAAATCCCATTTCAGATTGTCTACTTCAAGAAGAGTGTTAAGACTTTTGATGCTAGAGAACTCGGAATTAGAATTTAACTTCAAACATGAAACGGTGGAAAAGTTTTTAAGGAACCTGGGATTGAAATGGAGAAAAAAATTGTTCGAAGAAATGATATACGCTTTAAACGAACCGGATATTTGAACAGAATTCGAGAATCTATCATATTTTCTGATTAGTTCTACAGTCATTCAACGTATGTGAAGAGTAATGGATGGACTGATAAATCTATCAACGGTCACAAATAATTTTCAAAAGAATCAAGGCTATTAACTGTCCAAACTGGTAGTGAGGAAGAGGAATGGAAAATATCCTTCTCGTTTTTAAATCAGGCCAAATTGTGGATTGTCACAATGAAATAAACGCGGAAAACTATGAAACATGGATGAAAAGCTAGTTGATCAGAAATCTTCCTGGAAATTCAATTTTGGTCCTAGATAATGCCCCGAATCATAACTAAAAAAGCATCCTATTCTAAATTTTAAGAGTAAAAAGCAAATTGCTGGCACGACTAAGAGAAAGGAATGTGTTTAAACTATGTTGAAATTTGAGGTTAATGAAGTGGTTAAAATTAACATTTTACGGTGTGAGGAATATTATCTTGATCAGTTATTGGAACGAGAAGATTATGAAATATTAAAATTGCCTCTCAACCACCCCGAGATTTACTTTTTCTTCAAATTAACTCCATCGGGTTAATTTGGGGAAAAATTACAAAATGACATCGCTACATATACAGTAACGAATGACGTCTACATTCTGAAAAATCAGCGAGAAGAAATTAAGAGAACTGGAAGCCGAATTTTTGAAAAAGCGTGTGATCACATGTTAAAGACTGAAGATGAATATTGCGAGGCGGTAAGGACTGTGGACATTAAATGAAATAGGTAATATTAATCCATTATAAAAAATTATTTATATATTTTATTTTTTATTTTTTTACATATACACTAGCTGTTCTAAACAACGAAATATTATTGTAGGCTAAGTATTTGTATGAAATCAACATTATTTTTATTATATTTTGTTGAAATAATTAAAAGAAAAAATAAAATACAAAAAAAGTAAAATAAAAGAAATATAATATAATTATAATAAAGAAAAATTAAACCGTTATAAAATTTTAAAAAAATCACAGAAAGATGAATAGTCACATGTCGTGAGATAGGCTTCTCCTATCTGCATAAAGACATTCAGATAGACATCCTTATACACATTAAGGCGAGGGCGTGTGTGTTTTGCCCTTCTCTGGCGCTGCAATTGTATAGTTCCCTCTTCCGGGTCTAAAATACTTCTTCCAACTTGCGCGCAAAATACGCTTACAAAACTTAGACTTCTTGTATTTATAGAAGATGTAGTAGATATGTCAAAGAAATCCTAGTAAAAAAGGAAAATACCAGACTCTAAAGAAGAAAATTGGACGCGAGGAGCGCGACTTTGAAAGTGTCCATTTATAAAGGAAGATATCTCAATCGTGTCCATAGATTAGGAAGGAATAGAATTAAAGAGTTAGTCAATTAATTAGTAATTAGGAATTAAATGCTAGGAATAACACTCATAGGAAATAAGATAGCTATAGTAGATATAACAGAATACGTAGTTTATATATAAATTAGCAACTTTTTAGATTAAGAGTAACAATTTATCCACAAATACTAGTAACACCTGTAAAGATTAGAAGTTAGTTCTAAAAAAAAAATAAATCAGACCCAGTATATGGGATTCATTTGGTGGATCGCATATATTAATATTTTAGAGGGAGAAAATATATAAACGGAACACCAAGGAAGTTTGTAAATTTTAAAATAAAGAAGAAAAAAAATCGGTACGTCAGACGAGAAGTAACTGAAGAAAGATAGAAGTAAGACTCCAAGTCTTAATAGAAAGTTTTAAAAGAGAGGGAAATATCAGCGCAATGCCACACCTAAAAATTTCCGAGGAGGTCAGAGAATCAGCGGCTGGTATGCAACTACATATATCAGTTCAGATTTCGAGGAAGGCTGAGGGGGGACGTCTTTGCCCAATGCACTGTTGTAGAGCAAGGTATGAGGGCTTCAGTGGACTGCTGACAAAAGTCCTTGGCCTTGAAGCGGCAGGGGTGGAGGACTACCGGAATTGTTCATGGTGGGAGCCTCTATGCATCGTTAAAAATGTACTTACATAAATATAAAAATTTGTTGTAGTTTGATGAGTTATTGTTATAAACTGTGATCTGCTACAATTAGTTATGTAATACGTAATTAATTTTTAATAAGTATGACAATTATCACATAATAAATCGTACTTTACCATTCATTCAGAGAGATGTTGACTTTTATTGGCTTTTCTTACTTAGCATTATAATTACAACATCTATGGCGTGAGATTGAAAATTAATAACTCACTTCATAATAACGGAATCTAATTTAATTCAATTCTCCAAATAGCTTTCTATTAACCTATACTATTTTATTTAATTTCTTTGGTTGGCCTTTTTTTTAAAAAAATCGAGGAAATAAAATTATTTCCTCGACGTTTTATTGACGTTTTAACAGTACTACATTACATTAGTGTGATAAGAGTAAAAAAAAAAAAAAATAAATCTAAATGAAGTTGTAACAACATTTCTGTTCTCATGCGTTTTTTTAAATCTAAGTACAAGGATAATCTCGAATAATTTCGGATTTCAGATTTTAACGGAGATATCCATTTTGCCTATTCCTGAATCCATTTTGACTAGTTATATTATATTATATTATATATTATATTTACTAGTTATAGCCGAATCAAATTTTAATTAATGAAATATTTGGAAGGCACATCGGTTTGAATCCGACTTCATTTCCTTTTTTTATTTTTTAATATAAATATATTGATTTATTAATAATTATAAACCTCTGATTGTAAAAAAAATTACAATAAATAATAATTCAATAATAACAATAAACGAAAAATATGAAAAAAAAATCAGAAGTTATTAGTGAAAAAAAGTATTATGTGCTTTTAAAAATGTAAAAAAAAAATAATATGTAATTTAATAGGCGTATAAGGAAGTCATGTGGTGTCCACATCAGATTTTTTTTCAGTAATGATATTGGATAGAGTATACATTACGACAATCCTTCATTTTTTATTATTATTTGAAGCCATTTCTTAAAAATTTTATGGTGAAAATTTCTCAAAACTTATTATACTACCTAGTATACTATACTTATACTACTTATTTCAAAAAGTACTGTATGTACTGAACAATAAGTTTTGACGTTGGAGTTATTCCGAAACGCTTCAACGTATAATAAAAGAATAAGCTAAGAAAGGTAAACAGTACTCAAAATAAAAAGCCTAGTGTTCTTAGCAGAAAATATAGTTATTATCATTATCATTATCTTAATTACAAAATTTGTTAAGATTCAAACTCAAAATCAAAGTTAAGACGTGCTAAGTGTAGCATATGAGCAGAATAAGCTTCGTAAATTGTCCAAGAACCTTTTTTGATATATTTATATATTAAATTGTTTAGAAATTAGAACAACAGTTTTCTTTTAAGTCAATGAGTAATCGCTGAATTCTGTTTGTATTCCTTTCAAATATAATGTATTTAAATGTTACGAGTATTACATATACTTATAACTTTAACCACCTCTCTACTTTCCTATCTCAGATATTTATTTTAATAATTCTATATTTCATTTAAACTATTTTTATATAATTTTTATCAATTATTATCACCAAGCTTAACCTAGTTCAAAATATCTTGTTTTCAAAATAAGTGTATACCTGAAAAGTTTCGTCTACGTTAATCACGTTACTAAAATAAAAACAAAATATATATAATCAAGATACAGTTTATAAATAATAAATATTTATACATAAACTAGCCGGTCAGGTCTTTGCCCCCTAGACCCCCTACGCTTTCGTTACCCTCATGGTTGTGAGAACACAAGTATTAAGTATTACAGATATCATTAAAGAAAAAGGAATTTTATTTCATTATATTTCTGTTGCCTTGGTGACAGAAATGTAATGAAGTAAAAGTATTCATTTTTGTTTCTTTAATGAATATCTTTAATATCTTAATCGCAAAGAGGCTAGGACCTTGATCTATGGCCTAAAACTTCCCTGCATAACACGAATGTGTCCTGAAAATTTGAAATTAATCGGATCGGTTAGTTGGTTCTAGCGTGATACTGTTGCAAACAATCACACAGACAGACAGATCCACAAATTTGCGCATATATATATAATATGAATAAAATAAAAACAAAATTATTTTATATCATAAATCATTATTTTCTTTATTTTTTTATTATACCAGAGGCGTTCGGAAAGTTCTCAGCCTGACACAGAGATGGCGAAAATATGATCAAATGCGAAGTTTTGAAAGCGCATGTTTAGTTGTTTATTTGAGGCGATCGAGTAAAACAAACAAGTTTTGTCATTTTCTGAAAAATTGAATTCGAGCTCTTATAAAATATTTTGTTTTGAAAGGTTTAACCCTGATGGGCTTCAAAAACTAGTAAGATTCTATTTTAAAGGATTCTTCACCTTCGTTTTCGACGGGAAAAAAATAGGCTGCTGAATTTAAACTGGGTCGTAAATCTTTTTAAGACGATGATCCTCCGGACGCCCAAAAATCACTTCGGCCGTTAAAATCGTCACAAAAATCCACAATGGTACGGATCACAATACAACATGTCCGCTACATTTACTTTATACGATGTTTTGGGTATGAAATTACTTCCCACTAGATGGACGCCGCGTTTGTTAACAATCGACCAAATATTCGACTGAACACGTCTCAAGGGTGTTTACATTTATTTAAACCCCGTTCAGCTGAGTCTTTTCAACGTTTTATAACAGTAGATGAAACATATATTCACCATTATAGATCAAAGACCAAACAGCAATCCAAACAATGGGAGAGAGCAGGTGAAAGTATTCCAAAGAAAGCGAAAACGGTACAGGAAAAGTATGATTTTTTTGGGATTCTCGTAGATGGTGGTCATAGATTACCTGGAGAAACACTGTGTCGTATAATCCTTTATTACTTGACCGATTAAGGGTGCTATTCAGGCTAAATATCCACATCTAGCCAAAAAATGTTAAACATGTAATATTTTTCATTATAAAAATAATTTTCAATAGATTGAAAATATTTACAAAAAATCCTTACATTCTTCGTGAAATGTTCTATATACATAAATGATGATTAATTAACATACATCATGTTATACTTGAGCATGTCCATCCGGTATACCTGGTATCGGCGTTCACTGACACTACTTTTTTCAATCATTGAGTGATCCCACATCGTTACGATAGGTAAAAATAATCTTTGAATGAAATTTAAAAAAAAGTACAAATTTTATTATAGTTTACATCAAAATCAGATTCTTTGTTTCCAAATACAGCAGATTTCATGCAGTTTATTGGAGGTAACAGCGGTAATAATTAATTAAAAGGCAATCTCCTGTATGTAATTTTAATAATATTTATTTGTTTATTATATGTCTTTACCGGAATTAGCAGATCTACAATAAATGTACAAACATTTTTTTCCGTAAGTTAAATGAAAAACGTAAATTTGAATCCATTTCAAAACTAAATTTATTTTTATAATTAATATAAGTTTAGCTTCTGAAAATTGGATGTCATCCTAATTTTCGATGTTATTAATTTATTCAGTTTACTCAGTTACATTGGTGGATCATTAGTTTTTAACAAATTAGTGGTAATAAAGAAAAGAAAACAACTATTGATAAATTATTTTTTTAAATTATTCGGATAAATTAAATTATATAACATAAAAATTAACATTTGATTATTTATATAATTTAAAATTTAAGATGTAATCTTATTTGCATGAGATTTAGCCTCGCATGCAAATTAATAAATATAAGTATCTTATGAAACCATTCAGCACAAAAAAATAAAACCGAAACCATGTGTAAAAAATAAAATAAGGATGAATTTTAATCTCTTATAAAAGATCACAGGAAAGAATACGTTTATATGTTTAAGATGCTGAAAAAAACAATTGGATGATTGCTTAATCGAAAATACAATTACTGAATTATTAATTCCACTGAAGCTCCGACAAGACCGATACCGATTGAATCGACACGAACAGTGATGTTGGATATTAACAAAAGTAAAGAAATTTTTCCAATTTTTCATTTTGGTAAGGACATTTTCGTTATATTTTGAAATTACTAATATTTATGTATTACTACATAGTAAGCGGTACCGTTTAACCGTTTAAGATTTTTTTGTATTATTTTATTCGAACGCGTCTATTAAAAAAGAAATTAAATTTTTTCTAATTATTCCATATAGATGTTTTATTTTTTGGGTGATAATATTACCAAAATGAAACATTTTAAAAACAAATGTATTTAGGGTATAAATGCAGGAGACGAAACGTGATGGCTATTTTATCGGCACTCAAATTTAAGATTATCATATTGCTCTAAATCTAAAACAGAACGAATCGTTCAGTTTCAGTGATTTTTTTATTTATTTATTGGTAATGTGTTAAAATCTTTTTTCTACAGTTCATTGGTAACACGTGCATCTTTTACTACAACGATAGAAGTATGAGAATGCGAGAGATTTTTTTTACAAAATGTAACATTTATCTTACATGATAGATACTACGTATTTAAATCAGTAATTGTATGTTTCGATAGAAAATAAAAGGGCAACGTGCCTAAATAATATGAATAGATCAGCAGGAAATTCTGTTACAATTCGCTCAGGCTTCCTTAGGTTTTTTCTTTCGTGTTTATATTCGGTTTTATTTTTTTGCTGAGTGGTTTCATAAGATACTTATAATATCTGCATTATAGATATGCATTAATTTGCATGCGAGGCCAAATCTCATGCAAATAAGATTACATCTTAAATTTTAAATTATATAAATAATCAAATGTTAATTTTTATGTTATATAATTTAATTTATCCAAATAATTTAAAAAAATTATTCTATACAGAGATCACTGGGTTCTTGCTGTTAATACATCAGACTTAATTTTCATTACAGCTATTATTAAACAACGAAGTACTAGCTGCAAAATATTGCTAGAATACTGAGCTGTAGAGTTATCTGGAAATTTGGACAGTTTATTAAACGAAGAGAATTCGGGCTTTCATTCATTGGTTTGCTAATAATGACAGACAAAAGTTGTTTTATAGAGATGTTATATTCATTGATCTAAAAAAGGCCTTCAACAGAATGAAATGGAATAAGCCTACGAAGATTTTCAGAGATAAAAGTAGTGCGGAAGAAAAAAAATGAAATGAAATTCTGAAATGAAATGGTTGTTTCGTACTTAGGGTAAAGGAGTGTACAATAGGGATACTGTTTATCTCATAATTGTTCAATATCTCGAAAAAAATTTTAGTGAATTTTTGAATGGGTAAAACACTAATTGAAAATTTTTTAAATTAATATCTTATTAGATATAAAGTCTTATATTAATTCGACTATGCAAATCCTTAAGACTTAAACATTTTGAAATCATTCTTTATTATAGAACAAAAACTACGTTTATAATTATCTTTAAACATAAATATTTATTTATAAACATAGATAAAAGATATTTTATACAAATATGTCCATTTTTCTTAGAAGTATCAATACAATATATATATTGTATTTCAATTAAAACCTTTGGTTTAAACATTTCATAAGATTAAGAAATTAAATAAATTTCTGAATTAACAAAATAGTTCTACCAATAAGTTAATGGAAAAATACAAAATTCTCTTTTATTAGCAACTTCTCATAAAAAAGAAATTTTAAAGTATGTCTCAAAAAAATTGTAATAGTAAAAATAAACTTTATAAATATTGTTAGCTTTAAATAAAATTCGTAAATATTCTATTATAATAACATACGATTTGTATAATAAAATTTAATAACTTTCACAAACCTTAATACAAGTAAAATATAATTATTATGAAACTTGAATTTGATGTGATAAGTATAATTTTTCCACATTCGGTTTGCTATTAGTAAACAATTAACTTAAATCACCACGCTAAACTATTTGGAGACAATTTCTTTTATTTTTTTGCTAAAAGACTACGAATGCGTTACAAATGTTATAAAAATAATTTTTTGAGAGCCCAGCGTCTCCTATTATATCTATGGTGCCTGTAGGACTGTCTGACGAAAGGTGGCCCTTGTAATTTCTAGTAGCTCATTGATATTCTTGATATCATTAATATCATTAATATTCACTGATATTCTTGTGACTGAGCGCCAGTTACGTTATGATGCTAAGAAGGTAGGCCAACTTACCTCTCGGCCCATAAAAGAAATAAACGACCAAGGTTTCCATTTACTGCAGGTCAGGTGGACTGAATTGTTCGATAACCGTTTCACGCATGGTATATTTCCTGATAAAAGAAGTGTATAGGTAGTTAGGTGGATTCCCCTAATCGGCATATTACACAGTTTCTTTCTGGATGTGATACTTTTCGAGATAGGTTGGACAGATGATTTAATTAATTCAGACTTGTGTCCGGACTGTAGGGTCATTGATGATGTGCGCCATGTCTTATACGTCTGCTCCAAGTACGACGCTGAAAGTATCAAAGTAGCTAAAGAACTTGCGAGGATCAATTCTGGTTTCAATCTGCAAGTTAATTGGAAAACCAAAAGGAAATGGAAGAAAGTTGCTGGCTTTCTTAGATTCTTAGCCCTGTGGAAGAGTCTGAGGTGGTCTGAAGCTGTTGCAGATCTATAGATAGAAGAACAACCCGGATGGCTAGGGACCCGCCTAGGTGCTTACTTCACCAAGATAGGCGTTTTGGCAACGAGTCCAGGTTAACTGAGATATTCACTACATGAATGAAATGGATATGTGGAAACTTTGTGATAGAGCTGTGGTGTGGGAAGGCATTGAACTCGCTCTCGAAAGCGGACCAGAGCAGAGAGAGATAGGGTATGTTTTCATTAGATGCTTAATTAATTGTGAATATGTTTCTTGGTTTTTAGGTAAATCGTAAATCAAGAGTACTTTGATAAATCGAGTTGTAGAAAAAAGCTTCGTTATTGCGATCAACACTTGTTTTGTTGGTGTTTAAAGACTCAATCAAGTAATCATCTAATTTCATAGTCTAACTGAAGTTAGATGTAAGAGTTTTTGTGTGAAACCTTTGGTGTTAGAAAAAGTCGCGGGGATCGCGCTTTCACGAATTGGTTAATTTTATAATTTAGGGTTGCAAATTATGGTAGGTGGTCGTGATTGGAAGAGGCCATACGAAGGAGATAGTAAGTTGTGTGAATATTTCCATTGATGGAAATGTCAGGATGATTAGTTATCTTGATCAAATGTTAATTCTCTGCAAATGTACTTCGGTTTACTCTACGTTTGAAATTTAATTTAAAGTCCCGCCCGGGATTTACTATGAATATGACTTTAAGTCATTCGTCAGGTCTTTATGCAACAACTTCAAAATGGTAACACTTAATTTTTTTTTTCTTCGTAGGAGGGGAAATTTCTACCATCCTGACCCTATAGAGGAAGACGCCCTCCGAATGAGGGTTTCGGTCGCCTCTCCGTACGTAGTCCTTATGGACTTTACCGGAGATCATCTTCAGTACTTCGAGACATCAAATGCTAGGACAGACGGTACTGTCGATCTCTCACCGTCTAAACCCCCTCATGATGTTGAGGGGGCCCGGCGGGCCCTTATGGCGGGCCCGGTCTTCATGTGTGTTAGATGTAACACACATGAAGACCGGGCCCGCCATAAGTATATCACAGACTTCTGTAGGCATTGCAGGATTGCAGAAAGGGACGGTAAGGAACTCAGTAGAGTCCCATGAGCATCGACAGAACGTACATCTAAGTCCGGGAGCAGACGGACGCCCGTATTCCTGCAGACCGTCCAACTATCCTACTATTCACCTTCCTTTCCTGCGATAATGCTCCTCACTATTTTGGAGACCAATTCTCGGCGCTACCGAGAATGACAATAGCAATGTTGTATTCGACCCGTAACGTCCCAATAGCAATAAAAATATTGTATGTTGTTGTGTTGGGCCCGTAACTGCCGCTCATCCCACCCTTGAATTCACCTATCATAAACACAAATGATGTGTTCGACATCATCAAGGATGCAACAATATGAACATAAATCATCTTCGCTGCGCCCCCTATCATGGCGATACGACTTGAAGCAGCTATGATCCGAAAGGAACTGTGTTAGAAAATAACCCACCAACCCAAATCTCCTACCGGCCCACGGCGCGTCATGTTTTATCAGTCTATCTGTTCATCTGCTCTATCCGTTGTATCCCATGGATACAACCTGAACTTCACCAGAAGTAAATTGGTGGCATACCGGCGATAAAGAACGCCGCCTCAAAGGAAGTAGTTCTGTAGCCTGAGCAGACTCGCAGAAACATCTTCCAGTGGATCCGTTCGAGGGTTAATCTGGCACATTGGATGTTCAGCGCCCTTATTCGAGCAGGTGCCCTATACATAGGATTGAATTATCGAGGCTTGAATCCGTGCGCCGTTTCGAAACTCTCGGGCCGTTTACGTTGCTGAGAAGTCTGCTTAGCAAGGTGACTGTTTTCTCTGTCCTTATCGTGGCTTCGAGAAAGGAACGCTTTCCGTCCAGATATAGTCCAGCCCAAGGTACTTGAGCAAAGTACTGGGAAGTAATGAGTTCTTCTGTTCTTGAATGAGGATATGCCCCAGTTACCGCTTTCCGGCCGTGACCAACACCTTTATCTTCTCTGGAGTAAGTTCCACTTCTTTATCGAGTAACCGGCCTCTCGCTAAATTTATGGCTTTGTTGCCCTTGTCCATCACGCTCTTCTCCGTCCTGCCAACTATAACCAGAATCAAGTCAACAGTAAATGCAACTGGGGCAACACCCTCAAGAAATGTTACCCTCAGAACATATTGTAGACTATATTCCACATTGGGGTCCGAGCATGGACCTCTGCAGTACAACCCGATCGACCGCAAACCTGATCCCGCCACAAAACTCTAGATAAGATGGTAGCCCTCTGGCAGAGGTAGGACTGCAGGATCTTTTTCAGATAGGCGTCGATCCCCTTATCTGCGAACCTCTTGAAGATCGCCAACCACAACATACTATTGAAGGCATTCTTTAAGTCAAAGAAGATAAGCGTCCCAATGTTCCTTCTACGTCTCGACTAAAACTACCGCACTGACGACTGTTCATAACACTGTTGACAGCGTCAAACGCCAAGATGCCTGTCCGAAAACTGAACTTAAGCGTACTTAGCTCTCCGCTTCTAGCGATGTTGGTTGTTGGAGAACTGCACTACCAACATCTTCTCAAGCAGCTTCGCGAAGTTGTTAATTAAACAAACCGGTCTATATGAAGAACAACACTCTCCACCCTTTTGTTGTCACCTCCTGCTGGGAAGAGCGCACCTACTCAACTTTGTAGCTGATTATCCGAAAGAATCGGCAGCCTGGCCCGAATCTCTTCGGGAAGATCAGGTATCCCTGGTCCTCGTGTAGGGTGGTTATCTCTTCGCACAGCTACCTCCAACGGTCCAACTGTCTTGGATTTCATGATCGCCAGCTTATACTCTCGCCTGGACTCAACAAAAGAAACTCTCGTCTGTTCCTTCCGAGCCAGGTCAGTTCCACGATTTAGCCTCTGGAACTATCGCCGTGCTGATCAGCAAGCTTACCTCATTTCGGATAATTCAGCCACCCACCAGTAGTATTTTCATGCACTCTTAATTTTTCCTTAGGTAATGAAAGAAATAATAAAATTCTGTACGCTCTAAGTTAAGAACAATTTCAAAATAAATGCAGATGTAACAGCCACCGTCTTAATCAAATTGATTTTATTTCAATGTAGCTGCAAATTAATTTCATTAACCGCTTTTAAAAATATGATATACAGGCCAGGCTATGTTAGTTTTACATTTCTTCAGGTTGGCTGGACTGGACTGGACTGGAAAATATTCTAAGCCAAATTTATAAACATTATAGAATCAATTCAGAAAACCACACTTCGACAATCTTCAGTATGAAGTAACAAAGAGTATTGTAATTATTATCTTTGTGTATTATTAAAAAAATCTCTTATTGAGGGAAATTTTTCTAATTTTGTTAATTGCAATTATCGCATATTGCAATGAAAAAAATAAACGATCAACTGTTTTTTGATATTAACTGTTATCTGCGTAATATAAAAGCTAAAGTTTTTCTTCAACCAAAAACGTTAGTATATTTTTACCAACCAACACATGATTTTGAAACTACGAGGATGTTCGTAGAGCGTTCTACACATTTATTTGAAATGAATATGACCTTCGTAGATAGTGAAACTGAATCTTAAGTTATACAAATTAAACGATAACTTCTTGTTTACTATCTTAAATTGCATGATAAAATAAAGATAAATTGTTTAGATTGCCTAATATTAAATTTAATTTATATAATTTTATTACTATTTATATTAGTCTTAATATAAAGTTACCAAATGTAATCTTCACTTCACAGTGAAGTTAATTTTCACTTATCGGTGAAGTTAATAAATTGGAACTATTTGCTTTCTAATTCATCTGGTGAAGAACATGAAGTAGCATAATCGTTAATCCCCAAAAAAGTGTTTTTTCGTGGGTTGTCAGCGTTTTATACCGGAAATCCTTTTGTTATTTCTCCATATTAGTCCATCTTATATTTTCCCCTTTTTATAAATCGTAAGGAATAAAATTTCTTCCTTTTCAGTTGATGTGTAGTAAAGATTAAGTCTGAATATTAACAGTTTATTTTTTCAACACTGTTTTTTTTCTTCATTAAATCTGGAGAACAATTTTCTATTGTTATAAGAACTATGAAGGATGAGATGTTAATTTTTTTTAGATGTAATTGTTTGAGATGTCAAATTCCCAGCTTGTAAGCGTGCTTCCTAAAAAAATTATTATTTTCCGTAGGTTCAACTGAATTCAATTAACCAATGTTTAAATTAAATATTATAGTTTCTAATAACTTGTATACCATCTAGAAAAAAAAGCTGTGTATTAAATTTTTAAAATACAATAATGTACGAGTACTATAAGTTTAGTACGAAACTGTAAGTAAATAGAAGGAAAGAAATTAACTTGAAAACAACAATAAAAATTCAAAAACCATATCGAACTAAAAAAATAAAAACAAATAATTCAAATAAAAATATAAATAACTTAAAAAATAAAAAAAATAAACTACCTGCACTGCCTTCAAAAAAAAAAAAAAAAATTGAATTAAGAAAAAATGAATAAATCTAGAAATCACATAGAGAAAAATTGCAGTCTAAAAATATATTTTTTTTGTAAAGACAAATTTAACCTAATGTACATTTACTAGGAACCGAAAATTTTCCCATTCGTTTTTTGATGTGTAATGAGGGTTTTCTGTAGATACTATATATGTGTTTAAAATCGCTTTTACTGACGTATTATCAGATGATACTCTTCTTGAAGTTTTGTGTATTCCATTTGTGGAACATATTTCGAAATAAGGCGATCAAATCTGGAAACCTGAATCTATTTCAAGGCCAGTGTCTGAATTTTTGTGTTGATAATTAGTTGTTGTTTTAAAAACAAATTTAGACAGGTATGATCTTTTTGATTTTAAGGGAATCCAGATAGACAAATTCCCTAAAAGGTCTCTTTGGATTACAATTACCACCGACAATGAATTTTTTTTAAGTGTAAATAAAAACCATTTTCTGATGTAGTGGGATAATGTACCGCAGAAATTGTTGTTACAGGTTTTTGAATCTGTAGTTTTGAGTGTTTGAAACTATACAAAGGGTTTTGAATCCTTCTCTCTAAAAGTCTTTACCAAGTTTACTTTTAGGAAATACAATACCGACACTGAAACGTTTTAATTTAGAACTCGTTTTATTCCTAAAATCAAGTTCATGTATAACTCATTTATTACTAACACAAAAAGCCAATTTCTATTAAAATATTGTATAACAGCATTGACTACGTGTAGAATTTAAAATTTCTGTCTTTCAATTTAATGATTGTCATCAACATACAGTAAGGTTTTACTCATAATTTTAAAGCTAATGTAATGTCTGATAATTATTTTGTTAATACGCTGCTTTATACAATCTCTCACATTTTTCTTGTAGGGGGCTTAATGTCATGTGAATTTCAGTGAATTTAGCAATCTGATATAACCATATGCTCGGATCAGTGAAGAAGATAACGAAAAAGATCCTAATTCACTCCTTATTTTTCTCAGTAACCACGGTCACGAAATGGTTTTATATTATAAAAGTGATTACGCCATTTTTGCGACTTTCCTTCAACCGTTATGGTTTTACGGTATTTGATGCTGCAATACCAAATGGGAATGATGTATGTATACGTATACAGATAAATGCAAGAATATACATTATTTAATGATAATCTGGTGCATTTTTGACGATTATGATATATAAAAAAAAAAACAAGAAAAATCTCATCTATACAAAAAGTTAAGTTTTTAATTTAAAAATCGTTCATTTTCGATAAGCCAATTTTTATGGACCACCACAGAAAATTAATCTATGAAATATAAAAGGATGAGTGGAAAAACCCTTTTTTGATAAAGAAAAAGGGTTAAAATGTGTGCAAAATCATACGCGTTGGATTGAAAACCTTCTTTTTTAAGAAGGTTATTTATATATTATGAAGACTATCATAAATGAGTATGTATTAATATGTGTAACAATTATACAAATTCTTATTTGTGTATTATGCTATAAAATTTATACATATTATTAACGGTAAAGGTTGGATTTGTTGTATTTAAATTATTCATAATTAAATTTTTCAATTGCTTACTAAAATATTCAGCTAATTCTTCCTTTTTTTGTTAATACTAAATAAAGTAAAATAAAAACATTTTTTGAATGGATGCTACAGTATTACTTTAATAAGTATGATGACTATTATGCAATGTTCTCTGTTTAGACGTGCGTTGGTGTCAAATACCGATTCTTATCGTTAGATGTCTCTGCTGGTATAACAAGATTCACAAGTTTTAAACAAGTTATTTTGCCTTGCTTCCATAATAACAGGTTATTCTTGTAATGATTATTATTATTGTCAGGATAGTTTTGTTTAAAATTTAAAATAAATTATAACCAAAGTAATAACTCTATTTTATAGGATTATTATAATAATTCTATTTATACTTGGATAAAAATCGTTACTTAAAATAAAAAATAAAAAATTCTACAAAACTATTTTAAATTTTACTGGCGTTAATTTTTGTCCTCAGTGTCTCAGATTTTTTTTACTATAACTCATTTTCAGCTTATAAAACAATAAATACATAGGTCTCTGAAAGGAGGATGAAATCTCCCGTTCAAAATGAAGATTCATATTCATATTTTTCCCTCAACCGTAAACTCGTTAGTTAAAATACAACCGAAGAGTGTAAATAAAAAAACCGAAAAAAGAAACGGGTAAAATTTCTAGGACCTATCCTTAAATTTTTCTTATATATATATATATATATATATATATATATATATATATATATAATAATAATAATAATAGGAAACAAATTAAAGCCTCTATTTTTTTTAATCAATATATTTATTTACTTTTTTTAAAAGAAATTCTAGCGAATGAATATTAAAAATCTATTTTTCCTCTGGAGACAGCCCTCTTACTCTGGAAATTTATCAAGAAAAGACATAATAGAGCAGCTAAGATTTTAACGGAATAAATTGCTGCTTAAAATAAAAATAAATTTTTCTGAAAGTTACGTTAAAATTAATTTTGCTATAAACATTTATTTTCCGATAAAAAACATACAAATATCGATTAAGATAGTTGGTTAAATTGAAGTAATCAAGTTTTGCTTCAAATAACATGAGAAATATGAAACAATAACAGTTTCTATTAAATTTCTGATATCTCGGTAACATATTATCCGATTGTTCACTAGCAAGTGAAATACTAAAATTAAAGATAAAAAATTTACCGCATGAAAAATACAAACAAAAACACTTATAACAAGTGGTAGATGTGACGTTAGCGTAGATCTGCTATACGTTAACACTGAAACACGAATAAAAACTAGCTGCTAAATTGTTGAGGCAGTTGATATATTGATGACTAGCAGACTTCAATATTTTACCATTAATTGCGATGACGAATACTTCCCTAATTCAATACCAAAAAATGATTTTTCTCTTATCATTTATGATTCTTGTGCTGTATTATTACACAAACTGTGTTTACTGAATTCAAGAGTTTTCTATTACTATTTACGAAGTTAGAGCCTGTACATTCTATTATTATGTACATCATTTACATGACTTCCACAATTTTTAGTATCAAACTTTATTGTAGTCTGTAAGTATTCCAAAATAGATTATCATTATTTCTACTTTATCGTGTTGATTTAAGTCAAGGTTGGAAACAGACAAGTATCTTGTGCTGGAGAACTCGGAATCGTTTGGTTGGAATAGGGAAAGAAGAAGATCCGGTAAGTTACGTTGTTAGTAAAAATTACTGAAGTCGGTGAATTCACGGTGCTTAAATTTTTTTAAGCTGGTTTGCAAAGTGAACAATCATCACAGGAGACTCTCTTGGTTTTTTTATATACATACAAGAAGTGTTTGTGTGAATAACGCATTTTTGAGAACAGTTGTAATATTCGCTTTTCTGACTGAACTCTTTACTGCCCGCACATTGACATAATTTATAATATAATCTCATCTTCAATATTTACAATAGTCTAAAGTATTCTAGTAATTTTTTCATAACTAAGAAACTACGTCGGTGTCGATTAACGGAAGAGGATTTTTTAAATTAAGTAATATTAGTGATGCTTGTAGTCTGAAAACTAATTATTTAGTGTTTCTTTTATTAAGTTATAGGTGCTGAAAGATGAAGACTGCAATTCTAGCTGTGCAATGAAATAAACCATTTATTGATATAAATGATTAACAAATTTTCCGTATAATAAAGAGGGTACTGCTGTATACGATGTAAACAGTACACAATCACTTATGAATTATGCTTGAATTCAATACTGCTTGCTCTTTAGGAACGCCTAACAATTGCTTACATTTGTAAATAAATTGTTAATTTTTTTTTTTTAGTTTAACAAATTCAAAGCAATACTATCGGTAATAATAATAAAACAAATCCAGGAATATTTTAATACACTATAAAATGTAAATTAGAAAAATAATTTGCAAAATACGAAATCTATCAAAGTGTATGTAAATAATAATTTCACAAACCTGCAAAATTTGGGATGTGGAATATTTTTTTTTTAATTTTATGGAATAATTGATCCTACGTATTTTTAGCGCTGAAAACGAAAATAATGTTAAATTTTTCCAACACTAACGTTAAATTTAAAAAATGAAGTCTGATTCGAACCAAAGTACCTTTGCTTGTAAGATCCAAATATTTTATTATATAAAATTTTATCTGGCTACAACTCTGGGACCAAAGAATATAAGTGACACTTATCATATATATAAAAAGTCCAAAATACTCTTTTTTTGGATTTTGGGCATTTTTTCAGTTTTGGTTCAGTCGATTGCAATCAAAAGTGGAGGTACATAACTATATGTTACAATAGTCCTAAATCCAAAATTTCAACATTCTACAGCTAATCGTTTTTGAGTTATGCGTGATAAATACGTACATGCATACACGTACGTAGAGACGTCACGTCGAAACTAGTCAAAATGGATTCATGAATGTTCAATATGGATATTCCGTTGGAAACTGAAAACCGAAATTATTCGTGATCACAATTCTTCCTTTACTTCGTACAAGGAAGTAAAAAAACATTTATGTCTATTTTATTGTGATATGTTTGCAATTTTTCCACTTTTTGAAAATTTTAAAATTTGCAAAAAATCCTGACGTCATGGAAAACATGAATGTTATTTTCGGATTCAGGGGTTAAGAATAGATAAGAATGATTCATCAAAACTAAAAAACAACCATCGCAGGCTTGTATTATTTGTGATTTTGTAACACAGCCTTAAGAGCATTACAGAATATGCTAAAAATGAAACTAAATTCATTTAATCGATATGCGGAATGAATAGGTTAAATAAAAGTAATACGTCTTAAGCAATTCTTAAACTAAGTAACAAACCAAATAATTTATTATCTAGTTAGTTATTTATATTTATAAAACATGAGATATGTGTAAGCTTTTGATTAATTAATTTTGTTTAATTGTAATCAAGGACTAATCAATAAAAAACAATGTATTATTTTTGTTTTAATAATATACTACATAATTTTTTTAGGATGATTTTTTTTTAAATTTCTTTTAGGATGTAGATTTAACTGATTGTACGCCGAGAGAGAAAAATAGCTTGCAAATAAGTCTCAATTAATGAAAAGCCTTCGCTTTTTTACAATACTCGTACAGACTTGAAAAACAACCTCGATAATCAAATTCCATTTAGCATCCTTCCGCATGATGTATCAAATATTTCAAGAGTTGATTAAAAAATATATGATTAGTGCATCAAAAATCTCTCTCTTTGTATATATATATATATATATATATATATATGTATGAATAATACTCCTACGTAATATGTGTTTGTAATTACTTTTTATTATTTAAAAAATAATAAACAAATTGCGTCGGTATGTAATGAATTACTTGAATATTAAGTTAAATATTTTTAAGTTAATCTTGCAAAATTCATTTCTCACGGAATGGAATATCAGTCGAAAGAATATGAAGCATTAAATCCAAATTACGCACATACAGTAAAAGTCGGTTATAACGAGATTCAACGGACTGGAAGTATGTGCTCGTTATAAATGAATGACCCTAATTATATCAGAAGAAAATTTTACCCTTTAAACACAAAATAAATAAATAATACTCAACATTGTATAAGAAATTTGCCTGGATTTAAAAATAAAAATTAAATTCTATTGCGTAAAATTATAAGCATGTACGTATTAATGTAAATTCGTAAAAAATGATAAACTTAACTAAAATTGGTAAGGAGATTATTTTCGAAATAAAAAAAAAAATGGTAACTTGTACAATTTACACTTTAATACATTTAAAAATTATTATCGGTACACGCAATACTGCAGGCTTACATCGATAAAATGTTAATCTTTTAACCTAATTTAAAAAAAAAATTGTCGGTTTTGTCTATAGCTTGCTTCTAATTTTTTTTTTTATTGAAATCGTCAAAACAATTTTTTTTAAACTATTTAATCGTTTTATAAACTTATCGCTAACATTATTTGTTTCAAAAAATTCAATTCTAAAATATCTTGAACTTCACGGAAATGACTGGATTCTCAGTCATCGTGTCATTTTCATTTTCGCTTTCAATTTTGCTGATTTTGTTCAACTTCATTATTTCTTCATCTGCTGGAATTTCGGTTATTAACACATCGTAGTCAGCATACAAATAATCATCCACATTACATTCGTTAAATACACTTTTGGAATCAATAGTCTGAATCCACTCGGAGAGTGATAGCTCGTCTTTTGGCATCTTTAATTACAACTTCAGTAAGACTGGATTTTTGAAATAATTTTGATCCTCTCCTAATTAATTTGATAGCATCCAAAACATTTGGATTAAAACTCTGATATACTCTTAAAAGAGTGGATAAAAGATTGATCCATCAGTTGTAGCTTAGTAGTAGTATTTGGAAGTAAAAATTCAATTTTTTTATTAGTGTGGTTTTCTGTTAGTGTGTGTGCTCGACAGTTATCAAGTAGCAGTAAAGCTTATGTTCTTTATTTTTATCAGTTCGCAGTCCCAATTACGAATTTCAGCTTCAAAAATTTGTAAAAGTTATTCACGTCTTTGTATTGACTAAGTACTGAACAGGAAGTTTTTGAAGTTCTTAAAACAATAGGGGTTTTTTGATCTTCAATTACCAAGGTTTTCCTTTTTTAAGTTAGTCATATTCGAACACAGATCTACAGTAAAATTTCCGCCGACACATTTTTCTCTTTTAAAATCATTTTTTTTTGTCCGAAGTTAATTTATAAAATAAGGCCGTTTCATAAGCATTAAATATGTCTTCCCAATCATAACCCGATTTTATTAGTGAACATTTTTCACCCAGCCAATTGCTAACGTCAGAATTATCTACTCTGCCTTCTTCACCGTTAATTTTTCGAAAACTATTTAATGTTTTTAAATAGATTCAGCCAACCATCGCGACAAAAACAAACCCTTTGTATCCTAGATGGTCAACAAATGTTTCTGCCTGAATTTTCAAAATGGGTTCGTTTACAAGAACGTTTTCACTCCTCTTCACTTTGAATCAAGTAGTAAGAGTTTCGTCCAAATAATTTTTTTCACATAGTCTTATCTTCTTTACTTGACACTGATCTTTTATGAGAGTTACTTTAACTTATCGCGGTTCTTCCAAATCATTGAGACGGTGGAAGTAGAAATCCCATGAGTTTTAAACAGGTCAGAATTAAATCTCCCGTTTTCTAATACCTCAATAATTATTAATTTATCGGAAATGGAAAAAAAAATTTCTTTTAACGCCCGAAATAACTTCTGTGCCGTAAAATTTTATCAAAAAACACCACAACAAGCTCGTAGAAAATGCACTGACTTCAGCCTGAGTTTAACAAACGAATGTACTGTAAAAAGCAGCAACAAATCCGTTTAATTATGGGCTGTCTGAACTCGATTGTAAAATTTCTCATCCTTCCTATCACCGTACTACCTGTATAAACATAGTATAGAAGTGGAATTGACTTTCTCAGAATCAAGAAATAGTCAGCATAAAACTATACATAAGCTTACTATGTCTACTGCATCTGGGTTGTTTGTTCTTCTAGCCACTTTCACTTATTGTGAACAGAGTATTAAGTACCTCTCTATCATTGTGAAGGTTCAATTAGACCTCCCTAGTCTAATTGAACAACGCCGTTACAACATTAAGTATTACAAACGTAAAGTATTAATGACTTAAACATTCAATTCCTGTACCTGAATTTTAAAATCACCCACGTTTTTAATTACTCAGGGAAGAATTACCCAAAATAAAATATTTTTTTCGTTATAACCAACTTTTAACTTCGTTATTAGCTCGTTGAAACAAATTTAACTAAATATTAATAAAGTAGGAAACAACCAATTTATTTTTATTTTTGTTCGTTACAAACGACCTCCTATTAAGCGACATCTACTGTATAAAAAAGTATATCTTTTATTCTGATGCTGCACAATAATAGATAATACAAATCACGTCAGGAGTGGGGGTGGATATGCTACTTTATGGGTAACAAAGGATCTTCCATAGCATTTGCCTGGATGTTGGTAATCCTCTATTAATGCAGCATTGCAAAGTAGATAATTAATTATAAAATAAAAAAATATATGTGAATAATTTCATATTAATTATCTAAAACACAAACAATAATAAAAATAATTTTAATGGAAATACATAAAGAAATTCAAGGCAAAACTAACTTCAAAATAATTCAAAATTTAGTTGGGGTTAATGAAAATTATTTGAACACATATTAATGTACAATTAGAAAGCGTTGTAGAAAATGTTGCATCCTGTTCTCTTACATTTTTTTTTATTAATAGAGTCAATTCCGGCTTATTGAAACACAACGGGACCGGATCATTTTGGCCCAATTAAAGGACTGACCCTAATAGATTGTATCGTAATATACATAAATGGTAGTTTATACGATACGTATTGCATTAACATAACACACACACACACACACACACACACACACACACACACACACACACACACACACACACACACACACACACACACACACACACACACACACACACACACACACACACACACACACACACACACACACACACACACATATTCTACGTGCAAGTTCTACCGACACACACACGAGGTACGGTATACTGCAATCGTAAAAATTTAAAGCGAAAACCGAATTCTAAATTAGTTAATGTGGGTAAAAGTACCTGTTCAGGTAGCCTACAGTTAAAAATACGTATTGTAGTGTTTAAGTAGGATGCATGTAGTAACGAAACTAACCGAAAGGAAATTACCAGTTCTTATTTTATAGTCCCTTCAAATCTCAAAATAAAACTACAAATTTTTGGCGTTCAACGTTTAAATAGAATAAATAGCCACGCATACACAACGTAGAAGTCTCACCTGATTATTTTCTTTGAAAAATTCATCCAACCTGCATTGTCGTTTTCGTTTTAATGACATAGGTCAGCGAAATTTGCACAGATTTACAACTCCAATTCAGGACTGCCTTCACTTCTATCCTGCATAAAAACCCGTTGAAGTCCGACAATAAATTTGTTTGTATCTTGAATCGTAACTTGTATTTCTGGTTCATCTTCATCGTCACTGGCTTCATCCGTTGTAATGCATGTGGGCTGAAGATTTTCTACAATAGCGATATCACATTCTTCATTTTGTACAAATTCAATATTTTCGTCAATTTTCATAAATTCTTAATAATTTTCAACTTGCTGCAGTGACGTGTTACGATTATGTTTCTGCATATTTTTTGGCTCTTCTTCTGGGTTAGAAAAACCACAATGAGCGAAACAATTTTTCATTGTTATTTTAATTACTTCTACCCAGCTACCGGCTACAAAATGAATTGCTTGCAACAAGTTGACTCTTGCACTTACTCCTTTAGCCGTAGAGCCCAAATTCAGTAAATTTTCTTCTATTTCTAAAATAAATTCCTAGAACTTCATCAACTTACATAGGTAAATAGACTTTATATTTCTTATAATTCCCAATTGTTGGATGTGGCTCGTTGCATTAATTCATTGTAAAAATTCAATAGTAATGTTTTTATAACAATTTGGTTGCCGATGAGCAGCGCAACTGTCATTCATTAGTAAGATTTTTCTTCATTTTTTCTGGAACTTGACATCCAATTTGCTAAGCCATTCTGAAAAGATTGTATTCGTAATCCAAGCATTTTTATTAGAAACGTAATTTACCGGCAAACTGTCCATTCTTTCTTTTTCCTGTTTAGCCTCCGGTAACTACCGTTTAGATAATTCTTCAGAAGATGAATGAGGATGATATATATGAGTGTAAATGAAGTGTAGTCTTGTACATTCTCAGTTCGACCATTCCTGATGTGTGGTTAATTGAAACCTAACCACCAAAGAACACCGGTATCCACGATCTAGTATTCAAATCCATGTAAAAATATCTGGCTTTACTAGAACTTGAACGCTGTAACTCTCGACTTCCAAATCAGCTGATTTGGGAAGACGCGTTAACCACTAGACCAACCCGGTTGGTTAAACTGTCCATTCTAAGCCATTTAAAACAACGAGGATTGGCAGCCTTCCCAATTACAACAAGATTTCGTTTGTCACTTCGCGACATATTAATACAAAAAAGAACGGTAACGCGGTCCATAAATTTTTTTGGATCCAGACAACACTTCATGTTTGTAGCAAGGACCTATCCAGTATAGCACGATAATACAGTCCCGTTTCGTCGGCGTTGTAAATGTCGTCGGCAGAAAATTTCTGGAGAATTTCAGGGAGTTTGATATTTTTCCATGAAGCAGCATTTTCTGTATCAGCACTCAATTTTTCACTATGCGTAACCTTGATTTTATCTGATTTCTCGTTTTCCAACGAGATAGCCAGCCATCTGTTGCTTTAAATTCATTATGTTTAAACATTTTGCCAAAATCTTTTATCTTAAGCATTACTAAATCTTTAAGTATTATTACTGACACTTTAAGCGTGACTACTGACACTTAACACCTTGAGAAGTTCATGTTTGTAGCAAGGACCTATCCAGTATAGCACGATAATACAGTCCCGTTTCGTCGGCGTTGTAAATGTCGTCGGCAGAAAATTTCTGGAGAATTTCAGGGAGTTTGATATTTTTCCATGAAGCAGCATTTTCTGTATCAGCACTCAATTTTTCACTATGCGTAACCTTGATTTTATCTGATTTCTCGTTTTCCAACGAGATAGCCAGCCATCCGTTGCTTTAAATTCATTATGTTTAAACACTTTGCCAAAATCTTTTATCTTAAGCATTACTAAATCTTTAAGTATTATTACTGACACTTTAAGCGTGACTACTGACACTTAACACCTTGAGAAGTTACAGTGGCGAACCATTCATTCAAAGCTTTCACAACAAGTGGGCCCTTTCCATCGCGTTTTCTTTTCTGAAATATTTCATGATCTTTTAAAGCCCATACTTGGCGTATTTTATCTTCTTGGTGCACGATATGAGCTACCGTACTTTTCGGTTTACCGGTTAGTTCCGATAGTTAACGCTGGCTTAACTGGTGGATAAATGTTTATTTCGTCAAGAAGCTTTATTCGTTCAACTAGTGTCATATTGTGACATTATTATTAAAATAATTTATTTACAGTCGCTTATAAGTAATTTATTTTTAAAAGTGGTGTTCCTGCCACCGTAGACGTTCAACTTTTGAAATACAGTAACTTTTAAAAATCTGCCTTACACGAAATGCATCTCTTAACAATAAGTTAGAAGTAAGAAATAAATATAAGAAAAACCCCAAAAAATTAAAAAAAAAAAAATTTATAATAATTGTTAGAATATGGTATTTTAGTTTATTTCGAATAAAGCTATTATAAAAGACAAATGGTGGAAAGTCACCTATCAATTTCTAATGAAAAAATGATGGTATCCAATGGACTCGAAGTAGTTATAAAAATTTAAAATTGTATATTAATATTTATCGAATTACACTAAGCCTAAGAATGGTTTGCCCGTAAAGAAAAGTTTATATGAAATCTATAAATCAAGTGAAACGCGATAATTACATCAAAAGCTACAGATATACTATCTTGAAAATTAAGTTTTAGAACAATTTAAGTTACCCAAATCTCTTCTAAAAAGCTTCGTGATTGCTGAAAAAAGAAGAATAAACCAAGTAAAATTAATTACAGATGAAAAAAAATATCGACTGCCGGATTACGGAGTTGATTTGAAGATGATGTATAAAATTTTGAATAAAACCAACTTCATCTAACTAAAGATTTAGTTAAAGTTATTGTAAAGTCTAAGGCTTTTCAATAATTTTGTAAGCGTGAAGATCAAACCATTCGGAAATAAAACTATTTCAGGTGGTTATCTTTTGGAAAAATCCACTACCGTTAAAACGGTGGAGATGGACACGGTTCTAGAGAGCCCAAACACCATCCTTTCAAAGAGTCGGAGCTTCTTGGAACCTTCAAAATTTAAATGTAAACATAAACATTTTTATAGAACGGTTAATGTAAATTCTATTTACATTAGAAATTTAAGAAAAGTTTGATTTATTTAAAATCTCATCGTAGTTGGCAATCCCTTTTTTGAAGTACTAAAGGATTCTGCGTATACGATAAACTGAACAGGATTATTTTTCATTAAATAGATTTTAGCTTCTATCCTCTAGCAAATGAAAGAGACAACTTTGCTGCTAGCGCATCGCTGGGCGTAAATAAATGTGGCTCGTCCTATGACGATAAAAAAACTACCAGGCCTAATTTTAATTGACGCGTTTATCATACGTAGTTCACTTTTGTTCTTACCACATCAGTTATGAGAAGCTGTTGAAAATTAATTCTTTTCATCAAGGGAAGAAAGGTTTTCAGAAAACTTGTTCTCCAACATACATTTAGGTTAGAGTTTGTGTATTTTTATTCTGCAAATGTTTCGTTATTTCTCCTTGACATTGCTTTTTAAAACCTTTCACTATCCATTAATTTTGAGTTTTATATCAAGTTGACTGCGTTATTGGACACAATTTTATACTAAACTGTTTTTCTACCTTTACAACTTTATTCTAATAAACATTAATGAAACATTCTACAATTTTTTTTTTTAGTTTGAATAGTTTTTGTAAAAGAAGTTAAAAAATAAGCAATTTTTTTCTAAAATAATCCTTGAATATACTTTTATTAATTTTTTTTAAATTAAAAAAAAATTATTCGTTCAAAGCCAGAACATAGCCTAAGGAAAAATCAAAGGGTATTCATCCCTGAAATTCTTCCGCCATCTTTACACAGATAACCGACACTAATCCTCGAAACCGCTTACCACGCTCATTAGTTCTGCAGCATAGCCATCATGATGTTATCCGGGATTAGCATGCTTAGTTTCCTCAGGCATACTTCCCTTTGCTACAAGAACTGTCGCATTTGATTGGGGTGTGTCCTGCGGTTTCCTTCCTTCCGCCATAATCGCATTCAGCAAAGGGTCTCAATTCTTGCATTCATAGGTATGATTTGAAGTAGCCGTAACTAGTCAAAAACTGCGTCAACTCGTATCCCAGTTCACCGTGCTTGTGGTCCAGTCTTCTCTGGATCCATTACCCTCCGTCGATTGATCTCAATTCTTCTGCTACCTGCGAAGAAGCGATAACTCCACATCTGCCTTATTTACCCCCTGATCCATCGCCTCCTTCTTCCAAATGGGAATCCAGCGCTGCCCTTGCAAGTGTACAAGGGCTGCCACTACATCGGCGGTATCACCCCTAAAACATAATGCGATTACGAACGTTTGGAAAATTCTAATTTTATCATTTTCATAGTCGTCACAGGTGACAGCATGTGACTAAGTAGTGTTACTTTTGTTTATTGAAAACTGTAGTTGAATAATGTAGAATTAAGCAATGAGAAGAGAGTAGGTTACGAGATATTGCTCGTGGTTGTCGGCTTCGTTCTCGCTCCTTGCTTGAAGATATTTTTTCTAAGTCTACCATGTTGTGTTTTCTGTTTTGGTGTTTCTTTGCGTTATTTAGTTTGTATTGTTTGTTGTTCTATTCTTTTGTTTGTGTTCCCTGATTAGCCTGTTTGGGTATCCATATTGCCATCTAGGCTATTGTGTTGTTAGGGTTACCTAGCAATCCTAAAAAAACTTTGTACTTTTGGTTTTTTACTGGTTTTTTTTTTATTTGCACTAATAAAGGACATTTGCAGTGTATCTTGCGTGGGGATTGCTTATTTTTAAGTCTTTCCTGCTGTGATTGTTGCTATTTTTTAAATGACCTGATTTTGGACAGCTGACATTATTTGTTTACATTCACTTAGTAATTGTTTCGTGTTTTGTGCTTTGAATTTCTTTTGGTGAATTTTACTAACATGATCGATTCCAGTGGGTCTAAGGGTGTGATTCAGTCTGCGGGCGAAGAATTTTTTGGCTCTTCCATAAGGCGTAGGACTAATAGGAGAGGAAATGCGGCTCGAGAACCCAGAGGGGCGTCTTCGGGGGAGAATGTGGGCAAACGCAATGTGACACCGAATGAAGAGTCGAGTAGGTTATTGGAATCCTATCGAATGAGGTAAAGGTGAGACGGGGAAAAATACATATTAGTATGATGCGGCGTTGATGTTCAACGGCTTCCTCCTCCGTATCCGACAGTGATGGCTTTGCTGATGTTGATGAGTGTGAGGGTAGTGCTTCTGTGACGTCGGTCACCTCTTTGGTCCCGGTATTGACCCCTTTGGCGGTTGTGGATAGAGGCGGGGTGCGACCGTCAGCCAAGACGAAGACGAAGCGGCGGCTACGGTCTCCCCCACTGCCCACACGGGGCGTAAAAAAGACTAGGGCAGATAGCCTGGTCTCGTTACCCTCTATGGAGGGGTCCGTGGGAGGCCTGTTTGATAGAGAGCAAAGTGGCCTTCGGGATTTCAATGAAGAATTATCTTCTGCTGAAATTGGAATCCAAATGATAACTGATGCGTTGACCGTTGTTGCCAGAGATGACTTGGCGAGTAAGAGTGGGAAACGGAAGCGGAAATCAAGTGATGAGGCGAAAGGATGTTCCGCTACGGGGAGAGCCGTGGGTGTACCAGAAACAGCTGGGCGAGGTTGTCCATATTAAAACGCTGGCGAGGCTCGTGGCAGTAAATGTTAACACAGAATTGAAGATTAAGAAGTATTCCTCATGGCTCACGGAACTGATGCAACGTGTGGGAAAGCTTAGAGGTTCGGACTCTTTTTGCAGCGCTGTTCCGAGGCGAGAAATTACAGAAGCGGTCTCACAAACTGTGCAAATGGAGTATAAACAGCTTTTGGAGCATATTGTAGAAGGATTGCTAGAGGAGAACATTCCTGACTTGGTTTTCCAGAAGTGGCCAGTCAATCTCTTCTCCAGTTGTGAGGCAGTGAAGGAGTTGGTTTTCGGAGTATCGAACCAAGATATTGTGGTTGTTTTTGACATCGCTAGGGATGTCAAGTCCGACTATGGCAAGCAACTTCTGAAGAGAGCTGTGTCGGTCAGAAGGATGCTGAGACAGGAGAAGTTGCGTAGGGAACAGGTAATTGTCGTGAAAGGGCAAACGGAAATCCTGTTGGGTGACCTTGACGAGGAAACATGTGGAACTTGTTAAACCATCGGGTTGGACTCCGGTGGAGGATAGGATCGTGGAGGACATCTATTGAGCGTTGAAAGAATCCATGAACTGCAAGTTACAGCCGTATATGAGGCAACGGTGAATCACATAGGCTGGTCGATGAGGAAGATACTCGAATATCACAGCAGGAGAATGGGTGATAGGAATTCTGTATACTTTGAAGAAGAACGAGTGCAGAAGCAAACCAACGGTATGAGTGATCTACAGCGTATCGTTGAGGGGTCAGGCACGATCGTCCTCAAAGCCGACGGGACCTCTTACGCGGACCTCCTCAAAAAGGAAAAGAAGAAGATTAATAAGGAAGATCTAGGGGATGTTCTTTCCATTAAGAAGGGGCAAGCAGAAGCCATTCATATACGGGTTGAAGGACTAAGCAAGCATGTGAAGGCAGTACAACAAACACTTAAAGCTAATTTAGAGGGCGTTAGTGTTGCTAAGGGAACGAGGGGGAAACCTATGTACGTGTATGTCAAAGACCTTGAAGAGGATACCACGGAGGCAACAGTACTATCAGCTCTAACAGAGTTTGCTGAAAACGCCGAGGCGGAAGTGAAGGTGACGTTACTCAGGCCTGCGTATGGTAATACGAAGAATGTAGCCCTACCTTACGCATTCAGTGGCGGCACATTTGATGAAGGTGGTTGCATCCTATGTCGGGTTATCATGACAGACCCAAGTGTTTCCGACACTAGGAAATAGGCCATATTGCGGCCAAATGCACAGGCCCTGATAGATCGGGCACCTGTTTCAACTGCTGCAGAGATGGTCGTCGGGCCTCTTTCAACTGCAGGGAGAGATCCAAATGTATGAAGTGTGGCAGGTAGTCCACAGGAGGAGAAGTGGACTGTGTTTCAAGAAGGATGATTAGGTTCCTTCAAGTCAATGTAAACAGAATTTTCGCCTCCCACGATGCTACATTTGGACTTGCGAGGCAGAGGTTAGGAATGTGGAGGTTACTGTACAAGCTTGGGTACCCCAAGGCTCTGTCCTTGCTCCTACTCTATGGAATGTGGCATTGGTTAACTGGCATTTCTACCACCACCACCCCATTCGGCCCTAGAGCATAGACCAAATGTTCCGTGCCAAGAACGGCTACTGTGCCTCGTAACGGTTTAGCGACCCAAATCCTAACAGCTCCTAATGAGCTACCTAACGTGCGTGAGCGAATCAAGCAGGGCGCCATACAGCACCCGCTGAAGTGTCCCAATCGCTCACTTGTCAACATAAACTAGATCGGGGAGGCGCACCCCTTGTAACAATTTAAAACTATTAAGTCTATAAAATAAAAGACAGCAATTTTGGCTGCCACGCCTCGGTCGCTGTATGTCAGCTAGTACCTGTCCACCATTTAACAGCGCTTGGAGCTGATTTGGCTGATGGCCAGCCCTATTACCTAGGTAAATTGGTTTCCAGCAGCAAAGCTTTAGGAGTGTAAATGCAATTACATTTAATCCCTTAAATTTACCGATGACGGTTGAACATAGCAACCTCATCGAGGAACTCCCACACGGTCCGACAGTGCGGCTCTCGCCACACTGCCTCGCCGCTTGTGAGCGGCCAGGTTTCCCCCTGACCTCTAAGTTCCAGGGTGGCACGGTCTCTGGCCCCCCCAAGGGCCGGGCAGTCGTACATCATATGTACATTTGACTGGACCTCCCCGCAGACACACAACTCATCAGCCACCAGGCGAAACCGAAACAGATATTGGTTTAGATTCACATGGTTGGTGAGCACCTGGGCACCCGACGCTCTTAAGAAAGAACTCGAGGCATACCATCCCCCCAAATCCTGTATAAAATTATACAAGGATCTACCCTTAGTCGTGGTGTGCCATTCAAGCTGCCATGCCTCCATCGCGAGGCTTTGAAGCCTTTTCCGCAGACGGGAGATGGGCAACTGGACGAAATTTTGCTCCGGTGCATTGTGATCACCGTTCCGATCCGGTTCTGGCCCGGCTCGAAACCGCATCCCAAATGCCTCGGCCTCCCGACCTCTACGCAACTTCCACATGACTGCCCGAATTTTCACCACTAAATCGATTGGGAGAGCCTTTCCCAATACAGTAGTAGCCTCGTAGGAGGTTGTTTTAAATACACCAGTGCATACAATCATGGCTCTGCGCTGGGCACTCCTTAAATTTTGAAGTAGTGCTCTATTCCTTTCCAACCTATGCGCCCAAACCGGCGCCGCGTATGCGATCATACTCTTGAAGACGCCTCGGTACACCAAGTACATTTGGCGGCCCGACAGCCCGTAGTCTTTCCGAGCAATCCGTCTAAGCTTGTGCATCACAGAGACGGCGTCCGCCGCAACTTGTTTAATATGGTTACTAAACAGCAACTTATCATCAAACAAAACACCTAGGTACTTATGAACCCTTACTCGGCTGATTACACAGCCTTTATATTTAATGTGGGGGTTTCGACTGCATGAAATTTGATAAACGTCTTCCACAGACGTTATGCTTTAGAAGCATAAACTTCGTTTTGGGCACAGAAATTTTTAAATTTTGAATGTCCATCCAGCCTTCGGCGGTTGACAAATCCGCCTGCGCTCTGCTTTCTAGTTGTGGTCGTGAATCTCCACGAACTAAAAGGAGACAGTCATCGGCGAAAGCCTGGGCCGTGACTCCTTCTGGGAAAGTCAATCCCAGAAATCCGTCAAACACCAGGTTCCACAGCAGGGGACCGAGAACGGAACCCTGCGGGCTTCCCCTGGTGACGGAGTTTTCCACAACTAGGTGCGCATCTTTAAACAGAGCCGTTCGGTTAGACAAATAGTCTCTTACCACGGCCTGTGTGGCTTCGGGAACATTGCGGCGTTCCAAAGCATAGAGGACAGAACAACACAAGGAAGGAAATGCTGCCTCTATATCAATAAAAATAGCCAAAACATATTTGCAGTCGGCGCTTTCCACCTCGGCAAGAGCATTTAGGATGCAATCCTCGGTGCCAACCCCTTTCATGAAGCCGTATTGGCCTCGATTTAGAATACGGCTCATATCGATGCTTTCCTCGAGCCGTTCCACAACCAGCCTTTCCAGCAACTTGCCGAAAACCGGCAAGAGGCTGATGGGTCGATAACTGCCGACCTCACCAGGATCCTTTCCAGGTTTCAGGATCACCCTTACCAAAGCCACCTTCCAGCAACCCGGAAAGCAGCCCCAGCTTAGGCATCCCGTGAACAGCCTGCCGAGAGGCTCCCTTATGACAGGCAATAAGTGATGGAAAATATCCGTGTCAAGTTGGTCAATCCCCGGTGCCTTCTTTAATGCCATTCGAGAAACCACTCGGTCTATGTCATCGGGTTCCACGGTCCGAACGCCAGGGAATGGTGTTTCACCCGCCCTGACGCCGATTTCCGCTTCACCCTCCGGAGCATCTGGAAACAGAGTATCCAGGAACGCCCGGTAGGTCGCCACGGATGTTAAAGTGTGGTCACGACCACCTAACCCGCATCGAACACTGGACAACACGTGCAATGGCTTTGGCTTGTAACAAGACTTTGCGAGCTGCCAGGGATCGCGTTGCAATTCCCGCATGAAGTCCTTCCAAAACTTGAGTTTGGCTTCCTTGATGGCGTGAACATATTTATTACGGGCACGCCGGAAGGTCCGCAGACGCTCAGCGCGCACGTCGTTGACAGTGATCCCCGTTAGGGGGCAACGCTGGTATCTAGCCCGAGCGGACCTCACTCTTGCGCGCAGCACGCTAAGGTCAGAGGACCACCATTTCTTGCCGGGCCTCCGTCTGCCTTCCACAGACGACCCCCCGGAAAATGGGGTCATGACGGCTCCAGGCACGCTCAGATCAGCGGACTGGCTGCTTGTGACGGGTCCGTCCATTGGCCTAGGCCGCCGTAGGACCTCGTCGCAGCCAGTCTTGATGGCCCGGCCGATTAGCTCCGCCATCAATTCCACCTTCTCCCTGGACTCCATGCTCCACTGCAATCCCTGCAATGCAGCATCGCATACCCGCCTCAGCCTGCGCTGATCCAGGCCCCTTAGGTTATAGCGACCTGGATTTGGTGCCCTTAGACCGCCTCCGTAAGCAATATCATAGGTTATAAAGCCTATGATCGCTCACACTGGCCTCGGGCCAGACAGTCCAACTACCTACCCTTCGAAGCAAGTCACCCGTCACCAAAGTGACGTCTATATAACTCTCTCCCAGTTCGCTGGAGAAAGTTGGTGGCTGCTCCGCATCATTAATGAGGTAGAGGTTCCTGGCTTCTGCGAACTGTTCGAGACCAGCGCCTCTGGGGTCTGTGAGTGGAGAACCCCAGGCGGTAGACTTGGCGTTAGCATCCAGGGCAACCAACACTCTGGTGCCCGGGAGACTGTCCAGAATCCCGCCCAACTTCGCCAGCAAGTCATCGATACTCCATCCAAGCTGGAAGTATCCCGACACGAGTACGACATCGAGCGTACCCCTCGTGATTCGCACCACGGTGAATCGCTCATCAGACCACTGGGCATCCAGAACACACCCAGAGCGTCTGAGCCCACCACGATCGCAGAGAGCGGCCGTCCCCCACGAGAATGAATTACTTTCACCCCGTGGAAGCCGACCACCCTATCCGCGACCGCGTACGGCTCCTGGACCAAGAGGACCTCGAGGTCGTACTCCTCAAGGAGCCTCATGGCCTCACTCGTGGCCGCCCGGGAATGATGCAGTTTAATCTGCCCCAGGCGCAGGCGTTCGAGTGGGTGGAGGCCGTCCCCTAGGGTTTCCTGCCGTTCAGGCGTCGCCATAGGCTGTGTTTTTTACAGCTCTAGCCCGTGCCATCTCGTATGCCCTACACTGCCTACTCCCGACCCGGTGTCCAGCATCACTGCCTTTCACCTGGGCACAGGCGGCACACTTAGCCGGCGACGATTTGTGAGGGCAGCTGGCTGTCCTGTGCCCCAAAGTGGCACAGTGGCCACACATCTCCTTCTGCGCTCTGCATCGGAGAGAGGTGTGTCCATAGCCCTGACACTTGAAGCAACGGGCTACCTCAACATGGTCGACCACCCTACAGGCAGTCCACCCAAAAAACAACCTACCACCGGCCACTAAGACCTGCCGGATCTTAGGCGAGGTCTCGAGAACCCAGTGACTACTCCGGGAGTCCTTTCTCCCCAACTGCCGGACAACCTTGGTTTCCCTAAGGAAATCCTCGACAGCCATATCCAACGATGGATTTTGGCTGTGGATCGCCTTAAGGATTTCGGGCTCCTCCACCCTTGTTGCCCTCGGCATATCGTAGACCAATATCTGCGGTCTACGCTCGGCCAGTAGCTGAGCCTTCAGCCCGTTCTTTGTCAGAACAGTGGCCTCCAGCAGTTGATTAGCCTGCTGCCCATTTACCACCTCCAGGATCACTCCATGATCCCTTGTTTTAGTGACCCGGGAAATTTGGAACCTTTCTTTCCGCGGGTCCAGGATCTTTTTTAGGGTTAGCTCCGTCATTGCTGACGAAGCCCCCTGATCAGGCTTGATCGGGACCACCTTAACAGTGGCCCTTTTAATTTTGGTAGCCGGAGCCTGAGCTGGCGGCGGCGGACCTACCCGCCTAGGCGCAGGCGCGGCCGTTACTGCGGCGAAGGAGATAGGTTTCTTAACCTTCTCCTCCACCCTATTGATTGACTTCTGGAGTTCACCCAGAGCTTGGCCGTTAACCGGCTTAAAGCTCCGGACTCCCTCCACAACCTGATCCACCTTGCCCGACAGTCGAGTAATGGAATGTGGCATATGACGGACTCTTCAGAGTGCAGTACTGGATTCGCGGCTATGCGGCTGGTGTATAACTGGCTAGGAGAAAGGAAGCTTTGCTTAGCAGTGGAATGTACGAAATTAATTGTGATGGCAGGACGTCGTCACTTGGAACAATAACACTCGTGGTAGAAGGTACTGAAATTTCCTCTATGACTAAGGAAACGTACTTAGGGATCTGGGTCGATAGTAGAACATTCTCATCTCACGTGATCGTGGGATCGTAGACTTATCGGATTCCAATGGCTGCTTGCCATTGGTGTGTCTAGGGCTTGTCGGACAATCGCAACAAAGTGGCAGAAGAAATCACCAGGAGAGCAAAGGGCATGCCAAGGAGCCCGGAAAAATAGATGCTACTGGAAAGCTGGCAGGCAAGGTGAGATATGTCAAAAATGGGTAGGTGGAACTGGAGGCTAATCCCGGAATTGATGCCGTGGCTGGTAAGTTGACATGGAGAACTGTTGTTTCATCTGATATAATTCTTTTCCGGCCACAGCGGCTTCAATAAGTATCTGCTTGAGAGGAAGGGGAAGAAGTTGGATCGGTGTTTTTAATGAGAGAACAGTGACTCGGCGGAACATACTATCTTTTATTGCACCAGATGGACCTAGGATAGAAGGGAGGTCCTTACGGTGATTGGAGAGGTTACACCTGACAATATTGTAGCAGCTATGCTGCATGGTTCTAGAAATTGGGCCTTGATCACTGACATGATTAGTGGTATTCTGTGAACGAAGGCTTTTGAAGGACTACAATACGAGGAAGATGGTAGATGAAATGAGTCTGAAGGAGAAGAGGAGTAATTGGGCAAGGAAGGTGATTGCAAAAGATCATAGACCCGGTAGGGGTATTCCTTCGGGAGGCCCCCCATTAGAGCGGTGGCAAGAAGAGGAGAAGACCTAGTCCCGGCCGTCCGGGCGGTGCGGCTTGGAACGGCATGGCCAGGCCCAGTGTGGCCACTAGGGTGGTTAAAGGCAGGGGCACCCTGTCCAGGGCCGAGTTATGCTGGAAAAGCGGGTCCAGCCTTGTCAGAGCGGGGAGTGAGGGGGGAAAGTACTGAGAAGAGATTCCTTGATTTCGATGAAAGTCGAATAAACTGTTTCACCGGTTTATTTGACTAAAAACAGGCAAAAATACGAATACCTGTCTAATTTGTTTCAGCACTGTATAAAAACGTCAAAATAATCTTTTTTTTTTTAAATTTGAATTCAGAAAATGACGCCAGATAAAACTTAATTATTAATCCTGCATTTAGAACTAAATCGACTTACAAAAATGAAATTAAAAGAAAAGCTGAAAATGTAATCAAAACTGCCCATCCCTTCAGCAGCATAGTCTTCATGATGTTATTCTCGGTTAGAGTACTTGACTTCTCAAATAAATTAGCATGATTTTTTTCGCCAATTAAAATTTTTTGAACATTCTCTTTTTATTACCTTATGTTTTTCGTGTAGGGTGTTGCTATAGATACCAAGCCTCTAAATCATAAAATAGAAATTCCTAGAATTTTAAGTTGCTTCACACTGGGCCTGAGTTTTCAGAGGGTTGAGCAGTAATAAGCATAGTAAATTAAATAAGAGAGATAAAACCTTGATCGCTGTGTAATATATATATATATATATATATATATATATATATATATATATATATAGGGAAGGAGGAAGGAAGAAATGAGCCTGTCATAGTTCTCAATAAAAAGTTTCTCAATGTTTCTTCTTTTCTAAAATATATTAACTTTTAAATAAACAAACCTGATTTCAAAAGCTAAAATTAAAAAAAAAAAAAAGTGATAATTAAAAAATAAACCGTGGCTAACTAACTCTAAATTTGGAGCTGACTTTTACCGACTTCTGAACAAAGAATCAGAAAAATATTAATTTCGGTGCAGTTATTTTGAAATCTGAATTATTTTAAAATCAATTATTTTTAAAACTTTATTTAAAATTCTTTGGTATGTAATTAATTTTGAATTTGAATAACCTAACAAAAATCCCTATCCGTATTAAAAAATGCAAAATCGAGTAAACAGTGTTTTGGTAGAAAATAAAAAAAGGAATGCTAAAAAACGATGTAAAGAGATTGTCATTGAACATGATTTAATCTATATGTAATCTAGCAACATGTATTTTTTTTATAAGTTATAACGAATTAGTCTAAATATTTCAATGAAAGTGTACCAAGTTATACGAATATAAAATCCAACACCGAACAGTGAAGACGACAAAAGAAATTGGAAGTGTTTTCAAATTAACTGAATGGACAACGTGCAGTTTAACAGCTGATTATCAAGATGGAAGGTTGAGGTTCAATTTCAAGTAAACGTTAGTTGATTTTATATGGATTTGAATATAAGTGGATACCGTTGATGGTTGGGGTTCAATGAACTACATTTCTCGGGATGGTCGATCTGCGTCTGTACAAGCTACACCTCATTAACATATAGTAAACTTTATGTATATAAGATAAAAAATACTGAGAAATGAATTGAAATCATTCTACTTTTTTTTGTGTTTATTAATGATAAAGTAAACTTTTAAGAATATAGTAGTTTTCATTTATATCACTGGAAGAAGGTTGAAATTTTACTTCTGTAGTAACACTATAATGGTAATTTACAGTACAGTTTTTGTTGATAAAGAAAATATATTGAAAAACGTTAAAAAACAAAAACACCCTTATTAACGTATTGAATTATCGAAATGGAAGATACAAAAATAATAATGATAACTTAGGTTATAAATTCGGTCGTCCCTTTTTTCTGTAACATTATAGATCGTTTGCAATTTCATCCTAGTCTTCATTACCATATTATGAGTCACGATTACTCTTTTTAAGATTTTACATTTTCAGTACACGTAATATTTTTGCCTAAATGGGACAGTTTTATTAGTTTTGTAATGTTTTCTCTGAGTAGTATTGGTACAGTGCTACAGTGTAAATAGTAATAACATTCTTGCTTGCTCTTACGATTCGCTCGTTCATTGTATTTCTCACGATCGAGTGAAACAACGTTACAGCCACTTTAATATTTCTGGCAAAAGTCCAGATTAGGGTGGAGCAGTGCATTTCGAATAAATGCTCACAATATACTTATTCTTAAATCATTTGGCTACTTATGAAATTATCAGCATTTACAAAATTAATTATTAAATAAATTTATGAAATTTTTATAATTTAAAACCTTTTATCGAAAAAATCTGATGTGAGCACAACATGACTTCCTTGTACGCCTATTAAATTACATATACGGGTAAACATTTTTTTAAAATGAAAAGTACATAAAATTTTATTTCATCAATAAATAACTTCTGGTATTTTTTAATATATATTTTTTTATTATTGTTGAATTATTATTTATCGTAAAACGTTTTTTTACAATCAGATGTTAATAATTATTAATAAATCAATATATTTAAATTAAAAAAAAAAAAATTACAAAAAGGTTGTGAAGTCTGATTCGAACCGATTCGCCCTCTCATTCTAAGATCTAAATATTTCATTAATTAAAGTTTCATTTGGCTATAATCTGGAACCGATGAAAATAAGTTCCACATGATATATCGTTGAAAAGTACTCAATGAAGACTTGCAGTTAAGAAAAAGTCCAACATCCAAATTTTTTTTTGATTTTGGGTTTTTTTGGACACTTTTGGTTCAGTCGATTGCAATCAAAAAGGGAGGTGCACAACAGTACTATATCCAAAATTTCAACATCCTACGGCTAATCGTTTTTGAGTTATGCGAGATACATACGTACGAAACGGACTTTACACCGAAACTACTCAAAATGGACATTTCCGTTGAAATCTGGAAACTGAAATTTTTCGCGATCACAATACTTTCTTTACTTCGTACAAGAAAGTAAAACATTATAAACTAATAAGTGAATTAAAGTTTTTAATTGCAACACACACATATGTACTAATAAATTGATTACGGTTTATTTATACATTTTTTGTAGTAGAGCTGATAGGCTTAACAGATATATTTTACTAAATTCTCCCATTTGATTAAGTAAACTTTTTATGGGATTGAACATCTGTCTATGTGACGGTTAGTTGTGCTATTTAAGTGATCCATTTTCTATTTATTTTAATTTTATTTGAGTTTAAATTGGTCTTGAGGCTGGCGAGTCTAGACAATATTTAAAATAGCCCGATGGGGCATATTCAATAATTAATATTCGATAATTGGTGTAACGCAGCCACATAACCTTCCAAGTTCGACTGTTTCGACGTTCGGCCCAGCTGATACAAAATTCGTAAACAAATATCTCAACTGTGCAGCTTCCTCTGAGTACAAGGTAATAGTTATGGTTGTGACTGACCAAGAAAAGATTTGTAAAAACGTTTGTGAAAAGACAACTGACAGAAGTGAACCACAAACAATCTTGAGTAAACATGGTGACCAATTGAATGAAGCTGATCACTCAGAGAATGTCAACCGTCCTACTGTACAGACGAAGAGACCAGGAAGTGATGCCACCGTGGCCCAGAAACTGACTTACCTTAGCAAAACTCAAGCCATCGTACAAGATACCATAGGAGATATTCCGATAAGTGCATACATGTGTATTGTGGCCATTGGTAAACTGGTTACTACTAAGTACATCTTATATGCATCTGAGATCTCTATGAACTGGGTGTGTATCTACCTGACGAACAGTGATCTTGTTAAATCAAATACCGAGAAGCACAATAAAGTTAATGTTGGGAACCACCTCCTGGAGGTGTTAACTAAATCAACAGAGTAGTTCTCTCTAACGTGTGCCCAGTTACCCGAATGAGGTATTAGAGGAAGAACTTAAGCGTTGTGGCATCCGCCTTGGGTCGGCTATTACCTCCCTGCGTGTTGTTGTCCCAGAACCGGGCTACGAACATGTCCTGAGTTTTCGTTGCCAGGTATATGTACACCCTAAAGATCTAATAAAGTTACCAAGCACCATGGACCTAACCTACGATGATTCACAGTACTGGATATATCTCTCGGCCGATGCTGTATCCTGCTTCCTCTGTAAACAACCAGGACATATAGCGAAAAATTGCAACCTGCAAGAGGGAAACCCGTGCAGCCTAGGAACATCTCAAGGGAATACAGTTCAAGGAGTTCGTCTCAAGGCAGACCGGTTTTCCTAACCATTACCAACCTCCAGGTGCTCCGAGTAAGGCGCAGAAGAGGGCACTGTCCACCAACTCTGAGATGATCATCAAGGAGACATTGAGAATGCAGTAGGGGCGCTGAACGATCTTCCTAGCCAGAGACCTGTCAGCAAAACAAGATCCAAGAAGCCAAAAAAGGATGATGACAGGTTTGACGCGGGCCTAGCAGACCCCTAGCAGAGATCTTGCAAGCCAACGATAACCCTTAAATCTTGTAGATTTCTTGTAGAACCCTTATGTAGATTTCAAAAGCTTCCTGGAACGCTGCAGTGGTAGCTCAGTAGTACTAGAATTATCACGAGATTACACATCTAATACGATGGAACTGATATGAATGCTTCGGGAAACATATCTGAAAGTACCAGAGAGAAGTATTAAAAATAGGTTCACGCGTGTAATAAATAAATTGGCATGTCACGTCTCGACTACCGATCAATTGAGGCTACTGAAGCTACGAGAATGTCTAATGAGGATTGTAACGACAGCACCGCCGAGTTACCTCTCGACGGTAGCCCGGTCGCAAATATTGGTGTTTAGTCGTCCTTCTGGAGAACTTCTTATATACAGACAAAATTCACCACTCCGTCATCCAATCCTACAGTGGAATATCGATGGACTCCACCCGCAGAGAGAAAATTTACAGTTTCTAATCAATCGACTCAGTTCTTCTCTGATATGCCTGCAAGAGACTAATTTTAATGATAACCACTACGTAGTTCTAAAAGGTTGCAATGTCGTTCTCAAAAACAGGTTGGATGTCTCCCGTGCCAGCGGTGGTTTAGCAATCTTCATTAGCGATCAAGTAGCCTGTAGAGAAATTCAACTGCATACTAGCCTTAAAGCTGTAGCTGTGACTTTGACGCTTGCTCCTGGAACGTTTACAGTATGTAATATCTATCTCCCTAGCAGTTAGGACTTTACTACAGAGGAACTGACACGGACGTAGTTAGGCAACTGCCAAAACCATTTCTACTGATGGGTGATTTTAATGCTCACAACACCAGCTGGGGCTGTAATAAGTTGGACGCTAGGGGTAAGTTAGTGGAAAGATTCCTTGAGAGGCCGGATCTTGTTTTCCTTAACCTGGGCTCATATACATATCTCAACAATTCATATGGGAATTTTAGTGCCATTGATCTAACAATCTGTGATGCCTCCTCAGCCACCTCTACGATTGGGGAGTCCTACAAGAACTATATGGCAGTGACCACTTTCGCATTGAAATAGCAATTAAACATTGCAGTGTATCCGCTATTCCAAAAAGAGCGAACCCTAGGTGGTTACTGCAGCAAGCTAACTAGGACAGATTTAAGGCCGAACTGAAAACGTTGAAGATTTACATTTGACAGGTGACGGAGCTCAAATAAATGAATACGTTGACTTTGCCGATCTTGTGATGCGTGCTGCTTAACTCAGTATACCCAACACGTCTGGATTCATTGGTAAGAAACGTATTCTCTAGTGGAACATGAATGCAAATTAGCGATGCAGGCGTCAAAGAATGCTTTTAACAGATACAAACAGATTTAACAGATACATCGGAATGAGAAAACATTTGTCGAATATAAAAAGCTATGCTCGAAGGCTAGAAGAACATATAAAGATAGTAAACCTCTAGCGTGGTGCAATTGCCTAGCCTCGCTTAATAGACACACTCTTATGAATGAGCTATAGAACAAGATCAACCAAATCAAGGGAACGTATAAAACCAATCATATACGTGATCTGATTGAGAATAGTCGCTTAATTCACAACCCTTACTACATTGCGAATATTCTGGGTGACAGATTTTCACGGAACTCGAGCGACTAAAACCTTGATAACAATTTTCTTAAGCTTAAAAACAGCCCTGAATTCAGTTTAGAGGACATACCTCGACGGAATAACAACATCAACCAGGATCTGAACGCCCCTCTCACCTTGAGTTAATTACGAGATGTACTTGCACGTTTAAAGTCTTCTAGCCCTGGAGCTGATGGAATACTGTATGCTTTCATACGGGAACTCTCTAATGAGGGTCTTCAGCATCTTTCACACCTGAAGAATAAAACACATTTTGAAAAATTACAATAACTAATCAATCCGTCAACCAAAATTCTTTAAATTTCACACACGTGTCCAGTAATAGTCTGCCAACAATTCTGTAATACACAAACCAGTAAAGACAACCAAAAAACCAATCAAAATTAACCAAGAACGCAGAGCAGTACTAAATACGTGTTACCACAGTATATCCACAAACTCGACTCATGTCTCTCTAAGTACCATGCAAGTCAACGGTTCACCATTCCCTCCATCACTTTGTATTAAAAGCTGGTCAAGGAGATAGGGCAGCAGCCTGACGGGAATGCTTTGTCTTCACTAGGCTTCCGACCAAATGGGTGGGAAGGTTAGAAATCCATACCAGCTTCAAAAATGGCTATTACAAAATTGTAAATCGTTGAGAGGTGTACTATTTCCAAACAAGAGATTATTAGACCCCACTTTTTCGAGGATGATAACGGTGTCTTTTTAATAGTGAACACGGCATGTTGAAAACCTTTTTCCTACTATTCAACTGGGAAATAGGACGAGCGTGATTTCAGCCTATACGATACGATTCAATGAAAATCCTGCGAGCTACATTATCCAGGCAACTTCTCTCTCGGTTTTGGTAACATTCTCCGGCCCTCTCATTCAGAACATACTGCTGCAAACATATTTTATGAGGGTATTTGAATTCTCAGTTTCTCAAAATTCAGTTTATCAGGAGATTGGGAACGTTACAGGAGTCTCTATCGCGTCATGGCAAGTGCACATGGGAGAAGGTAGAAATGTATTTGACTGTCATGCAGGACATCTCTAAGACAAATTCAATACCTGAATACTCAAAACGCCTGTTTTGTGAATTCAAAACACTGGCTTACTTAACCATGTTTACTTGTATTTATTGCTATGTGTAATAAATTTGTTGTTCTACTTCCAAAATGAGAGCATAAAAATACTGTACCCTAAATAGGAGTCAACTGTAAATCTCCTCTTTTTTGAGAAGTCAATTAGTAAAACATGTATATGCAAAATTATGCACATCATAGTCAGAGTTTACAGTCCTGAAATCAGCTATTTAAAGAATAAATGCATTTTCTTTTCTTTCTAAGGAAGAAGGGAAAGTTTATGATAAGAAATTTTCTTTTTCTTATGAAGGAAGAGAATTTAAATAATTTTCAAAGACAAGTTTTCTCTAGCTTGAAAATAATTAGAGGTACCAGAAAAAACTAAAGGTTTTAATAAAATTTCTTTCCCAGTCAATAACATAGACGAATATTTTTTTTACTTTTTCTCAAAATTCAGAATATTTCTAAATATTATAAAAAAAGTTATAAAACATATTTATTGATATATAGCTTTTTGTTTTCTTTCTGTTTCAATAGCAGTTTTAAATTATTTATGTGAAAATTGACAATGACAAATTAAATCTACTTTAAATTTTTATGTTTTTGTTATTAAAACTTAAAATTTATTTAAAATTATTTTGTTAATATTTTTACGAATATTTATTATAATCGGTGTCTGCTCCTGGGCACGTTTAAATTAAAAATTTGAATCGATATCTGCTCATCCCTCATATTATAATGTTTCTGATATCTTCCTGTACCTCCTGGTCACAGCTTTTGTATCTTTTTCATTTATGATTTTTAAATAGAATGTTTACAATCACTGGTTTATACTTAATTCAAAATCCTAAAAGCCGAATTTTTCTTCCGTTTCTTTAACTTAGTCCGTAATTTCCACTTTTCCATTGAAATTAAATTATTATCTCCTTCAATGTATTTAAATAGAAAATCCCTTTCTTCATGTACCTTTTCTATTTCTTTATCTGCTACTGAATTGGTTGGCATGTTTGATATAAAATTGCATAATTATTTATTATTTTAGGATTGGGCTTCGAATTCAAATTGACTAAAATAATTATTTTGTCGTATAGATTTAAATAATGACCTCTGCCCTTTTTTCTCATTAATTTTTACTTGTGCCCATGAAATTCCATTGTTGATAAGTATTCAAACTCCCAGACAACAAAAAAGAGAAATCGTGTTCAATTGTTTTACCTTATCTCATTAATTCTTGATACATCTAGCTTTAATATACCAATTTTTTGTTTTAAAATTATTTAGCTTATGCTTTTACATAGATTTCTAATATTTAATTTTCGATTTAAGAATGCCATTCTTTGGTGACCTCTTATTGGAACTATCCTCTCTGATGGTTGACTACCTATTTGTGAAATATTTTACCTCCAGATTATTTTACTCAACAGGAATCAATCATATGCAATTAATAAAAACAAAAGTAAATGAGAAAGTCTACTTCCTCAGAAAATAGAGATGTGTTTTTCCGGTTGCTTTCAGCTACGCATCACTCAAAATCTAAAATATATAGGCTTTAAAGGGTTCTTGACCCCTTTTAGGAATTGTTTCTCTGTCTAGCTTCTCGCACGATGTCACCAGTTATGGTAGCATCTTTGTTACAGCTAACTGCTTAATAAAGGCATGGGAGTATTGTGCGGTCCATACTCCCCTGTAACACAGTATCCTTCATGGATTTTTAGCACTTTTAGGTACAATGTTCTTCCTTAGATGATATCCCACCGGACTTCGTATGCTGCCGTTAACAGTCTGTTTTATGACTTCCAGAAACAGAGGTTTTAATTTTCTAAGACCTTATTTTCAACGAACATAAAGTTAATAATGCTAGTTATATGTATACGATAATAGAAAAAAAAAAAAATTTCTGGGCAATAAGAGAGCACCTCTTAGGACCTCTGATTACAGGCGATCATTGTCAGTTGAAGAAAGAATGTAAAAAATTGAGCTATAATGTGTCCTACGACGAACTAAACGTTTTTTAATAAAACTAATTTTACGAGTCTTTGATTATTTGAAATTTAATCGAATTTGCATGTTTAGTGCAAATTCAAATTGTCTTTAAGACAAAGAAAACTTATATCATCTTGTGTGTCTTCTAGTTTCTCGTTTATTAATATTTATTTTTGGTAGATAACCTCTGAAAAAATTTCTGCCTACACCGGTTCAATGTAATCTTTTTTCATTCTGTTGATAACAGATAGGTTATGAATTGTTTGCTGAGTTGCTTGTATCCATTTTGTACTTATTGTTCATGTGATTACAATGTTTACTTTCATTTTTATCAGATTATAATTTTGCTGATTAAAGAAAAAAATCACGGTTTGTTTAGAATGTGTTATCATAAGTTAATAAACAACGATTCTTTCGTAGAGGGATTTTTTGAAAATCCCTTTTTGCTTAAAAAAGAATCGTAACTGAAAATTATACAAAATGCAAAATAAGTTTTAATAAAAATGTTGAAAATTGTCTGTAGAAGTAAAAACTTTTAAAAAGTGTGCATGAGTGTAAGAATAATATTTTACGACATGCTTTATTATTTTTGACATTAAGCAGTAACACATACACACGCGCGCGTAGTTATTTAAATTACTTGCACATTGATGAACGTGCACCTACTATGTATATGCTATTTTGAGTTTATATTTAATTTTTATTTATTTAAAGTTTATCCTAAAGTTAGTTTAACGTTTAAAACAATCAAGAATAGCGTTATATACATATAATATAAATGAAGTATATATTTTATGTTTCTATAACAAATACTAGCAGAAGGGAATTTCAGACAAAAAACAAACAAATTTAAAAGAATCGCAGAACAATACTTTATAAAAACTTGTCAATGTATAATCCCTCATGTACGATTTCGGTTGACAGAGACGAATAAATTCCGGTAGAATAGCACTGATTGTATGTAACATTTAACAGTTGCATTTCCAATCAACACCCTCCTCTAAAGAGAGAGAAAATGACGGGGGCATACTTTTGACCGGTTGTTTTAATGCTATTAAAGTGGAGATCGTGGCGTAACAGACCGGGCCCTCCAATTCGCCGGAGGCCTTCACCCTTTATTTACACTTCCATCCCATGATTTCCCCGTCCGGCCTGGAAAGCTCTAACTGGGGAGAGTAGTTTCTACCACCCCTCTATCCACCTCCCTTTTAGAATTCTACGTTATTAAATCCCAGTCTTGTTCGTTATTTTATACATATACATATTTATAATTAGGAACCAACGAAATATGAAAATATAAAAACCTGTTACGTCGTTAAACGTGTAAATTTTTTATATTGAAACTGCAATGTTACTAAAACTGTGAAACTGGTAAAAAAAAAGTTCCGACAAAATTTAAAAAAAATGTATTTCTTTTAATTTCCATAAGTTGCAAGTAAGTTACATAAATCCATTTCTACTGGACGAGAAATTGTTACCGTTAAACTTGAATCGTAGCAAGATGACTGCTAGAAAGTTTTATTTTAAAATGATATCAAATTTTATTGATTACAACTATTTTTAACTGTTATTTATTTACATGAATACTGTGTTTTAGGATCCACAAGCTTGTAGTAATCCACAAAGTATCTGCATGAATTGGTCAGAGCGTGCACGCGCGCGTGTGTATGTGATATATTTCGCTTGGGAAAATCGGAACAAGAGTACGCTACCTTCATCACTTCAGGATATACTTCATATAACAACTTGAGATTGAAGTGGCGTTAATCAGGCATACATTTTATGAAATGAATGATGCCTGTCATATAACCAGTACCTGTGGTGAACAAAGTGAAAATCAGTCATATACGCAATGTCTCTTCGTCATCCAAGCGATTTGCTTACCATTCAATGTTCGTACTGAGGCAGAGTTTTCAATCATATTGATGATTTCTTTACCATTTATTGCAGAGATTTTTGAAATTAATAATTAAAAATCCATAATTCCTATAATTAATAATCTATTCCAAAAATTCGGTTATAAAATAAATTTATCTATTATTATTATTATTATTATTTTAATTTTAACGTATAAATTGTAAATTAATAGTGTTACTGTTCAATTTTTTCACGTACTGAAGAAATTTAATGGAAAAAAAATCGATGATAAATTAAATTAATAAACAACGACAACTTTTACATTCCTTAGTTTTTATCATTAAAAATCGATATCTTAAGAAGAATTGATTTATATTATTTTTTTACTTTTTAGTGAGTTTTGGATACTATGAGTGTTAACTCATAGCTTTCATTTTTTATCGACTTTTCAAAGAAAAGTACGGTGCTACTTTTGGTCGCATAATGGGAGTGGTGGGTGAAAATGAATTTTCTTTACGTTTTGAGATGTGAGGAGTACAAAAATACCATTCACTTAAACTGGGATTTCCTTTTATATATAGACCTATGAATAAAATTTTGTAGTTCAAAAAACTCCAGAATTACTAGATCAATTTCGTCAAAATTTTGATATGCTGTACTAGTGTATCTGAAGTATTCATCAGTTACGCTCAATTTACGGTCGAAAAAATTTGAGGTTACCTTGATTATGTAGTTGTGTTTTTTCATGCAATCAGTCAGAGTGGTGAGTGAGTTGAAACTTGGTGCTTGTTTGCAGGGCCTAGTGGTTAATCGAATGTATTATGTTGCGTTATACTGACAGCGAATTAGAAAGTGCGTTTCTGACAGCGAATTAGAGAGAGCATCGGAAACGAATGGTGTTCTTGCGCAGAACTACGCAAGGATTTTTAATCCTTAAACTCAAAGAAGTGCGCAGCCTACATTGTTGTCCTGGTAAGTATGGTTAATGTATAATGGTCTCTGTTCCTATGTTGTTTTTGATACAATGAAAAGCGTAAAGTTATAAACCTATTATAATTATATGTTTTGTATACATACATAGAAATGTTTGTATAAGGGTCACGGCCCAGGCTTTTGCCGTTGACTGTCTCCTTTTAGTTCGTGATAATTCACGACCGCAGCTGGAAGATCAAGTGCAAGCGGCCTTGTCAACAACGGAGGGCTGGATGGACATGCATAATTGAAAGATTTCTGTGCCCAAAACGAAGTTTATGCTTTTCAAGGGTGCAAAAAAATTATCGTACAGTCGAAACTCCCACATTAAGTATAAAGGCTGTGTAATCAGCCAAGTGAGAGTTCATTAGTACCTAGGTGTTTTGTTTGATGAAAAGTTGCTGTTTAGCAACCACAGTAGGCATACTGCTTGGAAGAATTATGGGTTGTCTGGCCGTCAAATGTACATGGTGTACCGAGGTGTCTTCGAAAGCATGAGCTCTTACGCAGCGCCCGTTTGGGCGCATAGGTTGGATATTAATAGAGCCCTTGTTCAAAATTTAAGGAGTGCCCAGCGTAAAGTCTTAATTGCATGCACTGGTGTTTTTAAAACAACCTCCTACAAGGCTACCACCAGATTAGGAAAGACTCACAATCGATTTAATGGTGAATGTTCGGGCAGCCATGTATAGATTGCAAAGAGATCGGGAGACCGAGGTATTTGTGATGCGGTTTCGGGCCGGGCCAGTACCGGAACGGAACGGTGATTACAATGCACCGGATTTAAATTTCGTTCAGTTGCCCATCTCCCGCTTGCGGAAGAGGCTGCAGTACCTCGCGATGAAAGCATAGCAGCTAGAATGGGACACCACGATTAAGGGAAGATCCTTCTACAAGTTTATTCGGGATCTGGGGGATGCTATGACTCAAGTTCGTTTTTAAGGGCAATGGGCCCAGGTGCTCCCCAACCATGTTAATTTGAACCAATATCTGTTTCGGTTCCACCTGGTAGTTGATGAGCTGTGCATCTGCGGGGAGGTCCAGTCAAATGAACACCTGGTGTTTGAGTGCCCTGCTTTTGGGGGGGGGGGGGAGTGGCAGAGTCCGAGCTACCCTGGAACTTAGAGATCAAGGGGAAAATTGGTCACTCACAAGCGGCGAGTCGTTTGTGTGAGTTCCTTGATGCGGTTGCTTTGTTCAACCGACATTAGTAGTTTACTTAAGAGAAAGACTCCTACCGCACTGCTGTGGGAAGCTAACCTAGAGATGTATGGCTGAGCACGAGCTTATTAAGGCCCCAAGCGCTTTAATGTGGTGGACAGGTATTTGCTGGCATTCAGCTACCTAGGCGTGGCAGCGAATTGCTGTCTAGGTGAAGTAAACTTCAATTTATAGATGTCATATATATTTTTAGTTTTTGACGGGGTGCACCTACCCATTTTAGTAAATATATGACAAGTGAGCGGTTGGAACACTAAGCCGATGATGTATGGCACCAGGCTTAGTCCGCTCACGCTGTTAGGTAAGCTCTAGCTATTTAGAATACTGGTCGCTAAACCGTTTCGAAGCTCAGTAGCCGTTTGTGGCACAGAAATTCGGTGTTATGCTATAGGACGACCAAATGGGGTGGTGGCGGGAGAAATGCCAAGCAAACCGATAAGTTATGTATAACAATTAACATGTCATTTAAATGTACCACGGGCTTGAAATCCATTTTAGCATGGAAAGAATATTTTAGAATACCTCAGATTATTTATACACTTATTAAGTTTATTACTTATAAATTTATTAGCAGTTTCTAACATAATGATAAAATATATGCTAGAAAACGGAGGAAATAACTGGTTACCGCTGTATAATAATAAACAATTTCAGATGAACCAGAGTTAAATAAATGACAGAAAATACAAAACGCATGTTTTAAAAAAACACATGAGGGGTTTCCGTCTTATCGCATCTAATGTTTATTACAGGGGCTGCTCCTATTGTTAAAGTTTATACTTCTTTCCTATAAGATTGAAGAAATAACTGGACCTTTCAAAAATAAAACCGATGTTCTCTTCCGAACACTTTTACACGATGCTCTTGAAAGTCTTGTAAATTACACGATTTAAAAAGTTAAAAATACAATGATATAGGATGTATGAAAATGAATACGTTAGTACATCAAACCAGTCATGCGATGAGGAAAGTAATAATAATAATTATTATTCCAACTCTGAAATTTCAATTACACTAAATCGTAACTAGACAAATCATGTTTTTAATTTGAGTAACACAATTCCCTACGGCAAGTTAATTTTGAATATTTCAGGTGCATTAACCAAATGATTATGACACTTGATGACATGGCTGACTATTTACTACTTAATTCAGAAAAGTCATTCACTAATATGACAAGAATTCCATGCCAGTCTTAACAGGAAACGTAGACTTAGCTTCTCTTTGTGTTGGACACTGACCAATTTTCTGTTATATACTGGCAATCAAAGCCCACAAAAATTTCAAAAGATAAGTGGTACCTTAACTTTAACTTTTGTCAGAGGGTCTGGTTTCTTTCTGTTCACTGTAGGGTGTGTTTGTATTGTAAAAGTCATGACTTTTGCAAAATTCAACTTCGATATTGCCGCTTGTACTTCTCATACCTTACGGTATGTCACAGTCATAAAAAGAAAATCTCTTGGGTAGAAGGTTGCAAGCAAATAATTAATGTACACCGTTCTATTTCGATATAACGTATTTGTACATTGTTTTGTATCATACATTGTCCTTTCCTCTGCAGAAGAAAATAACTACAAAAACAATTAAAATGATAAAAAATTAAACGTTCAAAAGTTATTTATAATTGTAAACGTTTATCTTTCTGTTCGAAAACAATGTATTTAGTTTGCTATTCGGCTCATTGAGAGAAAAAGAACTGTTACTAATAACACGAATTATGATATATTTTATCCACCCAAGAAGAAAAATACTGCGTTCTTTGTTCGTATATGGTCCCTATAGGTATCTATGAAAACAGAAAAATGACACATTTCATTATTTATATGATACAGCTGACCAAAATATACAGTAATGGAAAACGAATAAAAAATTCTCTTGCGCAGTTCTGCGTAAGAATATCGACTTTTCGTTTCCGAAGCTCTCACTACTTCGCAGTCAGAAACCCATTGTTATTCCGGAGTACAACGCAACGGACTGCACACATTCGATTAACCAGCAGACCTTACACACAAGCATCAAGTTTCAACTTACTCACTACTCTGTCTCACTGAGTAAACCCGTATGAAAAATAACTTCGTAACCTCGATTTTGAGGTTTTGTTGCCTGTTTACCTTAAATTTAGCGTAACTCAGGAACGACTTAACCAATATTCATAAAATTTTCACATGCTCAAATTCAGATACATTACTACAGAATAACTAAATTTTAATCAAATTGATTTGTTAATTTTGTGAAACTTTTGATTCATAATAATACATTAATTTTCTTTGAAAAGTTGGTGAAAATGTTGTGTCCACTAGCAAAATCGAAGCTTAGATCCCGGTAGCCGAGTTTATTTCAAATTAATGTACACACACACACACACACACATATATATATATATATATATATCTATATGTATATCTATATATATCTTAATTTTTATTGATTCACAAATTATTCAGTCTAAACTATGCAATATGTATAAATCAAAACCATATTCAAATATGAGTAATGCAATTTTAGAAAAAAAAGTAGTTTAAAATAAATGAATTTTATATAACAACTTTATATAAAAAATTTAAATCAAGTATAGGTTACTTATTATCCTTATCTATAATTTCTATAACCTTGAGGATTGTCAATAAATTACCATTTTGGAAAGACTAACTAACTGGATACAAACTAAATATTCTATTTCTTAGCAATTCGTTATAACTGTTTTCATATCTGTCAAAACTTATATCAATAGTTTTGATTGAGTCATTCTTTAAATTATGCGCCTACAGGTTTCAAGGTAGAAAGATTTTTATTTCGTTCTTCCTGATTATAAAAAAAAAATTATGAACCTCGAAGATAACTATTAAAATCGAAACTGATGTATTAAAACGTATAAAATCATTTCGTGAAAAACAGTGGCTGACTTTTTATTAAAATAATAATTTTATTAAATTACTGACTTTTTAAATAAAATATACCTTTTTTTTTTTTTTCACTCTGCTCCCCTGGGCCGGTCCGACTGGTTGGTATTGCGCCACCCAGGGGAGTGTCTGGTAAACTCTAACGAGCCTCTCCGCCTACCGGCTGAACATCCGGCATGGCAGATCGGCTCGCCGGTGTCAGCTCGTGATTTTCTGTTTGCCCATTTGGAAACCACGACATACCTCAAATAGCCGTAACGTGGCACCGGGTCTTTTCTTACTCTTCTTCTTCATCGGAACCTATCTAAACCCTTGGAGTCCTCAGTGGATCATTGAGAACGACACACCTCAGCGTGCCGTCTCTCATCACTGAGGCTGTCCACCCTCTACCCTATTCTACACTAGTAACCTAGTCGCCTTTCATCTATATCCTTCTCTGTTAATACTGCTACTACAAATTCCGTAACCTTCTTCCAGTTTATTTCGCTCCTCAACATGTGCTCTAGGACCTCTGCTGGGCTCATACCTATTATGCCACAGTTCCTCCTTTTAATTGCCCACCTCTCGCAGCAGAAAAATGTGTGTTCCGCATTGTCAATTCTCTCACAGTACATACATTCTGGACCTGGTCTTCTTCCAACACGATGGAGGTACTCATTGAAATTGCCATGACCTGTAAAAAACTGCGTGATATGATAATTTAACTCACCATGTTCCCTGTCTAACCATAGTGCAATATCTGGAATCAGCTCCTTCGTGCGTCTGGCTGGTCCATCCTCCTGCCATCTAAGTCTATCTTTTGCTTCATTTGCTTCGAGGCCTTGCGCCCTCTCGACTCTATTTAGGGCCATTAAGTCTATTGGTGGCATCCCAGACAACACGCACAACGCCTCATAGGAGACCGTCCTGTAAGCTGAAACAACCCCCAGCAACAGCCTCCTATGAGTACTAAATAAAATATACCTGTTCTACTGAATTATAACACCTTGGTATTTTTCTCCGGGTAGATTTATCTCTTATTATTTTTAAAACTTCTTTCATTCATGTTAAAATTTGAACGTTCAGTTAAATGAATTACTTATAGACAGTATAAAATTGTGAAAACAATTTAAATCCCTAAAAATTGAAAATGATTTATTAAGTGTTATTTGAATTGAAATGAGATAGATTAAAAAAAGCTTTGGAAATACCTAAAAGCAGAAAAAAATTAAATATGTAATACTTTAAATAAATGTTTTGGGTAATATTTCAAATTCTTGATAATTCATGGTGTATCAAATTCAAATTTTTGAATTTGTTGATGCGTATATTAAATTAACCGATTTCGAAACTTCAAATCTAAAATTCCGAATTTCTATCTTCAAATCTATGTGAATGTCACTCCATGAAGGAAAATTCTCATTAAATCTATAACACCATAACTAAAAAATAAAGAATAGTAATAATACGTTATTCATTGCACAGTAACACATTATGTAGCATTATACATAAGGTACGTGATGTTACAGTGCGCATCTCTAACAACGGGTGGGTGCTTTATAGATATTTAGTTCTATACTATTAATTTATTAGTTGTAATTTTTAGTTATATTAAAATGAGAAGGCTCTTAATCTGATATGCATTTGTCTAACTGCCAGGACTTGCAGAATCCAGTAGCAATCTTTGATATTATAAACAGATCTCCAATGACGCTCGCTGTTGTAAAGATGAATGTATAAGTACCATAGCCTTTTTTAGACACTATTTAACACATTTCCAATCTCCATCTACATTTTTTTGTTTTACCAAGTCATTTTCCCCTCAAAAAAAAGTTAAATGACAGAAGTTATCCTGCACAAATAAATTAATTTGATCAGATTTTATTTATCACACGACTAACCAAGAAGGATTGAAATGTTTTTAGGGTGTATGTATGTATATTTGTTCTACTGTAGCAGCTCAGCGGCGGAACCGATTTAGATATATGACCCCGCGGTGGAATCCTTACGTTTCCGGGAATGTAATAAGCTTTATATGTAAGTGGTAGTGGATGTTTGTCGGTTAAAGTACAAATTTTAATGAACTGTAAACTGTGAGCCTCTAACACTGTGTTAGCTGGGTTTGAAGTGGATGATTCAAATCAGTCAAATGAATAAAATTATAAAATTGCAAAAATAATAAAATTAAATTTACTTTAAATAAAATAAAATAATATCAAATAAATGTAAAAAATATCTGTTCAATAAAAATTTCTGTTTAATAATAATGGGCTTCCCGTGGGGACTGCGTGTAAGGTTAGCGTGGTGAGATGATGTAAGTACCTCGTGCGAGGCGAGATCAATCATCACCATCAACTGGTAAAAAATGGGGTTCCTCTGGGGATTTTTTTCGAAGTGCAATGGTGTGCTCTTATAATATCTCTCCACGCCGCAAGTATGAGTCAGCCCATACTTGCGGCGTCTTATTCAAGATTATTTAAGAGAACGAGTGGTGGTGTGCTGTGCTGAGGGGGCCCAGATTCAGATTGAGGTGCAGGCCCGAGTACCCCAGGGTTCAGTTTTGGGGCCAACATGTGGAATGTAGCCTATGATGGGGTGCTCCGCTTGGATTATCCAGAGGGCGTGTACCCGACCGGTTTTTGATTTGTCTCTGGTTATATCGGCTAAAACGGAGCATGAATTGGTGAGGAAGGGCAATAAAGCCATGCGGATGGTACACGCCTGGTTGAAGGAGAGAGATCTTCATTTGGTCTTAGAGAAGACTCAACTTGTGGTTATGGCAGGAAGGAGACGGTTGGCTTCAATAACTTTAGTAGTAGGAGATGTGGAGATTGTGCCAGTAGCCAAAGCAAAGTACCTTGGAACCTGGCTCGATAATAAGAGATCTTTTCTGCCTCATGTAGTCGAGACTGTATAGAAAAGCAAAAAAACAGTGGCTGCGGTGCGCAGGCTAATGAGCAGGATTGGTGGACCGAGTTTGGCGAAAAGGAGGCTATTGGCATCGGTGGCTCGGTCCGTCGTCATGTATGCGGTTCCGGCATGGAAACGTGCATTGAAGGAGAAGAAGGCCCGGAACCAATTGTTAAGCCTTAAGAGGCCCTTGGCTATTGGGGCAGTTAGGGCGTATCATACAGTCTCGACCGAGGCGGCGTTGGTGATAGCTGGGATGCCGCCGTGGGATCTAGTAGCGGAAGAAACGATAGAAAGAGCCGAAGGGCAACCGAAGAGTCAGGTGAAAGAGGAAATGTTGGACAGGTGGCAGCAAAGGTGGTCAAGGAGTTAGGTGGGTAACTGGACGAGGAGGCTAATGCCGCAGATAAAGTCATGGCTGGTCAGGAAACATGGTGAGGTCAACTATGAATTGACACAATTCTTGACTGGCCATGGCTGTTTTAATAAGTTCCTCTATGATGGGAAGAGGAAGAGGTTGTCAGAGTGTAGGTATTGTAGGCTATGCGATACGGTTGAATACACGGTGTTTAACTGTTTTAGATGGGAGCAGGCTAGGAGGGAATTGCTGGCTATTGTTGGTGCCATAACACCAGCTAATGTGATAGAGCCAATGTTGCATTGCCCCAGAAACTTTAACCTAATTGGTAAGATGGTGGGCAACATTCTGAAAAGGAAGGCGATGGAGGGAGTTGAAAAGGAAGAGGATGTTACCTAGTGGGGCAGTGTAGGGCGTGGCTGGATAGCCCCGTTCATGAGGAGTGTGATGCTGAGGTGTCGTACTTCCGATGAGTGAGCGGGGACTCCTGGGGTGAGTAGTGTAAAGACCGAGTCCCGATCGGAGTCCCGTATGGTGTACCTCTGATTTCAGGCAGGCAAATAAAGACCGAGACCCGGTTAGGGAGCCTCCTTGGGGGACCCTGATATGAGCCAGGGAATTGAGAAGACCTAATCCCGGCTGACCGGGTGGTACCCCGTGCCGGGGACGGCATAGCCGGCTTCGGCATGGTCGCCCGGAAGGTTAGAGGCAGTGGCACCCCTAGGACAGAGTGTGCTTCTGCGGCGGGTCCGATCCTAGGGGATGGGATTAAAAAAAAAACCTCCAAAGAACACCGGTATCAATGATCTATTATTGAAATCCATGTAAAAATAACTGACTTTACTAGGACTTGAACGCTGGAACTCTCAACTTCAAATCAGCTGATTTGGGAAGACGAGTTCACCACTAAACGGCTATGTCTAGTGGTGAACCTCTACCAAGACTACAGGTAGCCCGACGCACCTCGGTTTCAGTAATCCACAGATAATGTATCCCCGCGAACAATGTGACCTTACGTCGTACCCGAATATGGTATGCGGTCTTTCCAGCTTTGCCATCACCAGGGAGAAGATCGTCTAGTATTTTGCGTAAAAATTCCGGAGATATCCGAAACCATGCCTTGCCTCTCTCGAGTCGAGAGAGTTGGGACAGAAGCACGTCCTTTCTACGTTTATATCCAAGAACCCTATACACGACTCCCCATGGATCCTTGTCTTTCTGGCCGTCCACAAAGGAACGCCAAGAGTCCCTCTTGGCCGTCTGGACTTTATGAAAATAGCTGAATTTCTGATCCCTATACTCACCAATATGAATTGCCCGCCACTCAGGATCACCATCAAGTTGAGAGGCCCTCCGTAAACGACACAGACAACTTTCGTTATACTAGATAACTGCGTATTCCACCAAGCAGCCACCTTCTCTCGACCAGAACTGCGGGGAATCGAGTACTCAGTGGCATCCTTAAAAGCCGTTGTTAATCTCTACATCACGTTTTTTGGGCCAATTGTGTTCAAAACCTGATTCAAAACATAAAGTCATGCTGACAGAAGATCGACAAACTTCTTCCAATCCGTCCAATCCGCATGCCTTGCGGAAGCCGACCCCGCTTAATAGGAACGTTACATCGGTAACGATCACGCAAACCTACATACATCTCAAAAATAATTAACCGATGATGGTTTGAGCAATCATCAACCACTCTCCAGCTATAAACACTGGCAGGAATATACCTACCAACGGTAACATCAATGCTCGTTGCACCAAATTACCGACGCCCACTCACCATACTCGCGTAGTTGGGCAACTTGCCAGGTTCATTTAAAACTTGCATACCATGTTATGTTATAAAGCTCTCAACCAACTCACCACTAATATCGTTGAGACCGATATTTTGTGACGCTAAGTCACAAATGTGACTTAGCGTTGACGTCCTCTACAATGAGGATTGGATTCGGACTAGAGAATATCAGGATCCTATCCCAGACCTGAATATGACGATCAGCAGGGTCACCCTACTGAAAATATGAACTTGCAACATAAAGCTGCAAGTTCCAAACGAAAGACAGCATGATGCTTATTATAACTGTCGAAGAAAAACACAATCAAACTCTCTTTTACACAGAACAGCGGACATAATATTAGAACCGTGAAAAAACTTTTACTAACGAGAGAAACCCGGCAGATCACCAGAAACAATGTAGGGATGCTGCAATAAAACAACATCCAAATTCACCAACATCCAAATTCATTGATGATAAGCAACCTCACCAAACTTTACTTAAACGCTGTATGTCCTCTGTGCGTTCAACTGACCGAAACTAACCATGTAAACCTATCCAATTACAGTACATGTTGACAGCTCTCTGACAACACGGACACTCCTGGCTGTTCACAGAGTGCTCCTACTCCTTGCGAAAACGCTTGCAGTTAATGAAAATATGATCCTCAGACCTCTTAGGGTATCCCACATGCTGATGCTCTTCGTCTCCACAATGTGCACAGACAACTGCCAATTGTTTACAATTCTTGGCTATATGACAATATTGGCAGCACTTGAAGCAGCGCCGGACATCTAAATATTCTCTAACCCTGCACGAAGATTGGTCGATGACCTTCTCTGATTCACGAAGCTATCAAGAAACTCAGGAGTAACTTTGAATACGCTATGATAAACCTCTGCCTCACGCCTACCCGATTTAAATAGCAACCCTTGAAAGTAGCATTATCCAACTCGAGGAGGCTACTTCTAGAATCCGACTTTTGAGTTTGCACGGAGTCCGAAGTAAGCTTCAGTCTCCTTGTCGTCTGCGACAACGATCAATCTCTTTTGAGTCTGATATTCCGAATCCTCAGGTTCGGCCTCTTGTAACACAAGACGACTTAAAAGTCATACTTCATCCGCTTGCTAGTCCTTGCCGCAGCCCCTTCCTTTAAATTTACGAACAGGACCTCAGGTTGCCGACGAGATAAACTGGCCTCACGCTTTCCTTTAAGTACTTCACTCCATCGCTATGGTTGCACTGATTATGGCAGCCAAGTAGGAACATTAACAACCTCCTTAACCACTACTTCCTTAACCATAGAAGGCATACTCACAACCGCCTCATAACTGTTGAACAAAGCAGTCATGATCATTTTAAATTCCTTTAATTCTTTCTCAACCACCTCACGTAAGGTCTTTTTACTCTTCTTACTGGAACCCTCTAACATGTGCAATGGTGACGCATAATGTTGATAAAAGCTCTTAAAAGAGGACTGGAGCTCCCAGCACTCCCAATAGCCTCCTGAAAATCTTGGACTACATAGTCCTTATTCCCAAAAACAGGGATCCCTGACGGTCCAGCCCTCAGCCCCTCACCACCAGATTACGATGAAGAATCATCATTTAAACCTCGGCTACTACATCACTAGAAGGTCTTACTTGCCTGGTCATCTTGTTCGTATAAAAAAAAGAAAATTATAATAAACGAAAAACTAAGTAAAATAAACGTAAAAAACCAGAGCCACCAAAGGGCCAATGATAGGCTAGCAACAGATCAGCAAATAAGATAAGCCCAAGTTTACCCATATATAACGCCGTAAAAAATTTTTATCTCATTTTACCAGGGAATCTGAAATCCGGGCGAAACTTTTCGCTAGCCGTAACTCAATAACGTTTTAATAAATCAATTTTTACTGAAGAAGAAACGGAATAATAAATAAATGAAATTATTTATCCTGGAAATATCTTCTATCCATTCATTTTGTTTGTTTAAAAAAGATAGTTAATAATAATAAATATAGAATTAATTAATTAAATACTTACAAAACATTTTTAAAACATTTACAAAATCGCCATTTCAAGAATGCTGTATTAATTGCAGTTCTTTAAGTACGAAAGTTTATTGTAAGTCTCGTAGTTTATTGATAACGTAAAGTTGGCAAGACTGTTCTTTCTAAAAATAAAATTTGAATCGAAGTTTTTGTACAGCTGTTTAACAATTAACCATAACTAGTCTCTTATCTGTGATTTATGAAAAATACATGCGCTTCATTATTTTTATGTACGTATAAGTATTTGTGCCTTTTTAAAAAAGTGAAGCATTTAAATTTTCAGATCAAGAATATGATATTGATATTGCTTTCTTTATGGTTTTACTATTGGAAATAGCCGAGCCATAAAACGTAAATATGAACGGAGATTTCCGAATAAAAGAATACCTATTCACGGAACATTTTCCTTAGTTTTCAGTAACTTACGAATTAATGGATCTTTTCAAACGGTTGCTTGTTTTACGAACGTTCTGTAGAATAGCCTGTACTTGAACAATAAAATATTATTCAAATGATACAACGCATTCCTCAACTCAGCACTCGCCAGGCATATCACAAAGTACAGTTGGGAGAACACTAAAGAAAGAGAAATTTTATCCTTATCATTTGCAAACTGATCAAAATTTTCAACCAGGTGACGTAAATTAAAATTAAATATTTGTCGATGGTACAATAAAATCGAAATATTACTCATTACATTTTATTCACCAGTGAATCTACTTTTACAAGAAACGGAATACAAAATTTTAAGAATAGTCACAAGTGGTCAATTTAAAATCCGAATCCGGTAATGAGGTGGTGTCCCGTCTTGCTGATAGTAATGTCTTTCATCTTAGTCATCATTGTCTAATGGAGGAATTAGAAAATTTTGAAGCATGCCCGGATAAATTCTACCAGTTACGGTTGCCTGCTGGAAAAACGGGTCATACAGTCTTTCTTGCTTAGGGCACAAAAGCATTGATTTCAGGATATCACAAACACCTTACCTATCACAAATGTGTTGCAAAGTTTCATGAGGATTTTTGCTACCACCCCATATTCGGCAGTTATGGGTGTTCACCTTGCCACTGATGTGAAACGTTGACTCATCACTAAAAATTACATTGTCCAAGATTGTATTGTTATCTGCAATTCTATCGCCATCATTTCCACACAAAACTACAGCCGAGCAACATTTTCGTAATTTGTTAAACCATGGTTAATTCGGATAGCTTTAAATCCAGTCGTTTACGTAATACGCGGAAAAGAGTCGTTTGGGGAATGATAGTTTCACGTGAAGCACGCCGAGTTGATTTCCTCGAACTATGTGCAAAGCTTTCACTGAGTTATTCCACAGCAGCTTCTCAGGAACTCGTGAGCATTCTGGTGATTTTGTATGTTAAACAGAACAACCTGTGTCAATGAAGGTTTGGTGCCAATAGTAAATTGTATAATAGGCTCCCTACCGTACTCAACAAAAATTACGTTGAACTGTAGTTGCTGATGCAAATGGTAAAATCAAAACACACACCAAGTACGTTCCGCATCACTAAATGTAGCCATTTTTAACAACAGTTGGAACAGCTTTGGTGGGCAAATTCGGTACTAATGAGCTGCGTGAGTCAAAAGTTGGTGTGTTTTGCTATGAAATGAGATGTCAACTGAATCTATAAGTTATATAAATAAATTTTTATATGATTTTATAATTGTGAAGTTACTTTTTTAAATCAACTGGATGTATTACATATATATATATATATATGTGTGTGTGTGTGTGTGTTGTGTGTGTGTATACAACTGTGTGTTCTGAAAACATGAAAATGCTCAAAAACTATTCAAGAACTTTACTTAAAATTTAAAACCAGATGACCATTTTTATTGTTCAATTTTGAGTATGGCAGAGAGGCATACAGTTCTTAGCGACATCTTTACTTTCTCTCTAATGTTTCCCATTATGTCCACTAAAAATGGCTAAAGTAGGCATAAGCCTACTTATTTTAATAAAATTATGGAGACTACATCTCCAGTGTTTGTAATAGTGTGTGTACAATTTTGTTCTATCTTTTCACACTCATATATAAATGAATTGTGTAAAAATTGTTTTGTTAGTGTGTGTCTCTAATAAAAATTAAAATGTAAAGAAACAGTATTTTGTACTACGGCCTTCAGAAGAGTATATAAATCCATTGGGATGCAATTAGCCTAATCAAACAAAAAAAAATTCTTTAACATTGCCTTCTACTTGCAAAAAATGTCAATAAGGACTGACCTCTGGAGTGTTCATACCAAAATGTAACTCTTTTTCTGTTTAACTTCAGGAACCACTGTAAGGTATTACTTTAGAGGATGATATTATGAACCAAAATGCAACTATCAAAATAGTCAAATACTTTTATATTTTAAGTAAAAATTAATTGTCAATGAATGTTGGACATTTTTTCAAATTCATTTCAGTAGCTGTTTAAAATAACTGCTTGGTTCATAGAAGGAGGTACCATAGTGGAAAAATAGCAATGATTTGTCTTGAAATTCAATTAACCATTAAACAACTCTGCCTGAATTCCTGCCTATAGTTGCAGCCCCAAAAACATTTTTTTTATATTTAAATACTGAACCTAGTAAAAAAATTGTATGATGTCATTGTCTATGGAGTCAAGTAAAATTGAAAGATAAAATTGGAGAAGGATCAAACCCGTGGCCGGGAGCCTGGAGGTGGGAAGGAATATAAATATTAATTTGAAGTAAGTAAGTATTAATTCAAAGTAAGCAATCCGAAGCTTCCGGGTTCGAATCCTGGTCAGGAATGGAATTTTTCACATGCTAAAAATTGCCATCCATCTCATCCTCCGAAGCAATACCTGAACGGCGGTCTTGGAGTAGTTAAATTAAGTGTATTGATTTATGCTAGGGAAAAGTGAACAATAGGAAATACAGAAAGAAAAATAATGGGAAATGTGCATATTTTGAAATGTGCTGCTAAAAGAAGATACTGACTATTGGATGGGTTGCTCAACTTTGCAATAATAATTTGATAGTAAAAGAAAATATTTTATGGCATTTATAATCTTGTGAAGAGATAAACTGAGCTCTCATGTTTTGTATTATTATATTAATACATGGAGGTTTAATAATTTAGGATAATGAAAGAGTGAGTCGAATATTTAAACCGTAGAGGAAAGAACAAATTGATATATATATATATATAATAGATAAGGAGGAGCTATGTTTAGAATTTGCACACAATAAAAAGAAATGGATGGGAACATCAAACCAATCACAAATAACTTGATTCATCAAGTATTTGATTTTTTTTTTTAATTTAAAACAAAGCTGGTTTTTAATATTTTATTGCAGAAAAAGAAATTTAGTAATATTAAATATATTACATAGAATCATAGTATTGTTACTGAATTCATTTCAATGAAAGTTTGGAAGTGATGAAAACAATTCATTAGTAATAAAGATGTTGGAAAAGTTATGCATAGTTTCCATTCCAATTTAAGTTTCTTTTTATTAATTTTAATTCTACATTAACCTGCATATTTTCCTTTATTAAAAGTGAATAACAGAAAACTTTGTATACAAATAATTAAAATATCTTCTTTATTTTATCCTTTCTGTAATTATGTTTAAGGTTTTTTAAGAAAGCATTTGTTACTAAATAAACTGAAATGAATAGAAAATTAAACTTGAATAATTAAAAACATCCATGGTTATTTTTGGTAAAACTTTTAATTTATTAAATACTAGCCTAATACTTATTTTATGCATAATGACATGAAATGAATCTATTACTAAATGAAATAATGTGTGTGTGTGTGTGTGTGTGTGTGTGTGTGCATACTTATATTTAATCATCATATAATAGGATGCAGTGTCATTGTTGATGGAAAAATAACCATTGAACTTCATTTCAAATTCATAAAATTTTTTTCCCCTATTTTATTGGAATTCATGTTTCACATCGATGCAGAAGCCTATTGCAAATATAGCCTAACTTTTTGTAAGATGCTTCAAGTTTAACTCCCATCTTATTAATGATAATAGCTGCTTTTGTTAAATGTTTCTAAACCTTTACTATTCTTATATTATTTTTTAGCCACATTCACAATCTTATGTAATAATATTTAATATTTATGTATTTCTACTGTTTTATTTGTTTCTTCCTTCTTTTGTGCAGACTTTCTTTTTGTGATTTACAGTCCCCTCATTAGTTTTATTCTCCAATGCACATTATCATGCTTATTCCATCAAAAGATCTTCTCTTTTAGAAATGCTCTGTTGAGTATACTATGTACGCTTCATTACTTAAAAAATAAAAAAAATATTAATTTGAGAACTTTACTTAATTAATCCTCTTTTTAGGGCAAACCAATCAGTTTGAGAATCCCTAATTTTCATATCTGTTTTTTGATTTAAACACAATTCATTAATTAATTTTTTTACTTTTTCAGTATATTCTTTGACATCTTAATATTTACGTTGGTCTATTCCTTAGATTTGGTCAAATTCTATTTCTGTAAAGCATTCACTTACTTCTTTACTTCTTTCTATATACTTCTCACTCTACATAAATTTCAATGATATTTATCAACTGATTGTATCCCTTATCTTCCTTCCAATCCCGAATCCATACTATACTTCTGTAACCTTTTGGACATCTTTTTTCTTGGTCTTCTGTCAGAATTCACAGAAGAATGTTTTCTTAAGCAGAAATTACACTAATTCTCCTATAATATTGTTATATACTGCACCTTTGTTTTTTATTAATTAGAATCATGCGTGATATAGGCAATAAATATAAGAAAGATGAAAAAAACTGTTCGAATAGATAAGATGCCAGTAGAAGTTATTAATGTTTAAATGAATAAGAATCAAAAGAGATAGTGAAATGGTGTAATACTGTACAATCTCCTGTCGTTTGTTACGACATACATGCCTAATTTAATATCGGCGGGCGAACACGGTGGCAACCCGGATGCGAGCTGGCGTACAGTATACGAACGCGCTGATACAAGCATCACTACCGTTGCGCAGATGACCGCGCAGTTCTCCCACTATAGCGGCGCTGCGGGCCCACAACTCTCAGCCCCCGATAAAAGAGCGTGCACGAGAGTGAAGTTTCAGTTCATCGTCGACACTACATGGAGAAGACCAAGAAGAAGAAGAGGAAGAAGATGGAAGAAGACAAGAAGTTCCCTGGCCAGCTCAACGTGGGACCTCCTGGCGGATCCTAACATCCCCGCCGGAGCAGCAGGCCTGGTCGGCCCGTCGAGGGAGCCGCTGGACACGGACGTTGCCTTCCCGCTACAGCTCGCCGGGATTCAATCGCCCTGGCCAGTGGACTCAGCAGCCGGCCCAGCCTGCTGCTGAGTCGGCTCAGCAGCGATCGCCGTTGGCCGGGGATCGCTAGGGGAGAACCGCCTCGGCCGCGCCGGCGAAGGACGACCAACGCCGACTCGACACTACGGGGCTCTGGGGTAGAGCCACGCTGTAGTGGTAACCCAACTGCCGCTTTGCGGCAGCGTTCGATCGGACTGCAGTTGTAGGGAAGGCCCTACTACTACTAGGGAAAGACGGACTTCAATGAACGAGCCGCAACTCCCCGACTTCGCCGAAGACCAGCTTCCGGACCCAACAGCTCTTCTCAGAGCTAACGCAAAAAATAGTCCTTTTCAGGGTCACCACAAGGTTATGAATTACGAGCCATCGAAGCCATTCGATGACAAAAGCCCTTCTCAGGGCTGCCATAAGGTTAGTAAGTGCCACGTGCTGTCGAAGCCATTCGGCGACAAGTTAAAATACTTCCCTAAAACACCATCATTCAAATTCATTAAGAAATATGTGGAGAAGATGTCAATATTACAGGACACTTGTAATTTCTGCTTTTGTTCGGTTTTTGGTTTGAAAATCAAGGCCTACTAAATCTTTGTTTTTAGTGATCTGTGTCAGCTGATGTTTTTTTTTAGAAAAATGTAAAAACAGAATTGGAAATGTTAATGTTTATTTATTGTATTGGCATGGTTAATTGGATTGTTTTTCAAAGAACATGTTTTAACCTTCCAGTTGTAGCTCTTATATTGTTTACCGCAAACAGTTCTCAATTATAATGATGTTAAATGTTTTTCGGTGTTATTATTTCTTAATGTTTTTTATATTTATTATTTTTTTTGGACTATCTCTTTTTGTCATTGACTGGTAACGGCCTTTCTTTATTGCTATTTTTAACGATTAAACTGGATTTACATGAATCTAAATTGAATAGTAATTTTGAATTTTTTATTAATAATGTTTGTTTGAACGTAAAACTGTGTGGTGTTAATAAAATGTATACAACTTTGGATCGCTAGTTGAATGATGATGTGTTTTATTATTTTTTCCTTCGTAATATCTACCCATTCCCAGACCCTCAGATCTTCTCAAAACAGATTTATAAAAGAGTCTTCTGTAAATTCTGACAGAAGACCAAATAAAAAGATGTAGCAAAAAGTGGCAGAAGTATCGTATGGATTTAGGAATGGAAGGGCGACAAGGGAGGCAATAAAGTATGTAGTTATTTTTAGTTTGTGCTCTACTTTATTCTTTCCCATTTCAATCATACCATTTCAACCACCCTCGTTTACTTTTACTATGGGTAGATTATTTAATTTTCTATATAACTGGTGTAGTTTTGTTACATATTCCTTCCACCTGTCAAATATATCAATCGTTTTGTGTTGCAATTTACCATTTATATTGGAAATTCCTTTAGCATCTGTACTATTCCTCTGCTTACACTTATTGTTTTAACTTTTATTTTATAATCAGGCTATACTATAATTTTCTTTGTAAATCTTCTACATCTGTCCATTTGTGTGAAGCCAATCTCCTTTTCTTTATATTATTCTTCTTCATTTGACATTTAGTTTGCTACAAACCTTTTTTATTCTTTCAGTTCTTGTAGTTTCTTCTGTCTTCCATTTTGTCAATTAATCTTCCAGAAACCTATGATGTCTTCATTTCTCTTCTCTTAATAAAGTTATTTTGTTTGTTCTGCTGCTGTGTTGAGATCTTTCCTATTCAACCAAAAGTTTACTCCTACCATTGTCTTCTGCAGCATTTCTCTTCAATATGCCAATCGTTATCCCTTCTACTAACAATTTTCAAATTGTTATTTGTTCTAGATCGCATTTTTTTATTTTCCGCTCTCTCTTAATTATTTTAGATACTATAGTTTTATAAAACAATCCAGAAAATGCTGAAAATCAAATATGGAAAACCAATTCAGGTATGCTAATAACTTTGTTTTTTGTTTATTTAAAAAAAAATCTAGTATTATTACTCGAATTTTGACTGTCCATAGTGTTTTAACCGATGAAGTTCCAGTTTACATGAATTTTTTTGTTTTTAAATAAATATGCTACATGTCATAATTTTATATTTAAAATATTTGAGCCTCCTTTTCTCCTGCAGATTTCTTAACCCAGCGAGGTTGGATACTAGATAAAAAGATAATTATTATGGCTTAGTAATAGCTAGAAAATTAAAATTTTTTTTCTGAACGTCATAAAGTGTTGAGTGAGGAGGGACTAAAGGAAATTTTTGAACAAGCAAGAAGTATATAAAAATATAATATGTATTGATTATTTATAATTTGACAATCTCTTTGAATTTCCTTTTCCTAAAAATGGTTTTTATCTGCCCCTAAAATATCATTGTAATACAAAAAGAATATTGTAGAATATGATCAGAACTTTTTGTTAGTGCCAAAGTTACTCTAATTCGCATTTGTCATCATGTCGGTAAAACCAGCAAAAACCAGAAGAAACACCAGTAATAGTCAGAAACACCAGGTCTAGTACTTTTTTTTAATCAATACCGGTTGGTCAACTGTCTTCTATAAGATGGTGTACTCTAGTCAAGCATAGGTATTAAACTCGGCCACCAAGTCCTGATGGTGTCCTAGCATCAATAACATGATGTTAAAATTCTTAAACAGTAAGGTATTAAACGTAAAGGTATTAACTCTTCTCTACCGCCGAAGCGGTAGAGAAGATGCTCGCCAACAGAATTGTATGCGAAATTGAAGAAGGCGTGGGTATAAGCGTCAATCAATTCGGGTTCTCGAAGGGACGCTCCACCGTATTGGCAGTGAAGAAAGTAACTACTTGGATAGCAGATGTCAGAAAAGGTACTTGGAGAACAAGAGGGATTCCGTTACTTGTCTCCCGAGACGTTAAGAATGCTTTTGGCTACATCAAATGGAGCCATATTCACAGTGCATTATTGGCTAAGAACGTAAGCCCATATCTTAGGAGACAGGTGCGGAGATACCTCTCTGACAGATCGTGCAGAATTGCAACGCAAAGTGGAGATTTAGAAGTCAACATACACGGTGGAGTTCCCCAGGGCTCCGTTTTGGGCCCGTTATTATGGGTTTTAACTTTTGACGGAATCCTGAATTTGGATTATCTTGCAGGAGTCGAGGTCATTGCCTATGCAGATGACCTAGTGATCCTTGCGAGTGATAGACATGCACTGGAAGTACAAAATAAGGCCAATTTGGCATTACAGTTGATAGAAAACTGGCTATGTAATAAAAATTTAGTGCTGAACATTGATAAATGCAAATTTATCACTTTCACTGGAAGAAGGATCATTGATCGGCTGGATATCAGGATCAATGGTCAACCAATAGCAGAAACTGGTAAGCTGAAGTACCTAGGCGTTACCTTTCAGAGGAACGGTTCCTTCACCAAACATATAAACGAAGTTTGTAACAGGGCTGACAGAATGATAAAATCTTTAAATATCATTATGACGAACCATGAGCGCCTAAGGCGTCAAAGAGAAGGGTCATAGCGTCTTCGGTAATATCGTCCATGCTTTATGCGGTGCCGATTTGGTGGTTTTCAGTGCAAGTAAAGAAAAACCTGGCACGTATGATCAAGACCCATAGGAGACTGTTGCTTGGAGTGATTTCTGCATATAGGACGGTCTCCTATGAGGCTTTGTGTGTGCTCGCTGGTGTCCCACCGATTGATTTATTGGGACTTTTAAGAGTTGAAAGAGACCAGGGAGTTGGAATTCACGAATCAAGGCAAAGGCTAATGGTAAAGTGGCAGGACAGGTGGAATGAGAATGGCCCTGGAGGTAGAACAAAGAGACTCATCCCCGATATTAAAAGATGGATATATAGGAAGCATGGGGAAGTGAATTTTCACCTGTCACAATACTTTACAGGGCATGGCAACTTTAATTATTATTTGCACAGAATCGGTAGAAGAGTATCGACGGAATGTATGTATTGCGATCGCGAAGATGATGTTGAGCACACATTTACTGACTGCCATAAATGGAGAGAAGAATTAGTAGACATCGATCTATCATCTGATGGTAACGGCAGATTAATTAATCACATGTTGCAGACTGAAGATGCCTGGAAGAGGGTTGATTCAGTTATTAAGAAAATATTAACGCAGAAAAATGAGGACGAGAGGAGATTGGGGTTCTGATCTTAGTATAGGGAAGGGCGGATAGCCCCAATGGTGAGGACTGGCATGCTGAGGTGTGCCAGTTTCGATGAGCCACTGGGGACTCCAAGGGTTTTCTTGATAGGAAAGATCAAAGAAAAGACCCAATCTTCACGTCAAGACAATCATGGTATGGCGTGGCGATATATATATATATATATGCGCATATCAATAGACTCAAAAGAACTGACCGGTGGGCCGACCTGCCATGCCGGACAGCCGGTAGGTGGGAAGACCCATCTGAGTACAACAGCCACTCCCCTGGGTGGCGCAATACCAACCTGTCGGACCGGCCCAGGGGAGGAGAGTCAAAAAAAAAAAAGGTCTAGTACTTCTTTTTAATCAATACCGGTTGGTCAACTGTCTTCTATAAGATGGTGTACTCCAGTCAAGCATTGGTATTAAACTCGGCCACCAAGTCCTGATGGTGCCCTAGCATCAATAACATGATGCTAAAATTCTTAAACAGTGGAAACTGTCAGGTATTATTGGCAAAAATCGACAAACTTGAACTTAAACAATACTATAAGTTGTAAAAACGATATTTTTCTGTAATACTGTATTTGAGAGAGGCAAGCCCCGCCTACAGCTTCGATATTTTATATTGCCCAGTTTTATTTATTCACAGTTTATTGTTTACTAGAAATTTATAATGTTGAATTGTGTTTATTTTGGTACTGCAGTGGTAATTTACATTTCAATCATTCTGTTCAATTTTTACTATACTTTTATCTTCAATTTTCAGCATATTTTACTGTACATAGTCATCCAAACACATTACACTGCAAGACCATTTTAACATCATTCATGAAATTTACAATGTCATGAAACAGATAGAAGCTGCTAAAAATTATATGTATCGCTTTCTACCCGTATTCAACTCATTTCTGAAATTTCAGAAGCTATTCCATCAAACTTATATTTCCAGCTGAAACTAATAAAGATTATTACTAATGAAAAAAATTATATCTCAGTGTTAAAGGCCGTCTAAAGTAACGTCTAAAGTGTTAAGGCCATGCTAAAATAACGAATGTGAGAAACTCAACTTTTCGGGAGAGCTAAAAAACAGTTTCAAAGTTGAATTTTATATAGGAATGCATATTTGTAAAAGGGAAAAGGCCTAAACTAGCCTTCCTAAAGAGATACACACTGGGTAATTTACCACAAGATGCAGGACGTTCAGATAAAATAATGCAGAGGAACTTTAAAATTTATGTGGCATCTCAATCTGTTAATCTTTCGTAATATTTGATTAAACAAAAAAACAATACATGTAAAATATCTTACTTTGATAAAAGCAGAAGCAAGACTTTTTTGTTTTTATTTTAATAACGTTACGTAAAATGGTTTATGTATTTTCAGTTAATAACTTTTTGTTGTAATCTGAAAAATATTTTTTTTCGCATATTTATTTACAGAAATATGAAGTATAGAAATTTAATAAATTATAGTGATAAAAAATTTAACTAAAATGAAGTGATTTTTTCTTAAATATCATAAAATACTTAAGTTGGTATATCAATTATCGTGCCCCTCTTTATAACGGTAAGTCAAGCTGTAAAATTATTTAAATTTTCTCCCTGTAGTATTATTATTATAAAAGAAATGGTTTTATTGAATGATTTAGAAAAACTATGAAACGTTTTAATACATGATAATTTTAAACGTGTTTTATTATTAGATAATATCCATCCCAATCGATCAGCTCTCTGTATTGATACGTATAACTAGAAACGGGTGGATTAAAATTAGGGCATTTAGTATTTTTAAAAATCTTGCGATGGCTAATATAAATTTTAGAAATACCTCCTAAGTAGGTATTCATTATGTCAAAGAATATTTGACAGCATATAATTATATCAGGAGATGCTGATAAAAGATCATCGGTTAAACTGGTTAATAATTAATGATATAATTGTTTGAGATAATCGGTATGAGCTATCAGTGAGAAGAAAGAATGTTTTGGGAGAACTTCGTTTTAGGGGGGGGGGGGGGGAATAAACGCCGAATGAATTCGCAGATTACTTGTTCGATGTTTACCGGTGAGGGTTGTTGTTGGGTAGTGCTTCTCGGAGAATAAATTTTTGATCCTTAATTTTGTAACGGGGATTAATAAACATTCAAATTGGGTGGTTTTTATAAAGGTAAGTGAAACACATATCTATAATGAGCAACATCAAATTAGTATTACTATAGATTTCTACCAAGTCCTGTGCAATTATTTTCAAATCGTACATTGTTAACTGCAAATGAAAATTCAAGCATCTCTTTTTAGTTTACCCTAAATTCAGTGTCATTAGAAGAAATTTGTTGGTTTTTTGTACATCATGCTAAAATACCATATCAATCCATAATATAAATGTGCGCGCGCGTGTGTAAATGTGTAATGTTTGTTAAATTAGTGTAAAAGTTATTTCAGTTTTATTATTGTGTTATGAGTAGCGGTAAACTAAAATTAAATCTTTTCAAATAAGTAAAATGTTTCATTCGTAATGAAAGAGGTTTGATTTAATTAATTATTCATATGTATCATGAATAGGGTAGGCAACCTGTAAATAAGCTAACTTATCCTTCATATAGAAGCACATAGTACGTGCTTGGAATCGGATAGTCGACACGTAAGTGTTGCCGTATTGTATCTATGCAGAGGCCAAACAAAGAAATTATTTCTGAAAGAAGACAAACTTTCAGCACTTATTAAAGACAGCAACTAATTCATGGTTGATACTGCCAGAAAAAAAAAATTAACTTTTAGTACTACGTGCCTTAAAGCAAAGGTAAACCACTGATAAATTTCCCGATGAATATTTTTTCATCCATATTTTTTTTTTAATCAAAATGATTATAAAATGTAATGATTAAATTGCAGATTATTAAAGTGATTTTTTAAAATCAGTATGATGGTTTACAAAAAAACCATCATACTGATTTGAAAATTACCCAAATATATGAAAAAATACCCAGTATTTTTTCATATATTTGTGAAATTATATATGGGTGAAAATTACCCAGATATATTAACAATAATCCCTCAATTGAATCTCCGGGTGGAGACTACGTTAAATGTAATGAATAGGTTATATATAGACTTAGTTTAGACGTAAGGAATAGTAATGTGCATTGAAAAAATTAAAAAAAAGATTAATTAGTATAATTTATTAAAAAAATGGAAATTTAGAAGTAGATATTATTTACAAATTGTTATGTACGAAGGCAAATTATAGGATCTAATAATAAATTATTCCATAAATTTGATTAGAAATGTAATAAGTATATTAGTACGTCGTTAAATTCGCATCCCTTATGGTTATACTCATAATAATTATAATTTTTTTATTCTGTAATTTCATTATGAAAAAGCAGTTTTCGTAAGATTAAATTTACTTTTTCTTGTCGTTTCCTCATCCCTGGTTTTATGTATTTGGTATTACTACTATAGAGAGAAAATTTTCTTTGTGGTAAGCTACTGCAGAACTATTATACGTAGTCATAAAAATTAATTTCCTTTCTTATCGAATATAATGAATAGAACTTTTACATCTAATAAAACTAAGTACTTATGAGTTTTAATTGAAATTTATGAAAAAAACTTTTTTCATAGAATCCTAGATTTTGCAATGGAAATTGTCTGATCTAACCCGCCATTTAATTATAATATAATTCTCCTTAACTTTTAATAGAACTAATTAAAACCTAGCATTATATCCATAAAACCTAAAGTTTCCATGTAAAGGTGGATACAACCCGGAACTTGGTACCTGAATTATTGACATTTTTTTTACTCTAAAATAGCCAAAGTGTTACTTATTTTTATTAAAAAATATGGAACTAAATTCAATAGAACTATTTTTATATTTATGATCTCGATATAAGAGATGCTAGTTTCAAACCAAAAATAATGCTAAAATGCTTAATTAATAAAAAGTTTTAATATAAATTTTCATATAGAAAATTAGTACATTAATAAAATTATTAATCTTATTTTTAATATTGTGTTTAATTATAACATATATTAAAATACATTGTGTTCATAATCTATTTACTTTACGTGGTACAAATAAAGTCGAAATATTATAGTTACTATAGTAGGAGTTACTGTAGGAGTCATATTTTCATTGTGTTACAAAAAGGTGTAATTAAAGAGTCAATATGAAATGTAAATATTTTATATTCTAGTATTAAAAATCAAATATTTACATTTGAAAAATAATTAAGCGTGAATTTCATAGTTTTCATATTTTTACATTCCAGTTGTTATAAAAACAAACAAGAAAAGGCTAACCGATTGTTGAAATATATTTTCCATGTTAAAAAGGTACAAAAGGACAGTCATGGAATTAGAATTTTCCTGGCTATATTTAACAAAGCTATAGAAAATAAATATTCAAGATATCGACTTATTTACTGTTAAGCTCTGTGAAAATATATTTGAAGATTTTCCTTTAAACTGCGGTATTGGCTAATCGGGTTTCCTATTTCCGATTCTATGTATAATATTTAATACACCTTAGTTAATATCAAAGAATGGTCCAAATTTAATACCAGGTATAATTTTAACGCAATGTAGACATTCCTGTTGAAGTTACATTAGAAATTGACATCACTATTTCATTTGGATATTTAATGGATTTCTCGATGGATTATTTTATTGATTTTAATTTCATATGAATAACCAGGTAAAAAAATGTTTTTTTTTTTTGGTTAAAAATGGCAAAGACATATAAACAAAAGAGCTTAAAATTCATTATTTGCCTGTGTGAAGAACGGACACATCAACTTATATAAAATATCTGTAAATTATAAGAAAGTAATTTCTAAAGGATTGGTATTTGGATAATATCGGAAGTTCTGTGTAAGTAATTGAATTGTATTACAAAAAGGTGTAATTAAGGAGTCATATTTTCATCAAAGGTTATCGTATCGTATAAAATATAACAGTCTTTCGGCAGAGTAGATAATGCAAGGGATATCCATAGCAATTTGGTTTTGAGTGCGTATATTCTTTTCTTCCCCATTTCCCTTACATTTTTCTTCTACATTTCTCTGTCATTTCCTTATATTCAGTCACATTCTCTCTCTCAAAATTACATTGAAAAACATATTTTACACACATGCATACATTAGCCAATGATTATTTAAAATGATCGAGATAAAGAAATATATATATTTATTCAGATAAAGAAACACTTTGCTCATCCTCCGGTAATATTCGAATTATAAAGCGACAATAGAGATGTATTAAATGTCTCTTTCTTTCAAATGTTGAGTCATTTCCGTTGTAGAATTCAAATCACGTAAAGTATTTCTTTCATTTACTGAAAGGCCCTCACGTACATACCATTTAGGCGGCATACAGAGAAAATATGTTTATAAAATTTACGATAAGTTCTTTAAAATGTTTTAATAAAATCAATGCAAAAAACTGGCTTTCAGTTACTTGTCTGTAGGTACGATTAAAAGCCAGATGGTTCCTTAACCTGATGACTAAAGTATTAGGAAATCAATTTAAACCAACTGATCTGGATGAAACGCTGATGGACAAAAGTTAAGATTATCATTAAAAAAGAAACTACTGTCATATCAAGTCAAACTGAAATGAGTATGACTTAAGGTATACAACTTTGAAGATCAGCAAGTAAGTAAAATATCGCAATTATTCATTGTTTACGATCGGAGGTCTTCAGAATGATATCAAACGCATTATTGAACGTTAAAAACCTCTGATTGCATTCAGGCTTACTCTTCTATACTTAAAAAGTATACAAAGGAGAAATTCAACATTCAGGCATTAATTACAAAACAAAATGATAAACCATCCATGTTCTTTAGTAGGAGTTCCATTCTATTATAAAACATCAAAAAACGGTTCAAAAGCGTTAAGTTACTTGAGTTTCTGTTCGATGTATTGAATAATACATACTTATATTTATTTTATTTAATATGCTGTCTCACATATTGTTATCTTCTAATCTTTTAATTTTACAGGTCTGACAGAAGCGTAACAATTTATTTAAAAGGTTCGTTTCTTGTTTGAATTATTAATAAAATAACGTAAAACAGAAGAGCATTTAATTTGGGGTATATTATGCCACAAAATTATAACAATTAAAATTCAGTTGCCGTTTTGTATTAGCCAGATTATTCCTTAACAAATACCTTAAAAAATATTTACTAATAAACATTTATTTTAATTCGAAGATGTCACTGTTTTGTAAAGAATAAAAAGTAGAATTTATAAAAAAAACTGAAATAAGGGATGTATATCTTTTAATGATCGCAGTAGGAATAAAACTGATATTTAATAATAATTATTTGTATCAAGCCCTTAAACCTATAATGAAAATAAAAAAAATTTCCACATCATTTACGCTTATGTGAAATATAATCTTTAAAAGTACCTTTATTACTCTGCGAATTGGCAACTTTCCAGAAGAAGTAGAAAATATATGTTTACCATATAAGTCGATATGAAATTTACGCTTACACTATAGAGACGACGCTATAATGTAGACACAGCCTCTTCTATAACTCTAAAATCCAGTTTCAAGCCACAAGTTTTAAGCGTTTTTCTTCTCTTTTTGCAGAAAGTTAGTTTACATCCTTCTTCTTTTATGACTATAAAAGAATAAAATTTTAACTTTTCTTTTTCTTGTTAATGTATACACATCACTCCAATTCTCCCGGAAATTCAACTTTAAAAATATTTTAAATTAATTATTTTTAAAATAAACTATGACAGTGGGAAAAACTTTATAATAATGATAATGATAAGCGCTCATTGCCTGAAATTTCATTATTGGCTGTGGATCCAACAGAAGCTCATACACTTGTATTACGTCGTGTCATTTCAGAAATAATGAATTGTAATTCACGGAAAGAATGGTGTTAAGAGCAGATGTCACAAATCGCCTGCAACCTGGACATCGCCTGGAATCTGAACAGACAAGTAGTCGTCGATATGTTGGACTAATTATAATTATGTTGGTTTTAATTATATTTATTATTTTTATGTTGTTTAATTATATTTAATGGCGTACTGCTTCGTGTCGAAAATATTGACGATGGTGGAAGGCTACATGTATGTTCTATTACCGATGACAAAAGCACAACCATCAGAGTTAACATGATTAAAGCTGTCTGTATAAACTTTAGCATCAGGATCTGTATATTATTTACAAAATTATAAGAATTTTCTAGTAAGATAACCGGATTTGAATGCTTTATATTGTATCGATACCACACTTTTGTCGATGCCATCCTTTTTATACGTACTTTTTTAAAAGCATTGAATTTTTCCTCAGCTTTGAAAGTTTTACATCCGATACAACTGGAGGTCAGGTTATAAGAATTTAAAACTCCTAAATAATATATTTAGGAATCTTAGACTAATTTGTTGACAATAGAAAATATATTGAAGAATGTATAGTAACATTTTACAATTTTAAATTTATTAGATACTTATTGGGAAAGTATTCTGTTGGAAGAGTATTTAAAGGTTAATTCTTTCTTAAATCTGTTTCATTGTTTCGTTTCTATCTTTCTGGTAAAAATATTCGTTTGGTTGCGTTTTAAGAATTTTTAAAGTTTCATCTTGATTAAGAATCGATTACGTATATGGTGGGTCCATTGTCGGGCCTACATACCAGAAGAGAGTACAGGTGTTATCGTTGCTGGAGTGTAACGACAACAACCCCCAACAGTCAGCAGAAGTGCTGACTGTTGGGTGTTCAACAGGATTGAGCTTTGTTGAAATTGTGGCGGAAAAGGATACCAGATAAGAGAGTGTCGAGAGCCGAAATTATGTCTAGACTATGGGAATAGTGATCACCGCACCGGAGGCGTGACGTGCGGCCCTGCTCGCAATGCTTAGGGTAATGTTATCCCACGAAAATCACAATATACACTCTCACGATCTGCTGAGAGAGGTGGCTAGAGTTCTCGGTGTAGATTTTTTAATTACTAGAGTCGAATAGACGTACAGCAGCCAGGAGCGATTGGTGTACCGATGTGAAGGACGACGTTGCAGTACATAACGTCAGTGTTACGTTGGGATGCCAGCTTTTTGTAAGAGATCCAGGACTGATCCCTCGAGTTGTCGAACGCAGTACTCATTGGTGTTTAGATCAGCCCAAATTGTGACTTAGTCGAGTCTAATTCAGCTAGCAGACCTAATTCAAATGACAGGGATGTTTTGTATCAATGACTACACGCCCACTTACGAAGCAAGAGGGCATGCTTCTGTGCTGGATCTAACAATCCTTGACGGGGCTGGGACCACATTAGATGTCACTGGGGAGTCTTAAGTGAGGAGACAGCAACCGACCACCTGGCCACACCTTTGGAGATAGACGATGTATTATTTCACACGGCCAATATCCAGAGACCCAGTAGATTGACACAAGTGCAGGTGACTATAGCGGTCGCGAAAGTGGCGGACAAAATCAGTGAAGGCAGACCACTCACGCCAGATGTTCTACAAGAACTGGTAATCTAGGAGATATCTCAGAGAAGAGGATCTAAACATGCATACTGGTGGTCTGACAGCATTGCGACGAAGAGACACGAAATGCAACGACTGATGTCGTAAACAACGTTTTAGGATAGCCGGAGGAAAGGCTCAAGGAAAGAGGCAGCGCTCAATTATGTGAACTGTAGGCGTTCACTCAATTATGACATTAAACAAGCTAAGACTGAAAAGTGGCGTGAGCTCTGCGGAGACTTAGATGAAGACTCGTGGGGGCAAGCTTATCCAATAGCGGTGAAGCGTTTCGGTAGACAATTGGCCTTTCTTACGGAGGAGCAAGCGAGCGAACAAATTACCAATCGTTTTCCTCGTGCTATTAATGGTGTTACAGATTGATTGATTGCGAGGTTAAACACTTCTTACAAGAGGAGGTGTCTAAGGTTATAGCCATATTGAACAACAAGAAGAGTCTCGGCATAGATGGCATCCCGATGGTGGTTATGAAGGGTTTAACGTTGAAATTGCCTTGGGAAATGACAGATGTACTGAACTATGGTCTTGAGAACAAATGCTTCCCGGTTTGTTGGAAGGAATCGCGCCAGGTTTTCCTCCCCAAACAAGTAAGAGAAGATCATGATGTCGAGTATCGCTCCTTATGTTTTATTAATAATGTCGGCAAATTGGTCGTAAGGATGCTGGCGTCCAGCATATTTGAGGAGTTGGAGGTGGGCGTCGGCATCCACCCCAACCAATAAGGATTTTGGGCAGGAAGGTCAACAGTATAGGCAGTAACGAAGGTGGTCAATTGGGAAGTCACTACGACACAAGGGACATGTCGATATTCATTATGCTCACGTACGCAATGCGTTTGGTAGTGTGCTGTGAACGAAAATCATGTCTGCGCTTCGCGACAAAGGAATCAGGGACTACCTGAGATGCCAGGTTTGGGAATATCTCAGCGACCGTTAGTTGATGGCTAATACACAAGTAGGGGCCCTGTGATTTCAACTGTTAGCAGGTGTGCCATAGGGATCAGTATTGAGCCCATAACACGCCAGTGGCATACGATGGTGTGCTTCGCCTTCCTCTGCCGAACGTGTTGAGGAATATATTACCGCTACGGCGGTAATACGCGCTAAGAATGCAGAGGCCCACTCAAGGGGTTTAGGATAAGACAGGGTGGAGAGCCCCGGTCATGAGGGCCGGCATACCTAGGTGCATTGGTTCCAATGAGCGGCCGGGGACTCCATGGGTCCATTAGGGTGAGGTTTAAACTAAAATAGAATATCGTTGTAGGCGCCATTAAAGCTGTAAAGTAATGTATTAAGTGAAATCAAAGAAGTGAGGGAAACGAGTGAAGAGAAAGATGAGAGAAGGGAGGAAAGAGAAAGAAGTTCTGAGAACATGTTCTAGCAAAGTCATAAACTGATTTAATAAGAAAAAAGAGGAGTAGAGAGAGAGAGAGAGAGAGAAATGAAAGAAGTGAAACAAGAGAAAAGAGAGTTAAAGAGAATGAAACCCTGAATACAGGTGGAGATAGAACTGTCTATCGCTCCTTTAGCGAGTGAAGGGGCATTAGACAGTCCTCTGCGGAGCCGTCGTTTGTCCGCACTTGCGTTGATGGGCGATGGTGATGAGGTACGGGGACGCTTGGCCCCAGAGCTCAAAGGCACCCCCGGGGTCGCGTATTGCTTAACTGCGGATCCGACGTCGGGTTAGGAGAAACGGTGAATTAGGAGTTTTAGTCGGAAAGGTGCGAGTACACACAGGCTCTTAGTATCAACATCTACCTGAATCCGTGCGAGTCGGGACTCCCCCACTTGTTGAAGGAACGTAAATGGGATTGGTACTCCCCCACTTGCGGAAGGTACGTAAATGGGATTTTTCCGCAACACCGTTAACAAATGAAAACAAAAATTATTTATTAACTTATTATTTCTTCGTTTTTGTTGTTGAATTTTTTATATATATTAATTCCTCAGAATCAACCTTGTTTAACAATTGAAATAGCCACTTAATTTTTACACTTAAGTAATTTTTTTTGTTAGAGGCATTTGAATACTTTTTTACTTACTATTTTTAACTCAATGTTTTTTTTTCATGTTTGTCCTCAAATCTTGCATCCTTGATTTAACATACTTCCTGACATTGCCGACTGATTTTTCACAGTTACTAATGTTGGATGACAATAAAATATTCGACCATTACGTTTGCAAACATCTCCTGTCATCAATTAAGGGTGTAGGTATAACAAAATTTCAAAATCTGCAAAACGGCTATGCGGGATTTCTAAGGTCGCAGATGACAAATCCGATAGACGTTTGATATAAATAAATGACAAAACTTGGTACGGGAGTTTTTGTGGTTTTCAATTTGACAACATTGAGTAAATGAAATAAAAACTTCACTATGCAAAAACCTCATTAATTCGTTACTTTGTATAGTAAATGTTTGATTGAAAATTTGTTTCATATTTATAAATATATAAGAGATTTCAATATATGATGTTATCTTTTGAAAGCTAAATTAACCTACTAATTATACTCATGCAATGTGTGATAAAAATTTGATTAAACTATGACTAAAATTTATAAAGCCAGTTTTTAAAAATGTTGAAAAATATTTGTAACATTTTTTACGGTTTACTTCAATAATCTATTAGTGTTGATTTTTCCTTATCTTATTATAAAACAACTGTTATGTCTCTCTGCTGCTTTATTCAATTGAAATTTGAAAATATTTTTATTATTTAATCATACTTCTTCATTAGTTAGATTAATTTTACCTGTATGCTCGAAATTTATTTAAGTTTAATGACTATAGTCTAACTTTTGTTTGAATTTTTTTATTTATTAATATTCAAGGTAAATGCGAAAAAGAATAAAGAGCGTATAAAGCACTTTTTATGGTTGGGATAAAAAATGTAAAACTTAAGACATCATAAGTAGATTATTTTTCATCCTACAGAATAAAATTGATTAAACTACAGGTAATCTTGAAAGCTATTTCATTTTTATATTTTTTTTTTATGCTAAATTCATCTGCTGTTGAGAGGTTTTTGAACCATTTCTCTCATTACAGATCAACATATTTCTCACGAATTCACAGAATTTCGACAAGTGAATGAAACTACACGTTCTTACTTAAAGGACAATGGCCCTAATTAGCTCCATATTACATTTATTTTTTTATCTACCTTTCTATTCTTCTTTCGAAGATCCAAAGATCTAGATGGAGCTAGATATACGTCGGTATACTGCGTATAGAGAAGGAAATATATTTTTTCTTTAAAATTAAAAAAAATCTTGAAGAGAAGGTATTCATAGGACAAAGTCTTAAATTAGTGTATATGGTGAGCATTTATTGAGGAAAACAACTCAATTTATCCTTAAAATATTATTGAAATATACATAAATCAGTCGTGATTTACTCTCGATTCGGTGGTAAGGGTATAACAAATAACTTTTTCTATTCGTAGCAGGAGCGAATTGTCAGGAGCAAACAGCCCCCTCGTTCATCTGCTAGCTGCACTGAATATAAAATTTCTCTTAACCTACTCCATTCAAGATAAATCTGCTTCTGTAATACAGTTTTCTGCATTAAACGAGCCTATCGTTATTGAAAATTACAAATCTTTTGATCATAGCATTTATGATAAAGGAACTTCCCACTAGATATTTTTTGTAATTAAAACTATTGTTTTCAGTCCAGAGTATATTTTTATACCTCAACTTCAACCATTCATATCATTTCAACAAAAGTAGAAAGTTCTCAATTTGACCTTTTCTTTCCCCCCTCCCTCTAGATAATTTGAAACGGTTTTTATCGCTATCACTGCTTAGTATTGGATTACTTTAGCATAATGATATTCGGTCTTATATGATTCTAACGTTTATATTATTTTGAATAAATTATTATGACAAAAGTTCAAGAAAATTATTAGAAAACGAAGAGTAAAAAAAAAACAAAATTCCACATTCCAGAGTCTTACTCAAATTAGTAATTAGTTAGTAATCTAGGTCATTTATTTATATTATTTTTATCTAAAAAAGATAAAAGCGATAACCTCTTTTCATTAGAGTAGAATTTTTTTCTAACCTGTTCAAATTAAAATAAATTTGTTAAAACTAAACTATAAAATCTCTATTAAAATAAATTTATAAAAGACAATAAAACAAACTTCATAAAACATTGCAGTGTAAACTATATTACTTTCTCAATTCTTATCTAAAATTTAAATGGTAGAAGCGACACCAAATTCAGGGTTAATAATTTGATGAAACTGCACGACCTTGAACGGGCAACTGTTAGTTTCAATGAATATTTTCACTGATTTTTCTTCTGAATTTGTATGTTAACGAAAGGCGCTTCAAAATTTCATTAATTGATTTGATGCTTAACGGATGAATATTTATTATTAGTATACCCGTTTTGTTTGCTTTTACAAGTGTTTATTTAATTATTTTTTTTGCTTTGGGACTAAGAACGGTTAAATATTTTAATTTTTTTGATCAAAGAGGTAAAGGTCAAAGGGCCTGGGAAAAAGAGGCTGAAATCTCCTCGGCATCATAAAGTTATTTACTCGTCCTTGAGGGTCAAACACATTTTGATTTATCCTCTATTCTCGTAGTGCCTGAAATCATCTCCTTATCAACACGAATAACCAGATTTCAGTGTAAGGTAGAACTAGGAAGTAAAATGGTTTTTATTTATTTTTTTTTAAATAAGACTATTTGCAAAGCATGAAATACACTAAACTGTTATCGAAACAAAATTTTTCACATAAACCAGAAAGAAAACAATCTTCTGTAAATGTGTTTAGAAGAAAAAAAATTTATATTCATACTTATATATTTAAAAAATTTTTCATTCGTTTTACAAAACCGTAATTAAGGAAATCGGGAAACCCGTGAATAGTAAAATAATAAATAATATTAAGATCGTAAATAATGAAATATAGTTACAATTATTTTAGTAACCAATTATTTAAAAATTTGTAAGTATACTAATAACTGGTGAATTAAGAATTGTTGATTAGATTAAGAGGATTAACATTAAGAGGATTTAATATAATATAAACTGACGAGAATTAAATACATCAACATGTTGCAAAACTTAATTAATCGTGAAAAGTGTGTTCTAGCTCAAACTTTTGTTTTTTCGGCAATGGCTCAGTGTTTTCAGATTTTTTTATGAAAAAATATAATAAGTGTCCTTGTTATTAACCGAAACGACGTATATGTAATGATTTTTCATACAATTTTCCATTTAGAAAATTGCTGCTTTTTTTTAAAAAGGGTTAAAAATTGGTGAGGGGGGAAGAAAATTTATCATTGCCAAACTACATATTTTACGTAGTCTCTCATCTCTATTTCAAAAGAAAACTAATCCTGACCTTATCCACTATTTCAGTCTCTCCAAGTGACAGCGGTTCGTGGTAGTTACTTATTTACATTTTACCTCGTTTTAAATCTTACCTTTGTTTGTCAACGTGTTCTGCTACTATTGTATATCATGGCCTTAAAAAAAAAAAATGGAGAAAAAGGGGAATGGGTCGATGACTGTCTTTGTTATGAAAAATCAAAAAAAAAAAAAAAATTGTCATTGAGAAAATCGGTGATGTCCTGTGTCTTGAGAACAGTGCTTATGATATTACTACCAGTGTAAGGGTTTTTCCTGGCTAAACATTGCACAATCAGGAACGATCTGGAATTCTAATTTTATTTGAATTTTTAATTAATTTACTCAGTTTTGCTGTAGAACTCAATTTGTTGAATTTATCATATGCTCGAAGTCCACCGCACATAGAACTACTGTTATGTTAATTATAATGAACACATCAAGAGTCCTCATTGCGGAGTAATGGAGTCTCCACCTTTCATCCGGTAGTTCTGGGTCTGAATCCTTATTATCAGGAATGACAATTTCATATCTACAAAATTAATTTTCATCCATCGGCAGCGGTTATAGGACTCAGCTTGTTGTTGTAATAAATAAATTATTGTGTATAAAATAAAATGATTCATTTAGAAAATATCTAAAAAAAAATAATAAAATTTGTGTTTATAACATAATAAACATTTGTATGTGTATTTTACAATTCGTCATTAATAATAATGTTTCAGAGCTAAATCATTCTTTAAACCTCTTTACTACATCTGTATTTGATATCTCAAGCAATTTTAATCTCTCTTAAAATGGTTCAAAAGATTAAGATGAAATAAATGATTTATAAAATTAAGAAAAAGCATATATCATTTAATAACCGATGCAGTTAGGAAGGAGGCCAACGAATACTTAACATTTATGACGGTCGGTTATTATTTTTTGTCGCATTTAAAATAATTTTCTCAAAATTTGTGGCGTTTTCCTATGGAAGTCGGCAAAACTTAAATGAATGAAATGTGTAGGTGATATTTTAAAGGTTTTATGTACAGCCGTTCAAATTTGAGGATGAAATCACATTTTGATAGAATTTTTTGACAACACAATAACATAAACGACTATCGTTTTATACTTCATGTTCATTATTAATTAAGGTGATCTCCTCTATATGTCCAGTAAAAGGTGTAGGTTGTCATGTTATTTTTATATTGTAGTAGGGTATTTAAGACAACCCACCGGGTTGGTCTAGTGGTGAACGCGTCTAGAAAAGGCAGTTACGCCTTCAAATCCGTTACGGGTTTGAATACTAGATCGTAGATACCGGTGTTCTTTAGCGTTTGGGTTTCAATTAACCACACATCTCAGGAATGGTCGAACTGAGACTGTACAAGACCACACTTCATTTACATTCATACATATCAATCTCATTCATCCTCTGAAGTAATACCTGAACGGTAATTCCCGGAGACTAAACAGGAAAAAGAAAGGGAATTTAAGACAATTTATATGTTAAATATATCGGTCACTTTTTTCTTTTTTTGATTAGTAAACCGTTCTATATGGTGACCACGTGGGACTCGATGACTCTATCTGGACTTCAAATATTAATTTTCATTTGTTTATGAAGAGGAATTGATTTATTATTTACAAATAAATTGTTTTCCTATTATTTTTATCGAATATCTGCTAAAATATTGCCAGTGATTTTTTTAATTATCTTAAACACATATATGTATGCATTAATGATCGAATCTGCTTCACTTCATAGATATTCTTATTTTAAATATCTATTTTAGGGAGGCTTTTAAGTGGGGAGGATGGCCGGAGTACGGATCGTTGTAACTGGAAAGTCGTAACTTATACAAGAGGTAATGGGTTGCGTGTCCTACCCCTTGGGTGAACAAACATATTCCCTTGCTACCACCTTACCGGTCGAAGCCTATACCCTCACAACTATATAGCTTTCCTGTTTAGTTTATTGACTGGAGGTCTAATTGGATACCATCTGAGACATTCTGACCCCTTCTATTGAATAACCTAAACTATGTCATTTTAATTATTATTTGTTAAAATTATTACATAATTTATATTAATAAAATCGTCATTAAATAAGGAATAACTGAGAAAAAATATGATACACAGGAAAATAATAAAAAAATTGATATTAAACTAGAATTCCTCAATTTACCAAAACAGGAAAAATATTCTTGTACTAAAATAACGAACAGTATAAGAAATGAATTAAATAAAGACAAGTAAAAGCAATAAAACCTCTTTCATACGGCAAAAAAAAGAAAAAGAAATGCTTGTATAAAACATAGACATAGATAGACATTATAAGGATATTAAATAAAAAAATGGAACAGATTGTACAACATTATTTTCTGACCTTGTCAAGGAATCTATCTACGCCATCAAAACATTATTGGATCAATGCCTCATACAAAGAAGGCGTCTTATTAAGTTTCAGGTTTTTATGTTAACAAAGTCCGGAGAAAAGCAACTACTAAAGTCGATATCATCCCCACTTCTTGATAGATAGATTGATCTGATAGTGTTTATCAAAACGTTAAATGAATCCTTTTATTTTGTAAGACAGGTGACATTATATCTGCTGCCTCTACTTTCTTATGATATTTTGTAAATCTCCAATTACATAACACGGCTTTTTTCAAATCGCAACACATCAATAGCCATATTTCTTATCGTTTAGCTGGGGTATTTTTGGTTTATGATTACCAGAATTTTCAGATCTCACTAAGTTATTATTAATTAGAATTTCCCACAGAATGATGGCCGGAGACACTATCGAGGAGCCGTTAGCCTTCACATAATAATGTGGAATATTAATAATTGAATATTCAAGCCTTGAACCAGCCTACCTTCAGCACCGGTAGGCAAACTATAACCTCCTATTTAATTTCGGTACATACTTCTAGAATAAAAAGAAGCGAAGGCAAATATGTAAAAAAAAGATGAAGATCAGAATACGGGAAAAACTATTTTTGAATATGTAGATGCAGTAAACAATTTAAGGATATTTTTAAAGAGCAGAATATATAATAACAGAAATGTGCTTCAAATCAGTCATATTTTAAAAGAAAAAAAAGAAACTTTAAAAGTGTGATATTTTGTCCAAGAATTCTTGTTTATAATGATACAATTAGTAAGAAGATTTTAAATAATAAAACAAAATGAATTAAAATACGTCTCTGGGAAATTTTTTTAAATAATGTAACTTAAAATCCATTAATAATATCGATATATGAGTGTGTTTTTAGTCGTAAAGCGTGATGATTTATTTTTATAATGTATTATTATAAGGGAAAATTTATATGAGGTAAAATATGGTTTAGTTTATTTATCTCGTTTATACCCGGTATATATAATGATGAATCAAGTACAGAATTATTCAAAGGATGTTTACGAGGATGAAAAGTTACCGGGAAGGGGATGGAATGTTGTTAGTCAACGGGGTAAGAGTACAGGAAAACAGAGGTAAATAATGTTTGCCTAATAATACATTGTCAGTGTCGTGGCGCAGCTGGGCAAACATCTGGTCTCCTGATGACAGTTTTAAAGAGCTAGGAACTGTCAGGGGGCGCAAGATGAAGCGAGTTTTAAATTTCTGTCGACAACTTTTCGTGTGTCTTCCTGCCTGCTGTTAGGGTGGGCATGATTTAAATGCGCGGATAAGACCGCTGGGCCTAGATTTAGTTACTTTTCTCAGAATTTATCCCTATTTCACAGTATCTTACTCCTTTTTTGACTAGACCATATAAACGAGAACGGTCTTTTTATTTCTGCAATTAGCAACTATGAATAACTAAGTTCTTTCTTCATTGGAGATAAACGTACTATTTTACTCTTTATTCTATTTAATTAAAAAGAAAAAAAAACTGTAACATTTAAAGTAATAACTATTTGAATAAAAATATTAAAAACATTTCATATTTATTAGTTTCAACTCAGACTTAAAGGAAATCCTTTATTATTATAATTATTACTATTTTCTTTATTAAATTTTTGATAAACTGTAAAGAGACATAAAGTTTAAAAATTAACTTTCCTTCTCTGCGCATTTAAATATGGTCTTACGAGAATAATAATCTGGATAATTTCTAACAATTCTTATTACAAGAAATAATCTTTCCAATCAAATTCGAAAAATTTTTAAACAATATAGGAATCCGAAGTTGTTAATATTTTAATGTAGTTTTAAGTTATTTTAATGTGCTGATATAAAAATATGTAATTAACAAAAAAAAAGAAAATCGGTATGTTTCCCTTCCTCTAGTCTTTATATTCTCGAAATTGTTACTTTTGTAAGCATGATTAAATTTTTTTGCAATTAAATTCCAATTAATATAATTATAACACCCGAACATCACTTAATATGCACTTTAATTCCCTAGTTTAATACAAAAAACAAGAGCATATTTCATCAGCGCCTTTATTTAAATAATATTATTCCAAATACTATTGAAATAAAAAATTATTTAAATTAGAATATCTGTTTCTATTCTATTGCTTGAATATAAATTTTACTTCATTGTTGAAGCCATTGATTTAATTAACGGGAAATTTTTTTTTATTATCACATTTGTTTTTAGTGCGCAGAAATGGTTTGTTGTATTTGTGGGTCAATAGTTTCTTTTTCAGACGATACAGCCTTTTATTATGGAGCTGATAGTAGCCATACATTGCATTGTGTGATGGAAAATGATTTTGTGAAGGATAATAAGATGACGGCTAGGTTTAAAGAAAATTTCATTAAACGTAGGAATAACTTTTTTACAGATATTAAATAAAAGTATGATTGAGCTATTGAAGAAATTTAATGTAATTTATTAAACTAATTAGTTGATAGATTGTGTACTTGTGAAATAATTAATCAATTTGCAACAATTAAATACCTAGGACTTATTACTTATAATTATTCATCTTGGAAAAAGGAAATTATTTATTTAAAAAAGGTAACTTAGTAACATAAGGTAACATAAATTCTTCTTTTGAAGACGTTCATTCTTACTTACCTTCTAAAAATATTGTACTTTACATTTATAAAATGTAGGTTTTAAATGATGGCTTAGTTTGCTGGGGAGCTATCTAGCAGCAATTACACCATCTAGAGTAGCCCAGAAATATGTAGTTAAACTATTCTCTAGAAAACACAATCATTAAATATTTTGAGAGAAGAAAGAAAATTATGAGGCATTTACACATATTTAAGGTAGTACACTATTTTTATTTACAAATATGTAATTTTATTTAAAAAATTAAAGTTATAGGTTGTCAAGAAAGAAACACTGAGAGAAAGAACACACAGAAGGTAAGTAAATTGCATACTCCAGTTTATTAAATATATTTTATGAGTTTATCTTATAAAAGAAAGGAGATATTTGTTACTCTAATTTTCAATAGATCTTTTTTTATGAACTGTTCAGTAACTTTATTTCAATTGTAACCAGCTATGTTCTTCAATTTGTAATTTGTTTTTAAAACTAATTTGTGTTAGTTTTATATATATATGATTTATTTTATGCTGTACTTAGTGCATTAATTAGATAATACTAATTGAAAGTTGATAAAAACGTTGTTGATTAATTTGTATTTTTATGGAAAATTAGATACTTGCAAATTGTATTTAAAAGAGATTAGTTGTAAAGTTTTTGTTACACATTTCTTATATTTTTATAGAATGTTACGTTTACCATAAGCAATTAAAAATTATATGTGTATTTTTTTGCACGTTGAATTAATTCACCACATAAGCTTTCAGAGAAGCTTGTTCGTGGGAATATAGAATGAAATTTTGTAGCGCATGAAAAATGTTACGCCTGACCGGGATTCCAACCCAGGACCCCCAGAATTTTTAACAAGTAAAAGTTAATCTTAGTTCATAGATTCAAGATGGTAACCTCCACAGGTAATGCTATGATGATACTTATATATAGTTGCTATATATATATATATATATATATATAAAAGAACACGTAATGCCTCATTAATAATCAACGCCAGCTAACACACTGAAGATAAATTGATGAAAATTTATATACAAGTACATTTTACGTGCACACTAAAAAAGGATATTTTTTTTAAAATTCCGAGTAGTAGGGCGCTAAGCCCCACCCAGGTAGCCGGGACTCGGTCTTGTGTTACATGCCTTGCTTCTAGGGAGAGAACCCCAAGGGATTTCCCCGCCGAGACTCCGAGGCTCCTGGATACAGTCTTTTTTTAAGTGGCCAGGCTCGCCACAGCTAAAGAAGTGGCCGCTGCGATCTCGTACAATTATAACATAATAAATTATGTTAAAATAATAAAACTTAACGGTGGAGCCTGTAGCTTTCATATATCATAAAATATATGTATAAAAAAAGATATTTTATTATAAAATAGTAATTTTATATTGAATATTAAAAAACCAAATAAATAAAATTAAAAAAAAAAAGATATAAGAAAGACTGATCAAAATTTAAGGGATTCTTTGTAAAGAAAATCTTGGGAAATAAAGAAAGGATAAATAAAGTGTAGCAATTTTCAAAGTATGTCGTGAAGGAAAACAGTGTAAAGTAATTCGGGAGTTGGGAAATAAGGAAACGGTTATGTAAAAAACAGAGGTACTGGAAAGGGCCTCTAAGATTCTAACGTCCGTCAAAGTCAACAAAGCATCTGTTTTGAAAATTACGTCAAGTAAAATTTCTCTCAATAAAATTCTATAGAACACTTAGTAAAAAAGGTATTGCTTAATGTAGTAATGTTTGCTTACGCATCTAAAATTTTCTGATTTGCACGGACCATCCAGAAATTAACATTCCAGGAAATTTATGTGTAGTGTGTAACGTCCAACTCATCCCAACTGATTGGAAACGTAAAAATAAGTGAAGGAGAAAATTGCTACTTACTAATATCTTGTACTGTTAGCTGTGAAGAGAGACAAAATTATTCACAAGTAATTTTTTAATTATATAAATGTTATTTCTGTTTTTCTTCTTTTTTTCTCTAGTCGTTTTTCCATCTTTGGCTAGTAGAATTATTATATTTGAAATAATAATAATAATAATAATAACTTTTGTATTCGAAATGGAAAAATATTCTAAAATAAAAAAAAAAAAAATGCTAAGTATATCATGGTATGTCATGTAAGTATGTCATGTATTGCTCCCAAGTATGTCATGGTGATTTATTGGAGTATTTTTTATTTATATAGGTCTTAATAATCACTAGAAAAAGATTTTTTTTTTATATTTGTGTTTCTTCCTGCACTATAGTTACATCCTTTAAATTGTTTAAATGATAGAAAGAAACTAATTTATAGCTCGATGTGAACAGTAATACATTAAATTATTAAAAAAATAGAAGCTGTAAATCTCTTATTTTCATTAAAAATTCTATCTTAATGTACAGAAAAAGAATCTACAGTTTTATGAAAAATAAAACCGATGAACAAAGTTAAAAATAAGGCAGAACGTTGTATTTCCCTTGTTTTGCTTGTATGAGTAATATAAATGAGTTTAATTTAAAAATGAATGTTCTTGATACGTACAGCCGTTATTGCAATAACTGTTTTCCTTGGTCTATGTAATAGAAACTTTACGGTATGATGTTAAAAGAAAGGAGGGTTGTAAGAAATGTCGATTGGATATTCAGTTACCGGTTAGGACAGAATAGACCCGACCGTCAAAATGAGGTTGTGTCGAGCATTACAGAAACATAACTCAACAATAATGATGTACAGAAGGGAGAAGGAATTGCGAGAGGTGAAACACATCTCCCACCATTTTTCACCCTCTCCCTCTTGCACAGAGATTGTATGTAATGTGGCTGGATTACTACATTTATCGGATTAACACTGCATACTAATTTACACGACCCCTAACTCATTTCAACGTCTGTCGTTCGTGCGTGTTTATTGCGTATAATCTAAACTGTCCGAAACACTGCACACTACTCACTACTAATAGCATAGTATATAGGTTTAGTGTACTAAGTTGAGTTGTTTACATCTGTTCATTCATTTAATCAAAATTATTATAAAATATATGAAAAAATGTTTCCTTATAAACTAAGTTGAATTAAATCTCATTGAATTTAATAGAGGTTGTCTCTGCACGTAACTCGGAATATATTTTTTCTTGGCATCATATTCATATTTAAATTGTTTGATTCAAATAAAAACAAATAAGTCCATTGTTTTCATCTGTATAATATTTCCTCGTTGTTCGGGCATCATGGTATAATGATCTATTAAAGGGGTGTAAGCGTAAACCAATATGTACTGAGCAAGATGTTGACAAAGTTATCCATAAACATATCCGTTTACGGATTGGCGATTCTCCGTTCTCTTGATCTTCGTATTAATTTCGTTTGTATTAATTTCAGTGTAAATTTACGGAGGAAACCTTTAAATCATTAATGGATTAGTAATAATTTCTTTACTATTTTATTGCACCCTTTATTTTTTAAAAATAATTATTTATTATTTTTATTAATAAAATTTACCCAAATTTACCAATGTACATGTAAATTAAATTTTTAAATATTTTTTACTTTAAACGTGTAAATTGTAAATTAGTGATTTTTTATTAATTAATAATCATGCACATAAGTCATACAAATAACTTAGTTTCCTTCCATTTCATTAATGATATTGTTTTTGGTATGATATTATGGTATATCAGTAAGAATGGCTACTGTCGGCAAGTAATTATTCTGTTATAAAATAGTAGAGGACTAGTAGAAAACAATTAGTTTCAAGTGTTCATAAAACAAAATCATAATGACAATAATTCTAAGAAAAATATAATCAGTATGAATAAATTTAATTAAAGTAATTTATTATATTGATAAATTTTAATTAAATTATTTATTAAAACTTAGTATATAAATAATATTATTAAATAAAGTGTATAAATAATATTATCATAAAAATAAACAAAATTGGTAACTTACAAAATTATCTTTAAATTAATTTTCAAAATAAATCTTAAAATTTTAACAACTTCTAACAATCAAATATTGAAGACGTGCCACATACAAGAGAGCAAGAAATACAAAAACGTTTCTTGGTAAGAACATTTAACTACAGCTTGATATAATTTGCACTCGGCTAGGAAAAATTATGTGTAAAATTATTCCGCTGTATTTTAAAAAATGAATGGATGCACCGGGATATTTTCTGTAACCATCAGTTACAGTTATCAAAGCCATAGGAAATACACATGGATACAAGCGCCCATACTCGTTGTCAAACGTGCAATTACAATTGTACTATTTTTGTAAATTGTTTTACTGTTAGCACTATTTTCATTTACTATTTACTCTTTTTAATACAATAAATAAAATTTTTCTCTCTCATCATATACAGAGTATGCACGAATCTGTAGATACTATGAAGTTTCAGAACACGGTACTACTTTCAATTTATATCATGAAGCCGACTTTTAGCTTTGGCGAAGCATGATTATGAAAAACACTTAAACAAATGATTATTTTTCTTCATAATTCCGATAGCTTTTATATTAGAATAAATAATTTTTTTTCAAACAAATTGTATATTTCTTTTTTCTATATTTGGTTCCTCTACCTTTGCTGACGAATTTGTATAGTTTAATTACACGTTCTAAAATAACAGGTAAAATGTTGAAGGAGCTCTTAACATACTATCGAATCGCTTTTCCATTTTGTAGTTTCCTTTCATTTCATTAATGAAAGCATGCCTATTTGAGAATGGTTATATGATTATAATGATGTACGATTATTTTCGTAACTAGAAATTCTGAAAATGTGAAACTAACAAATAAAAATTCAACAAAATTGTATATCTGGTACATTTTTTTTTTTTATTGAAAAATAATTTTCACAGAACGTAAAATTTAGAAAGTTTTAGTGTAGTAAGATTATTTAAAATTTTTATTATTGGAGTAATAAAAATTTTATTATCTCCTGGAACTATTATAACCAATTCTACTCTTGAAAATATGGAAAATTCTCATATAAACATATGTCCTAAAACGCTTCTTTTGCCAATTACGACTAATGAAAGATTTCGTTCGGATTTTGGTTACCCCGGTGAAATGAGGACGTACTGAAATTTTTAGGACATATATTAAGGGACAAAATTAGTTTCTCAGAATTCTGGAGTGAAAACTAATAAATTGGGGTAAAACCCCTGTTTTTTATGTTTGATGTATTATATAACTTTGTTAAACAGGTAATAAACCAAACTGTTTCTAAACAAAGATTGTAGAGAATTTAATTATGAACAAAATGGCATAAGAAAAGTTGAATAAAACAGAAAAGTTAGGAAAAATTAATTTTATTTAGAAACAGTGCATTACTATATTTTCAGAAAAGTAGTTATTTAATGTAAACAAAAAACCAATTCCTTTTTGGTGATGAGAAAAATTTGTAAAAGCAAAATTTACTGTCAAAAATAGCTGCTAAAAAAGTTTTTAAAAAAAACTGGAAATTACATAACAATTGGAAAATAAAAATTAATAATAATTGGTTTCATTAATGACAGAAATACAATAATAAATAAATTATTTGAAAAATTATTTTTTCGAAGTTTGAAATAAAATAACTACTTATCAACAATGCGCAATAGTGTATTAGTGTTTAAATCATTCTGAAAGATACATAAGAATGTCGTGTACTGTGAACTGTGCTGTCGAAGGTACATAATTAAATAGGTAATTATTGTGCTGTCGAAGGTAAAGTAAAAATGTTTTACGGTAAAGTAAAAGTTAAACGCGACTTTCGTATTCTTCGAAAACAGGTTCACTACCTAGTTTTCGTACCATCTACGAACGATCTGTCCAGCATGACGCTGTTATTGATGAAATTATTATCGATGCAGTTCAGGCGTCAGTATACGACGTCTTTCTTTAAAGCGGTTCGGAGTTTAACCGACATGGCAAATTTCACTCGAGATAGCGTCGACAACTTACGCAATGAGCGTACATGGGTAGAAGTAAATTCTCATCAGACGGTGTAAGGCAATTTTCAACACCAATTTAGTGTCAATATATCAGTTATTTGGATCGTTCATATTACATGGATGTTTAAATGCTGAGATCTACTTGCACTTTCTTCAAGAAGAATTGCCGCAGCTAGTTGAAGATCTTTCTCTAGCGCTGAGACACAAAGTATACTTCCTGCACGTCTCGCCAATTCCGTCTCCATTCGTTGCCATTTCTATTCACTTAAATCATCTTTTCCCTGAGAAATAGATGGTCGTGGAGGTTAATGTTTCCGGTTACCAAGATCACCTGATCTAACTACTTTAAATTTTTGCGTTTAGGTATGAATAAAAAATAATGTATACAAAACAAAATTATATTCTCCTGAGAGTTTAGGTGTCCGCATTATGAGTGTGGCTGAGCAACTTAAGAAGAGTCCTGGAGAACTAAAAAGAGTAATAAAAGCAGTAGAGCAAAGTACCAAGAAATGTGTTGAAAATGGCGGGCTCAGTTTTGAAGAATTATTATAAACTGGTACGTATAATGCACTTTGATTTAGTGTTCTTTTTCTAAATAAAATCGAATCTTTCTTACTTTTCTTTGTTCTATTGAACTTAGTTACACCATTTTATTCAAAATAAATTTGCTGTTAGTTTAATTTAAAAGTTTTATGTGTTTATTACCCATTTAACAATGTTATTTTACGTCAAACATAAAAAATCCGCTTTTTACCCTAATATATTGGTTTTCACCCCATATTTCTCAAAAATTACTGCAGATACGGTCCTGGAACCTATTTTATTAAATTTTTCAGGTCAAAAACCATAGGAAATCACTAATTTTCACTTATTCACTAATTCACTTAATTAACGTCCTTAAAATTTCTGTACGATCTCATTCCACCAGGATAAGCAGAAATCTGAGTGAAATCTTTCACAAGCCGAAATTCGCTCTGTTTAAATAAATATATAATAGCATATATTTAAATATAGTATAGCATCATTTATGGATATATATATATATGTATATATATATATATATATATATATATATATATATATATATATATATATATATATATATATATGAAAAAAATAAAATAATACATAAATAAATCTAGTAAAAAAATAATATAATAAATATTCTGAAATTCTTTAAACGATACCAGATAGGTTATACAATTTTTTTTGATCGTTAGCTCAAAGACCAACTGATGGAAAACTTGTGAACAGAGGTCTGCAACATTTTAATATGTGACTGTGCACATAGGCAATTCAAGGTAATCTAGAGCGCCCACATATGATGATCGAACTGGTATCAAACTGTTCGACAAAGCGTATTTTGTACGTCAAGTGTTTGTGCGTCAAGTCTGTACGTGATTTTAAACTGCAAATAAATTTCTGTAACATGGTTTACAAACTGCGTTCGTCATAATTTAAGTAAAAACTGTAATATATATTCGTTGAACTGTTTAACTGCGTCTCTAGAAAAAATAATATGGCATACTTTTTAAATCTTTTCTTTGCTTTCGCATTGGTCTACTATAAATTTGGAATCGAATTTAAAATGGTCAAAGAGGGTGCTTTTCTTTAGCTACCTTAGTCTTTGAAAAAAAAATTCAAAAATGAAAAAAATCTGATCGAATTGGTCTGTAGAATAGCGATAGAGTGGAAAAGTACGACCACCTACTATATTTTACACTTTGTGAAATAAGATACTGCATGCAAATAAAACTTAAAAATGACAAAGTTGTTTTCAAAATATTCGGAAATAAATTAAAATTATTTGTAATATAAATCTACGTTTTAAAATCCATAACGAACATACCGACGAAAAATTAAACTTTTTTTTTGTCACAAGGAAGAAAACATAAATATGATCCTAAGAAAGCTTCTTACGCTGATTTCAAATATATAAATAGACTTTCTCCAATACCAACCTTTTTTTTGTGAAATGTATATAGAGTTTGAAAAAAATTAAAGAATTTGCATGCATGTAGCTTACCTGTTCAACTTACCTAAGACGTGGTAGTTGTTTTTACTCTTGTGTTTGGCTTCTAAAACATATGGCTTTTAGTGTACAAGAGTATTCTACTCTTGCATTCTTGTACTCCATTGCCACTGTTTCAATGACTTAGCTTTGCTGATGGAAGCGTTTCCAGTGCTCGTCAAAGAAGGCGCTGAAATTTTCTTGAAGGAAATCCAGGTGTGAATCAAAGAAATGAATTTTTAGGGACATATTATATTCCGTATGTTTATACGACTAATAAGTTACCCAAAATGTCACGGTAGTTGGGAATCTACGATTTTCTAAAATGTTTTGCACAAAACCTTTTAATGACCTCCACGCTGACTCTTTGACATGGTTTAATAATTCTTCGAACTGTCTATCTCTAATAAAAATTTTTTTGAAACACAAAAATTCCTTCTTTCTTGATTTTAAAGTCATTAATACAAGGGAATTTTTCTTTAAAAAAAAAATGAAATTAAGCATAATTTTTACCCATTGCCTTAAAAAAAGTTTTGAAAAGCCCTTATATATGAAGTGGAAGTAGATGATTTATTTCCGAGTTAAGTAGTGGGGGATGTACAACATTATTCTGTCCTAACGTAAATGTTTTACGTTTTGGCCATTCCTTCCTGTTATAATGATTTTCTTTTCTCTACTGTCCCATTCATATAAAAAGCAACAAAATTTTGTGTAACCGAACTGTAAACCCAATAACAACGTAATACCTTTTAAATAGCAACATATTTTTACAGTTCAACTGTACTTGTTGCACCGATTTCTTTCTAACAGGATATTCATATTGTCGCATGTTTCATTCATCTTAGTTGCCTAAGATAACAGCACAGATTGAAGTTTGTTACTATTGTGCAAAAAGAATGTTTTTGAAATAGTTTTCAAAGAATAAATGAATTCTTTCTCTTCTGTAGAGTTATTTTCATGATGGAATACATCATTAGTGCACGCCGAAGTATTGTTAAAATACATTAAACTATTTTCTTTAGAATATAAATCTTGAATGTCTTCCTGATGTTTACTAAAGTCCTTCTGTCAGTATGGAGAAGATCCCAGTCTTTTAGCCTAGATTCCAAAACCTCGGCTTGTTTCTTCGACAAGATCCCGACCAAGGTAGTTTAATTCATCCCGAGTTATCAGACGAGGTTGACGACAAGAGGATTCTGCTTCTAAATATTATCATGTTGCTCCTCATGTCGAAATTCAGTAACTACTTCATACTTCGATTCATGTTCTAAAGTTAAATGTGTTGGAGGATGCGATACAGGTAAGTCCACACCATGTGACACTGAACTTGTAGTAAACGGTAAATTCGAGTACTGCTTAGTGATCTTGAATTTACTACTCTTTCCTTTTATCTTTGTATTACGGAAATAACAATTCGACAAATGGTCTTACGGGTAACTCAAAACCACCCGTATGGCAAATCTTACGTGCTAATTTCATCTAGCTCAATGTATTACGTATTGAAAGGGTATTACACAGGTTGAAAAGCAAATATGAAGCACCCAGTTCTTATCTTGATTTCCAAGTTTACAACCAAAGTTTAGTTCATACAATTTTTTTACAGTGGATTTCAACTATGTTGTTGTTCTTTAAATGTCCTATCTCCATACACGGAACAGAGATTATTCTGATAATTTACGCACTTCCTTGTCGTATTTATTGACTAACAAAATTCACAAGACACAGCAACTGTAAATCACAAAACAGAATGAAATAATACATCCATACAAAGCAAACGTTTAAACAATAGAGCGTGTTAATTGTACGATTCAAAAGTTGCTGTCATTTCAGAATCTACAGTAAGCGAGTCACCATGTATATACAGCTGTTGCCTTCATAATATTACATTTATATCCCATCTTCTGTTAGAAATCATTTAAAATACATTTTTACGTACATAATTTTCTCCAAAAAATAAGTCAAATTCAGAAAAAGCAATACTATAAAAAAGGTTATCACTGGAAAACTGAGTGATAAAAAAATTCTGATTGCATTTTTTAATTCAGGATAATGTTACATTAGCAACACAATAAAACTTTCATGCACCAAAACTGTGTTTATTAGTCTAACCTTCATTAACATCATACAAGTTCAGGGTTTGTATTTTTACTTGATAATTACAATACCATTAATGTAAAAATGAATTGAAACATAACTATTTTATTCACTTTAATTATTACCGATGTTTTAAACAAACAAAAAATTCTTCTTTTAATTTTTTTTTTATCAGGAAAGGCATAAAATCCGATATAGTGAAAGAAAAATCATAATAAATTGAAACTGTTAATATTAGAAACTGTTAATAAAAGAAACTGTTTCGTAAATTTCATACGCAGATATTATATACAAATCGCATTTTAACGTGTCTTCCTACAGTGACATGTATCTAATTGCGTATCTAATTTTGATACGCAATGGTGACTAAATTATAAAGTTAATATTTTTGTTATTCAAAAAACAATGTAGCTTTCTTCTTTTTCTTGTGTCATCAGTCGTCTGATTGGTAGGATCCTATTTTCCATTCCTTTTTGTTCTTTGTCAGTGCCATAGCTCCAATATAACATGATTTTATTCTATTTAAGACCCCTTCAAATATTTATTTAAAATCTAGAATAACCTCTCTTGAACCGATACTCTTTCTGAAACCGAACTGGTTTTCAATTTGAAAACATTCTACTGTAAAATGTAACATGATATAAACATTTTATTGCACTTATTCTACCAGTTGATTAATATTAATTGCTTAAATTTTTATTATTTTGCAGTTTTAATATTTTTCCTAGAATAATATTTTGTTTTTGTATTTTAAACGAACGTATTTCGTTTAAAATTAAACGTATTTTGGTTTTCTCTCTGTGTACAACAAACTGATTTCAGTGCAATGTCTAACATCGTGAAGTAAGCTGACAATATCACAATCCTACTAAAGTTTCACAAACGAATTTTGCGTATTATCTAATGAACTTAATCGGAGAAAACATAAGCAAAAGTAATACGAAAATCGATATCGCTTCAAGGGAGGTTAGCATTAAAGAATTCTTTAGCAACTGGAAATAAAGAAAATGCGTACCATCTAGCGTACATAATTGTAATCAGATTTCTTAGTGAGTTACACTTTAGAGAAAGAAATTACTTATGAAATGTAATGAACGTCATTTAAATTTCCTAATCAATTAAAAGTATATTAAATTTATCAGTAATTTTATAAAAATTTTTAGTTTCGGGGTATAATTTGAAATTGACTCTTGGATCCATTTAAAATAGTTTTCTGTAATTTTTTACTCCTTAGTGTAAAGTAAAGGAAGTACTGTGATCGCGAAAAATGTATATTTTTCAGATTTTACGGAAATATCCATTTTAACCATTCCTGCATCCATTTTGACTAGATTCGGCGTGACGTTTGTACGTACGTATGTATCTCGCATAACTCAAAATCGATTAGCCGTAGTAAGATGTTCAGAGTTTGGATTTAGGATTAACATAACATCTAGTTGCGCACCTCCATTTTTTATTGCAATCGACAATCAAAAAACCTAAAATCCAAAAATATTTGGATTTTTAACTTTTTCTTAACTGGAGTAATAAGCCCTCGTTGCGACCTTTTCAACAATTACCATATGTGGTACTTATTTTCATTGGTTCCAGAGCAGTAGCCAAATGAAATTTTAATTAATGAAATATCTGGATCTTAGAAGAAGGCACATCGGTTCGAATCAGACTTCATCACCTTTTTTTTTAATGTTTACGATAACTAATAATTCAATAATAATAAAAAAAATACGAAAAAACTTTTTATTTAAAAAATTGTGAACTCGTATATAATTTAATAGGCGTACAAGGAAGTCATCTGATGCTCACATCAGATTTTTTTTCTTTACAAAAACAATCTGCAAAAGAGTTTTCTAGATTCTTAAAAATCATTATAAAAAAAAAATCGGTTTAGTTTCTCTAACAAAACGCCTCTTGAGATATTTTTGGAGTATTGCTTAATCGAGTTTTTACGAAAAACGTTCCAAAGTTTCAGTTACACTTGTAAACATATGATTTATTTGTAATTAAAAACTGCAGACTGAATTATTATAACTAGTCAAGCGTATTATTATTCACTTGACTAAAGCGATAACTATAAATGTTTTCAGCTAATGTATAAATGTTGTGCTTATGAACGCAATCCGTAAAACTTTGGTTACAATAATTTCTTTATCTGACAAAAACTTAAAAATAATATGTAAAACAACAATATTATTAAGGAATCATGAATTATGAAAATATTGAAAAACGGTTATTCTGATCGTAATATCTACTATTTTAAGGTTTGTCCCTTACATTATGTCCACCTTCATTGGTAGGTTTCATATTCTTTTTACACAGTCTATAGTTTTTAATCTTTTTCGTGCATCGCTTACATCACTTACTGATCCTATGGAGGAGCTGTTTTAATTGGTCCTCTCTATGTTTTATCCTAGCCCATTAGATTTACCATTATAAATGGCACTTTTTAAGCTTATATTCTGGTTGAATTTCTTGATTATTTCTTCATTTTTCATTCCTTCTGTACATTTAATCTTCTCCAGGAAAAAATTGAGCAAAAATTCTGAAAGCCCTTTCGGCAAAAAAATTTGCCTTTTATAAAAGTTTATTTCCTTTACTCTTTTCTCTCGACGAAATTTTGTATAATTATTTTATGAATGAAGCTTTAGGTAGGGGAAACCAATTCAACCCTTATCTCAAAATTAGATGTAGTACATTTTCCATAAAAATAGGTTTTCAAAAACTTTTTACTTATTATACAAATCATAGGTTTAGGTTTAAAATTTAGTACAACAGAAAATTTAGTTGTAATTGAACGAGTAAAGTTAAACAAGGAAATAATTAAGGTTACGAAAGGATAGCTTCGATAGAAAAGTAACAATAGATAGAAAACCATGATACCGAGAAATATAATAAACTAATAAACAAACGCAGAAAGAATAAAATCCGAAAGATAATGAAGGCAGAGATTTACATCTTCTGAGATGTGAAATTAATCGGAAGTTTAAAATGGTAAGAGAAAATTAGTGCAAGAGAAATGTAATGAGGCAGAAAAAATATTTTATGTCTGATAAATTACCAGAGATGGAGGGAAAAATTGGTGATGATTTCAGAGGAGACTATCTACGAGCTGAATTGATAAAGCTTTGGAAAAATTTAAACTAGAATTAAGCATTAAGATTTGATGTCATACCAATCAATTTAGTATATGGTATATAAGTAGGATTGAATAACCATTGCGCTTTAGTATGCAAAATTTATGAGACTGGAGAATAACCTCGAATTTTAAAGAATATTTGTTACCATCATACCAAATAAAGAAGGAGGAAGTAAATATGATAACTACAAAATTATCAGTTTATCACCTCATGCAACGAAAATACTAGGGTAATTTACAGTCCAATATGTTCTAGAAGAAAACCAGTTCGGTTTCAGAAAGAATATCGGTTCAAGAGAGGCTATTAATTGAATAAAGTCATATTTGATTGAAGCTGTGAAAGTGACATAGAACAAAGAGGAATGGAAAAGAAGACCCTATCAGTCAGACGGCTGATGACACAAAAACCACGTGGATATGAACCTCATCATCACCAATTTCGTCTTTTCCTACAAAAATATAATACATTGGTAGTAAGCAAAAATATAAACGGTTTGTTATATAGGTAGTAAAATTATGAGTAATGGACGAAGTTATCCAAACATCAAAATCAGATAGTAAGAAACAGCAAGGATAGCTTTCATAAAGAAAAGAAATCTGCTTATATTAAAAGTACATCTAAGAATTAGAATGAAATCTTAAAAGTATTTTTATAGAATCTAGTTCTTACTATAATGAAACATGGACAACAGCGAAAACAGAAAAGAAAGGAAGCTTTTAAAATATTGTTACTAGAGGAGGTTGAAAATTAGGCAGTTTTTTATTTATCAATGATTAATTCAGAAATAAAAATCATAGAAATACTTATTAGAAAGTAATAAGGATCAGGTCAGGATCAGAGATCCTGAGACAAATAGGAGATAGAGAAATTGGTTGCAGGATATTGTGAAGACATGAATTAGGTCGGTGAGTCATGTACATTAAAAGATCCAACATTATTTAATTGACGAAGAGACATGTAGAAGATATAAAGTGTAGAGGAAATCAAATAATGGAATATATGAAACAGATAATTGAGGATATAAGAAAAATAAAACGTGACTATACAAGAGGAAACTTATAATACGATCTGAATTGATAAAATTGTAAATATGTTGAGTTTAAAAGGTTAGGATAAAACACAATTCTTCGAGAGCAGCATCAAACCACCAGTCAACTAGCTAATTGTTTCATTAAAAAAAAAAACTCTTTTACTTCCTCTCGACTATTTATATCTGTAGACTGGCCAGAAATTTATACCTTGTGCAGAATTGAATTTTTTCTATTTTTTAAATTTTTTTTAAAAACTATACTAAAAAAATATACCTTTGCTATAATTATTTTCTCTTGATTAAAAAGTAAGTAAATAAAACCCGTAAAATTAATAAATAATTCATTTTCATATGTTCCACTGGGAAAATGTCAACATTTTAAGCTCCATGAAAACGAGGGAAAGGTACAAAGGAATCCTTAATAGAATTTTGTAATGCTATTTTTTATAAAAAGAAGTAATAATCAAACACTTTAGAAATTTCAAAAAATAAATCGATATTTTGAAATAATTGTAGAACCTTAATCTCCTAGTGCGTATATCGTATAAACTACATATTCTAAAAATAATAAAATGAAAACGACTGAAAATGATTTTTATTTGATTCAATACATAATAATAACTAAGCCATTCAAACAGAAGAAATAATAATAACAATCCAACAATGGCAATTATTACTGAAATCATTCAATCAAAAGGGGAAAAATAAATTAAAAATAAACTTTCAGAATATCTCTTTTATACGATGGGATATATTTTAATTTATTATATTGTCAAACAGTATAAAATATATTGAATATTGAAACTGAATATTCATTTAAAACTTTTATTATTATTTCCACGGTTGATAACAAATTTTATTTGCTCAAATAAAATAAACAAATATTCATTAAATTAAATTATACATTTAATTAATATTTTTTAAATAAAAAAGGGCTATTGGGAATGTACGATTGCAAACCCTTAAATGGAGGTAGTTACTCTAGAACTGATGGTTAGAGTATTCCTAATCGGCAGGTTATATTATGATGTTTTTAACAACTTTATTTTTTAATCAAGACTTTATAAATAATTTGCCGTTATTGGTATACATCAACTTTGTTGCTAAAATTTCGTGCGATTGTAATTAGCAAGAAATGATGTTCCATATTAAATGATGTTCCAAGAAATAAATTTATATTTTCTTATTAATATATATATATATATATATATATATATATATATATATATATGTATATATATATATATGTATATATATATATATATAATATATATATATATATTAATAAGAAAATATAAATTTATTTCTTCTTTTTTTTCGGTATTTACATACTGAGTGTCGGACTCGCTAACAGGTTCCACACGATGTTAAGAGTGCGTATGTGTGCTTGCGCCCTACCGACTAAACCTTCTCTCTCACTAACTCGCCACTTTTGGGGTCGGACCGGCAGTTAAGCATCGCGCTCAGTCTCCGTGACTCATCACCGTCACCCATCCGCACAAGCACGGAACGACCGCTCCGCAGGGAGCTATCCTCATCCCCCTTGTCTACCGATCATGTTCTTCTCCTCCTCTTAACCACCGATTATGTTTTTCTGCCTCCCTCTGAGGACTTTGCATTGTTCTACTCAACCTCCACGATGGTCGGAGGGAGTGTTCTTCAGGGCTTCGTCACATGTCCAAGAACTAGTCTTCACCTCATTCACGATGATCTCCTTGTTCTTCACTATCTCCACAATATATTTCTCGACAGCATCCCATTCTTTCTGCCCAGTGAGCATGTAAGTGACGGTCTCTTCTGGGTTTAACCGGTCAAGTTCTAGTTCTTCTCTCATCTGAATCCATCTCAGGCAGGTAAACGTGTGCTTAGGAGAATCTTCTTCCTCCGCAGTATATACACCACGGGGAATCCTTTATCCCAAACCGGTGAAGGTATGTACCAAATTTACCATGTCCGGTCAAGTGAAAGCTCACTTCCTTTTGAGCCACGACTTTATACCGGGAATTAGCTTCTTTATCCATATTCTTTTATTTGAGGCTTTCCACTTGGTCTGCCATTCTGTGACACTAGCTCATATGCTTCTGGCTTTGTCATACTTTCATGAATTCTGACTAGCTGGTCAGCTCTGAAGTGTATAGGTGAGACATTTCAACCCCGTAGGGGAAGACACCCTGCTTGTGACGCTTCCGCCACATCACTCCTCCCCCGTTTCTAGCTCTGATGGGCTTTAACGGGAGTTATATAGGTGGGATACCTGCCAACACCTCTGCCGTCTCCCTAGAAACCGTTTTATATGCAGATATAATTTTTAGCGCTGCCTTCTTTGGAGGGAGGCTAGTCTCTGAATATTTATTTTCCGCTGAAGCGCCTCATGCCAGGCCGGCATAGCACATAATAACACTGAGGTGGCAGTTGATAGTATCAGTCTTGGTGTTTCTGCCCTGGACCCCCATCTATTACCCATGAGTTTACCCAGAATCCCGATCGCTTTTTCCGCTTCTATGGTATATTCGGTAGTATGTTTACCTGATTGCTCGATCCACATACCTAAATATTTTATTTGTTTCTCAGGCCACACATTAGAACCTTCCACTGCTATGCTTATGTCTCTTATTCTTCTGCTTCCTACCATCTCAAGCATGGTCGTCTTTTTCGGAGCTAACTGTAATCCCTTTCTTTTAAACCAGTCACTTATCTGGGTCACGACCTCTGTAGCTGTTGTTTCAACCTCTTGTTCCGTTTGACCTGCCACAAGGAGGGCCAAATCATTTGCATGTACTACGATGGATATAATTTTACATTTAAAGATGCATTTAAAAATATTTGTTTTATAAAATCTCAGTACATTCGCTTATGTTGTATACCCTTTCTCAGAATAAAGATTTTTTACCCAAAGAAAATATTTGTATTTTTATGTAAGGAAATGTAAATTTCCCGGTTTTCCAAATGAAATCAACACTCTTATAAAGAAAAATACTTAATATTTAAATATTTCACTTATAAAATATACATTTTTTTTCTAAATGGAAGAAATTTAACTTTTCCTGAATTATTCTGCAGAAATCTATTTCTGAGTTATTCTTTTTACTTCAAAAAATCATGATAAAAACAAATTAATACATTTTTTTTTTATTAACACAATTGAGCGTTAGTGCATAACACTATAAAAAGAAATAAATGCCATAACCAACAGATATAACAGTACGTATAAGTAATAAACGTGGTGTGAACGAATCAACTTTATAGATCGGTTGCAGCAAGATTTACACTCATCAAATATTTGATGAAAAAACCTGCAAAAAGTAAATTTCCTGATTAAAAAATAAAATAAATAATATAAGTTAGAACTTTAAATATAACTAAAATAATAAACAGAAATATCTTATTAGGCAATAGGTTTTATGAACAATTTTTCGGTGCTAGCACTCAAAGTACACAAACAAGTACGGAAAAATCGACTTATGCTTGCTCGAGGGATAATTAATTTTATTAAATAAATTTAATTTTTATTTTCACGTTTAGGTAGCGCTATAACAAAGCTACAACTCCAAGGGAAAGTGGTATAGTGGGTCCAAATTGGGTATAAGCGTTTTTCACCGGATCTCGACGTTTTGACACCTAAGGAACCCAAAAAACTAATAAACCAGATTGAACTTTTCCGGATGTTAATGCTTGTGTATACAGTACGTGTGTGTGTGGGTCTGTGTGTGTTCGGTGTTAGCCTCTAAATAACGTTATATCTCCAGAACTACTAAACTAATTTTGACCAAACTTGGTCAGATTACATCTGTATGTGGGGCATTAATGCCATTAAATTTTAAACTTAAAAGTTTAGGGGGGGAAGCTATAGAGCAAGGTCACCCTCAGTATCTCGAGATTTGGCTTAATTAAGGTAATTTTTTTCCTAGTTACTTTTAATAATTAAAAAATAACAATATTTGCAGAAAAAAACATTTATCGCACCTCCACCAAAATACTATTGTAGTCATCTCATTTGTTGTAACGTCACAGGTGAGCGGTGGAATTAAATAAATGAATAATATTTAAAGTGTAAAAAAGTAACTCGGTTGGCTGAGTTCGAGACTCAGCCAAAGTCCTACAATTGTGTTGTCAGGTTTTTTCTAGAATTATTATTTTTTTACTACTCTGGAGAATATTTGCATACCCAAAAAAATAGATTAACCCCGTCGCGAGTTCGCTCGCGCCATGTGGTTCCTTGCGTTTCCCGTCGCGGTCAGGGCTCACTTTTGCCTTTCCTTCCCGCCTACCCAGAGGGCTCTGTCCCTTAGATCCCGCTGTGTTCATTAAACTCATGTTTGGGATAATAAAAATAATAATAAATAAAAACTAAAGCCTGTTCAGTTTATAAAAATTATCATGTATTGTAATTTCTTCAGAGCAACAGTTTGTTCAGTATAGGATCCGAAACTTTGAGTGATCAAAATATGTGGTTTCAAAATAGTCGGCCCCCAAAGTACGGGTAATTGGTGACCCGTAGGAGATACGGGTAATCAGTTACGGACAAAAGTGTATCTTGTCCGGTTCTAACGCTAAGAACCCGACAAAAACATAGGTGGCCTATTTAAAAAAATAAAAAAACATTATTAGAAGTTTCTCATTTTTTTAAAAAATGTTGAATTACTTCTTTTTTATGACTTTTAGTCAACTTCCAGAAAAAGTCGTAGCAGGTCGCGTCGCACATACAGTAATAGTGGCTGTGTTGGTTGAGCCGCACCGCGTGGTACACCGTTGCACACCTTAAAAAATCGAAATTAAAAAAAAACTCGAAAATTGTTTTTAAGTATTATTCTGAGGAGTATTTCCAAGTCCGAATCTAGTGAATATCTCTTTTAAAATTGAAAAATGTAAAATTGTAAATAGATATTTACATGAAACTTATACACAACAAAAATCAAGTTATCTCCATTTGTTACCGGTAAATTACAAAAAAAAAAAAAAATGGTAAATTTCATTGTTACTCAATTTTAATCCTTTAAACTTGGAATTTCAAAATATCCTTTCTAAGCGTGCACTTAAACCATACGAACAACAAACTTACAAATTTTCACCAATTTATCTTTAGTCGTTTTTACTGGATGTTGGCGAATCGGTCAACGATTCCTGACTAACTCACCAGTCAGAACAAGTGGCTTTAAGGTACAAATATATCAATATATATATATATATATATATATATATATATATATATATATAAAGTGCAGAGAATTACTGACCACATTAGATGATAAAACAATTATGTCTGCCACTACGTAGTTTTAAAACAAGCTATGGTGAATGGACTAGTTGTAAAACAAGTGCACAGTATACTGTCATTTAAAAAAAAAGCGTGGTTAAAGAGTTATATAAGTTTGAATACTGAAAACAGAAAAATTTTGAGAAAGACTTTTTTCAAACTGATGAACAATTCTGTATTCGGTAAAAGCATGGAAACCGTAAGAGAGAATGATGATCTGAATGATTTAGCTGAAACAGCGTCATCAACACACAAATCTCTCTTCGCTTGGTCAACATTATTTAAATTTAAATTTATTTTTTATTTATTTATTACTTCCTTGTACGAAGTAAAGGAAATATTGTGGTAGCGAAAAATTTCGGATTTCAGATTTCAACGGAAATATCCATTTTGACTAGTTTCGACCTGACGTCTGCACGTACATACGTATGTATGTATAAATCTACGAACGAACGTATCTCACATAACTCAAAAACGATTAGCCGAAGTATGTTGAAATTTTGGATTTAGGACTGTTGTAACATTTAGTTGTGCATCTCCCCTATTGATTACAATCGAGTGAACCAGAAGTGTCCGAAAAAGCTCAAAATCCCCAAAAATTTGGATTTTGGACTTTTTCTTAACTGCAATAATAAGCCTTCATTGAAAGCTTTTCAACAGCTTGGTGCTTATTTTATTAATGGTACTTACTTTCATTGGTTCCAGAGTTTTAGCCAAATAAAATTTTAATTAATGAAATATTTTTTGATCTTACAAGGGAAGGCACATTGGTTCGAATCAGACTTCATCTCCTTTTTTTAACCTTTTTATTTTAATTAATTTTTTTTTACTTTTTTTTATTTTAAATATATTAATACTTATTAACTCATGATTGTAAAAATAAATTTACAGTCAATAATAACAAAAAAAAAAAAAAAAAAAATCAGAAGCTATTAATGAAATAAAATCTTATGTACGTTTAACAATTTGTATATGTAATATAATAGGCATTATTACACATGTGTATATGCAATAGATTTGGTGGAATATCTGATTATTTAATATTAATTTAAAATTATAATTTAGAATCGTATTATTTTTGGATTTTCTAGTTTAATTTCTGTGTAATTTTATCTACATTAAATTCAACTACAGAGTGAGGAAAAATAGACCCTCACAAGAACAACATATATACTGATGCATACATGCTCGACCTTTAATAAATTGCAAAAAATTCTTATCTTTTACTTCATTATTCCTCTCATATTGTCTGGCAATATTATCTCTAAGTCGAAGTTGATCATCAATTTGTTTATTTGTTTTTTGTTGTCAATCATTTATTCATTCTTCGGTTTGATATAATTCTTCTGATCTTAATTTGTGTACACGTTTCTTGTTTTCAAATTTGCTCTCTATTTATATTCATCATCCTCTCTTCATCTTTTTATTCTTCTCTTGGTCTTAACGATTTCTTCCTCTTTATATTTATCATCTTCTCTTAATTTTTTTATTTTTAATCTTTCCTTCTCCTTCATATTCATCTTTTTTGTTGTTGTCTTGAGATATATTTCTTCATGTTATTTTTATTTTTCCTGTATGACTGATTTTTTTTCATTTTTGATTATTCACCAAATAATCCAATAATACAAACTTAATATTCTATATCGTAAGGTCGAAATTAACATTTGTAACCAGTATACAAGAGTTTATTAAATGGAATAGTTTAATTATTATTAACTTTATTTTTACGACACACCAGAATTCTGAAACTTTTGTTAATCAGGAAACTCACGATGACTTGAATAATAATGATCTAGTAATACAGTAATAAAGGGAATTTACTGTATCTTTATAATATTTCATGTAAGATTGTTGAATTAATAATTGTATAAATATTTGATGTTAATAAAAACTAATGTTTCAGCAATTGTGTAACATTCCACTTTATTAAAGAGTTGGAGGATCCTATCTCACTTTCAAATGAAATAACTTTAAATGAACTGCAGCAAAATATGTGTGTATGTAATATAATAGGCGTAAAGGAAGTTATATAGTGTCCACATCAAACTTTTTTTTTTTAAGATTATGCTATGATACAACTACTGTATATGAATTTGGAATTCATACTCAATTCTTGATAATATTCGTACAGTTGAGGGGTGTTGTTCTCCCTCAAACATTTACTGACTCAAAGGGAGCAATTTCCTTTTACATATATATAAACAAAAATATGATATTGAGATTGGTGGGGTTGGAACCATTTCACTTCAATAGATTGAAAATCTTAGATGATATAAAAGAAAACCTACAGTTTACTCTTTTGATGACGTGGGGAAAAATATTGGGATATAAAGTATGAAAATGATAGATTTTTGGGTTGACAGTAGCCTATAACATAGAGTATATATTGCACATATTATATATTTTAAATAGAAATAAAAACTTTCTTAAATCATTTCAAACGCATTCAAATTTAAACTTTTGTAGATAATTTATCTGCAAAATATTCAAAATTTATTTTTAAATTACGTTATATCTAAATAAAGCGTGGAGCATAATAATATAAAAGTTTTTGGAGATTTATTTTCTATTTCTGTTAATGGGAAGATGTTTGAAAGATGTTTGTTAATGGGAAGATTAGATTCAAGAGCACATTAAGATATTTTCAGAATTATTTCATGTTTTATATGAATCACATTAAAATTTTTGCAAGAAAAACAATGAGAATTATGTTTACTAACAGTATTTTAATTTCGACACCTATAATAATTCCTTGTAGAGGATACAGCGTTTATAATTTTATATGCTATACCGATGTGATGCAGTGCATTTGACAAGAAAAGGAATGTGAAGCGATTGATCTCACTGCAAAGCAGAACCACATTAAAGATAACAACAGCGTATAGAACAGTGTCGGCAGCAGCGGCGAGTGTGTTGGCAGGAGTGCCTTCCATTCATCTTATAGCCCGACGCAGGAAAAGAATATACGAGAGTATGATAAGACACGACGCTAAAACCCTCCTATAGCAGGAGTGGCAGGGGGCTTGGGATGAGTCACAAACTGAAATATGGACACGAAGAATAATACCGCGATTAGAGCCGTGGCTGGGGAGAGGTCATAGTGATGCGAGTTATTATGTTGCAGAGCTTCTCTCCAGCCATGGAGACTTTGATGAATTTGGGAAGAGAGAGATGCCCAACTGTTTATACTGTGGCCTGGTAGATTCACCTTACCGTACATTTTATGAATGTTACAGAGACAACATTTTAAAGAGAGAGCAGGCTTTGGATGGATAACGCCCGAATAAGCTATATGATACAAGGGATGGTTGAATGAAGTACTGTAGACGTTTTGGCCATGAAAATTCTTCAGAGAAAGGAAATAGAGTTTCGTGACTGGTGCAGGGAAAAGAAAGTATAAGAAAAGGAAGAGAAACACCGAGATCCGGCTACTAGGGGGAATCTGGGAACAGCATAGCCGGACTTGGTTTCCCTCCCTGGTGGCTTGAGGCAGACAAGAGAGAAGACCGAGTCCCAGTTACTGTGGCGGAAGCCGGGAACGGCATAGCCGGGCCCGGTTACCCCGCCTCAGTGGTTTGAGGCAGGCGAATGACATGAATAAAAGATCCGCCCTTCTGGGCGGATCCCTTCTGGGTTGAGTATTACTTGAATGCCTATCTGACACAGAGGGAAGCAGGAGAAAAAAAAGAAAGAAAAAGCGTAATAGTTGCACTTATGAAAATACTGACCTATTGAATCTGTCATGCTAAAAATTAATTTTTATAAATAAATAAAATATAAAACGCCCTTTGTCAATATCTTAAATTATATATATATATATATATATATATATATATATATATTTTGCTTGACAAGTCTATATATATATATATATATATATATATATATATATATATATATATATATATTTTGCTTGACAAGTCTATATATATGACTTGTCAAGCAAAATATCAGTGGTCAATGATTATTTTCTTATTACGGCCTATTTGGTCTATGTGCTATTCTACTATTCAACAAAAAATAAAAAACAAATTTAAAATATTGTTATTTACAATGCAATATTTTTGTCCGTATTTTTAATACCTGTAAACAGTATTTAAATTTATTTCGTGTATATTTTCAAACCTGCAATCCATTGTAATTCTGTTTCCGTTTTTTTATGGTTTTAGATTTTCCTACCTAGTTTTATTTTTAAAACACCTGTAAAATATGCATTTATACTTGCGTTTAATTTAAAAGTTCTAAATCTTTTGTTTTCCAGAATTTTCTTTATTTTTTACTTCCTTGGGCGGAGTAAAGAGAGTATTGTGATCGCAATATCTGAAAAATTTCGGTTTTCAGATTTCAACGGAAATATCCATTTTGACTATTCTTGAATCCATTTTGTCCAGTTTTTGCGTGACGTCTATACGAACGTATGTATCTCGCGTAGCTCAAAAACAATTAGTCGTAGGTTGTTGAAATTTTGAATTTAGGACTGTTGTAACATCTAGTTGTGCATCTCCCCTTTTGATTGCAATTTACTGGAACTAAAATGTCCAAAAAAGCCCAAAATCCAAAAACTTGGACTTTTTCTTAACTGCAGTAATAAGCCCTCATTTAGAGCTTTTCGGTACTTATGTGGTCCTTATTTTCATTGGTTCCAGAGTTATAGCCAAATTAAATTTTAATTAATGAAATATTTGGATCTTATAAGGGGAAGGCACATCGGGTCGAATCAGACTTCATCGCCTTTTTTTTAACTTTTGTTTTAATTTAAATATATTGATTTATTAATAATTATTAACCTCTGATTGTAAAAATTAAATTATGATTAATAATTCAATAATAACAATAAAAAAATAAAATGTGAAAAAGTATCAGAAGTTAATAATGAAATAAAATTTTGTGTAATTTTCATTTAAAAAAAAATGTGTATATGTAATTTAATAGGCGTACAAGGAGGTAGTGTCCACATCAGACTTTTTTTTTTATTTACTTCCAATAAGCTATATAAAGTAATTTAATGCCAGTTAAATACGGTTTGTTGTATTTGTATGTGAATTTGTATTTCGAATCTAGATAAGGTTGGCAGGGCTGCAGCCAATATGCATTGTAATAGGAGTTTAGAATTTGTGACTAAGCATGGTAATTTAGTATACTAGATTACTGTGCTGTCATTACTACTATAGGACATATCCTATCTGCTGTGTAGCTTACAACGATCTGATTCATACTAATAGTATTATCTGTTATCATGATTAATTGTTAAATGTCTGTTACAATGTACCATACCGTATTGTCTAATTATAAAACAATTTATTTGTGGAAAAAACTTTAAAAACAGTATAAAAAAAATATTTTACATAAAGTAAAAAACTAGTTCCATTTTCACTATTAAACAATAATCATCAGTAGATATTGAAAATTTAATATGTAAAAAAGTAAATAAATAAATCTACAAACTTTAAAAAATTAATATAATAAAATTAAATAATTAGTTAATATTGCTTAAGGATATTATAAAGTGAGAATTTCTATAAGATATTTCAGAATAAAACCAAAATACCCAAACAACTCTTGTTTTAGGAAATTCCAATTGGAAGCTTAAATTCAGCTGATGAACCTTAAGAATTTCTCCCTCGAAACAATTTAATTAGTGAGTAACCAGTTACATAATAACGTTACAAAAATTTTGTTATAACCACAATGTTCTTATGTTATAAAACTTTCACAGAATGATTACATAAATTTAAAATTCTGAATGGCTATTACATATTGGTCCTCTATCGTTATGCAACATTGAAGCTTCTGAATTATTATTAATAAATTAAGTTTCTCAACATTCTATTTCCTGTAAATTATGGACGCCCTTTCAAACTTTCGTTTTTAATAACTAATTCGGTAATCTATTAAATTTCCAGGAAATGTTGAGCTATTTCCGGTTTCTTAGGTCTTGTATCTATACTTAAGAACCAAGTGTTTCTTAACTTTCTAGTTTCAATCTATTTTTATGTTCAGTCTATCATAAATTGCAATTATTGTGTTTTCTGAAATCAACTTACGACTGCCCGCCCCCGGATTAAATTTTCTTTTCAGCCTTTTCGGGATTAGAAATTGGCCTCTAAATTCTTATTGTAGCTACGGAGTTGATTAATGATATTGAAAGATAATACTATAGCCCTGATAATAATTATGTCATAAACGTAATTATTAATAACATGATGTATATCTACGAGTTTGGCATTCAGTTCAGCAGAAAATACTGTCTGGTGAGGAAGCTATGAACATGAAAAGTCTGATCTACAGCAAAACGTATACTCAATTGAATCTGAATCGGAAAAATTATTAGAAAATTCTTATTAAAAAACCAGATGTTTATTGTTTTTTCGTTTAAGAAATTCGCAACTAAATGTAGTCAACAGACTACTTCTACATCCATCTTTTAATTATTTAAGAATGAATCTATAATCATTTAAAAATTTACATAGTCGCGTAAAAATCTACATATTTCCAACACGGAAATATGTAGTGACGAACAGCACAGACATGAGTAACATGAAATTAGATTTAAAACGTAAAAATATGGATATCCAAAGTGAGCTCAAATACTCATAGAATTCATAGATCCCACCATACAGCCCAATTCGGGCTCTCACCAACGAAATCCTTTTTCCTTGTCATAACATGACTCCATACTGCCTGATCGTCATTACTCAGGAGCCTGTTAAGGGCTTCCGTATTGATCATGATTATAATGCTTCCTCAAATATTCGGGTTAAATTGTACGGTTTTCCCGTGCTTCTTGTTCTTCAATAAATTCGGGTATTTAAAAGGATTCCCCGTGCTTAACTCCAAAATTCAGCGTAATTATAATATATCATTAATATATATTATAATATATTATATTATAGACTCACTTCTATCAGCGCGACGTAACGCGATAGCGCAATCCTACTTATGACCTTCCTTGCCATACATAAAACACAACTTGGTGCAGGTCCGGCCCAGCACACTTGGCCGCCAGATGCCCTAATTTTCAATATCTATAACATCGCAAGTCATCTTGTCTGAGCATCATTCTGTAAATGCGGCATTCAGTGTCTCCCCATAAGCCGGTAGCTTCGAAGTCACCCTTATATCTCACCTTGTGAATCACCAGTACTATCCCTAACACTAGTTACCATCTCAACCTCCTCCAAAAATGTGTGTATATATATATATATATATATATATATATATATAAGAAGTAAAAAATCAATCACTTATATGCTTAATATAAAAAAATTGACGTTAAGCGCTTCATACCAACGGCCAAGTAACTCGCCGCTTCAAAACCGGTTACCGTCCGTTCTCCAGAGACAATCTCTTTCAAATTACAATTGGCGAAAACTTTCATTCTTATTTCAGTTCTAATAGTAAAATGAGGTTATACTGAAATCCTTGGAACAGAGATTACTGGAAAAAATTGATGGTTTTATATACTTTGTGAACTGCAAAATTAAAAAAAAATTATCCAAGATCTTATCTGTACTGATTTCCGAGAAAATTATTATGAAACAAAAATATTACAGTCGAAAAAGCATACTTGTTTTAGGTTTATTTTAAATTTCTTTGTTAATTTATAATATACTCATTTATACATTCAATTATGAATGATAAGGCTAACTGAGAAGCATAGAGATGACTTCCGTGGCGGAAAAGTAGCTTATTTGCCTTTCATCCAGAAGGTCCAAGTTTTGTATTCCGGTTAGGCTTAGCAATTCCATATGCTAATTAAACCTTTTTTCATTATTGAGCATTAACCAGCAGGAGATTAAAGTAGATGAATTAGCATTACAATGGCTTTTTGAATATTGAAATTAGATTATTACGGTTCATCGAACAAATAACTTTTTAATCTGTGAAACAAAATATTCTAATCCTATTAATAAAATATCTAGTTATAGATATAGTGTTACTATTTACGAAGATTATAATAATGAGTGGTTTGAGGAAGTTCATTTATAGATAATGAATAGACTCTAGAGCATATATCATTATCGAAAAATTATATTTTAATTACCTATTTACGGTTGGTAATCTATGACTAATCACACTACCAGAGGAAGCAGCAGTTCTGATATATTATAACTGAAGTCATTCTTAAATAAGATAAAAAAAAATTAAATCACTTATCAAGAAATGAAAATATTGGTAATGTTTTTTTTTTAAATACATATATTATAATTTAATTATCGGTTAATCTAAGTAGCATTGTTACAGGCACAATATTTTAATTGCTTAATAATTATGTAATATTTAAAATCAATACATAACCTTTTATTTAACGGATAAACAATGAAACCCTTAATCTAAATGGGAATATGTTTATTTGTAAAAGTGTTTATTAAATAAACTTTAAACGAGGCAAGAATAATAATCACAACTTTTTTTAAAACAATTCAATATCCGGTATTTATAATTTATAAGCATTTTTGGAGTATCAACTGCAAATAGAAATATTTAATCATCAACGGACTGATTCAGGATGGATTAAGCTTCTTTAAATTTGCCAATTACATTTATACAAGAAAAGAATTGATTAAATTCTAGATGTACAGAAACATGTAAGATTTATATTCGTTTTGCATTTTTTTGAAATCATTTTAAAATTTTTATTGGGAATTGCAGTTTCACTTTAATAATATTCCACGGGATATTTAAATTATTGAAATTCAGTACTAGTTTGCCAAATAAAATAATTTTGCATTACAAATGAATTTTGTAAATAATTATGGAAATCACTAAAAACGTAGAATTCGGAAATTTTACGTTGGTCGCTTGTGGTAAAACGAAGTTTAATGGTTTTTTAAAATGTAACCTGTTGTAGTATAATCCATACATTTTTTTTAGCGAATATAATTATTTTATTTGTTACAAAAAAAAAAAAGACAGGACATTTACGAAAGTATTATAAAAGTTATAATATAACTATTATAATATATAAGTTATAATAAGAATATTATTATAATGTTCTCAACTCTATTTATTCAATTGTTATTGATATTCCTTTTATAAGAGTAAAATAAAATATTGATTCAAGTAGCAATTGTTCATGTTATTTGGATGAGGGAGTAGAAACACTTATGGCTAACTGAAGAGTTAAGAACTCACACAAAAATGGATTTTTGTGATTTTTAACAAAATTTTGATATCCCCAATATATATATATATATATATATATATATAAATATATATATATTTTAATTGGTGATATATATATATAATTATATAGCTCCCCAATAGCTTTTGAGGGTATTTTGCTGTTACACATGAATCTTTAGGTGGTTTGTATGTATGTTTATTGTGTACTTTGTTGTGGGTACATAATGTACCAGGCAAACATCATCTAATATATTAAACATTATTTCGAATTAAAATTACCTAAATTTTAGAAAAAAATATTACTAACAGCCTGATAGCCTTCGTTTTAGAATTTTACCCAAAATCTTTTTTAAAAACAATCAAACTTAAAACACCAGCCTCCGACAAACCCATACTCTTGTCATCTGAAGATTTAATAGACAAATTCAACACTTTAATAAAAAAGAGCACATGCAAAGGGCAACATCACATAAATCAGTTGCTTTTACACAAATTAAATGAGTATAAAAACAAAGATAGCAGAAAAAATACATTACACTAAATACATAAACAAAGCTCGGAAAAATAGCTCACATATTTAAAAATACTGGTGGATACAATAGAAAAAACATAAAAAACAAAAATTGAACAAAATAGAAATCATAACTCAAAAAAGCAAATGACAAACAAACGTCCCTGGAATAAATAAAACAAATTTTTGCTATACTGCTCATTATTATCTAGAGAGCAAACAGGACCCAGTACAATCAGAGATAGAATTAATAACAAAAACAATCCATTGACAGACTCCATAGATCAATTCAGCTATCTTGCTGAAGAAGATTACAAATTCAGCAATATTAGCAATAATCTTGTGTTTTTCCATAATAAATGCAAGATAAAGACCATACCTTATCGGAAATAAATATTGTGAAATATAAAAATATTCCCATAACAAAAAACGATGTTGTAATTGAACAATTTAAATCTAACACTCTTTTCTATAAAATTAAAAAAAAATATTTCATACTAACTTAAGGAAACCTCAACCAGAAACTTCGTTTGTCAACACAGTGAATTAAAGCATCACTGAGATTACTGCAATAGCAACTAAAATCGTTTTGAACTATGTTTAATAGATATTACTTAAAATTAAATTTGGTTCGATTTATTGTAAAAATTTAAATTTTTATGTAATCTTAGATAAATTATTTAAAGTTTGATTCAGAAAGTTTATAAATTACAATTAAACTCATATTAATTTAATAACTCATGTTATATTAATTTCTTTTTACATGAAAACAAAGCAGACTCCAACTTTATAAAAAAAAAGTTGCCACTACTATAGAGTAAGTAGAGTAGTTCTGCAGAAATCTTCAGCAAGCTTGAAATTTATTAGCTTAAGATAGACTTGCCAGTGGTCAGCCAGTGTTGTCAAAAGTCGCCTTAACGAACTAAATAAATAAATTAGAACTTTTTTTAAATACATTCAAATATATCTTTATTAAATGAACTACTTTTAAAAAATCACAGTGCATTAAAGTTCTACTTTTTTACTGAAAAAAATCCTGAAACCATTTCCTAGAAAAGACTGCTAACCATTATTTTCTACGCAATTTGAGGACCTGTTTAAAACGATAAAAAAATTAGGGTGCGTAAATTATATAATTAAATACGCTACAATTTTCATTTTAACTATATTCTGTACTCTTATTTATCAATAAAAAATATAATTTGATCAATTGTTCTTTCTGCAACAGGCTATTTGGACATTTTCCAATGATAATTCTGATAAAACAAGATTCTTTTAAAATAATTCCATCGCAATAAAATGAAAGTTATTTTGATAAGGTAATATGCAAAATATTAAAAGAGGAAATTTTCTTTCATAACGAGACTAATAATAGTCTATTATTTTTGTTAAAATTATTGCTTAGGAGAAAAGTAGCTAAATTTTTTGATGGAAAATGGTTGTTTCTTTTAAAAAAGAAAATACTTTCAGGTTCCTTTTATAAGATAAAAATGCTATTTCCTTAACTTCTCCGTCGGTTTAAAAAACAGTTTAAGAAGGACGTTAACGGAGCCATTATTCAGTTTCTACTTTCGTTGAATAAAAATACTGTTGCAGATTCTTTAGGCTATACCTTATAAAAATGAATTATTCATAGCGCAATTCTAAAAACAAATTATAATTTTTTTCCTTTCTTATTGTATTCGTATTGATATAAAGAAATACGTTCATAGAAATTAAGTAATTAAAAAATAGACAATTTTATTATCGATTAAAATTTATTTACGGAAAACTATTAATTCTTGAATGTTCGTGATAGCTTTAACCCATTAAATTTATGTGGCGAGTATAAAATATATGTGGCATAAGAGCTGAATTAACTGGCGTTTCGCCAGGATCTGTTCTTATTTACAAATCCGTTACATAAATATGCCGGCTAGATCTTATATATATATCCTTTCGGGTAAAAACATTACGGATTTGTGTAATTTTCTTCCTGAATGTTAACGAGAACATAACTTAATCGTCATAAAATTTTGAACAAACATTGTTAAGAAAACTTTTGGATTAATATTATTTTTTTATTTATTTCACGTATCAATTGTGATACGTGTTTACGTGATACGTGTTATTATGTCAACGTGTTTCAATTTAGGAGATATACTACACACAGATTTACATCACTGGAGAAAATTATAATTTTAATAACATGTCTTTACACCACCAGAGAAGACTAGAGTGGGTTACCTGTCGGTTCGGGTAAGACAATTTATACTCAACCCACGTCGATGTTTCAACTGCCGAGGTTATGGTCACACTTCAACATCTTGCTCGAAGACGGAGATCTGTACTCGATGTGGCCACAATGTCACTGACTGCCATGCGGATGAAAAATGTGCGAACTGTAGTGGTTCATACACAGCCAGCTCCCGTGATTGCCCAACTTTTAAAGAAGAAAAGGCAATTCTCAGAATCTCTACAGAGCAGAAGCTATCTTTTTCGGCTGCATTCAGAGAATATAAAAAGAATAATTAATTCATGGAACCTGGTTAAACCAGATGTATCTTTTGCCACCGCTACATCAAAACAATTAGGTATTCAACAGTCCGGATCCTGGAATGAGCTAAAAAAACATTTCAGATGTTATCTGATCAGGTAGCTTCGTTTACAACCACTATTACAAAGCTGAGGAAATTGAACAAGAAGTCGTTAGTTGAAGTTAGTGAATTTAGTAAATCCAGTCGTGGGATCCATCTGAAAGTCCCTGTCTCTAGAGTTTTACCTGTCCGGGCGGGCGGGAGTAGTCGCAGCTGGCGGTAGGCTATCTACTAAGCTCCTTGTTAAGGGTGCCCCCACAACCACCCCCAATGGGATGTCATCTACGACTTCCCATACTTCAAAATATCCTCCTCCATTGCCTTGTGTACTAGAGGATATGTTTGAGGAATCGTCCGACCCTAGGGCACCGGAGTTCCATACCACCAAAACTACGAAAAAGTAAAACCGGATTACTTACACTAATTTCAATATTTTCTTGAAATTCTGTATTTGTAACTACCTTTTCTTATGAACAATATTCAGTAGAACGTTAGAGGTCTTCGGTGCCGCATTGAGGATATTAAGGTATTGACGTGTGCGTATGAACCACTAATCATGTGTTTCCAAGAAACGAATCTTCTACAACATGATGCAATAGCGATCAGAAGCTATTTCTATGAGAGATACGACTGTGTAATGGACAGTAGAGAAAGTGGTGGAGTTGCTATTTTCATGCGGATTGAGGTGTCGGTTACAAGGATACCACTAGCTACCCTTATTCTTGCTGCTGCTGTGAAGGCAGCAATTCATCCCCTTCAAATTGCATATCTACAATTTGTATCTCTAACCGAACTCGGGGTTCAGTGCTCCTGATATGTCAAATCTCCTCACGTAAATCCCATCGCCGTTGTTTATAGTAGGGGACTTCAATACCCACCATATTTCCTGGGACTCAACTTTCTGCTCCTCACGAAGAAATGTGGTAAACAAAGTGAGACAAGACCTTTGTCTACTAAATGATGGGTTACATACGTTCTGGTCCTTATAATCTGGTACATTGTCCAACATCGATCTCTCCGTATGCTAGCCGAAAGCCTCTCCGTCACAGTATGTCAGTGACGCGGGCGTCCTTGATCAGCTTTCCTCTTTTACGTCCATGATACTTGAGAATGCTAATAGATATATCCCACAAACATTGGAAAACCCTGCACGCCCTTTCATTCCTTGGTAGAATAAGGATTGCCGGAACGCTATTAGCAAACGACGGCAGGCACTGCGTAAATTTATCCGCAGACCTACAGATGAACATCTAAATTTGTACCGTAAGGCTAAAGCAGTATGTCGTCGGGTATTCTATGACGCTAGGTAGAAGTCAGAGGAAATACGTGGACACCATCTCACGGTCTACTCCCACGTCTACTGTGTGGAAAAAAATCCGTGCGGTCACCAATTGTGATTTGTGTGGATCACTAAGACAGTATATTTTCGGGCTTCTTCATGAAGGAGAACTCCTTTCATCATCTTCTGCGGTAGCAACTACATTAGCGAATACTTTCCATATGGAATTGTCTCTCACTTCATCATATGGTAACGAATTTCAGAGATATACGATGCAGATGGAAAGATTATCGTTGAACATTGGTGATTCGGTCCGTGAATTGAATACTCCATTCGCATTCAACGAGTTATCACACACATTACAAACTCCGTGACACATCCCCTGGACCGGACAAGTTCGTCCCGGTACGCTGTCGCACCTTCCTCGTACGAAATTACATCTACTGGACGTTTATAATGATCTATTCTCTGCACAAGTCTTTCCATCCGACTGGTCGGAAGCCGTTGTCATTCTGGTACTTAAGCCTGGTAACAACAAAGTGAGCCCCTCAAGCTACCGCCCTATCTCCTTGACAAGCATCATATGCAAGGTAATGGAGAGGATGGTGAACCGCAGACTTCCTCGTACGAAATTACATCTACTGGACGTTTATAATGATCTATTCTCTGCACAAGTCTTTCCATCCGACTGATCGGAAGCCGTTGTCATTCTGGTACTTAAGCCTGGTAACAACAAAGTGAGCCCCTCAAGCTACCGCCCTATCTCCTTGACAAGCATCATATGCAAGGTAATGGAGATGATGGTGAACCGCAGACTTACGTGGTACTTGGAGAGGCATAGCCTCCAGAACAGTGTGGTTTCCGACAAGGATGATCCTCCATTGACCATTTATTGTCATTGGAAACAGCAATTCAAAACGCTTTCCTACTACGCCAGCGCCTCGTTGCTATCTTCTTTGATATCAGGAAGGCGTTTGACAAAGCCTCATGACGTGGTATTCTAGATACCCTCAAAGAATGAGGAGTCCGGGGCAATATGCTTGCTTTGATTTTCCCCGTCTGCGGGACCCCTTTATTTCACAAGTCTTTCTCATTGAAGATCTAAGAGCTGTCTCTCCTTCTTTCAGATTTTTGGGTTTATTTTTTGATAGCCTCCTTACGTGGGTCAAACACATCAAAGAATTGAAAACGAGGTATTCCAAACTTTTAGGCTGCTAGTACTTAGTATCAATTGGGGTGCCGATCGGTCGTGTATGTTTCGTTTTTATTATTCCTTGGTTCTTTCCCGTTTGGATTATGGTTGTGTCACCTACTCTCCAGCGCGTAGTACCGCACTTAAAATGCTAAATGATGTACATCATGCTTTTCTTCGGCTCGCTACAGGTGTCTTTAAATCAAGTCCTGTCGTAAGCATCCTTGTTGACTGCGGTGAGTCGTCACTTTGGGATAGACGGAACCAGGTATTAGCATCTTATTTTACCCGCCTTAAGGAACAGCCAAATCACTCAGCTTTTGACACAGTTCTTGGAATTACTTATTTTCGAAGATATGAAGACTGTACACGTTGTACTGCATCTTTACGTGTACGTACCCGACGTTTACTGGACCTTATGAATGTTGACGTGTTCATATCCTCCGTGGACAATCAATAAATTTTATGTTTACCTCACGAAATACAATAAGCAATCAACACCACCTGCTTTCTTTCAGCAAATGTTTCACCATATTCTCTCCAAGGCAAACCCGGACGCAGTGGTATACACGGATGGATCGTAACACAGTGATACCGTTGGATGCGCGTTTATTGTTAATGAGCGAACCTATATGTCTGGTCTACCTGGTAACACGATTGTCTTTATTGCTGAACTCTACGCTATAAATATGGCTTTGAATATCAGTAACCCAAAGTACTGTCATATCCTTATTTGTAGCGACTCATGTAGTGCTTTCCAAGCCTTAGAAAATCTTTATTGCAGGCATCCTATCGTCACCGAAATCTACAATGCAACCGCCAAGCTCAACCATCGCAACACACAAATGAGTTTCTGCTGAATCCCTAGCCATGTAGAGATTCGTGTCTCACAGTTAATAAATTCAGATGTGAATTTATTAACTGTGAAAAACTCACTCTTCGATCAAAGTGGCAAGCTGACTGGACGGTTCCAATAGATAACAAACACCGTCACATTAAAGGTTGTTTGTTGCCATGGAATTCCTCGTGAGGAGTGGTTCTCTACCGATTGCGGATAGGACGTACGAGAGCTACTTACTATCTGATGTCAGCAGTAAACGCACCGGTATGCGTGGCAATGAAACTGTTTTTGACTGTGCGCCACATTTTTGTGGAATGCATGCATTATGCGACCTTGCAGCGTAAATTTAAATTGCCCAGATATTGCTTTATGCCAAATGTTGTTATATGATTGTTATATGATGAATGTTATACTGAATATTGCTTTATGATCTCATCAGGTTTGGGTTAGAAAAAAAAACACTAAAGAACACCGGTATTCATGATCTATTATTCAAATTAAAATGAAAGTAACTACCTTTATTAGGATTAGTAATTGAGAATTTCTACTTCGAAATTAGCTGATTTATGACGATTTTACCAGTAGACCAACCCGGTGGAATAATATATTTCTTGTTTTTGCTGTTAGTGTCTTTTTTTACTGATGAAATTGAAAACACTTTCAAAAATATTCTTTACAGTTTATAAACTAAAATTTTCCACCATACGTATGTTGTTTGAAACACCGGTATTGTTTTTTCTGAAAACATATTTTCTGAATACAATTTTATTCAGAAAACATACGTTTAAACATACGTTTGCCATACGTATGTTGTTTGAAATTGTCTTCGGTGACGATAGGATGCCTGCAATAAAGATTTTCTAAGGCATGGAAAGCACTACATGAATCGCTACAAATAAGGATATGACAGTACTTAGGGTTACTGATATTCAAAGCCATATTTATAGCGTAGAGTTCAGCAATAAAGACAATTATGTTACCAGGTAGACCAGACATATAGGTTCGCTCATTAACAATAAACGCGCATCCAACTGTATCACTGTGTTACGATCCATCCGTGTATTCAGAATTGTATTCAGAAAATATGTTAAACAATACCGGTGTTCGTTGAAAATGTTGCTGTAACAATGTACACGAAATATTATTTAGGTAATTTAATGCGTTCTTAAGTTATAAATTTATATTTAAAAAAAGCACAAATTAAGAGGCGGATAACAAAGCGGGATATGACACTTAATGCTAAATCGTTTGTTTACTTTATTGCCTTCAATTAGTTTCTGATTTTTAGCACTTCTTCTTGGTGCAATCTCACTCCCTCACTCTTTCTCTCTCTCTGTGCGCGTATGTTCTGTAAGCGCTCACGTGTTATTTATGAATTTTTTTCGTGAAATAACATATTCAAATGTGACTGTGAATAAATAGAAATGCACTGTCATTTAATCGTAGTAATATAAAAGAAATTCAGATGGTGATATCAATGAAAATGTAGACGACTGATTTTTTGGAGTTGCTAAATCTGAATTGCTATTGTAAAAAAAAAGTGGAAATAAAGAATGACAAATATTTACATGAAAAGTAATTATTTTCCCCTTTCTGAATTCGCTTTATTTTTCCTTTTTTCCCTTTTTTCATGAAATCCTTTAGAAAAACTCGTCACTTACTTATCTATAACTTAATAAAAGAAGTAAATTGATTTTTGGGAAGTCAAGAAATACGTAATTAATTTATTTAAAGCAAAGAGTGTTTTTCCAACACAGATTTCAATTTTACGCTACAGTATTTTATAATCACTAGTAGTGTGTTAGGCGTTTCTGAACCGGGAACCCGACTCACGCCCCGCGGGAGGCCTGAGAACAATTGCACTCGCTCCATTTCAGTTTGTATTCCCCTTGTCTGAGATTATTGGGGTGTTGATGGTTTCAGTCCGACCCCTTGATAGCAACAATATTGTATTCCGGTTCGTTTGTATACAGTTTCTTTATAGTATATCGTAAATGAGCTGTGAATACATCTCTATATGTCACTGTGATATATTATCTTCTATTTTGTGAACAATGAATTTTTAAATAATTATTTACTCCACTAAGAAATGATTGGTTAAATAAAAAGAAAAGAAAAATATAAAATGTTACTTTTTGCAGAGAAAATAATAATAAGTACGAAAAAAGAATTTAAATTTAATTTCTTAGTAAAACTGTTCATATTAATATAAAATTTATATATATTTTTTGTACTTATTTTAAAACCATTGCATAAAATTTAGAATTTTCAAACGGCTAGAACAATTTTCATGAAATATATATAAGACTTCCCCCATCAGCAAATGATATTCATTGGAGGATGTAAACTTATACTACAACCTGAAATTCCTCGTATTTCTTCAGGTATCCGTTCATATTTGTTTTAGTTAAAACCCTTAATAAAAATTTTAAAAAGATTTTCACGTTTCAAATTTTATTTACTTCTTATTTCCCTGAAATATTTCACTAAAAACTGACCGGACAATAAGTTACAGAAATTATTTCCGTAAATCAGGGGGAAAGGATCCCTATTTACTTAAGGACTTTATTTGCTTTAACGTTCATCGTTTGAATTTTTTTCTAAATATAGCCTCAGGCAGTAAATAATAAACACTTACCAAAATGAGAATAGAAGCTGTTCAAAATGAAAAAAAAAGTTGTAAGGGAAATTGTTTCAATTATTATTTTTTGTACGTGGAAGTTATTTCTTACAATACACCAAGTTTGTGCATCTTTATTTAAAAAGTACAAATACAAAACAACGTATTCAATATCTGTCCTATTTTCTAACTTTTATTCATTTCCTGATCTTTAAAGCATCCGGAATAGTAAATTCAGAATTCTATTTTCCCTCAAGATGGAGTCTAAAGTTAAAAATTCAGTTGAATACAAAGCAAACTTCTCATTTTTCAGTCAATAAATTTTTGTAAGTTTTTAGTTTGAGTAAAACAAATTTACTTTCAAATTGGTTTGGTTATTTATTCATAATACATAATGAACAAAAAGCAATAGATCAAAGTCGAAATAATAGGCTAACGTAATTGTTAGAATCCTAGCGATGTGGAGGACCATAAAACCTTTGTAGTAGGTTTTAGAGCGAGTATCAACTGTAGATGCATAGGCGATGAATTAAAACAACGCCTTGTTGCTTATTGAATGGTTATTTAATTTCTTGTCGTTTTGACATTTCGATAACATATAATTGAACATCTAACATATAACGTAACATATATAATTGAACTTAATAACATATAAGTATACAAATAAAATAAGCGTCCATCCGAACATTAGTATGCGCGACCATCCAGACTGAATGTACAACACGGCCGCTCTAGGTCAGACTCTGGCGCCGAATGAATAGAAGTCGCTACATCATAATGACTACTCCTTGCGGTATTATGTTGTAGGACATCATATGATCATCGTATGACCATAGCTTGCTGGAGAGCTCTAGTCCTCGCTAGGTAGCAGCACCCGACGGAAAAAGTGGAACACGTAACTGTAATAATGCGGAGAAACTGAAATAATTAATTTTTGCTTCAGTTTTTTTGTATGAAATGGAAAGGTAACATAAAAATAAATAAATATTGTAGAAACTTAAATTCAGAAAATTCATTCTGTTATTAGTAAGTTTATTGCACTCTTTCACAAAAATTACGTTACTTAATTATCAACGAAAAATTTAATCTTTATAAATTTAATTTCTGATACCGACAGAACGGATGTTCCGTAATTTATAAATGAATAACCAACAAAAAATACACCTTGAGTTCAACTTAAATACACCCTACAATCCTTGTGGGTACAGTTTTCTAAATTTCTTGGAAATAGATAGATAAATGAAGTGGGTTGTTCAGATAAAAGGAGTAAACAAAAAGTTAAACTCTATCTATGTATAACACTCTACCTCTTCATCCTGACAGGTTATAAATATTTCTTACTTTGGTCTGTTACAGAATTTTCTATGTTATGATTATTCTTTTTTGTTCTCCACAAAGAAAAATATTGTGAGAGCTTTTTTATAGAAAAAATGTCGATAAAAATTAATTATATTCATAAGGTCGTTAATCCTTCAGAGGTTCATTTCTCAGGAAATTTGTACTTACCTTGTAGTCTCTTGTAATGTGTTGTTTCCTTATTTTTATATACTCTAATAAACACATCTTTATTAGAAATAAATATCCTCATGACACAAGAAAAAATACTTGCTAGAACGGGTAAGGTATAGATTGAAATCTATACGTGGTTTTTTGGATAATTATAGTCCTAAACTTTTTAATATCCTTCTATCTAATATAAGGGATACCGATTCTTTAACTATACAAAAAAAAAGAAGATGACAGATCTTTATCTTATTGATAAAGAATATTAAGCTTTGCTTGAGCCATTAGAAAGGAATGAATTACTTTATAGTAATTTTATAACATTGACAGAATTATCACATGCTTAAAAACGCTGTAATATATGTATTGTTTAAAATATATGTTGTGAAATATTTTTATAAAAATGTTGAGCACTACACCATACAAATGGAAAAAAAGTAATATTGTTCAAATACAAAGAAATTCCTTTAATTTAATTTTAAAAACATCGATCGGGTTGTTTCTTAGAACCTCAGATAATTTATTACAAATAGAAATTATGTATAGTAAGGTCCTTCTTGTATTCAAAATACTATCCTGTGTAAAATGAGAATAATTGTGTTGTCTGTTAAGTATATGTAAACGTAATATTTTTTTAGGAATAACTTTTTTTCAGAAGTTGCACATTAATAAAAAAAAAATAATCCGGGGTGATGTCAGAATTTTTCATTTACCGAAATTCGGTCGTGATTTTGACAAAGATAAAATGCCTCCCGACCAAAAAAAGTTTGAAAAAAGTGTATTTTATCAAAACTGGTAAAATCTCTGAAAATGTTACGACATGAAATAGTACAAGAAAGTTCTTCCCTTTGATTTAGACATTGTTTCGTGATACGCTATAAAACTGACCAATTCACCCAAATAAATTTAATTTTATCCTGTTTTGTATGAAATGCAAATGAATTGATAATATTCTGGGAAATATAAAAACAAATCATAAGTTGCACGTACACAAAAAAATATATATATAAAATAAAGATACTGAACTATGCTATATAACAAGAACCTTGTTAATTGTATATGACAAATATAACAGAATAATATTCCCTGACAATGTGTTATTTACAACATAGAGTAACATTTTTAAAAATAAAATGTTCTCAGTTTTTTAGAAGAATTTACATATAAAATAATAAAACCTGAAATAAATAAAAGCTGAATGTGCCTAAAGCAATAAGAGATTTTTTTTAATAATTGTCTGTTGCTCTAAATAACGTCCTTAAAGTTGCGTATTCTGCTTTATAATTTTTTTTTTTTTTGTTTACGCTAAACGATCAAAAAATGTTATTAAAAATTTCTGTTTCATGTATAAAAATGGATATTGACTCATTCTTTTTATTCTATTGAAATAAACAACGCAATTTAAAGACTATGGTGAGTTAAAGAGTAAAAACAAAACGGGACATCTTTCTTAGCACAAGCCAGAACTCTGATCTTTATTTACACTCACACACACACACACACACACACACACACACACACACACACACACACACACACACACACACACACACACACTTATATAAATTGTTGTTTGTACTTCGCTTAGTTTCGTCTACTTATAAATAATATATTCTTATTAATAATTACTTTACTCAGGCGAACACGTTCCTCTTTCCCACGAAACATCCTAACTGGTTTTTTTTCGGATATGTAGAGTTATTCTTATTTGTTTGATGGTGTACCGTTATTCTGTTATTTTTTCAGTTTTTTGCTTGATTTCAGGTATGCTCTGAGTTATAAGCGCGCGCGTGTGTGTAGACAAGGCTTGTATTACTGTAAGATTGTTGTATGTTTATATTGTTTAAAAACTCACTTGTAAAGGTGTAAATTTTGTTTTAGTATCATTATTTTTAATAATGTAATAATTTCTTCTAATTTTTATAGTCTTTTTTATTTTTCTAGATTATTTATTAATTATCGTTTTGTGATTTCCGGAGTTATCACCGACTTCATGAATGCCTTGCGATTGCTTGCGAAAAATTTTGCTCTGATTTCCGTTACAAGGGTAAAATGAAGCCATAATGAAATGTTTGGAATATTTGGATAAATTTGAAGATTTCATATGATTTTTACCTGAAAAATTTATTAAAACATAAATTTATAACTTCTTCAAAACTTAACATTTTTTTTTAATTTAAAATTTTTACAGTATTTAAACATTTTTAATTTTATTTTCATCAATTGTCAATAAGCAAATAAAATTTTATGCAGCAATTTGTGCAGATTTTAATCCTGAGAAAATCTATACAAGTTATGTTTATTGACCATTAAGAAGAGTTTAAAAAATTTTACTTTTATTACAAAACAAAATACACCAAAAATGTGGCAGAAAAATACTTTATTAAATTTCAACCAAAACAAGAATCATTTCAATATTGGAAAATGTGTAGAAACAAAATTTATTATTTAAAATAAAAGATTAATTTAACACCATAATTTATATTTCATTGTGTTAAAAGTATTAAGAAACAAAAATTTATTATTTAGAAAGTTTTGAAATAAAAAAAAAAAAACAGAAAATATTATCTTAGTAAGTTTATTCTGTTAAACACTAAGAACAACATTGTGTCGATGAGTGAAGAAAGTAATTCGGCAAATCTAACGGGCTTAGTACTAGATTAACTTCAAATCGTACTGATTTTTCACACATTAGAGAACGGTGAAAACTTTATAAAGAGCATCTTTGCCCGTACCACTTAGAGCAGATTCAAAATTTATTACATCGAGGCTTTCTGCTGTGTCCAAAATTCTGTCACTGGTTTCAAGATTACCGTCACTAAGTAATTTCTACCCAGGTAGAAATTATTACTCAGGTAGGTTTTATTTAGTGATGAGACAATTTTTTCAGGAGATGAAATTACTAAGAATAAATTTTTTCTAGCAGTAACTCAAAAACAAAGCATTTTCAGACCCATGTTTATACATGTGTATTCCACTTACAAAATAAAAAAATATATACATTTATATTTTTCTAATCTGACTTTTAAAAATTATTAACTACAAAATTTATTGTAACGTTGAAATTGTAATTTTGAATCATAAAATTTGTCGTCTTATAAATTATTGTTATAACATATGGAGATTTCATGTTAATGAAAAAATCATAAATGGAATTATAAAAATATTAAAAATAATAATAAATTATATATTATCATTTCTAAAAATTTATGGCCCTCAAGATCTGTAGGTCTTAACACCATTAAATTTTTTTACCGATTTTTCGAAGAAAAATACAGTATTACTTTTGGTCGCATGGTGGAATTGTGGAGGGGGGTGAAATTGTATTTTCTTTGCGTTTTAAGGTATAAGGAATACGAAAATACCATTTACTTAAAATTACATTTTAAGTAAATGGTAATGTACATTTAAGTGTAATTAAATGTATTTAAATGTAATTTTAAGTACATTTATATATATATATATATATATATATATATATAACTACAGTATAGACCTATGAATAAAATTTTGTTCCGCAAATATTTCTAAAGAAGAATTGATAAATTTCATAAAAATTTAAGTGTTCTGTAGTAGTGTATCTGATGTTTCGCATGTAAATATTTGATGAAGATTGGGAGTCATTCTTCAGTTACGCTCAATTTAAGGTCAACAATAGACAAAATAACCTCAATTTGAGGTTATGCAGGTAACGTAGTGGTATATTTTTCACACGCGCTTATGCAGTGAATCAACTGATGAGTGAGTTGAAACTTGATTTTTGTGTATAGAGTCTACTCGTTAATCGAACGTGTTGTACTCTGAAAATCATTGTGATTTTTACTGCGAAATAATAAAAGCGTCGGAAATAAAATGTTCTCTCAAGTTCCCTAACAGCTCGTGAACGTTCAACCTCGTATCGGGGACAGACTACGGATCATGGTCCACTGTATCATCAGTCTCACAATCCGAGCATTGACTCGAATCCACCAAACGAAACCTAGCCTAACTCGCCCGAAATACACCATGCCCGCAGAGAAACTGTGTGGTATACCGATTGGGGGAGAACCATCCAATCGCACCGAAATCAGATACTATAGGAAATATAACATGCGTGTAGCAACCTGTGGGAGATTTTTCCCACCTGACCTGCCAAAACGCTAGCCTCCTGTATTCAATCTCTTGCCTTTGTTCTGATGTCAATAGGTTATTTACCTTGGAAATGTAGCGTTCCCTACGCTCGTTAGCCAAGATATCTATCTATTGGTTTGACACCGGCTCCTGCAGACTGACGAAGGCAGACTGTCTCCTGCGAGACTGTTCTATAACCGCCTATAACAGCCAACAAGAGGAGTCGCTGGGCTCGCAAAAAAATGTCCGCGCAATACCTAAAAGCCATGCGGTGAACGCAGACAGGCGCAGCATACAGCATAATAGGTTCACTGACACCTTTGTAAAGGATACGGATGGTACGGTAATTGAACCCTCAATCGGAATGAACGACTTTACGGATTCCATAGAAAGCATCAGCGGCCAAATGGGGAGACCAGCCATCCAAACACGGATTCGTCGGAAAACAGTCAATTGTCTTAAGCAACATCATTGTGGTTTTTTTTTTTGGGATGAAAATCATTTTATGTTGGAGACTCCACAGTCGGAATGTCTCACATGCATGAGCAGCTCGGAACTCTACCCCGTTACGCGAATCCGCTTCAATCAGTAGCAGCGCGTCGCCAGCATAAGCAACGACACGATAACCACATGGCAGCGTTAAACGTAACATGGTATCGAATACTATGATCCAAAGAAGGGGATTCAGAACACTGCTCTGAGGGCATTCTTTAGTTAAGGTCTTACGAACTTCCGAGTTGCCATCACCCAGGGAACCGATTCAATGGCTGAAATAACTTGAAAGCACTTCTAATTCATTTCGTGTACATTTACCCCTCTGCATCTGTAACAGGGCAGAGGACTACCATAAGTTATAAAATGCCCTGGATATGTCTAGAAAAATCTCTAATACATATTTACATTGACTAGAGGAAACTATATCCATCACCTTTAAAATGGCATCCTCAGTGCTCATGTCCGGTCGGAAACCATACTAGTTGTCCATTAGCAAATGATCAGTGACCAAACTAACATTAATACGCAAATATAAGATGTTCTCAAAAATCTTTCCAATCACGGACAAGAGCGTTAGTGGTAAGAAGAACTATCAGTAGGCTCTTCCACTGAACAACAACACCAATTCTCCACGCATCCAACACGCCGGAAAGTGGCCAGCGGAGGACCAAGGACTACTGGAAGCGCTCAGACGAGGAGCGTCACTGTAATACAATCATATCCGGAGGCCTTCTCCCTTGCCATACTTAGATCACTTAGCGGAGAAACTTGGCGGAGCAGCCGCCAACTTTCTCCAGCGAACTGGGGGAAAGTTACATAGATGTCACTTTGGTGACGGGTGACTTGCTTCGAAGGATAGGTAGTTGGACTGTCTGGCCCGAGGCCAGTGTGAGCGATCATAGGCTTATAACCTATGATATTGCTTACGGAGGCGGTCTAAGGGCACCAAATCCGGGTCGCTATAACCTAAGGGGCCTGGATCGACACTGGCTGAGGCGTGTATGCGATGCTGCCCTGCAAGGATTGTAGTGGCGCATGGAGTGTAAGGAGGAGGTGGAATTGATGGCGGAGCTAATCGGCCGGCCCATCAAGACTGGCTGTGACGAGGCCCGGAAAGAAATGGTGGTCCTCTGACCTTAGCGTGCTGCGCGCAAGAGTTAGGTCCGCGCGGATAAGGTACCAGCGCTGCCCCCCAACGGGGATTATCGTTAACCACGTGCGCACTGAGCGTCTTCGGATCTACCGGCGTGCCCGTAACACATATGTTACGCCATCAAGGAAGCCAAACTCAAGTTTTGGAAAGACTCCATGCGCGAGTTGCAGCGCGATCCTTGGCAGCTCGCGAAGACCTGCTACCGACCGAAGCCATTGCACGTGTTGTCCAGTGTTCGGTGTGGGTTAGGTGGTCGTGACCACACTTTAACATCTGTGGCGACTTACCGGGCGTTCCTGGATACTCTGTTTCCAGATGCTCCAGAGGGTGAAGCGGAAATCGGCGTTAGGGCGGTTGAAAAACCATTCCCTGGCGTTCGGACCGTGGAACCCGAAGATATAGACCGAGTGGTTTCTCGAATGGCATTAAAGAAGGCACCGGGGATTGACCAACTTGACCCGGATATTTTCCATCATTTATTGTCTGTCATAAGAGAGCCACTCGGCAGACTGTTCACGGGATGCCTAAGCTGGGGCTGCTTTCCGGCATGCTGGAAGGTTGCTTTGGTAAGGGTACTCCTGAAACCTGGAAAGGATCCTGGTGAGGGCGGCAGTTATCGACCCATCAGCCTCTTGCCGGTTCTCGGCAAGTTGCTTGAAAGGCTGGTTGTGGAACGGCTCGAAGAAAGCATCGATATGAGCTGTATTCTAAATCGAGGCCAATACGGCTTCATGAAAGGGGTTGGCACCGAGAATTGCATCTTAAATGCTCTTACCGAGGTGGAAAGCGCCGACTGCAAATATGTTTCGGCTATTTTTATTGATATAGAGGCAGCATTTCCTTCCTTGTGTTGGAGTTCTGTCCTCTATGCTTTGGAACGCCGCGATGTTCCCGAAGCCATACAGGCCGTGGTACGAGACTACTTGTCTAACCGTACGGCTCTGTTTAAGGATGCGCACCGAGTTGTGGAAAAATCCGTCACCAGGGGAAGCCCGCAGGGTTCCGTTCTCGGTCCCCTGCTGTAGAACCTGGTGTTCAACGGATTTGAACAACCTGGGGTTGACATTCCAAGAAGGAGTCACGGCCCAGACTTTCGCCGATGACTGTCTCCTTTTAGTTCGTGGAGATTCACGACCACAGCTAGAAAGCAGAGCGCAGGCGGCTTTGTCAACCGCCGAAGGCTGGATGGACATTCAAAATTTAAAAATTTCTGTGCCCAAAACGAAGTTTATGCTTCTGAAGGGCGCAGACAAATTATCATGCAGTCGAAACCCCCACATTAAGTATAAAGGCTGTTTAATCAGCCGAGTAAGGGTTCATAAGTACCTAGGTGTTTTGTTTGATGACAAGTTGCTTTTTAACAACCACATTAAACAAGTTGCGGCGGACGCTGTCTCTGTGATGCACAAACTTAGAAGGATTGCTCGTAAAGATTACGGGCTCTCTGGTCGCCAAATGTACTTTGTGTACCGAGGTGTCTTCGAGAGTATGATCGCATACGCGGCGCCAGTTTGGGCGCACAGGTGGATAGAAATAGAGCACTGCTTCTAAATTTAAGGAGTCTCCAGCGCAGAGCCTTAATTGTATGCACTCGTGTTTTTAAAACAACCTCCTACGAGGCTACTACCGTATTGGGGAAGGCTCTCCCAATCGATTTAGTGGTGAAAGTTCGAGCAGTTATGTGGAAGTTGCGAAGAGGTCGGGAAACCGAGGTATTTGTGATGCGGTTTCGGGCCGGGCTAGAACCGGAACGGAACGGCTATCACAATACACCGGGTCTAAATTTCGAACAGTTGCCCATTTCCCGCCTGCTAAAGAGACTTTGGAGCCTTGCGATGGAGGCATGGCAGCATGAATGGCACACCACAACTAAGGGAAGATCTCTGTATAGATTTATACAGGATCTGGGGGGATGGTATGCCTCGAGTTCATTTTTAAGGGCGGCGGGTGCCCAAGTGCTCACCAACCATGTGAATTTGATGCAATATCTGTTCAGGTTTTGCCTAGCGGCTGATGAGTTGTGTGTCTGCGGGGAGGTCCAGTCGAACGAACATCTAATGTTCGACTGCTCTGCTCTTGGGGGGGGGGGGCAGAGACCGGGCCACCCTGGAACTTAGAGGTCAGGGGGAAAACTGGCCGCTCATAAACGGCGAGTCAATGTGGCGTGAGCCGCAAGGGAGTTCCTCGATGAGGTTGCGATGTTCAACCGTCATCGTTAGATTGTTTAATTTAAATGGGATTTATTGATTCCTGTAGCGTGCCTGTGGGAAGTCTTCCTTGAAATAATGGCTGCCATCAGCCAGTAATAAGCTCCAAGCGCTTTAAATGGTGGACAGGCACTAACTGGCAAACAGCGACCGAGGCGTGGCGGCTTAAATTGCCGTCTTTTTAACTTATAACTTTTTTAGTTTTAAGTTGTAACAAGGGGTGCGCCTCCCCGATCTAGTTTTAATGTGAGCGGTAGGGACACATAAAGCGGGTGCTGTACGGCATCCAGCTTAACCGCTCACGCAAGATAGGAGCTCACTAGGAGCATTAGGAATAACGAGGTCGCAAATCTGTTTTTGAGGGACAGTAGCCGTTATTTGGCACGGAACATTTGGTCTATGCTCTAGGGCGACCGAATGGGGTGGTGGCGGGAGAGATGCCAGCTAACCAATATAGATCACTTGTCGCACCTCCGCCTCAGTGATCTCAGAAGATTGTAAGTCGGTCTCGAAAATCGCGATTTCCTGCCTGACACGCCAGTGGTATGAAACCTCACCCACCATAGTGTCATCCGGAGTAAATCATTCAGCAAAATTTTAATTCAGTTAATAATTATTAACAGTAAATTTAATTCTAACATCTATTATAATTAAGCAGCTGTCTATAAAAAAAAAATTAGAACTCTGAGGGCAAAATAGAAAACATCCTAAATAGGAATGACAAACAAACATTAAGAAAACTCTTTTGGAAATATTTAAAGGCATATAAATAAGATAAAATAATCTATTTATGCATTTCATAATACGGAAAATCATCATGTGGTGTTCTGCTTCTTGGTAGGTCTCCGTGTACCATTGTTGTCTCAATCTGCTTCTGTGCTAGGCTTTTCTTTTCCTCCCGTCATAACCTTCACTCTCCTTTACGGCATTTAATTACTTCAGCCTTTTCCTTCCTGTTTTTTCGCCTTCAAGAACTGTATTTATAATTCCTTTTCTTCTAACTGTATTCCCGATCCAGTTTCCTTTCTTCCTTCTGATAGTTGCCAATATTGTTCTATCTTCATTTATTTTTCCTAATACTTCTACGTTTCTTACTCTGCTCACCCATTTTATCTTGTCCATTCACCTACAGACTCACATCTCAAAAGCCTCAATGTTATTATTTTCCTTTTTTTCATTTACCATGTTTTACTACCGTATAAATGTATACTCCAAACAAAGCTTTTTACCGCTCTCTACCTCAGGCTCAGATTCGGGTTTCTGCAAAGAAGGTTTTTTTTCTGAAAAAGGCTTCATTTGCCATTGCAATTATTATTATGGAAATTAAACCCAATTTTTTCTAGTCTAGAAACACAAATTTAAATCTGACACTCGGAAAAGCTTATAAAAATAATAAATTTTATTGAAATTACTAAAAATTCATAATTTAAATTAAAAAATGTGTTTTCTAAATAAGGTAACAAATAAAAGTTTCGTTAACTAAAAGTAGACTATGGTCTATTTCATTATAAGAATTAATATAATTATCTACCAGCAGAATAATCATTTTACCTTCATTTATCTTCAGGACTTGTTTATGTTTGCTGTTCGTAATTTCATTTGCATCTAGCTACATGCAAAAAATTTGCTTTAAAATACGTTCGTCTAGCCATACTCAATGCTTTATTTAATAATTCATTCAATTTAGTAAATTAATTTTTTTGATCTAAATCTTTACTTACTTGTACGAAGTAATGGAAGTATTTTGATCGCGAAAAATTTCAGTTTTCAGATTTCATCAGAAATATTCATTTTGATTATCTCTGAATCCATTTTGACTAGTTCCTGCGTGACTTCGGTACGTTTGTATGTACCTCGCATTAGTTAACTGGAATTTCTCCCGCCACCACCCCATTCGGTCGCCCTAGAGCATAGACCAAATGTTTGAGCATAGACCGTGGCCCGGTCTCTGGCTCCCCCAAGAGCAGGACAGTCAAACATCATATGCTCATTTGACTGGACCTCCCCACAGACGCACAGCTCATGAGCTACAAGGCGGAACCGAAACAAATATTGGTTTAAATTTACATGGTTGGAGAGCACTCGGGCTCCCGTTGCCCTTAAAAACGAAGGAGAGGCATACCATCCCCCAGATCTTGTACAAGGACCTTCCCTTAGTCGTGACGTGCCATTCTTGCTGCCATGTTTCTATCGCGAGACTATAAGCATCCTCCGAAGGCGGGAGATGGGCAACTCTTCAAAATTTAGAACCGGTGCATTGAGATCACCGTTCCGCTCCGGTACTGGCCCGGCTCGTAACCGCATCCCAAATACCTCGGCCTCTCTGCCTCTTCGCAATTTCCACATGGCCGCCCGAACTTTCACCACTAAATCGATTAGGAGAGCCTTTCCTAATACAGTAGTAGCCTCGTAGGAGGTTGTTTTAAAAACACCTGTACAAACAATTAAGGCTCTGCGTTCGGCACTCGCTAAATTTTGAATAATTACTCGATTTCTATCCAACCTATGCGCCCAAACGGACGCCGCGTAAGAGGTCATACTTTCGAAGACACCTTATACAAATGACGGCCCCACAGTCCGTAATCCTTTCGAGCAATTCTCCTAAGCTTGTGCATCACAGAGACAGCGTCCGCCGCTACTTGCCTAATGTGGTTGCTAAACAGCAACTTATCATCAAACGAAACACCTAGGCACTTATGAACTCGAACAAAGCATTGATACTTAATACAAGGGTTACAACTGTATGATAATTTGTCTGCACTCTTGAGAAGCATAAACTTCGTCTTGGGCACAGAAATCCTTAAATTTTGAATGTCCATCCAGCTCTCTTGGTTGACAAAGCCGGCTGCGCTCAGTCTTCTAGTTGCGGTCGTGAATTACCACGAATTAACAGGAGACCGTCATCAGCGAAAGCCTGGGCTGTGACCCCTTCCGGGAATGTCAGTTCAAAAAATCCATCGAACACTAGGTTCCACAGCAATGGACCGAGAACAGTCCGGAGCCGTTCCACAACCAGTCTTTCAAGCAACTTGCTGATTACCGGAAAGAGGCTGATGGACCGATAATTGCTGACCTCACTCGGATCCTTTCCTGATTTTAAGAGCACCCTCACCAAAGCCACCTTCCACCAAGTCGGAAAGCACCCCGAGAACTTTCCAGTCGGAAAGTTTAGGCACCCCGAGAACAGTCTGCCAAACGGCTCTCTTATGACAGGCAGCAGATGATAGAAAATATCCGATTCAAGTTGGTCAATCTCCGGTGCCTTTCTCAGTGCTGTCTATATCTACGGGTACTTCAGCCCGTACGCCAGGGAATGGTGTCTCACCCGCGGTAACGCCGACTTCTGCTTCACCCTCCGGAGCATCTGGTAACAGAGTCCAGGAACGTCTGGTAAGTTGCCACTGATGTGTGGTCAAGACCACCAAAATCGCATCAAGCACTGGACAGCACGTGCAGTGGCTTTGGCCGGTAACATGACTCCGCGAGCTGCCACGGGTTGCGTTGTAACTCACGCATGGAGTCTTGCCAAAACTTGAGTTCGGCTTCCTTGATGGCATGAATGTACTCATTACGGGCGCGCCGGTAGATCTGTAGACCCTCAGCGCGCACGTGATCAACGATAATCCCCGTTAGGGGGCGACGCTGATACCTTCTCGTAGTGGGCCTAGCTCTTGCGCGCAGCACGCTAAGGTTAGAGGACCACCACTTTTTCCCGGGTTTCCGCCTGCGTTTAACGGACGGCTCCCGAAAGCAGCGGTCATGACGGCTCCAGGCACTCTCCGATTAGCGGACTGACCACTACCTAAGGGTCCGTCTATTGGCCGAGGCAGCCGTAGGACCCTATCGCAGCAAGTCTCGATGGCCCGGCCGAATTGTTCAGCCATCACATGTAAACGATTATCCGTAGGTTGTTAACATTTTGGATTTAGGACTGTTAACATTTAATTGTGCACCTCCCCTTTTGATTGCAATTGACGAATCAAGTATCCAAAAAAATCCAAAATCCAAAAAGAAATTTGAATTTTGGACTTTTTCTTAACTGCAGTAATAAACCCTCGAGAGATTTTCAACGATATATCGTAAGTGGTGCTTATTTTCATTAGTTCCAGAGTTAGTTCTTACAAGGGGAAGGCACATCGGTTCGAATCAAACTTCATCTCCTTTTATTTAATTTAAATATATCGATTTATTAATATTTATTAACCTGTGATTGTAAAAAAATCCTTACAATAAATAATAATTCAGTAATTAAAAAAAATTATGAAAAATTATCTGACGTTACTGATGAACTTTTCATTTTAAAAAAAAAAAAATAGGCGTAAAAGGAAGTCATATGGTGTTCACATAACATTTTTTGAATTTTTCTATTTTGTGTATTTTTTATCGTTTTAATTAAAACTGAAATATCTTTTTTTATATTGTTTATTTAAAAAAAAAATTAAGTATATTTAAATTATTTAAATATATTTTTTTATAGTATTTATTATAAATATTAATTCATTATTAGTAATTTTTATAATATTGTAATTAAAAAATCTAGTTTATAAATGTATTCTTTCTATTAAAAGATGAACGCTATTTAGTATGCTTATTTCTTTTTTTATACATAAATTCATTTTAAAACAGTTATACGTGTACAATATGTATCAGTCTTTTTTTTTTTGGTGTCATGTCTTTATGACATCACTTACATAAATATAAGCATGCGGGAATCAGACATCATTTTCGGACATGACAAAGAACTATACTAAGTTTAGATAAGTTTTTAAAAGATTTTTATAATGTAAAGGACTTTTTATTAATGAGTGTCTTTTTTTATCGAAATCTTTAATACAAACCCAGTTAAACAGGAAATGTAGTATATTTTTTGAATAGATTATTAAAAGTATTGGAATTTTTTAATAAATATTTAATCGCTCTTTTTGAAACATTAATTTATGATTACTTTACACACAGTTCTGGAAAACAATTAAAAAAAATTACTAACTACTTCTTGATTATAATGCATTATTATTTAAAAAAAGAAGTTATTTCGTTGAATAATCTTCTCTAATAAAAGAGGGTTGAATTTTTTATATTTACTGTAGGTTTTGTTATTACAAGTAAAAGCAGTCTATGTAAACACCAAAATCGAAGGAAGTGAAGTCATCGTGAATTATAGACTGAGCAACAGGAGTTCGATGAACGGAAGTTTGTTGTATGACGTCACCTGCCGTCCACAGCAGTTCTGATGTAATTAACGTTTGAAGTGACTCATGAAAGCATTCTGAGGGTCGAGAATCGCTTTTTGAATGCTGGAAATGAGTAGAATCGGGGTAGGAGTTTCCCGGGGGAGACCAAAACATGGAACATAACTTTATAAGAAGGGTAAGGAGAAGGTGGAGTTGTTATGCCCTCAAGGGGTGAAAGGGGGTAGCGAAGGATGGAAATTGAGATCTCCTCTTTGAAGGAAGGCACTATCTTGTAATGTGTCGGCAATCAGATAGACAGGATACACTTAGGCAATCAAATATCTGGGAAGGGTGTGGAGGGGTGGCTCTCCCTTCAGTTTGCATTTCAACCCCCTCCTTTTCTAGTGAGAGGCAAGCACCCTAGTCCGTCGTTCGAGTTACCATCCGCACAGCCTTCTTCATCATAGCTAACCGGATTATCTTTTCTTGAATACAAAGTAAATTGTTTCAGGCGATACCATTTTGTATCGAAACATGAAGTGATACTGTTTTTTGTTCCATTAACTTATTATACTCTATGAATTACTTATATCACAATATTCTAAGTAAAAGTGCTCATAAATTTAGATGTACGATGAGAATAGAAAAACATAAACTTACAACATATAAACCAATAACATCTTAGTAAACTAGGTAAATGTATTAATATAGAACTATTATTTCAGGCACACTCAGATTACTATAATTTTTTTATTTTAAATCTCACAAAAATGTGATAAATCTTTTTTGGGGAAAACTACTTATAAAACCCCATACATTTTTAATATTTGTAAAGGCGTAAGAAATTATTTAAAAAAGGACTAATAATAGAGTTTCATCTGAAAAAATATGATTATTTTACAAAATTTGTGATTAATTTTAATGAGAGGTACAAATTTAGATCTATTGACTTTACTCGGGATCAAGAAAACTAAACTCGAGTTGAACGAAATTAAATCATGAAAAAGTTTTCCAGAACAGTAACTGTATAGTCATAGTCGCTTTGCAGAGCCGTGTAAAATTTGGAATAGAATTCTCTAAATAAGTTTTGTATCTTCAATAGTTGAAAATAGTTGAAAATTTCATATGACATCTGGTATACTAAAAAGCCCCTTACTCTGCATAGGCTTAACTGGATTTTCTTTTTCTAAATTTTCCGTTATCAGAGTGAAAATCATTTTTAATATCTATCACTCGTTTGAAAGTAATAAAGTTAAACTTTCTCGATTAATTAAAAATCAAATGTGTGGTTGTATGTTTTACATTGATTTTAAGTAAAAACTCAACGTATTATGAATATAATGCTCATATAGCATTTCTAAGCATTTCCAAAATTTTTGTCAATAATGTGACACATTTTTAACTGTCAGTTATGTGAATAAAGATTAAGTGCATGTGAAAAGCTTTTTTGTAAAAATAACAAGAAAACTAATAGCGATATTAAAAGAGATCTCTTTTTGAGATCAGTTTTTGTACAATTATTAAATAATTCAACAGAAGTAAGCTAATAGGAATAAATGAATTATTATTTTGTTTTAGAGAAACAGGAAACTGTGAAGAATATATTAATGATAAACAATGCATTGACGATAATAATGTTTATAGATTTATACGTAGAGTTTATGAGACTGGAGAATTACCCACAGATTAAAAATCGTTCAATTATCACCATCCCAAGGAAAGCAGTAGTAGATTATTAAATGAATGATCGCACTACCAGTCTAAAATTTCATGCATCAAAAATACTTAATGTAATATAAGTAAGAGAAAACAACGTATATTAGAGGGTACTAGATACTCTGACACTGTCTTTGTTACAGCTGTAAAAGACACATGATAATAAAGAAAAAAATATGTTCGCAAATTTTAAGGAAAATTAGTTTGAAATACGGAAAAAGAACTTATGTACAATTTGTAAAAAAATCAGGTAGCAGTGATAAGAGTAAAGGATAAAGGAAGGCAAGACTTATCTTGCCTTTCTAAGAACTCTGCTAATATCCAATGAGAATATTAGAATAAAATCGATTTTTAAAAAACTATTTGTCGAGAGATCTCTATATTGCAAGCTTAGTTAATAGGAAATGTAAAAAGGAAATTAATGGTGGCCAATGAAAGGTGGTGTTACAGGAGAGTGTTAAAAATTAACCCGGTCGATAAATATGAAATGAAGAGATGAAAAAAACAAGGAGAGGAAGGAAGTTTGTGGCTGAATTTTATAGAGACGAACTGGTTTATATATAAAGATATCCTGGATTAGTTAATTTGTTGATAAAGAGATGAGTTAAAACTTTACAGGAAGACAAAATTTAAATTCATAAAGTATACAGGATCTGAAATACAATAATTAATTATATCGCGGTTAAGAGATTAAAAAAAAAACATATATACATATAAATGTTCTGAAAGAGAGAGACAGAGAGAAATTAGTCGTAAGATACGTTTTCAAAAAATTTCATTATTTAATATTAAAACATTATACTGTAAAATTTATTCCTGTTCCTAAAATTAAGAGAAAAAATGAAGAATTAAACAAAATCATCGATTTTTTACAATTTTATTTAACCAGCTAAATTTTTTTTTTGAAACTTAAACTTCTAAATTTTGCAATTGTAACACAGAAGCGGCAGATACATGCAATTTGTAAAATATCTGAATATGTTTTTCATTTTTGAACATACTATTTCCAACCAGTACAGTAAAATTTGTTTAATAAAATAATCTTGTATTAAACTTCTTTTACGGATAAATAATTAACATTTTTTTCTTAATTTTTCTGATTATTAATGAATTGTTAATGATCATAAAGATTGCTAATATCCATATAAATGTTGGAAGAGAAGTTAGGAAGATTACGTGGATTTCCTTGCGACTGTAACAATTACTGAAACTATCAGATTGATTTCACGCTCAGATTTGTGATACAATGTAATTTGTCAAATAACAAATTCGATTATTATGCCTTTACCGGGATTCAAAGAAGAATAAACAGAAATTGAAGTAGAGCTTGCTGTATAACTTTAGAAAGAAGGGTCTAATTTAAAAAAAATCTTTAATACGGTAGTGGTACAATCAACTCAAGAATTATTACATACATGCTTAAGAGATATTTATGAGATTTCTGGAAATAGTCAAACGGAAATTTTTTAAGCCATAAGATTGTGCGAGTTAATGAAATACTTTTTTCCTCTAAATTACAAATAATCACATCAATTTACAAATACAATATTAAAAATAATTAAACTGATTAAAAGAAGTAGTATGGTATAAAACTTTCAACCAAATTTTAATAATTTTTAAATGAGTATTTCTGTAATTTCCATTTTTATTAAATATAATTAAAACTGAATGTTCAGTTATAAATAAACATTTTTATTTTCGACTTAAATAGTTTAATATTATACTTAATGCTATAAAATATAAATAATTAACGTAGTGTTATTTGCCAAACAAAAGAGTTCAATGAGAAAGCTAAAAAAGGTAAAAAAATACAGAAAAAAGAACGTTAGAAAAATTAGAAACAAAAATTAAATAACTTCAACAGTAAACGAATAAACAGAAATTTATTTTATTAATTGTAGGGCTATAGAACAGTAACAATACCTAGGTACATTGTCCTACAATAGAAAAAAAAATGATATCAATTCCTTAACATATTTTTATTATTTTTCACACACTTATATTTCTCTAGGTAAATCAATCACGAAAAGGGTCAACTTCGTGGCTGACTTTTGTGTTTCTAAACATCTCTCCAAAGAAGCTAGCCGACTATTCTGCAAATAACGTAATAGATTAAATCTTCTGTTATACAAATGAGGCACCCGATAAACCATACAGGAATTATATTACTGAACATCCAAGAACGCCATATAAGCAATCGCCTCCTGAAGCTCTCTTCTTGCCTTAAGAGTAATTATTCTCTAATGCCTGCATTATCCTCTTAGGTCAGAAATCATATGTCAGTAAGACCAGAATAATGAATGTTATTAAAACGGTTTTCTCTGGACTGTTTCAATTTTTTCGCTGGTGTCATCCCTCTTATAAATTCAAATCACGGAGCAGTATTTAAGCGCCAGTCAAACGATTTTTTAATTATCGCTGTATTTTTCCTATCTTTGATTTCACAGGAGGTATAACTGCAAGATAGTGTTTGCTGATTGGAAATGGTGACAAATCTAAACCAATAACTCAAGGTCTTCCAAAACATGGTGATAACATTGTCAATATAGTTTGTAAAACGTAACTTTCTATCAAAATTTTCACTCATATCACATACTACCTCCTCGGACACAAATTTACCAGAAAACATATCGATTGTTAGCTATCATGGTTTTTCATGCAAACTTTATAACCTCAATTTTTTATACATTTCATTGTATGAAATCATGGGATTTGCTCTAGAAAACCGTGTATCTTGTCACCAATAACAACAACGATGACGACAACGACAACAACAACATAAAAGATAATAATAATAATAATAATAATAATAATAATAATAATAATAATAATAATAATAATAATAATAATAATAATAAATAAATACAGGATTTTAACAAAACAAAAAAAAAAACGCAAAATCTCTTTGAAAATTTAATATAACAGTAATGTACAAAACAAACAATTACTCATATTTCAAAATAAACATGAACTAAACGGTGAAAATGAAATTAACATATTTTTTTATGAAATCATCCATGTAATAAAAAAAAATGGGAAGAAAAATCAAACCTATTAACATTAGATTTAAAGAACATATCACACCAACAGAAATAAATTATACTCATAAAATAAATCAAATACATCTTCTCACAACATTGGACAAGCCACACCAACACATTTTCTCATACAATAATTAAACTAACTGAATGGTAAATGTAATACACATTACGAAAATATAATAATTATTAAAGCGCTTAAGAGTTCATTAATAAAGAAAAATGTGTGGTAAAAAAAAGCATGTACAAAAGAAATTAGAATAAAATTTAACACCCAAGAAAACAATTTCGCAAAACATTTTTCAAAATTTATTTTTGTTTAAGTTATTAATAAAGGTAATAAAAAAAAAAACAGTAACAAAATAAAAAGAGATAGGTAAAATTTCAAGTATTGAAGTTATTGATATTGTAGTTTTACACAGTATTTTTGGTTTACATGAGAAGTGTACTTTACACAGTATTTTTGGTCAGTGCTACGAAAAAAGGAGAAATTTTACAAACAGTAATTCTATTTGCAATCAATTTAATATAGAACTATAAGAAATAAAATTTTCATGGAAAAGACAGTGTTTTTTTATTTGTTATTCCAAATTGCATGCGCTATCAAGTAACTGAAACATGTAAACGTAGAAAATATAAAATACTTTTCAATAAGTAGTCTCAATTTGCATTAAGTATTGGTTAAGTAACAACTGTGACCATCGTACCTTTTAGGGAGGCAATTCGCCGTGATGGTGGCTAACAAAGAGCCGTTCACGCAGGGTTCCTCTCGGGAGCCGTGTTATCCCTGGTGTACAAGGCATTCATAAAAGATATGCTGTATCAGCAGGGGGTTAACACCACATCCGGTACATTTTATTACTGGTCTTCTAATGTGGAAGTACAATAGCGAAACTCCAGTGACAAGTGGGCAGGGTCTCGAATTAGGTTCAAAGGAGAAAAATCCACGGGCTTCATTATCAAACTCCTCTTTTGACTTTCTCAATCACGGCCAGATTATTGGAGATCTGTGGGGGAATATTCCCTATTTGAACAGAGCTATGTTCATAGAGTCGTCCTGAACAAATTATTTCCATTCAGAGAACTTAAAAAATGTAATTAGAAGGACGGATTATTAGTAGAACTGCTCTATACCCAGTACTTATCGCTCCAGCCGCATTCCCTTACTCAAGGAATATACTTATTTTAGGTTTAAAATAAAAGAAGTCGTTAGATAACAAGAAAGAAGAATGTTGCATTCTCTACTATGATTATTCTAAGGTAACTGATTGCAAAAACAGCACAATCAGCACATCGGTCATCGGTGCTGCAGGCTTTGGAAGCTCACAAAACAATTAGCTAATTTCAGAACGAAACTATTACTACTAAAATGGATACCCTTGGCTCAGGAATGAAGAATAAATTTATTCAATGATCTTATTCTTATGACAAGATGACAAGAAAATAGACTAAAACAAGATTATTCTTGTTGTTGCAAGGAGACTACATGCTTAAAAGCGCACGCGTTTAAAGCTGTACAATAAAATCCGATACTAGAATAGTGAAGGATAAAGATCTGAAAAGAAAATACTTACAAAAAAATTTGCCAGTAATCTATTTAATGTCGTTTGCAGTTTGGTATATAAAAACTTTAAACAATTCCATAAGTCATCTACCGGGGTGGGCGGGAATTAACTCCCAATTGAAAATTTTTATAACGTTTAGAAGCAAAGACCATAATGAATTATCACTCAAAACTAATGGACACATGTTCTGCATCATATGTTAGAAGACGCGGTCGCCCCTCAATATCTACGACGGAGGAAAATTTGCAAGTGTTTCAGGAAATATTCACTGGAACTCCTCAGAAATCACAAAGACAGGCATCTTGTGAAAGTGATTTATCCCAACACACAGTCCGAACTGTTCTGAAAAAGAGTCGAATTTTCGTCTGTGGAAATCACATTACTGTCAGGAATTATTGCCAGAAGACTGTGATCATCGGTTGGAATATGGGGAGATGATGCTTGCTTTATATGAAGACTGGTTCGATATTTTCGGTAATATCCCGAGGTCAGATGAAGCCGTGTTTCATGTTGGAGGGTTGTTATATGGCACAATTATTATTGGGCAACAAAGGATCCAAGGCTGGTTGCTGAAAAAAGCCATCATCGCTCAAAGGTCACAGCGTGACCTGGATGATATCCATGAAAGTTGTGGGACCTTATCTCATTCGGGACACAATGAATGCAGAACGGTACCTTGATGTGCTTGAAGATTATGTTAATCTTTGTGTAAGATGGGGCCCCGCCTCACTTCGCAAATCCCGTCCGTGCGTGATTCGACATCAGTTTTTCAGGACGTCGTGGCCCTCTTGAATGGCCAGCAAGGAGTCCTGACCTAATATCCTGCGATTTCTTCCTCTGGGGGTGGACGAAAGAGCAAGTTTATCGCACAAAACCAAAAACTCTTGACGAATTTGAGGAGCGAATCCGCCAAGGTCTTGAAAACGTACCGCTGGATTATCTGCATAAGTCTGTCGCAAACATACCCATCCGTTTACGAAAACTGGTCAAAAATGGTGGTGCTTACGTGGAATTTTAGCAATAACAATTCTACCATTGTAAGGAACAAAATGTTTTTTGTTTCATGAAAATTAGTTAAGTATAAAAAAATCATAAATAAAAATCCCTCAATCACATTAATAATTAATTCAGTCGTAAAAATACATATCTCATCGTTCGTTTCTGTGCAGGATTCTTCGAAAGAATTTAGTCACAATTTTATAGAAATGTTTATCCAATTATTTATCCAATTTAGTTACAATTTTATAGAAATGTTAAATTCTTAATCTCTACTTCCTCTTTAATTTTTTTAACTAAGCCCATAATCTCAACTATTTTCTTTTATTGGTCCTCTCTTGCTTTGAATTCTCACCTTCCGTTAGTATAAAATTAATCTTTCCTTCCACGTATTTAATTAAAACCACCTACTTCTTCATGTACTCTTGTCTCTTCTTCTATTGAATTTCTATAAAATAAAACTTAATTACTATATAATATTTGGCCTTTGAACCTATAAGTTAATTTTCCGTTGTATAGCTTGTAATAACACAATATTAGTCATATTTTCGTATTCATTATCAATTTTATTCCTGTATTTGAATTCTTTTTGTCATTTAATGCAAGAATTACTCACTTTTATTGTTTACAATAATAAATACCTTACACTTTATAAATGAGTAATGTCACTTTCACTCCTGTTCACAAATAACTCACTTAAAGCTTTTTTTTTTTTAGCCACCACTATTCAAAATGGAATACCCGTAACGCACTTTTCCGTTACCGCACATTCACTTCGAATGCTCCTGCACACCGTTTTCGATTTTTCAATTGTTAAACTCTCTTTGTAAATTCAGTATTATTTTCTATTAGTTTTTATAACGTTTTCAGTAAATCGGAATTGTACATCGTATTTATAATGAAATTGATATTAAGTTAATCTCCACTTAATTTTAATTGATATTCTGCAAATTATAAGTTATTTAAAAGTAAATAAATTATATTTGTAAAAAACTTTTACGTGTGCTATCTTTCAATATCCTTGACGAACCGCGGACATGCGACACTATTACAACAGCTTTTATCTATCCATCTCTTTTTAAATCATTTAATCAAACACTTTTCCTTAAACTTCAAGTTCTGAATCAAAGTGTGCCATAATTGATTGGGTGACTGTTTCTTCTGCATACCACTCCACCATGAAGTTCGGAATTTCCATAAAAAATATTTTCCAAAGAAATGTTTTTCCTCATTCCTTTTATTATTCTTTTTAAATCAATATGATTACTTCTTCAATGAAAAATTTTTTCATTGTTATGAAAAAATTTATTAACCAATTGATGGTTAATAAAGTCTAAACTACACATCTATTTTAGGTTTTGATACTTCACGACTGAAAACAATGAAAAAATTGTTATATTTTTTTATGGCTAATGATTTATTCATTTCATAAGTTTGAAGTATATATTTCAAAATATGGGAATATAAAACCGGGTGAAAGACAAAGATTCTACCACTCCACCATGAATATTTTCCAAAGAAATGTTTTTCCTCATTCCGTTTATTATTCTTTTTAAATCAATATGATTACTTCTTCCTGGATGAAATCGTGAAGTATCAAAACCTAAAATAGATGTGTAGTTTAGACTTTATTAACCATCAATTGGTTAATTCCTGAAAGGGATGGCAACTCTTTCAGTGTTTATTGAAAGCGTCAACCAATTGATGGTTGATAAAGTCTAAACTACACATTTAAACAAACCACATCTATTTTAGGTTTTGATACTTCCGACTGAAAACAATGAAAAATTGTTATATTTTTTTATGGCTAATGATTTATTCATTTCATAAGTTTGAAGTTTATTTTTCAAAATATGGGAATATAGAACCGGGTGAAAGACTAACTTTCAATAAATACTGAAAGAGTTGCCATCCCTTTCAGGAATTATTCCTTTATCTGGCCTTTTTACAGATATTAATCGGTTACAGTAAGGCTATCTGCTTCAGAAAGGAATGAAAGATAGAGCAATTATTTACAAGTCAACATTATTAGTTATAAATACTTAGAATCTAACGTTTATTATAACAATTTTATCCTTGCTGTTCAGATTAACTATTAATATTTCGAAACTAACCTTTATACTAACGGTTGTTGTAAAATGTTACCTTTAAAAATGTTCTGCAGAGTAGAGTTTTAAGTAATGTATTACAGTTGAATGTAATGTATTACAATATATCCATTTAAGTTTTTTTACGAGTACATTTAGAGGGCCAGACAGAGGAAAGATATATATATGTATATATGTTAAGATATATAAGACCAGATAAACTAAAAATATCAGTCGATGAAAGGTTCGTTCCTTTTGGAGCAGCATAAATTTGTTAGAAAGTGTGGGCCTTTGACTTTTACATATTTATTTTTTAAATTTAATTATGAAGATGATCGAAAATAGAAAAAGACAATACGAATTGTATTTTACAAATTTTTTATTTGAAATACAAGTTCCATTATTTTATAAATTGTTTTATTTGCAGTATACCCTTGAAAAATACTTTAATATTACACGTAAGTAAATATTATGTAACTTTGACTTTCTCGTATAGTCTTATTATTTAGACAACAATAAATTACTACTTATCATATATATACATCACGTCCAAAAGAGAATTTAACCGAACTAATGTAATGTAAACTATTAATAGTAATAATAATAAAAATGTGAATGATAATTAAAGCAAATAAGTGGTTGATAATTAATCCTTTCGTTTCAATTATTTGCAGAAGTAAATTTTTATGTATTTGATACTGGTCCGTTATAATGGTAACCGAGCACGTAGTTGATGTAATAATCCAGCAATAGGCCGGTTACGCACGATCTATTGTTTACTGAATAAATGAGTGTTTTATATTACTGTTATTATTATTATTATTATTATTAGTCGTGGCCTAACATAAAATAAAATCGAACATTTAGACAATTTTAGTTAAAATAATGCTGAATTTTTTAATTTTTAATAATTGTATGTAAAATTCGATTAATGTTTTCTGAGAGTTCAGTAATCAGAACCAGAAGGCCGTCGATAAAAAAATATACTTTTGCATTAAATGTAAGTTTTTTAAAATAGACGGAGATCACGGACAATCACGTCTATTTTAAAAAACTTACATTTAATGCAAAAGTATATTTTTTTATCGACGGCCTTCTGGTTCTGATTACTGAACTCTCAGAAAACATTAATCGAATTTTACATACAATTATTAAAAATTAAAAATCTCCGTGATTGTAGTTGGGTCAGTTTCGTTGGGTGTCTTCTGGCTGTCCCATTGGCCCGATCAGCTCACTGTTGTGCGAATCACAAGAGGTACTCTCTACATCTTACTTGTGTAATTCCAGCTTAGATGATGTATCGATGACTTGCTGGCGAAGAAGTCTCCCGCCTGGGGTTCACCACTCACTGACCCCAGAGTCGCTGATCTCGAACAGTTCGTTGAAGCTAAAAACCTCAATTTGATTAATGATGCAGAACAACCGCATACTTTCTTTTCCGAGCTGGGAGAAAGTTACATCGACGTCACATTGTTGATGGGCGACTTGCTGCAAAGTACAAGTAGTTGGACTGTCTGGCCCTAGTGTCTGTCACACTAGGCCAGTGTGAGCGATCATAGATTATAACCTATGAGATCGTTTACGGAGGCAGTCTAAGAGCTCCATCTTCGGGTCGCTAAAACCTAGAGTTAAACTGAGAGTTAAAATGTAATGATAAATAGACATATCTATCTACAGGATAAATCCACCAGACCGTAAAGAAAACAAAGGAAAATCTGCAGCAATATTTTATATTAAATGATATTAAAGGATTTGTGAAGAGCAATGCATACATGGAATCAGGACAAAGGGATTTAGAAAAAGATGGTTTATAAAATTAAGGAAAGTTAGCAATTTTCTACCTCAAGAGATTTCATTTCTCTTTTCTAGTTGTCCTATTCTTTTTATTTTATTTATCTTTCATCTTAGTTTTTTAGCATTTCTTCAATTTTACTTAATAACAAGAAGTATATTACATGAAGAAGACTTCTAATCCTTAGACGATTTTAAATTATAACATTAATTTACTTAATTAAATATGACGTCAATGAGAGTAGAATACATCAATCGATAAAATTTTGTTTTCATTTCTATTGCCATGATAGCGCAATAAATTTTAAGAACGGTTAACAAGAATAAAATAATGTAAAACAATAAAAGGTGCCGCGTTATATATTGTGTAGTCTGCTGATTAATTTCTTTTTATACATTTTTTGTTTGCCACCTACTAGTTTTCTAGAAAATCTCCCTTTGGACTAGATATTTTCTGTATAGTAGATTGTACTGCATTTCATCTACTCTTTGTTAACTTGGTGATGTACTACAGTTTTCTTTAATTTTCTTGGTTTGTATGTGTGTTTATTGTGATATTGTTATATTTCTTTATTTTTTCAGTTGTTAACGGTGTTGCGTAGAAATTACGTGCACCCGTAAGTGGAGTAGTGTCGGACCGAAACGGGTTCGGCTACATATTGGTAATAAGAACCACTGTGTGCCCGCACCCTACCAAATAAAACTCCCATTTTCATCGTTCCTCGGTGAAACGCGGTAGCGCGTTTACCAAACCGGCACAGGTAGCCCTAAAACTCCCCATTCCCGGTTAGCAGCTAGAAGAGGTAAAATCCCACTTCCCCAAAGTCACACTGAACCCACAGATCAATGCTATGTGAGTAATGCGTCTTGTCCATTTTCCCGTAGGAGAAGCATTCCAAACTTCCTGCCAATCTTTCAAAAGGATTTGTCTAGCCTCAACTTTAGGAATTCCGTTAAACATGTTGTATAGCATTCGAGCTCTAAGCAGAAAAGGAGGAATTTCCGTAATCACTTCAGCAGCATTACAGGAAACAGTCCTAGGATAAGGTCCTGTATCCTGAAATCACCCCAAGCAGGATGCGTCTATGAATGCCTGTAAACCCCTTAAATTCTTTTGCACTCCAACCGCATTCCCCACACTGCGGCTACCTAAAGCAACATCTACGAATTGGTGAACATCAGCATTCGTCTTTTGGAGGCGGTCGGGGTCGCCTGAGTTGTCAGCAATTGGTTGAGCGGCCTGAGCGTTCTTTCGGCTTTGCATGACGCTTCGACAACATTTTGACCGAAACGACAAGATTTGAGTCTATGTCCAGTTGATCACCTTCGTTACTGCCTGTACTGTTGAACATCATGCTCAAACCCTGTATTGGTTAGGAGGAATGCCAACGCTCGCTTTCAACTCCTCAACTAGGCGGGACGCCAGCATCCATTCGACTGATATGCCGACATTTCACATAAGACATAACGGGCAATATTTGACACCTTGACCTTCTCTAGCTTTTTTTCGGGGAGGAAGACCAGGCGCAATTCTTCCAACAACCCGGGAAGCATTTGTTCTGAAGACCATAGTCAGTGCATCTGTCATTTCACGTGGTACTTTCAACATTAAACAGTTCGAAATCGCCTCCGGGGTGCCATCTGGGCCGGAACGTTTTTGTTATTGAATCTGGCTGTAGGCTTAGACACCTCCTCTTGTGAGAAACGTTTTGCCTCCCAATAAATAACATCAGTAACACCGTTAATAGCACGGGGAAAATGTTTGGTCATCTGTTCGCTCGCTTGCTTCTCCGTGAGGATCTGGCGAATCGCTTCATTGCTATTTGATAAGACCGCCACACGGGTCTGCATCTAACTTTCCGAAGAGCTCACGTCATTTTTTCAGTTTCATGTTTAATATCATAATTGAGTGAACGCCTACAATTCACATAATTGAGCGTTGCCTCTTCATAGGCCTCTCCCCCAGCTATACTAAAAAGTTATTTACTTCGTCTTAGTCGTTGCAGTTCCTGTCTCTTCGTCGCGATGCTGTCAGATCACCACTATGCAAGTTTAGTTCCTCTATCTCTGTAAGATACCTGAGATATCAGTTCTTGCTGAACATCTGGCCTTCGGAGCTTGTCATTCTAGTGGGTCTCTGGATATTGGCCGTATGAAACAATGCATCGTCTATCTCCAGAAACGTAGCCAAGTGTTCGCTCGCGGTTTTCTCACTTAAGACTTTTCAGTGACATCTATTATGGTCCCAGCCCCCATCAAGGATAGTTAGATCCAGTACAAAAGCATGGCCTCTTGCCTCGTAATTCAGCGTGTGGTCATTGGTACAAAACATCCCTGTCATTTGAATTAGATTTGCTAGCGTCTCGCCTTTTCGATTGGTGCACCGGCGTCCTGTAACGACTGACTTGCAATTCATATCATTCATAAGGATGACCTTTTTAGGGGACCTTATTATGACTTCGTGTATCGTTTTTGTCATATGTTAGTTCTGGAAAAGAACGGGCTGAAGGCTCAGTTGCTGGCCGAGGAAAAGCCGCTTATATTGGTGTATGCTAAAGGCGACAAGAGTAGAGGAGCCCGAAATCCTCAAGGTCGTGCACGGTCAAAATCCGTTATTGAATATTTGAATATGGCCGTCGAAGATTTCCTAGGTGGTCAAGGTAACCAAGGTGGTCCAGCAGCTGGGGAGAAAGGAAGCCCCAAAAAGTCACTGGGTGTTGGAGACCTCGCCATAAAAGCCCGGTGGACTTTTAAAACAAAAAGAGGTCGCCCGATGCTTTAAGTATCAGGGCTTTGGTCACACCTCTCTCCGCTGCAGAGTGCAGTCTGAGATGTGTGGTCGCTGTGCTCTTCCAAGGCACAGCGCAGCCAATTGCCCTGCAAAGTCTGCGCCGCCTGTAACTTGGTTAAAGGCAATGATGCCGGACACCCGGCCGTGGGTAGGCATTGCAGGGTGTATGATATTCCTCGGGCGAGAACTGTGAAAAAAGCTTACGCCAGAATTGGGGTAAGTCTTTGAGGACGGAATCCACCACCATTTTGAACGCTTGCGCCTGGGGGAGTTAAATCTGCATCATTCCCGGGTGGCCACGAGTGAAACCATGAGGCTCGTCGAGGAGTACAACCACGAGGTCCTCTTGGTCAAGGAGCCGTACGCGGTCGCAGATAGGTTGGTCGGCTTCCGCGGGGTGGATTTTATTCATTCTCGTGAGGGACGGCCTCTCTCCGTGATTCTAGTTGGCTCAGTTTCGTTGGTTGTCTTCTGGCTGTCCCATTGGCCCGATCAGCAATTCACTGTTATGCGAATCACAAAAGGTACGCTCTACATCTTAATTCAGTAATTCCATCTTAGATGAAGTATCGATAACTTGCTGGCGAACAAGTCTCCCGCTTGGGTTTCATCACTCACTGACCCCAGAGTCACTGGTCTCGAACAGTTCGTTAAACCTAGAAACCTCTATTTGATTAAGGATACCGAACAACCGCCTTACTTTCTTTTCTGAGCTGGGAGAAAGTTACATCGACATCACATTGTTGATGGGCGACTTGCTGCAAAGTACAAGTAGTTAGGCTTTTCTTTTTTTTTTTTTCCTACTCTCCCCGACCGGATATCCAATGAAGTATACTCAGTCGGGGAGAGTGTCCTTTTACTCTCAAAGGAGGCGTCCCCCACCCGCCGGCTATACGTCCGGCACGGCAGGTTGGCCTCCCCGGTCTCGGATCTTTTGTTTTACATTGCCTGCCTCTAATCCCCCGCTTTAGAGCCAAGGTCCGGCTATGCCGTCCCCCAGCGCCTCAACAGGGAACCGGGACTCGGTCTTTACGCCTTTGGCCTCTAATCGACAGCGCCGACCCCACAAAGAGCCTAGGCTCCCGCAGGGACGACCCCGCCGACCGGGACTTGGTCTTTTATTTTAACCCAAACTCAAACTCCCCTGGAGTTCACCCCCTTCTCAGGTACCCCCACACCAAGGCGTACAGGCCCTCCATGGAGTGACTGTCCGCCCTACCCTACTGTTTATACTCCCATTCTTCTGTCTTCATCCTCTTTGGCCCGCAGGACCTCCCCGGCGAACCTGCGGAATGATTCCCAGTTCTTGGTTCCCAGTACGGCTCCAGGTACTCTCTGAACAGCGGACTCGTCATCGGCTAGGGGTCCATCGATTGGCAGAGACCACCGTAGGGTCCTATCGCAGCCAGTCTTTATGGCCCGGCCGAATTTCTCAGCCCTCAATTCCACCTTCTCCCTTTGTACCATGTGCCATTCCAACCACTGCAAGGCAGCTTCGCACTCGTACCGCAGCCTTTGCTGATCCAGGCTCCTTAGGTTATAGCCACCCGAATATGGAGCTCTTAGACTGCCTCCGTAAACGATCTCATAGGTTATGATCGCTCACACTAGCCTAACTACTTGTCAAAACCCTATACGCGGATGATATCGCAATATTAGTAGAAGACAGAGATATTAATGAACTGGAGAACAAGGCAAACCAAGCGCTTAGAACAATAGATGAATGGATGGAGGATAACAAATTAGAAATAGCTCCTAATAAATCCTGTTGCCTGGTCCTCTCGGGTAGAAGCCCCTTAAGAAGTGTGAATCTAAATATCAGAGGACAGAGAATTGATGAAGTAAAAGAAACAAAATACTTGGGGGGTACTTCTGGACAAAAGTTTAAGGTTCAGCAAGCATATTGATATGATTTGTAGGAGAGTTACTCCTGCTGTAAAGGGATTAATAGGATTATTTCAAAACCACGGCACACCTAAAATGGTTATTCGAAGATTGAGAACCGCGGCTATCACTTCGACGGTACTGTATGCGGCTCCCATATGGGGGGCGGCAATGAATATACAGCGAAATAAAAAGAAGTTGAGAAGTGTCCATAGACTGGCATTGCTGCGTGTAGCTGCTAGTTACTGTACGGAATCGTATTACGCGCCGTGCGTACTGACCGGGGTCCTACCCATAGACCTTCAGATAAAAGCCAGAACCCTCAGACACAGCGGTATGTCGAAAGAAGAGATGGAAGGGATTATAGAACAAGAATGGCAAGAAGAGTGGACAGGGTCCAGAGTGGGAGAATGGACCAGACGCCTAATCCCTAATATTAAAACCTGGAATAACAATAGACTCGGAGATGTCAATTTTTACATGACACAATTACTGACGGGGCACGGCTCTTTCGGTCAGTATCTGTATAGGATCGGGAAGAGAGCCACCCCGCAGTGCATCTATTGTCCAGAGAACGACGATGCCGAACATACGTTGTTCATATGTCCAAGATGGGCCGTTAACAGAAGTCAAATAGTAATTAATGGTCTTACACCAGAAAATCTCATAAACTGGTTGGGGTACAACAATGAGAACTGGGAATCATTCCGCAGGTTCGCCGGGGAGGTCCTGCGGGCCAAAGAGGATGAAGACAGAAGAATGGGAGTATAAACAGTAGGGTAGGGCGGACAGTCACTCCATGGAGGGCCTGTACGCCTTGGTGTGGGGGTACCTGAGAAGGGGGTGAACTCCAGGGGAGTTTGAGTTTGGGTTAAAATAAAAGACCAAGTCCCGGTCGGCGGGGTCGTCCCTGCGGGAGCCTAGGCTCTTTGTGGGGTCGGCGCTGTCGATTAGAGGCCAAAGGCGTAAAGACCGAGTCCCGGTTCCCTGTTGAGGCGCTGGGGGACGGCATAGCCGGACCTTGGCTCTAAAGCGGGGGATTAGAGGCAGGCAATGTAAAACAAAAGATCCGAGACCGGGGAGGCCAACCTGCCGTGCCGGACGTATAGCCGGCGGGTGGGGGACGCCTCCTTTGAGAGTAAAAGGACACTCTCCCCGACTGAGTATACTTCATTGGATATCCGGTCGGGGAGAGTAGGGGAAAAAAAAAAGAAAAAGAAAAGCCTAACTACTTGTACTTTGCAGCAAGTCGCCCATCAACAATGTGATGTCGATGTAACTTTCTCCCAGCTCAGAAAAGAAAGTAAGGCGGTTGTTCGGTATCCTTAATCAAATAGAGGTTTCTAGGTTTAACGAACTGTTCGAGACCAGTGACTCTGGGGTCAGTGAGTGATGAAACCCAAGCGGGAGACTTGTTCGCCAGCAAGTTATCGATACTTCATCTAAGATGGAATTACTCAATTAAGATGTAGAGCTTTCTAGGTTTAACGAACTGTTCGAGACCAGTGACTCTGGGGTCAGTGAGTGATGAAACCCAAGCGGGAGACTTGTTCGCCAGCAAGTTATCGATACTTCATCTAAGATGGAATTACTCAATTAAGATGTAGAGCGTACCTTTTGTGATTCGCATAACAGTGAATTGCTGATCGGGCCAATGGGACAGCCAGAAGACAACCAACGAAACTGAGCCAACTACAATCACGGAGAGAGGCCGTCCCTCACGAGAATGAATAAAATCCACCCCGCGGAAGCCGACCAACCTATCTGCGACCGCGTACGGCTCCTTGACCAAGAGGACCTCGTGGTTGTACTCCTCAACGAGCCTCATGGTTTCACTCGTGGCCACCCGGGAATGATGCAGATTTAACTCCCCCAGGCGCAAGCGTTCAAAATGGTGGTGGATTCCGTCCTCAAAGACTTACCCCAATTCTGGCGTAAGCTTTTTTCACAGTTCTCGCCCGAGGAATATCATACACCCTGCAATGCCTACCCACGGCCGGGTGTCCGGCATCATTGCCTTTAACCAAGTTACAGGCGGCGCAGACTTTGCAGGGCAATTGGCTGCGCTGTGCCTTGGAAGAGCACAGCGACCACACATCTCAGACTGCACTCTGCAGCGGAGAGAGGTGTGACCAAAGCCCTGATACTTAAAGCATCGGGCGACCTCTTTTTGTTTTAAAAGTCCACCGGGCTTTTATGGCGAGGTCTCCAACACCCAGTGACTTTTTGGGGCTTCCTTTCTCCCCAGCTGCTGGACCACCTTGGTTACCTTGACCACCTAGGAAATCTTCGACGGCCATATTCAAATATTCAATAACGGATTTTGACCGTGCACGACCTTGAGGATTTCGGGCTCCTCTACTCTTGTCGCCTTTAGCATACACCAATATAAGCGGCTTTTGCTCGGCCAGCAACTGAGCCTTCAGCCCGTTCTTTTCCAGAACTAACATATGACAAAAACGATACACGAAGTCATAATAAGGTCCCCTAAAAAGGTCATCCTTATGAATGATATGAATTGCAAGTCAGTCGTTACAGGACGCCGGTGCACCAATCGAAAAGGCGAGACGCTAGCAAATCTAATTCAAATGACAGGGATGTTTTGTACCAATGACCACACGCTGAATTACGAGGCAAGAGGCCATGCTTTTGTACTGGATCTAACTATCCTTGATGGGGGCTGGGACCATAATAGATGTCACTGAAAAGTCTTAAGTGAGAAAACCGCGAGCGAACACTTGGCTACGTTTCTGGAGATAGACGATGCATTGTTTCATACGGCCAATATCCAGAGACCCACTAGAATGACAAGCTCCGAAGGCCAGATGTTCAGCAAGAACTGATATCTCAGGTATCTTACAGAGATAGAGGAACTAAACTTGCATAGTGGTGATCTGACAGCATCGCGACGAAGAGACAGGAACTGCAACGACTAAGACGAAGTAAATAACTTTTTAGTATAGCTGGGGGAGGGGCCTATGAAGAGCCAACGCTCAATTATGTGAATTGTAGGCGTTCACTCAATTAACTGAAAAAAATGACGTGAGCTCTTCGGAAAGTTAGATGCAGACCCGTGTGGCGGTCTTATTAAATAGCAATGAAGCGATTCGCCAGATCCTCACGAAGAAGCAAGCGAGCGAACAGATGACCAAACATTTTCCCCGTGCTATTAACGGTGTTACTGATGTTATTTATTGGGAGGCAAAACGTTTCTCACAAGAGGAGGTGTCTAAGCCTACAGCCAGATTCAATAACAAAAACGTTCCGGCCCAGATGGCACCCCGGAGGCGATTTCGAACTGTTTAATGTTGAAAGTACCACGTGAAATGACAGATGCACTGACTATGGTCTTCAGAACAAATGCTTCCCGGGTTGTTGGAAGAATTGCGCCTGGTCTTCCTCCCCGAAAAAAAGCTAGAGAAGGTCAAGGTGTCAAATATTGCCCGTTATGTCTTATGTGAAATGTCGGCATATCAGTCGAATGGATGCTGGCGTCCCGCCTAGTTGAGGAGTTGAAAGCGAGCGTTGGCATTCCTCCTAACCAATACAGGGTTTGAGCATGATGTTCAACAGTACAGGCAGTAACGAAGGTGATCAACTGGACATAGACTCAAATCTTGTCGTTTCGGTCAAAATGTTGTCGAAGCGTCATGCAAAGCCGAAAGAACGCTCAGGCCGCTCAACCAATTGCTGACAACTCAGGCGACCCCGACCGCCTCCAAAAGACGAATGCTGATGTTCACCAACTCGTAGATGTTGCTTTATGTAGCCCCAGTGTGGGGAATGCGGTTGGAGTGCAAAAGAATTTAAGGGGTTTACAGGCATTCATAGACGCATCCTGCTTGGGGTGATTTCAGGATACAGGACCTTATCCTAGGACTGTTTCCCGTAATGCTGCTGAAGTGATTACGGAAATTCCTCCTTTTCTGCTTAGAGCTCGAATGCTATACAACATGTTTAACGGAATTCCTAAAGTTGAGGCTAGACAAATCCTTTTGAAAGATTGGCAGGAAGTTTGGAATGCTTCTCCTACGGGAAAATGGACAAGACGCATTACTCACATAGCATTGATCTGTGGGTTCAGTGTGACTTTGGGGAAGTGGGATTTTACCTCTTCTAGCTGCTAACCGGGAATGGGGAGTTTTAGGGCTACCTGTGCCGGTTTGGTAAACGCGCTACCGCGTTTCACCGAGGAACGATGAAAATGGGAGTTTTATTTGGTAGGGTGCGGGCACACATTGGTTCTTATTACCAATATGTAGTCGAACCCGTTTCGGTCCGACACTACTCCACTTACGGGTGCACGTAATTTCTACGCAACACCGTTAACAACTGAAAAAATAAAGAAATATAACAATATCACAATAAACACACATACAAACCAAGAAAATTAAAGAAAACTGTAGTACATCACCAAGTTAACAAAGAGTAGATGAAATGCAGTACAATCTACTATACAGAAAATATCTAGTCCAAAGGGAGATTTTCTAGAAAACTAGTAGGTGGCAAACAAAAAATGTATAAAAAGAAATTAATCAGCAGACTACACAATATATAACGCGGCACCTTTTATTGTTTTACATTATTTTATTCTTGTTAACCGTTCTTAAAATTTATTGCGCTATCATGGCAATAGAAATGAAAACAAAATTTTATCGATTGATGTATTCTACTCTCATTGACGTCATATTTAATTAAGTAAATTAATGTTATAATTTAAAATCGTCTAAGGATTAGAAGTCTTCTTCATGTAATATACTTCTTGTTATTAAGTAAAATTGAAGAAATGCTAAAAAACTAAGATGAAAGATAAATAAAATAAAAAGAATAGGACAACTAGAAAAGAGAAATGAAATCTCTTGAGGTAGAAAATTGCTAACTTTCCTTAATTTTATAAACCATCTTTTTCTAAATCTCTTTGTCCTGATTCCATGTATGCATTGCTCTTCACAAATCCTTTAATATCATTTAATATAAAATATTGCTGCAGATTTTCCTTTGTTTTCTTTACGCTCTGGTGGATTTATCCTGTAGATAGATATGTCTATAATATCATAACATTTTAACTCTTTAAAAAAAAAAAATAAAACCATCGTTCAGAATAAATGAATATTTCTATCTCACGTACAATTTTAATTTCCTAATACTTTATTGAACAGATATTTTAATTATATCTCATGAGATTATTTTAATTGTATTCCAATACCAATGATTTTCTTTTAGGTTTTTTTTTTATTTTGTAATATTCTCAGAACGGAGAATGTTAAATTAAATAACATGTATCTATACTTTTTTGTAATGTATAAATAAATGCTTCATTAATTAATACTTTACATAGATTTCATCAGGAATGAGTAGTACGTATGGAACTCCATGGATAAAACAAAGGAACTTCCCCAGCATATGTCTGAATGGATTAAGGGAAAAATGATGCAAGCTTTATTAAACTAACGAAAAACTTAACAAAGTTGAAAAAGAAAAACTGAAAGCAATTGTTTATTGATATTACTTAAAACTCCTCGAAAAATTATTGGTTCTGTAAAACAAAGTTATTCTTATTTTAAATAAATTGGAGGGACGTTTTTTGTATGCTTCGGTAGTTTATTAAACATTATAACGGAAGTATTGTTCACTGTCGAATACTGAAATACCAGTATTGTGCTGTGATAAATGAAATCATTCTTTCGTCTGATTTTATAGATATGGATTTTGTTAACTTTTAAAAAATAAGTCGTTTTTTTTACGAAAACAAATTTACTGACTAGACTTTTCATCTCGACCACAGTGAAGAATATCGATTTTTATTAAATATAGCCTGTTTGTACTGTATATATACTGTACACTGTTTTATTATTACTAATATTATTATTTTTATTTTATGTAGTATAAAAGTGACCGATCATAAAAATAAATGAGTGAGTTCCCCGCTTTCAATCTGTTTAGGTTCTATTCTAACTTTTACGTAATACAACCGCTATAATTACTGTTCTTTGTGTAATTATTTCTTGGTAAATAAAAACTCCCTTGAACTTGTCTCCTTAAATAATTTAATAAATTAAACAGTACGTATCTTCTCTAGCTGTGAACTACTCTTTCAGGTAATTTTGATATTTAAAATTGGACTTGTTATGAATCACGCCTAAATAATAAAAGATAACTAGCAAGACGAAATTTGCTGATCCATAACAAATGCTACTGTAAGTGTACACAAAGAAATGATTTCAACATATAAAGGTTTAAACTCGACTGGAAGGCAAATGTGTAATATTCCAATTATAATTTAAATTTTCTACATCCACGTATTATTTTTTTAATTGCCGTAAATTTGTAGCAGTTTTATATCTAGACGCGCAGTCCCTACTGTAGAAGATACTGAGCGTCCCCTTCCATCTTTCCTTTACTCGATAAGATTCGCACTTTTTTATTTTTTAAGATCCGAGCGGTTGGATTTTTCTTCTCTTGAGAGCTGAAGGCAAGACTTCAAGAGGCTCTTGCCTTCAAGACTTGAAGGCAAGAGCAAGTTAATTTTGCTTTACCTAAAATTTTTTGTCTCACATCTTTACAATTTTTACTGAATTGTGCGTTACTATTTTTTTCTCTCCTTCAATACAGTACAGAAATAAAAATATATAATTTATGTAAAATATATTAGTTTATGTATCAGCTTCGAGTATTTTCGTATTTTAATTTTTACTTCAGTTACTTCAGTTTTTTTAATTTTTGAAGTAAAGGAAGTACTGTGATAGTGAAAAATTTTGTTTTCAGATTTCAACGGAAATATCCATTTTGACCATCCCTGAATTCATTTTGACTAGTTTCGGCGTGACTTCGGTACGTACATTAGTATGTATGTGTGTACGTATATATCTCGCAAAACTCATATGATGTTGAAATTTTTGATTTAGGACTGCTGTAACATCTAATTGTGCACCTCCCCTTCCGGTTGCAATCGACTGAACTAGAAGTGTACAAAATAGACCAAATTCCCCAAAAATTGGACATTGTACTTTTTTTAACTGCAGTAATAAGCTCTCATTGGAGATTTTCAACGATTTATCATAAGTGATACTTATTTTCATTGGTTTCAGAGTTATAGCCAAATAAAATTTTAATTAATGAAATATTTGGATCTTACGAGGGAAGGAACATCGGTTCGAATCAGACTTCATCTCCTTTTTTAACTTTTTTTTTAAATTTAAATGTATTGATTTATTAATAATTATTAACCTGTGATTGTAAAAAATGTTTGATATATAATAATTCAATAATAAAAAAAAATATGAAAAAAATTCAGAAGTTATTAGTGAAATAAAATTTTATGTATTTTTAAAAATGTACATATGTAATTTAATAGGCATTATTACACATCTATTTGTTCTTCTGGGAGCAACACTTACGGCTTTTATGAGTAATATTTGACCACTTTTCGAGCGAAACTAGATACTTCTGCTAATTATATCAGTAGGAAAGCAAATTGGTTATATTTTATTTAATTCTATAAAATAATAACGATGAATGTGTACGTAAAGATAATAAATAAATAAAATCAAACACGACAAAATATAAATTTTAAAGGTGTTAATTCGTAAGGTATATTTAAGTTAAAGTATGTAGAAAATTCACGTACGTTTAATTAGTAGCTGTTGTTTAATAATTTCACAGAGTAATATTATTTCTGTAAAAGGAAATTTTTGATTTAATTTTAAATAAATTGATAGATAGATGTTTTAAACATGAAAATGAATCTTGCTAAACATGAAAACGTCCTTGCTCTAAGATCGAAATATTATGTAGGTGAAAATAGTTGTGTAGTCTTTTCGATACAAGAGAATATTGATTTATATATATATATAATAAATTTAGAAAATAAATATGTTTTTTTTTCAAACCTTTCATACGTTAGTGAATCCAAAAATATTTATTACTATATTAATATAATACTGAAAATGTCAGGATTTTTAATTTAATAAAAAATTGGTTTGCGTGTATCATATATATATCACACAAAGATCTGGGAACAGAGTGAAGGAAAGAGATGTGAACGTGGATTACGTGTAGATATCTGTTGTATGGCTGAAAGCCAACTTTAACTTATATATGAGTAACTAAACTACCGTCGTCCAGAGGGTACTGCTTATTACATATTACTTGGAGAGAACCTGAGACAAAATTGAAAAACTTGTTTCACAATTAAGTTGATGAAATTTTATTTTCTTAATTCTTGTTTCCTGAAATTTTTTATTGTAATTGCCAAAGGGTTTTAGAAACTTCTTTTCTAAGAAGGTCGCAGTTGTTATCTACAGTTGATAACAACTGCGACCTTTATACATAACAGACAAGACTAACTTTATGCTATGACCACCAGTTGTTCTGATTTTAGCATAATATAAATTTCCATTTTACATACTTTAATTTTAATTATCTCAAATTGAAAAATAACTATTCTTGAGGATGGTCGAATGACCGAGAGAACGTGGACGAATTGTTGGTTAGGTTGAATTCCATTTTATTTACATATAAATTATTTTAATTAATTTTCACAAGTTGAACATTTTCTCTGAAATGCATCATGAACTAGGAAATTATAAATTAATACAGTCTGGTCGAAAGAAGGATAGGACTCGAGTTCCTCTATCAAATAAAAAAGTAAATAAGATGCAAGGTTATTTCAAATATTATTTTCATAAGTTGAAATGCCAATTGAGCATGTAAATTAAAAAATAAAATCCTAAATGAGGAGCTGGTTAAATAGTTGTTCATATTATTATTTTGCAAAAATGTATCCTGAACAAATAAAAGTCAAAACAGAAATTATTAAAATAAAGACGTAGCAGACTTAGATAATAAATCAATATTTTGAAGATCTATCTAGTTGAATACGTTTGCAAGTTTCATCAAAATATTTTTTCTATTTATCTGTTTTCCAGAACAGCACAAATCAAAATAAATTAAATTCTTAAACAGCAATAATCAAATTATTCTAACTGAAATAATAGTCTTTTACTTTGAGATGTAAATATAATACTGAAATCTTTAATAAACAATATTCTTAATCTGTTTTTTTTTTTAATTTTAATATTTTTAAATTTGTTTTGGTTTATAGTAAATTTTTGGGGTCAAAATTTTCTAATTAACAACCATAAGTTTTCTGGCTTTTTCATTGCGGCAAATTTTAAGTTTTAATTTTTGATTGTAAAATTTGTTATATTAAAATTTTTAAATTAGATTGAATTATAAAATTATTACGTTTAGTTTATTTAAAATATTCCCTCCTGAAATTCAACTGTGAATTTATCTTTAATAGAAAAAAAGTAAAATGAAAATAATAGTTTTTTATTATAAAAATGTAATAAAATTATTACGGACGTACGGTGTCCAGTTATGGAGCACTTCATCAAATTTAAACATGAAAATAATTTAATGTTTACTCCAAATTTCTGTTAGCAGTTACTCACATACTATGGTACATTAAAAATGAAATCCGTCAAAAAATTGCAAATATTGTTAAAGGATAAGTTTCAAAATTTAGCAATAAATACGAAAACGAACTTGAATCCCACGAAAATTATTTGGTAACAACGAAGAAACGGTAAACTCAGAAATGGGAAATGGATGACGAACGCCAGCATCCAACGAATTTAATTAGCTAACCATCTAAAGCTTAATTTCACTACAAAGATGATCACAGTGGGTGTGACTTAAATCCTTAGAAAAACAGATAATGCTTTTCACAAAAACTACGTTACTCCATAAATGTGAAACAACTACTCTTTAAAACTACTACTACTGCACCTAAAAAACGGATGGTTCCAATCAATAAAAAGTAAACAAAACATTGTCTTCTAAATTTCAATTGCAAGGACAATGTTGTTAGAATAAGTAATAATCCACTACTCAGGTTATCAAAAACAAAAATGGACCTGTAAAACAAAATTTTTTCCTGAAACCTTCTGCAAAATAAAAGTTATTCTGATTGGGTCCAGTGATTTCTGAGTCATGAAACTTACAAACACGTTAATTTACATATAAAGATAAATGTTACAAAATTTTCCTAAATTATCCTAATAAAAAAACTATTATTAATAACATTCTACTTTAATTGCTGATTTTAAATTTCCTGTTTAATTTTTTTTCTTTCCTTATAATATTATTTGCAAGAACTCTTGAAAAATCTAATTTTTTATCAATCTTAACGTCAAGGGATTTCCTAGTGTATTATCTTCGAAGGGTTTTGGAACAAATTAAAAACGAAAAAGTACGTATTTTGTTACGAATAACTGTGCTTATATTTGACAAAGATTCTTTAGTTATATATAAATAAAACAGGATATTACAAGGAAAAATTAACTGCTTTTCCTTTGAGGAAAACGAAGAACCCGTTTACACTTTTATGAGTTTCTATTACCTACAAAAAACGTTTTCGTAATAGGGGTGGACGTTTATATGAACCGAACTGTGATAAAACGATACGAAAGTAGAGGAGAAGAAAAATGAGAGTTTTTCATTTTAACAAGGTTCAGCAGGAAACCTTTCGAGACACGTTAAAAATTAAGTAAAAGCTCTTTTGTTGTTAGATCCAGGGAGCATCGCTGTATTAACAGGCTGGATTTGCGAAATGTTATATCCCTACAGCGATCAAATATTTACTAACATTTTATCATCTTGCAAGTAGAAACGGATCTGGATAAGGAAGAACGAATATACAGAGGGGGAGTAAAACGAGAGCGAAAAAGGAGAGGGAATGTAAGGGAGAAGCGCAAAGACTTTTCACGGTGTTTGACAAACGCAGAAAATAAACTCCCTGTTGTCAGTTAGAGAAGAAGATGTTTTATTCATACCTTTCTTATAATATTTCTTGTGCGTGTTGAAGGACGTGAAAGCAAAGCTACAGGGCAAGTAAGACGGTCGAGCAAACAGACCGTACGTTGATGCAGAATGAATGAATGAATAAAATAGAAGCTGTGTTTTTTTGCAATTCATTTGTATAAATTAATATTTATTTATCGGTATCTTTTTCCATTCCAGTTCTTATGTTCAGAATCAATAAAAACGAACGTAATAAATTGAAAACTTTTGCTATTCTTTCCAGACTGAATATATTGTAAAAGTAATGACTTTAATAATTATTTTTCAAAACAACGATTATGGTCAATTAATTGGTAAGGTGTAAATTAAAATTTTTTCTTTACGAATTATTGTTCATTTACAAATTGTATACTACTCTCAGTAGATAAGTAAATACTTTATACGATGTCTCGTAAAAACATGTTTTCCTACGGGTGCTCCCTTTTACATATCTGTTAACAACAGCTGTATGTTACATAAAGTTGTTAAGACAATCCTCAGAACATAATAAAAAATAAAATAATGTACGATGAAATATAAGGTTTATACAAAATATCTAACACGTTCTTAGAGAAAAAAAAAAAAATGATTTAAAAGAATTTAAAGTTTCACCGTTGTCCAACGTGTCACATCCGTGTGGTTGTTTTGGGTATTCTGAACACATACCGGTTTTCTCCAAACAATTCTATTAATTTTACTATGTCACTTTCGTTCCAATGCGTTTCATTAGATCCAGTATTTTTAACATTCACAAATTCCATTACAATTTAACTGAAAAATGTATCTGTATAAAAAATACGTGAAAATATTTTTCAGGAAACGAACGCTTTTAATGACAGCTTGAGGATGAATGAATGTGACGAGCGTTGATAATTTTAAAAGGAATGTTTTGAGATATTCTCTAACACTGCTATTAGAAACATTTTGCAGCATTTTTGATCTTTACAGACAACGTGGTGATAAAAAGATTTTTGCTATTAACAAGACAAATATGCCAATATTTTGTAGTAACATGAGTTTATTTTAACTATTACAGCACGCACTGTTTATTGTAGCATAGTACTTAGTAACATGTTTCGCTACGACAGTCGTTCTATAATTAAAGAGAAAGAAATATTTAATAGAATAAATTGTACTGACTGATGTTCAAGCTGGCACCCCTGAAAGTATCAGCTATTTGAAAAGATTTTTCATTATTATTAACTGTGATTTTTTTAAAATTTCGGCTTTGAGGCATCTACCACTGGAGAACAGCATGCTGTGATAAAATTTCTGTTTTCTGAAGGTGTAAAACCGGCCAAAATTCACTCACGTATGTTAAAATAATATGGTAAAAAGTGCATTACCAAAATTGGAAGTTTCGACTGAAGCTCTGCAAATTACTGAAATTTGTATGCGAGAATTGGAACTGACTATTTAACTATCTATAAATTAAATTACTATAAATTATATGTTCAAGGGGGTTCCGAAACAATCGATTCAAAATCACAGAAATCCGAATTCACATTTGTACGTAACTTAAACAACGGTATTTAACGGAAGGCAATACTTTTTTATTTTTCACAGTTAATAGTCATTGTTTGGAGTAATTGTTCTGACTCCAATCAAAACGTCAGAGCGTGGAATGGAAACATTCAGTTTACTCGCTAGAAAAATTTAAAACCTTCGCGTCAACCGGTAAAGCGATGCTAACCGTGTTTTGAGACTATGAAGGCCCAAGTTTTTGCTGTTTGGAAGAATAACGTACGATCAACAGTGAGTACTGTTGTGATTGCTATTGCTAGAAAATAACAGTAAGGAAAGTTCGCAATATTTTCTTTTTTTGTTTTTACGTGACGTCAATGAGCGAGTCAAGGATGACTAACACAAAGGTAAACAATTCTTTATTACTAGAATAAGAACGCTCACTGGAAAAGTACCTAAATGAAGCCTGGGATGATGTTGAACAGTAGGGTTAATTACATTGTAATTGTATAAATATATTTTTTCTACAGTCACTTGCCTCTTTAATATTTTAACGACTTCCGCATATATGTAATGCACCTTAAAAGTCATTTAGTTTTAAGACTGCCAGTTACCCTCGCGAACTGAATCTGACTGAAGATCTGGTCATTTATGAAACGTCGTGATGGAGTGCAACGTCGGTGAGAGAAGTTTGAATGCATGACTCCTTTAAAACTGGAAATCGATATATGAATGGTTTAAAATGATGGGAACATATTAGTCAATAAGTAGTGAAGATAATCTTATTTATAATACCGGTAATAAATATTGATGGCAATGAAGATGTTCTATGAACGGTGAGCAAATTAATCAAGACTTGCTAGGAATTAACAATGCACTATTTACATTGACTAACAATTGGACAGGAGGATACAATTGTCAATATTGTGTCGCTGTCAAATAAATTTGTTTTGATGGCAACAATAATGCAGCAAATCTTCCCTGTTAATTTCTACAATGCTACATGAATAACATAGTAAACTTGAAAAAATTCAATACATTATTTCTATACAAATCTAAATAAGTTCTAAAAGCACTTCTTTGCTTTACTAGTTCTTTCTTGTCCCATACTTGGCTTCTGACATTTTGGTAAAAACTAGAATTCTTTTTAACTTTTTTCACCTTTTCTTTTTTAAAATTGTCATCTATAAATACTGTGTCCAAATTATATAAATTCCCCTACCTGTACCTATTATTGCCAATGTTTTTTTACATAAAGAACAAGCAGCATTAGACAAATTGTCCGCGGTCAAGAGGTGTAAAAAATTGACCAGTTTCTTTCTCCTTTAGAAGCGTAGAAAAAAAATATATTTGCGATGATTTAAAAGATATTTACAGATACAACTTCTTAATTTTATTATTATTTTTAAATACTACGTACATAGAGCTTAACCTATTGTAATCGATGTATACTTATCTGTTTTTCCTTTTGTAGAGCTAAAATGTATGGTATCGTAAACGAATGTAAGAAATTCATAATAATTTAATAAATTAATGTAAATAATTTTTAGAACTGATCATAACCGTCTTCTTTCCAAACTTAATTTTCTGGGTTTTTATTAATATTTAGATTCAATAAAGCTTAAAAATTCTCTACTATGAATATTCATTTATTATTATTATTTTTTTTTTGAGGTAGGGCCCTCCCGCCGTCCCTACCTCACACAAACCCGCTCCATTGCAGACTGAATTTATAAATAAAATATACGTTACTAAGGTACTGCATAACAATATAAAATTTATGAATTGTTTTTTATTTATTTTTCAATTAAATTTTACTAGGTGATTTTTAACAATTAAAATATTTTACATTATGTTAGTATTTTTTTATTAAAAAAATAAATATTTTAGAATATGTTTAATTTTAAACATTTTTAGGACTTTATAGCTACTGATGATAATCACATTATAATAAAAAATCATACTTTTAAGAATGGATATTTTCTTTAAAGGTTTACGATTCTATGCAATTCTCATCTTAAGAGAAAATTAAAATTTTTTAGAGCTATGGGATCGGGTCATGCGGTAATGAGTATAAATTTACAGAACACACACACACACTCCAAATTCTACTGTTTTGGCTGTTTACGTAGCCATCCAAATGAAACCGTGCTTCATCTGTGAAAAATAACGAATCCATAACAATAATTCCCTCACGCAGAAATCGACGGAACCGTTGACAATATTGTAACCGTTTGAATGCGATAAGGTCGTAATTGTAATTGTTTGGTCGCCCGATGAACAGTTGATTTAGAAAAATTAATTTCAGCAGACAAACGTCTGATCGATTTAGTTGGTGTGGCGAGTAATCGGTCTTTGATTTCAGTGACGCAGATCTTTTGTGTTCCTTGTTATTAACAGAACCGGTCTCTCTAAATTTTGCAACTAACTTTAATACTGATGTTTTGTTCGGAGCTGGGTTATCTGGGTACTTATGGCGAAACAAATCTCATCTAGCGAAAACACCATCTTGTCTCTAGCAATACACTGAACGTTATGATTGCATTGTTGTTACTATCGGTAGTGTTCTACTGCGTCGCCGCGATGTTCAGATGTTGGACGAGTCCATTTCAGTAACGAGTAGGGGAGTAAGCTTGACTTTTGAAATTTCATGGACGAGTGATTGATGGGTTGCGTTTTATATGGGACACTTTGTATCTGGCGTAATTGAAAAGTCGGCAGTAAACAGAATTTATAAGATGAGTCCGAGAATGCTTCCTTGAGGTACCCCTGATTTTATTAGGAACAAATCCGTTATAACCTATTTATGTTTAACTTATAAATATATATATTCTACATAAGAATTTAGCACTTTATAGAAAACATGCGGTACATTTCTTTTAATTTATGGTATTTCTTGTTGTCTAGAGCATTATTTATAATATTAATAATTTTGTTTGCTTCCTCCACAGTAGCAAGTTTCTTCCGAAACCCAAATAAGTGATTTGGAATTTGATCATTTACGAACTGATCCATTCTTTTTAAAAATATATTTTCAAATACTTTAAAGAGCACTGGAAGTAGGCTGATTAGCCATTAAGATTTAACGTCTGTTGGTTCTTTATTAGGTTTCTGTAAAACAATTATTTGTGAAATTTTCCACGGACAGGAAAATTACCAATTAGAATATCATTAAAATTTAGAAAGACTAAACGTATTACTTTTCGGGGTAATGCTTGAAGAACTTGACCGGTGATTAAACTATATCCCGGTGCTTTTGTTGGATCGTACTTCGTTATTAATCACTGAAGTAACCTCATGGACTGTAAAGCGTTTAATTGGTAAGGACATTTGAAAAGGGAAACCAAATATTCCGAAATTTTCTAATTTCATCTGGATCCGTTTACGAGATTCCCATCTTAAGAGAAAATTAAAATTTTTAGAACCATCAGATCGGGTCATCCCTTAATGAATATGTACTACAATCGGGCTGGAAGACGTAAAATGCTCTGCAAATACGTTTCTCTTGAAAACTTCTGGCCCATGTTCTGTTATTTTTACAGAGAGGAAGAATAGAGTGCTGGGATGTCTTGAACATCATAGTAGCTTTCCATAAAATACATTTAGTAGACTGCCTATCAGAAATATATTTAGTATAAGACTAAAATGAAATGTTTCTAAAGTTTGAATGAATCTTTTTAATTCTTGAGAAGCCCTTTTAAACCTTCCCTTATTCTCAGAGTAACAAGAGTTTTGCCATACGCGTCTTATTTTCCGGCGTTATTCTCTTCTATCTTTTCTATGATTAAGATCGGATATTTATTTTGAGCTGGAGGAGCAGAATCCAAATTAGGAGTGAAGAACTACGTCGCTAACTGAATTAATTTGGACAATTCGTGTACTGCATTATCCAAATCAGCTGATGATTTTTAAAGGAACGTCCAATCTTGTATTTTCCAAAATATCTTGAAAACGTCGTTTACTGGTTAATTTATTAAACGGAGTTTAATAAATCTTCGGTGTGACGTCTGTACGTACGTATGTATCTCGCATAACTAAAAAACGATTAGCCGTAGGATGTTGAAATTTTGGATATAGGACTACTTTAACATCTAATTGTGCATCTCTCCTTGCAATCGACTGAACCAAAAGTGTCCTAAAAAGCCCAAAATCCCCCAAAAAAATTGGATTTTGAACTTTTTCTTAACTGCAGTAATAAACCCTCATTGAGAGCTTTTCAACGATTTATCATAAGTGGTACTTATTTTCAATGGTTCCAGAATTATAGCCAAAAAATTTTAATTAATGAAATATTTGGACTTACAAGGGGAAGGCACACAGGTTCGAATCCGACTTTATTTCCTTTTTTTAATGTATATATATTGATTTATTAATAATTATTATGCCCGAATTGTAAAAAAAAATTACGATAAATAATAATTCAATAACAAAAATTAAAAAAAAAAAATAAATTAGAAATTATTAATGAAATAAAATTTTATATACATTTATTTAAAAAAAAAATGTGTATATGTAACTTAATAAGCGTACAAGCAAGTCATGTGGTGTCCACATCAGATTTTTTTTTGTTCTACTAGCCGATTTCATTTTATCAATCTCCATCATTTGTTAAAGGTTTTGTTGAATAATTTTTCATTTTTATAAAAAAATATAAACATTATTCTTAGCCGTACGTGACGGACAACTTCATATAAAACGGTAGTAATGGTAAAACGTAGAATAATATGAAATAAAATGTTTGGTTATGCATTTTTTAATAAATTAAAAAACTAACGAACTAAAAGGTTAATTCTAAGATTTAAAGTATTTAATTAATACAGACTTCAGGATCAGTAGAATGTGAAAAGTAAAATATTTTGGTAAATAAATTTGTGTTATGGTATCACGAATCGAAATCACCGCTTACTGTGCAGCTAAACATTAGAAGGGAATACGGACGACCAGTACCTAGTAGCAAGAGAACCGTTATGGTATTAAGGTATGCAAAGTTTAAGGTCAGTGGAGATGTAGTCAACCTTCCGCGAACATGGAGGTCATCCGTTAGTGAACAGAAGGTTGAGGATGTGCAGCACACATCTCTACGTAGCCCTTCCAAATCTACCCGTTGTGCATCTCGTAAACTAGAGGATTCCCCGGTCAACAGCGCACAAACTTTTATGCAAGAAACTAAGGTTGTACGCGTATAAAGTTCAGATATTGAACATCTACGGCCATCTACGGCAGTACGACGAGGGCCGTTAGCCCTCGTCGTACTGCCTTTGCGACCTAGATTTTGCAACGGATTGATAACGAAAATTAGTACCTGTAGTGTGTGTGTTTTTCAAACGAGGCTACTTTCCACATCTCAGGGAAAGTAAACAGGAATAGTGTGAGAATACTGGGATCAGAAAATCCGTACTTTACCAGGGGAAAAATAGAGATTCCCCTAAAGTGAATCTATGGTGCGGTTTGATGCATAACAGAATCATTGGTTCCTTCTTTCTTCTTCACTGAGTAATCAGTAACAGCTAACATTTACCTAGTTATGCTGCGAAAATTTGCTATAACTGAACTAAATGACTTGCAACCTAGGGTGGTTTTCCAGCAGTATAGCGCACCACCACATTGGGGATTAAAATTTCGAGATTTTCTGAATGAATCATTTCATGGCAGATGGATTCAGCGCGACGGTTACATTCTCTGGCTACCACAACCACCAGACATAATTCCCTTAGACTTTTTCTTCATGGGTTATGTTAAGAGTCTATGCAGCACCCGCACCTAATCTGGACACATTGAGACGGAGAATAACTGAATTTTTGCTAGTGTTACCAAAGAAATGTTCCAACACATGCCGTGAAATTGATTATCGGATGGACATTCTACTAGCGTTAAAAGACGCGTTAAAAGATGTTGAAGTTTATTAACATGATAGAAAAGACTTGATAATTTTTTATTTCTTTTGCCACAAACCGCACAGCTGTAACTGTAATAACTTTTTTGTAATACATTTCTGTAATCAAAAACTTTATACAAAGTGCCAAGCTTGTCAATCCGTTCTAAACAAGAAATGTTGTCCGTTTAAATTAGGTTACTATATTTTTTGAACCTGTAATTTCTTTCTGATTACGGTAATAACAGAATTAAAGATATTAATTTACATTATTGTATTCATATATGAAATATATTTAACCTGAGAATAATAACAATAATTTAATAAAGTTAACGTTTTCACTAAAACAGTATCATAGTTCACAGCGTTATATTCAAAACTGATACATTCAAAGTTAGATATAGCGGAGGAATAAAAAATAAAACAATATTCTTTTATTAATTTGCTAAATAATTAAACGATCAATACTACTTTAATACAATCCTTAAACAGTTTTGTCTGCTTTTCCGTAGAACTATCTTCTTTGATAGGCCAACAATCCTTGATGTCTAAACTTGACTTAGTTTCATTTCCACCGGAATTAATTTCAAATTCGTCTTCACTACCTGATGTCTCATCGTCGCTCATCCCTATATTTGTAATTTTGCTTTCAATGGCACCTTCCTTTAACGCATCTTTTTTCAGTAATACTCCATTATCTCCTGAACTTTCGATACTGATCTTTTCCAGTCTTCTATCATAATTGATGAAATTGCATCTACTATATTGGCTCTCAGTTCTGTTAATGACTTGTTGGACATGTGCGGTCTCGAATTTATTATTTATCTAGATACCAAACTGAATTCAACTGCGTTAAAATCTGGGGGTCAAGGTGGCAATCTAAGCCCTGTAATTCCTTTGTTATTTAGCATTTCGTCTTATTCATATTGTGATTCTGGTGTAGTTTGACAATTTCTAAAAGTTTTTTTTGTTAGATCTGGATAGTACTTAATTTTATTTCTTTGGAGCCATTCTCGAATATCTTTTCTCAGTGAATTGGTGGATGTTTATTTTGCTAAGGGTCGTTATCTGTCACTAAAATACAGTTTTTCGGTAGTCCTGGGATAATTTGCTTTACAATATTCTTCAAAAATGTTCAATAATAACCATAATTCTTGCACAGAGTGAACTTTTGATTTTGAGGATTGTTATCTTTTTATAGTCTCATGTTAACTCGGGTTTTCTGTTTGGTATTGTAAGGTGTACAGTAAACTGGAATTGTATTTTTCTACTTATAATTACCTATTTTGTACATAAGTTATTTAAGAGTAAATTAATTACATTTGTAAGAATTTTTACTTTTATATCTCTCAATATCCTTGTCACACCACTAAAACGTAACAATATGATTCATTTTATCCTATGGAACTTAAGATGGAAATATTTGATGTTATGGTTTACAAAGAATTATAGGTAAGTAGTTTTACTGAAGAAGGTACTGATAACAAAGTAGAAAAAAATCTAAAATATTTAACAAATTCAACAAAACCAAGTTACTACAGAAAAATGTAGAAAAAAAGAATGGATAAAGCAGGAATATAAAATTAATATCGCCTTTTGAATAAAAAAAAGCAAAATCAATCTTAAAAAACAACAAATTTAACTTTACTGTGGCTTTTTTAAGGGAAATTTACATTGTTCTCGGAAATATTAAAGACAAAATAAACTTATCGAAGGAACTGGTATCTGTAAAGACGATAATTGCAATTTTGAGTACGTAGGAAAAACTAAAAGAATGGCTGTAACTAGAATAAAAAAAAATTGATCATAAACCAAAGAGATTGGCTAATGCTTGACATTGCTTGGAAACTGGTCAAAAAATTACTTTATGAACAGTAATAGATAGAAATTAAATAGTTGGAAAACTTTATCAGTAATGGTGCACAAACTTCCTAGTTAAATAAACCAGTATATATATAATAGTCTTATAATTTCAATTCATTAAATATACTTTCTGTGAAAGATTTTAGTCACAGAATCATTCGTTATATTCTTTCTTTAAATGTTGTTCATAAGAGGGCATATTTCTTAAGTTGAAAGTTCATGCTTATTCTACTTCTATTGAGATACATTTTTATTTTATTAAACGATTATATGGTGCGTTAGGTCGATTTAAATACATACGTTTATTAAATAAATTCAGCAAAAAAATTCTCTTTAAAATGTATCATTTTATAAAATGACAACTAGTTTTCACTTCAGTCGGGTAAATGTGTTCGTTCTCAACTCAACTATACATGACAAAGTATAATTTAATACACACATATCCCCCGTCACCCCTCTTATTCCCTTGCCCTTTAATATTGTTATATTCACAGTGTAATGTGGTGCCTTGCCTCCAGTAATAAACTGAGCAGACGTGAAAAGCAATATTCGACGGTAGAAATTTAATGAGCGACACACTGCTTTCACATGAATTCTAATAATGCTTACATTTTAATTTAACGTTAAATAATTTTGTTTCACGAAGCATTAAATGATCGAACGATTTAACATTTTTTAATAAAATAATTTTTTTTTTGTGATGACAAACGTTTGTTATAATTATGTTAAAAAATATTTTTAAATGTTAATTTTTGCTACGTAGAAAATTTTTCTATTCAAGAAGTTTTATGAAGTATGATATTCCAATATTGTTTCGATTTTTTTTGTGTGAAGAAATATGCCATCTTATTACTTAAATTTGTACTTCATCAATTGTTTAGAGTTAAACAAACTAGACTATTAAAAAAAAAACAATTTAATGAGACAATTTTATTCATATGTTTCTAGCCGTTATCAGAATCCTCATCATCTATTGTCAAGTAAATATATTATTATTTAGGCCTTAGTATGAAAAATAATTCAATTATGCAAATTATTCTCAATTTACGTAATAAACGATTTTTGCATTCATTTATGCAACTAAAGATTAATTTAACTAATTAACCATAATTAATTTTTTCGATTATGGTTACTTCGATTAGATGCATTCATTAAAAATATGTGTACCACACGCTTGACATATTGAAGAAGATTGTAGTGAAGAAGCTGTATGTCTTGAAGAAATTAAATTTCTGTTAATTTGTTCACTGAATATTACGAAGGACAGATGTGAATGGAATATTGTGAAATATTCCATTGAATATCGGAGTACAATAGGGAAACTACAGATTACATCCATCTGGGATTATTTTTCGCATAGTGAAATGTGCAAAAACGCAGTTGATGGTACTACATGTTTTCTATAAAGATCAGCCTCACCGGTACAACTGTAATAGTGTCAACCGATGATATATATTTTTATTTTTTGCTGTCAATATCTTAAGTTAAAAAATTAAAAATTTCATCTTATTTACCTAATTTAATTACGTGAAACATAGAGGTAGTTTTTAGACTATTTTCGGTAGGTGTCGGAGATTAAATCATACTGAGAAAGAGAGTTAAATCGATTAGACGTCGGTATAGAGGTAGTTGAATCTGATTGTCGCGATAATTTTTCAGCTGCAGGATCAGATGTTGTTGAGCCGGACGTTTTAGCGTATTGATGTTTTTATAATTAAAAATGTAAGTCTGTAGGTGTTGTCTGTACAAGATTACACTTCATTTACATGTCATACATATCATCCTCATCTCATCGGACCGAAGGGGGTGGTTGCTTATTCATCACTATTTATACATTGAACAGATTGCAACGTACACATTAGTAAAATTAAAATTAAATATATCTGTAATTGTTCACTCAGCACAATGAATAGATATGCTGAATGTCTATAATTAACTTGAAGGAGAGAAAGACCAACAACAATAAACTCTATATTTTGTTTATTCCGTCTGGCACTCTGTAACAGCTGTCGATGGATGATAATGAAATTAATTTTTTGATGCGTTTGAAAAATTACCATATCTGTCCGGGATTGGTACCCAGAATCTCTGAATAAGTGGAAATTAAATTTAAATTTAATATTTACAATTAATGCATCATTTAACTAATTACCATTCGTTATTTCTAACAGTGGACGTTGTCCAAATTCTGGTAACGAATAAAAAACAGTTGTTTTTGGTTTTTAACATAATTTAAATAACCATAAGTAATAAGTATCTTTTTTCAATAATAAAATAACTGATTATCGTCAAATAAAAAATAACTAAAAATTAGAATACTAATGTTAATAATAATTAGAATTATAAATACTATTAAATAGAAAAATTTACAAAAAAATAAAATTATTAAATACCAATTATAAATACTAAGTAGAATACACTTTTCTTCGCTAAATTAAAAACTGAACGTCTGGTGTAATAGTTAAATGATAATATAAGCAGTTGCATAAAATTAATTTCAAGCACAATGCATTATTTCGAAAGATAAAGAATAATCCATTTATATGAACAATATAAATAAGTTTTAAATTCGTTAAATTAAAAAAAAATAGCATGTCCGGCTATTGCAGATCATTACATAACACTATAATGTAGAAGTGCAGAGCCACTAAATTTCACATCACTGATACTACATTCGTGAAGGTTTTATGGCAATATGACTTGGTTAAAATAATTTATCTTGGTTAAAATGTCCACGTACTTTAAACTTCCCATTTCCTATATCTTGGAAATGATATTCTACATTTCATTCGACGTATTGATTTTGCTGCGTTATTTGTAATCATTTATAGTATAGCTTTTTTAAATTTTTTTATCTTTATTTAAACACACACACATACACACACACACACACACACACACACACACACACACACACACACACACACACATACACATACAAACACACACACATATATATATATATATATAAATTATGTTACAGTAAAGTCCTGATGCATTACATTCCATAAGCCACGTGTGTTGCCTATCGCTAGATTCTAGAAAACCTACTTGTGAAAGAATGGTGCAGGTGCAGCCTTTGTCTCTTTATTTTAATTGTAATACTGTAATAATTATTCAGTTTTACTTAAGATCCATGTACGGATGAATTTTTATTGCACTCATTTGTTAAATTATTAACGACCTATTTTACATTATTAGGATGTACGCCGAATAATGAATAATCGTAAATTAATATTAATCAAGTGAATGCATATTATTTGTGAAATATTAATTAAGATAAATAAATGTTCAATTTTTTAAAAAGAGAACATCGTTGTGTTTAATCATAAGTTTTATGTATACTCCCGGTAACGTAAGGTTTCCAACGCGGGGTTATATACCCAAGTCGGTTCGCCCGTTGTGTTGCTACGGTGAAATTAATTACATACTATAAGTTAGTGCAGTGGTTCCTAAACTTTTTCAAGTCGCGGCGCCCTGTTTCAATCAAAATTTTTCCATGGCATCCTACCCTAAGTAAAAGTATGACTACGTAAGTAAGAGATAAAGATAAATAAAAATCGTGTATCTTCATTAATTTTTTTACTTTATTAACATTAAATTAATAATTATAAATGTCTTGGTTCAATTAATTATGAAACTTTTACAATATTTTGCGGTCCCTCTATGAAGATGCCGCGGCTCCCCGGGGCACCGGGGCCACAGTTTGGGAATCACTGCGTTAGTGGTTAATTGAAATAACTTGCAAATTGTTTAAAGTTGGTCTTCTTATTACCTCGCGTAAATGTCATATCATGTTCCTTCATGAAATCGATTCTTTTTCCTCTTTACATCTATTCTTAGATTAAAACCGCTGCGTAAAACTATACTATATCCTCTTTTTTATAATGTTTAAAAGTTTTGCAATTTTTGGTATATAAACCAACAAATTAAGTTTGATAAAAAATTCCATCTGAAGTATTACTTAGTGGTTATAAGTAAAAGATCTTAAATTGTTACTATAAGTATATATAATAACAATTTATGCTCTTTATCCGTTAATATTACTTTCAATCTCTCAGTCATTTGTTTATGAAACGTTATTTTCGACTGTTTAAATCCATTTTGTAGATCCTTGTTCAATTTATTTCTACAGTGATGAAATTAAAAATCTTCCTTTTAGGTAGATTTTCTAAGAAAGATACCTATTTTAATGGGTACCATGATTCAACTTCCGGAAAATACATATCTTCGCGATTCACATTGCGCAGATCCCAAAACCACCATTATCTCAAAAGTAAATAGATACATATATTTATGTACATTTATTTATTCGGCTTATGCCTTTACTACTGCACAATAAATTTGGATTCGATAGTAAAGTAAGTGTTTATGTACTACGATATGTATGCTGTAATAAACCTGTCAGCCACATTTTATTCCCGTGTCTTACTGCAATAAAAATTTATGAAATAGAAGTTATAGATCATAACTTTCTTATGCTCAGTAACACGCATATAATCTGGGATAAACAGCCTAATTGTACAACAACAGCCTAATTGTACAAAATAGAAGTTAATGGGAATAATAAACACTCACAGTGAGCGCAGTTGATTCAGAAAATTAGAAAAAGATTCTTTTATTACAAACGACATGAAACCCGGAAGACTTTTGAATTTTGTCGGCTACAGCTATAGAAGGTTACTGACGTTGGAGAAAAAATTACTGGAGGAATATTAAGTGGCATCTTACGAAAAAATCAGCTTTGGTTGGTGTTTTTCAAAATTAGCCTTAGCTTGAAATGAACAAGCCTTAAGTGATCCATTTAAAATCTTTACGTTCAATACAAGAGGTAAATGGGGACTTTTAAAACTACGTTTTCTGCGCTAGATAAAATTTAAGAAGTGAATAAAAGGATTTAATATAACTTTTAAAGTTTATTAAATCTGGTTTTTATGATATTTATAAACCATTCCAGACATCCAAAGATATTACGGATCTTTTATCTGATATTAAACTGCAGAATTATGCTGCATTATATCAAAGTAAATAGATTATGAAATAATATGTAAAATCGACTTTTGTGTTATATCTTTTTATCTCCTTTTGTAACCGTACAACCGTTTTAATACTTTTCTTAGCCGGTTTGAATACGTTCTAAATTTAATACATTGTATACAAAAAAAAAAATTGTAGCTATTTTCATTTATCTAAAGTGTTCTATTCCAATGTTTTTATCATGGAAATTAAAATTAAATTGTTAAAGCAAAACTAACACAAGGTAAAGTTTAATTTATGCTGGATTTTTAAAAAAGATTGAAAGTATTTACAAATTATTTAAAATCATATTTTCCTAAAACAGGATTACACATAAATCTCGGAACTTAACTTAAATGCATTTTTGTCAAAAATACAGTATTATAACTTAAGTGTGTGACGTAAATTTATTGTGACCGTATATTTAAATCCTTTCCAAACTGGGAGATATTTTGAACGCTTTTGAGATTTCTAGAGTTTATAAGGCTTCCTGGTACATATTTCTCTGATATAAATTTCAAATTTTCTAAGCCTGGACGACCCACTAATACAGTTTTGAATTCGCGTATCGCTTTTTTTTGTAACTTTTTGAGACGATTTGTAATATATTTTATATCCTCAGTAATATATTTTACATAAAAAATTTAATTTTTCGAAAAACGTTTAAGCATTTTTTAATATTGTAGTAAGAATACATTTTTTCTTATTAATGACATATTAGCACAATAACCAATAGAATTTAGATAAAAATTGTCTGTGGAAAAAATAGACAGCAGTTTCATCATAGGCATTGTTTGTGAATTGTAAAGCATTGATGACATAATTTCTTTTATATAAACATTAATGCAGTTATTGTGATATATTATTACATATATGTATACATACAGCATGCTAATATACTTCCTTAGTTATATTTTTCAAAGGATAAAATGTTAATTCATTGTTTAAACAAAATGTCCCAAGAATTTATTACTTTTTTTTAGAAATCATTTTCAATTGTTAAATTATTTTTGAAGAAGTACGTTTCAATAATATATATTTTTTATAGCAAAAAATTAATCTAGAAATATACTAATTTCTTTTTCAGCAGCTGATATTACGAAAAATCTAAGAGAAAGGACTTTTTTGTTCATAATAACTATTTCATGAAGACATAAGAATTCTCTTCTGTTAGGAAGGATTTATTTTGCCCATTTGAATCAAAACGAATTCTAAAGGGATAGAAAATCGTTCTTTACTCTTGAGGATAAGGAAAGAGAAAAGTGAAGACGGTTTGTAATTTGAGATTAGAATTATAAGGATGGGGTCGATCGGGGATGAAAATGTATAAATGAAAGACGCAATGAAATATCCAGCATGAGGATGGCTGACTATTGTCCTATCTTAATGTATGCCGGTCTCCTCTTTTTATTCTTCTCACAAAGAGTGATTGAGTGGGGGAGGGTCGAGAGAAAGATATTGTGTTGCTGCTACGGCGCCAGCTAACTAGTTATAGAAACAAATATAAGGAAAATTCCGAAACGATTTTCTTGCATCTCACAGTCAGAGATAAACCTTTGAATGCGTAAAGTAAGGGATCGCTATTATTAAACATGGCTGTTCGGTGTGAGGCATAGCTTTAGCTAATCTTGCGCTCGAACTGGTGCCAAAGGACTGTCTCCTAGTACGCCTCACTGACTCGGTACTCATTCTGAAGAGAGGTCGAGAAATATAACGGTTTATCGAACAGAATCCTCTGACTGCCATCCCTTTCGGTAAACTCGTAGGCGCATCTAACTATAACTACAGTTAAAAGAAACTCTTTTAATTTTATTCAGTTCCTACCGTTCCACGTATATATTGTATCACATAATAAAATTAACGCGGTTGATATGAGTTTATAAAAAACGTGAAATTGACATTATAACGGTTTTTATATGTAAGAATTTTTTACAATACTTAAAAAATATTTTAACTTGTTCAGAAATATATGTCAAAAAATTCAACTATTTTTAACAGGCATAAACAAAAGGAAAGTTTTCTAATTTGACCGATATGTTTTTGTGTATGCCCTTAATTTTGATGATTCTTTTTTATATTTTAAGAAGATCTTCTTCTAGCGGTCATAATATATGTTATTTCTTCGTAGATTTGAAGAAAACTTTATTTCTTGTCATAAATATTTTAGTACTTTGAAGTATTATATTATAACAATACATAGGTAGACATCATTCTGATACTGAAAGTATGTTCATTGATTAAAAAAAAAACATTAACAAGAGAGCTTGGTGTAAAATTTATATTCCGAATTTCTAAGAGACTTAGCTCATGCTCAATAGTAGTCTTCTTACGTCATTCCTCTCTTTCTTTTCCTATACTTATCAATACGCATGATTCTTACCAGTAGTTATTTTCAATTGATTTGCATTTTTATATCAATTTGAAGTTGAAACATAAATAAAATTTAAAAAGTCCACAAAAATACGTGTTTATTGTTTTTAAATAAAACAATTTTCAATAACTCTTCATTAAATACCAAAAAATTCTTGAAAGATTTTGAACAAAACGATAGAGATTTTGTTATTTTATATTGTGTAATATTTTTTGTGCAATTTTTTGCGCTAATAGTTTTGGAAAGTTTAGAGCCACAAATTTTATACATAGGCCTGTACTATATATGTATATATACATAATTAAATTTCTATTTAAGTGAATGGTATTTTCATTGTCCTCATACCTCAAAAAGTACAGAAAATTCAGTTTCATCCCCAATCTAACCGTGCAACCGAAAGTATGCAAAATACTTAATATATTAAATAAGACACAGATTACACCATAGACTTACTTCTGACCATAGTTTGTACGTGTAAAATTTCTTATTATTAATCAAAAGTTCAGAAAAGTATTTAATTTCAAAATATTTACATTTTTTCTTTACGTTATCCAGCCGCTAAATCGGAAGACGGAGTCTATGTTGGATATTTCAAAAACTTTTATGAAATGTATGTCAAATTCGTAATAAATAATTATTATTTAAACAAGAATATGTCAGCTGGAGTTTTATTTTTACCGATTTTAATATCTAAAAATATGTTATCTGTAAAACTTTATTAGAGATCACATTTATTTATATATATTTTTTTATATCTTTTGTTGGATTCGTCTTTCCAGGTGAACGGCGAATCATAAAAATCGTTTTTTGCTCAAGGCTTGTTGTATCCATATTAAAAATTACAAAAATTCTTGTAAAAATTTATATGTAAATCTATCGCTTTTTCTTTTTATTATTTTAAACAATATTTTTGTAAAACTAATTTTATGCGGTTAAATGCCAAAACCTCACTTTTTGTCTAGAGATTGGCGATCTGTGTCAAAATTTTAATTTAAGATACAAATATTTTTAATTATAGTTAAGATTTCAATCGGCTATAAGAGTTAATTTTGATAATTTTGTTAAAAATCTCAAAAAGAATGAAATATGGGAATTCTAAATTTGTGTAAATTTTATGTAATTTATTTTAGTAGCAGAAAACTTTGTATTTGAATACAGTAATACTTGATTTTGGTCTTTTATTTGTTTATTTTATTTTGTTATCTCTTTTAGGAATTATTTACTACTTCATCAGATTAATCTTTTAATTACATAAAATTTTTAATAAGTTTTTTATTATAAGAAATGTGTATCGTCAATAAATATTTTAACCCATGGTGAACACCAAAAATCACCTTAATATGAGTATGCATATTCAATTAACATTTGTATAGGCTCTCAGTAGTAATTGTTCACATTTGTCCTATATCTGTTTTTTTTGTTTTATTATTATTATTATTATTATTATTATTATTATTATTATTATTATTATTATTATTATTATTATTATTATTATTATTATTATTATTATTATTATTATTATTATTATTATTATTATTATTATTATTATTATTATTATTATAATCTTTAATATTTAAGTATATTTCAGAAAATAATCATAATTTTTTATAAATTTATATGAATTTTTATTCAATAATTCTGGTGGCTAGTATAACCTAACGTAACTGGGTTCGACATATAATTCAAGTTTTCCTTCGGATATGTTTCAAAACTGATAATTTTTTAAGAGATGACATTTTAATTGCCTCGACTTTAATAATACGCGATTTCTTTTCTAATTAGAATGTAGTTAGATATGGTACTATCGGCACCAATCCATTGACTTACATTCCACTGTCTGTAAAACGAGGTCATACCACCAACTTTATTCCTGTTACAAAAATACTGTAGTATTTTTAATGTTGGGTTTATAATTAATTATTTTATTCGGTTTGAAAATAAGAAAAATTTTAATAAAACGTACTTCATTAATATTAAACATAAATTATATAAAAAACCTTTTTTTTTAAAAAAAAAAGATTCGTCTAATTATTAATTATAAAATATAATAAAAAGTAACGTAATTTTGTTTGATTTTTTTAATGTATAAATCTAGGCCTAATGTTGTATAATAAAAAAAAGAGAAATGGAAATAACTGAACTTTATAAAAAATAAGAAAAAGACGTTTAACATTTTTTATAGAGCAAATCAGGTTTGCTTAGAAGTACATAAGGCATTAAATCGTTTTCTACTTTATTATATTTTTTATTGTTCGCTTTCCTCGTTCCTGGAAGCGTTTCTTAACGAGATGAGAATTATAAAAACCACCTTTCCATTTAGTACCACCTCCACATACATTAAGTACCTTTTTTGTACTAATAAAACTTTTTAAATAAAACTTTTAATCATTCAATTGAATAAAAATCGTACATTTTTAACGAATAAAAAGATGCTTATTTTATCATAAACAAGAGAATATATGTACAGAGATTAATTTTTATTTAAAGTACCTTACCTACTGATACACCAAGTAATATATTTACCTAATAAATAAATGAAACTCACTGTAGTGGGGCGATACTTTTCGCGTATTTTTTGTAATTACTTTTTCAATAAGTTTAAAGACGAATTACTCGTTTAATGGTAAAGGGGGAAAATCGATAGGGACTAAATGCTATTCCCTAATACGTTTTACGTGCAATTTTATCTCGTGCTGAAATTTTAGTACGAAAAATTTTAGGTTAAAAGATAGCAAAAGTATCCTTTTTGACAATCTTTTAACTCTGAGAAGAAAATATAGGTCATATAGCACTTCAAAAGTATGTCTAGGGAGAGTGCTTTCTTCTTAAACATTTTTTGCTATTTTGTCAATTTCTTGTACTTTCTATAAAATTTTACATCAAATAAAATTTAAAACAAATGGGCTTCACTCAACATTTTTTTTCTAAAATTTTTAGAATTTTACATTTTACATTTTTTTTTCTCCACATTTCTATTTCAACTATTCTCCTTCATTCATTTGTAGTTTCCAACCTTCACTTCATCTATTAACTTCATTCTACTTCTTCATCGATTCCTTTTATCTTCTACTGACCCTTCACTTGCATTTGTTACCTCCTCTACCCAAATGTCCTAGCAGTTTCTTTTCTTTTTTTTTACGACCCGCATAAGTGCTTTTTTTTTATTTAATCGTGTTCATTACTTCCTCATTCCTTACTTTATCCGTCTATCTTACTTTCTCAAAAATAATCCTTCTCCATATCTACATCTCAAAGACCTCAATCCAAGTTCCTCTCTCTCTTCCTTACTGTCTATGATTCACTTTTATACAACAGGATAATCCATAGAAAACATTTGGGCTGACCTCTTACTGGAAGTTTAAGTTACGTAACTTAAAATTAAGTCCAAAACTCTTACTTTATAGTTTATTTCCTTTTCTTATTGAAGGCTTCCTTTAACATCGAATTCTTGTTTTTGACATGGTTGCCACTTTCAAGTGTGTCGGGGGCTTCTAGTCGGAACGCAGACAACTGTTGTGATGTGGTAGTTTATTTGAATAAACCATTAACACACGTTACAACCATTACACACGTTATTTTTTTAACAAAAAAATATTTTGATTTAATATGTTTTCCAAATTCGGAAATGTTTTTGAATTTTGACGATTTCAATTCTCAAGATTTAAACGGAAGATATTTAGGGTTATCAACAATCTGAACTATAGAGACTGGTGTACGTGTTTTATCTAACCTTACCACCTATTTATATATTTGAAATTTATCACATTAAAAATACTTAAAAATCACATTATAATATCACATTAAAAATTAAGTATAAATTCTTAATATTATTAGTACAATAAGCGGAATGTAGATTAACAAACACATCCTAAACAAAGTACTTTAAGAATGAAAATGCTTCCTTTTACACTGTTATAAGTGTATGTAATAATCTTACACTCCTCTCCCTCAACAATAACCCTCACCAAAAATCTTCAAAAAGTATTCGTATAGTCCTCCAAGGAAAATATTATTACAATGCGGATGAGTTTTTACGGGAGTAATTACTATGCTAGAGCAGCTGGCTAAATATTATTTTTCTTATCTTTGATTTTAATTAATTTTAACCCTACTTTTCTTTTGTCAAATGGTGTTTGTGCTATCAAAGAATAGTTGAACTAAGGTAGCAGTTTTCAAAAAATATCGCTGTGTGTAGATTAATATTATAATAGACATAGTATTAACTAGGTATTCTTTTAAAAACATAAGAAAAAAGTTACCACTAATTCTAACTACAAAAATCTCTGTAATGCATAAATTATCAATATTTTATATTTAAAAAAATAAATATTCTTTTATAAACAAACTTAAATTTTGTTAATTCAAATAATTTATCTTTTCTCTCTTTTTTCCTTAAGGGTTTTAGATATTCAGTCGATTGAAATAAAAAAATTCCGCGGGCATAAAATGCTATTTGGAATTGATAAGGGGTTATGCAACATGCTGTATATACCGTTTGTATATATACATGTTGCCGGTATAAGGGTATGGGTGGGTAAATCTGAATTTTATAAATATCTTGGGAAATTTTCTGCGATGGAATTAAAGAAAACTTTGATCATAAACATAATTCCGAAAACACTTTGTTTGCAAAAATGGTCTATCCAAAAATGTTTTCCAAATTGAAATATGTAAATGCGGAATAAATGATTAATTAACATTAAATAACTTTGAAAATGATCCAGCATATTAGATGTTACTACTGCTATTAATGAGGAATGTTAAATTTTCAATTTATATGCTTAAATAAAGTAAAAGAAAACAAATGCTTTAGAAAAAAAGTGAGTTTTTATTTCAAAAAGTTGTAAATAAACTACAGGCTGTACAATGCTAAAGTAATTTATGAATGTTAAAGAAATCGTGAATAGAAAAATTAATTAGAGAGTGTAAAAAAAGCGCATTGTGAAGGATTTCCATTACTTCTCAATTCATTCCGTAAAAATGATTGTTCTATATAGTTACATTGTGTTCTATATTACACCAATATGAAGTCTCACCTCGCTTTCAAAGACAATCACTTTCAATTTGACGTGTAAGCTTACGATTCATATTGCCTAATGGGATACTTAATTTTTCCGTTAGTTATTTATAACCTCTTTTATTACATAAACATAGGTAGAAAACCCCATTCTGTATTTTTTTACGCATTCCTTATTGGTTAATAAATTAAGCACTTTTTGTTTCTTCCTTATCTTTTGATTTTTTCTACACTAATCTCTCAGTGAATACTGATCATAATAGTTCAGAATCAAAATGTTCAGCTGCTCGTAGATTTAGATTTTAAATAATTTTTATAAACTTTTTTTGAATGTTTTCTTGTTCAAAAATGTACTTTAATAAAGTTACATCACAGAATTTTCTTTGTACATTAAATCTTACTGAAAAATATTTATAAAATAACAAATATTATATATTTGTTATTGATATTGGATGATATTGGATAGATGATATTGATAGATATTGGATGTTTAAATGTAATTTAAAAAATGAAAAATTTGAATCTTTTTTTTACCAATATTTGCTAAAAATATAAGCAAAATGTAGTAAATTAGATAATAAGAAAACGTTCAAAACCCGTTTACAAAAATTTAAATTAAAATTAAAAATTAGATAGCCATCTTGATTGTTAAACAATATTAGCAGACACTATGGAAAAAGTACATTCAGGAAAATAAATAATAATAATAAAAAAAATCATTGATTGACAAGTACGTAATTACTTTGTAAAAATAGTGTTTCTAACAGGGTGTTAAGAATAACTATCGAGTTAAACATTATATTTCTCTTCTTATATATATATATACCCATTTGGCGGTTTTCAAATATTATACAGGTATGATATATATATATATATATATATATATATATATATATATACACTATCATCTCCGTCACGGCTTTGCCCACACTATTTGGTAACTTGCGTAACCTGTCGCGGTCAGGGGATGTTTAACCGGTCAGGACTCGCTTCGACCGCCCTTCCCATCTAACCAGGTGTTTATTAAACTCATGCTTGTGAAAATAATGATGATAAAAAAATTAAAACCTGTTACTTTTTTACTATCAGTGAACTGTAATTTCTTTAGATCAATTGTTTTGTAGTACAGGATATACTAATGAGTTTTAGTTTTCCTGTCCCGGCATCAATCGCGAAATACATAATCAGAATTACAAACATCTATTACTATCACAATGTTACCAATTGTCATAAAGATTGATTACAGGCAGCATAAATGCAGCATAAAACGACAAGAAATTAAAAAAAAAAAAAAAAAAAAAAAAACATGTATTTTATCCTTAAAATAAAAAAAAAAAAAAAAAACGAAAACGTTGTTTAGATATTTATCTGAAGAGTATTTTCAAGCCCAAATCGAGTGAATATCTCATTTAGTATAGTGGGAAATGGGGAAAATTTGCAATGACTATTCGAATTCTTTTACCTTTCTTCACCCATCTCAAAGTCGAATTTCATCAAAACTAGAAATTTGTTTTTAGATATTAATACGAAGATTACAACACTAAAAATCAATATGGTATCTTCATTTGTTACCGAGGAATTAAAAAAAAAAAAGAATAGTAAATGTCATTCATTGTTACTTTATTTTTAATCTTTTAAACTAGGGATTTCAATCGTAAGAACGTATATACAAACTTTCATCAATTTATATTTAGTAGTTTTTGTTCGGCGTTAATTAGCAGTCAGTCTGGATGTATGCTTTTATTTATTAATTTCTCAGTGTCTACTGTGATGATTGTTTAACAATCAAGATGGTGTCTAATATTAAGATTTAAATAAAATATAAGTTTCGCTAGTATATTTTTCTAATTTATTTTACAGTTTAGCATGGCTGTTTATCTTTTAAAAAAATGTTTTTTTTGTATTTTTCTAAAACGTAATATACAAAACTATAACTAAAATTCCTAATTTAAGGGATAAATCCCTTTTTTTGTGAAATTCAGCTTATTTTTAACGATTCGTGCAATATACCGGATGTCTCCTGAAGAGCTTTCTTCTTTCTCAGCAAAAGACAGCTGCATTTGATTTGTTCGAAGTACCGAAGTGTAAAAGTACCGTATCTCGAACAATATAACCTCCAGCTCGGGAAAGCCTTTTTTCGTTTTCCTGTTTAGCCTACGATAATTACCGTTCAGATAATACTTCAGAGGATGAATAAAGATGATATGTATGAATGTAAATGAAGTATAGTCTTGTAGAGTCTCAGTTCGACCATTCCTGAGATGTGTGGTTAATTGTAACCCAACCACCAAAGAACACCAAAGATCGTGGATACTAGATCGTATCCACGATATAGTATTCAAATCCGTGTAAAATCAAATCAAATCAGTGTCCCGTGTTCTGGATACTTGAGCTTTGCCGGGCTGTTGACAGTGGTGTAGCGAACGCAGATAATGAGCGGCTGGTCTTGAAGAGCTGGCCAGAAGACGTTTTTCAATCCTCTAAATTGTACAGGTCATTACTGATTTGGCGGAGCCTGGATTTTAGATGTGGCAGCTGGTGTCGATCACTCAAGACATGTGTTTATCGCAAGACCCCGTGAATCCGGGACTTGGCTCGCACGGAAAGGCTGAAGGAGGGTCCTGGCTGTGCAATCTTCTGTCCGTGGTTTATCTGGGGAAGACAGCGGCAGTACAATTGATCATGACCAGACGGACTACATTATAGTAATTGATACGGCGGTTGGTGACCGTGGGATGGCTTCGGTAACGCAGATTAGTTCCACGTCTGTTGAAGGAGGTGCGAAGCACTTCCTTCCTCCTGTTGGAGGAGACGAAGCACTTCGTTCATCACTTCAGTTTAACATCAGCGTAGCCATCTAAATGCAAGAAGAAATTTCCGGGTCCACCGCCCACCACGGTTATAGTTAAAGTAGAGGAGAAGAAGTATGCGGATCTACTCCATTCCGTTAAGGGTGCGGTCTCGCCTCGGGAGACAGGAGTTTTATCCCCAAGGCAAGGTCAGGGAGAAGACTTGCATCTCCGTGTGCGTGCTGACAGTGGTGTTGCAGAACAACTCAGCAGAGACATTGCAGAGAATGTCGAGGGCACCACTGCGGCATTCTGGGAAGGATGGCAGGAGGACCCATGTTGTCGTCTTAGGCGTCGGACTTAGACGTATTTACAACGAGAGATGTGTTCATGAAGGAGCTACGTAAGCTCATTGGGGAATCAGTGTCCGTGGAAATTCGGTCTATGCGGCCTGCCTAAGGGGCAACACAGGTGGTCACTTTGGCTGTGACACCTCTTCTTGAGGAGTGTCCAACGAGCGTATCCGCATTGGCTGGGTTGCCTGCCGGGTGACTCGACGTGCCTCAGAGGACCTTTACTTTCGGTGTTGGGGTACAGGGCATGGGGTCAAGTTTTGCTTTGGCTGAGACCGAAGTGGTCATTGTTTTACCTGCGACATGGCCGACCACATAAGGAGAAACTGCAAACAGGAACCCCGTTATCTCTCACGTAAATCGTACGGACATGGACCCGAGGGTCGAGGATGTAAGGTGGTGTATGCAAGGAACAGCCTCATCCCGGACGGGAAGGCTCCGGCGTCTCATCTTCAATGATCGGGTGGAGACTCGTTTGCAGTGCCGTTGGGGGAAAGTAAGATCGTAGTCCCGGTGGGACTACTTCATTGGAGGCGAGACGTTAAGATTGGAGTCCCAGTGAGAAACCCTTTGGGAACGCCTCATTTAAGGCATGGCAAGTAAAAAAGACCGAGTCCCGACTCTCTGGGCGGGGCCTTGTGCCCTTCCGAGATAGTTTGAGGTGATGGCATCTTATGAGTTGAGTTTATGCTTCGTCGCGGATCCGACTCCAAGGGATGGGGAAATCGAAGGAGAATAAAAAAAAATGTTTTAATGATAAAATTAAAAAATATCCTTTCAGCAAATAAATTAATTACTGGAAGGAGAGAAAGTTAATTATAAAATGTTATTTCTGAACACATTAATTAACTAAAAAATAGAAGTTTATTTTCAACTGTACAGAGGATTGCTATAGGAACTATGTACATTTTTAAATAAAAAATTATATAATCTACTCTTTCTTTTAAAATAAAAAATATGATTTTTTATTACATTATATACCAAATTTTTATATTGTACAACATCAAGCCGCGGAGCGGTTTGTTTATAATATGACATTTCGCTAGAAACTACTTGGAAAGTTAGCGACTCGGTCGCCTTAGCAACCGACAGTACTTTGATATTTTAGAAGACGATATTCCATGTTTTGTTTCTTGGACTGTTCTACAGACCGGCAAATTGCCCGCTTACCCTCTTCTTTTGTATGTTTCTCTCTTTTTCATAAAAAATCGCTATGTTGCTTAAAAACTTTCATTTTGTACACACACACACACACACACACACACACACACACACACACACACACACACACACACACACACACACACACACACACACACACACACACACACACACACACACACACACACACATATATATATATATATATATATATATATATATATATATATATATATTTGAAAATAAGGAAAATATTATGTTATTCATTCTACTCGTATTACATATTTTCCCGGCATGAATGAATTTATAGAACTATGTAATGCCATATTATAAAATTGGACTTCAAAATATTTTCTGAATTTGACATATTCAAAACAATTTATATCTAAAATTTATGTTTCACATTTCTTTCTTTCATGTCACATTTCATATTTATTCAAAATACTATTTTTGACCCTCCGGGTGTATTAAATGGATTTTAATTTGAAATCAATGTTTTATTGGAGTATTTACTCGCGTATTAAATTTAAAGAAAATTTTATTTGATAAAAGTTTTGATTACGATAAACTGACAAAAACTTACCGTTGGCAATTGATCATTCAATTGTAATCATTATTTTCATAACCATAATCATTACTTCATTATCATTATCATTATTATTTCATAATTATTGTAATCATTTTTTTTTTAATTTTATGTATGCTTTTTAACATTCCAAATTGTGTGATTTTTTGCATAATGTTAAGTATATATATATACTTAAACATTTTTGTTATTTTTGTTATTTATATATATATATATATATATATATATATATATATATGTTTATTATTGTATATATATATATATATATGTATATATTGTTTAAAAATTTTGCAGATTTAAAATGTTTTAGAAGCAATTTTAGTAATTAAAAAGCAAAAATTAAATAATAAATTTAAAATTATAGCGATTGTTATAAAATATGACCAAAATAAGTAACTAAAAAAGATGAAAATAAACTCTAATTAGGCTATTAAGTACAAAAAAAAAACTAATGAATCCATTACTTAATGTCACAGAGTATAATAATTCATCACACGACAAACAGAAGGTCAAAACTTTAGGAAGTTACTAAAGTAAAAAGCGTCCTTGGTTGAAGGCCGTGGTTTGGGAATGAAAGTTTTATGCGACGAAATCCGATGAATACTAAATTTATATTTAGTAATCCAGCATTATTCATTAGAATAATTTATTCTCTCCCACGATTCCATTTCTCAACGAATCAAAAAGAAAATTAATATATTTAAAAATATAATAAATTTTCTTAATTTAAATTCAGGAAAAGATTTTTGAAAGTATATGTTTGGAGCGTAGCTATATATGGAAGTGAAACTTGGACGATCGGAGTACTTGAGAAGAAAAGATTAGAAGCTTTTGAAATGTGGTGCTATAGGAAAATGTAAAAAATCACATGGGTTGATAGAGTGACAAATGAAGAGGTGTTGCGGCAAATAGATGAAGAAAGCAGCATTTAGAAAACTATAGTTAAAAGAAGAGACAGACTTGTAGGCCACATATTAAGGCATCCTGGAATAGTCGCTAGCTTTAATATTGGAGAGACAGGTAGAAGGAAAAAATTGTACAGGCAGGCAACGTTTGGAGTATGTAAAACAAATTGTTAGGGATGTAGGATGTAGGAGGTATATCAAAATGAAACGACTAGCACCAGATAGGAAATCTTGGAAAGCTGCATCAAACCAATCAAATTACTGAAAACAAAAAAAAAATAATTTTCTTGAAGATGTTTTGATTTTAAATAGATGAATCAGAATTAAAAATAATTAGTAAAAAAATAAACCTCCAGTTGCAGAATATTTTACAGTTCTGTTGGATATCATCTCACGACACTCAATTCAGGGAAATGAATGATTGTTTCTTTACCAACGCCGTTTCTGAACTGGACTGTATCTGGATCAGATATTATCGTTGTAGCATGTACTTAACCTTGTGAAGGCAACATAGTTATTTAATAATTAGCTTCTCTTCTCTGAACAAAAATTCCCGCTTTGTTTCTCAATTTCATACTGAAGGATATTTTCGGCTTTCCTTTGGGTGGAAATTTTGTCTCATACTGAGTTTTTTGCATGATTTTTTCTTATCATTCTAAATTATTTTCTTTTTCCTTGATCCTTTCTTCTCCATTTTCAGTGGATTCTGAAAATGTAATTTAAAAAAATCGTGTATTACTGGAATACATTCTGGGATTTGTACATCTAATACAGCCTTGATGTGATCTAGAAAAAGGGTTGGCTGTTGATCAACCTCGGGAATCTTTCCACAATAAAAATACAGCTTCAATACAAATAAAAATACAATTGCTCAAATAACCCCTTATTTTCACATTAAATCTTAATTTAACTGCTTTCAAGTATTTATTATGTTGGCCCCACCTTAATAAGATTTTCTTTTTAATGCATATATAACAGGGTAGTAATTAAGTAAGTTTTTTAATAAATACTAGAAAACATAATATTGCCGAAGAATGAAATGTAAACAACTATCTATTTTAGAAATCAGAAAATTCAAGCAGTTTTGTAAATTAAATGCAAAAATTACTTTTTTAAATCTTTTTTTTGTTATCATACCACATATTAGTTCGAAATTAATTATCAGAGACTTCGCTCTTGAGCTGTTCTCTTTACTTCTTGTTCGTAGCTTGGGCAGTTCGTGTCAGCCATGATCTGTCTTATGTATTCCAGTCTACCCCTTCAACTGTGGTTTTTCCGTTCAATAATCCCTTAGTAGTAATCTTCAGGACTCACTCATGTCTCAGTATGTATCCAAATAGTATGTCTTCTTTCATAGTTTTCCAGAAGGTTCCATTCTCGTTCATTAGTTTGAGTACCTCTTCATCTGTGATTTTGTCTCTCCATCTGATTTTTAAATTAGACTATAGCACTATAGCACTACATCAGTAATGCTTCTATATTCTTTTATTTGGAAAAGAATATAGAAGAGTATATAACGAACTGTTGAACTATTTCCAACAGTTCAACACTCGCTCCATATAGTGTTACGCTCCTTGTAAACTAATGCTATTCGCAGGAAATAGCTTCTTCATTTTGTTGAAGGATACCTTTGCTAGACTGATTCTTGGTATTATGTCTGTTTTACGTCTACCGTCTGGTCTTATGGCCCTCCCTTATAATTTACATTCTTTTGATTTGCTGTGAAGTTTCACTGGTTAGCTGTTCTTGTAATCTTCCATTATCTCATCCACAAACTTTAATTCTGGATTTATTGATTTTAAGATTGTCGGTAAAAATCCCGTTCATATTTTTAAAAATCATTCATACTAATACTTCATACTAATGATACGACTTTCTTCTCTTTTCACTCACTTTATAAGCTCTTCTGTGTCTCTTTCTATTTCCTCATCCGTGTGACTGGCATATTAAGCTGGACTAGAATTATGTCAACTGGTCTACTATCAATTTTCACTAATACAGGCTATTATTATATTTCATACATCCCTTTACACTGAATCCTAAATTTTGATTTAGTATTCTTCCTATTATCCCTTGGGTATTATTGCTTCCTGCCTGAATAATCCTCTATTTTTCACTCCAGAATCATCTTTTTCTCATCCTATATTCTTTACTTTAGATGACCTGGGTTTGGCCATCTCATCTTTCCTAATGTATAGATTTTCATCTTTTCTATCTTTAATTTAACATGTTTTATTTGACGTTCATGAGCGAGTTTTCCTGCTTAAAGTAGTGTTATCTTCATATCTTTTATCCTATTCATTCTACAGGCCTCTTTTACAGTTATCTCCCTCTAGAGTTCTGATCGGAGGATTATTTTGCTCACGAAAATTTAACTAAAGAAGATTCCATCATACTCTCTGATTTTTGGCATTATATAAGATCTTTAATACACTGATAATCTATGTAGTTAGTCGTTGAGCACATCCGCTTTAGGAGATATTTATGGCTCTAGGGGCAAGATAGTGCACCAACTTTTAACCACTCATCCACCCCTGAGGAACATAGTGAAAGGAATAACCTTATCTCGGGAAATACTAGGTCCTTTCATTCGTTATTTGTTTGTATATGCTAGTCGCTAGCTCATACAACCGTTGCCTCCTTTCTTCCGCAGAGAGATCAATGTTTGGTTTTCCCCCCGTTGAACCGAGGAACAAACCGCATTTTCTGGATTATGTGATATTTTTAAAAAGGTTTTGAAAAAAGATAAAAAAATTCATTAAAACTGAAAAATAATGCTTTTCTCAATTATTTTAATTTCTACTACGAAAAATTGGCCTCTAATTAAAAACTAACTGATACAAAAATCAAAAAATATCTCACCTTAATTTGATATTGATTAAACATTTTTAAATTAAAATAACAATTAAAAATGTATTACTTTTTAGTTTATATTTTTCTAATTTTGTTTTGTCTTACAGTTTGCAGTTTTAATTTTTATTTAGTATTGAAATAAGTCTACAAAACTCGTTCTGATGAAACTCAAAAACAAGAGCCCTGCATGGTAACAAAAATAAGAAAAAGCCATTGAAACGAAGTTAGTTCGAAATTGATCGTGATAAAAAACTATCTGAAATGTATGAATACCAGTCCTCTTTAGTCCTAAGTTTTCCAATAAATTTCTTGAATATTAAATAAAAATTCTGTAGAATAATTCAGAATTATCAGAATTAATCAGGCTATGCATCATTAATGCTACAGATTTAAGGACCATTATGTTTTAAACCATAATGAGAAAAGAGCACAGTAATCGATAACTTATTGTTAACCAAGCAAAGCTTTTGCTATAAAACAGTTTTTCTAGAATTTATAGTTCAAGCTATTAACAGGATCTGGCTTCCTAAAGGAAAAATTCTACAATTTTTTTATTAAGAATTAGAAGCTACAAAATTCATTTAAAAATACATAAAATGACATTAATGTAAAAAGAAAAATTGTGATTTTAAAAGAGTGTATTTTTACTTTATTTTGTACATTTCAAACATAAAGACGGTTAGGTAAAAATGTAATCAAAAAAGGAATTTTTCTTTAGGTTTTCTTCAATTTTTTTGTGGAAAAATTTTAGTAATGGAATAAATTATGTAATTTTACAGAAAAATATAAAATTTAATTATGAAACTTAGTTATGAAAATTCAAACTCGTTGGAAAAGGTGTAAGATGATTGAAATGAGTCTCAGGAAAAGTAGACCTGAGTTTGTTCAAGACTACAAATTTACCGGTACAGTTACATTACACTGATAAGTCGCTAATGACTTAAATTGTTGATCCGTGTTCTGATAGGATCTGATGGTCTGGATTGGGTAGTGATTACGAATTATTGAAAAAAAAAAAAATTCTACAGCAAATCGACATTAAAGATAATTAAATTTATAATGAGTAATAAAATTGAATTACAAATAAATACTCCAAACAATAAAGTACATTGATACTAGAACTTATGTTTTTTGAGGTTATCCATTTACTACAGCAATGGTACACCAGTACAACAATTGTACACGTATATTATCTCTTGTATAGAATATATAGAATTAACCAAAAATGAAATGTTTTCTACTGTAAGTCTTTAAAATATAGTTAAACACATTCTTTTTACTGTTTAAAAACACAAAACAAAACAGAATTACATAAAATTGTCAATAACAAAAAAAAACAATGTTCACAACACAGAGAGAAGCACATCAAGAAGAAGAAAACGCTGACTAACTGAACAATCCGACTATAAATAAAAATATTTAAAAAAATGATTAAAATATTAGTCACACTAAGGAGCTTCCATTTAATTTTTTGTCTTCTTCATTACCTTTAAAATTATACAGTTAATATGCAAATGAGACAAAATGCTCTTTTTTCATATAATCTCATTGGTTAAAAACATCGTATTTTATAAAAAAGAATAATAATAAAAATAGTAAATCACGTAGATTTTCTTCATCTTATTTTAACGTTTCATCTGCAATAATTCCAATATTACTTTTTTTATTTATAATTCCACATTACACATGTAACACATGTGTTACTAATAAACACACATTATTAGTATAAAACTAAGCAAACCAAAAAAACTATTGTTAGATTCACCTTGATTATATTGGTTGATATAAGAATTTAAAAAACTTTTATGTGGTTGTTTAGCAGTTAGGAGAACAACCTGTAGATTTTTGTATTAAAACATAAAATGAAGCCGCTGAAGATTAGTACACGTCATGCACATATATAAACAAGTAATCGCGAACCTATATTATCGAACGCATCGAGTGTTAGTACATTTGGCGCGTCTGACCCTCAGTCCACGTTTCCATACCCCAAAGGACCCATTATCAAGGACTGCACCACCCTTAAATACATGCGGGATTTCCGAATTCGAATTGCCTGGTTATTTCTTATCTTCCAATTATCAGCCCCTGGCGACATCCCTATTCCCCTCGCTGTAATACAAGAGGGACTCAATAGTCGGGTGGTGTTTGTCATATGTGTGTCTACAACCCACACATTTTCTCTTGTATATTAAACTATTGAGTGTTGACCCCTTGTTCTGATGTCATGTCTTTATTTTTTATGGTTATTCTCAACAACAAAATAAAATGTACGTATACATATATAATATCAAAAATATTTCATTTTTTCATTTTCACTTAAACGCGACTGAGTTATCAGCTGTCAAAAAATTATTAAACCATCAATAGTATTCCAATTAAGAACTGAATAACTTTACATACAAACATGAGAAAACACATTCCCGCGCCACACAGTGCTTTTTTTAAGAAATACTTTCCTCACTATCATCTAGCAACAATTATCGAGGAGAAAATATTTACAAAAAATTTTAAATTGGATTTCTAACAATAGTTCATGAATACACTAAATTGTAATGTTTATTGTATTTATAGTAATAAATCTATGCACTTAATTTTAACTTAAAACAATATTTATAAAAAAGGAAAGAATAATGGCCGAAGACGTTTTTCTTTAGTTTTTTACACTTCAAATTATTTGATACTATTTTAGAATATTAGAAGAAAAGATTTATTTATACTGATTATTTTTTTCTTGAATCATGAGTTATTTGAGTAGTTTGATTCTATTCTGCGTTCTTTATATTTCTGTAATTTCAATATATTTCGTCTCAACCCTTCATTTAACATCCTTCTATTAAACTACGATTTCAAAAATCTGTATTTTCATTTCTACTTTTCCAACTACGTCTTACCATTAATGCAATAGACTCGCTCAAATATTTTAAAGAGTGCATTTATAATACTTAGATCCACAAAAATTACTTTTGCATGAAAGCTTTTTTTACTTGTATCAGTTTATTTTTCATGTTTATTCACCATTCTATTTAATTTTATCAATTAAATAAACAAATTGTACTTGTAGTTTATTATGTTCGTAAATGACAAATTAAACATTGAAGTAATGAAATCAGTATTTAACTTGTCATTACTCTCTTTTTGACACATTTCATAACCTTTATTTTAATTTTACTTATATTCAAAATAAATATCTTTCCAACCATTACATCCATACTATTAAGAATAGCTTCTAATTTATTTATGATAACTTCCTTTTGTGCCAGAAGTATAGTACTGTTAGTTGAATGTTATATTCTATATATAAATATATTTTTTTTAATATATATTATATACATATATATTTTTTTTTGGGGGGTAGATATGTTATTTCCAATAGGCTTTCAATTCCTATAAAATTTCTTGTATACATTCAAATTGAAAAGCAAGAGTACAGGTTATGTTCTTGTTTCCTTTCTTTACTGAATCCAACCTTCCTTACTTCATCTAGTCTTATCCTTGTCTCCTAATTCTTGTCAGTGTGTATACATTTTCTTTCCCAACATTTAATGTAATTATGTTAAAATTTTAAAGAAATTTTTTTATCCTACATTGTCGGACGCATTCTACAAATGTATTTGTAGGCTTATTATCTTTAAGCCTACATTTTAAAATTAATCATAGGGTTGGAGTAGCCTCCCACTTAGTTTAATACGGAATTAAAAGTAAATTTTGAAAAATAAATTACTTTACAGAAAATAATTTCCGACAGTATTGTGTCCAATAAAAAAGTTGTTTTAAAAATATATAAAATTTAAAGAACGAGGGAATGAACTATGATTGTAATGAAATAATGATAACAATGATAAATGACATAATATAAAACATTATGATAATAGTAATCGAGAGATAAGAATAATGATAATAATTGCATTTAGAAAAAATATGATATATAAAACCTGTCGAAGATGAAGAAAAAATCAATATATTAATCGTATCTTTTTTTTCTGCTTAGTCTCCGAAACTATAATAAGGTATTACTTCAGAGGATGAATTAAGATGATAAGTACGAATGTAAATGAAGTGTAGTCTTGTACAGTCTCAAATCGACCATTCCTGAGATGTGTAGGTAATTGAAACCCTACCACCAAATAACACCGGTATCCACGATCTAGTATTTAAATTCGTAAAAAAGTAACTCTACCTTTACTAGGATTTGAACCGGAGAACTCTCGACTTAGCTGATTTGCGATGACGAGTTCACTACTAGACCAGCCCGAGTTGTATATTAATAATATCTGGATGGAAGATAGGTAATTTGATTGACATTATTCTTGCAGTCATCACTGTTGTAGAGTGATCTGTAAAATAAATGAAAATATAGTTTTCGAATTCAGTTTGGTATTTAATGCCTGAAAGTTGAATTTCATCTTTTCCTGCTTAGTACACGTACGTCTTTATATGTTTTACAATGTGACGTGTATAATGGGCGTGTTCGTGATCATTCTCAATACTTTCGATCAAAACCAAATGTGTTGTTTTAATTAGTTAAAATAACCAGTCAATAATGAAATAGCACTTATTTGAAATTCGACCAGTTAAAAAAACAATTTTTCTATCAAAATTTATAATACATAAATTTGGTGTTGGTGAATGAGAAAATATTATCTATTATGTAGTTAATAAGGAATTTTGTGTCAGTAATAAATTTTCCAGTAATTAATTTTATGTCAGTAATAGTGTGTTAGATTAAAAATAATTAAAAAGAGAGTACTTTTATTTAATATTTCTTTATTTTCTACTACAGAAAATTTCAGTAATGTAATGCAATTCCATAGCTTAACAAAAAAAGTTATAGAGAATAAACTTTTACTTCCTTGATTTTTTATCTTATGATGCAATTAATTTGATTCTTTATTATTATGAAGCAAGTTATTAAACTTCAAAATCATCGGTAAAAACTTAATTTTCTTGTCCTTTTTATTAGAGTGAACTTTAACATAATTTATTCTGCTTAAAATTCCTATTTTACGTAAGGAAACTATAATGATTAAGCTGAAAGGACAATCAACTTAGGTTAGCTATCTACCTACGTACATAAAAGTTTTAGTAAAGAAACTTTTCAGCGTATTTTCCGTTCATTGTGATAGGGTATGCGAGTTGCATGTTGACTTTTACGTTTTTGTAACAGAGGAGACCTTTTTTAAAATTCTTTCTCGTCGGTAAAGACCAATAAATATTTCAAACCTGGTAAGGAAGTAGAAAGAGCTAATGAAAAATCTATACTTTTGTTCTGTTTTTAGTTTCTAATAAAAAAAATACTGATATTTATGTCAACAATGTTTATTATTTAAACTTATTCTTCATTATTAATTTATACATTAAAGAAACGGTATTTATAGCTATCCAGCACATTAAAAAATGAGTATTCATTTATTTAAAAATATTTTGGTTTTCTTGGCTAATAAAGAAGAATCTAATATAATATTTACGTAAGTTTGAGCATATATTTTAATACAAATTCGAAAAATGTGACTCATCCCTCTATAACCTAATTAATCGAATCCGAATGATTCAATGTATGTATTACCAGTGTAGTTCGTTCGACTCTTAAAAAATTCTGAACAGACTTCTCTCCTCACCTATTGTTATAAGATCATTATTTATTTTAAGATCATTCTGTTGGTTATTCTTACTGTATCCTACCTAATTTTCAAGGTTCTCCTACAATGCGATATTTCAAAGCCGTTTACTCTTTTCCTTTCTGCTTTTCCTACTATAAAAATATTTCTAAACAAATATTTTCTGATGATTAAATCTGTATTTGAGAGTAGAGACTTCTGTTTTGAAAAGGTTCCTCTTGTGTCAATTTACATATCTACTTTCCTTTTTCCAAGCATGTAATTTTAATTCTTAAGAGAAGAATTCTGTAAATTCTTCTTTATTGTATTCCGCTATTATAATAATAATCCTTCATGCATTCATTTCATATAATATTTCATTATATTTATTTTAGTGATTTATTTTAAAACTAAATTTCTTTTCTGGAAGTAAATAAATGACATTTAGTGATTCTTAAAAGTAATTTTAGGTTTCTGCCAAAAGGATACTCTCATGTGAATCTCAAAATTTTCATCATTTCTCTTTGAATAATTATTCCACTCCCTGATTGTTCTTATACGTGCAAATTGAAAAATAAAACGTTAAAAAGTTAGAATAACAAATTTTTAACTTATTTATTTTTGGAAAACGTTCCTTCCCGAAATTAAATTTTAGTACGGCTTTGTAGATATCTCCTAGTGATACCCATAGTCGGAAATTTTGATTAAAGAAAATGTCATACGTTCCATACCTAACCGTTTTCGTTGTTCCATCTCGGAATTGTCGACTCAAAAGATCTGCCAATCGATGGAAGATAAAAGAACTGGTTTCAGTGTCTTCCAACTAAAAATTATACTCACAACAAAATATAAAATATAACTCAAGCTCTTTCTGCATCTATATCATCTCTATATAAATCTAAAAACATTAATTCAAAACAAAATATGTTCAGTATTTTTGCACAAACGGACTGAAATGATTAACAACGATAATATAAATGTGAATTTTTCAAATTATTTTAAACTTATTCTCCTGATAACAGACCAAGACCGCTAGAGTAGTACTTTAGACTTTTTTAGTTAAGAGACTGATTTTTATTTTATGTCTGTGTTAATTTTTTAGGGTTATTATTTTTTTTAACTAAATGGGATTAAAGGCTTATTTTGCCGTACGTCACAATACCTGTTACATAATATTTTACAGTGCGGTAGAAATATATGGAATTAATAAGTAATTTTTCTTTCAGCATAAGAAGCATGTTCATAAATTTAAACTCTTCGTAATATTAATATTTAAACATTTTCTAATTAAAAAATACATCTATGGACAAAAAATGATATTTAGTTTATGTTGTCATAAATAAATTCAAAGCCAAGTAATATTTTCAATGAAAATATTTTTTGAAATAGTATTAGCCACAACACGAATATGTCATACATATTACTTTAAAACCAAGATCTCTAATTAGTAGAAAAATTTGAAAATCTATGAATACAGATAATCTTGAGAAAAACAACACCGTACACTAACAAACACAACATAGAAGAAATATAACTTAATGTTAAACAACATGATAGAATATGAAAACACCTTTAAATAACTAAAGAACTCATTTTGAAATACAAATTTTTTTCCACGTAGAACATTTCGAAGACAGTTAGAAGCATCTTCTTTGGTGGAGTTACATATAGCGCTGTTTTTAATGGTGTCTGTTTTCAAAGGGATAGAAAACCCGTTAATCTTGTAACCGAAAAATTAACCAAGTGAAACGAAGTTCTGTTTCAATTTTATTCTTTGGAATTTTGATTGTTCATTTGTGTGTTTATGGCTAAAAGCGCTTACTGATTTTAATGAAATTTTTAAGAAAATATATTTTATATTAGGCGGAATAATGATTCATAATGAAGTCTGATAGAAAAAAAAAATTAGTGGTTCGGAAAAAGGGTAAGTTTCCTACAACAAAGAACTGCTGCTGACAAACTAATGACCTTCCACCTAGATACCAATACAGATTCCCCTAAAATTTTTGGTGCGGTAATGTAGGTAATAAAATATTGGGAAAATTTATTTTCAATGAGAATGTTTCGGATACTTCATAATTAAAACCTTTGCAGAATTTAAATTTAAATTAAAACTTCTCCAGATGAATAGGAAGATGTTCCTCTGATAACAAGAAGAAAAAAGATTTTCCAAAACGATGGACCAACTCCACACTTTTCTCTAGGAGTTTGACACTAATTAAATTTAACTTTTTTAAAATAAGTGGTGGACCTATCAATTCGCCTCCAAATTCATCTGACTTAACAGCACCTGTCCATAAGGTGACCAATATACTACCAGTGGGGCTTCTTGAAATCATTAGTGTACTGAACAAAAGTGTAATACAAAGAAGCACATTCTTCTTAAAGAAGGGTTACTAATTAAAATTTTCATTGCGGTATTACTAATACAAAACAACTCTGTTGAAATACGGAAAGTCATCAACACTTTGAAAATTTGGTTTTGCTTAGTACCTACTTAAAATCTGTAACATTTTGATATGTTTCGTTTTTAATAAACTGATAAACTATTTCATTTGTGTTTAGATTCTGTGAGCTTTATTTATAATATTTTACTCGGATTCAAATTTCTAAAAGTTTTGTTTAAAACTATTATGTTCATCCATTTAAAAAAATTATTTTACGCCAAATATAATATAGTAGGTTTATCGACCCCAGCATTTGTGTTTGTGTTTTATCCGAAATGTGTGTGTGTGTGTTACTGTGAAAGACTGATATCAGACAAATGTCGATGTTTATCATGATTGATCTGGTGCATGTCGACACATAACAAATACGTCGGTGAAAGACCGAAGTATTTGCTTATTCGGACCATCGCCGGTATATTTCGACAAACCCAGATAAGGTCTTTAGTTATCGAAACGATATCTAAAAAGCTGACAACTCAATTGTAGGACTTACTCGCCACGTGGCTTTTTTATGCAAGGCTTACACCTACAAACATGCACAACTTAATTAAAAATATTTATCATTTTATTTAAATATAATATTTTTTTATTTATTTAATTCAATGATTTTAAATAAAGCACTCGCGCACATACCGTATTTCATTAGTGCGGATGTGGTGGTACTAGCGGCCAGTTTAAATACTTTTTACTGTTTAAATGTTATTCGTTTATTACCCATACGCAGACGGAACGGAGACAGCATATGCGTTTGAGGTATGAGGTTGTGTGTGTGTGTGTGTGTACGTCTGCTACCATTTTCCTCAAAAACTGCTAGACCGTTTACGATGCGGTTTTTTGCATTATATAGGTATCGCCTCAGAGCAGGCTCTTAGACATGTTTTACGGATAAAGGTCACCAGGGGGCACTACAGTAGATATGTTTCTTCAAAAGAGCTTTTGAATGTTTCTAACTCCAGCAAGGAGTTTAAGTCTTTCTAACTCCAGCAAGGATATATTATTGCGTGGATTATTAAATAATTTGCGCTAGTCAAACTTTCATCATCATCAGCCTATAATCGTCCCACTGTTGGGCATAGGCCTACCAATCTTTAAAAAGTAATTAATGAAAAATAAAATTAAAAATTTAAAAACCCAAGACGAAAATTTTTTTTAAAAAACGTGAAATAATTAAATAATTGTATTTTTATCTTATAATCTTCTATGACACTATGACATTGTGATACTGTTTTTAAGACAATAAAATTAAAGATTTTGATTCACCGTCTTGCGTGAGCCAGTAGACTGCATAGAGAAACTTTAGTTACCATGATAGTCCTGCACAGTGGTTAATCAAAATCTTGAATTTTGTTGCTTTAAAAGAATATCACAATGTCACAGAGGATTATAAAGTAAAATTACAGTTATTTAATTATTTCACGTTTTTCGCCGTGAGTTTTTTATAATTTTTAAGTTAATTCTACCACTCATCTGTGGCGTTATGACATAGAAGACGACTACAGCTGCTGTACGTCAGTGCTACGCTAGCGCTCCTTGTGGTAAGAGGGGGTACAAATGACATACTGTGTCCAATTAGTCACTAGTTTTTTAGAGCATTGTTTAGGGTGGGGGTGCGATTTTGCAAAAACGTTTTGGAAATATTATTATTTTTTTATTGTTAAGATGTGCCTAAGAAAAATAAGACCTTAATTAAGATAAATATCTCGAGATACTGAGGGTGACCTTGCTCTACAACCTCACTACCTTTACCTTTTAAGTTGAAAATTTAATGGCATTAATGCCCCTATATATAGAAATTATTTCCTCAAGTTTGGTCAAAATCGGTCGACTAATTCTGGAGATTTAAGATGATTTAGAGTGCGACAGCTAACACCAAACACACACGTAGATACGAATATCCGGAAAATTTTCATCCAGTTTTTTAATTTCCTTAAGTTTCAAAACATCAAGAACCGGTAAAATGGATCATGATAATCGCACTGATTGTCATACTTTCCCTTCTATAGTCGAAGCTCTGCTATTGCGTTAGGCGGGAAAGTAAAAACTAAAAAAAAAATCATTCAATACAATACCAATCTCTAAGATAAATAGATTACGAGAAACCCTTGTAAAAAATAAGTTTAAATTTAAGCAAAATATAACCTATGCTCGCTTCGCTCGCTAACCTCAACTAATTAACGTTAAATATACAAATTATAAACGTTATTCTCCGACAATGGAGGCAATTAATCGAATTCAACGCATTTATAAAAGTTTTCAATATTTTATTAATTGAAAGGGCCATTAAGGATAGACAAAATATGTTAACTGCATGGATGAACGATAACGATACAAATAAATGGTCAAATGAATTACCCTTTGTTCTTTTTTTTTATAAAAATACTTTTACGAGTATTCAACTTTTACGCTCAGTGCATGCTGAATGCAGTGAATTTGATTATCCATCTCCAGTGTTGGAAAATAACATATATAATTTTTCTATAATTAGGCGAGGTTAGCGAGCGTATGTTATGTTTGGCTTAAATTTAAACTTACTTTTTTTATGGGTGATTGTTTTTTTTAATTTCTAGTTATCGTTTCGACCCCCACCAGAGCTTATCTGTGTTTGTCGACGTGTACCGGCAAAGATCCGAATGTATAATAATATAAGCAAATATTTCGGTCTTTCACTGACGTATTTGGTATATGTCTACTTTCACTGGGTAATATTGACATTCTCTAATTTCGGTTTTTCACGGTAACATGTATATACTCTCTCTCTCAATCTCTCTCTCTCTCTCTCTCTCTGTGTGTGTGTGCGCGCGCGTGTGTGTACAGATATATATATATATATATATATATATATATATATATATATATATATATATATTTTTTTTTTTTTTTAAATGCTATGTTTTATTTAATGATGTTTTGATGAATGAATATTAAAACCATGTAATTAACTCTTTTCTTTTTCTAGTTAAAATATTGTAGTAGGCTTATTTTTTATTTTATTATTTAGGATTATCACCAACAATAAATTTCTCTGGTTGGGAAAATTGCACACTTGTTTGCGAGTGTTCGAGAATGCATGAGCTTATAATTTATACGTGGTTAACTTACTGAAGGTTAAGTTATAACAAGATAATAATGATAAATAAATTCTCTTTAAGTTAATAGCCAAATTTTCGCTCGCCCATATGCCGGAGTTAAGTTCTTACTTCGGGAGTATATCTCAACAGACGGTAAACGGCACAAGTTTGGTACTCTAAACTTATTCCTTTAAGTTTAGTTTCTCGACCCTATCCTGTAAGACTACCGAACAGTTTATTATTGCATGCGGTGAGATGGGGGCAATCTGTCTGACCCAGAGCGGCGCACACAGGTTATGCTCTAACTGGTTTTCCGAACGACTTTATTGTTCACAAAATTGGTAGTCTTCACTTTTACGCTCGTAAATATAAACCTGATAGAAGGTTAAAGAGTTTCTTCTACGTATAAAAAAGAACTAAAGAACGGAGATTTGGAGTAATCGCTTTTATTATAAATAACGCATGAATAGTTTGTTTGTTAGTTAGTTTGATTTATTTAATGTAATTAAAAATTATTGAAAGATATATATATATATATATATATATATATATATATATATATATATATATATATATAGTATACGAAAAACAAATGTACAAGTTTAACGGATACAATTTTTTTATAAATAATTTTACAATCTGCTTCATGTCACTGTTTTGTTTACAGAATAACATCTTAATTCATATAGTTTTTTCTTTGTTATAAATATTGATGCAAACTACATTCAAACAAAAAAAATATAATTATCCTATTAAAATCATTCTCTGTTTACTTAGAACACTTTCTTATTAAAAAAAAACAATTAAGAACATTAAAACTGTAAAAATATATGATTACTACCTCAGTCATTGAAGTAAAATGAATTATACCGCTACTGTTATAATTAATTGGTATATAATTCCATTTTTTGTTTTAGTACCATAATTAAATATATATTTTAAAGATACATTATAATTTTCAATAAATAAAATGTTATTTCGTAATTTTCAGTTTGTTAAATGTTCAGCTCATATTTTACTTGTTAATTAAAATACACTCATTGCAGTTACATGTGTATTTTTCAAGTATAATGGATTTAAATTTGTTATTATCGATTTCTTAACTTTATCGATTATCAATTTTTTCTATATTTAAATATGTGATTAATCTATATATATAAAAATGTTAAGTCGTTTGTGTACGCTTCAAAAACTCAAAATGTTCTGCACCGATTGAGCTCAAATTTTTGATATAACCCGCATCAAAGATTGTTTTCATCTATTTTTAATAAATCTATCTATCTATTTTTAATTTGTACAGTTTTTTAATAAATAAGAGGCTAATAAATCAGATGGGAATGTAAACAAAGGAAAACCAATCAGATCAATGCAAGATGCCCGCTGTCAAACAAAACGACCAATCACAAAGAGCCTGTATGGCCGTTGCCAATGTAAACAAAATCACAACTGATTAAGTAACACATTTCTTTGAATTATATTTAACAGCTAAAACATCGGTATTTTATTAAAAAAAAAACATCAAAACAAAAAGAAAAGCTACCACGAAGGGTGACTTACAGTAAATAAATTAAAACACCCAACCTTCTTATAGCCCAGATGGACTTAAGACTATGCAAACAAAAAAAGTCGAAATAACCAAATACACAGAAAATAATATCCCTACATAATGACAAAAAAATCCGTTGTTAGGTTATTTTTTTACATATATATGACCAAACAATCGTTTTTTGGTCATTTAGCGTTCTTTGCTATGTAAAAGCAAAGAACAAAAATTCACAAATAGTAACACTGAAACCACACAACTAAGTAATCGTTTTTTTTTTTGTTTTTTCTAATCTCCGAAACCACCTTATGCATTGCTTCAGATGGTGATATGAATGATTTATAGCGTATGAAAATGTCATGCCTGACCGGGATACCAACTCGAAACCACCGGATTAAAGTCCGAGACGTTACCACTCGCGCCACGGAGGCCGGCAAACATATTCGTTAGAAGCTGAATAAAAACACGACTTACCAATATGGCGTTGTGTGTCAAACCAATTTTATACGGACTATAATTACTTTTAATACGCGAAACCCTTTGCAATGATTGAACATTAACTTAAACCTCTTCAAAAATTATTCTTTTTGAACTAAGCCACATTTTGATATCATTGTTTTTCTATAACACGGCTGGAATTCTTTTCGTTTAATGATAAGAAGCGTTGTCGAAGACAATAACCGAATTCTCTTCCAAAGGACACAATACACCGCTAAACTATTTCTAAATAATTCAAATTCGGGTAATTTTTTTACGAATCGCGTTTTTATCATTAACCTGTGGGGTTTTGTTTTCTTTGGAGACCGTAATTCATTAGTAGATTCATACTCGAGAATCATGTTGTACACTGAAGCAGCACAACTTCTACTTACGTTGTCAGTTTATTAACATCTGAAATCAACGCCGTTTGATTATTCTGTAATTTGTAAGCATTACTCTGCTTTTGTAAGCATTTAAAATGATGATTTTTTTCGCAGCCCACATATCTTTATATATAAAAATGTTAAGTTCGTTTGTGTACGCTTCAAAAACTCAAAATGTTCTGCACCGATTGAGCTCAAATTTTAGCACGATATATAACCCGCATCAAAGATTGTTTGTATTTATTTTTCGCATCAGTCACATACCCGCGACCGTGAGAAAACAATTTTTTTAACGGTCAGCTGTGTACCAGTGACCGCCCCATCTGCCGGAAGCGAGGGGAACACTCGCCATACTTAGCTAACAACAACCGCAGTCACATGTGAAACAATACCTGTTCCCAATTACGTTGTTTATTAACAAAAAAAAAAAAAAAACGTATCCACTTGCATCTGATTCAAATTATTATACAATCTGAATTATATATTCACTTTAATCGAGGTACTTTTGTGTGATCGTGTCGTGATTGAGCTGCGCCTTTCACCAAGCTCTGAATTTATTAGAAAACGACCAACAGTGGGATATATGTATTAATGACGTGTGCAACACTGCACATCCAAACCAAATTCGCGCATTATTCGCAATTATATGGATCGCATATGGCTGAGGATATTTTGCATAGAGTACGCCTAGAAAATACCAAAATGACCATGGAATTTACAGAAGGCATTTACAACGAAGCATTGATAAATATTGAAGACAAGTGCTTAGCTATTGCAATTAAAGTTCTTAGTCAATTGGGAATGCCAGCACCCACCCGAGCTGCGATTGCTTAATTTGATGTGGATTTACGCCGTGAACAGAGTTACAACATTGGTGATCTTCAGTCATATGTCCAATCAAACATTCCCAAATTAACGCGTGAACAGAAAGGCATTTATTATCGCATAATGTAAATGATAAATGACGGAGATGGGGGGGACCTTCTTCTCGGATGCGCCAGGAGGAACTGGGAAAAAGTTCCTCATTAGATTGATTCTAGCAACGGTTCTATCAAAAAATGACAATTATCCTGTTGCGGAATATTAATCAGCCAAAACTCTGCAACGGCATGTGACTTGCAGTTAAGAAATTGATGAATAACGTAGTGGAAGCAACGATTTTAACGGGACCTTTCAAAGGTGAAGATGTCCTCATTCCTCGAATACCCATAATCCTGACCGATATACCATTTTAATTTAAAAGATTGCAATTCCCAATTCGATTGGCATTTGCAATCACAATCAATAAAGCTCAAGGTCAGTCTTTAGAATTGTGTGGTTTAGATTTAGATGCGGATTGCTTCTCACATGGGCAACTGTATGTTGCATGTTCCCGAGTCGGCAAACCAGATAGCCTTTATATCTACGCAGACAGTGAAAAAACAAAAAAAAATATTGTATATCCACAAGTATTGCAAAATTAAACTTCTATGAAATGTATGCTTTGTTTTGTTTCTCATTTCTCATCCATGCAACCACAATGTGCCACAGCGAAGTGTGGCGGGTACAGCTAGTTTCTTTTATATAATCAGCGTGGTCAGATGTGTGTTTACTGCGTTACCTATGAATTCATGTTAGATACAATAATTGTAGACTGCTGATACAAGTCCATCACAAAAAATGGTATATCCATTCTTAAGAATAACAAGCTTCCTATTCCAGACTACTAAGGAAGTGAGAGGAATTAAGTAGTTTCCCGTTGCTTTCTTCAGTGAAAAAAAATTATACTGATACATATCAGCATACCAAACCCGCAGTTGATATTTCCTCCTACGAATAAGTTATATCTTCAGTTTACCACAGGGGCTGATTTTAATTACTATCAGAAAAATCAAATCTGATTTGTGCCACTGTACCTCAGATGCTTTTACACACATCAAAGTCATACAAACAACAATGAGAGTGTAAAATAATAAATTAATGCATCTCTTCTACGGGAAACAGTCATTATAGATAACGTCTTCATTTAGTACAGGAAATTGTATTTTTATGCATTTAACCATTCCTGAAACCGTATTCTTAATGTTTCTATTTATAACCCACAAATATAATACCTTATAAATATTTTCTTTGCATTATATTTTTTAAAACTATTTTACAGATTAGAGGAAGATTTTTTCTTGTTAAAGTTTTTTGTAAAATTCAAAGTGGTTAAGGGCTAAACTTCACATATACAAAAAACTAGTTACGTAATGTATAAAAAATAAAATTCTGGCCTACGCAGTGAGCCTATAAAAGGCATCGTCATATCTAGAAAGGGGGAATGTTCAGTAGAATCTGGTCAATATGTAAAATTATGGTACATCTGCAAAGTACCATTTTGCAGACAATTTTTACCCAGCACTTTAATTCACCAACATGGGCCCAAAATTAACTTTTTCTTTTCGTTGTGACTTTTGATAATGATGTGGAAGAGTAGTCGGCTAGAGTCCTTGGCGGGATGGGTTTTTATACCACACAGATGCTCACTGGCCATGGCGATTTTGAGGAGTATTTATTCAAATTTGGTAGGCGTGTGATTCCCCAGTGTATGTTTTGCTCTGGGATTGTCACGGCGGAACATACTCTTTTTGCGTGTGTCGCATGGAATGGTCTATGGAATGTAGACGGTTTGTCTGGTTTTAATATTGATAACTTGGTTCTGCACATATTGTCTGCGGAAGAATGGTGGAGGGCGTTCAACGCGTTTTTTACGGCGGTAATAGCGCTAAGAATGCAGAGGGCCGCTCAAGGAGTTTAGGATAAGACAGGGTGGAGAGCCCCGGTCATGAGGGCCGGAATACCGCTGGCCGGAATACCGATGCAGTCACCATTTATTAAGGTATAAATTAAGGTAATAAGAGTAAGCAGAGAAGTGAGAGAAAGGAGTGAAGAGAAAAATGAGAGAAGAGAGGAAAGAGAAAGATGTTCTGAGAACATGTTCTAGCAAAATAATAACCGGATGTAATAAGAAAATAGAGGAGTAGGAGAGAAAGGAGAGAGCAGATAAAAGAGTGTTAAAGAGAATGAGCCCTCTACAGGTGAAGAAGTGACCGGAGAACGAATGGGCGATAGACAGCCCTCTGCGGAGCCGTCGTTCGTCCGCGCTTGCGTGGATGGGTGATGGTGATAAGGCAAGGCGACTCTTGACTCCCGAGCTCAAAGGCATCTTCCGGGTCGCGTATTGCTGAACTGCAAATCCGACCTTGGTTGGGGAGGAACGGTGAAATAAGAATTTTAGTCGGTAGGATACGGGCACACATATTCTCTTAATATCAACATCTAGCCAAACCCGTGCGAATCCAACACTTCCCCACTTGTGGGGAGTACGTAAATGGTATATCTTCTCAACACCGTTAACAAATAAAAAAAAAATGTATATATATATTTATATATATAAAATAATACCATTTTAACTTGTGTAATGCAACAATTCACATCAATATTATACTGAAAAAAAAATTCAATAGTAAAATATCGAAATTTTAAAAAAATTATTTGTAAAATATAAAAAATAATTTCAATTATAAAATTTAATTTCAATTTAAAATTGTTAATTCATACTTACGTAAGCTGATTTCGATAGCTATCTATTTTTTACTGTAACTTTATCTAATTTTTACTTTTTGTCAATTACACTGTTTGATTAATTTACAAAAAGATATTTTACTAAAAGTTTGTCATGTAATTTGCAAGTAACAAAATGCATTTCTTAAATTAGAGAATTTTCAAATTGATTCTGCCCACCTGACGAAAGTGTTTACCGAATTTATAATATCCATAATGAAAATGAAGGATGTTGGAGAGGAATATTTTGGTGTTGAAAGCTTTCGCAGAACAGAACAACTTGGAAAATATTATCAAATCAATTGACTGATGATCTAAATAGAAAAAACTCTGAAATACATTTATAAAAAAACCTTCTGACTACGGCAGATCAATTTAATCTTTTTAAGTCGTATTTATGATAGTTTTTTTTTTTTATTTAATGAAAAACAACCAAAATCATGAATTCTTTTTTTCATATTTTTATGTAAAAATGTATTTTTCTAATTTTATGTTGTACATTTAAATAAATAAATACAAAAAAGTGATCCACTAAAATAAATTTTAAATAAACTAAAATCGAAAATGAAGTTATTTAAACTAAAATTTATTTTTTATTTTTTATTTTGGAGATTCCCCATCAAGGGAGGTGTATTAATTTATTTGAGAGACTGTTGCTTAAAAAAATACGCTTTGAGTATTAAAAATCAGTAATTACGAAAATTCCTTTTTTTCATTTTGGGAGCTCTCATACTCAAGAGGAAGTATTCGAGTGAAATTAGAAAGGTAACCCTATGTGATGATAATAGATTTAAAAAATAATGTTTCAGAACTGTATAAAAAATAGAAATATACAGCTGTAATTCTAAAAAACAAAGTTGTAATATTTTAAATAGCGGGTAAACATTTTAGGCTAATTTTTTTAAAAAGAAATACTAATGAGTAAGGGCTATAAAAAAATTAAGATTTTTACATTTTAAACGCAATGGGTAACTTACGAGGTGGATTTGAATTTAAATTAAATTAAAAAGAAATTTTTGTTTAGATTTAAAAAATATTTTTTTTTTATCACTTATCATTGGAGTAGGATGGTCTAACAGATTTTATAGTGTTTAAAGGCCTATCGATGTAGAACATATACTTGCAAAATACTCTGATTAATTACTTTTCTGAAGCAAAATATAGTTAAAAATATAAAAAGTCATTTTTTGGAAAAGGGTGAATATTAAATAAAAACTTTTTTGATAATTTGTGATCTGGGTAAAAAGAACCTTCAACTTTTGTAAGAGAATTTTTTGGCCAGAGTGCCCTAATGAAGATTTTAAATCTTATTTCGGCTATTTTTCCAGTTTTTGCAAAAATTTACTTCATTCTTTTCCCGCAAGGGTAGTAGTTGTCTACTAAGTAAGAGTAGAACTAAGTAAGATGCATAATATGTACGTAAGAAAATAGGTGAATGGGGTCAAGAGTTGTCTCACGATACACACGTACATACGCACAAATCGGTACTGAAACCAGACGTTTGTGCGTGCGTATTGGAATAATTTTTTTTGTGCACATTATTTACAATTTACTTAAACGTTTTGTTGTTAAATTTTTTTTAATGTCACATTAAGGCACAAAACTAAAAAAAAGATCAATTTTTTAAATCTTTTTTGACCGTTCTATATACTTTCCCTTTGTAGCTGTAGATGCTATAGCAACATATATCCCTATAGCCGGGAAAGTAAAAATAATATTGAAAGTTCAATAATAAGAGTTCTAAGATTCTTTTGATCAGTTATTAAAAATTTAGGTTAAAATTGCCGTTGATTTTTTAAAGGATAAATGCCAATGTTTATTAAGTAATTTATATTATTAAGTGGATAAGGAGGTATAAGATAAGAAGATAAATCTTAGCTCTTAAGACCAGTTTGGCAGATTATTGAGATCATTTCTCGGTAGTAGACAATTAGTAAGGGGATGAGCATGCGCGTATCACTGTTGGTGGGGGTTGATGTATTAGGCGGGTTGATAGAGACGCTCAGTGGACGCCCCGCTACCGTCCGTAAAGGGTCGTCGTGACTTTCCTGTATTTTTCTTCCTTAGATGAGAGATTTTTACAATTTTTAAAAATATTCATCGCGATTTTATAAAAAAATAAATTTTTCAATAATTTAAACAAAACGTTTCTCGCATTAAATTTTATTAATTAATTATTGTAGAGTGATTTTTAAAAATGTATCAAATAATTTAAGAAATGAATTTTAAAAAATAAATTTTTGAAAAATAATCGTTTAAAATTAATTGAAATCAACATATATTTTTAAAAGTAATAAAATCCATAGGGGAGGTAACAATTACTTTTTAAAATATTAATCTTCTAAAACATTACATGCGTTGTAGTAGTTGTAATATGTAACGTTAGGAACGGCTGAACATCCTATCCACATATACAAACGTAGTACAACAGAAATGCGGAGAGTTTGACCCGTCTATGTCACCAATGGAATGCATTAACAAGATGCCTGGCATCGCGACGCTTCTGTTGACAACCCTTTTCTCTATCAGCTGTGACGCCTATTTCAATCTGTTTATCAGCCAGGATGAGATAAGGAAGCTTTTGGGTAAATATTACTAGTTAATAAATGTTTCCTTTTTATTTTTATGTTGTTTTTTAAGTAAATTCAATTTTAAATATAAAAAATTCAGCATTTTGGTGTATAATTTTAATAATAATAGTCTTCATATGCATCATTGCATTATAAATTAGGAAATTTATGTTAATAAAGAAACCTTTTTATAAACCTGTAAATTGAAGTTATAAATCAAAGTTTTTATAAGAAATTTGGTCTACAGACAACTAAAATCACTAAAAAAAAGGTAAAATTAAAAACAGCTAATCTAAGTCGTATGTTAAAGAATCCACTTTTAGGAGACTAAAAGTACAAAAAAAAATTCAATGATACAAGTAAGCCCTGTATTTTTCAAAAATATGTATTCCATTATTTTATAAATAAACGTGGAAAATGATTGGACAAAGGGACTTGTGGAATAAAACTTAGATGCTAGGAGTTTTGGAAAAAACTAGTAACTTAATTTTTCCCATACTTAATTCTATTTTTATTGTAAGTTTTATTACATTATTGTAAGGTTAATAAACCATCTGGAAAAATTTTAAAGCTGAAATTTTCAACAACGGTGACATCAATAACTCTGAAATCAATAAAATAAAAATTTATCATCCGAATAAAATGTTACAATTAAATCTATGCTAATTAAATCATGTCTACTTTTTTATATATCTACTTTTACTTTTCAAATACTTAATTTATTTCAACTTTTTCAGTAATTTAACTTTTTCTTACCTGTAGCTTTGAATTTTCTTTCAAATTTAAAAAAAATATATATAAATTTAACAGCTTCACAGCGTTTTTTTTTTTTTTTTTAATTTCAAAATTGTACAATTATTTAAACAATAGTTTTAGCATCGCGATCAACATGAGCAGAAATATTATACTACTATTATTATTAAATAATGAAGATAATCCACAGCACCGTGTAGTTCATTATTTTTGGTTTTATCTTGTTCAAATAATTACTCAAAATTATTAGAATTAAAATGAAATTTCATATCTTAAATAAAATCAAGCTTTGTAGCTTTACTTCTTACAAATTATCTATAAATTAAAAAAGGAAAATTTTTACAACCATATAAATTTCTATTTGAATCAATAAGGGAGTAGTTTTGGTTGCCGAAAAAAATGAAATCTAATCATTCCAGTAAAAATTCTTTGTATGATCACCAATATATTATGTATGTATATTATTTATCTAATTTTATATTACATTCTGATTTAAAAATCCTTTTAAGAGAAAATAATATAAAAAAGAAAAAGAAAAATTAAGGATCTTCCACATTAAAGATTTGAATATTTTTAGGTTTCGAGGATTTTTATAAATTAGTTTTTATTAATTCCTTTTCAAAATATTGTTTTTGATTTTATGTTCTTTTGTTCCTATTTAACAGATATTTTTTTGGTATAGTAATAAAGTGTTAGATTGAGAATAAGAAATAAACAAAAAATTATGTTATTATGAAGTTTGTTGTTACGTTTCAAATTTACCGGTAAAGAAAAAACATAACCAATATTTGTGTACACATATACAGGTTGATTTTTGTAAGGTTAGGATTCCGTAATCACTAGTTTATATTCGTGTGTTTTTCATTCATCTTTCTTGTACACGTTTTATCCACAGAAACAAATCTACAAATTTAAATTACTTCCTATTAGTAAGGGCTTTGGCTCGGAGAAGGGTCTTAGTATCATTCTTTATTTTCCTCTACAACAGTTAAACTTTTGAGCTCCTGATAGCTCCTATCTGCTTTTAGATCGGCATAACTTTTACCCTTTTTTGGTTTCTCATCTTTATATCTTCCTCTAATTCCTTTTCCGCTGTTTTAATTAATTCTTTTCCTCTTAAATAGTTAGTTTTCCTATTCTGAACTGCTCTGATTAAGCTTCTATTTTCTCCTCATTACTTCGTGTTTATCTTTTTCTTCCCTTTTAATCTTTTCCTGTTTGCTATATGTACAACAAATCTTAAATTTCAAATATCTCAATTTTTCTTTTCATTTTTTCTTAGCAATTCAGTACCTAATTTCCTCTACCTGCATATTTAAAATATTTCTGCTTTTACAGTCGAAATATAACTGTAAGAAAATAAATCTTATGATCCTTAACCTCGTATTGAGTCGTCCAGTTCCAAAATTCACTACATCCATCGAAAGTGTAGATCATAAATACACAGAAAACCTTTATCTCTGCTGCTATGCAAAATAAATGTATGACTTTTATTTTTTTATCAACAAAAAAATGCAATGATACAAGTAAGCCCTGTATTTTTCAAAAATGTGTATTCCATTATTTTATAAATAAACGTAGAAAATGATTGGACAAAGGGGCTTGTGGAATAAACCTTAGATGCCAGGAGGTTTTGGAATAAACTAGTTACTTAATTTTTCCCACACTTAATTGTATTTTTATTTTAAGTTTTATGACATTATTGTTAGGTTAATAAGGAACAATCATAAACTACATAATCTAAAATTACAAAAAACATTAAGTATGTAATAAATAATACGAGTGTATATAACATTCTGCAGAATTTGTACAAAATCTAGAGAAAATCATGAAATAAAAACTTTTTTATAAATTGACAAAGACTTTTTAAAACATTATTACGGTATTATAAAAATACTAATTATGAATAAAAAATAACTATTTTAAAATAGTATTAGATCATTATATCATCACCACCGTCATTTATTTCACCGCAGTCATCTTCATCAGAGTTATTTTCCCCAAAATTATTACTATTGTCATGGGCATTTACATTCATTAGGTTTCTATAAAGTAACAACTGGCCATCTTACTTCCAATTTTTACTATCATGTTTAACCTATACTTTTTAATTTATCTGGTTTCAGTAGTTTACCTTTCAATAATATTTCAGGTTTCATTATACCAATTTATTCTCTTCTATTGCAAATTCCCTTACCTCCCCCTATATCTGACTTGTAATTAGGCTCACCTGGAACAAAAACTGAACCACCAGGAAGTTTTCCAATAAGAGTAAAGTGTTTGGAAGTATTGAATTTGAAATGTCATTGGGCTGGTCTCTTCACAACATAAAGACGCTCTTTTTTTAAATTATATACAGAGCAGTCTTCTTCAAGTCTGATTACTGTGAAATTTTATCAATAATATCAATATTATTTTTGGGAGTAATAATTGTTGTTATTTTTCCAACTTTCCTTTCAATCAGGATAAAATTACGATCCGGGTGCAAGAATGAGTGCCCTACCACTAGGAAAGTGATTTGAACTTTATGAATTATTCTTCATATATCAAATACTTCGTTCACTAACTGAAAAAGAAAATTCCGTAATGTAATAAAACTTATCTACTGCGTTTTACAATATTTTTTGCCCAGTTTTGCGGCGAATATTTCGTCCTTTTCCGACTGGTACTTCCTTAATCTGTTTACAGTGAGTAATATCTCCTTCGTTATTCATAATGAAGTGTAATAAAAACAATATTAATATAACAGTAAGTGTGAACACACACAAAATATTCTTAACTTCATTTACAACTACATCAGCATAAAGAGGTTGTATATTTTTTAATGTTACAAGACTGTGTGGACAGCTGATGCAAGGGCACAATAAAGGCCAACTGTAGAACTAATAAAAATAACCCCAGTTTTGCCCTTTATGTCATAGGTTAGTTAATTACTGTGAATAAATATTAACAAATGTATATAAGGACATCGTGAGTTTTACCAGACAATAAATACTTTTCAAAAATAAATAGGTTAAACACAGTGGATTTTGTTACAGTACAAATTGTCCGGATGTAGTAGGTTTTGCTAAATTTTCCTTGCCACATAGTCATTAAAAAAATTGTGTCAGTTTTAGATGCTATTTTAAGGGAATTGAAGTGGGTTTAGGAAAAAAATAACTGCACAGTTGTTGGCCATACAAAATACTATCAGAATAGATGTCTAACTAATATTCGTTCGTTTAATATGCAGTTATCTGGTTTTTTTTTGTTATTTAATTCTTCCTTCATTTGTCCAGACAATCATCGGCTTATTGTAAACGGCAATAAGCCGTTTTTCCTTTATTTATTTCCTCTATGTATTAATTTTCTCCCACATACTGTCAGAATTTTTTCTAATCTATTATGAATGCGATTCTGAGGAGGCTGTTGTGCTGCAGCTTCGAAAAACAAATTTTATGAATTTGTTTTTCGACTTAACCTTGAATTTCCAATTTAGAAGTGTTTTCTACATTGTATATAGGAAAAATTTATATTTATTGCAAACTCATTAAGCGACAAACTTTTGAAATTTATAAGTAATAAAAACTAGGAATTTTATTATCTATAATTGTTTATGCGAGCAAAGTATTTATGGCTTCGTACAATTATGATAAGGGAAAAATAAAATTTATTAGTTTTACCTTTAGAAGAATATATTAAGTGAATTTGATGGAAAAAATAACAGAAAGTCAAACTACAGGTGTAAAAAATATAAAAAAAACCCGTAATTATTTCGGTTTTGAATATTTTTCTATGTAATACCTATTACTGAGTCACGTTGTACGAATGACAAAAAAAATTATGGCAACAAATCTGATGAAATGAACAACGAAGAAATTTGTAAAAATTTATTAACGATACATAAAATTAAAATAACTGAAACATTTATTTTCATAATAAAATTTTTGATTTTTTTTTTTTAATAATTTTAGATTCTTAGAAGATGGTGTCTGTAATAATTAAATAATCAGAAAAGTTGATTAAACTGAATATCAAGATATTGTCAGGATTTTGAGAGATTGACAATTTAGAATATTTATATAATTACAGTTTATTGGCTTAAAATGTTCATAATTACCACCAGACAAATTAATAATAATAACAATAATGATAATAATAATAAGTGACAATTAATGAACACAAATATTAATATAATAATTACAACACAATAATAATCAGGATAATAGTAGTAAACGATAATAATATTACATGTCAATAACAACAAATCAAACAATTAATACGTAACATAATCAAAACAGTAAATATGACATAAAAACTAAGCATAATACATAACGTAATCGACAAAGAATAACAATCAAAATATTACACATCAAATAGTAAGTAATAAATGTCAATAGAAAATAATAAATACAGATTACACTCAAGACAGAGTTCAAAATAAATAAGCGTTCAGAATTTATACCAGCTAGATAAGAAGAAAACTAGAATTCAGACCCATTTACAAAAGAAACTTAACCCTTAAATAAGTCTTAACCCTGTTTAACCACTAGTCTATTATTAACTTAGTCTATAATCGTATAAAGTTCACTTGCAAATACCTTTTCTGTCTACCCTAATAGTTTATGAATGAAATTTATTGCATTATTTCTTTCAATTATACTTACATAGTAAATTACGATAGTATTTCTTGTATACTGGAATTACTCGTGGCGTCATCTTACTCGTACCAAACTGGATTCAAGACTCTCCTGGACTGACGTCTTGCTCTCGTCTCACACCTGTGACTCTCCTCGCTGGACTGACGTTGTAACGTCTCGCTGGATTAGCTCGCGGAACTCCTCCGAACTCACACAACTCTCCTCGTTGGGCTTACGTCGTAACGTCTCGCAGACTCACATTTTGCATAACTCGCAGCCTCCTCTCGCTGCGAGATGTCGTAACGTCTCGCTAAATAGAACTGAACTTTAAGTGGTTTTTCAGGGAATATTTATACTTCTAGCTTCTTTAACTTCCTGATGCCGGACTCAACTCGAAGAGTGAGAACAGTCGACCGATGCTTTTGTTCCCATGAATTCCAAACCTGGTCTCTTACCGTACAACAGGTGTTCTTTTTGTGGCAGAACACACCTTTTCTAGATTACTCCAATTATTATATTTTCTATTACTTTCATAATAATTGGTAGGAAATCCATTACTCAGGCCCTCCAAGTTTCTCAAAATGTCTGTCATTGTCTACTTTGTGTTCTGACGTTCGTGAACCCACATAGAAGCCACCAAACACTTCTCAACAGTGAAAGCACTTGTATCCGCCATGGTTTAACTTGAAACTGCCACGTTTTTATCACACTAATCGAAGTGACATGCGCAGGACTCGGCTTATGGCGGGAAATAATAATAATAAAGTGTCAATCTGCTCAACAATAGTAGAAAATATAAGTTTATCTACATGTATAACTACACAATGCTATTAACATGTAAAGGGACTTTTGACCATGCTGTAGATTACAACAAGAGGTAAGTATGTCAATCGTGTTAAATATCCACTTTTTTGTTTTTTAACTGGGGAGTCATAAAAGGTCAAGAAGTTTAAAAAGAAAAGGTAAAAACCTTTTCATGTACTTTGTGTGTGTGTGCGCCCGTGTGTCTAAAATATCTTCAAATTTGGAATCGTAGCTTCTGCGTATGGGACATTGATCCCATTAATGTTTGAAGTTGGAATGTCAAAGAGGGGTTGGTGTGAGTCAGGGCTGATATCGACTGGGCCTGTAGCTATTCGAAATTTTATTAATGCGACGAGTTTTGAGCTCTTTTAAAAATATGAAGATTTTGTCTATAAAATGTTTCCCAAGTTAAAAATCAACTTTTTTATTTTGAAATTTTCAACTTCCTCCATATTCTCTGCGCTTCGTTCAAACGGTGTACACATATTTCATTGTATAAGATATTACTGCCGTTAAATTCTGGAATTGTCAAATAGTGTCTTTTATGATTAATAATTAGCCGATTTGTTGAAGCCAAAATCTTCGTAAAAATGTGAACAGATAAGTTAGAATCTAGCGGATATAAATTGAAATATTTCTAGGTAAAAGAAAAAACTTATATGATTAAAAAAAAAAAAATGTTCAACAAAACTTAAGTGGAAGATTTTTTTGAAATGAAAAATTATATTAAGTACGTGGATCATTAGAAGGTATTTTTAATTCCATTATTTGTCATCATTATTTAGTATTGAATTCAGACGTAAATCCTAAGAGTGTAGCTTTAAGATATAAATTCTGGTGTCATTTTGATGCTTTGTTTTAAAGGAAAATTAGTCAGAATCTCGTTGGAAAAAGTTAATTCATATTCCCTAATTCCATGTAGCCTTAACTAATGCTCTGTATCAATCTCATTATATTGTTTTCTTCTTTTATTTAAGCGCTCGATTATCGCCTTTTTGTTTCTTTAAATGGTTGTTTTACGAGAAGCGTTTTTGTAGGTCTGTCTATATTTTAAATAAAAAATAAAATTAAAGAAATTAATCTGACCTCAATAAACTGCACTAAAATGTAAAATATCAGTTTTATAAATCTAAAGTTTTCGTTAGTTTGACTCGGCACAAAATTAAACGTTAATAAGTTTTTGATAATTCTATATTTCTAGTTTTAAAGAAATATTGAACAAATTATTTAGTTTTTAAGGATGTGTACTTTACAGTCAATTTTATGTAATTTTTTTTTAAGTTAGATTAATCTACTGTATAAGCTTATAATATTCTACATGTGAGTATAATGTGTAGTATTTCTGTTGAATGAAAAATGCCAAAGCTTGCTCAGGATTCGAACTAAGAATCTTTATAATAAAAGACGCTACCATTTCTTTACGGAAGTCGGCTCTTTGTTATATTATTAAACCATAACTAATTGAATTCTTTTTTACTTTTCTTTATGTTCTGTTTTTTTTTTCATATTTTACTTTTTCTTCTCGTGAATGTTTATTCCTTTACGATTTGTATCAAATCATTATTTACGACAAATGGTGGTCACATCCTTCTCATAATACACCTTTTCTCATCCTTCACTATAAATGTGTGGTTCATTTTTTCATGACTCATTTGTCATTAAATTTCTATCATAAACGTTAATAATCTGCTGATGATTCTATTTGTTTCACGTTTCTTATATTTAAAATTCCTTACCATATTTTCTGACTATCTGGACCTTCAACAATTAAAATTTACAAAAAAAAAAAAACAATTAAAATATGCTTCATCAGTGGTGTCTGTAGAAAGTTATTTATGAAAGATATTTTGTCTCAGCATACATGATTCAATAATTTTTTTTTTTTTTTTGAGGAGGGAGGTGGAAATGCATTTACGCACGGAGTGTCGGGCTCCCGCTGATGGTATTATCCAATCACTATCAGCGGACTACCGACTAAAACCACCCCCCTTTCTCCCAGGGCTCGACCCGCAACCGTTTAACACATTACTTCCGGTCGAGTCCTCCTATACTAGCCTGTTAGGTGCTACCTAATTTTCAGGACTATCCAGGTCAACCTTTTTGGCCCTGAGTATATTTCCGACGAATCGGGCTACGCTTTCCCAGCTGCTCAGGTCACGGAGCATCATCGCAACCACGTTGTGGGGACTCAGTGCTCCGTGATCCGCCTCTAGTGTCCCTCGATCTGCCGCCCACCAAGCACATTTGAAAAAGGTGTGCTCAGCGTCGTCCCGTACACCGGGACAATACAGGCAGTCGGGGGACGGCGCTTTCCCTATGACATGGAGGTAAGCGCGGAAGTACCCGTGACCCGTTAAAAATTGGGTCATGTAGTACTCCACTTCTCCATGCCGTCGCTCCGTCCACGGTCTGACCAGAGGAATAAGCCTTGCGATCCATCGTCCTCATGATTCAATAATAATAATAATATATATATATATATATATATATGTGAGACTAAAAGTAAGTATTACCATTACCTTAGTTTTATTAAAAAAATTTACTTATGTATTTATTATCTTTCTTCATAATTAAATTTTGTTTTTAATGTAACTACTTTTTTCTTCCCGACCGTTATAGACTATATTAGTAGAAAGTACTGGAAAACAAAAATTAAAAGCAATTATTCTTGTGTTTGTATGCGCGCGTGTGTTGTCGAATGCGCATTTATGCATGAGTGCTAGTTTTATTTCGTTCAGTATCTCAGAATGGGAGGGCTTATAGTCTGAGATTTAGTAGGATGGATCTGTGTGTGAGACATTGTTGTTATCAAATGTACAAAAAAATCTTCTGATAGGATGACAAGTAAAAATAATTGGGGTATCATATTTCGATATAAATTTTAGGATTAATTACCTGCCTTACTTATTATCTTTTAAATAGAATTAATATTTGAGACAAAAATTCGGAAACCATCCCTTCCTACAAATAATTCAAATATACAAAATCTAAATCATGTAATGTACGTGAAAGGTTCCCATTAGTGAACTATGAAAGAAACATTAACTTTACATTTATTTTTTTATGAAAATTTGGTAAACTGTTCTCAAATTATCAGTTCGAAAATTTTATCAGTATTTTCGAAGGTAAGTGAATAATATAATTTTTCGTAGCAAGTGCTATCTATGTTCTATGCATATAATTACGTTTTTACCAATTTAAATGGTGAATTTTATTTGCCTTAAAACTGCATTATAAATTAAAACGAGTTTTTGCTTCAATTAGTTACTTTATTTAAAACTGTACTGTTTATTCAAATTTGTATCGTTTTTCAGGTTATATGCATGAACAATTTTTTTTTTTTTACATTGCATAATAATATTTATTACATTTATAGAATGAAATAAATCACTTCTTTTCTTATAACAGCCACCACATTAAAAAAAAAAAATTAATGAAGATAAAAACTCTTGTATTTAAAATAGATTTTTATAGTAATAATCATCTCTTTTTACAATTTTAAAACGTGATTGCATTACCACGAAAAAAAAGTGAAAAACGGTTTATTTTTATGTATAATTTTCCCTACTTCCTACAGATTCACGTCGAATAAACTAAAACCCTTTAACAAAAACGAAATTTTTTTTCATTAAGATCATAGTAGGTTTTGATTTCAAAGACAAATTTTTCTTTCGTGAAGCATATATTTAACGAGCTGACTGCCCATTACTAGTCGCTTGTTTTTTTTATAATAAAGATGAAAAATAACTTTTTTCACATTAAAAAAGCAAAAACAAAATTCGAACCTTAATACCACCAAACACGCTACCAGTTGACCACGGAATTTGGTGAAATAGTAGTTTATTTTCCTTATGTGTACGCTGCAATCTGTTCAACTAGTAAACAATAAGCAATCCACTCCCCCCGCTGACCAGTGAGATGAGGATATATGTATGACATGTAACTAAGGTGTAATCTTGCATCGACATAGGACACACCGACATTCCTCTTCCGGATAGCCGCTATGCCCTTCCACTAAAGAGCTACCCATCCTGTCCCTAATCTAACAGTTCCAGATGTACGTTTCGCACATCCTTCCCATCGGGACCAACTCCTTGAAGGTTCTTCAAGGCCATCATCGGGGAGTCCCGACTTCTCCACTTTTGAATGTGGGCGGACCCGAACACCCTATGCAAAAAGACTACCTCCCTGACCCTGCACGTCGCCCTGCTTCGATCCTATTTTTTTTTAAAATTACAACATTCCGTTACACATACATGAGTGCACCTCCCTACTTCTCCTGTAAAACAAATTAATAAATAAAAAAATTATATATATATATATATACATATAAATAAATAAAAATCTCCTTGATCGCGGCGTAGTAAAGCATCGCATGGCCGGTACTTCCTGAAAGCAAGCATTCCTCATCAAGTTCTGTTCCTAGCTTCGTAGAGCCGCCTCCCGAGTCTTTCCTCCTCTTCCTTCGTGCCTTAGAATTCTCTACGGCGTTCCATTCCCTCCTGCCTAGGAGCATGTACCACACGGTGTTTTCTGGGGTGAGCCACGCCAATCTCATCTGTACTCTGACGTGATCCCACCGAGCACAGTTAAAAAACGTGGGCTCTGGTGTGTCTACTTCCGTACAATGTGCACACGCCGCAAGGGTAGGTGAGTTACTCTCACCTCCCCATACCCTCTCCGAATCCACGGACCAATTAGTCTCTTCGTCAAGGGGCACTTAGTGGTGGCATCCCACCTGGTCTGCTACTCCTCCAGTAGAATTCCCCATGTATTAGCCTTCGTCATCCCGTCGTACCTTCTTGTTAGCTGTGTTGCCCTCAGACGAATCGGGGGACCCCGCCGATGACCTCTACCGCATCACCCGAAATCGTACGATACGCAGAGGCCACCTTGATCACTGCCCTCCTCTGGAGTGAGGAGAGGAGCCCCTCATTCCTCACCCTCACCAGTGCCCCCGCACACACCGGCACCGCATACAGCAGAACCGAGGTGGCCACCGAGAGTATGAGCCGCCTCTTTCCGGCCCGGGGACCCTCTTATTACTCATTAGTGCATCTTGTAAATGCATCAAGGGTCCTTCATGCTTTGCCAGCTGCCTCCTTAAGATGATGAGTAAAGAGGACTTGTCTAACCACACGCCGAGGTACTTAACATTCCTTGACGTGTGAACTCTTGTATCCTTGATCGATATTTCCAACTCCCTAATTCGTCTACGACCAACCATCGCCACCGTTGTTGTTTTCTGAGAGGCCAGACTCAGTCCTCGCTCCTCCATCCAGCCGCTTACCATGTCGACCGCCTCATTTACTTTACCTTCAACCTCTTCCTCTGTCTGTCCGGCTACCAGGAGCGCCAGATCGTCAGCGTAGGCGACTGCCTGAGTGTTCCCTGGGAACTCCAATCCCAGGAGGTCGTATACAAGGTTCCACATGCATGAACAAGTTTAGTCTATTTTAACGAATCCTAAGGAATAAAAATGTTTTGACTAGACTAAAAAAATATATATTATTTAAATCTTAACAAAGTATACAATTTTTGCTCCTCTCTCTTGACGAAAAATATTTTTATAAATTTTCTTTCTCAGGATATCTTTAATAAACAAATAAATGCTTAGAAAAACAAAACCTTTTTCGTTTTTTTATTTTTTTGTTGAAAATTTACTGTATTAGGATGAATTTTAGCTTTAACCGCTGAAAGATAAAGCAATTAGAATATATAACTATCACAACCTTTTTTCAACTTCAAATGGGTTAACTCCACCGTCTTGCGGGGATGAAATTCTGTAAAGATTTCTTGAGACAAAAATTAAATAAAATTTAAAAACTTTCTTACAAAACATTTTTTGGAATGTTAACGGAGGACCATTTCCGGGCAATAAGTATTCGTACGAAGGTTCCCGAAAAACCAATGGGTAGTTTATGTAGTTATTATATAAAAAATTATTGACATGTAACTACATATTAAATTTAGATGAGGTATGTTAAATTTATTAATACACAAAATTACCAATTTTAATAACTATTATAAAATATAAACCAAAAATAAAAATGTAATATGCAATAGTATACAACGAATTCTTAGTAAATATTTCCTTTTTCTTCACGAAAGAATGAAATGAAAAAGAATTTACATCAAAATTGATTTTTATAAGCAAATATTCTTGTAATTACTCAAAACATTTTCTTATAGAGAAAAATTATTAAGATTTCAAACCACGCTTCATAAATGAAAAAAGTACTGGTCATTTAATGAATAAAATTATCAGTAAAACGACAAAAAAGTTTGCTAGGAAATAACCTGAGACCAGTTAACCTAGAAGCCAGAATTATAACCGTTGCATCATCCAGCCATCCAGTCTAATGGTGTAAGATATTTGTATTTGTACAACTATGAAATCGGTTTGTAACCTATTATTACCCAAATTTATTTAAAAAAAAACATTGCTATTTCTTTTTTCTGAAATTTATAAAACACTTTTTTAATCTAACTGAATATTTTTTGTCAAAATTCAAAAAATCTGTCAAATGAATACAATAATTTTTTTTTCACCGGCTACAAATTTATTGAAGAGTACGATCTAAATATTATTTCCTATGTTAATTTTAGAATTAGTGCAATGATTTTTGGGATTTTTAATTTAGTGCAGAAAAGAAACCATCATCAAACTACCTTTTTTTAATCCGATTATTTATGATAAACTGGGGAATAAAGTAATTAGTGTCGACGAAGTGGCTCAGAAGTTGCCATTAGGAATAAGCGAATGTTATGTTGTGTCTCGAATGTTTCCCAGTAAGAAGTAATATTATGACTAAGAAAAGGTATCGAATTAAAATATTCTGCAATAAAACAAAAATAAAAAAAACACAATGTGGTAAAATAAAGAAATTTATAAGGGGAATTGATCGTGACACCGATTTTAATATAGTAAAAAAAAGATAACTAAGTTTCTTATTTTAGCGAGAACAAGTAAGAGATTAAATAACACTGAATAATTTATTTTAGTAGTTCGTTAAGATGTGGTTCATTCGATAGAAGCCAACAAGAATGTACATACATAAGCCACGTACTAGTCCCAAAGGGAATTGTATATGATATAATCGCACAGTATTCATGTCCACGTGTGTTAAACAGCATGCAATCTATTTGAAGTAACCACCGAATGCAAAAGAATAGTGTACTGTATTTCATTGTGTATAGATAGGGAATCCTTTATAGATTTAATGAATAAATAAACTTTGATTTAACTTAGTAGTATTTTCTTATACCACGAAACAGAATTTTCTTGGTTTATATTATTTTTTGTTATATTATTTTTATTTTCTTTATTTTAATGAAGAGTCTCTTTAGAGTAATATTCAAGTTAATTTTTAATACATTTAATTGAGCGCATCTGGTTGTTAAGCTTAAAATAAGTTTAATTAAATACAAAATATACATTAAGTAATAGTGATTGTAAGAAATAGTTTCACAATTAAATGTTTTATGTGAATAATATACTTAAATTTTACGGAATTAGCATATCAAAAAATTAGAATATAAAAAAAATTTTACTTAGCACGAATTTTTCAAGATAAAAGAAAAACTCGTAATATTTTAAGAAAATTTAAAAAAAATTAATACCATTTATTTACAAAATATTAGCAACCACTGGTAAAAAAAAATATTATTAAGAAATATAAAATTTATTTGTGTTAAACCATAATATAGGGACTATTTTTGCGTTACAATTTTAGACGATTGTCCTTTTTACGTTTCAGTTACTATTTCTTTATAAAATACTTAAAGAAATAAAAAAACTTCCAATCAGTTGTTTAAAATGGACTTAAAGATTTCATTTTACAAAAACAATATTAATATGTTGATGAGTAACTAAACAGTGCACGTAGGTTAACTGTCACAGCCATAAACATTGTAGGCAACCTGCCATGAGTCGTAAGTAGCTCTGAAAATAAGACAAGTATTCACAAACAGAATCCCATGACAGGCTACAGTGAACTGTGAAATGGTCTTCTTTGCCTTCATCACAGAACCGAATATACATTTTTATATCAGAAAGTTAAGCTCAACAAAATAGAACCGTATACATCTCTTTAAATGCCATCATTACACTATTAATTTCAATGATTTATTGTATAGTAAACATTATTACTCTCAGAGAAACAAATTTTTTTAAATTTATAATTTTATACTTATTAATGCTGTTTTTGTTGGTTTTCAATCCTTTATCCCTTTTTTATTATGTGTAGATCAGCCCACTTACCATTGCTGATTTCATCTTGATCTGAATAAACATTTATTTATTTATTCATATACCTCTAATTCACTAAGCTAAAATAAAAACTGTTAAATAAATTATATATATATATATATATATTTCTTGTGTGCGTGTGTATGAAAGTGAACCCTCCTAAACGGCTGGACCGATTTTGATGAAATTTTTTCTGTGTGTTCGAGGGGAATCGAAAATGATTTAGATTCACAATTTTGTCCACTGAAAAATTTTTTTAAATTAATTTTTTATTTATAAGTAGTTGTTTATTTTGGAATGTTTTACATTGGATCCGGCAGACTGCGCTACCATCGCAGTATCGAATATTCAATAATATTCTATTTTAATTTTAGTTTGTCCCGACAGTTGGTGCTGCGATCTAATTGAGAAAAATATTTTGTAATTTTGTGTTATTATTGTGTTACAAAAAATCGAGTAAACAGTATTTTAATAAATAAGAGGCTATTAAATCAAATAGAAATGTAAACAAAGGAAAACCAATCAGATCAATGCAAGATGGCCGATGCCAAACACAACGACCAATCACAAAGAGCCCGTATTGCCGTTGTCAATGTAAACAAAATCACAACTGATTAAGTAACAAGTAGGCAGCACTGCGATCGCGTTTAGAATTGTGCGCGTATTGAGTAATATTATATTATATTATTATTTATTGAAATAACGTTTAAAGTGTAATTAAAAAATATACATTGTGCAAATTTGTAAGGTACAGTATTGAAGTGAAAATGTTTTGTTAATTTATATGTGTTGTTGATCTTGGGATGGTTAAGGTTCACAATTGGGTACGGTAGGCAGAGCTGCGATGGTGTTTTAGAAGTTTTTTTTTAATTTTAGGTTTATCAGTCAAACCCGGTAGTTGGTGCTGCGATCGGATTCTAAGAATTTTTTTTATTTTGTTGCTTTTTCCCATATCAGTTACTTGCGTCGTAGCTTATTGTTGTTCTTACATTAAAATTCGTACTTTTAACGGACTACTGTGTTTAGAGAATAGTTTGAATTAAATCCGATAGGTAGTGCTGGTCTGACAATTGGATTTATTTACATTCTGAATTTTATAAAGTTAAAGGTGAAATTTTACAAGGTTCCGTAATGTTTTGTAAGTTTCTTAATGTTCAGTATTAATTGTAATGATTTTGCAGCCACAACACTTTTCGTTAAAAAATTATTTTCAACCGAATGCTGTGATTAGAGAGTGGTGTGAATTAAATCTGATAGGTAGTGCTGTTATTTTGCCATTTGGATTTATTTACATTCTGACTTTTATAATGTGAAAGGTTAAATTTTGTTAAAATGCTAATGCTCAGTTTTTTAAGATTTTATGAAACTTTCAATTGTTGTCATTTAATCTGTATGTATACTCAGATTTTGCAATAACGAAGCATTGCCGAGTCTGCTAGAATTGCGAGCTTATTGAGAATATTATATTATTATTTATTGAAATAACGTTTTAAAGTTTAATTAAAAAATGTACATTGTGCAAATTTGTAAGGTGCAGTATTGAAGTGAGTATTTTACATGATTTTTAAAAAATGTTAATGATGTATACACGTGCATTCAATAACATTCAACTTAACCTACAAATTTAAATTGTCAGTTCTCATTTGATTCTATGCAACTTAAGAAGTATTGAACGGCTCTTTGAAAATAAAAATTTAAGTTTGTAAAATAAATTATAACATCTATAAAATTAAAATATAAGTTACTTATATTATAGTTTAAAGTATATTTAAAAAATTGAATTTATAATATTTTAGCTGATTAATTTTATAAAAAGTTTTCTAAAATTATTTTTAATTTACAATTATCTAAAATTTGATAAAATAGATGTTAAAATAAAGAATGAGAAAATTTTTTACTAAAACTTTAACTACGTTGCTTTTTTACAGTGCTTTAATTTTTTTATTAATTGATTAATTAAGCTGTTACATGATTATGAAACATCAAAATTATTAAATAAAAAAAATAAAAAAATATGTAGATGTAGGAGGTACTTTTTTAGAATGATGTTAAGTTAAAATTAGTAGTAATGTGGATGAAAATGTATTAATTACACTAATTATTAATTTTACGACGTTTCGATTTTTTAACTCAGTTTTCATCGGACATCTCAATATTTAGTGAAAATAAATATTAACCATACTACACATAATTAATCAATAAACCCATTACAATAATACAACAATCACAAACTGATATCATATTAATAGTCATTTTAATGAAATTTAGAACACATTCCTACTAATTTTAACTTAATTAAAATACTTATATTTATGTTTGTGCATTTATTACAGAATAATGCCGCGTCACGACAACATCTGTCTGGTCCGCTAGTATATATATATATATATATATACATCATATTACAAATGTTAATTTATTTGAGAGGATGACTTAATCAAACTCTTTCAAGCAATTTTCAATTGAACTATTTCTTCTTGTGTTACTTTTTAAGAAGTTAAACTACTCATACTGGTTACAGTTTTATTTTGTTGATCCATTTGTAAGGTAGACAGTTAATTTGTCTGCAGATTAATTTGGTAATTATATCCAACCAATATGATCTTCATATATATACATGTATTCAGCTTTATAAACCTAAATACATACATTATTTTATACAGAAACAGCATAGATTATATAGAAAATTTAAAGAATTAAAAGAAATATGATTTAAAGCAATACCTGTGCAAGAATCATTAAAAATTACATTACAGAAGTAAATGTACTTAATTAATATAGTATGAGATATTTAATCAATTTACTATGTCAATAAATTTAGTAACCTGTAATTTTTAAAGATAATACTATAGTTATGTATGAAAATATAATACTTGCAAAGCAAAACCTTGACCATAAGTAGGAGTACCAGTTAAACAACAAACATTAAATTAAAAAAACTGTCATCCCCAACACACACAAACACACGTGCATGTGTGAACACATTGATGGAGAGAGAAAAAGAGAGAGACGTATATATACACACACACACCTAGGCCCACAAATGAGTATTGACACTGGGCAGGTACAAATATAACTATATTAAGATTCCATTTAAATTAAAAATTGACAACTGTTTCATTTAGACTAAATCACCACTGAATACAATACTTTCGCAAAATCAATTCTGTTATCCATCTGTTATCCATTTCTTAAACTTTTTGAATCTTTTAACTTCCCTTTTTAAAATTAATAACAGATTTTGATTGATTAATATATCCTAATAAAAATCTAAAATATTATTAAACTGAAAATCAACATCATCATGATCAAAACTTTCCCTCCAGTCATGTTCATATAAATATGACCTTAATTTATCATAATTCAGAACCTCTTTAAAATTTACCAGATTATTTTGAGTTCTGTCTTTAGAAATAGCTACAGCAACAGCCCTATTATCATTAAAATATATCAGAATGACAGTACTGGAAACATTGTGTTTATATAAAATTGATTTATAAAAAATATGATCAATACAGGATGGCCTAGCATTCTTAACTGTGCTAACATAAACTAAGGAGAATGGGAGGAGCACCCATTCATAATAAGTATTTCTAGATATTGCTTATCATTATTACCTATTATTTCATTAGTATTATATTAATAACTGCTATGAAAATAATATTGCATGTTGAAATTGTCGGAAGAAGATCTTCAAGACCTTTCAAAATCAAAATCTTATTTTTCTTATTCCAGCCATAAACACTGAAAACATAAAAAGTATGACTAAATCCCAAAACGAATAACATTTGTTATTCGTTATTAGCTCACAATCTACTCTCACACAGTTAAGACTGTCTACAATAGATACAAACATTAAAACCTCAATAGCTTTAGAAAAATCACTGAACACACAAAAAGATGTAATCCATCTAATCTATTTAAAGAAGCTTCATCAATTGATGTCAGCCATATCTTAGATAAAATGATAATATCTAGTTTACTCTTGCAGCTGCTTATCAATGACAAGGTTGTAACAAAATTCTTATTTAACCTCTTAGTATTTTGGTGAACGATCATTAGGTTATTCTGACTCATTAAGAAGCTATTGCTTACATTATTAACCTTCACAGAACAATGCATTTTGATAATCCCCCAACATCATAGCAGAATTTTAAAATACACATCCCTGGCTAGTAAAAATGACTCAGCATAATACATACGACAACAAACATACTTTTTTCATACACACCCATAGATATCACTCATATACCAACAATCAGTCAAGTACAGACACACTCGCATATCACACACGTTCACAAAACAAAAAAGGAAAAATCATCAATCTACCTATCCAGAGAAAGACACTACCCTTATGAAACCCCTAAATAAATCATAGGTTAACACTTCATTAATTACTGGTGGCATCCATTATAACAGAAAGTAAAAATACTTAACTTAAAATATTGTTGACACGTTTTTCAAAAATCAAAAACCGATAGAATTCAAATTTAAATTATTTAAGACAGTAATTGACTATTTCTTTATAATACAGTCAGAAATGGAATTAAAAAAACAAAATATTTTTGTTTTGTATAATATTTTTGTATATATATATATATATATATATATATATATATATATATTATATATATAATAAATTAAATGAAAAGTAACTGTCATCAGAATCCCTCAGCTGATAGATTATTCTGCAACTGGACACACAAATTCGTAGTCAACTGCAATGTACGTACGTGTCGCCACAGTGTTGAATATTTCAGGCAAACATTTATTTCGTCTGCTGGTGTTGATCGAGAAATTACAGGCAATGTTTGCCTAAAATCTCCTGCTAGCAATATCAAAGCATTTCCGAATGGTTGAACGTTTCCACGCAAATCTCGTAAAGATCGATCAAGAACTTAAGCGATTTTTTATGTGCCATCGTGCATTCATCCCAAACAATGAGTTTACATTTTTTTAATACTTTTCCCATACAGGATGCTTTGAAAATATTGCACGTGGGAGTCTCGATGATTTGCATATTTAATGGCAACTTCAGAGCTGAATGCGCAGTCCTTCCACCTGGTAACAATGCCGCAGCTATTCCAGACAAAGCAAGAGCTAAGGGTATGTCATTTTTTGATCGAACCGTTGCTAGAATCCGTTGAGGAATGTTTTCCCAGTTCCTCCTGGCGCATCCAAGAAGAAGGTCCCCCCAACTCCGTCATTTATTATTTGCATTATGCGATCATAAATGCCTTTTGTTTCAGGCGTTAATTTGGGAATGTTTGATTGGACATATGACTGAAGATCGCCAATGTTGTAACTCTGTTCACGGCGTAAATCCACATCAAATGAAACAATTGCAGCTCGGGTGGGTGCTGGCATTCCCAATTGACTAAAAATTTTATTTGCATTAGCTAAACACTTGTCTTCAATATTTATCAATGCTTCGTTGTAAATGTCTTCTGAAATTCAGACAAAAGTGAATATTTAACCTAACAAAGGATTTTTTGGTCATTATGTAGGGATATTATTTTCAGCGTATTTGGTTATTTCGACTTTTTTTATTTGCATAGTCTTAAGTTTATCTGGGCTATAAGAAAATTGGGTGTTTTAATTTATTTACTGTAAGTCATCCTTCTTGGTGGCTTTTATTTTTGTTTTGGTGTTTTTTTTTTTGTTTTTTTAAAATAAAATACAGATGTTTTAGCTGTTAAATATAATTCAAAGAAATTTGTTATTTAATCAGTTGTGATTTTGTTTACATTGGCAACGGCCATACGGGCTCTTTGTGATTGGTCGTTGTGTTTGACAGCGACCATCTTGCATTGATCTGATTGGTTTTCCTTTGTTTATATTTCCATCTGATTTATTAGCCTCTTATTTATTAAAAAACTGTACAAATTAAAAATAGATAGATAGATTTATTAAAAATAGATGAAAACAATCTTTGATGCGGGTCATCGCATTATCGTCCTAAAATTTGAGCACAATCGCTGCAGAACATTTTGAGTTTTTGAAGCGTACACAAACGAACTTAACATTTTTATATATATATAGATATATATTTTTTAGGAAGATGATAAATTAAAAAAAAAATTAACAGATAGTAGCAATCTTTTATTTTATTTTATGCATATACTATACGAGGAAGTAAAATAATGTAAATTAATTCTGTAATTCTATAAGTTCCAGTGTAACAACGGTAGATTGTTTTAACGTTTGGTTCAATACTTTTAAATCTATAACTAGTATAGTTACATAGTTTTATTACACAAAATTAATCGGTCTGTAAAAAAGAATTCGTTATTAAGTTACCTTTATTTTTTTTTAAATTCGTTTTACTTGTAGTGTTTTTCTTCTGCTAAGAACATTTTTGCGGTATGAATCCCCTTTTTTTATATTATTAAAAATTCAGAAGAAGATAATTTTTTATTGACAATGCGCATGTGATATATATATTTTATTTTTACTAAATTAAATATGGTGAAGTATATTGCAAGTAGTATCTAAGGGATTTGTAAGGAAAAACGAAAAAAATTGTTACTTGTGTCTCAGTGAACATAAACTCTAATTAAATTTCATTTAAGGTATTATTATGTGTTCTCACTGGCTTAATAAACGGGTGATACGGAACCGTAACTATCCTTGATAGGGTTTACTAGGTCATGCTCTTTGCCTTCTAAGCTGTCGTATCTTTATACTAGCCCACAGTGACAATTCCGCACAATGTAATTGTTTGCAGCTCTTGGTAGGGAGCTAACCGTGTTTACATGGTATTTTAAAGCTACATATTGTAGTTTCTAATGATGTAATTAAATATATTATGTAACAGTATAATTATATTTTTTTAAAAGTAAGACTGAATTCTACGGTGTGAATGACAGAACAAAATCAAATCTTTCTAATACGAGTATATGCTTTGATGATGTGGCTTGAATTATCACAAATACTAACATGTGCGGAATTTTCACTATGCGTTCATTCTCAAATAACTTAAGCTGCATCCCAATCATCCGCCTGCTATGGAATGCAGTCTCCTACATTGTCGCATAATACCGAATGTGCGTATGCCATATCACCTATCACCTCGGTACCTCCTGCTACTCACAAAATATTTTTATTTTTAACCTTTAGTTCATTAGAGTCAGAACTAAGAAGTATTTTTAGAAGCAGACCTGTTTCAGGTGTAGGAATTTGTCCAGACGGGATAAGTGCGAATCAAAGTCTTGCATGATGATAGCACGTGGTAGACACCGCTTTTAACACCACAAGTAGAAAACGAAGTGGCTTTTGTAGCTATAACATTAAGGCCTGTTGTAAGCGGTAACAGTCTCACTGCACCTTCCCAGACCAAACGCCTTAAAAAGTAAATATGACGGTATTTTCATGTAATCGCTGATGTCTGCCGTCTGGTTACTATAAATTTTTTTTAACGTCAGGAACGACCAAGATCAATTAAGCCACCAGCCATCAGTCTATACTAAAATAAATGAAAATGTGCTTTGTTACCGTTAAAAAAAATTCCGGACGTACTACATATTTCAATATACGAATAGAGGTCAAAATTAAATTAATTTTTTTTCAGAAACTATTTTTCTTGTTTGTAAATAATTTTTCTACATTTGTAATATAATATTCTCAATTTCCATCAAATATATTTTTTTTCAGTACCGATGAACAGAAATTATGTGTTGGGTTCATTTTATAATAATAATTATATTCAAACCGTTGTTACCGTTCTGCTAAACGGCATGTGCAATAAATTCTTTACGACCATCTATCTATTTCAAGTGCTTACTTTTGTGAAGGAGATGAGAAGAAAAAATGAAGAAGGAATGCATTAAATTGGGCTTTATCGTAGCCAATAAATGAAATAGCCTTTACATTTACAGTACAAAACTGAAGGAAATATATCAGTTCATATCAGTGTATTTCAGTTCTCTTTATTTTCTGAAAATATTCCAGAGCCACTGGCTTCAGCTCTTCTTGTCATCCCATATATTTCTTTTATTTTATGTGAAGTGAACTTTACCCCACCACCCGACATACATCCATCCCCCTTTCTATTTCCCTTCGCTTCTTATTTTTACGACTGATGTCAGTTGTCTTCTTATCCTACAATTTCTTCTTTGTTATATGGAACATTAAATAAGTTTTGATACATAGAAATTTTCGGTTATATTAAATTTCCAAAATTATTTATTATCTGTATTTTAGTTATCTTTATCGTTTGATATTATATATATTTAAAAATTTATTAAGTAAGTTGTACCTTTTCATACTGAGGCAAACTGTCTTGAAAAGTACTATGAAATAATTTACTGACCAATGAATATCTAGTCAACCGGTTGACAAGAAAACAGGAGATTTTGATCAAATTAAAGTGACTAAATTGTTTATATAGATTTAAATCTTATTTGACCAGGAGATCATTAACATAGAGTTAACCAGTGCCTAATTCTGATTTCATTCTCCGGTACTGATGTTCTTAAAGTTTCCATAAATACTAAATACAGTTACTGTTCATTCACACCTCATAGTCGTCATACTTAGTAAATGCGTAAATAAGTAACCTGTGAATTCTTAAAATTCTGGATCATCATAAGAAAATATATTGTTACTCGTACTTATTCCTGTAGCACTGTGTTTGCCGCTATATTTGTAGTTTAATGATTCACATTATTGCATTGGAAAAATAACTAAGAGTGGTCTTAATTAGTTCACTAATCATTTTTCTGTTACCCTACGAAGTTTAATTTGGCTATTAAAATTTATTTTAAAAAATTCTAAAAGAAAACTAAACGAGTTATATTCTTTGTTTTTATAAACGTTTAACCTTATTTAAGTTTACAGCAGAGCGAAACAAAAAAATTCAAAAATATGTCCTACTAGCTGCTTGATAATTAATTTTTTTATTTCCTAAGCCAAAATTAGGCGTTTTAACTAAGGTTTTTTTTTTTAGTTATTACTATTTTCCATTTAACAATTATTTAAGTCAGGAATGACTGAAAAAACCCCGTTGTTTTACTGAATAAACCAATTTGTTCATTTTGATAAGCGAAAGAAAGAAGTGTGTGTGATCATTATAAATAACTATTATTATAAGTGAGTTGTCGAAAATAATTTTTAAAATTACTTCTAAATTATTCTGAGGAGGGGGAAAAATTGTAATGATCGCGTTGCAGAGACTGTAATGAGGATTACTGGAAGTAAGACATTATTCTTTTTTTTTACATGAGTATTTGCATATTACCCGATTAGGACGAAATAAGTAGTCTAATAATTGTATAATAATAGTTATATTATTTTAAACATTTACTATTACTATTTTACATAAAGTTACTATTTTAATTTTAAACAAACAATTTTTTTTTTAATTATTATTATTTGTTTTCTTACTCAGCTAATCAGAAAGAACATACCCGTATTTCATTTTTAAAAAATGATTGTTCCTTAATAACAAGATTTTGAAAATGACCAGGAAGATTCTGAAGTTAGATGAAGGTGGATGTTGAAGATGTTTATAGAGAACACTTACTTCAAAAATGCTCAAACTGGTAGAGGATAATGAAAACAGATTTTTTAAGCGTTTATAATTCAATAATTTTTGTATTAATTTTGGCTAACTGATCGAATATAATGTTCAAAATTAGCCAAAAAGATATTATTCTTTTTTTACAGTTTTTCCTTGAAATGTAATTTAATAAAGTTTTGTAGCTTACTAGAAAAAAATAAAGTTAAAACACTTGGAACTTCTTTAAACCTTATTATAGTTAGTTATAGGAGGCTTCAAACTACATTTGCAAAGGTATGCAACTATTTTTTATAAAATGTCTCATCTGAAATTAATAGAGATGAGAATTCTTTTAGTGAGAAATTAATTAACTTTCCATTTAACGATTATTTAAGTCAGGAATGACTGAAAAACCCCGTTGATTTACGGGTTTAATATAATAATATATTACTTTTTTAATATAATAATTAAATCAATATTATAGCGAGCGGTATTATTACTGTGCACATAGGCGGACGGCTGGCTTACCGCGCTATTAACTATCCTGAACAACCCTGACAATGTACTGCATACTATGTAAGAATACGGAGCTGTACGAGATGTTTTCGTAAAGGAATGACTATCTAACTGTTCCACCCGTCCTATCGGTCTAACTCTCTCGCACACAATGTGCACAGCTATCGCTGTCCGCTATATATAGATATATATGATTGAAAATAAACAGTAATCGACCCATTTATTGGGGTTTTTATTGCAATATAAATATCATTATTTATCCGTAAAAGTGTTTTTAAAAATTTAATTGGTTTTGAATTTTGCTACGTCAGAATGACAATATGAAACTTGTTACATAAATATAATTTTTAGTAACAAAGTTTCAATATAATGAATTTATTTTAGTTCTGAAAACGATCCTACTTTTTTTCTACCTTACCGGCGTCTTCAAAGAAAATAATTGAATTATTTTCTCTGCAGGTTACTTTGGGTATCCGGCGTTATCAATATTATTCAACGTCGTTATTTTCTTATTAGGCTGCACAATTACCTCCGTTCTTATTACTTCTTCGTTAATCTCTTCATCCTAACCGTTTTTTACATCTTTATGAAAGGAAGTAATTGCTGTGTGTGATACTAGAAACTAATTCTTTCTTTCAAGTAATAATGATTTATGTACTCATTATATTTACCAAAAATATTAAACAAAATTTTCGGAATATATAATTATTATTAATTTAAAATTTTTAATTTTAATAATAAAAAGAAATTAATTTTGTATGATAAATATAATGTAGTGCGAATAAATAAATCTAATAGAAACACTTACCACGCATAGTTTTCTGTAAACCAACGAAATTAAATTAATATGAAAAAAATTAAAAAACAGCTTTTTAAAAGCCGATGATTATAGTTGTTTTATTATTTCATGACATTTCAAAATGATTCCATTGATTGCAGTATGTCCACATTTATTTATGAGAAAAATCGCTTCTGAAAGGGATGTAATTATTATTAAAATATAAGAAAATCATCCATTGTCAGACTTACTAGAGAAAACGAGGAATGAAGTGGTTTCCAGCAGATTTCTTAACCGGATTGATTATACTGTGATATATTAGCATGGGAATAAAGATGGCACTCAATTCTACGAATGGCTTCACTGTTCATCTCACTATGAGGGCGTATAATCAACGTCAACAGTATTAGAGGCTCTTGTACAGCGTGTATGTGTGGCAACCATAAGTAAGTTTGGAACAGATATAATAAAGCAACAGATTATTGTATCCCTATCGTTTGTGAAACAATGCATTATATACGTCGCTACAACTCAGTAGGGGAGAGTAAAAATATACCCTTCTTATCTAAGCTTTAAAAGCGCGCTCGTTCATAGATAAGAGATACTACAGAATTTCTTCCGCTATGTAAAGTAGCATTTATTCAAATAGTAACCCGCCTATTGTAATATTGTGAACGGTAATAGTAGTGGAGAAAGTAATCTGGAGATCGACGAGATGACGTCGTTACTGTCACTCCTCTTCATTAATAGTGGCCCTATGTGCTCAATGTGCACATGTAAGAGAGAAAAAGAGCTAAATGCTAACCTATTTTTTCTCGTTATGTCTCATACATTTCAAGATATTATCTGATCGACTTCTCCATATATAAAATATAAATTTTATATAGCCTACTGATTACTTTCAACCAAAGTTTATATAGGAACTTAAAACATTATGGAATTTTCCAATCGATTCCCATACAAAGTAAGTTAAGAAAATTTGTTAAGAAGTTATTTAAAATTAAGAAAAAAAAAATCTAATTTTTTTCCAAAAAAAATAAAATGACGATAGTAAAAAATAACCTTTTTTTAATGTAAATTCCTCCAAATTTAAATATGTAAATCTGAAAGTTTAAGTAGAAATATAAATCTTTCTTAAATATGAACATGATTTTTTTGGGTGTTTTTACTTGTATTAATCTTTAACCGTTCTTCTCTCAGTAAAATTATTATTGTGAAACACACTTTGCATATTTATGTAATTATATGAATTATTGAACTTGTTAATTTTATAGTGAATAATTATGTGAGCTCAACAAGATTGTATTAATTAACTGAACATTAAATTAAAAAATAAATTGAAATTTTCAATTCTAATTTATAGAGGAAGATTTATCCAGTGCCAAAATTAATCTTATGTATTATGAATATTTTAAGCACTGTTTCAAAGGGCACAAAACATGTCAAGGACGTACTTCCCTAACATCACCCGTATTTATTTTGTATCTTTCTGTAGATATATATTGGCTTTTATTTCTTCAATAATTTTTAACTAAACTACACAAAACAAGTATAAATGAATATTTATTAATTATAATGTTCTAAGAGCATTCGACAGGTGGTAAATAAGGCTAACATTCAGCGATTTTTTCAAAATATATACTGTTCACAATTTTGAAAAAGAAATTTCTGTGAAAAATCTTTAATCCTAGTCGTTACGTCTTATCGAAAGGTTTTTACTGAAAAATGTCATAAAATTCGGAAATCGTGTTTGACTTAAGCTTATTTGCAAACCCAAAAACGAAATACCAGAAGATCGAGTTGAAAAAGGACCTCCCTTCATTAGGTAAATTTTGTATATTTATTTAGGTTAAATTTACATAATTTTTTAACAAAATTATAAAAATAATTAAGATTAGATAATATTTTTAATATTATCAAACTCTTATTTAAAATTAAATTTAAAAATCTATCACTGGATTTCCCATGACGTACATTTATCTCACATACTGTACAAAAATCTAATTTCAGTTTGAGTGGAAAATGTTTTTATTTTTAATTTACAAAAAACTCAGCCCAATCAATTGTATTAGAAAACAATTAATAATAATTTAATTATACTTTTGATTTGCAATAAACGAAGAGAAATAACCGAAAATTTAATAAACTAATTAATCTATCAGTTCACGTAAAGTACTCGAATGTGAAATAAACACAAACGCCGAGAGTAAAAATGTGAAAATAACAATAACATTTACATATTAAATAATTTAATAACATTTACATAAAAATTAATGGAGTAGAAATTAATCTGCTCAGATCCCTAAATCGATAGTCAATTGTACTAAAACATGCATTAATAACTGAATATTACAGTTAAAATACTTACCATATTTGCCCAAAATCTGATTTATGAATTAAATCAGACGATAAAATAATTTTAATTATATCAACTAATTCGTATGGTATTCTGCAAGTCACTAAATAACTAGTGTAGCTTTCTTGATTTTAGACCTATAGGCTAACCCACCGGGTTGATCTAGTGGAGAACGCGTCTTCCCAAATCAGTTGATTTGGTAATCAAGAGTTCCAGCGTTCAAGTCCTAGTAAAGTCAGTTATTTTTATACGGATTTGAATACTAGATCGTGGGTACCGGTGTTCTTTGGTGGTTGGGTTTCAATTATCCACACATCTCAGGAATGGTCAAACTGAGACTATACAAGACTACACTTCATATACACTCATACATATCATCCTCATTCATCCTCTGAAATAATATCTGAACAGTAATTACCGGAAGCTAAACAGGAAAAAAATAAAAAGACCTATAGGCTATCTACGATTCTTATTACCTTATTGCGTCCATCGATGAATTGCCAGGCAGGATGTATTGTTAATTAGGAACCAACAACATAATGCCGGCCGGAGGAAGTATCGAGAAGCAATTAGAATAAAAAAAATATCTGGTTTGAAAAGACTTCAATCTATCAATTTTCCGTGTGTCTGTAAAAAGGCACTTTAATTATGTTAAAATTATTGATAATGTCTATTATTCTTATTATTCCTTATTTACTAAAATAAAGATTATAATATCCTAAATAATTATAAGATTCTGATATATATATATATTTATTGTAATATATCAACAATTCTCTTTCTTTTGCATAATTCCCAAAGGCTGTCAGTGTTGTCAGCAGGTTTTCATGTTTTCCGAAGACTGGAGTAACGTTTTGTCACTGAGAACCTTCCTTCGTTGAACAAGTAACATTCATACACTCATGCAAGCACATACACAGTGGGTATGAAATATTTAAATTAGTAAGCTTACTTTTAAACTTCGTTTTCATTTAAAAATCTGTAAAAGAACCTAAAACGGAATTAACCTCAATGTAGATTTTAATTACTTTAATTATTCCTTATGTGGTAGGCTTTTATATTTTAAATTATACATGTTTCTTTTTTGTGTTTGTAATTTTCTTTGAAAATATAATTCCAGCTGTAACTATTCCAGCCTCATATCGTCCACCACTTTGATTATCATTGTAGTCCTCAGTTTACTTTTACGCAGAATTCTCCCATCTGATACGGAAATTAAGAACTAACAAGATACGTAACAATAAAGACTTCTACACTGTTGGACAAATAAAAATAAATAAAAAGACAATACAATAGCGTAAAATAAATACGCCATGCTACCTATAGACCGAAAAATATTATTTCAGACAAAAGCGTTATCATACAAAGCGTAAAAATAAATAACAAACTTTGTAGTGGGTCCTTGTTTCCCTTTTCTGTTTTTAAAATTACACGTTTTACATACATGATTGTATAATGCCTTTTTGAGGTAGTAAAACCTAAAAGTATCTTGATTGTTGGTCATAATTTGTAAGAAAAATTTAAATAATTTATATTAAAACACGTTGCCCGTGTTGTGAAATCCTTCATTCTTTATACTTAATAAAGGTAAATATAAATATACATCAGTAAACTTTGTTTACTACTATTTGATGAGTGTATTTAACCTGTTAAATTTCAGTAGTTAATAAACCAGTAGTTAAGAAAAGTAAGGGGATTGAAAATAGAAACTGAAAATGTGAGTGATTTTTAGGGTTACCATAAAACATAATAAATAATTATCAGATTACTGGATATTAGCTTAGACTTATTCTTCGTTTGATTATAATATTTTTGAAAACAATTCTTTGAAAAGAACAGAAATAAAATATATAAGGTAAATATTTCATGTACGATATGTTTGCTAAGATAAAATGTTAGGCTTTTAATCAGTAATTAAGAGTAAAAATATTATTAAGTATAGGATTTATTTCACTTTTTTATTATTATATAAATAAAACTTGTAGCATATATTCAATATAAAGCGAAGTTTTTTCGCTGTCTTAATATCTTTTTTTTTTAAAGAATTTTAATTACGTAAATAAAATAATTACTTCTTACACGAGTATTACTAATATATTTTTCTAATGCTAATGTAATTGATTTGCGAGTCAATAGCTCAAAGCAGAATGTTTAAAGTGTTGCTTTACATTTATATTTTTTATCGTGATTCTATTTCTTTTTTGAATTTGATTTAGAATTTAAAAAAAAAATCCTTAACAGATTAGCCCACCGGGCTAGTCTAGCAGTTAACTCGTCGTCGCAAATCAGCTGATTTCAAAGTCGAGAGGTTCAAATTCTAGTAAAGGCAGTTACTTTTATACGAATTTGAATACTATACCGTTGATACCTGTGTTCTTTGGTGGTTGGGTTTCAACCACATATCTCAGGAATGGTCGACCTGAGACTATACAAGACTACACTTCGTTTACATTCATACATATCATCCTCATTCATCCTCTGAAGTAATACCTTACGGTGGTTCTGGAGTCTAAAACAGAAAAAAAAGAGACCCTTAACAGATTGGATACATTATTTGCTATTTAAATTAATTGACTTTACCAGACTGAATAAATCATAAAATATTTGTACTTTTAAACGTGTAGCCTAACTTTCGAAACTATAATTAGGTTCAGAGACGGTACAGATAGCAATAATTTTACTTTTCAAAAACTTATATTATAAATAAATTTAAAAAAAATTATTATTCCTTATTGAAATTATATATATGCCACATCACACCCTTATTTCAAATTACAGAGCGAAATATCTCGGACTGTACATCAATTATGACTGACTTAGAATCAACGTGCTACCATGATACACTAAACTTTAGAACGATTTAAGTGTCATTACTTTTTAATCTCCAGGTTTCAAAAACTTCCACTTTATCAAAAACCCCATACGTATAAATTTTTCCTTTAACAAAATTTAAGTAAACAATAACCAAATTCATTAATTTTTAAAATCATGTCTCATATCTGAATTTAAAAAACAAATCCAAATTAACATATTAAGCAATTAAAGAATTCATCCTTCTACGTAAAAAATGTAATATTGGCATCAGAATTACGTACCCAGTGAGTCGACAATAAATTCCATCATAGCAGTAAACTTAATTGGAATCCCAACTAATTTACAAACTAGATCCACCATACATATCAGTCAATCCTGTACAAAAACTGTCACGATGCTGCAATGGAGATGTATAGCATTAAGGACTGTCTAATTAAAATATCCGCTCGTTTATTTAAATTTATTAACCATCGTTGGAGTAGCATCTCGTTTGCTGAGAACTAGTCTTCCCAAAACCTATTAATGTCATTTTTATTATGTTCATTATCTGATTCACTGGTATTTCATTTATTATAGTTGTAAAAATAATCAAATATATTAATTCGTTAAAATATAATACTTATACATAATAAATTATATCTATTTATTTTTAAAAAAAGTTTACTTATTTCATAAATTAAGTAATTTTTATTGTAATTTAACAAAAATTACAAAATCTATTACATAATTTTGATTAATAGAATTTTTTTTTATTTTGACAGATCAAAATATTTCATTTTTTAATACTATTAATTTATTAATATTAACTATTATTGTTAACAATACCAAAAAGTTATCTTCAAAATTATTCCCAAAGAAACAATTTCAGAAGTAATATGATAGTAGTAGAAAGGTCAAAAAACTGAAAATTTTTTAATGTTCCTGGCTTTACAATTAATGAGAAAATAATCATTTATTGATTTTTTACATGTTTAATGTGGCTTAAAGACAATTAAATGTAAATAAGAAAAAGTTACGAAAATTAGTAGTATTGTTTATCTATATTTAAAATGTATCATTAAAAAATTTATCTAATAAAACGAATTACGGATATATTTATTATATCAATAACTCTTGGCAAGATATTGATTATAGGCTATATAATCTATCATAAAATATTTTTGTATACATTCTATTTTTATGTAAATAAAAACTTAAATTTAGATATAAATTACAATTTTTTTTTTTTTTTTGCAAGTAATTAATGCTAAGAAAACTGGTGTATTAAAATTGTTTATCATTTTCATAGATTTAAAAATAAATAAAATGAAAAATCAACTATCTCATAAAATGTCATATACGTATTTTTATTTCATACTGTATATTTTATAGTGTCTCCCCACAGTAGAAGAGGGACACATACATTCTCAAAATTTTACGAGTATTTTTAACACAGTCTATACAATACAGACATAATAGTTATGTTGTTTTGACTGATTATTATATAAAGTAAATCATATTTATGATATTAGCGCGCGCGCGTGCACGTGTGTGTATGTATATAAAAATAAACAAATAAACACACATAAATTTATTATAAAAACTATAGAATTACGTTAATAAATATATTTATCTATATAGTGAAATTTTTACTAGTATATTTCTTTTTATTCTGTGAGTACTTTCGTATTTTATAAATGTAACTTCGTAAGATAAATCATGCAAGTAAGTAATTAAAATTACATACATTGCCCGGGAGGTCCGAGGTTCGAATCTCCCGGTCAGGCATGACATTTTTCACACGCTAAAAAATTATTCTTTCATATCCCACGTACAAGCTTCAAGCTTATGTGGTAATATCAAGCCAAAAAATAAAATATAAAAAAAGAGAGAGAGAAAAGAATCATACTGTATATTTGATTAAAAATAACTGGTAATATAATATAATTCATTAGATTTAAACAAAAATTATATATATAATATTTGTTTATGTACATTTTTGTTAATTATATGTACATTATTAGTTATGAGTATCGTAGATCTCACTAATTTTGAACTGAATTTAACAAATGCAGCTCTAAAACGAAAAATTAATAAATAAAATGAAAATAAAATAAATTAAAAATATGGAATAACTGTCGAATGTAATTAACTCATAGATTAACCAATGCTAAAATAATCTTATTTATATCTTATACAGTTCAAGCAAACAAAATGCGAGTACCAGTGTTCAGGCAGCCATTCATAAGCATCTCCTGTAAATCCTGATGCACATAAAAGAAACTATGGGAAGTTAATATTAAGTAACCATGTGCTATTATATTTTAAATTTTATTATATACATTCTAAATTTAAATAAATTAAGACCATTTTATTTGAGTTTTTTAAGAATAATGAAATTTCAATTGTCTACAAACAGAAAAATTTCACTAAAATCTTACATAAAATTTCTGTGATAAACAAATAAATTCAATTCAGTTTTCATCATCTGATTGCAATAAATCCGAAGTGCTGTCAGTATTAAGAGATCTAAGGGAGGCTCAATTTTATTTTCTATTATGTTTTCCAATTACCAATAATTTGGTTTAACAGTACCCGTTACATGTTTTATATAGTTTTTCCATTCTTGCTGGCCTGTTTTATTGAAGACTTTTAAACATAAATTTTAACATCAGATATTTTAAAAATAGTATTTTCTGACGCAACATAACTTTGGATTTATTTCCAAATTAACTCAAGAGTGCAAAGTCATGGGGAGGTAATCGAAGCAGGGTTTTGCCAATAAATCTTGTTAACTCATCAATTTTATACGCCTTAAAATTACTTTTAATACGCGAAATCGTTTTTAATAATTGGATATTAAATTCATCCTCTTCAAAAAACTCTCCTTTTGAACTAAGCCACAATTTGATATCACTCTTTTTCCGAGACACGGCTGGAATTTTTTCTTTTTACAAGAATAAAAGAGGCGTTGTCTAAGATAATAACCGAATTATTTTAGAGGAGATAACCTTCCAGAGGATGTAACACATTGCTAAACCATTTCTCAATAAATAAAATTTGTGTACTTTTTTTTACTAATCGCGTTATTATTATAACTGTCAAATTTTTCTTCAATTGATTTACGGGGTTTTTTTTTAGGGAACCGTAATTCATACTCGCGAATCACATTGTACAATGAAGTAGCACAACTTCCTCTTATGTAAGCAGGTTATTAATGACATTCAAAATCGACGCCGTTGGATTACTATGTAATTCTCTTTTGTAAGCATTTAAAATAATATGTTATTCCGCATGACTTCACGGGTTTTCTTGCGGCCTTTGTCGGGGGGATATCAGTAATCGTGCACTATTTTCAGTTGAATCGGTGTCAAAATAATGGTATAACTCAAGTTGTACAGACACAAATCTAGAAGGAATAATACACTACACTTACATTCCAGTAAACTTAAAAAAAAATTGCATTATAACTATTAACTTTAAATAACATTAGAGTAAATAAATAAATAAATAACAGAAACAAAAAATCGATCACGAGGATAAAAGAGTGATCATATGAAAAGATCAAGGGTTTTAATTTAACTGAAAAGAGATAACGTTATAAAAAACATAACATTTTTGATTACATTGAATACTATATGACAAATTAATTATACGGTGACTATATATGAGTAATGATTATAGTGTTATGTATAGATATGGCCGCGTTGTGAATCGGCACTGCCGCAAGGGACGTGACTCAGCAGAATCACGACGAACTAACTCACACAAAGGCAACGTTTGATTATTGTTCACTCTATATAAATTAACTGAATACAGCATTATAAGTACTGTTTCCAAGGACTGCAGACACCAATAACTGATGACTGTAGAGAAGTGTTTCCCATCTAAAGTGATTTCAAAAAAAAGATTTTTCAAGTTAGTTATTGTAAATCAGATGTCCAGTTTGAAAATTGTAAAATTTTATCAGAAAATAGTTTAGTAAGTTATAGTATTTTTTCTTTTACATCTGTATTTTCCCCGCTCTCCGGAGTCGGATCCAAAACCAAGCAGAAACACTTTCAAACAAGCACTTACTTTCAGACAAATAGACGAATGGCAGAAGTCGAGTTAATACAGGACTCATTTCTCTCATCCAATAAAATAAGTTTTGAAAAATGAAACAAACAATAAAACCAATTTAAAAACATCACTAAATTTCTGAAAATAATATATATTTAATTGTTCTTTAAATCACCGATTTTTTAATTACAGCTTTTAAAGAAAAATTGAAAAAGAGATAGTTTTTAAATTTTAGTGCGATTCTATTTTAAGTCACTTTTTTATTCTATTAATTTTAGTTATATTTTTATTTACGCATCTGTAGGACTTGAAAAAAACACTACCTGCATGGAAAAAAGTTATTCGAAAGAAACAAAGGGGAGAAACTTTGCTTTTGATAAAAATATGACAACCTATTCAGACGAATGAACGAGCTTGGTTGTTTTAAAGGCTTTTGGTGTGCGGAAATATATTTTATTTTATTTTTATAATTATTGAGTTAAAGTAATTTGAGTATCAAACTGGCAGCAGGTATGTATCATTATATTGTAAATAACTTCAATGTTTTTATGTAAATAATGAAAAAAGAAACAATGATCTTGTTACCAGTCTGGTAAAGAATAAGGCTTAAAACCACATAAAAATAACGATCTACAAATTACTTCACTAAAAAAATCATAAATGCAATCTGGTTTAAGCTTTGCAATTTTATTACATTACAGAAATTTGTTAAAAAAAAAAAAAAAAAATGGAAAAACGAAAAGAAAAAATGTAATTTTACTGCTTTCCAACATAACTCAAATTTATGAAGAATCAAATGTGTAAAAAATTTGGGATTTATTACACCAACAATTTTCCATTTGTAAGCCACTTTTCAAAACATAGTTATTCCACTCAAAAATGGTAATAGATATGAATTGAATAAAAAAAAAAGCTGTTATGTTCACTTTGTAAACCAGAGTTTCAAAATGTGTATCGTAATTTAAAGCAACTTTTGCGATAGATATACGGGAAAACTAAAAGTCTATTAAATTATACACATCTGCACTACTAAAACAAAAATAATTGGTCAGCACCTATAAATACGTGATTAATTTAAATATATATATACTATTTCGCCCTGTTCGAAATAATGTAGAATTTTATTTACGTGCATAAATAATTTGCATTTTGTACATTTTGCATTTTGCATTTGTATTTTTGTTTAGTTTATGAACCACCAAAGAAATTTTAATGTTTAAAAATCTCCATTCCGACTCGATAATTTAGCTAACATACGAGGTCTATAAATAAGTAATGAGACTGGTTCAGAAAAACTTTTCATTTACAATTCAATTATACATAAACTCTATCATCTTTGAAATAGTTCCCTTGGGAAGCCACGCAACGCTTCAAACGGTTTTCCCACTCTTCATAGCAGCGTTGAAACTCAGAAACCGGAATATCCTTCAGATGGTGGTAACAGTTTCTTTATGTTTTCTACTGTTCCAAAATCGTCTCTTTTGAGGTGTTTTTAAGATCGGGAACAGATAAAAGTCGCAGGGACTCAGGTGAATAAGGTAGTTGAGGAAATAATTCATTAAATAATAATTCAAATAATAATTCATGTTTTTCTTTGCAAAAACTCATTAATTAAAGAGTGCAGTGTGACAACTTGCATTGTCGTGATGCAGCATCAAGTTGTCTTTATGGCTGGTCTCACGCGGACAACTATTTCCACAGTCTTTCAAGGATTTCTCGGTAATCATTTACAGTCTGTCCTGTAGATAAAAACTCCTCATAGACAAAGCCATTATTATCAAAGAAACAAATTAGCGTGATTTTGATTTTTGATTTGCTCATTCTTGCATTTTTGGGACGTGGTGAGTTTGAAGTATGTCACTCCTTGCACTGGCGTTTTGTTTCTGGGTCGTGCTCAAATATTCAAGATTCATTGCCACTAAATAACATTTTTTAGAAAATCAGGATCAGTTTCAATTCGCCCTAGAAGATCGCGGCACACTTCCACCCTAAATTTTATTATTTTTTTTCTTTTAACACCTCCAAGGCAACCGGTCCTCGCCGTTAAGCAAAACACAGTCACCTCGGAGTGTCGTGGCAGCAGTCTCTATTCACCCAAGCTAACCCCCATCTGGGGCTTTCCCACCGGGGTCTCCCCAACTTCACTAGGACACACCGACCTTCCCCTTCCGGATAGCCGCTATGCCCTTCCGCTAAGGAGTTACTCATCCTGTTCCTAATCTAACAGTTCCAAATGTACGCTTCGAACATCCTTCCCATCGCGACCCACTCATACCTTGAGGGTTATTTATGCCATCATCGGGGAGTCCCGACCCCTCCACTCTTGAATGTCCCTCCACCTGAATACCCTAGGCAAAATGACTACCTCCCTGGCACGTCGCCACAATTCGACCCTTTTTTTTAATTATAACATTTCGTCACACATACATGGGTGCACCTCACCATACTTCTCCTGTAAAACAAAATAATAAAAAATAATAAATAAATAAAAATCCCCTTGATCGTGGCGTCATCAGGCATCGCAAGGCCATTCCTTCCTCAAAAGAAGCATTCCTCATCAAGTCCTGTTCCTATCCTCGTAGAGCTGCCTTCCTCTTTCTTCGTATCCAGAATTTCACTTCCACTCTGTTGGTTTTCTATTTAACAGTGAGGTTTTTTGGGACCAATTTTGCACAAATTTTTTCATGCCCCATTCGTTTGTCAAAATTTTATGGACTATGATATGGTTCAAATTCAATTGTTCTGAAACTTTCTTACAGTTAATCGCCGGTCGTACCGTATCAAGTCTCTGATTCGCTGAACATGTCACTTTTTGACGTTAACGGTTTTCCAGAGAGTGGATTGTCAGTAACTGATTTCCGGCAGTCTGAAAATACTTTAAACGACCTAAAAACTTGGATTCATGTCAGAGCGTCATCTCCGTACGCCCTTTTTAATTGAAAAAGTTTCAACTGAAAAAGTTTTAGTAGCGTTATCATCGATCGAGTTTAACACAAAACTTGATTGTCCAACGTTGCTAATAATTATTATCACTCATTTTTGTAACGCACAAGAAAAATTCGTTTCGCGAAAGGTTTGTTTACGTCTCACGTGCCAACAGTAGACTAAAAATATTAATACCTAATATAAATCAGCTGCTTGTATAACCATATGTTTATTAATAACTTCGTAGTCTTGCCTCTTTGGCTGCCAAAAGTACTAGTCTGATTACTTTATTTACAGACCTCGTATTTAAATCGTTCATCCGAAATTGTCCAAATTACATAAAGACAGTGAGGAGGAGTATAATCGCAGCTGCTGATAAGACTTGTTTTTAGAATTTCTTTTCTCAATTCTCTTGAGCGATAGTTCGATTTAAGTTGAAAGTTGTAAAAAAGAGCTTTTCTTTCAGTTTTCTTTTTATTATTTTGTAAAGGATTTCTCCTGGGAAAAATGTCAATATATAGTTTGACAGAAAGCAGAGAAGAGGATAAAATCAGGTCACCTTCAGTTTTTGTCGTTATAATGAAACGAGTTAACTGAATTTCAAATCTATTGGCAAAAATATTAGTAGAATAATATAGTAAATTTTGAATGAAAAGTTAAGTTAAACGTACAATTCATAAAAGCAAAAATCATTTTAAAAGTACACTTAGTAATCCCATAAAATAATTTTTCGAGTTTTCTATTAAATCAAAAAGAATATTTTGTGACATCTAAAAGGAATTACAATTTAATTAAATTATATTTTGATAATTAAGCAGGATTGAATCTTTTACATATTAATAACCAGTCGAATAAATATTTCAAGGACTCGGAATAAGATAAAACTTAGACCTCGAGGTGAAAATGATCATTGTTTGTAATATATTTAATATTTACTTTAATTATTATTGTAATGATATTTTCTTTTTGTAGATGATTACGATTTCTTTGTAGGAAAGTAAACTAGAAATTTTATGCGTATGAAAAATCACATTTACGATCAGGATTATAAACAATAGGATTTGACGCAGCAATCGCAAATTCACATTTATTGTTATTGAAATACAAAACAACAAGCAAATAAAATAAAATATGACTGCTTCAGAAGTTATACTACTGAAGGAATGTTTGAAATCCACTCTCTTGAAAAAAACTGTGTATATTTTTTTATAATAGTTAAAACATTTAATATTATAAAGTAATTATATACAAACTTCATCAAAAAATTTCTCTGTCTCAAGGTTATACAAATATTTATGTTTATAAGAAATTACCAGATTCTTCTTAAACCGATAAACAACTCATTACAACACTTTCTGTGGAAGCGATCTCTAAAGGTGAAAAGTATTTGCATAGATACCACGTTTATCTATAAGTTCCTACATTAGCATCGATTTTACCGAGTTTTCAACTAAACTCACACTAAAAAACCATGAAAATTTACTAAAAATATAAAAAAGATTTTTTAGTTCATTTTATGCAAGATCAAGTAAAAATTTTGAGGGTTACATTTCTTAGTTTGTTTTTCTATTTTTTTTTTATCTTGAAATAGTTTTACAGCATTTTATAGTTCATTCTGTCAAAAACCTTATAGGGAAAAATGCTCCTAAGAATGTAAAGGATTTTCAATTTCCTCATTGGTGAACGGCTCTATGCAGACGTCAGGAAAGTTTTGCACCTTAATGTTTTCTAAAAATAGCCACCGTATTTTTTTGGGTAAAACAGCCGTGTTACAGCCTTGTAGGCATGTTTTACATCTTCAATCTGTTAGCCACTACAGGTTTACTCATGAAGCGGTAGACAGTAGAACAACGTGTTTATTTTGTTAAAACGACAAAAACTTCTCGTAAATTTCATTATTTTTTCGAACCTTGTAATCGCACAATGAAGAATAATAATTCACGGTATACTGCATAAATTTGAGCAAATTGTTTCATTAAAACTTTTTACAGATAACCGAGTATGTTCATTCGTCTCCTTCCGTTGAACAACGAATGTTAGGATCGATTTTATGAAGGGGCATTTTTTAGCCAGATTCGATTTATGAGGATTTGAACGATATAAAGTGGTTACAATATGACGGTAAGAAGTAACCAACAAAGTTATGAGTTTATTGAGATCAAAGTTCGTGGGCGGAAATCTTTTACCAAACGGTAATGTCACCTGACCATCAAGATCTTGAAATTTGATACCACAGATTATTTCCTTTGGGGTTACATGCAAAGTATGGTGTAAGCCAAAAATCCATAAATTATCTTCGAGCTCAAAGAAGAGATTGAACAAATTCGTGGGATGTAATGAAAATTATCCTCAAATGTAGTTAAAAATTGTGAAAGAAGGGTGACTATATGTAAAAACAGCTGCGGTAACCTGATACCCTGTATTACTTTTCATCCGTAATTGTAATTGGTCATAATATTAGATGAAATAGTGATGCTCAAAATTTTCTAAATTTAAGTGTTTTATAAAAACATGCCGTCTTATTGGAGAACTACACAAAGGATAAGAATATTTTTTTATTTAAAAAACCACACACCCCTTTATTGTTAAATTTACATGGCAGTATCTACCTTATATAATCTACTGAAATATTATTTTCAAGAGAATTTAGAATTATATAGTTAGGAACTAAAAGCAAACCCTTTGTTGTGGTATGCCGTTTTAGTTACAGGTACGTTAAGTGGCCATGCTCTGTCTCAAAGGATGAATATAAAGTGCTGCTTAAATGATAGATAATTCCGTTGCTTTTGAAATAGGCTTCACTTCCGGGCTGCTGTTTCTAGTGCCGCTTGTACGAAACATAAATTTCATAACACTTCTCTGTTAGCTATTATAGTATCCCTGTTTTTAAAGCCGGGAGAAATTTAGTAGGGTTTGTTCAGTTTCTTTGAAAACTACTCGTTTTTCACTTTAATATTAAAGCAACATGAATACTGTTTATTCTTACGTAACTCCTTAAAGTAGTTTAAAGAAATTACTGTAGCGTATACAATGTTAGGTAAAAAAGTTAACAATAAGTTCATAAAATAATTTAATAATGTGCAAGTTTTCTTTGAATTTTAAACTATTTAATGTAAGAAGTATTATAAGAGAAAGCGGTATCTGTGTTCAATATTGATTATAACTTGTATTGAATACCTATAAAATATCTTTATTGAATTTAACTTTAGAAGGGATAGATCTACACTTATTTATTATAATTCAAAAATACGAGCGCGAGAAAGAAAAGTGTAGGTGCGCGCGCTCTCACACGTAAACTCAAAATCATACACAAGTACAATTTTTAACATCTACAAGACTCAGGAACTTTGTCGAATCTAATTTAAGTGAAATAGATGTGATACGAATTTGGTAATGTGTTTGTGTAGTTCTTGGTTGCGTTCAGACTATACTAGTCGCGTTTTAAACATCGATGCTTTTCAACAATAACCGTAAAAATATAAAGTAGTATTATTTTATTCTACATTAAATTTTCTCTTAGTTTACGCAAATCCATACGAAAAGTAAAAATCTTATCAACAAGTCTGAAGACAAAATAAAGATATATGACTACTGTTTTATCACTACTTTGTTTTATACTTAAGTGAAATTGCAAAAAAGTTCAAAAATATCGTATTAAATACCAAATAACAATTCTTTCTTATGGTTTACGCTCATTTATATCAGTCAAATTCCAAGTAATATTTAATTATATTGGGAATGGTTATTAAAAAATATTATAAAAATAATAAAGTGCTTTTTTTGTTAACCTAAGTGTAAAATTGTGTTTTGTGATAAAATCATTGCTATGACGGGAATGAAGTGGCATTAAAAATAACTTTTTTTTATAACTTCCAATAAGTTTTCAAGCCACTTGAAAATTTTAATATTCGTATACCATGACACTATAACTGATTCCTATAGACAATATCTCTTTTTCCCACTCTCCTCTGAATTTTTTGAAAAACTCATTTTGAGTCATTGTATTATGGCAACATTGTTGGATGTCAGTCAAATTTTTGACATCATGAATAAATCTTGACTAAATTAAAATAGATTCTTTTCATTAATTTAACATTTTCTCTCTTCCAGATTCTTTTTAGTTAATGAAAAACCTAAAAACGACTCAACTCTCTTCAACCACGCACAATTAACAAACGACAAAAACTGCACTGCAACAAAAAACAAGAAATTCTCTACAGTCGCACAGTCGACAATCTACCATGTTTTACCTTGAAAAACCTTCTACCACGTTCTTGGGTTGTGGATGCCAGACATTCCGATCGGTAAAACCTAATAATATTCGCACAACCGATCGGTTAAGTCAATGATTTGAAAACTTACAACAAAACCGTGCTTCGTACGAAATGATTCGTAATGACTATTACTGAATATTAATTAATATAATTTAATCAGTAATATATTATTGAAAAATTATCACTTTTTGCAAAATATTTCACCGTAAATCAGGAAGGCATAAAACCTCACTCATCAGACAAGAGCAGACACTACAGCTGTCCCGCAATTCTCCAAGAAAACAGGAAAGTCGTTGGAAAGGAGATTTGCTAGTAAAAAATAATTAATATATTTATATATATATATTTTTTTTTCATGAAAGCATAAATGAATAATTAAAAAAACCCTTTCAATAATGTCACAGATAAGATAATATTTGTTAAAAAAATTGGAATTAAATATTTCATGCAAGCGTGATGATGTTCAGAACCTCGGTTAAAAAAACGATTAACCGGTATCTTGTCTTATGAATAGCAGTCCACAATAGCAAATTTAAAAAAATAATTATTGTGAGTTTTACAATAAAAGCATGAATTAAACTCTTTTCATGCCTTTTTTACTCTTTTCCCCAGTCTGTGAATTTCTTTCTTGAAAGCTAACAATTTATTATTTTAACCAGATATCTTCTGTGGCGCGAGTGGTAACGTCTCGGCCTTTCACCCAGGGGTCCCGGGTTCGAATCCCGGTCAGTCATAGCATTTTTCACACACGCTACAAATCATTCATCTCATCCTCTGAAGTAATGCTTAACTGTGGACTCGGAGGTTAAAAAAAAAAAAAACAAAAAAAACAGATATTCTTCTCTATCTTTACCATTGAAGATTAAGTTACATCTGGGTGATTTATTACATCACTCATGTGAAAATATTTGGTTATCTTTCATGATCATCTAGTTTATCGTAATATTGCTATTCTATACAACAATAAATAAATAATAATAAAAAATCTGCTACAGTTACTGTTTCTTTCACGAGAAAAAATGTTATTGTAATGGCACCTAATACAATATTTTTTTTTTAAATCTGCTACGCGGATTGCTCCTCATAAGACAAGATACCGGCTTATCAATTTTTAACAGGATTTTTGAACATCATCTCACTGGTGTGAAATATTTAACTTATTTCTATTTACAAATATTATTTTATTTGTGACATTATTATTAACATTGTAATAATATATATATATATATATATATATATATATATATATATATATATTATTACAATATTACCACTACAGTATTACCACTATATATATATATATATATATATATATATATATATATATATTATTCTTCATTAAAAAAGATACTCTGAAAATAAATTTAAATTTTCTGAAATAAATGTACCTGGAAAACGTTTGTAAAAAAAAATCGAATTGAGCTAGCTCAAGAGTAAAGATTAGTTATTAGATTAAGTTTATAAACCCCAACAACATTACTTGGGTATTTTAAAGAAACACCCAATTATGCATTTCAATAAACATATAGCTAGATGAACAATTTATAAAAAATAGTTTTTTTCTTTTATTCCTTATAGTATAAATTCTTAAAACAAAGTTAAATAAATTAAAGTAATCCACCGGGTCGGTCTGATGATAAACTCGTTCTCATAATTCAGCTGATTTCGAGGTTGAAGTTTTCAGGTTCAAATCCTAATAAAGGTAGTTACTTTTATTCGGATTTGAATATTAGATCGTGGTTACCGGTGTTCTTTCGTGGTTGGGTTTCAATTTACCACATGTCTCAGGAATGTTGACGGGAGTTTGTTCAAGACTACAAATTTACATTACACTGATAGGTTGCTAATGTCTTTAATTATTGACGCGAATATAAATATAAAAAAAAAATTAAATTGAAAATAATTATGGAATAAAAATCATTGAGTTTTCATCTAAAGTAACTTAAATTCATAGGCAAAGAAGTGAAAATATTTAACAATTCTACATCTTTTAAATCTTTAATCGGCAATCTATAATGTAATGAAAACAATTTCTATTGTGTATTTTATTCGATAAAATTTTTTATTGTTTAATACTAATCCTTTTCTTCTTCTAAACTGAATCGGTCGCAATTATTGTTACCAAAAAAAATTTATATTTTTTTAGACTGTTAATACCATGTTTTTTTTTGTAAATTCTTAATACTTTAGAAACAAGAAAAAATCAGATTTAAAAAAAATAGTTTCTTTTTTCTGTAAAGCTATTTTAAATGTTTGTTTACCAATTTTCATAAAATAAAAGAATTCCTGATAAAATACTGGTAACGAGATTTCTATACTAACATGTGTAAAAATACAAAAATGAATTCTGCTGATCTTTAAAACTGAAAATTCCATTTTTTTATGAAAAATATACTTCACCAAATATAACTTTGAATACAAATGTTTGGTTTTAGTCTTTAGATGATTAAGCGAGCTTAAAAACTATAAATAAAAAAAATTAGTTATTTATTTTATTCATAATTAAATTACAGATACGGATTAATTTTTCAAAGTCCGAGTCAAATCGATACGAGAGTTTTGAGCTTTCAACTACAAGATGTCATGATATGATGGCTATAATACTAATTAATAATACATTTTTCAGGTATGTTCTTTAAGAATATAATTACGAGAAAAACTTGTTTCTCCCGTTCTAAGAAAAATAAAATATACTATTTCTTAATCGTGCCCATATCTCGCAATTTTGACACTAATAATAAAATACCTATAAAATTACAAAACTTTTTGTATTTACATCATGAAATTTATGTTGAAATTTTAAAAATAGATTTTGTAATAAAATACGAAGCAAATGGAAATATTTTAAACGTACCCTGAAACAGATATCTTATTGATCTTTAAAAATAAATATGTCTATGTTGACTATATATATAAGAATTGAATGGAAATAGGGTACAGTAAAATCATGTAAGTAAAGAGAGGAGAGATTTCTCTATCTGGCACGAAGAGTATGGAAGTGACGTGATGTAGACGACTTGTTTGACATGCTATTAGTGATGTCATGCTGAGATTCTAAAATGAATTTATCAGTGATAACATTTCACTTATTCAACGTTGCAAATAACGTAAATAGCTTAAACTGAAAAGCAATTTATATTTTAATATTAAAGATATCAAAATTCTTGGTTTAGCATAATTCTCTGTCTTCTATGAAGAAAATGGCGTAGAGTAAAAGAAATATTACAAAACCAAATTTAATCTATTTTGTTATCCAAACTTTGAATTTTGTACCTTAATTTTCAGTTCTTCATCGAAAAGATACGAGTAATTAAATGTATGAATTTCATTGATTAACTTACTATTTTCCAGAAAAAAAAGGATTTTTTATTATTTCGGTACTTCAATTTATTTTGTTACGCACCAATAATTCTACCGTTCTATTAATTGTACTCTTCTGAAAGGGAAAGGGAAAGGGGAAGGCCTTTCGGACCTGATAAATCTTCGTAAAATGACTAAAACTCTTATGTACTTACGTACAAAAGATCAGTTTATTTTTGAGTCATCAGTCATTTGACTAATTTGCAATTTCTTTCTCTATTCCTTTGTGTTCTGTGCTGATCTTCTAACTTTGTCATCAGTACAACATCTTACAAGTATCTGACTGGGTGTCTGCAGCACCCAGAATACTATATAATTTTGAGTTTATATATATGTTTATAATTAATTAAAATATTACTGGAATAATACAAAAAACATGCTCATTTATATAAACTTTTTTTTACATATAGTGACTTCGTAACCTAATAAACTTTTACGCAGTTCTCTGAATGATGAAAGGAGTAAAATATTTTGATATTAAAACGTAGTCTTAAGATAATGTTTTCGGAATGTATGTGTTCCATTAATTGAATGTCTATTATATAAATAAATAATCTTTTTTCCATCGATACACAGTAAAACATACATAGATCACGTCACGATTACTAATACCTTTAGGTACATAGATTTTTATCTTACTTCATATTTGGGAATCGAGGACCACTTTATTTTTTTTACTTTTAGCTTTGTATACTATTGCAAATGATAATGTTAAATCAATCCCTGGTTGTTATCCGTAACAGTGAAAAAAGCATAGAGTATTTGATCGATTTGCTCATGAAAATTGGCGTCTCGGTTTTTCAGTAGTGATGTATGGAATACTTATTATTGAAATTGGATTTGGCATTTTCGTCAGTGACTGGTGTTTGATGTCAGGTCGCCTTAAGTCGACTACGATTAGCGGTTCTGCAGTCGGAAAATCCAGTTTGTTATCGTTTTGTTATCGTTTGCAGATGAGATATTATTTCTTGTTTTGTACTAATAAAAAAAAGTTACCAAGGTTCAACCAACCTTCTGTAGATTGTGAAATTTTTACAGCTGTTTTTTCAAAACGTGAAAAATCAATCTTACAACTCATCGAAAAAATGTTTGCTGAAATTCATAAAAAAACAATAAAGATTTTTTTTTTTATCATTATAAGTTAATATTCGTATTTTTAAATATTTTTTTAGCAAGTGAATATTAGAATTTTTCATATATTTTATACTTTTGAATATTGAGTTAATGTGGAATATTTTCTTTAATGTGTTTTTATCGATATAATTAACCTAAAATTTTCGTTTGCTAATCACTAATATTTTGAGAACTGTTGGTTAGAAATAGGAAACTTTTCGAATTATAATTTAAAAATAAATAGCATTACGGATGGATCCCAAAGTTTTCTATTTAATAATTTAATCTGTCAAGGACTAAATCTTGTAAAAATATCAACCATTTTAGGCCTATAAAATTATATTTTTAAATTTTTATTGATTTGTATTTTCTCTGCCAGCTTCTTAAAGGGGATGAATTAAGTAAAATAATTTGAATATTGTGGAACATTTGTTAGAAACGTTAAAAAAAATTATCTTTTCATCAATAAATACCATCTAAAATCTATTCAGTATTCATTTCGTACACAAAATATTCTTAATATTATCTTAAATTCTGAATTGTACACTATTATTTTTTCTGACAATGTTGAAATTTTTTTCAAGGTTGTTGCTTTAAAATTGGTATAGAAACGGCATTGAGAATATAACCGACTGAAACTGTATAACTCAATAACTAAAGAGTAACTGTATAACTCAAAGTAAAGATAGTAAAGGATGTTTGCAACAAAATATTATTTACTCGAGAAATTTTTGAGAGAAATTTTCCAGTGAGTTGGAAAGTAATGTTTATTTACGTCCGGAAAAACTTTTAAAAAATAAAAAAAGCATAAAAAAATTCCAAAACCTCCAGACAGCTGATTTTCTAATATACTACTGTTAAGATAACAAACAAGAAAAAAATGCTTATCTGTAAATAAATCATGAACAAATTTTCTGCAGGAATACTGATATATTTCATCATCTTTCTATTTACAAAGACCGCCAGACCAGCTTATGCCTAAATTTTTTTTGTAGATTTTAATTAAAATAAATACGTTTTTACTATATATATATATATATATATATATATATATATATATATACATACATACGTATAGTGTACTTTACATAGTTATAAACTTATATATGTATATATATATATATATATTCACACGAACTCATACGGTTTTCTCGTCAGTGAAAATATGATTGATTTGCGCATATATTAAATATGAGATGATTTATTATATTTGAATTATAACATTTCATTTTATAAGTACCAGTATCATTATTTGTTTAGATAATTGAAAGATGTTCTTAAATTAAATATGGAAAAATCTATTTATATAAGAACATTTTCGAAATAGAATGTGCAGAGTCTGATAAAGTATTATAAATAAATAAAGTTAGGAAGAAGACTTTTAGCATAAGTTGTTTAAAATATATCTCTAACATCGTTCAAAGAGGAGGGGAAAGCAAAAAGCATTTACCTCCTTACTAAATCTCTGCCGGAACTCTGGCAAAACCAATATTTGAAATAGGCTAACGTAATTTTCCCGGAAGGAAGAAGGGAAAGGACAAACATAGGTATGAAGGGTGCAGTGCGTTCAGTTCAAACATACACTGACTGGCTCATCTTCGGAAGCGTATACCGAAAAAGAAAAAAACATTACCTTACGGTAAAAACACGAATAAAAATCTTGAATAAGTTTGTTTTTTTCATTAACATGTTTATTTTGTAAAATAGGGTTATTTTAATGTAATAATAAATTGTGATTTCGTCATTTTTTTAAAAAAAAACATACTTCAGAGATATTAAAAAAATATTTAAAATTTAATATAAATAAATTTTAAGTTCAATAAAGATACATATCTAGGTTCGTTACGTTTTTCGATATTACTTATCTGGTATTCCATTAGTTATTGTGGAGGAATGAAAGAATTTTTTGTACCTATGAACTTTCAATGAATATATGTGAATTCTCCTTTGTATTAAAAACAAATAAATAAAAAGCTGTAATTAATATAGTCAAGTTAAATTGAAAGTGGGTAAAAGACCAGAGACCGTGAACCTTATCATAATACAATCGAATCGCACATTAATGGTAAACTATTCCCATGATTATGCTACATATGATTTGCACATATTTATAAAATGTATTTACAACAGTGTGTATTTGCAGTGTGTTATTACTGCAAATATTCAGTTACAGCGAATTTCATTTGGAGTAATTATGTGCACATCAGATTTTGAGTGTGGTTATAAGAAATTTTCTAGAAGCTTCTTTTGCACTCTTAAAAAACTGAATAAATCTTGTACTGTCTCAGTGTATATAAAATGCAAAAGAAAAACAACAAAAAGATTGTAATTAAAAAAAAAAAAAGATAAAATAAAGTTAATATATAATTACGTATTACATATTTCCATATAATTAGGAAATACTTGTTATAAAAAAAAAATACAAGTGAAAATGTAATTTTATGTAAATTAAAAAGGAAGTAACGATTAAATCCTGCAAATTTTGTATAAGCTGGCTAAGGAACTTTGGATAAGATTACTACAATCTGTTTAACGAAAGAAGTCATCTGATTTTAACCTATTACTAAATTTTTAAGTAATTGTTTAAAGATATACATACACACACTTAAAAAAAATATATAAATACACAAAGAAATATATATATATATATATATATTTTTTTTCTTTTCTAAGGTATGTCTTACGACATAAAATAATGAAGGATCCAATTTTGTTAGACATATCTTAGGAAAAAATCATAATTACAACCCAGATAATTTTATTAATATTCTTGAATAATCCAATAACTTTCATAAAAGAAATATTAATGAAAAATATTACATATATTTAAATAATAAAAAATTTATAAATGAACTAACGAAATCTGATAATGATGTATTACTTAAACAAATATTAAACAATAATATTTATTCTTAGGTTGGTTATACTGATTCATACTAATAAACATAACAATTGAGAGCTTCATACTGACATGACGGACAAGGTAAACATTATTTTTACCTTTTGACAATCAATTGTTGTATTTATAATTTTTGTTTTCAAAATTCGTTTAATATATTAATTTCTGAAGGAAATAATTATAGTCCACAACACATAAATGTTTCTGATGATGGATTATTATCCGAAAGCGCTCGGACATAACCAGTTCAGGGGCTGCCGTACGAAAACACTATCTAAAGACTTCCTGCACAGAATTGCGGATTTACTGTCTTGTCCAACGAAAAGGTTTTTCTATCCTTGGAAACCTGGAAAATCACCCTTGACTATGTATGGGTGCTGTAAAAGTACGATATTGAGACTCCACTGTTCAACAACCTCACCTAACTCTACTTGGACAACATAGGCACCCTGGACGTTTAAATGACCGAATCTAACCATCCAGAGAGTTGAAATACTCGTTCATCTCAACTGCTCTTAGATAGCTACCACACACCCTACTATTGATGGAGTGCCTATGTGATTCTTGCCCAACCTTTTACAGTTGACACAAACCGGAGTCTCTTTCTTCCGCGGACAGTCGTCACGCTTGTAGCTTTCCTCACCACAATGCGTGCAAACCGACGCATATTTGCAGAATTTTGCCCTATGACAGAACCTGCAGCACTTAAAACATCGTTGCATGTCAACGTATTCCTTGACGCGGCAAGATGTGAAATCGACATAAATCCTTCCCTCAGCCAAGAATTTCTGGAAGAGACAAGCACCAACTTCAAAAACTCCGTGATACCGCTGGGCATCACGTTTACCTATCTAGAAGACCATCCTACATTCCTTCTCAAAAACAGCCTAATTCAAATCTGTGTTCTGCTCTCGTATGAAAGTCAGCACCTCTTCATCGGACAAACTGCGGTCAATGTCATAGACAATGACCCGGGGCCTACGCTTTCGTTTGGGATCAACTTTTTCCTTAAGTTTCTTGATGGCCGGAGAGTCCGTGATGACTCGGACTGTCTCCTTATTGTCTGCAACTACAACCAGCCCTTTGCTGGTCTCTTTAATCTCTCGAATCTTCAGGCCCTTTCGGCTGTTGTGAAGGGCAGCCTGAAATTCCTTTTTTAGGTCTTTGCTGGATTTGGTGGACCCCTTCGATTTGTTAACGAAACAGTTTATTACTTATAATGTTTTAAGTTATTCTCACAATTTCGTAAAACATCAGCGTGACCCGAGAAATGCAACACAGAATGGATGAGTAAAATTCGAGTCGTCCATAACATTTAAAAGGCAAACAAAAAGTTAGTCGAAAATAATCCTACAATAAAAGAATGTGTATGTTATAATGAATTGTTATTAGTTCTTAGTTCCGTTAAAAATAAGGGGAACGCATTTCAGAAGGCTCTAATGTTAGTTTGTAAATAAATATTTTATTCAACCAAGAAGATTAAAGTAAATTTAAATAGATTCAGTATTTGTTTATTTATTAATAACTTGTTTTTTATCTTGTCAAACCTTTTGTGACATAATTAGGTATTAGTTCTGTGAACAAGTATTAAGCATAGGTTACGAAATATTAGTTTTATAAATCACAAAGTTGTTTGAGTTTTTAAAAAATAAAAAAACAACGATAACTACAATCATTGTTTATTTATTTTATTTTTTTTACTTTCTAAATGAAATAATAGGAATGACTACGGTAAGGGGAATATATAGTGATCATGTCCAAAATGTGTTATCAAGTTTTTTTTCAAATCTTTAGCTTTTCGGTTCTAACTAGTTCATCTGATCACAAATGCACATGTATATGTACGGGAAAATGGGGCAGTTTCAGTATATAATACATTGGGGTTAAAAGGGTAAATAAAAAGCTTTGAAAATTTTGAAAAAAACAAATCCAATTTAATTGGTCGTTATTATTGTTCATATTAAAATACAAGTAAACCTATTTTTTATTTAAAAAAAAAAGTATATTTTCTGGTAGTAGCACAAAACTTCGTTTTATGAGGCAAGATGGGGGTCACTGTTAGAGCATGATAGTCATAATGGTGAACATAACATAAAGATGTACTAACTCGTCATCTTCATCTCCTTTACCTGTACAGGTGCAATGACCCTTACCTTTACATTTCCAACACTAGACCATCTCTCCGTAGATTGTGAGTAGAAATATCCACAGTAAAGGCATTCAGCATAGAAGCCTTTGATGACGAAGAGGAATGCGACCGTTTTCGTTATGGTTTTGTTCTGTTTCTTTCCTTAACAATGCTTTGTCCTTTCTCCTGATTTTCGATTAATAAACTCTTTGCCAAGTTTTTCTTAACCTTTTCCTTTTACTTCATTTCTTACTGTTTTATTTTTTTAATAATTTATTAGTGTTTGCAGTTCATTTTTGTAAAGTGACTTTCGACTCTTCCTATTTTAAACGGAAGCCACCGCAACTGGGAGTTGAGAGGATATGCTCTGCTGGAGGACAAATGGAATAAATCAAATTTTTGGCAGAAATTGGTGTTTCATTGATAGCAGCAGGCTGGGGGCTTTTAATAGCAACATTGGGCTGATTGCTTCCTGTGATATAGGTTGAGGGCTTCGATGGCAGCAGACTGGGACATCAATGGTGGGGTGGCAATGGTAGCTGATAAATCTGTTTATGGTCTTCTCAGAAAGTGCATTATCATTATCGCTAAAATCTCCTTGATTGACAGGCAACAAATTCCAGCCTTGCGAAATCCATTTGTTGCAGTTGACATGTTTCCAGCTTTTATTAATATTATTGAATTTTTAAAACCAAGTTTCTGCTCTTAAAAAAATTTTATTAATATTTTTGACATTTAAGCTAGAGGTAGTAGTAAATAGTATTGTAGGAACTGACAGGGGATAGCCCCTCAGGGATCCGGCGTAGAGAATAATAATTTTTAAATTTAAAAAAGATTTACTTTTTTAAAAATGTTTAGTTGTTGGGAGCTTTGGTAAAATGTTGAATAAAGAAAAGATTATTTTCTTGGAGTTCATAAAACTACCAAATTCTCACGAATAGTTTCGTGAAAACTGTTTTTAAGTGCTCGTTGCAGGATATGTGAAACAACTAGAGAATATAAATATTAAGGGATTGATTATTTTTCATTGTGTTACGGAATTGGGGAAATATAAAAGTGTTTAATATTTGATATAACCTTTTAAAAATTAAATTCTGTTTCACCTTCTACCACTTTTTTTTAAAATCATGCGAAAATCTTTCTTTGAAGATTTTTGTTTTTATATTCATAAGATATGTTTTACACTTATCATTTTGATGATTTTTGTCATTGAATATTGTGTAATACAATATTATAATGCTAGACTGTAAATATCGGTGTTCTTTCATTTACCCACATGTCTCAGGTGGTCGACCTGATTCTGTTCCAGACTGCATGTTTACCGATTCATTTACATTGCACTATATCTACAGCTATGTCAGGTCTGGCAAGCCGGTAGCGGTTAATGCATTTGTGACACACATACACACACACACACACATACACACACTCACATCTAGACCTGGTAGGTAAAAAATTGGTTGGAGAAAACAGCCATAATATAATAATTTTTAAGACATTTATGGTGCTGAAATTAAATGCAGATGGGGAAGTTTTGAATTTAAGTTATTACCTTTAAATTAATGTAGGACTTACTTTTCAATAAAACTTTACAATAAAAGAAAAAGAACTAAAATGTATTTACAGTTGGTACGCAATGCATTAAAGAAATATTTAAAATTGACAAACTTATGTAGGTTTAACTAATATTATACTTAGTGTAGGTTGTTTACGTGATAGGAGTGATTTATTCTTACAGTTCCCTCCCACCATTGAGCTATAAACATTATTAAACAACCACCGATATATTATAATAATAATCAGTTACTAAAATAGAAATATTATAATTTTATATCGTTATAACGATATTTTATATCGTTTTAGTACCTTAGTTCTCGTTTGGTCACATGAAAAAATCGTCAGTAATAAAATAAGTTATAAAAATAACGGAAAAAGAGAGAAAAAAACAATAATAATACTAATATTAAACAAACATTAAAATTAAACTAGGTCACACAGTAATGCATAATTTAAAAACCTTATTTAACAATTACACAAAAGGAACTATGGCGATATCAATGTGAAAGATAAAAAATATAATCGTATTTTTTTTACAGTTTGCATAAAAAATATTACGTCATATAATTTATAATTTTAGTTTGATCTTAATAAGATAATTTAGAGAAGAAGAGTGTTACTCTATAAATTTCTTCTTTTTTTGAGATTATAGACATTAACTGCTGCAGTCATTACCCTAATGGAAATTTTTTAAATGTGAAAAATGCCATATCTGACCGGGATTTGAAACCGGGATATCCGGATGAAAGGTCCTGCGGCTCCGCCAAGAAGATTGGCTCTACGAAATTTTATTTTTTTATAAAGGTATTTTTAATTTATAACAGTTCAAATAAATCTATAATAAGTAATAATATACAGACTACGACATGAATGAAAAGATGTCTACACCACGAATAAAAAAAAGAGCTGTTCCATCATGCAAATGGATGTGTAAAAGAAAACTTAGGTAAAGTAGCTTAACAAAATACACAATTATTATTATTTTAATTATACGGCCTCATTGGATTACTTACGTCAATCTGTGTCCGGTCATCTTCGATGAACTCACTGTTCTGTTCTTTCGAATTTCCCAATACCTTTTTATTTCTTCTGATCTCTCCCTGCTTTCCCCATCCGTAAATACTCTTCATTACGTGTCGTTTGTCTGCTTTTGAGCTAAATCTTATTTTCTTGTCCTCTAGTTTTTTTATGTTTCCTGTGATGTCTTGTAAATTTTCCAGAGCCATTCTCATCCTCTCTTATTGCCTCTCTTATTCCCTTGATCCATCCTACTCTTTGCTTCTGATTCCAAATCTTCTCTAGGATTCTTCTTATTAGTCTGGTTTCTGGTGTTTCCATGGGATTCCCAAAGAAGAGATCCGCTATTTACAAATAGTATCTGATGGACTCTAGCTCCCTGTAAACCTCTTTTGTTGGCACCATCCACCATTGCCCATCTCTTTGACGTTTCTTTTTATATACTATTCTTCCCTCCACATTTAGGATCTTGCCAACTGTGTACCTATGAGTGACCTTGAAAAAGGTTTTGCTACCGTAGGTTACTTTTGGCTGAACTACTGTTATGTAGTGTTATAATTTCGTGTTTGTGGATGGGCATTTTCTGTTGTATGTAGAGCTTGTTAATTTTTGGGCTTTTAACATTTATTAGTTCTTTCTTGCTTGGAGAGTTTTTCGTTTAAGTTGTAAGTTATAATTTTTCCTAGTATGTAAATTAAAATTTTTCCTAGGTATGTCACCCAGTTCCTGTCCGGACGTGGATGTTTTCGGGACTATCTGTACAGAGTGGGCAGATGCCATACAAATCGCTGTCATGATTGCGGCGGGCTGGATACAGCAGAGTATGTAGTGTTCTTTTGCCCTAGATGGCGCGACTTAAGAATAGTTCTCAAGGATCATGGTGTAGAGGGGACAAACAATATAATCGAGGTGATGCTCAGTAATAGCAACAAATTGGAATGTGTCTCGAATACGATCACGACAATGAGAAGAGAGAAGGAGAATGAGAAGAGTCAACGACAGGCTGAGAAGATGCGGATCAATAGACATGGAGTTTGATGACGGGTGATCAAGGAGGCCAGCTTTTGGTGGTGGGCGGCGGGGGCTCCTCAGAGTCTCGCTCGTCGATCGCCCCCTGAGGACGCCTTCCGGTCATTCGGATAGTAGAATGCCTGGGTGATCGTGCAGGGGCTGTACATACCATATGGTTTAGATCCAGCCCCTGCATGATAAGAGGGGAGGTCTTTTAGCAGCTGAGAGACCCGCACTGCCGTCAGTGCGGGCCTCGGCTGGCAGAGCTTTTTCCTCCCTTTATGGAAACCAAAAAAAAAGTATGTAAATCGTTTTATTTGATTTTTCTGTTGTTTACTGTTACGTAGTTTATTTCTAATGATCCACTACCATTACTTATATTTTTCAATTGAGATTATAAACTCTATTTTTTGTATTACATATACACAATTAAAAAATTAACATTATCAAAATATGATAAAACACATAAAAATAATAAATATGCTATTTAGTAATAAAGGAAGAATGTGAAGATAGTAAATAAATAACAATTAATAGGAATTAATGAAAATTATTTGAATATAAATCAATTAAATTCTTAAAACGATGAAGTAAAACGTTCATGTTTTTTTAATTGCAATTATTTAAAAACTGATCGGCAGAGTTATGTTGGTTTTGTAAGAGTAAGTCACCTATTTTTTTAAAATAAACTGGTGGGAAGATTCTTTTTTTAAATGAAATGCTAACTTAAAGTAAAATAGAAGCATTTTTTTTCGAATGAGATGTGGGGGCATCGGCTACTATGATCATTTAGCTTGAATGGAAATTTTTAGCGTATGAAAAATACCATATCTGACCGGGATGTGAACCCAGGACCTCCGGGTGAAACGCTGAAACTCTACCACTCGCACCACGTAGAACAGCTAGAAACATGTTTCTAAGATTGTTTTTCGTTCTACGTATTTTACTGTGTATATGAAAACAATTGTGTTGTCCCTTTTAATGTAAGTATGCATTTTTATCTTTTAGGCATATGTGACTATTTCTTTACGCAAAAGTAACGCATTCATATTTATAAAGGCATGGATAAGTTAAAATTTTTAAACTTACTAATAATCATCGGTATATACCATTCATATTTGCAAATCCAGTAAGTTTGAAGTCAATTTTTTATGTTGAGAATTTGTTCTGTGGTTTTGAAGAAGCTCGTAAGCTCTAAGATTATAATATATCAGACAAGAATATACGTAGGCATTAAAGGTTTTTTATGTTTCCAAATTCTAGTCACAAAAAAATTGTATAATCATAATAAAAAAAAAAGAAAAAAAAGCTGATAACACTTTAGTAGGGCTTTTCCGTCATGCGGCTCTTTGCTGATTCACGGCTTATACATACAGATTAATTAAAAATATTTATAATTTTATTTAAATATGACATTTTTGTTTATTTAACTGAATAAGTCTAACTAATGTGCGCGCACGTAACATATTTCATTCGCTCGGGTGTAGCGGTACTAGCGGCCACTTTAAATGGTCTTTTACACTTTAAATATTATTAATTTATTTCATTCTACCGGTCACCTATGAAGTTACAACATAGTAGCCGACTACAGCAGCTGTATGTCACTGCTACACTAGCGGTTCTTGTGATAAGAGTGGGTACTAATGACGCACTATACCCACTTAGCCACTAGTTTATTTACAACATTTTTGGGGTGGTGCAAAAAACGTTTTTGGAAATATTATTATTTTTTAAATGTTAGCAATTGTGCCTACGAAAAATAAGACCTTAATTAGGTAAAATTTCGATATACTGAGGGTGATCATCCTCTGCAGTTCACCCCTTTGACCTTTTAAGTTGATAACTTAATGGCATCAATGCCCCCTACATAAAAGTAATCTGACCAAGTTTGGTCAAAGTCGGTCGAGTATTTCTGAACATATACGGTGTGAAACAGCGAATACACACATGTACATGAGAAAATTTCCACTCGGTTTCTGGGTTTTTTGGGTTCCTTAGGTGTCAAAAAAAAAGATTCGGTGAAAACCTCATATGCCCAAACTGGACCGATTACAATACTTTCCATTCTAAAGCTATAGCTCTACTATAGCGCTATCTAGATGAGAAAGTAATAAAAATAAATAATAAGAAATAAAGCAAATTTCCGATTCTACATTTAGGCTAAGGAGAAATCAAACATTTTTCTTGGTATTCTTAACGAACTCAATGTAATATTAAAATCAGCCCTTCACCCAAAACCAAGACAAAACATTTACTTCTAATGTCGGCAACCATTATTTTTATAATAGTACCCCATATGTTCAATGAACACCATTATACGTAAAAAAGAACCCTGTCTAGTACCTCTGGTAATTTATGTGTTCTCTTGCCGATAGATGTAAGAAAGGGAATCCGATCTGCTTCAAAAGAATGAAAACGAAGGTAAACGGTAATTAAAAGATAAGATAAAATATGGGTGATGAAAAAGGTTTACGTTCTCGAGGAGAAATCACAATACGAAACAACTCAATTCCCGAATACGAGAAACAACCGAATACGAAACAACTCAAACTCATTAGAAGAAACAATCTTCATAACCTTAAGAATAGCATCTTCCGTGTTCCTGCCTGGACGAAAACCATACTGATCACCAATCAAAAAATTTCTAGAATTAAATCTATCACTAATATGAAGATATAATACCTTCTCAAAAACCTTTCCAATAACTGGCAGGAGCGTTAAAGGCATATAAGAGTAGTTCACCGTTGGGTCTTTGTCACAGCCTTTAAACTACAATTTTCAAACACGTCTTTTTCCCTCAAACAGAGAAATAGCCAGCAAAGAGCATTCTATTAAAAATTCTAGTTAAAGTACCAACCCAAATTCTGATAGAACGAGCAAGGAGCTCCACTGTAATCCATTGAAACCCGGGGCTTTATTCCTACCACAACAGCAAATTACCTGACGCACGTCTTCCTCTGAAATTTTCGCAGATAAAATAGCAGAGCGAAAAGCAGCAACTTCTTTTCGAATTTGAAATACAAATCAAACCAAGATTTAATTTTAATTATTGTCAGTCCTGTACATGTGTTTATTAGAAGGTTACTCAAATTACATTCAATACAGGATTATAAACTGATGGTAAACTAAGGCTGCTTATCTTATTGTTAAATTTTATGTAATATCACGGTACTCTATTGTCGACTAATAGTTTTTGATATTTAACCCTTTATTATGTACTAAACATTCATGCAATGAAATATTGCATTGAGATCATTTCTCCTACAAGAAATAAGTTGTAAAAGGTTTACTTACTCTGTTTGTTTGCTTTTTTCTTATTTCACTTTTTTCTTTTAGATAGTTGAAATGAATAAAATTAATCTCAAACTTAACTTAGATTTGGTGAAATTAATTTTCCTCCTTTTAATGAGTTTGGCCTGTAAAGAACCAAAACGTTCAAATGAATTATACGACTTGAACGAAAGTAAATGTTTACACCACGTGAATTTTTTATTAATCACCGTTTTTCGACTGAATAAGTTAAGGTAAATTGTTGTATTTCACTATTTACAGCTCCAATAGGATGTAGCTAAAATTTTTGTACTTCATTCGGACTCTTTCTCATAATAAAACATTCCTTAGACAGGCGAAGTTGTTCCTTTAGGAGCTCTATAAAAATAAATAGTGTTATTTTTATGTAAAATTTTCACATAAAATACACATATTTATATGATAATGGCGAGATTCTTACATTTGGGATGAAGAAGAAATTTTTTTATGTTTGAATGCACAGGGTTATTAATTGGTTACAAAGGTGTGGAATTTAACAATAACTGGAACATTCCAAATATAAACAGTTCATTTTATTAAAGTGAAAAGAGTTTTCTTGAAATAAGCCATCAAAATTTTGATAGGTATATCTCAGATTGACAGGTCTATTATGGTTAAACGTTAACAGGTGTTTCAAAATACAAAACGTTTAAAAGTGAGATATTGAACTACTCTCATGTTATCAATATTTTTATTAGTTTGCCGTTGTTATTTATTCCTTTCTTTTCTAAACTTATCTCTTAATCTGCATCCTTATAACCTTACAAATTTTACTCATTGTCTTTTCTCTACATAAATTTCTACATTTGCATCTTCTGCTATCCGTCTGTTACCAAATTAATTAAACCTGGTTCTCTTAATGTTTGGGCCTACCAAGTCAGTTCATCTCTTCACAAGATTCTGCTGCAAATTTTTCTCCTCTCCAATTCGTCGTAGATCTCTGCATATAGTATTTTATCGACAACTTAATTTTCAACATCCTCCTATGGTACCGCATTTCAAACGATTCTATTATTTTCCTTTTTGATTTTTTCCTGTTACGCTTGTTTTACTAACATAACGAACTACATTCCGTACAAATATTTTCAGGCGTTTATTTTTTCATAGATCTATATTTGATACTAGCAGACTTTTTTTTGCAGCTTTTGCTTTTCCTTGCTTTTCTATCTCTTCTTTACTTCGTCTACACTTTGAAATTGTAATCACAAAATAAGTAATTCTGTAAATTCTTGTTTATTATGTTCCTCCAACTTAATTTACATTTTCTTATTATCTTCTTTCTTGACACACATCATAGTCACCTTTATATTAGTCATATTTATTTTTAAATTTCATTTCTCTCTGACTTATCTTTGAACAAATATTGAAATCATACAACGATTTCAGAAAAAACTAGCAAGGTGTGTAGCTGAAGCGCCGTCGTTTGCTGAAATCAGTGAAATCCACGAATCCAGTTTGAAATATGAACTTCGGCTAAATAGCCACGTTAAGTATTTGGTCGTAAACTTTGTGGATAACGGTGAGGATATTAGAAAATTTAAGCGACTACACGTTCCGGACCTTAGTAACTCTGTAGTTTAATTACACCCGCTGAGTGTTGTGCATAAATTAATCAATCCTTCATTCCCATCCTCTCAGTTTCTATTTCCACATTCATTTTGAATTTTTTGGTTTATTTTTTCCTTTCTGTTTCATCAATTTGCTTTTTTGTGATTCTTTTTATTGCTATTTGTTTCTTATTATACTTCTGAAAGTATAGTTCTTCAAAACTAATTTTCGTACGTTCTACGTTCTATCCTCAGAAGTTATATATAACACTAATATATAATCTTTCAGGATTCTCAATGGGAACTCCTTTTTAATGTGAGTATATGTGATATACGTTTAATTTATTTAAGGTTCCAATAAAAATAAAACTGACTAAATAAAAATTTGAAACATAAAACAATTCTCTAGCAATAAATGTAACCACGTTGATTTTCCTCTTCCTCACAAAAGCTTAATGTCGAAAGCATGTCATCGGCAAAATTTTAACATTTATTTTTTCTTCTTGTGTGGTTGGTAGATTTTTAAATTAGTCTTTCTGTTTCTATATTGCTTCTTTTATATATACAAATTGAAACGCTGTGGGTATATTCTATATATCTTTTATCGTTCCTTTCTCAATCAGAGTTCGCCTTTCTTCAACTTATGTTGCAATAACATTTTCGTAACATTTGTACAGATTGTATATACCTCTTCTTTCTATATATTTCAGTAAAATTTTCTTTAAAAAACAATTATGTCATACTACATTATCAGATTCTTTTCCGGTAAATGTGGTAGTAGATAAATAGATTTATTGTCCTTCTAAGATTAAACTCATGGCCAGTTCTCATCCCTTATATCCATGCTTTTTCTGAATTTTTTTTTAATCTCGAGCATCTTCAACTTGTAAATTATCCTATTCAATACTTAAATGTATGAGATGTTAAACTAACATTGCGGTTGTTCAAATACTACTGTTTTTTTTAGTACGGAAATAACTAAAATCTATGGTTACTACTCCAATCTCATAAACTGTATTTATTAATCAATAAACATTTTCAAGTCCTACTTCTTCTACAAACGTTATTAATTTTCAATAATAATTAATCTTCAATACTTACTGCTTTAGTGTACTAAAATATTTTGTGAATAGTTTTATAAATTATTTGTAAAACAAACTTAAAAGTTTCGATTTTTTAAATATAAATTTATACCTTACGACAAAACAATCCAATAATTTTACTGACTTTTTATATATTTTTGTTTAATAAATTTTCCATTTATACTTATTTGTGTTTTCTAAATCACGAGTAATTACTAAGGATTCTGTCTGAAAATTATATTTGTGGGTGTTTGAAAATTAAAATAATTGATCACATATTGTTCTATATTTAACGACAGTTTAACTGTAAGTTATTTTATTAAAAATATCAATAAGTAAACAAATATGAGTACAATTCATGGAACATTGTGCGTGTTGTTAACGTCATGCAATATAGGAGGAAGGACACGATCTGAATATATATTTTTATATAATTCCGACAAAAAGAACTAAGCAGAACATGCAAACTCGGAGAGACAGAAATGTGAGGAATTATAATAAGCCTATATCTTTCTTTTGCAAATATGTTTTGCTTCCGTAGTTGATTTATCTTACTTATCCTCTACGTTATATCGTACAGAAAAAGGTGGGTAAGCCTGTATTGTGGTCACGCAATGACCTGTCTACTGTGTTCAAGCCTACTAATCCCAGCTCTATTGTTCCATTAAGGGACTGGCTACATGAAAAACGTTTTTTATTGAAAACAATTTATTTAACATTTTCTTAGTGAAATTTTTTTCAAGGAATTTCGTAAATGATTTTTATGGTTCAAATACTTTTTAAAGAAAACTAATTTTTAATGAAATTTAAACGGTTACTTTTTCATTTGTATTTAAGCATAGGTAACAAAAAAACTATTGATCAACCTAAAAAAACATTTTGAGTCTAATATTAATTATTAAAACATTACAAAAATAATAACTGATGTGAAAAATATCAAATAAAATTACTACAATAAAATGTGGTTTAAGCATTTCTTACAAATTTAATACTAAAAACGTGTAATCACTTATTAAATTAAAAAAAAAAAAAATTGAAAAACATTTCAACCGATATAATTTCAAGAAAAGATGAAAATGTACTTACTGAATTTTCTTTACATTTATTTAAATTTATTCATCTTGATTGATTATCAAGATTGATTATCATTATTATTCATCTTTGACAATTATTATTAAATATTTTGAACATATTTATTTTACTATTTTCCTATTCCTTTAATAAATGAAAACTATTTTTTTTTAAATTTCTGAATTGGATATTAAACAAATGAAAAGTTATAAAATTGTTTTAATACTGCCCCTCTTATTCCAGATGCAAGAGCGGCTGTGGTCCTACTGCTCTTCCGTAATTCTTTATATGTTTGCTGAGGATACTACTCAACTCATTGATAGTTACCATTCAAAAATGATGTAATAATATGCCTAAAAATGCCCGTGTTGATTAGAATTATTTACTTTTCGATAACCCTTGTTAATATTAGAATAATACGTTACAACTGTTCCCTCAAACATTCCCCTCAAAAAAAGTAACTAATATTAAAATTTTTTGTCGGTAAACATTATTCAATCAAACGACCGATCGGTTCATTCAACAGTGTTTCCAATGAATTACATGTATAATACATGATGATTCAACACATCGAAGTATTTGTTAACTGCCGAATATACTCGTACCGTAATACGAAATCCATTTTGTATTGATAGTTTTTCTTTTTTTTGTGGTCGGGTAAAAATCGACATTTCATTAACATGCAACAACAAAAGAGAGACGTTATTTTGCAACATATTTTTTACTGTTAATAAAACATTTCAGCCAAATCTGTGTCAGTAAATAAAATACCTACAGTAAATCAAAGGAATTTCTTGATACACGCTGTGAATATCCTTGTATTTTGTTCTCTTATATAGATTCTTCATAAATTAATTGAATTTTCATTGACCCTATTTAATTTAAATATTAATTCTTGTATATACTGATTTTTTTTTACATGATCTTGAAAATTTTTTTTAATAGTACTTTTACAATTTTCACAATAAAGATGTTGACTAATTTTGACGTGGATATCTTCCCCTACAAGTTTCATTCTGTTATTTAGATATGGTCTCTTTCTTCTTATTTAGATAAGACCTGTTTATTATTATTACTGTAACTATTTTTCGCCATCGGGGTTACCTTATTATTTCTTTACATCGCGACAAACTTCATCAGTTGAACAACAATTTTCTTATTTCTTCACTAATAAGTTTGATTTCTAGAGCCTTGGAGACCACTATTGACAACATCGAATTTATTTTAATATGACTTATTTTATTCATTTGATTTTATATTTTGATTCATTTTATTATTTGTTTTATAAAGTTTTGAAATTTAATGTATAATGTCTGATCTGAAAAATAGTGCTAATAATTTTTCTTACGTAAATGCTTACAAAAATATTTTGATGCAATTAATTCAACAGTTTTTTTGAAGTACTGTCATCGCGAAAAATTTTGATTTTCAAATTTCAACGGAATTATCTATTTTGACAATCCCTGAATCCATTTTGATTAGTTTCAGCGTGACTTCTGCGTACGTACGTATCTCGCATAATTCAAAAACGATTAGCCGTAGAATGTTTTTATAAACAATATTTTATAAATCCATAAAATTTTGGATTTAGAACTGTTGTAACATCTAGTTGTGCACCTCGCCTTTTGATTGCAATGTACTTGAGCAAAAATGTCCAGTTTAGCCCAAAATTAAAAAAAATTGGATTTTGGACTTTTTCTTAACTGCAGTAATAAGTCCTAAGAGTGCTTTTCAACGATATTTAAGTACCCCCTTATGAAATAAGGGGCACTTATTTTCATTCATTCCAGTGTAATAGCCAAGTAGAATTTTAATTAATTAAATATTTTGATCTTAGAAGGGGAAGGCACATGGGATCGAATCCGACTTCATTTCTTTTTTTTAACTTTTTTAATTTAAATATATTGATCTATTAATAATTATTAACTACTGATTGTAAAACGATTTTTACAATAAACAATAATTCAATAATAATAATAATAAAAAAAACATGAAAAAATCAGAAGTTATTAATGAAATAAAATTTTATGTACTTTTCATTTAAAAAAAAAAAGGAATTTAATAGGCGTACAAGGAAGTCATGTGGTGTCCACATCAGATTTTCTTTTTAAAGAGTTTTTAAATAAAGGAAAAACAGTGAATATCAGTCTAGTTTCATTTAATTTTCGGTTCCAACCACTGTTCATACTTTTTTACGTAGCCTTCGGGATCAACTTATAATACATTATTGTTAGTATTTTTGATGATAACTAAAAAGAATACAAATTTAATATTTTTATAAATAGTATATTTTTCATAATGTTGTTATGAACACTACGATGCACGTTTTTACATCGTAACCATAATAGTTTCAAACATTCATAAACAAGTTTCAAAGAATTCTATTTATTTAAATCAATGAATTGTAAAACTGAATGAAAAGAACTGCATATTCATTGTTCTATTCTCGACTCTTCGAAGTATTATATAGCAGTTGTAATTTGTGAAATTGTAACCAATTGTTTGATACCAATTTTAGAAACAAAATGATATAGCGTTTTGGAATTACATAAGAAAGTTACAAACCCCCTAATTCATTAACCTCTTCCTGGAATCCTTGGGTTTTTTTATAGTACAAAAAAAATAAGAATACCTTACTTCTATAGACACAGTCCGTTCTACAAGTAACTCTAATCTTTTCAAGCAGTAGGATGAAAAGAGAAAACCTATGTCTGGTTACAGAAAGACATCTGAATTTAAGCTACTATAATTTTGAGCTCTGCATATAACAAATTTATTGATACAGCTTTGATATTGTATAGCTTTGATAAAGCTATACATGCATGTGTGTGTGTGTGTGTGTGTGTGTGTGTGTGTTTGTGTGTGTGTTTGCATACACAAGCGCGCACGCAAAAACAAAATTTATACCTTTCTCAATTTTAATGTTGTACAGTAGTTAATAATTATTTAGATTGCAGTAGTGGTCTTGATACTTATACAATCATTGCTTTATTGTTGCCAGTGAGTTAGAAAGTTAGTTTCATATTAACGAATATAGAATTTGAGGCTATGTAAACAAATTTTTCAGTTACTTTTTATGCTAACTGATCCAGTCTTTTTTTATTACTGTAGTTATTAAAAAAAATAAAAAATAATAAAGAAAACAATAAAAATTTTACTGGTTACTTTTTAGTCTAATTCAAACTTACGGCATTGCAAAGCGTCTAGAAAAAAAATTATTAAAATACCCTTATTCTAACAGTTATCGTTACTGATCGATATTATCCACTTTTAGGTATTTATTGTCCAATTTCAGGTGTCAAAAATTCTCATACAATTATTTTTTTTTTCAGACAGAAGTTACTGGTTGATTATTAATATTAATAAACGTATGTTAGTTCTGGTTAGCCGATATGAAAAATTTGTAGAATAATTATTATTAAAAATGAAATTTATCTGTGACAGCCGAGTTAATATTTTAATATAAAAATAATCATTAAATTAAATACGTTTCGTCAATCCTGACAGCATGGAATGGAATGGAATGCAAAGTTGGCAGGAGTCTATTACTCCCTACTTTATCGCAGAACCTGGACAGAGTCCCTTGCTGCTGGATCATTCTAATCGGGCTTGTTTTTAAAAGGGTTATTTTTTAATCTCGGATCTAATTTTTCAAGTTTTGTCTATTATTATTTTAGTGAATTTAAGACGGATTTAATTGCATTCCAATCCGTTGTTAAACCAGCGTTATCGAACCCATTTCATGGGCCGACCGCGGAAGGCTAGGCTTATAAAGCCTGTCCTCCCGACGTAATTCCCCTTCAGACCGTCCACTGAAGTCCTTTCGGTGCTAACTCTTTAATAGGCTAGCAGGAATACGCCACAACGGGGCACTAGCTATAAGGAGGGAGCAATGCGTCCCCTTTTCCGGAGGAGTCGCAATTGCTGGGATATTTTGTCTTACTGTAAGTTTTTTTTTTTTTAAATTTAGACCGCGTTTTTGTTTTATGCGTGACTTACCGTGTTTGACGTCTTCAAACTATATAACTCGCGAAAACTTTTCACTCGCGACCCCGGAAACGCGTCTGACGCACTATTCCGTTTATGGCTCATGCGATATGGAGGCCCCTAAGCCTGGTTTGTCGATTTTCGGCTACCGCACCGCACCATCACGGTGGTTCGTCCAGTACGGCGTGAGGCCGCTTCCTTACAACTGTCGGAGTTGGGTCCTCTCGGCAGATGTCCCGAAGATGACTGTGTTCGGACACAGCCGCTCTCCCGAACAGTCTGCGCGCCTGCGCCACCCCCACCTCGGACACGGATTGAAATCTCGCATCAGATCGGAGAGTGGCGTTCCTGACGAACCACGGAGCTCCAAAGATCGTCCGCAACGCGATGTTTTGGACGGCCTCGATCTTCTTTTGAAGCGAGGAGCTCAACACTGCCCCCCATGCCGGGTAAGCATATGTTAGAATCGGCAGTACGTACAGCCGAAAAATGAGGAGCTTAGTTGCCAGTGGGTACGGGCTGGCACTGTTCAGCACTGGGTATAGCGAGGCTCTGGCGGCCTTAGCCCTCCGGGTCGCATAATTTACATGTTCGCCGAAGGTAAGCCGCCTGTCCAACACCACCCCCAGGTACTTAACTGTTTTCTCAAAAGGGATTTTCTCCCCTGAGATTTCCAGCTCTCTGGTCGGTTTTCGTGTCTTGCATGTGAACATCACGGCCACCGATTTTTCACCGTTGACCCTGATTCTCCACATGTCGAGCCACGGTTCCACTAAGTCCAGCTGCCTTTGGAGCCTCCGGACCGCGTAATCCACATTTGCGGATTCGTAGAAATATGCCGTGTCGTCTGCATAAAGGGCCGTTTTGACCCCTTCCGACAGCGGCATATCGTTCACGTACAAAGTGTACAAGAACGGGAAAAGTACTGCTCCTTGGGGAACCCCAGCGGCTATTTCTCTGGTGGAGGAAATCGTTTCCCCTACGCGCACGACAAAATGTCGGTCTAGCAGGTATGACCGCATCAGTCTGACATAGCGGTAGGGGATCGCCGATCGCGCTAGCTTATAAAGCAGCCCGCTATGCCAAACTTTGTCAAAGGCCTTGGCCACATCCAGAAAAACGGCTGCAGTCACCCGTTTCCTGTTCAGGCCTCCGACAAGGTCGTCTATTATTTTTACCAGTTGGAGGGTGGTTGAGTGACCCTCCCTGAACCCAAATTGCTCGGGCCGCACTTCTCCCTCCATGTATCGCCTCAGTTTTTCGAGAAAAATCCTCTCGAACAACTTAGACAATACCGGTAACAGGGAGATTGGCCTATAATTCCGTGGGAAAAGTAAACTTTTCCCCGGTTTGGGTAAACATACGACTTTGGCCGTTTTCCAACAATTCAGGAAATATCAAACGTACAAAATGGACGTGAATATCACCGAAATTGCTGTAATCACGGAGGCCGGTGTGTTCCGGAATGCACGGGCGCTGATCCCGTCGACACCCGGGGCCTTGTCGGGGCTTGTGGCCTTAATGGCTGCGGAAACTTTCGCTTCAGTGACTTGGTCAATCTCTAGAGGGGCGTCCTCCACCTGTGAGAAATAATCTACAAGAAAGGATTCCACCTCGGTTGTGTGCTCGTCGTTCGGGGAGGGAGGGGGGTTTGGAGTGAACTGCTCCTCCAAGGTATCGGCGAATACCTCGGCCCTCTCCGCCTCCGAGTATGCAAGAAAACCTCGCTGCCCCACAACCGGATGGCGAGGCTTCTTCCCTTCTCGCAGTCTCCTGTTCAACCTGAACACCGAGGAGATGTCGTCAGAGACCGAGGCGAGGTATTCGTTCCACGAATCCTCTCGATGGCTTGTCAGCAGTTGTTTTACCCTGTCCGTTTGATTATAAAAGGCCCGCTTATCAGCGGGGGACAGGGTGATTCGATATCTCCTCCTCAGTCGTCGTTTCTCCGTTATGGCTTCGGAGATATGAGGAGGGAGGTCGTTTCGAACAACTGCTCGAGTTTTGGCCGATGAGCTGCCTGCCAGGGCCTCGGTCATTGACGACGTGACGCGCCCGACAGTGTCGTCGATTTCCTCCGGGGTGTTCAGGAGCTCAGGATTTACCGGCCTGTACTCCCGCTGGAGGGTCTCGTAGAACCTTTTCCAGTTGACTGACCTTCGGGATATAGGCGGGGGATCTCGGCCACCCCCTGCCTGACCTAGTTTCAACAGGACAGGGGAATGGTCCGAGCTGAGGTCTTCTATCGTTTCAATCATGAATGGGAGAGTACCCCCCTTCATGACTGCGATATCCAGCACGTCAGGCCTAGATCTGCCTGAGCGATGCACGAACGTGGGCACCTCAGGGCCTACGACGACCAAGCGGCGGGCTCTCGCCCTTTCGTACAGCAATCTGCCATTCGGATTTGTCAGAATGCTGTTCCATGACACGTGTTTGGCATTGAGGTCGCCCATGAGTATCACGGGCCCATCCCAATTTTCCAGCACGGCATCCAGATCTGCGCCGGTTACCGCGTCGTTCGGCTTGCTATAAGCCGAAACCAGCCGATACACCGTGCCCAGATGCTCCACATGCACACACGTTTGCTCCATCACGTTTGTATGAAGAACAACGCGCGTATGCATGTGGCGTCTGTGGACTAAAACCGCAGTTCCACCAGAGGTGCGAGATCCGGGTCGAACTGGCCTATCCGTCCTATATGTAAAATAGTTCCGAAGGGTCAGTTGCTTGTTTGGGTTCAAGCACGTCTCAGACAACAGTATCACGTCTATCAGTAGATCCTCGGCCAGACGGCATAGTTCCTCCGTCCGGCCTACTACTGAGTTGGCGTTCCACTGCAAGAGTCTGAGGGTGGGCCTAACCATACCTGGACAGTACAGCCATGAGGCACTCTATTAAGGACTGAATACAGTCCTTGAGAGATTTTGCCTGGAGCAGGCGTGGCAAAACCATCATGATATCTGGCAGGATATCCTTCACTGTCATCTGCGACAGGAAGTCCATGCCAGTGGTCTCCAACGGGGTAGCCGGTTTCGGATTGCCGCTGGGGGTGCCTTTTGGCGCGGCCGCCCTTTTGGCGGGGCGCGGGGCCACAGGGGCCGCGGTGTTTTTAACAGCCTGCTTGGCCTTCCCAGCCGGAGCAGGGTTTGCCTTTCCCGTCAAGGAAGGCTTGGCCTTCTTCGCCGGGGCCGGCTTTGTCGCCGCCTTTTGTTTCACCACCTTCTTGGTGGTTGCCGCCGGTTTTGGCTTGGCGGGTGTTGGGGAGGGTACCTCCCCTTTTTTTACGACCGCTTTGGCCACGGGTGCCGGCACCTCCGGTTTGGGGACTGTTTTCCCCCCACCGGCAACACGGGCCCAGCTGCGGCCGTCCAAAGTCGCGGGCTTTTTAAGTCCCTTGACTTTGTTTGTCTGCTCCTTATAATAGGGGCAGCCCCTGTAATTGGCCGGATGTGGCCTCTTACAGTTGACGCATGAGGCTGGTTCCTCACGCGGCTTGACGCAGGCAGAAGTGTCGTGGTTTCCACCACACTTTACGCATTGCTGGGCCCTCTGGCAGTAATTGGACGAGTGTCCAAATTTCTGGCATCTGTGGCACTGGGGTGGCCCCCCTCGTGACACAAATGCAGTCACTGCGACCTTGCAGTAAAAAATACTGTCAAGGTCATAAATGGCCCGGGCCAAAGGGGTCCTCTTAAGGGCCACTAGGCAGGTCGGGGTTTCCCGACCGTCCCTTGTGAGGAGCTTCTTAACCGAAACCACCTCATAGCCAAGGGAGGTCAGTTCCTCCCTTACTTCCTCCGGGGCAGCCCCATAGGGGATCCCCCGTATAACCACCTTCAGCTCCCTGTCCTTCGGGAGCTGAAAGGAGTGAAAGGCGATTCCCTTCGAGTGCAGAAAACTCTGCACCGCCCGGTAATCCGCCTCGCTGCCCAGCTGCAGCCTTATCGAGAGCCCGGTGCTTTTAGCCACCAGGCGCCCCCCAATCCTCGACTTTATGTCCCTCGCCAATGCTGGCCACTCTTTCGGGCAGTCCAGCATTATCGGCGGGATTTTCTCCCGCCTGACGGTAGCAGGCTGTGATGGGGCCCCATCATCAGCCTGCGAGTTGGCGGCTGCTGCAGCCTTGCTGCAGCCCGCTACGGGCTCCGCCTCCATAGGAGGCGCGGAGTCCCGGCGTTTCTGGCGCTTCCTAGCGCCAGACCCGCTTTCCTCTCCACCGACGGACAGTTCCGTGGTGGGAGAACGGGGTGGAGGAGGCCTTATTTTTCCTTCCATTGAGGAAAATAAGGAAGAAAAATTTTAAAATTAAAATTAAACTTAATTTACACTTGCTGTAAAATAAAATCACTGACAAGAAAATCAATTAAAAAATAAAATTATTTTAAAAGTAGCACAATAGTCCTATAATAATAGGCTATTTACTTAATGTATTCACAATGACTACAAGAGTTCACTTTACATTATTAGAAATATTGAATAGATAAAAGTAAAATTAAGAAAAGGATTATCCTTTTCTTAATGTGACTGGCCTGTAATCCAGGTAGCTGGCCGCCCGGCTGATGTCCTAGCAGACCCCTCTTACATTGTCTGGCGACGCAGGTAGAAGAACTGTCGAACACCTGGCAGGACTGGTTACAACTTACAATCACAGAGCACAATAAGACACAACCTTTCACTACAAGAGCCAAGGATGGAATCTGACAGCATGCAGAAACTCTTACAAGAAAAGTATTATTTGGTTAATTGTCTTAGAAAGATCATTTTACAGTAGCAGCTTGTGAAGAGTGTTATCATTTGGTACAGTACTCAACAAGAATTTGGTACTTCAACAAGAATTTGGTTAGTAAAATATCAACCATTTCAAAGGGTTTGTAATCTTTAAAAAAATGATATCATAACATTCCGGTTACAGTAGTTGGAATATTGTATATATATTACCTTATTGAGCATTTTGCAACATTCATCTAGTTTAAAAAAACAATTTGAATATAGAAAATTTAAATATAGCATATAACGATAAAATGTAAATATACAATAAAGAACATTTGTATTTGTAATGAAAGAATCTTTTCTTTGAAAATTAACAAAAAACTGGAAAAGTGTTAGTTGAAAAATATTCTGGCTGTAGAAAATGAGAAATTTATAAGTGTAACTGAAAAATGATTAATGTTTAAATTAACAGCAAAAAGTTTTAATTGCCTTCAAAAAAAGGGAGTTTTTCAATTTGGCCCGATATTTTTGTATGTATATTAACGGAAAAATTGATGGCTCCAGTTAAGCGATTTTTTTATCTAGATAAATGACCAATCTTAATTATTTTGATATAATTTTAGAGGATGATTCCTAGTATCTCATTAAAAGTCGAGATTTGCGATAAAGCTAGGGTCGGCCAGTAAATAATAAAAAACATTTTTCTTGTGTTTATTTACATCTCCACGTATGTACGTCAATTTCTCAGAAAGATCATGTTGGGTTCCACGGTATTTTCATCGGTACTGAGCCGGTCAGTATGACGCAAATACTGGCCGATAATCATACGTTCCATAATTTTCTTCTACTTACATGTACCGTTTAGTCAATATAGGATGCACAGAGTTCGATGATTATTTTTTACTAGCTTTTGTACAGTATGGACCTACGATGAACTAATAAGTTTCTGGATAGTAATAGGGTTTGTAATATACAATATTAACTGAGTACGATACTCGTACTCAGTTAGTATCGGCCTAATATTTTCATCATTACTTTTAAAAATTATTCAGATACTCTACCGTGTCACTTCCGTCTTCTCCTCAAGTTGTTTTCCAAGTGCGAAACGTGCATGGTAGGCATACCTATTTTTTTTTTACAATAACAATTTTCCTAAACATATTAAAAACTGCAAAAAGTAAAATGCCAGTGAAAAGATGAAGATTCGAAAAATAAAATCTTAAAAGAACACTAAAAGCTGAAAAATAGTGTCAAAAATCATTGCGGAATTTAAAAAAAAATAAATTTCGTAAAACAAATTAAAAAAAATCATAAACCAAAAGCTTGGAAAGTTTTGAAAATGAATTATTCCATATAGCATTGATAAAAAGTAATAGTTACCCTTTTTATTACTTAAATGGAAATTTAAGTAATTATTACCCATTTAAGTAAATGGAAATCCACAAATTTCCATTTACTTGCGAGTGCTTGTGCAATTTGTGACCGATTTCAGTAAAGTTTATTTAAAGGTTCCACGTCACTTTCACCATAGTTATTTTTCACTTTTTAGTTTGTTTATTTGAAGTCAGTTAAAATGCTCGGTTTATTAAATTTTTTTGTGCATTTTACACAAGTTTATTCTTTTTCTGTTAACGAGTTTTCAAAAAAAAGGGAATTTTCAGTTAAGAAATTAAACTGCATGTGTTAACAGAAAAATTATTAGAAAATAATGTAACCACCCTTGATTTTTTTACCGTTATTATAAAGCGATTTATTATGCTTCAAACTCATCAGTTCATAATATTAATTATTCAGGTGAGTATTATTTTCATAAAAACAAATAAATGGACATTGTGATTTATGAACTAGGGTGGGCCTCATTCCCTTCCATTCTCGTTATAAGTAGATAAATGATACAACTTATTGTAGACTAATTACTGCTACCTTACATGAGCATACAATAGTATGCACATGTTTTGTTTCCAATAGTAATAAAAGTGGGTTGAATTATCACACACACACACAGACGCCCAATTAATGATTTTCCGAACCGCGTCAGGATTTAATATCTTGTCCAATTTATTTTTAATACAAGTATAATAATTATTTTTCCAATTAAATCTGTTTTGTGGTATAAAATCCTGACTGATTGGTATTGATCAGATTGGTCAGTTATTTTTGTTGCAGTCCATTTGTCGTCAGATCAAATCCCGCGTATTAGATTTAACAAGGGTAGAACGACGAATAGAGTACATCGGCTCATTACACGAAACCGACAGATCTGAGGGCGCCACTCGGCCTACGCATTTCCCACTCGCAATAATAATCTTTTGGAAACTCTATAAACGAACACCCCTCATTTCTTGTTTGCCTTTCTATCTTATCTATATATACTGTTATATAAAATAGGGGAGATTGTCATTTTCAAAAAAAAGAAAAAAGGCTATTTCTTTGTGGTTTCTTGTCTATATATGCCGTTTAAGATGTAATCCCATTAACAGACATTCTATTACATTTATTACTAATTTTATATAAATATTTGATATATACTGTTAATAATTAGTAAAATGTTCTATTTTATATGTATACTGCATATATTATCTTAAAATTTATATATTAGAATATTGAACGTGCAGAGAGCTGACTGGGTTCTATAATTGTGGTACTCCGTTAGATGAAATAAAGAGAGGGAATTATTAAACTCCCTCTCTTTATAATTATTATAAAAATATAAGAAACTAGTATATCGTCTCTATATTAAAAAAAAATCTGTTGCATGTGAACAAAAATACTTTTATTAGATTTTAAAAACTTGTATATGTTCCATTTTCTTTAAATGAATCATGCTACGTTTATTTTTGTTTTTATTAAAATTTAAGAGCCCTATACATGGTTAAATCTGACGATCCAGCTGGTGATTCAATTCTTTTTATATTGATCTCTAAAGATTTAATTTTATTGTATTGCCTTAGACATCGATGCCCACATAACGTAAAAAATCCAGTAATAATATATATGTATTATAATAACTATTAAACTTAATAGACATTAAGAAAAGTAAAATAAAAAACTAAGCAAAATGTGCAGTTTTCGAGAAATGTTCTCAACTTCAGCGTGAGTAGCAATACAATATACACTCGAATACATTATTAATCTATGCCATATAAAATATCACCTAATTTGAATTTATAAATGTTTAAAACTTTCTGTTCTTTCTATGTCAAGTTATGAAATTGATTAAGTTAGGTTGCAGATGGATGTAATAACAAATCAATATGTAGATAGATTTCCATTAACTAACATGGTAAAGAGATAAAGTTTTAAACATTAACAAAATCAAATCGCTTGTTATAAATTTTAATCGAATAACTTTTGTCTTGTGCGTATGCTTGCATTTTATGGGGAGTATGCACTTTTAATTACTACATGTGGGAATAATTTTTGCTAAAGTTGAAAATAATTCTCAAAAGCGATTTTTGTATATTTTATATATATGTTTATAGATTATTTATTGTTATATAATAAGTTACTAGTTAAGTTGTTTTTATTTTCATAAGTAAATTATACAATTCTGAATGTTGTCTTATTCTAGATACTGTATTATTAGATATTATTCGTATATCTACAGTAAATCATGTTTATAATTTTGCTAATTAGGCTACTTACATTTTTTCATGTAGTATAAAAATATCATCTCTTTCTTTCTACATATATATAGTTTTTATTCATTAAATTTGTTTATAACGGTATAAAATTGATTCATAAATATTAATGTATCTGTAATTAAGTCTTATAAAAATACAAAATTCAAATGTTAAACCTTTCGTTATAAATAAAATATCTTATTTTTTTTAAATGTATGGATCAACTAATCTCAGTTATTTGAGAAAATCGATGTCAAAACTTTCTTCCTGACTTCATTTCCATTACTATTAAATTTGAAATAATATTATTTTAAGACATGCATACAACACACACTAAACTGGAAGAGCACCTAAAATCAAACAAAATATAAATATCTCCAAATCATCAAAGAGTGGAAGAACAACAATAAAATCTAAAACAGAGAAACCATCTTGTACAAAGAGACATATTCTAGAAATTAGACTAGGACTGAGGTAGTCGACTTGATATAAAACAATTGAAATGAGCTAGGTGAATATTAAGATATTATTGTTAAGTGAACGATTACTATACAAATATATAATTTTATATACGTATATACTCGAATGTGTAAATGAATCTTTGTTTATTTGTACCATATGCATTTCTATAGCATTCATGCGATTCCGATGAAACTTTGGTGAGTTGTGCGGACGCCCGCAAAGGTTTCTGAATTATTTGGACCCGCTAGGTGGCTCTGGGGTTGAGATATTTCGAAAAATGGTTTTTGTGGTCCGATTTAGCTCATATTCAGAATATATATTAGTTGCCTGAAAAGAAAAGTTTTTTCAAAAATATACCCGCTAGTTGGCGCCAGTATCGAGATATTTAAGAAACAAACAAATATACAAACAGACTTTCTTCTTTCATATACGAGGGTAAGTCAATTATTATCCGCAATTTAGTTATAAATTTTATTGTAATACAAATAGGAAACTTACATTACATAATTTTTCAACATAGTCTCCTTGCATTTCAACGCACTTGATCCATCGTTGGACAAGTTTCCTGATGCCCTCATAAAAGAAGCTTTTCGGTTGAGCTGAGAGCCAGGAATGCACCGCTTCTTTCATTGTTTCGTCCGAGATAAATCGATGGCCCCTTAATGCCTCTTTGAGTGGACCAAACAAGTGGTAGCCAGAAGGGGCAAGATCAAGACTATACGGAGGATAGCCAGTACTTCAAAGTTGAGTTTCTGGAGCGTTTCAGCAGTGTGGGGAGCATTATGTGGACGGGCATCGTCGTGCAATAACACAACACCTTTCGACAGCAGTCCTCGGCGTTTGCTTCGAATTTCAGGCTTCAGCTTGGCAGTAAGCATCTCACTGTAACGCGCACTGTTTATTGTCGAGCTGCTTTCCTCATAATGTTCCAGTACTGGGCCTTGTGTCCCAAAAAATCGTAAGCATCAGTTTTCCTGCGGATGGTTGGGTCTTGAACTTTTTTGCAGGGCGAATTTGGATGTTTCCATTCCATACTCTGCCGTTTACTCTCCGGCTCGTAATGATGGATCCGTGTTTCGTCACCAATGATGATTCTGTCTAAGAAAATGTCCCGTTCGTTACCATAGCGATCCAAATGTTTTTGGCAGATGTCCAAGCGCGTTTGTTTATGCAACTGTGTGAGTTGTTTTGGGACCCATCTTGCACAGACTTTATGAAACCCGAGTCTGTTGTGGATGATTTCGTAGGCAGAACCGTGAGTAATTTGCAGACGATGTGTCACTTCATCAATAGTTACTCGTCTGTCTAAGAAAACCATATCACGTGCACGCTCAATGTTTTCCTCATTTGTGGCAGTAAACGGTCGTCCGGCTTCTTCGTCGTTCGTAACACTGGTGCGACCACTTTTGAATTTTTCAATCCATTCGTAAACACTCCGTTGCAGGAACACACTGTTCCCGTACTGTACCGAAAGTCTTCGCTGAATTTCGGTCCCTGATACACCTTCCGACCACAAAAAAAGGATCACTGAATGTTGCTCTACTTCGGTGCAAACAGAAAGCGGAGCAGCCTTGGTTAACGGCAAGGCAGCGATAATGGCACCGAAAAAATGGCACCGATACGCGCGGGAAAAAAGGAAAAAGGAACATAGTGAAAAAGCGAGAAGTGAGAGGTAGGGTGATGGGAAATAGGGTGATAGTGGGAAAGGGAGAAAGGGAGATAGGGAAAAGTGAAAGATTAAATTTTCTGAAGTTCTGTAATGTTTAGTTTTTGATGTTTTATAAAACTTTCAACGTGTTCATTTAATCAGTGTATATACTCAAATATAGCAATAGCGAAGCTTTGCCGGGTCTGCTAGTTATTCATAAAAATTAAATTTTCCACTTACCGATCAATTTTTTTATTCTGTTTGATACTTTTCCAGATTTCTACTTCACAGAACGTTTTGTAAAAAATAAATTAATGTATTAAGATCAAAAAGGTAGGTCTAATTTCTTAGTCACTGTTATAAAGTGTCCCTAACCTTGACGAAAATGCTGACGAAAAATGTCAGCTTTTTATATCAACGACAAAGATGGTTTTTATTTCTGGGCGCACAACGAAGTGTCGTTATCAGCCCCCAAATACAATATTACTACTATAGGAAACAATAAAGCTAACAACACCAAACTTAAAAAATTAATAAGTCATATAAAAAAATAAAATCAACAATAAAAAATATTAAAAATTTAAATTAAAACAACAAAATTACCATCTGGCAAATGACAAATGGCATTAATATACAAAACACATTTCAGTAACAATCAAATATCAGAATACAGAGGCACGGCTTTAAGAAATAGCAAGACATCTGATAACATCATCATAATGTTCCCTAAAATATTTCGGATGTTAAATCCTATTTTAAATTTCCGACGCATTGCCGCATAACAGACACAGTTCATAAGGATGTAGTGAACCGTTAGTTGAAAGTTGCTGCGAATAAAAATGTTGCGATGATCTGTCTTGAGATATCCATATTGCCCTATTCGCAAACCTCTTTTCGATGGTTATTCCTACATAAAGAGTTCCACGGTGACACAGTGTTCGGAAATTGATGAAGTTTATTGATGATAACAATCCATTCACTGTGCCACTCATCACAAACCACTGTCTTGAAAAAACACACAAGATCGTTCAAAAGAACGCGATTAGTTAAATGAGAATGCAAAAAAGCCTCTTTGGCCTCACTATCAGCGGGCTCATTGCCTGAAATTCCAATATGGTTGGGGATCCAGCAGCTCACAGACTTTTTTTGTGTTTTTTCTCCTGTTCACGGTTGTGTTATGCTGTCATTTCAAAAGTAATGATGGACTGAATATCACGCACAACAGGGTGTATGGAGAACATGTCACTAATCGCTAAAAGTGCCTCTGTATATTTTAATTATATTTTCAATTTAATTTCCTCAAAACGTTCTGATAAAACAGATACGTTTACTAAAACAGTAAACGTGAAGGAGAAAAAATAAAGCTGTAAGTGGAAAAAGTAATTTTTATAAATGACCATATTCTGCTGCTAGGTTGTGGCTTGTAAAGGGTTTACTAATTTATTATACATACACACTCACAGATATATATCCAGACAGAAAAAGAGAGTGTAAGAGAGAGTGAGAGATGGTGTGAGGAAGAGAGGGGGATAATAAAGAATTCGAACAATTAATGACGATTTTACTTAATACTGTCTTTTTTTAAATTTAATTAATTTATTGAAAATAAAAATGATTTTAATAAAATTTAAAAATAAACTCTTAAAAGATTTATTACAGTTTTATTTATCTAATGATATAGGTCCATACTGCCTGTATATTTATTCAAATAGCTTTCACTTGAGTAACGTACACAAGTAAAACTTACGACAATGTAACTGTCGAGCGTAAATCAAGCATAAAGCAACACAGCTTCAAATTTAAGCCCTCTAGATAGGGTCTATAAATACCTTGATTTATTTCGGATGAAACAGTTGGAGAAACTAACAGAACTATAGACTAATAACTTATTTACCGTAGAAGGTAGGCTTACCGTTACAGGATAGCGATGTTAATTGTAGGTATGAATTGTAATAAATATTTTTATCTATTAAAAATATCATTAATTTTTTTATATTACTTAACATTAAAACGTTTTAAACAGTATTAGTGGTATCGATTAACCAGTTGCAGTGAGTAGCATACTGATCGCTTGATCTCGATTTCAATTCCAGGTAAAGATGAGACATTTTAATCTCCTTCAATAAAAGAAGGAAGTTATTAACTGAAATTATTAATTGAAATAGTTTTAAGCGTTACTTTTAACTAATTGGGCTGAATTTAATTTTGTTTTATTCTATAAAGGAATTTCCGTAAGGCTCCGGTTATCTTTTTCTAGATTACGTAAGTAGGAGGTTTTTTAAACGATAAATTATGATTAGTAGGTTGTTGATTACTGTTTTAAATTTTTCTCTAACTTCAGAAGATCAAAATGTTAATATTTGACGAAGTATTGAAACTTATTTTTTTGTGTGATTTTTAAAAATATTTTTATCATGTTTTAAACTTATTTTTTTTATCTACAATTTTATCCATTACATTTTGCTCGTTAAAATAGATGGGTTGTAAGTTTAAAATAATAAAATTTTTTAATACGTCATCACATGAAATCCTGTTTAATAGAAAAATATACTTGTATTGTAAATGTTTAAATATTGATTTGTAGTCAACTTGGTAACTCGGTTAACGAGTTTATTTGCACCGGAAGCTCTAGTTTTGATCCCATCTTGTGCTTTATTTTAATTTTTCTAACATTTAATAATTCTTCACTAGTACATATTTTTACTAAAATTCTTTTTATGTTATTTTAACATTTTTTATTTATTTTCATATACTTACACTATGTATTTATTTATTTTACATATACGTTATATGTATCATCCAAATATATCAGACGGAAGTGCCCTTGGAATTTCAGTTTTATTCATGAATAGTTACAATAATCATTGTCAGACTAAACACATGAGGTACAAAATTGTATTGATTTCAGTAACTTTATCGCTTTATACTTCTACTACTTCTGTACCATCCAGATACAAACCTTTATCTGAAATTCTAGGTATGCAGTTCCTTTCCTTAGGAAGATGATTTATTGTAGGGATGGTTTCAGTAGAAAAAGTAGGTACTATAGTTCAATAATTATAATAATAATCATAATAATAACTCGTTTAGGACAAATACGGTTAAAAGTAATGAGATAAACGCCTAACCTGTTTTTCTTCACGTCAACCTAAATACTGCCTGACAGATTGAAAAGAATAGAGGTCTTGATTTTTCGGATCAAAGATACATCAAATATGTTCGAGAATCGAGTCAAGTTGTGACCTCTCGGTCAAGTTCTAATCATTCTCCAAATTTCTATAACAAAAAGAAACAGACAGTTTCCTACTCAACGTTATAAATCTGCAGAATGGTTTTATTTAGGTAACACTAGGTGAAAACGTTTTGTGGTTTAACATTAAAAACTAAATTGATGTTCTTAATTCTGATGGAAATCTTGACAGAAATATACAATCAGTAGGATGAAAGGGACTTTAGCTATTGACACACTTTAGTTATCATAAATGTACCACAAAACATGAGAATTGACATTACAAATAAAATACATCTATGACGCAATTCGAAAATACTATAAACTCATATTGCAGTAGGGTATTAATAAGGCTACATGAAACAACAATGAAATGTCGCTTAATTTTTATAGGAATCTACCATAAACAAAATTACTTAGGACTCTATATCCCAGAGAATAACAACTACATTTCTTGGAAGAGTCGTTATCACACAGTTTTACAATTCACATAAGAGCTTCCAAGAAACTCTTATGTGATATGCTACGAAGGAAGTTTTATGTTTAATAATCCCATTAGGCTGGGATAAAATTAAGTATAAGAAACAGTTTAAGCTGTGGTTTAAAACTTAATTGAAGTATTTACAATATTTTTATCTGAGCGTATTCTTGAAAATGAACTTAAAGTCGATGAATAACTTAAATTATCATTTCAGATATTCCTTTCCATTATAAGTTTAAATTATTCAAAATTAAAAATGTTGTTACCATCTAAATTAAAATAATGTATCTGGTTTCAATCTTATTAAGGGAAAATTTCGAAGAAGCTTCACAGACGGCTTTGAAATTAATTAGTCTTATTTATAAAACCATCTTGAGATTGCAATACCTCATTTTTTCTTGAGAAACGCTTCAAATCAGAATTATTTATAAAACTGGTGAACCACATCTTCAGATTTCTTCATAAATGCCATTATATTTATTTTATAATGTTTCCAAAATATTGAAAAATAAGTTATAAATATTAGAAAAAAAATTATTAAGCGATTGAAACCATAGCCGTTAGTGTAAAATTCATAATTATCGTTGTCATTAAGGACGAGGGGTATTTGTTTGCGTTTCTATCTTATCTATATATACTGTTATATAAAATAAGGGAGATTGTCATTTTCAAAAAAAAAAAAAGAAAAAAGGCTATTTCTTTGTGGTTTCTTGTCTATATATGCCGTTTCAGATGTAATCCCATTAACACATTTTCTATTACATTTATTACTATTTTTTTATTAATATTCTACTTACCCCACCTAACATCTATTTTACTCTTTTAAATCAGTCGCTATTAGCGGTCATTATTGTTGAATTTGTTGAACTTTACCATAGTAGCATGAGTTGCAAATAGTCATGTGAACTACTGGCGGCCCACCACTCTGAGTAGAACACCACCCTAAGTGGATTACTTAAAAAATGGTTAAGGTTTGGAAGTATATGAGAATTACAAATTGTTGTGGAACATTAGAAAATGTGATTTTTAGAACAAAAACAAAAGATATTATTCGAAAATTAAATGGCGAAATTATTTAATTACACAAGGGATTCCGATTCAAGAAATGATATATTTTCGTTTTAAAATAAAACGTATAAGGTTATTACACTGCTAGGAGTATTTAAATGTTGTGAAATTGAAAAGAAGCTGAAAAACAAGCTCAATATCAACTGATTTTTGAAGTCGAGAGTTCTAAGGCTTGAGGTCTTGTAAAGGCAGTTGATTTTATATGGATTTGAATCCTAGACTGTGAATACCGGTGTTCTTTTGTGGTTGGGTTTCAATTAACCACACGCCTCAGGAGTGATCGATCTGAGTCTGTTACAATATGTTTACTGTTATATTTTTCTATATGTTGTGACTATATGTTTACCGGTATCTTTACCCTTACATTGCAGCTACATCAGGCCTGTCAAGTCGGTAGCAGTAATTGCATTTGCCTATACACACAAACCCGGAAGTAGCTGGACGCTGTACTGGCTGGAGAAAACAAACATATATAATAACTTATTAGTCATATAAACATTATTACTCACCTCTATTAAGCACTTATTTCAGTGCCTGCAGAAAAGTTGAAACGGCGCTTCAGAATGCGAAACAAGAACGACAGTTTTTGAAGTTATACGACACAGCGTCAAATCAAGTTTTAGTCTTATAGGAATAACATCACTCATTGCGTATTCTGCTTTATATTAAGATCAACCATTTGCTGCGACTCATTAATTTTTCAACACTTAGTCTAAAATTATCTTATACTCGTCAAATTTTTCAATCCAAACTCACGAAGTAGTGTATTTGACGTACTGAGCGCCACCGAAAGCAGTTCTTCAGACACAGTTTACGCCTGTCTAAAATTCTTCACTTAAACACTCAATCACTTCACCAACCGCTTTTTCAAAAGCTTTTTAAAATTTCGACATATTACACTATTAAAAATTCAAGGCGAACAACAAACTAACACCTCAAAATCACAGATCGACTGGCTGCCAGTACAAATTTTTAATTTTATCAGTTAAAATTGGCCATTGTCAACGCTCATTTGCCGGCTATGTCAAATATCTGTCAGTTCTTTCCTTCAATAAAATAAGCCTTCAATAGCCAGTTCAGTAGCTTTCTGTTGTCCCAGTATATGAGAACATTAACTTTACAAGTCACTTGAACGTTACAAGCAACAAGAAATAACAACATACTAAAATTAAACAAAATAGAAGTAACTAACGCTTATTGATATCTAATCTAGTACTACACGAAGAACTCTACATTTCATCACAATATCTACAAACATTATTTAAACTCACACAATTTGGTAGAAAAGTGATATAACGTTTTTTTTTTGTTTTTTGTTTTATTTTAATTGATCAATAGAGTCTCTATATCACCTTTACAATTAAAAATAAACATGTTTAGAAATATTTCGACATTTTATAAATTCTTAAATTTGACACGGATAATTATCTCAGTTTTTACTCAAAACGACGGCTTACTTGGAAGATGTTCCTGCAAAAAACTGATCGGTTAAACCTCGAATACCTAATAATTTATTGGATATTCAATAAAATTTCAAAAGTATCAAAGAATAAGACATTTTTGAAGTAAAAACAATCCCTTTGAAAAACCCGAATGGATATACGATATAAAATTCTGTGGTAAATTATAAACTCTCTCCTTATTCATGGAAAAGTTAAACAACTTAAGCACCCCATGTGATAAAAAAACCGAAAGACCATGAATTCAGAAATTCGTTGACAGTAGTAAATACCCAGAAGATTGAAATCATTCTTACATACAGACTTCAGGCTTTAATAATTACACGATCAAAACTTAAGAATACAAAGCATTAATGGATTAATAATTGAATTCTCAATTCTCAATTAAAAATTCTCATTTAAAACATCAAACATTTAACACATTTATTTATTGTTCTTAAAAAAACTGTAGATACATTGTATAATTATTTTAAAAACATAATCACTCATCACTAAAGAATAAAAACTCAATCTGATTGGAAACACCTTGCTTTTTTTAAATAAATAATGAATTTAGATTTTTTATCCATATTTATTAAGCCCATCCAGGTTGTGTAATATTTAAAGATTTTTATTATTAAAGTATGATTATCTTTATGAAAGGCGAATTTGAAATGAAACAGTCCAGAATCGGGATTATCATATTGAAAGACGTTTATAATTATAATTAACTTTTTTTAGTCGTATATTAAAATCTGAGTAAACTGAGACATTTAATAAACTCATCTTGGATACACACTGTAAAAATAAACTTTTATTATATTCTGTCTTTAATAAAGTTTAAAAAATTGAGAGAGCGTTAGTCTACGTCTTTTCTTTTTGAGTTAAAATTACCTCTTTCACCTTCTTACATGGAAAATACCCTAGACGCAAAGAAATCACATCTTAGATGAGAAAAGTGTCACCCTTTTCAAGTAAATAACTTGTTATGGTCCTTTTACAAAGAGTTAACTTATTCTTCGTTTCATGGCTTTGTAAAAGAATTTTAAAATTCTAGAGAAATTCAACTATTGAAAGAGAATAATTTTATTCCATTTTATAAACTGTTATTTTATGCTTCACTTTTATTTTTACTTACTTAATTTTTTTACTTTATTTTTTATAATACCTTACTGTAAAAATAAAGCTATCATTTTTTTGTATTTTATTATAACCTAAACCTTATTCATAAACAAGTAATTTCGCTTTTAAATTAACTCGTTTAATCGAATGTTGAGTTGGATAAAAATCCCTATTTAAATATTTTTTTCGTATAATTTTTTTTCAATGACATACTTAAAATATTATTTTTTATAGAGTTTTCAGCAAACTGGATATTTTCAACTATAATGATGTGTTAAAAGTTTGAAATTAACAAAAAATTGTGGAAAAATAAACAAATCCAGTTATGGAACTAACAAAGAACTAACTACTTATTTATAAATGCAAAAACAGTAAATTTCTAATCGTTTGAAATTAAAGGAGACATTTTATTTTATTTCTGAACGGAAGAAATAACAGGTCTGCATTTATTTACGTTGTAGGTCATTTTTTTCAACAATATTTTTCGATGTAGGTACTTCATTTAAGATAAAACATAAAATTTAATAACATTTAATTTTTTTTTTATTCACTCTTAAGGTGACTGGTCAATACTTAAAAATAATATACAAACAATTCCCAACGTTTTCCAAAACTCCTAGGTTTCTTCGAGTGAAATGCATATAAAAAAATCTTCACCCTAAAATTCTTTCCATTTAAATGAAACACAAATTAAATGATTACAGACGTAGAAATCCTCTAGTCAGATACCTATCCTCCAAACAACTAACTAAGAATCATTAGAGTCAACAAACTAAGATTGTAATTGGCTCTTATCTCTAATAGTACACCATTACGAAGCAGCCATTTCACTTATTCCGATATGAGAAATATAAATTGACATTTGAAAATGACGAAATAAAACGAAACAATATTCTGAAATGTAAATTCGTAAAATAGTCTCATAAATATTACTTTAACTTCGAATATATCTTATATTATTGAGTTTTTGTACATCTTGATATCAATAATTTACAACACCGTTTTTCTTTTGAAATAGTTTCCTTATCGAGAATCTTCACCTTATCAAAATTAATTTTCTCTTCCTTAACATGATTTTTTTTTTTTTGCTTGATGATATCGCCACATAAGATTGAAGCTTGTACGTGGGATGTGGAAATGTAATTTTGTAGCTTATGAAAATGCCATGTGACCGGAATTCGAACCCCGGGACTTCGAATGAAATGCCGAGACGCTACCACTCGCGCCACGGAGTCTGGTATGATATTACTTAAAAACTGTACACCGCTCTAATTTGGCCTCTAAAAGAAGAGCTTTTACTGAGTAATTTTTATGTTAGTATGGATATACCAATTGAAACCCAATTTTTTAATATTTTCTAATTAGTTGTTTTTTTAATTTTCTGATAAATTGTTCAGTATTATTTTCTTTTCTTTTTCTTAAATAATAGCTTTTATATGCTCGTATATTATTTAAATTAAAATAGTTTTTAGTAATATAACAATCGATAAAAAACTGACAGATAATTATGTTAAAATAACTTCTTATCTTCTCTAAATATATTACTGATACAGCAGAATTTTTAGTATCAAATCATGACATATGTTTTAAAGATTATATTTTCTGCATTAAAATGTTTTTTTATCGTTATTCTAACTTTATTTAAAACAATAAAATATAATATTCTTTTCCCCAAATCTATTAAATAGTGAAATTATTTTTTCGTAAATCTCCATTCAGTTATTTTTTGTAAACAAATAGGCTATAAAGAAATATTCAAAACCAAAAGTCTTTCAAAAACTTAATATCATATAAAGATTTTATGTTGCTGTTTTAGTGAAAGTTTTAATACAATATAGGTGAGAAAATGTTAGTTAAAAATGTGTTACAATTAAAAACAATTATTTCAGTAACTTTATTTCAATTGAGCTGCCTTTCATTTTTTTTTTTTTAAGAAAATTTAATTCAAAGCAAGCGGAAAAATATAATAATATTATAAGAAGCGGTGCCCAACCCAATCATATTAAGGTAATTCTATAAACCTATCATAGTATATGTAAAACCAGGAAGTCCAGAAGTAAACAACTCATACAGATCTAATCATCGACTTATAAGTTAATGAATAAGTAAACAAATTTAAAAAATTATTGAAGCTATATTTTTATGTAATAACGTTGTAGAAAGTATAAATATAGTAATTTAACAGGCAGACACTCTGACTTCATTAATATAAATAACAAATAAGGCACAAGGATATAATTTTCGGTATAACGGTAACGTGAACACACAAAGAAAGGAAAGCACAAATAGGAAATGAGGTCCTAGCTTAGCAACGCATATTACGTTTAAAAAGGGGTCGTGTTACTGCGGCAATCTCTCATTACAAACTGTCAAAGCGTCTTTGCGATGAGTGAAATCCACTGTAAAATTCTTTTGTCTCTCGTCATTAAGATTTAAACGAGATGAACGTCTTGTAACACGCTTTGTCTTACAAACGTTCTTCTTGTAAATAGTGCAATGAATCGACATAATTGCAAAGTTGGCGAACACGGCTTTCATTTTATGTTTCGTTGGGGAAGCAGGAACGATCGGAGTCAGTTCTCTTAGTTTTCCGACCGACAAATTACAAGTCTTCGGAATCAGTAAAGAGTTAAGAGTTGATCTTAATTGCTCCTTTTAATGACGATGATGATGCGATTATTAATATCCCGAGGGAGTTTTATAATAAATTAATTATATTATGAGGAGTATTTTGAAACTACTGTAACTCATCTAAACAGCTCTTAATAATGTTATTTCACGGTTTCAGTAAAACCTTTTAAATGCTGTAATATGCTCATTATATAGTATATACATATATATTTTCTTATGTTATTAGTCTCTTATCCTATCATCTGTAATTATACAATTAAGTTTTATACTAAAACTGTCTTAGTGAATTTGTGTAAATCGGTGAAAATACACAAAACCTTTCTATATGACTGCACATTTAATGATGGCTGTTATAAACTGTATTAACCGAACGGCTGAGCTATGACTGCAATCTAATAGCTATTGATAATTGTTACTGACCAACATGGAATGAAATAAAATAGATTACACTTTTAAATTAAAATAATGTATATTTTCTTTTTATTAAAAAAAAATCTAAATTGAAAGTTATTAGGCATGTTAAAAAAAAATGTTTTTGGAGACAAGAGTCGGACTATACTTATTAAAAGATGGTTTGGAATTATATTTAATATGATTTCATTATTTATATTTCCTTGTACAAATTAAAAGCATTATTGTGATCGCGAAAAGTTTCGGTTTACAGATTTCAACGGGAATATCCATTTTGACCAACCCTGAATCCATTCTGACTAGCATCTGTAGGAGTGGAAATTTTGGATTTAGGACTGTTGTAACGTCTAGTTGTACAGCTTATCGTTTGTTTGCAATTTATTGATTTGATTGCTGACCAAAAAACTATCTAAAATACCCCAAAATCCCCAGAAATTGGATTTTTGACTTTTCCTTAACTGCAGAAATAAGCCCTCATTGAGAGTTTTTCAACGATGTATCATAAGTAGTACTTACTTTCATTGTTCCAGAGTTATAGCCAAATAAAATTTTAATCAGTGAAATATTTGGATCTTAGAAGGAAAGGCACATCTGTTCGAAGCAGATTTCAACTCCTGTTTGTTTTTTAACTTGTTTTTTAATTGAAATATATTGATTTAATAATTATTAACCTGTGATTGTAAAAAAAATACAATAAATAATAATTCAATAATAATAATAATAAGATGAAAAAATCAGAAGTTATTAGTGAAATAACATTTTATTTACTTTGAAAATGTGTATATGTAATTTAATAGGGATTATTACATATGTGTATATGTAATACATTTGGTGAAACATCTGATTATTTAATATTAATTGAAAATTATAATTTAGAATCGTATTATTTTTTGGATTTTCTAGTTTCATTTCTGTTTAATTTTTTCTGCATTAAAGTCAACTACAGAGTGAGGGAAAATAGACCCTCACGAGAACAACATATACACTGAGGCATACAGGTCCGATCTTTAATAAATTGCAAAAAACTCTTATATTTTAGTTCATTACTCCTTTGATGTTCTCCCTAAGTCGGAGACGATCATTTCGTTTATTTGTTTTTTGTTGCCAATCGTTTAATCCTGTTTTGTTTGATATAATTCTTCTAATCTTAATTTGTGTACAAGTTCTCTAGTTTTCAAATTTTCTCTCTCTTTGTATTAATTATACTCTCTTAATCTTTTTATTCTTTCCATGGTCTTAACGGGTTCTTCCTCTTTATCATCTTCTCTAAATGTTCTTTCTTTGTTTGCAACATTTTCTTCCCTTTCATATTTATCTTTTTGTTGTTTTTTGAGATATATTTCTTCATATTATCTTTCTTTTTCCTGTATGATTTTTTATTTTTTACTTTTATTATTTACCAAAAAATCCAATAATAAAAACTGATTATTTTAAACCGTAAGGTCGAAATTAACTTTTGTAACCAGTATACTGGAGTTTACTAAACGGAATAGTTTAATTATTATTAACTTTTATTTATACGACACACCCGAAATTAAAAACTTTTGTTAATCAGGAACTCACGAAGATACAAATAATACTGATCTAGTGAAACGAGTAATAAAGGGACTTTTACTCTATCCTAATATTTCATGTTATATTGTTGAATTAATAATTATATAAATATTCGATGTTAATAAAAATTAATATTTTGCAATTGTGTAACTGCCCACTTTGTTAAAGAATTACATCATATCACACTTTCAAATGAAATAAGTTTGAGTGAAGTGCAGCAAAAAATGTGTTTGTATAATTTAATAGGCGTAAAAGGAAGTCATGTGATGTTCACGTCAGATTTTACTTCCGTAAAACACACTCAGTACAAACAAACGTTAAGAACATTTATATTTCATATAAGACATAGGCCTTACTGACAAGCCTATGTCAGTAAAGCCTATTTAATGAATTAGTATTCGTTACCAATTCTCCCACTTCCATTGGTAGAGATTGAAATTTATTACAATTACTCCCGAGAGTATAGGTACAATATTTAGGAAAATTTGTTTGGTTAGATACTCCTGAGCTGTTAACTTGAATATCTGTATTAAAAGAATATCTGTATTAAAAGAAAGATTGGAAGAACTGGAAAATTAATACGATTAGTTTGTTCTTAGATAATAAGCTATTTCCAAGAAGGTTTTGTTACTAAGCCCTAAGAAGGTTAACGAGGTACAATCTGATCTATATATTTAAGTAAAAAAGGCTTTACTATTCTCATTCATAACTAACTCTTGCTTTTCTTGAACTACTATATGACTGAAAATTGGTATATTTCTTCTAAAGAAGTCTTCAGAATAAACTAGAAATAGGAGTTTTGATTAAACATCTATAAGAGACTAAATTCAAAAGAAATTGAAAAGCGGTAGTGGCAAAAATAAGTTTGAAACTTGATACCTGAAATTATGTACTCCGTAGATAAGCTTTTGCGAAAAATGGATTATTTTTATTAATCGTTAAAGAAGACATAAAGGACTAAATAAAAATTTGTGGGAAGTATAGAGCAGATAAGGAAAAATGAAAAGCTTAAAATTTAGAAAAAAATTATTAACTCAAATTTTCATGAATCACACCTTGAGTTTTGCATATGAAATACCACTTAAAGCTGATTGGTAGTAGGATTAAGGGTGGATTTCATTGTTTTATATTTTGCCTTATATTCGAGACAAAAACCTTTACGCGAGATAAAAGATAAAAACTAATTCGGCTTTGACGTGATCCCCAAGAATTTCAATAAACAGTTTTTTGCTACTCTTTTAAACTTACCTTAAAGAGTTGTTTTTTAATCCGTACCTGAACATTTTATTAATTTATGAATCTTGAGGCCATTCATTTTTGGATTGAGACCCTAAGTAACTAAAGTTTACTAGAATCCAGATTGAGGTACTAAATGAAAAGATTTTAAAAATGTTTGTTTTTTAATCACTTTGGATTTAAATTTTTAATTATTTTGCTAAAAATCTGGAAAAACCTCTCCTAGTGGCCCTTCTGATGAATTAAAATTGAATTATTAAGTCATCGTAATTCAAGAACATACGAACAAATGAATATATCTTTAATGTTTAAGATCATTTTGGAAGAAGAAATAAATTTAAAATTTTACTAAGGTTATGAAATGTCACATAACGGAAATGAAAAGTTAAACATTAACATAAAACAGAGTTGACAAGATCCTAAAAGGGGAGAGAAGAATAGCAAGAACATGTATAAACAAGAAACATCAAAGAGAAGGGCAATCGTGGATAGTTCCAAATGACGTGGTTTACCGGGTGTTAGGGCCCGTTACAGACACTATATATTGCAAGTGGATCTCTTTCTTTGAACATCTCATGAGGATACCAGAAACCAGATTAATGAATTGTAGAGAAACTTTGGAATCAGAAGTAAAGAATACAATGGATCAAGAAAGTAAGAGAAAATATGTAGGAACTGCACTTGAAGATTTACAAAATAAAAACGAAAACATCAAGAAAGGAGTGGGTAAGAAAATAAGATTTAAGCCAAAAACAGACAAACAAAACACAATGAAAATGGTATTTACGGATGAGAAAAGAAGGGAGATATCAGAACGAATGAAGTATTGGAACATTTGAAAGAACCGAACAGTGCGCTCATCGAAGAAGTTTACGTTGAAGAAGTTTACACAGATTGACTAAACAGTTCAATGAGGTGGTAAAATTAAAATGATTTTTTTAATTATTTTTGGACTTATGGTATATTATACTCTGAATGCAGACCCATATAAACATATTTGTTGAAAGAATAGTTTGATTATTCCAGAATTAAAATTTTCCCCATTGTTTTTGATGGCGGTTCGAAAAATATAATAAAATATTAAATAAATTTAAAAAATTCTGATGATTAATAATGAGATTTGTGGGGACTGCGTGTGAGGCTAGAGCGGTGAGGTGATGTGAGAACCTCGTACGAGCCTTGACTAATCTTCACCATCAATTTGTATAGGTTATGATACTCCAGTAACGTAATGATTCCAACCCGTGATCATACATCTATATCGGTTCAGCCGTTGAGCTGCTAGGTAGAACAAACATACATACATAGATACACCCGAAATAAAGTAGACAGACAACAGTTTTGGTTTCTAGTTATATTATAATTCAATTAAAATTAACAAGAAGGTCAATAAAAAGGGTGCCATTATAAATAAAATTTCATTCAAACTTTGAAAATAATAGTAATAAGAATTTAAGCCCCTCCAAAACTGTTCGAAAAATACAAATTGCATCATTGTAAAAAATAAATTTATTTATTAAAATATTTAAAGAATAAACACCCCGTTCTAAACGCTAGTAGCAGTGAGAGGTTTATTATTTTTTATTTTATGTCATAACCACTTTCAATTTAAAAAAAAAAAAATACTTTAAATAAAATATTTAAAAAAAACTTATTAAAAGTGTCAGAAAAATCTTTCAATTTCAATTTCATTGAATGATGTAGCCGTCAGTACAAGTAAAAGAAAATTAAACAAAAAATAATATTTCAAGAAATTCAAATAAAACATGAATTCCTTGACGCAAAATCAGATACATACCACTATTGAAAGTAATCGATCATGTGAAGAATACCGGATCTCAGGTACTTGACAGATTTTGCACATAACAAATGTACAGACTGGTTAACCGGCCTCAGAGAATCGACAGGTATTTCCAGCGAAAATAAAAATGGTATTTAGCCCTTCAAAATAAATAAATAAGTAGAACACAAAAGTAGAATAACCAGTTTTAATTAAAGAACTTTAATTAACAGTACGATTTAGAGTGTAAGCAGAGTAAATAAAAACAATTACAGATAAAATAAAGGTAAACCAAAATACCTGATATCTTTCAGGTCGGGGTTATATTAAAAAAATCTTTAATTTTTATTAACGCAGATTAAAAATAACGTCTATATTGGCAGTCCGGGTAAAATATATTGATCGGACAGTACCACTGTAAAACCCATTGTACTATTACCAGAAACAGCACACCATACACACCTTTTCTCATCGTGAAATGGACTCTTAAAATCCGGTAATTCAGATGACGACAGTAACATACACATCCAGTGTAGATACGTAGCTGTCTTAAATATGACAATCAAATAACACCAGTTCGATCTTGGTCGGTTCGGTTTTAAATTGTTCATCCGATAATATTAATATTCAGATAAAAATGCGTAAGCCATTTTAATGTGAGGTTCAATGGGCTGCAGAAAATATAACGCTTGTTTTCTATCTGAAAAGACCATTACAGAATGAATAAACTGCAAAAAATAGTAGGAAAAATACAGAAAGGAAGGGGTATTACAAAATAAAACATTTAACTTCAACCCTTATCTACCAAAGTGTAATCCCAAAGGCCAAAGATATAAAATAAAAACTGCTGGAAGGAAAAATAATGACTGATACTTATTGTGACAAGTTTTAAAAAAATTTAACCTATATTAATAAATAAGGATTATAAAAATATATATGAATATTACTTGGAATAAAATAATATTTATTTAAAAAAATAAGTATTTTTTTAAGGTATAAAAAAATCATTTAGTTAAATGAAGACAAAGGATTACTCATGTAATGTTATATAAATAAAAGAGAAATATGCTTGCTCAAATTCATTTTCATTATGTATACGTATACATTTCTCCTTATATGAACACAAAGCTAGTGATATTGTGCAATAATTTAATAACGATGATATCGAAATGTGTTTATCAAAACAGGCACGTTACAAAGGCTGTTCCTCACTTATATCAACTATCAGTCTTTCTTTGGTGCACAATAAATCGATATCCAATATATCGAGATAATATACGACCCTTTGTTTAACTATCCCACCGCATTTTCAAACAAGTTCTCTTCTACTCTTATTCTAATCAGAATTAATTAAACTGTACCCTAACGCTCATTAAAACGATATTGTAAACGGTTTTTAATTAACTGCTATTAAAAGCATATAAATATATAAACTTTTGCATTATATCGTAAAAAGTTTAGGAAAAGAAAATTTTGAGTTGGCCGTTGGTAAAAAATTTATATACAAAACTCTCGGGAAACTATCAACCGGTCATCTAACATTACTTTTATTAATTTACTTTCCACTATATCGTTTTAGCTTGTGAAGAATATTAACTTAACGCTAGGATGTTACTCAAAAATTCTCATTGTCTGACTTTCTAGAACAATAACGCTGGTCAACATGATTTTTGTCTCACGAATACCAATATGAAGTTTTAAGTACCAATACTTATGAAATTTTTATCGTGTTTTCAAAAATGTATTCGGAATTTCTCCATCATTCACAATTTTTGTTATTTCAATTATTTTAAAACATTTTTTCGTCCATTTGTCCAATGTCATGTAAAAGCTCCTAGAGAATTGTAAATATGATGGAACCAAATGGGCTAACTCAAACGGTAGCGTTGCTACTGTTGTGCAGGTTCAGACGTGTATAGACATGTACAAAGGTGATCTAGTGTAGCACACATTCATCAGAACGATGCTAGTTATGAGATAATAGTGAACCAGTAAACACATCATTGTGATCGATTTGTGTGTTTGAATTATTGTGTATTACATATTTACAACTTTATTTTTTTAAATTAGTCCTTAGTTACAAAATCATCCTAACAATTTTTGTTATGTATGATAAAGTGACGCTCAAGTCCCAAAAGCGAAACCTTACTCATTTGTAAAAAGGTTTTATGAACTTTATTTTGGTGTAAATTTGGAAAAGTGGCACACGCCACATGTCATTTCTTGTCCCTATGATTTGGAGGGGACCCAATGATCAGTCCTATGACTGTTATATCTGCTTAACAAACATTAAAGGGATTACGTCAAAATCAAAACATACAGTGGTGTACCCTAACTTGTAATCTTCAATGAGACCAGTTCCACAGTGCGAAGAATTGTCTATACCAAAGCCTCCAAAACATGTAATATTATAGGAACAAAGCTCAGACTCTGATAAAAGCAAGGAAGAAACACAAACAGATTCTGGTGACAGAACTCTTGAGCAAAGCAGTTCATCTGTTCCTCATTTATTGACTCAACAAATTTAACGATCTCGTACGACATTTAAAGTTATCCAGAAAAGAATCTGAAATGCTTGCTTCCCGGCTAAAAGGATGGAATCTTCTTCAAAATAATACAAAGATATGTATTTATCATAATCGTCATTCTGAATTTAAAGACTATTTTTTTGGAGAAAATGGCTTAGTGTTTTGTAATGACATTTCTTCTCTTTTGGAGACACTTTGTAATTTACGTAACCCAATAGAATGGCGCTTGTTCATGGATTCTTCTAAAGTTAGTTTAAAAGCTGTGCTTCTGCACAATGGCAATAAATTCCCATCAGTACCTCCGGCTCACTCTAGTATGAAAAAACATATGAAAATTTTAAATTTATATTGGAAAAGCTTCAATATGCAATCTATGAATGAATATTTGTGTTGATTTGAAGGTAATTGCACTAATTCTTGGTCTGCAGCTTGGTTAAACAAAGTACTGTTGATTCTTTTGTGAATGGGGTAGTAGGGACAGAAAAAACAATTTTCAGAAAGAACGGCCTAAACGCGAATCAGTCATTCCTGAACAGAAAAATGTGAAGCATGATCCATTGTGTAATTCTAAAAATGTGTATCTACCTCCGTTACATATCAAACTAGGATTAATGAAGAAGTTAGTCAAGGCCATGGACAATACTCTTGGTTTCATGTACTTAAAACAGAAGTTTCCTAAAATTAGTGACACAAAAATTAAAGAAGGAATATTTGTGGGTCCACAGATACGATCACTAATGCATGCTGAAATGTTTGAGAAATTACTGAATTCAATGGAGAAAGCAGTTTGGCAAGCATTCAAAAATGTTACTCAGGGTTTTATGAGAAATCGAAAGGTGGAAAATTACAGTGATATTGTCAACGATCTTATAATATTTTATAACAATTTAAATTGCAGTATGTCCTTAAAAGTACACTTCCTGCACTTGCACCTAGATTTCTTTCTTGGCGCAGTAAGCGATGAGCACGGGGACACTTTCATCAGGAGATTTCAGCAATGGAACAGAGGTATCAAGGCAAATGGAATCCTAATATGCTGGCCGATTATTGTTGGACCTCAAGAGGGATGCTCCACAGGCGAAATATAGTAAAAAACTTTTTAGGTGAGTAAAATGTTTGAATATTGTGTAGTTAACAATGCAGAAAGTATTAAAATGTTTGTCATTATAAATGCTTGTCTCTCAGAAACCTTGCGTGATGGGGAAAAACCGATATCATATTTGAATTCATGAGAAAAAATACTATCAGAATCACATACTTTTCTTCCCGAGACAAAAAAAAATTATTTTTTGTTCCCAGCGTAATTTTTTTACTAATAAGCTTTTTTTCAATAAATGATTATATCGACCTGAAATGACTATTTCGTAAATATATTGTCACATATATGGGCGCAGGGACTGAAAAACCTATATACTAGCAGTTTGCATGCATTAGCCTTTTTTTTTTACTTCCTGTTGTATAGCAACAGGAAGTAGACCTCTATAGTACAATCATTCATGAATCATAAATGACTAATGTACTTTTTATGAACTGTTGTAAACAGAACACGCAATTCTAAGAATTGCATTTACTTAGTTTTAATCTAGTCTAATCATTGCGCTGTGAAGAATCATATGTCTCATATCGCTGTAACTATGTTCTAGAAGTGGAATTACAGAAACATTTATTGCGGTGTTTATTTTACATAATGAAGTGAATAGCTGTTACTGATTTATTTTTACTATTTTTAACGTTGTTTTCATTTAAGCCTTGTCATAAATTCAGTCATTTAAATGATGAATATTTCAATACAGTTATTTTCTTTAAAATACTTAAGTTAGGAGGGGAAGGTACAGTAATTCATATTCAGGAGAGGGAAATTGTATTCAATTTTTACAATTTCTTTTTATAAAACAATGCCGAACCGGGTGAGGAAAACCGAAGTACTGAATACGGTTGTTCAAGCAACAACCGTATTCAGCCTAAGTGTAATTAATTTCTAATAGAGTGAAAGATTTTTAAAGAGAATATTACGTAAAATGGGGTTTTGATGAAAACAATCTGATGACAATCGGAAAATACTGATAGAACGTCATACATTAAAATGCAAAGATTGAAATTTCTACTAAAAATTTCCCTGTTTTCAGAAGAAGAAAGACAAATTGTATACACAGATGAACATTCACAGAATTAATTGACAGAATTTGATTTTTTGATTGTGTACATTCACAGTAGTCATGTGACACCAAATCGGGGGTAGACACAACAAACCTTCATGTGGGACTGAAAACACCAGTATCCAAGGGCTTACTATTAAAAATTGTTCATGCCGACTGTAATAAAGGATTCATTAACAGTGCTTTACTTAGTATGAGTGCAATAAGAAAGAAGATTATCACAAATCGATGGATTCCAAAAAGTACACGAACTGGTTACGGAAGAAGTGCATTCTAAACTTTCCACCTCGGTCGGCTGTTGTACTAGATAACACATCGAATAAGACTGAGCGTAGATAATCATATCGTGATAATGGCGAAGACCACAGGATACAAAAAAAATTAATTTAAGTTAAAATTTGTGTAATTATTGTAAAATGTAAAATAATCGGAGATTAAACGGTAGAAAATTTTGATTCTAACATCATTTGCGGCGTCGCTAGACTTGCTGATGGTGGAGACTTCTTTCCCTAAAAATTCACGTAATGTCTTAATTCTATATAAATTTTGTGTAGATTTGTTTTAACTCAATTGTTTCACTCAATTATGAAAATTTGAATTTGAATTTAAGTGATATTCTTATCTCATCTAAGTATTAGTACTCTCCATGTTCAACCATAATTTCAAAATAGGCTTGTAAATGATAAATTTCTGTTTCGTGAAAAATTAAAAATTTTGATTCATGATTTTTTAATGAAGTTTATTAACTTCAAACTCAGTTCAGTTTAAACTTTTATGAACTTCATGAATTTCATAACTACATCAAATTATGAAGGTTTATCGTTATTTTTGTAACGGGTGTTTTGATTTTGATTTTTCCTCAAAGTAGGCATTCTTTCAGGAAGCCTAAGTAACAGACTGCAGTTTGTTGACGAAACGGAAGACTGTTCAAATTGATGATCTGATTTCTGATTTCTGATTTTATGGAGTATAAATGAAAGGAATCATGACAAGGTTAACTTTCTCATCCACTTAAAAATAGCTAAACTGAAGCAATGTTCTATATCGATTGAGCTGTAACTTTCTCTGGTGCTCTGAAAAATGAAAAGATGCCTATTATAATTAAATGAAAAAATATGTTATATTATTGACCTAAATATCGATAAACAATTTCCGAAAAGACACTAGTTTAGATGGAAGATAATGTTTCACCGAGCACACCAACTAATACGTTTTCGTACATTCTCTAACTCTGAAGCTCTGAAGAATCTGTCTTCAAAGAAAGACTAAAAATATTATAATATTTATCCAAAATGTGTTCTTCAATTATAGGAAATTATACCAAGCGATTAAATGTGGAACATGTATTTTAGGAATACTCCGCATCGTGGAATGTTTTTTGTTTGAATGTTCAATTGTTTTTGATGAATTACAGATTTGAACGGTTTAAGGATAAGAGGAAATCGCTCGTAAAACCACAGGGGGTAAAAGTGATGAAGGATACGCTCAATTTAATTTTGAAGGAAAAGTAAATAAACTTTTGCATGGTAAGAAAAGCCTAGGTGAGGCAAATTTTGCAGGGTTTAAAACAGAATAATTTCAAATTTTCCTTAAAATGGGAAACTATACTTCTAAAAATCGTAATAAAATTTTCAGTTAGATGAATAATTGTTTTTTGGAATAATTTTTTAAAGAATTTCTGAAGTAAATTATCTTCACCGAATGATTTACTGGTTGTATGGAAGCCATTTTTTAAATTTAAATAATTAAAGCAGCTTTTTGAAATCGATTTTTCACCTGGAATATAGGTGAAAAAATGAGTACTTTTAGGGGTGTTTTAGAATAAGAGGAGAATTACGAATAGCTACTGTCGTTTTAGGTAATTGCAATAGAAAGTGGTTAAGTTACCTTAAACTTTGTTTACTAGGATTGCCTGAAATGACGGCAGATATTTATATTTTAAAAACTCTATTAACAATATTCATTTTATAGTTTTTCTTAAATACTGCAGTTTTTGTGTGAATTAATAAATTTTATTGTTTTCTTCATTATCATTTATTTTTCTATTTTATTTATTCATAAATACGTAGCATTACCTCACTTTCAACTGATGTTGATCGTTTAACAATTATCCATTTATTTTAAATTTTAAGTAAAATATTTTTAAACGGTTTTTGAGTGTAATATTTTTACTTTCTCGGCGAATATACCTTTTAAATAGGGGTAAGTATGGTGATCATATAAAAATGGGTATCGGAATTTTTTGCAACTCTTTACATTTTAGGGTCCAACTAGTTCATCCAGACCAAAAAACCGTATGTATTAATGCGTGAATATACTTATGTACATACTGTGTAGCATTTGACCTTATATTTCAGGATTAACAGATTTTCTTCAAATTTGGTTCAAATATTTCTATGTATGGGTATTGATACTTAGTATTTTTTTTTAATTCTCTAAGGGATATCGCAAAAAAACTAATTTCGATTTTCTTCAGAGGCATTTTAGAGAAAACTTTACTAAATTAAATTTGTTACCTAAATTAAATAAAGAACCATTTTTCTTTTTTTAGCCTTTATTGAAGTAGGTGTTAGATTTAGAGAAAATTTTACTTAAATAAATTTCTTAAACTTAACCTACATATGAATATTTTTAGTAAAGTCTTTCTTTTTTTAATTTATTCCCCACCTCTAAAAAAGGTTTGTTTTTTCGTTTTTGGCTCTAATTCTTTTAATATTTATTACTAATAGCCAGAAAAGTCATGAAATAATTTGCCACATTTTTCACATTTTATAGTCAGATGAACATTCACAGAATTGATTGACAGAATTTGATTTTTCGATTGTGAACATTCACAGCAGTCATGTTACACCAAATTGGGGGTAGACACAACAAACCATTATGTTGGACTGAAAACACCAGTATCCAAGGGAACTGGATTTATAATCCTCATTTATACTCGTGTATGTAATATTTTATATAATATATTTATATAATAATACATGTTACTAATACAACATGTTAGTAATACATGTACATTTATATAATATACATGTTTCTTTTGTGTATTAAACTTATACAATAGGCTGTATAAATGATTATACTGTGATTTAATTACTTATTGTATTTTCAACGAATTGTAATTAAACAGGTTTAAAGTACAAAACAATAATTTACATCGTAGTTTGATTTAACTCATTACATGGACCATGGACCATAAATGTATGTAATTATCGGTAGATTTGTGGTAAAACTTTCATAGTTCCTAGGCTGTTATTACGTGATGAGTGACATTTGCGTGTTACCACAACATTCAGTGTTATACGGAAAAGGTTTTAATTAAGGAACTGATGTAAATACTTGAACCAACAATGAGTTACGAGAACGCTATCCCCTTTTCCCTCGCTATAAACTCATTCTAAACGAAATTATTAATTGAAGGGCTGGAGTATATTATTGTTAGTTTATTTTCGTATTATTTAGTGCTCTGATCGATTGTTTTAAATACTTAACTAGATTTTACCTTTTAAATAGATTAATTTCAATCGTACCAATATTTTCCATTCTTTCCTAAAATTATTTATAAAAATTTCAATTCAATTATTTTTATTTTAATTTGAATCTCGTGATTCGAAGGAAGGTATGGTCAATAATATTTGCGGGCCAGTCTGTGTCAGGCAGCCCGTAAGAAGTACAGAGACATTTAATGAAAACCAACCATCAGATTAATCAATGCTGATATCATGGACTTATCACAATTATAAATAATTACACCTCTTACTTAACAATAAACTGCATCCAGAAAAATTGAAAATCAGCTGTATAACGGCTGAGAGGTAATAGTTTTAACCTCTTACTTAAAAGATATAAATAATACACGGCTTAAATAGTAATCTGAAATGAGTGTACACGGAAGCACCTAAAACAATTTACAAACTTTCACATTTTTAGAACTGTTAGGTGACTTAAATTCGGCGTATTATTCCTGAGATATATTTCAAACGTTATCAAAAATTATTATTATTTTTTTTATTATTACTAGCCTTTAAACGGTAAAATAGAAAACAACTTTCAAAATAATTCTAGTAATACCTGGGAAAAAGTTTAGGGCTCTTTCAATCATTTCTGAAAGATTTTTACCGACTTTTCAAAGAAAATTACAGTATTACTTTCCGACGCATGGAAGAAGTGGGGGTGAAAACGGATTTTCTTTAATTTTTGAGGCATGAGAGTACGAAAATACCATCCACTTAAATTGGGATTTCCTTATATATTTATAGGCTTAAGTATAATATTTTATGACACAATGTCCAAAACTACTGGATCAATTTCATTGACATTAAGATATGCTGTAATAATTTGGCTGAAGGTATATACGTAGAAATTTGTTGAAGATTGTTTGGGTCGTTTTCTAGTAACACACAATTTAAGTTCAAAAAAATTTGAGTAGGACAAGTTAAAAGTGTAGTTCGTTATCATGCTGCAAGTTCCAACGTTAACGTTTTTTATCTGCGGTATCTATTGTTAGCAATAATAAAACAAACTTAAAAAATAATAAAATTAAATTAAATTAACGAAAAATCGGTCTTCTTGGGCAGAATTGCGCAAGGTATTTCTTCAATCAAATTTTCTAATTTGAATATTTTTTTAAAAAATAAGATGCTATAATACTAAAATACAAATATTGGATTTACAGAAAAATTATAATAGTTTCTTTTTATCAAGCTCAATTTATGTGGAACATTATGATGTTTTTATTAGATTTAAAATGAATATTACATTAGATTTTAAAACTAAATTAAATATCAATAGATACTTGAGTAGTAACAATAAAGTACCATCGGTATTTTACTTGTTAGTTGCCTGTGAAATAAATTCAAAGCGATATTAAAAATTAAGCAAGCGCAAATATTTAATTTAGAAAACAAAATGATAAACATACATTTTGAAACATCGGTAGGTATGAAAATAAACCCGAACGTAAGAATAGATCCAGAGTCAGACTGATTTCTTTATTTTTTTCAACGATATAAACGTTTCTAGTGAGACAAGGCTAAAAGACAATTAACTGTATCGTACAAATCAAGAAAGATATATATGAAAACTGATAAAAGAGAAAATGAAAACTTTGAAGCTATAAAAGATGGAAATCAACTGAAATGCCCGACATCAAATGTATTGAAAATGCTTCATAACTGATAACCAGCGACGGATACAGAAGTAGTACATCTCTTTAAAAAATAATTGTTATATATTTGAGTCATCGATATGTAACAAATTTAATTCTTATTTTTGATAGCAATCTTATCCTTTCATTCATTTTTGTGATGCCTCTTTTCAACATCTTTTTATTAATACGTTCAACTTTTTATCATAATACCCTTCAGCTTTATAGTAAAAGGTAAATTATCAATCTGATTTCATAATAAAATATTCAACTCGTGAACAAAAATGAATCCAATTCCTTTTCTAAAAGATTTATTTTAAAAGAAATACAAAACAAAGATCTTTTCAACAGCAAAATAAAAAGCATTCCAGGTTACAAGGAAATATAATACAACGTAGAAAAGCTGCAAGAAGTAACACCAATAGATGTCCCTTCATCATCTATTTAACTCATTAAAATAACTACAGATCCTAGATATATAGATGTATGAGGATAAATGAATGTTAAAGTTATTTTAAAGGCTTTCTTGAGTTTATCGGAGACTAGGACACGCTGATAACAACTCTCTATGAATAAAAAAAATCTTATCATTAATTTTCAGTTTTAAATAGTAAAAAAATTATAACAATTTCATACAACTGTCATTTTTAATAATTAAGGGATACATTATTTACTTTCTAGTTTTCATATAACGATAAAAATTCATCTATCAAGAATTATTTTCTTGAAATCTTACCCTGATTTCCATCATTTAGGGAGGAAAAGAATTCAAACTGTCGGGTTGAGTTGATAAAAGTTACTAAAAAATATCTTTTTACTAGTGCTTATTAAGAATATATTTTCATATATGTTTCCTAGTTACTATGTTTAATTTTATTTCTGATAATATTATTTTTAATTAGCTAGAAAAACACACAACATGTAACAATTTTATGAAATGTAATTTAAATACTTCTTTATCATACATTCTTCATATTTTACATTCTTCTTTTTCATATTTTATTCTTCTTTATCAATTTTTTATCTAATTCTTTTTCCAATGTTAATAGATGTATATCAAATATTTAATACAAAAATATCTTACAATACATTTAATTTGTTTATTTATTTTATCCTTTGTAACATTAGAATTATAAATAGCTAGATATTACTTATTAACTACGCCATCATTTTGAGAGGTATATATTTTACCTATACTGTGAAATTTAAATATAAAATTAACAAAATATATTTAGAACGTAGTTACAAGATATTTAATTCACATTAAACTGACTTTGGCGGTGAACTGTGTATATAGCAATGAAAATATTAATTTAATTAAATGGTAATTTAAAGAAACGGACAATAACAGGATAATTACGTGAATAGTAAATAATACCTAATTTATAATTCATTGGCATAATCATCAAAACTGTGTTCATTGTGTAATTAGGAGAAATAAAGAAGAGTTTAAATATTTTAGCGCATTCTCTCTTATCTTGGATGAAATGAGGTTTTGGAATTTTGTTAAAGGAAGAGATTATTAGGTAAACTAAAAAAATTTACATTAAATAAGAAGAACTGGTTAAAGCTGATTAAATAATGTAGAGATACTTAAATGTAGAGAATGGGCTAATTGAGTACTATTATTGAAATTTATTTGTAATACAAGACTCTTTTATGAATTGCCCTTATAATAATTTTTATTTCAGAATAATAACAATAAAATTTTTTTTATTTTTATTTCTTTATTATTTATTTATGTACAAATTATTTTCTGTCGCCAGGGTTTGTTAACGAAAATGTCATAATAAAAAAAAAAAACACAGAATAAAAGATAGATCGATTAATTAATATTCTCAATTTGTATTTATAAATTACAACTACGAGTAAATTGTAACAAAAATACACTAAAAATTAATGTACAGATTGACAATTATTTTATTTTATGCCTCAACACCATTAAACAATGTTATTAACAGAAGTGCAACAGTGCATAAAATGAAGAATAAATAGGAAAAACTAAAGAAAAGAAAACAAAGAATCGAAGATCATGTAATATAAATATAATAATTCATGATAATATTTTCTGTTTAAATACTGATAATTTCTTTTAACAGAATACTCTCTTGGCATAAAGTGAAACAATTAATTTCGGAGTTAGCGAACAATCCAGATGCCTACCATATTCATAAATAGCATTTAATTTCATATAAACCTTACTTCTTAATTTGTATTCAGTACAAACTTGATTGCGATACATTGGATCAAAATTGTTTACAATTAAATAGATGCAAATAACAAGTTTTCAAGTTTTTGGAGAATAATGAATATCTCTTTCAGAAAAAAAATTTAGTCTTCTTTTAAACAGCAGTTCATGCGTTTTAGCAAATAATTGCTAGATGCCCAGCTTATGATCTTGTAACAAATAGTAGATCAAACAGTAACAAATATATACGACGTCTATACCAATGGACAAAAAATTACTTGCATTGTAAAGTTTCATTGATATAACTATGAAAACATGATAAACATAAACATGAAAAATATATGTATCCCACTTTTGAAAGTAAACAAAATAACAACTAAGTCCTAGCAATCATTACGGCATGAAAAATATTTAAAAGATAATGTTAATGCAAAACAATTGGAGCAAACTATATTCCTCAGCTCCGAACCCTTAAATATTAAATCAAATCAGTAAATATTTAGATCGAACATGCAGGATTACAACTTTTTAGCATTAATAATCAGTCTGCGATCGTGTATTCACATAACTAAATTATATTATAATATGGTCATCCTCCGTCAGGGTTTGTGGGAAATATAATACACAATCATCAACATGTTGCATTAATTTGATATATGTAATGTTGTGAAGCATATTGTTGGTATATAAATTAACAGAGCTGAGCCCAAAATCGAAATTTTGTGGTATACCATTAGATCTATGAAATGTGCTAAAAGTGTTATGAGTCTAAACTTAAATTTCTCTTTACTTGAGTGCTTTGATAATATTTTCGGAAACATCCATTAAAGATATAATTATCAATAACATATAATAATTTATCGTGATTATTAACGTCAAGGGCTTTGGGAAAATCTAAAAAAAAAGAGAATAACATGATTACATTTTTTCAAATCTGATTTTAGATTTATATAATGTAAATAAATTGATTTATAAATTAAAAGTAAATATATAATTTATTTAAACTGGGATAGATCGCTGATTGCATCTTTAGTACCAAGACCACTGTGAAACCCATACTGGGTGGGATTAGAAACATGTTATTATTAAGGTAATTTATAAGAGAATTGAAGATGTGCTCAAAACGTTTTCAATCATAGTTGTGAATGGGCAAAATTGGAAATGGATGATAACTATTGATTTGGCTATGCGAGCCATTTTTGTAAATCGGACGAATAATTGATTCTTTCAATTTGTTGGGAATAATAAAAATAATAATAATTGTTATTGCTTTCAATAAAGTCAGTTATTATTATTACTTTAAAAAAAAATACCATTCCTATTTACCGCAAAGAAGTAAAAATTAAAAAAGATATAAAAACAAAACTAGAATTGTTATATATTATTGTCATTTAATAAACAGGTGTTTTTCATTTGGTATAATTGTTCCTCAGGTGCCAGACTTACAGATGTTATGAACTTATTCCACGCTTCTGAAATCACATCATATAATTTTATGTTTGTGCACCTGAAATCTCGTCGATTTCTAATCACACGGCAAATATGTCAATATTCTACAGTATCTGTTTCTTGGCATTACTATATATATATATATATATATATATATATAATTCTATGAATATCTGCTGGTGGGTATGAGAAGTCAAGGAAGGCCAAATAAGAAATGGATGGGTCAATTCATATAGGATGACGTAACAGGCAATTGTTCAAATACATGAAGATAAGAAGAATAAGGAAAATAATTATAATCACAATAAAATAGTAATATATAAAATATATATATATATATAAATGTTAAACATATTTATAAAACAAAATTGAAGTGAGATGCTGGAGAGAAAAAATGTACAACTTTTCCTCTCTTTTCATTTAATAAAGGGAGACATTAAATGAACGATTAAATTTGGTTTGGTCCCCTTATTGTCTTCCTCTCTCTATCTCTCCCTGTCTTTTGTACAGCAGTCAAGAGCACTTGACAAACGCCCTTTATAAAAATAAAGTTAGCGAATCGTAACTTGAGTGCCAGTATAATGCTTAGAATCGGTGAACAACAGAGCTATATTATTTAAGGTTTACGAAAACAATTATTCCTGGAAAGAAAATCATCTATATACACATTTAATTCTTATATACTTAAAAATATATTGTTTAAACTTAACATACCTGATATTAGACTGTCGATTTCCAAACATACGGATTGTAAGACATTTAATCGCATGCCAAGTAAAAACTTCAGATATGAAATTTTTATTTGTGGATTAATGAGGAACATGGCCATACAGAGAAGACTGATCGTCTGCAGGAAGAATAATCACAGTAATAGTAGTCATTACTCTTGACATGCTGATCACGATGTGGGAAGAAATTGAATATCATTTAGACGTCTGGAGGTCATCTAAAGCATCAAAGTTAAAATGGCTTTAATCGAATTTTGCTTTTTCTGAAATTATTGATGTTTATTATATTACTAGTCAGTCCAGGCAATAATTGCAGGGCAGAAAATCAATTGCTTTTTTTTTTAACGACTTTACTCGGTGCAACAAATATTCAGTTCAATTAAGAAGGAAACGGAATATTCACGTATCACATTAATTAGTATCCCTAGAACGCGATAGTTGTATTTCTTGAAAATGTTTATACCAGTTTTAGGAGTCTTATATCTGAACAGTTACGTAAGTTTGTACCGACCAACCAACTCTACTTATTGAAATTGTAAAAAAAAAAAAAAAATTACTAAGATAATAACTCAGCTATTTGGTTGGTTTACTAACAAGTATAGCTTTTTCCTAAATGGATAAATTGCAGTCTGTAATAATGGCTTGTTAATCTACAGTGTCTGAGATTTACTTAAGCTATATAAAATAGATTTAAAACTGTTATTACAAATATAACATTCACAAATAAGATCGGATTATTTTTTTAACTCGATCATTTTAAACAGGGGGTTGGCCTGCCGCATCCATCCCTACGACTTCTTACTGCCGACTGAAGTTCCAGTCATTAAATTGTATGTTATATGTTTTAAATAATAATATAATTGTAGTACATCCACAATACGTGTGTGTGTGTTTAATAGTCATTCTACATTTAAATGGATAGAAAGGGATCAAGTTACAGTCACGTAACTCCTTTTTATATAAAAAATATTAATAATTTATAATTAAAATGCAATAATTTTCTATGAATTAATAAATGTATTTTTCAAATTTTTAGCCATGCAGGTGGCTTTTCATTTCCTAAGTTTATCTTCTAAGATTAGTCTTGTGGATCAAAAATACCACCCTGTTTCTACGGTCTTCCTGAAACCGAACTTGCTTTCATGTTGCTTTTTATTTTTCTAATTAACAACCATAATGTAGAGAAATAGATCATAAATAAATAACCATTAGGTATACAATATTCAAAATTTTATGTCAATCTATCGGTGCTTAATCTAGATTTATATTAAAATAATTAATATTTTAATTACGGTCGTGATAGTTTCTATCGATGACAGAAAATTTAGTTTAAAACTCTCTTATCTATCAATAAAATAAACTAATGTAAATTGGTGTTAAGAAATACTTAACACCAATTTACTTGAAACTACAGAATTGCATGGAACCTGTTCCTATCTCTGTTCGCAATTAAACAGCGTTTAATATATTCCTTGCAAATCAATATTCCATTATTCACGACTCATCGCTGATGAATAATTAATTTATACCTTTGCATATTAATTAATTATTGTTAATTGATATTCCAGAAAAGTATTTATTAACCATTTAATTGAATATCAGTTATAGAATTATAATTGATAGGAAATTTACATTATTTTATAATTATAATTTTTTAATCTTATTTATTTATATTTATATTTATTATATAATTGATATGAATATATTTATTAATTTTTGGATATCATATCCTTTCATCCTTGTGAGTATATTTTTGCAAAATAATTTTTTTTAAATGGATTTCATAAAATGTACTAAAATTAAAAAATATTGCTATCCAATTTTTCTTAACACTTCGATTTTTTTACGAACTCCTAAACACTTTCCAATCTTTAAAGCGTATTAGCTACGGAAAAGTTTAATCAAGATTCTAATTCTTAACGTGTGTCGTCAATCATACAATTACTAATTGTGTATAAAAATTGCCTATTTCAAACTAGAATGAATTATATTCCGAAACTTACATACGAATCAAATTCTTTGGATAAAATCAAAAAAACTTAGTATTCTTAACTTTGTGCATAGAATGTAAGTAAATGGTATTTTTCCAAAAGAATCAGTTGAAAGATTACATAATAGCTTTTATAATTTAACCGACTTGTTCAGGTGATGTAACGTTTATTAATTATATTATCAAATAATTACCAAATGTTGGGAGCCAGAGCAAAGACTCTTTACTCTTGTTTTTAAATACAAGTAGAAACAACATAACAGTTTTATTTATAAATTTTTAAATCTTATTACTATATATTTAAAATAGTTAAGCTTTAGGTTACTTTAACTTAAAATTTAACTTGATTTAAGAAAATGAGTATAATTATTGTTGTACTTACAATGTGAATAAAATTTTAATGTTATCTAGACTTTTATTTAAATTCAAGCTTACTCTTTGTTGTAAGGTTATATAACTATACTTGAGTATTGTCTGGTTAAATTCCCAAATTTCGTTATTTTTTTTACTACTTTTTACATTTAGCACTCCAACTAGAAAGAACTTATGACTGACTACTAACTTCCTAAGCAATAAATACGTTTCTGAATATAATTTTAAGCTTTATCGATATAAAAATGCTATTAATAACAATTAAGGTTTTTTATTTGAGATGACAGGCATCGACTGTTTTGGTAATTCACCCTATACGAATGGAAATTTGTAGTGTTTGGAAAATTCCATCCCTGACCGGGATTCAAACCCAGAACCTCCATAAAAGACTGAATGAAACACTACCACTCCACCATGGAGATCGCTTTAGATTATAGATTTTTTATTAAAATTTTTCAAATTTTCAGACTTTGATTTATCAAAATATACTGGACAGATTTTCATCATTCATATATCATTTTATTTAAAATTCTTTTTAAATTATTTTGATCTTTTTTTATTTTCTGTGTGTTTAGTTTATTCCTTTTGAAGTTTTATCGTATTGTAAGGAAAAATGTTTAATTAGGTAAAAATATCCTTAGAGTATATTTTTATTTTTACATCAACATTTACGTCATTAACAGCGGTGTCTATAATAAGACCAATGGTCTGGCTTACTGTTTCATCGAAAAGTATTAAATTTTATTATTATAATCACCCAAAAAAGGAATGTTTTTAATAGTTTAGTAAATTTATTTCAGCTTTTTTTTTTAATTTCACGAACGAATAGTTTCACATTTATATATTTCCAAATGCTTCAGTTTCCTTAGTTTTTCTAAGCAATTCACCGCCAGCCAGATGAAAGAAAGATCGTCGACTCCAACTACAAGTAATCTAATGTCAACCGTCAGGATTTCTTTGGTCCGATCGTAATTTAAAATAACGGAATAAACTAGTAATTTTTATATAAATTTTCAACGTATTTTTGTTTATCATGCACAAATTAAAATTGTCTAAGTGTAGAAAATCGGACCTAAGAACAAGCTAATTTAATTTAACTTATATTTATTATTTACTTTTATTTTAATGAGAATGCTTAAATATTTTTCCAGCTATTAAATCTAACAGTAAGTTTTTCTTGAATTTTAATTTATAACTTCTCGTAATGCTAGAAGTTTTACAGGGAAAACTCACATCCTTCAAAAGTAATTTTTTTTGTAATTAATTTTCTTAAACAGTCTTTTTTTGCTCTTGCGCTTTATTTAGAATCTGTTTCTTACACATTGAAACCATACGTAAATCGAATGAAAAATTATAAGATTAATGAAGACAATCCAATGATACTATTCGTTGTTAATATTAGTAATAAATAAGACAAATAAGTAACACAATATTAACAGTTAACACAATATTACCTAACACAAGTTAGGTAATAGAATCAGACAGGTCGGAGTACACTGATGAGGCATGAAAGACCCTTGAGGTATGAGGGGAGGGCGCGCGAGGATCAGGGGTGGTATGCGTTCCGGCATACTTGGACCCCGACTAGAGGTAGGGCCGGGAAGGGTAGCCCTCCTGGGGAGAGGCATGGTGGCATCCAGAAGCGGAGGTCACGGTGTCTCGGTGATCCAGAAGGGACCCCGATGGGTGCTTGTCCGCTGGGAAGACACTGCTGATGGGGGATGGTTAGTCATCGCCGCGTCACATTAGGTCAACCGATGCAACGTCTTATAGGCGGTTACCGGTTGCCCTAGTGTGGTTAAAAAAGGATAAAAAAAAAAAAAAAAAAAAAAAAAAAAAGGTAATAGAATCAATCTCTACAACCGACATCAAAATGATCAATAGTTTAACAATGTTAATTGATAGTACAACTGAACACAAGTAATATTACTTAATGTACACATTCAAGTCGAATAATTTTAAATTACAATTGAATTGTAATTGAATTACAATTGAACACCTTATTCATCACAACATAACTGTAATTTAACCAACTGTAACATACAAATCTATGATAGATGCGAATATTATATAGAAATTTTCTGATTCTCAAACTCCTCGCCATCAGCAGAGCTTATAAACCAAGATTTGGGTACGATTTTTCCACAAATCCTGTAAATGGACAAATTATGTTGAGAATGGAGAGAGGTACCGAAATGATTTCAAATTCCTACGGACAGACATGTAACTTAGGACCAAGGACCCCTAGGCAGGGTTAAAGTTGCAAAAAATCTGTTTTTCCATACATCTCGAAAAAAATATCGGGTGAAAAATGTTTGAACAAATTTTTTTCGTCCTTCCAAGCTCTACATATTTTACTTTCACACATTTTTGTGAAACCAATAGTTTTTGTAAAAAAATATAAAAATGCATACAAATAGTACCTTTTATTGTTTTACCTTTAATTGTCAAAGAAACTTAGTTCAGGTAACACATTTACAAGTAAAGTCAATCATGCAAGACATCTTCCCTAAATTGTAGAGCTTGGAAAGACAAACAAAATTTGTTGTAAATTTTTTTTCAGACTGAGAATATTTCTCAAGATATACGGAAAATGCTAATTTCTTGAAATTTTAAAACTTACCCCTTCCCGAGAGGTCTTGGTCTTAACCTACGAGTCTTTTTATTTCTTTTTTCTGCTTATCCTCCGGAACCACCGTAAGGTATTACTTCAGAAGATGAATGAGTGAATGAGTGAATATGTATGAATGTAAAAGAAGAGTAGTCTTGTACAGTCTCAGGTCGACCATTCCTAACAGGTGTGGTTCATTGAAACCCAACCACCAAAGAAAACCGGTATCCATCTACGAGTCTGCCCTTCAGGATTTGGTGTTAGGAAGCCGCACAGAATCTCCACGCAAATTCAAAAACATCTCTAATGGGAAACTTTTGAAACTAAAGGCAAAAACTATTTTTATGATTTTACCATTTTTTAGAAAATTATTTTTTCACATAGAAGTGTTAAAGTAGAAATTGTAGAGTTTCGAAAGATAAACAAAATTTGTTGTAAACGTTTTTCATCCGACGCATATATTATATATGTATATATCCGATGTATATATTGAGATATACAGGAAAAGTTTATTTTTTGGGTAAATCCCTCCTACCTGAAGGCCTTGGATTTCAGTTAGGTGTCTGCTCGTCGGGATTTGAAACACTTCCGGCAACCCCCACTATTTTCATTATACTTTTTCCATCTACACGATTGGTGGAACCTGGCTCTTCGACTATTAGCGATTACTGTTTTCAATAGACTTATGAGTTTCTCTATCTGTTGCATTCAAAATTCAATGTTCAACGTCAACTTCTGAAATTATCCTCAATAGATGAATTACCAATGTTGTTACGCCCCAAAGCCTCAGAAAATGATCGAGGACGATCAAATGATCGGAGTGAACATTCCATTGGTTACCAGGATGAGCATTCACGTTCCCAGCTGATCCCTGATTCAGTTAGGGGAAGTTATTGTTATTCAGATCAAAGGATCTACCCTGCATCTTGAGAGGTTCTCGGAGGAGTTATTTTTGGTTCATATTGCATTCTTCATCTCTCCTTCCATTTTAGAATTTCCTAACATACTCTATATCCTTTGCAGTTTGCGGGATGGTCTAAGTAACACAATGCACAGGTAGCCGGAGTATTTCTGTTTTTCTTTTGACAATCCGCGGTTCTATGCCCACCCACGCGTTTAACGTAGCGGTAAGATCTTATACAACTATTCTTATTATGTCCATATTACTGGCATTATGTACTGTCTAATCCTAGAAGACCTCCCTGATTCTTCAAACCTAACATTGCAGTTGACAATATATCTCAGACTGAATATTTCTTTGTAATTATTTTCTGGTTTTTGGTTAATAAAAGTCGGTATCGATTCTATGTAATCCGTTGATGAGCGTTAATAATGCTTCGAACCCTATGACCTTGATTTTCAATTTCCTCTTTGATCACATCGATGGGAATCTAGTTGTGTAAATTCCGTAGTATTACCCGAAATGCCCTCTCGTCTTTTCTGGTAAAGGTATATTCTATAAGGTTGCGTTATCTGACCAGTCGAATAATCCTTTTATAAGCGTTTATGTTTTTTGAGATCATTGTCAATCGTTTGCCACTAATCACGTGTATATATTAGTCGGATTTGTTCACTACTGTTTCTAACAATTCAAGTAATTTTAATATGTCAGTGATACCATACAAAATTATTGTTGGGAGTTTAACATTCTCCTTCTGGTTAGTTCGCTCACCAGCCTCTTCCATAGGAAGGTGGTCATACTGACTGGAAGTGTTTCTTCATTAATAAAAACAGCTTGCAACCTTCTTGGCGTGCATAAATTTGATACAGTTTGCCATGGTATATCATCTATTTGGGAACCCACAATGTCAGATTACCCTTCACTTTCTGAAATATTGCTAATATTATAAAAATATTCTCTATTCAATCGGCGACGTATTGCTTTCCAAGGGTCTCTCTACTTGCAGAAATTATTAGATCTCGTTTCCTGTTGTTCAGAAAATTATTGTTTACCGGTGTCATATCGCCGTCTTCATTATGAACAGCAAGCAGCTGTTCCATAACAACGCTTCAGACAATTGGTTATCTAGGTTAGATTCTGTAAATGGTCGAATAAACCCCTATAGTATTTCTAAAAAATGTAGTTCAAGTAAAGATTCTTTGCTTAAAAAATTACAAAATAATACCTGTAATTTTTTAATATTTATAAAAAAAATATTATTTTTAACTGTTAGGGAAGATCAAATGCAAAACAAATATATAATTTTAATTAACAACTTGCTAATTAAAATATTTTTGTAACACTGGTGATCATCTCAAACCGGAGAAAATTGAATATTTAATGGCATCAGTGATCTTGGTGCCGAATTCTTCAGTAGAATAATTAGCAGTAGGTATACCCTATAATTATACCATAATGGGATGAACAAACTTACTTATACTAAATGCGCGCAATCCATAACTATCGTTTTCTATTTGAATTAAAGTTTTCAGGATCAACCTATCTCAAACTACAGACCGATAAATTTCAGTGTTATTATTTTAAAATGTCACCCGAGAGAAGAAGCAATAAAAAACAGAGATTTTATATTTTAAAAATTGAAACTATAAAATTTAACTTAACGATATTTTGAAATTATTTTAAGTAAGCTGCCTGAACCGCAAAGAAAAAATTTAATCGACAAAAAACCAGGTTTCGATCATATGATAGATGTAAAAATAAAATTCAATTCAAATAAAATCATTTACTTAAATTCATTTAACTACATAATATATGATAGGCGAATAGTTGATGTCAAATCTGTTGTTAAGCATGCAAACAAGTTTGCTAAATAGTAATACCGTTCAGTATTGCTAATTCACCTTTTGTTCTAAAATACACTTTATTAAAAAAATTGATGTGGACACCACATAACTTCCTTGTACGCCTATTAAATTACATATACACATTTTTAAAAGTAAAAAAAAATTATTTTCACTAATAACTTCTGATTTAAAAATTTTTTTTTTTGTTATTATCGAATTATTGATTGAAAACGTTTTTACAATCAGAGGTTAATAATTATTAATCAATATATTAAAATTTAAAAAAATAAAATGAAGTTGGATTCGAGTCTATGAGCCTTCCCCTTCTAAGAACCAAATATTTCATTAATTAAAATTTTTTTTAGCCAAATAAAATTATCTCCAAATAAATAAATAAATTACCGTATAATAATATATAAATAAATTAATAAATAAAATACCTCTGGAACCAATGAACTTATGATATCGTTGTACTTATGATAGTACTTATGATAATACTAATTATAGTACTTATGATAGTAACTTATGATAGTACTTATGATATCGTTGAAAAGTTCTCAGTGAGGGCTTATTACTGCAGTTCAGAAAAAGTCCAAAATTCAATTTTTTTTTTATTTTGGGCTTCTTTGGACATTTTCTGTCAAGTTGATTGCAATCAAAAGGGGTGGTGCACAACTATATGTTACATAAAATAGGTATAATTTTATATATATGCGAATAAATAGGTATGATTTTACAAATACTGCACTGTTTTATTGATTAAAATTTAATTTTGATTTTCAATACACTGCATTACTACAAAAACGAAATATTCATTTGTTATCGATTTAGAACCTGGGTTTTATAAGTAGATATACCTAACATTTAAACTACCTATTCTTGGAAATTTCTTCAATCATTTTTGTTATCAATTGTGAACCCGCATCCTTTTTTTGACATCAAACTTTGTTCGGTAGCAACAAGACTTCGTTTTTCTTTTATGATTTTCAGGTTATGATAGAGAAAAACCTCTTTTACTATGCTTTTCACTTTGCTTCATCTCCGTTCAATTAAAAAATATACAAGTAATAAAAAAAAAAAATGTAAATAAATATTCGTGAATTTTGTATTATATTTTTTTTTAAATATTTTTATTCAGTATTTAGATATTTTAATTAATTTCACTGATTTAAATGTTACTGAATATCTTTATTGTATTATTTTACGTTTATCTTTATTGGTTTTGAAGATTAATATAATAATCTCTCTCATCAGACTTTATTAATTACCAGTTCACGTCATGTTATGAATTTTACTCGAAGTTCTATATGTCAAAAACAAGCAGAACACGATTCCTACAAATAGTTACTGGAATTCAGTTATGATAAAATACATCTCTAGCGTGTATATTATTATTACTATTATTTAAATCCGTACAAAATTTACGATCTTCATTGTAATACGAAGAAGAAATTAGATGTGAACCATACAGAGTATACACAGTATATATATATATATATATATATATACACGAGTATATTATTATTATTATTTGCTTCATGATACAGTCACATAAGCGTGAAGCTGGGATATGGAAATGGAATTTTGTAGAGGATGAAAACTATCATGCCTGACCGGGATTCGACCCCGGGATCTCCGGATGAAAGGCCGAGACGCTACGACTCCGCCACAAAGATCAACAGAATTTTTTAAAATTATATTTGAACTTTCTTTTTAAATAACTAGAGAACTTAAAAAAAGGAACAGTTATCTATGAATCTGATATGTAGTTTAAAAAAATATTTTGCATTTATCTATTTTATGAGTTTATGTTCATCAAATGAGATGATTGCTGTGATTTCTTCTTTAATTTATAGATGAACTTTCTTTGTTGGTCCTACATGTTGTAAATTCTTTCCATTTAGTTTAAGTAGAAGAGATTTTATCTAAAAAAAATATACGCAGAGAATTTGAAGGTAAAATATATTTTCGAAATTTTATATATATATATATAAAGTGATAAAAGTATGGAAACGGCTTCATATGTCAAAAATTAGGGATTCTAGAAAGAAGAAACTAGTGCGGATCTACATAGTTAGAAAATTACTACTCTACGTTGTGTTTGATATTTTTGTTCGCCATCTTGGATCAGCAATATTGAAATCAATTTTTTTTTAATCGGAAGGAGGACATATCACACACGATTCCGTTTCTGAAAATTTGATTGCTTATAACTCAAAAACGAATGGATTTATTGAGAAACTGATTTTCGCCATTGCTTTTCTGTAAAATTTTACGTTAAAATCATATATCCGAGACAGCGGAAAAAATCAAATGCACCATAAAGCAATAATTTTGTAATTATGTAGATCCGCACTAGTTTCTTCCTTCTAGTATACCTTGGTTTTGAAATATGAAGCTGTTTCCACACTTTAATCTCTCTCTCTCTCTCTCTCTCTCTCTCTCTCTCTCTCTCACTATATATATATATATATATATATACACACATATATGTATATATATATATATATATATACATACACACACACACAATATTATTACGTGTATAATATATACACGTATTGTATGTACATTCTCCCACCAGGAAGTCTTAGCTTATTGATTAATGTGTATGCAGTGTTTCTTCGTCTTCCTTTTTTTCCAGAAAACAGGTTTCTCGCTTACGCATCTTCAAAAACCGATTTTTTTATACGGGAGGCATTTTTCGGAATTTTAACCCAAAGGTTAGGTTTAAATTAAAAAAATAAGAAATATAAAAGATACAGTATTTTTTTAATATTTTATTTTCCCATAAAAATTAAGATAATATCTTAATAGATAATATCTTGTGAGATAATATCTATGTGAGATAATATCTCACATAGAGATTAATAAGTAGTTAGCAGCTTGCTGTTTAGTGCTACTTCAAATATGTAAACATTTAAACCTGATTTTGAAAATTATTGTTTTGTATTTTTTTTAATTAGATTTATTTCGATATTTGATTTTTTTATAGTTTATTTCATTTTTTTAACTATATTAAAGGTATTTCTACTGATTGTAACAATTCTGATTGTAGTATTTCCGGATCTTTTCTCTTAACATTTGGTAGTTCTAACTCCACTCTGTTCTTTAAGAAGTAACACGTCTAACTCTTACACTGCTCTAAATAAATTTTACTCGCTTGTTCTTTCATCAAAATTTTCATAGTAAAAATATGTGAAGTAGCTGACAGAGTCCAGATTGAGGTGTGTAGTAATCATACTTAAATTTAAAAAAAAATCTTATCTCAGCTAGAGCTTGTGTGTATTCTTCTTAACAAAAATTCAGCTACTTAGTTTTAACAAGAAATAGGGATTTTACATATTTTTTTTAAAAATTGGCATGAAATGAAACTTTATATGACAGAAAATAAGTCGGATTTTTTTATCTCTTTAGTTTGAAACATTATATGAGAGGAAAGAAATTGGGTCGGGTTTGATCTCGGAAAAGTCCTTTAGGCTAAATCAAGGGTAGAAAAAACATTTTTTCAAAGTTTTTGTACGGGTACTAAATTTCATACGGAATATTTTATCTATCAGTAAAGTATATCTATTTACTTAATTATTTACTGTTAATTAATTCACTACAGAAGCTTACAAAAAAAATCTTGTATCTGGGAATATGAAAATAAAAATTTTTAGAGTATGAAGAATAACATGCTTGATTGGGATTTAAACCCGGGACTTCTGGATTAAAGATTGATACACTACCATTGGCCACGGGGATCGGCGGTATTAATCAGAAAAATAAATTATGTTACAGCAACTTTTTTTTTTTTTGTTTAACCTCCGGGACCACCGTTAGGTATTGCTTCAGAGGATGAGATGGATGATTTGTAGTGTGTGTGAAAATGCCATGCCTGATCGGGATTCTAACCCGGGACCTCCAGATGAAAGGCCGAGACGCTACCATTCACGCTACGGAGGCCGGCAAACTGATGTTAATTGTTAAAAGCAAACTAACGATAATTATAGGTATTTTACTAATATCGACAGTAGTTTATAAACTTGAAATTTGTGAATATAATTTAATAAATAACACTATAGTTATTTGTGGGTCGTATTCGCACATCGAAATATCTTCATTAAAAAACAGTACAACCATGGAAACATCACTTATTAAATGATGTTGGATTACATGTCCTAAAACATAGGATTGTTTTCGTGTAACCTCCATATCGGTCAGCCAAAATCATAGTAGATTTTTTTTTCTTTAACCTCCGAGATCACCATTAGATATTGCTTCAGAGAATGAGATGAATGATTTATAGCGTGTGTGTCATCCCAGTCAGGCATGGCATTTTCACACATGCTACAAATCATTCATCTCATTCTCTGAAGCAATACCTAACAGCAGTCTCGGAGGTTAAAAAAAAAAGAAAGTAGATATTAAGTAAAGATATTTTTGCTTCGTTGATATTCGTCTTGTAAAATAAACAGAGATTTTTATTTATTAGAGATTTATTTATTTGAAATCAGTGGAGTTTAATATAGAAAATTATGGGTTTTTGTAGTGATCAGTGGCTTTTGTTAGTTTATTCTAATAGTATAAGCCCCTACTGTAAACCTCATTTTACTTTTTTTTCTTTTTGTTTCATTGATGCATGACCCCCTACGAAAAAATAGGGAATAGTACGAGATGCAGTTCACGTTGACGAATGATTGAATGAACTTACTGGGCAGCAACAAAATAGTGACCTTCATGATGTCATGATATTGTATCATAACCGTAAAAGATAAATAAACTATCTGTTATATATCATTCATTAGTCACTTCTAAAAACGATAAAACGAATCTCATGAATAACGATCACATCATGCCATGCTTTTTAGACAAATTGAGAGAAAGTTAAGTGGTTTCCCGTTGCTTCATCACGAATAGTAAATGCTATTGCGCATCAACAGGTCAAATTTGCTGAAATGTAGGTGAATTTCAATCCTGCGAGCGACATTTTGATTCTGTGTACCACAGCGATTGATCATTACTCTCAACTAATCAACTCTGATCGACTGGTGTGTCATCATCAATTGACGAAACTGTCAATACATAATACTGCCAATGCTATCAATATATTGCCGAAATTGTCACACATAATTTAAATAACGTTAAAAATCAAATTCAAAACACTTATCACTTCCTAACTAAATTATTTAATTAGTATTCTTACAAAAGATATGTTCGGATTTTGCGGATTAATGCAGGATTTTGATCGTTTTACATTTTGTTGGAAGCATTTCATTTGTTTAAGATATTGGCAAAATTGTATATGTGTTGATTGATTATTTTAAAGTTGCGTAATTTTTAAGACTAGGTTTTTTATATACATTTATTTCTTACCTTTTTAAAATTTTGTTTATTACGTAACATATTTTAAATTTAAAAAAAATTAAAAATAACTGTTGTATTTTTATTTGTATTAATTTCTTCATTACCGACTATAAAATAAATACAGATAGTGTATTAGACGATGTACCATTAAATAACTGGATATTTTTCTTATTAGGAAGATTAGATATGTTACAAGTAAATGTGTCGGTTATAGTTAGGCCCTTAAGAAAGGAATCCTATCAATTTTCCAACATGAAAATATTTTGCTAATTAAGAAGTTACCAGTGAAATAGTGTATCTTTTATCATCTTAGTCGTAATTGTTTTTTCATGAACGGTAAATGAGAGTTCCTTCATCTAATTTTTTATGTGATTGTACAAAGCGATCTTTAAATTGTTTTTATTTTTACGGAAAATAAATAAAAATATTTTCCTTTTGATTATCGCTTGTGGGACATTGAAATTTCGGGCTTTCTGCAGTACGTGAAATACATCAGCCTAGTTTCGAGCTTTTTTTTATGCACAACTTACATCTGTCTGGAAATTTTATTACATCCTGTTATTCTAATAATTAGTTACCCGGAATTATTAATGGAATACGTATAGTCTACGTTATAATTGGTTATGTTGAATGCGGTGCTTGTTTATTTTATATTGTTTGTATACGCTTTGGAAATGGTTCGATGTGGACCGTATATCTTACTTGTAGATATAGTAACCATCAGCCCCTACAATATTGCTGTGTATTTACCTACACAGTTTACCAATAATGTCAACTGTTACGCATATAGTCTTTATGTAAATAATGATTTTTTCCAAACCTGTACTCAATGTATTAAAATAAAAAAATGTACTTGAAAAAGTGCGGATGAGAGTCTGTTGGCAGGATAGAATTTGTTTAAAGTTTAGGATATTCTGAAAATGGTAAACTTACGTTTCATAATTTGTATTATTAATTGTGTAAAACTTATTTAGGAATAGATTCTACTATTCTTATGTTATTTGAGCTATATCTTTCGATTGGTGTGTACCATAACAACTAACTGCATAATGATAATAAAATGTAGCTGATAGTGTAACATTATTATAAAAATTTTCTTCTTTTACTGTATGTAAATTCAACTCATTACTAAAATTCTATTGGAAAGAAACAAGTTGAAGAACTAAGTAAAAGTATCCAACCTGCTCTTTAACACGACGTTTTGCTCATGTGAAGCGCAAATGAATTTAAAAATATATTCTAATTTCCTAAGAAGTTAACTTTTCTCATTGTCCACATCCATTTTCGGTGTTTTATATCATCAATATTTTTTCAGTTATCAAAAATGTATGGTTATCAGTGCTTTAAAAGAGAAAAAAAAATAATAGTGTATTCGTTTTGATAAGCTGAGAAAGAAATGTTTTTATAGTATTTTAAAAAAACAAAAGATTATTTTGCTAATGAATTGATATTTTTAAATAAAACTGCAATTAAATGTTGCGTGTCAATGTGGGCAATGTACGTAACTTGCAAGAAAAATTATAGTCAACACATGCGAACAGCATTCCACAGCAGACAGTGTTTTGCGTCGTGTTTTTAAAGTTATTTTTTCTTTCCGAAGAAGCCCATATTCTTCGTAACAGTGGTTCGTTTTAGTTACTTGTGAATTTTCTTGGCATGGATTTTGTTTAATTAAAATAAAAAAATCTGATCTGGGAACCATATAACTTCCTTGTACGCCTTTTTTTTTTTCTTTTTTTTTTTACTCTACTCCCCTGGGCCGGTCCGACTGGTTGGTATTGCGCCACCCAGGGGAGTGTCTGACTCTAACGAGCCTCTCCGCCTACCGGCTGAACATCCAGCATGGCAGGTCGGCTCGCCGGTGTCAGCTCTTTTGAGTGATTTTCTGTTTGCCCATTTGGAAACCACGACATACCTCAAATAGCCGTAACGTGGCACCGGGTCTTTTCTTACTCTTCTTCTTCATCGGAACCTATCTAAACCCTTGGAGTCCTCAGTGGATCATTGAGAACGACACACCTCAGCGTGCCGTCTCTCATCACTGAGGCTGTCCACCCTACCCTATTCTACACTAGTAACCTAGTCGCCTTTCATCTATATCCTTCTCTGTTAATACTGCTACTATAAATTCCGTAACCTCCTTCCAGTTTATTTCGCTCCTCAACATGTGCTCTAGGACCTCTGCTGGGCTCATACCTATTATGCCACAGTTCCTCCTTTTAATTGCCCACCTCTCACAGCAGAAAAATGTGTGTTCTGCATTGTCAATTCCCTCACAGTACATACATTCTGGACCTGGCCTTCTTCCAACACGATGGAGGTACTCATTGAAATTGCCATGACCTGTAAAAAACTGCGTGATATGATAATTTAACTCACCATGTTCCCTGTCTAACCATAGTGCAATATCTGGAATCAGCTCCTTCGTGCGTCTGGCTGGTCCATCCTCCTGCCATCTATTTTGCCATCTATGTCTAAGTCTATCTTTTGCTTCATTTGCTTCGAGGCCTTGCGCCCTCTCGACTCTATTTAGGGCCATTAAGTCTATTGGTGGCACGCCAGACAACACGCACAACGCCTCATAGGAGACCGTCCTGTAAGCTGAAACAACCCCCAGCAACCGCCTCTTATGAGTACTAACCAGTCTGTTCAAATTTCTTTTAACCCTGACTGAGTGCTACCACACTGGTACTGCATATAACATCATAGATGTCACTGTGGACGCTATCGCCCTTCGCTTAGTGGGTCTTGGAGCTCTCTGCGAAGTCATTATTATATTCAAATTCTTAGTCATCTGTTCACCTTTGGCACATATGTCTATTATATGCTGGGTGAACCGGCAATTCCTCTCATAAGTCACACCCAGGTATTTAATCTTTTCGACCTCTGTTATTTGTTGGTTTCCAATTTGGATAGCCGGAGGGTCTAAAATCCTCTTCCCTGTGAACATAATATATTTACATTTTTCTATTGCCAGCTGGAGTCCCCTCTCTTTCAACCAATTATCTATCGTCCGTAACATGTTGTTAGCACTCTCTTGTACATCGACAGTTGTTTTACCCTTGATGAGTATCGCCAGGTCATCAGCATAGGCAATTACTTGTACCCCATCCTGATAGTCTAGTCTTAATATCCCATCGAAGGCCAGTATCCAGAGTAAGGGTCCCAGTACAGACCGCTGTGGCACACCGCCATAAATATTGAAACGTAGGCACTCACTCTGCGTCTCCACCAAGCATTCTCTATTTGAGAGGTATTCCCCTATCTGCCTTCTTAAATAAGGACTGATATCTTTTTCCACTAATGCCCTATTTATTGATTCCCACTTAATAGAACCGAATGCATTTTTTACATCTAAAGCTATGAATAGGGGAATACGCCTCGTTCTCCATTCCTTGTACGCCTGTTAAATTATATAATCACTTCTTTTTTTTTTGTAAATTAAAAGTACATAAAAATTTATTTCATTAATAACTTCCGATATTTTAAATATTTTTTTTTATTGTTGTTATTGAATTATTATTTATTGTATTTTTTTTTGCCATCAAAGGTTAATAATTATTAATAAATCATTATATTTAAATTAAAAAAAAGGAGATAAAGTTCGATTCGAACCGATTTGCCCTTGTAAGATCCAAATATTTCATTAATTAAAAGTTCATTTGGCTACAACTCTGCAACCAATGAAAATAAATACGACTTATGATATATCGCTAAAAAGCTCTTAATGCGAGCTTATGGCTGCAGTTAAGAAAAATTCAAAAATCCAATTTTTTGTACTTTAGGCTTTTTTGGACACTTTTGGTTCAGTCAATTGTAGTCAAAAGGGGAGGTGAACAATTAGATGTTACAACAGTCCTAAATCCAGAATGTCAACATTCTACGGCTAATCATTTTTGAGATATGCGAGATACATACGAACGTACAGACCTCACGCCGAAACTGGTCAAAATGGATTCAGGGATGGTCAAAATGGATATTTCCGTTCAAATCAGAAAACCGAAATTTTTCACGATCACAATACTTATTTTACTTCGTACAAGAAAGTAAAAATCGTTTTCTTTAAACTTTAAAATTAAATAAAATAGAAACTGATTAAACTAAATCAATGTGTTATTAAGCTACAATTTTATTCATTTCAATTATTAAGTATTGGAAAATTCTACAAATTCATTTAGGAAATTGTCTGTCCATTTCCAATAGTGTGGTCTTAGATACAATACGCAGTAATAATAATAAAAAATTACGTAATTACTTAACAAAACCATCTTAAGATAAATAATCCTCGAAGAAAAGAAAAGTTGTAAAGAATCATACATTCATCAGTAAGAATTAGACGAGACATAAATCAAAGCCACAAAATGTACAGAATATTACAAATCGTTCCAAAAGCTGGAAAACTAGCTAAGTTAATAATAATGAATTACAAACAAAATATTTATAATCGGGAGTTAATATAACGCAAAATATCTAATATTATTAATAAGTTTTAAATATCGTCCTATTAATACTTTATTAATTATTATAACTTTATTAATGAATATTTCTAAGTTTATTTTACAATTTTATTGTGGTGTTTAATTTGTTTATTTACCATTATATCATTTATATATTATTATACTCTACGAATAATCTAGAAATACGATAGAAATTATTATTTATATTCTAATGTATAACAATAATAATAATTATCACACACTTGTAAAATTTCACGACATTTAAGTGATAATTATTTTTGTTCAGCTTTTTATATTATCAGTTAAAACAAATTATAAAAATAACACTTTGATTTTGCTATCAGATCGCTGACAGAGATGAAAATTAGACGACTTGGGTAAAGGAAAAGAAATGGAGAGTTCACATCAAAATAAAGGAGTGAAATGAAAGAGAACGATACGCTGTATTGTTTTTAGTGGAGTAGTAGCACAGGCACGTTCAATTTCCTGTGTCAGGTCCGGTTGTTCTTACGATTTGCTTTGTAAACATTGCACTTTCGAGAATCCAGAAGGTAAAAGTCAGTCGGTGTTAATTTCGGAGATCAAGGTTAGTATTCCTCATTTCCTCTTTCATCTCTGATCCATCTCACAAGAAAAGCACAATGAAGATTTCTACCAACAATTTGAAAACGTAGAATGCAATATTTTGTTGAAATTAATACCCGGCTAAATTGAAAAAGAAGGTATTATTAATGGTAGAAGTTATTGTAAAATATATTAAGTACATGAGATCGCGAAAATATCTCTTATAAAAAACGGCAGATCATTCAGCTGGAAAATGTCTACGTACATTATCGATACTCGTTTAAAATTTAAAAAAAAATAAAATTGGCTTCGCCAGACCAAACAGTTACGTCTCAAAATCCTTGCTTTACTTCACATATGTCTTAGAACCATAATAAAACTGAAACCTCCTATTTGGAACATTTTCATTGACTGCATGATAAAATCTTGAAATGCTACAGCTTCCACTTCTCAAGCTATAAAATTCGAATTAGGAATTTATTGAGCCTAGTTTTTATTCATTTAATATTGCTCCATAGATGTCTAAGGTTGAACATTTGTAATGCCACTACTATACTTTTGTTTACAGTAGTGTTCTTTGTCTTTCGCACATCTCTTCTTTACACGTAGTATGGTCTATTGAATTCAACTTTTGAAGGATTTTGCCATTTATTGTCCGTATTGGCGGTGGTATTCAAAATTTGATACTCAGATGTCTAAGCCATATTTTACGTTTTTTAGTAATACCTAAAATAAACGAAAGTATGTTTTTATTTCACTGGCATATTAATTCTTTTTTAATTTTTGTTTGCTTTGTAAACATTGAAGTTTTATATATAATATTTTTTGAAGTTCTTTATATAAATATTTTTATATAGAAAAAAAACTTCCTCCATCATTTTCAGACTTCTACAAGAAAACTTTCTCACATACCGAGAATTGTATGGCTTGTTGCATTATCCCTCTTAACTATTTTATACATCTCTTTTATCCTTTTCGTCTTAATCGTTTCTTCTACTGTAAAGTTAGATGAACAAGGGTAAATTCTATATGTCCCTTGACAAATTCTTAAATTATTATTGCATACTTTCTTTTTCACTCATCCATACTTTTTTAGAATTGGAAATGGAATATTTAAATGATTGCAAAGGAGAATTAATAAATATCATAAATTCATTTTGTGTCATTAAGAAAAAAAAAGTGAATTAATTATATAAAATAATTATTTACGTTTTTAATTTGGAAATATTTTGATTTAATTTATCAAAATTTCTTGTTATATGAAGAAATGTAGAGTGTAACCACTGCTCATTAATGAAAAATAGAAAGACTGCAGAAATAAGCTGGTAAAAATAAAATAATTTATGCATTTTTAAATAAACTGCAATTTAACTAAATAAACTAGTTTCTCAAAACTTGACATAAAAAAATTACATGTCATGAAATTAATAAATAAAGCTAACACTGAAATTAGTACATTTTTAAATCCTTCAACAACAATAAGTCATTTCAAATGAAAATATGGATAAGCTGGTAAAAGTACAATACCAACTAACTATGTTATTTCTTTTTTAAATTTCAGTATTCAGTTAGTTACAACACATATGTTATTTTATTAAATGCATTTTCTCGGTTGGGATATTCAATATTGATATAATTAAACAACCAAAATATAAAGTACAAGTGGTTTATTTACCAAATATTTTTTTAAACTTAATTGACGTATAAAATCATCCTAAAATTATTACATCAAAATAAAAAAAAATGGTTATCTACAATTATTATTTTATTTTCGTAACGTGAACATTGCAATCTGTTTAACTAGTGAACAATATGCAACCCCCTCACAACCTAATGAGATGAGAATGATATGTATGACATGTAAATAAGGTGGAATCTTGTACAGACTCAGCTCGACCATTCCTGGGACGTGTGGTTAATTGAACCCCAATCACCATAGTAGACCAGTATCCACTTCTAGTATTCAAATCTGTTAAAAAGCAACTAGCTTTTACTAGATTCGAACTTCAGAACCTTTGACTTCAAAAGTGTAAAACTATTCAGTTTTACATATATTTACAAAAAAAAAATACATATATTTAAAATATATATATATATATATTTTTTTTTTTCATGATAAATTGAATCACGACTTACAATATTATAAACACAAATTTTATTCATGATAAATGAAATTAATGTTTAATGGAAGACAAGAAACTACTTTTATTTTGAAATATTTTTATTTACATATTTATTCATATACTTTAATAATAAAAAAAATAATTAAAAATGACTGACTTAGGCATTAACAGACTCCCTATATGAACATAAAACAAACGGGATTGAAAAATATAACTGATTATCCTACAACATGATTGAATAGCACTTCATTTTTATTGCCAAGTACCATTAGTAAAAATGGAGAATTAAGAAAAAATTAAACGTAAAAAAATTATCTGTTCCTGAAAGGAAATAAAATTATTAACCTGAAAGTTGACATAATGTAACTTGCTGTGCCCCGTAAAATGCCATACCATAAAAAATAATATCTTCTGCTCATTAAAGAGGTAATCGTAATATTTTCACATTTCAGTTACATAATTTATTACTTGCTTCTGAACACGTGTAAAGACAGCACAACAAAAGGTCGTTATAATGTAAAAATATTTTTATTAATGCTAAAAAATAATCCTCAATCTACAATAAGCTTGAACTCTTAGTTAGTTATTAAAAAAATAATTAAGTGAATTATTATTATTTTTCACTTAATAATTTTTGAATGTACAAAATATTAAGTTTCAGAATTACTGAATACATTAATTTTATATAAATAAAAATTTGTCAAAAATTTTGAAAAAATCGATTTACTTCGAATAATATTCTTTTCTTAAGTTTTAATAATTACTTAGTCTAACGAAGTTATAATTTTTAAAGAGTATCCATTCTATTATGAAGTAAATCTCCGCTTCCAATAAAGGAGAGAAATAAAGTAATTTTAATATTTGTAAATTTGGGAAAAACATTAATTAAATCGCATTATGATTTCGAGCGGCGTAAAGGGATGTGAAAATTGGATCAAATAAGCGCAGGCTTTGAGTGAATAATCAATTAATCCGTCGGTACTTGTAATTAGGAACTCGGGTGATTACTGTCTGCAGTTCTGCAAGGCGCTGACGTGAAACGCAGGTCTATTCATTAGCTGAAATTTGATGTCAATAGGAGTCAACTAAAACTAACTAGTAATTATTATTTCTGGAAGCTGCTAATTAAAACAGAGTCGACAATGCACAGAGGTCTAGGGAAAATACTACAAAACAGGAAGGGGAAAAGCGAGTGAAGTAAATTTTCACTTTGAGCTTTTCTAAAAGCATCCACCAACTATACCGTAATAGGTATTGTTCCCATGGTGTCACGTCATGTGTGAAATTCATGTTGATTAAATTGTGAGTTTCTCTTTGTGTTGAACTTTAATAATAATAAATCGTAAACATAGAATTTCCTGCAACTTTATATATTATTCAGAAAACAATATTTATTGAATTTTAAAACAACTTTATATAAAAAATAATTCAATATTAATTACTAAAAATTCAGTTTACACTTTAACCACAATTTAAAAAAAAAAGAGATTGCAAAAAAAATTTTTAAATTTACATTCACATTCATGTACATTCTACACTACTAGCTAGGAAAGCCCACCAAAGATTAACAATTTTTTTTCAAATACCGGTGACCCTGGTGTCTCAGTACTAAGTCACTGTTTGCTCTGTGCTATTATTATTAATCATTATATTATTATTATTAATCATTATCATATTATTATTAATCATAGTACTAATTTTATTATATTTACTTATAAGCCTATATATATATATATATATATATATATATATATATATATATATATATATATATGACGAGTAGTATAAGGTAAGATAGTACTCCCTTTACTATCTAAAGGCTTTACTTAATAAAATAAGCATTTGAATTTCAGGTAGGGCTTTTCTGTAGAACCACCGGACTGAAAACTTGATGCTACATAAGTATAAATGTAAACACCCTCTATCCACCAAATCGACAAAAGTCAAGGATATCCCTGGTAACCTACAAGGATATATCATAGCCAATGAACATCCAAAACTGCAATTCTCGATTAAAAAATTAATATCATTTCTTATGAATACACATGTATAGTTTATTTTTTTATTTATTTATTTTTTTTTAACTGAATTTTTACGGGCATCGACTGCTAAGGTCATTAGCCCTCGTCACATTCTTTAAAAGAAATTATTATCTCCATCAGGATCGTCATATGTAACGGTGTAAAGGGTCCTTACATTTTATTTAAAAACACAAACTTCACAATAAACATTAAAACATAAAGACAAGAACAATCACAAACACTTACGGGGTGTAAAGGGCCCCAATATTAAAATTTGAGATAGGTTCTCAAAAGACCATGAAATTAAAAATAAAATTAACCTTATCAATACCATATCTTTCTTTCTTCTACTAAGTCTCATTTATAGTTTGTTTAAGCACCCTCGGGGCGACCAGAACCGCCGTTGAGCAGTATATCAGTCGTGCCAGGGTGCCGTGGCAGTTGAATCCTTCTTATATCAGGCTATAGGCATGCACGGCGTACACCCATAGCCTCGTGCCCTCAATCCACCCTTGAGGGTCCCCCATGCCATCATCGGACACACCCCGACTCACTGCTCTTGAATGCAGGTGAGCCAAAATGGCCTAGGCAAGAGGGCTACCTCCCGTCACTATACGTGCCACGCTTCGAGACTCCCTTATATGTATATATAAAACTACCGCTTAGAGTATCTTTTACCACAGCTTTAAACTACCATTTTATAGACTTTTAAGAAGTCCACTGGCGTGTAAAAATGCAACTATATTTTCTTCATTTCCATTATCCAGATCAGCACTAATATTATTTGTAAGACGGAACCTCTTTCTGAGGTCCTCATATATGGTACACTCTTCTATTAGATGCTTGATTGTCAGTGTTTTATTACAAACACCGCACATTGGTCTCACTTCGCCGGTTAACAAATATAAATTTGTTAATCGCGTGTGACCGATTCTAAGTCTGGTCACCGCTACTTGTTCACGGCGAGTCAACTTAAAGTCGCTTTTCCATTTATAAGGAGAAGTTTTAACTGAGTTTAATTTTGTATTTAAACTCCTCCATTCAGCGTTCCACTTGTTTCTTACTATGTTTGTTAGACGGTTTTTAACATGTGCCACTCTTACAGGAAATGCATCCAAGTCATCGCAGACTGTTGCCTTTCTGGCAGCTTCGTCTGCGATTTCATTACCTGTAATACCAGCATGCCTTGGAGTCCATACAAATACGCATCGCTGTCCTCGTTGTTTTAGTACGTATAAAATGGACAGGATGTTTGCAATTAGGACATCCTTAATGTTCTTGTTCCGAATTGCGACGAGTGCACTTAATGAATCGGAACATATTAGCACTCTTTCTTCGCAATAGTGTTCAGTGTAGCGAAGAGCTTGCTGAATTGCAGTGAGTTCTGCCGTGTAGACACTAGCCACATCTGGCAGTCTCCAAAAGTGGGCTTCTTCATTTACATACATCGAGCATCCAACACCATGTTCGGTTTTAGAACCGTCAGTATAAATTCTAATATGTTCTTCGTAACTACTGACGGTTGCTAAAAATTCCTGCTGGATGATCACTGCTGGTTTCTTTTTTATTTCTCCTTGAGAGAGATCCAAACTTGTATTTACCGCTGGCAAGAGCCATGGCGGTATTTCTCTAGTAGAAATTGCTAGTGTCTCTGGTATAGCAATTTCATGTTTTCTTCTTAATTCGTGGTACCTAATTCCGGTTGGTCTGGAATAGGTAGCACGATGTTCAAATACTGCAGCCACAGGATGATTGAACAATTTATTATTTTTATGAGCAGGGAAAGCCCATACATTTGATGCATATCTTAACAAAAGGATCTCTCTTCTATAATGTAGTGGCATTATTCCGGCTTCAGACATCAGACTAGCCGCCGGACTTGTGCGGAAAGCGCCTGTTGCATTATTCCGCTATTATGAACTACGTCTAACTTTCTTAAGTGCGACTTTCTAGCGGATGAATATACGATACATCCGTAGTCTAGTTTAGATTGAACCAATTCTTTATACAATCTCAATAATGTCTCTTTGTCTGAGCCCCAATTTAAATTCCATAAACATTTTATAATGTTTAGGGCTCTTTTGCATCTATCACTCATGTCCTGTATATGTAATCCCCTTGTAAGGGATTTATCCAATACTAGTCCTAAATATCTTACGCTATCTTTATATTGTATTGGATTATCGTCAATTGTCAACGCAGGACTTTGATGAGGAATTCTTTTCCTACAAAAGTGTACACAGCACGTTTTCTCTGGTGAGAATTGGAATCCGTTATTCCTTGCAACTTCATTTAGAGCATTGATCGCTCGTTGCAATTTGTACCTTACCATAGCAGTCTTGTTGCTGGCATACACAATTGCCAGATCATCAACATAGACGCTTTTGCTGATTTCTACTGGAATGGCTAGTATAAATTTATTAATGGCAATGGTAAACAAGGTACCGCTCAACGGCGAACCTTGCGGTATGCCATTTTCCAAGATTCTTTCACATGAATATTCATTGTCGACGCGTACTTGGAAGGTACGGTCATTCATGTAGTTGCTGAGCAGTATAGGCAAATTGCCACGAATGCCCCATTCATGTAACTGGAGCATTATACCATGACGCCAGGTCATATCGAAAGCCAAGAATCAATCAGTCAATCGAAAGGAAGATCAAAGAAGACTCCGACACAATGTTTCCTTGTAATAAAGCTGTTATATATAATGTCCTCTAAGCTGATCATTTGATCAGTGGTAGAATGGTATTGTCGAAAACCTGCTTGATACGGTGATATCAGGTTTTCTTTTTCCAAAACCCAGACGAGTCGATTATTAATCATTTTTTCCAGTATTTTTCCCATAGCACACGTCAAAGAAATAGGACGATAGCTATTGGGGTCTGTTAAATTTTTCTTTTTCTTTGGTACTGGAACAACATGAGCTTTTTTCCACTGCTGCGGGTACGTTCCATCCCGCCATATTTTATTATAAAGTTCTAATAATGTGCGTTTTGCAGTGGTATTCAGCTGCCTGATCATATTGTAATGGATTTCATCCGGACCAGCAGCTGTGTTACCTGCTTTTTCCAACGCTTTCGCGAATTCTTCCATTTTAAATGGTACATTATATGAGTAATTATACTCAGTTCTAAAATTTAGTAGACCTTTGAGTTCTTCTTTTTTGGTTCGAAAACCTTCCTCGTAGTTGGTCGTTCTGCTGGCCTTTTCGAAGTGATTGGATAACAGCTCTGCTATTTCATATGGAGTGTCTTTTATTTCATCTTCATCTTGAAGGCTAGTTATGGGAGCAAAATCATTACGCCCACAAATCGCCTTCACTTTCCTCCAAACATCTGATACAGTAGTAGTTTTGTCGATGGATGACACGTATTGCTGCCAGGATCGTTTTTTCGAGTCTATCATAAGACGTTTTGCATACGCCCTTTATTTCTTAAAGACAACAAGATTTTCTATACTAGGACGCTTCTTAAAGGCGTTATACGCCCTTTTCTTTCTTTTTATAGCTTCACTTATTTCATCGTTCCACCATGGAACGGGTTTTTTCGTAAGTTTCCCAGATGTTTTGGGAATATATCTCGATGCCGACTCAATTATTGCATTTGTTATGGCATCGACATCGTCTCCGATAACTCCAGTTGTTTCCGGGAGTATCGTTCTAGCTGTGAAGCTCGTCCAGTCTGCCTTTTCAAATAACCATCTTTTAGGGATGGGATATATTGTTCTTGTAACATCAGTTACAATTTTCACCGGGAAATGATCGCTTCCATGCAGATCGTCTATGACATGGAAGCTGTACCTCGGTGCTATCGATCCGCTTATAAGTGCAAGATCTATACAGGACGTCGATCCATCTCTGGCATTGAAAAAGGTTCCTGATCCGTCGTTCAAAATAATAAGTTCTGAATTCATCAGAAACCCTTCCAGTTCTCTTCCACGGGGATCTACTCGATCTGATCCCCAAAGAGAATTATGAGCATTAAAGTCACCCACCAGTAAAACAGGTGGGGGAAGCTCGGAAATTAGTCTTGCTATGTCATCCTTAGTCCAATAAAAATACGACAAGTATATGCTGCAAACAGTGATCTGAAGCGGACGCTTCATTCTAACGGCGACCGCTTGTAGATTTGTGTTAGAACAACCGCTTCGGTGGTAGCTCTAGTCGATGTTAATATAGCTACTCCACCTCTAACTCTTACATTTGGCGGTTGATCTCGCCGAAATATATCAAATCCTTTTAATTTAAAATGTTCATTTCGGCGGAAATGCGTTTCTTGCAGACATATACACATCGGGTCTACGTCATGTACCAAGCGTTGGAGCTCATGGATGTTTGAAAAACACCCATTGATGTTCCATTGTACAATCGACTCGCTAATTTTTAATTAAATTATGTCCTAGGTTTTCCTTTCGGCCATCCTTTTTTTCTTTTCTTCTCCATATTGCGAACGGCATCATATTCGCGGAGAACGTCGTCGCCGGTGTAGCTTCCGGTCTCCGAATCGGAGACCACAGAAGCCGCCGACGACGACGGGCATGGATCGGCGCCGGTTTCAGGCGCCGATTGAGAGGCGGCAACCTGGCCGCTCCCCAACACGGGGGGCGCACCGGTCACCGCCTGGGGGAGGGGGGGAAAAAATCACACCCCCTGTGTGATATTTTGTGGCCTCTGAGGCTTAGAGGCCACTTCAGGTGCAGGAGGCTTGGGAGCCTCCATAACAGTCTCTGTGGGTATTATCGTTTTCTTGTCATCAAGAGTCTCACTAAGACGGACTTGGCATTCTGCTTTGGCGTCCGTTTTCTTCAGAGCAAGAGCAGCTTTCGCTGTTTTATCTTCGGGAGGAGGCTGTACTAATATCTTTGGCTTTATTGGATCTTTAATATTGAAAGATTTCATTTTATTGTCAATAATTCTTTCAATCATGTTAGCCAAGGTCGGAGCAAGTTTACTGATGAGCTGACTTTCATCTACAGCAATTGGAGCAGGAGCAGGAACAGTAGCCGCAGCTTGAGCATAAGATGTTGTTGCTCTGGGATTGCGGGCGTTAACAATCTTTTTGGCTTCGATGTAGCTGACTTTCTGCAGAGTTTTAACATCCTGCACAGCTACTTCTTCTTTGTAGACAGGACAATTCCTGGATCTACATGAATGCTGTCCCTTGCAATTGATGCATGTAAGGGGCACTTTACACGGCTCTCCCTCATGCACCTCTTCGCCGCACACGCATATTTGCGTTCTCTCACATTTGATGGCAGTGTGGCCAAAACGTTGGCACTTGAAGCATCGCATTGTGGTTGCGGGATAAATGCCCGCACATCCAATCGATGTATCCCCGCTCTAATCTTCTCCGGCAAGGTAGGCCGGTTAAATGTGAGAACATGAGAGGCTGAAGGTAGGACTTCGCCATTCCTTCTCATGTTCAATCGGCGACACTCTATGACTCCCTGCGTTGACAACTCCTCAACAATTTCCTGCTCCGTGCAATTTAGAAGATCGCGACAGACGACCACACCTCTTGAGGTGTTGAGCGTACCGTGGGGATCGACATGTACAGCCAGTTCTCCAATCTTTTTAAGCCCTAAAATCTTTTGAGACTGGACATCATTTACAATCTCAACATGAAGTCCCATGAAGGTCTTCCTTATTTCTTTTACAGGGCCACCAGCTCATTTGGTTATCTCCCGAGCGATGAGAAAAGGACTCACATTCGAAAAATTTCCATCCTCCTTGGTAATAACCAAATATTTAGGTTTCAGTGCATTATTGCTCTTGAAAAAAGCTTTTTGTAAGCTTTTTCTAGCCTCAATCTCTATCCTTTTAGTTTCCGCACTTTTTCTCCGTTTTGTCTCAGGCGAAACGGCTGGTTCTAAACGAGGGTGTTTACGTGAACTCTCTGCCACGTTTAATTGTTCAGTTTGCATGAACAATAAATCCCTTCTGTAGTAAGGCTAGCCGCCGGGGTACACCCCCACTCCAGGGCTACCAACCCTGGAGGTCCGTTCCGGTACTCCGGTGGAACCGGCATATGTCCTGGCAGAGAGCGGATGCGCAGTCTCTGCACTGACTCCAGGTCCTTACACACCGAGGCTTTCAGGGCTCCCATGCTCCGAACAACATGGGCACCTTAACTACATGCTGGCCATCGCGGGGGGCATGTGGACAACGAATGGTCTCCGTTACACCTGCAAATAACTTCGACCGTGGCCGCCACATCGCCAGCTCTAAGTTTGGTATATGTCCACTTCCTAATCCATAAATTGTTCATATCCTACAGGTAGCCGAAAAATCCAATCCATGAGGGGACCTGAAGGTGGAAACAGGTCAAAAGAAAAGCATATCCGAGGAATTTACTCGGAGCCCCGTTAGCCAGCTATATGTATTGTACATAAGTACGGCTGTTACCGCCCTGGACGTGGAACGTAGATGTTGTGTTCCGGACGTGGGGATTACCTACCTCAGGGCTGTATAGTTTATTATTTTGCTTGATATTTATTCAAATAACAGCTGAAAAACGAGTATTTTAAATACTTATTTTTATTAGTCTTTTGAATGGTATGATACTAGTTTTTTTTTTTTTTTGGTTGATGATCTCGCCACATAATCTTGAACTAGTCCGTGGTATATGAAAATGGAATTTTGCAGCGTATGAAAAATGCCATGACTGACCGATATTTGAATCCGGAACCTCCACTCTTTCACTGAGATTTTTTTTGTGTTTGTTTGTTCTCCTGCTCTCCTGGGCCAGCTCAAAAATCAAGTATTACTCAGGCGAGATGAGTGTCCTTGCGACTCTAACGAGCCTCCCACCTACCGGCAGTACGTCCGGCATGGAAGGTCGGCTCACCGGTTCCGGATCTTTTCCTTATTTTCATCCTGCCTCTGCCTCTAACCGCTAAGGCCAGGGACACCGGGGACCGACTATACCGTTCTAGGGCCCTGCCCCAGCAGCCGGATCTCGGTCGTTTTTTTTTCTTAAAGTAACTCCTCCCACTTCTTTTAATCCATTTCCTTTGCTCGTATAACCTCAGCCTCTGTTGTCAGCCAATTTCTCTTTAACTCTTAATATTTGTCATTATATATATAAAATGTCATTAGAAAGATAATCGTTTGATTCCTTTAATTCTTCTGGTCTGAGAATCTGTCTAGTCAACGGTTTATAAGTAATCTGAAAAAACAAATATGCTAAAGAGTCTAATTTAGATGGATTATTTTTAATATTTTACAGAAATTTATATATTTTTATTTAATATATCATACTATTCTTCATCTAGCATATTGTCATAGAATTGAATCCGCTTATTATAAATTAAATCTGCTTTTTATCTCTCTTTGAAATATTCAAAGTAATTTTTTCTTAGATAAAATAGTGTCCACCCATTCACCCCATTTTTTCTTTAAATAATTTGCTTTTATTCTCCCAATTTTGATAATTTGATTAATGGCATATTTAATAAAAACCGGTAGTAACTGTTCTGGAGTTAAGACATTAGTTTCTGGATGAATTTGGATAATAAATGATATTTGTATGGATGCTATGTATTAAATTGTATACTACTATAGTCTAGTGTACAATAATTTAAAATAACAATAAAATCTTTAAAAAAACTAAATTCCAAAAACCTCACCAAAACCATCAACATATTTTCCATACCCATCCTCACATACTTCTTTTGCATCAAATAAACAAACGTAAATGTAGAAAACAATCAGCAGCAAAAGTAGTTCACCAAGCACTAGCTGGTACATATAATCTCATCGAAAACACAAATCTCTTCTACAAATATACACCGACATTAATACTCAAAAATACTAACAACAAACTATACTGGGATTTCGACATTGATAAGGATAAAACAATCCCCGCCAGTTGAACAAATATCACCTTCCAATCCAAAAAATAAAAAAATCACCCACTTAATCGACATTGCCATCCTCAACAACACAAAGATCCAAACCAAATACCCCGAAAACATATCCAAATACACCGGTATAGCTGTAGAAATGAAAAGTTCTGGAAATTAGAAAAAGTCATCGTCATCCTTCTCATTATGTTAGTCACGGACCTCACACATCACACATTCACACCATATCTGTACAGTTAGAAATTAATACATACATACAGAGAAACTTCCAAAAACAGTCATACTCAAAACATGTAACATTGTTTCTATAATAGAGAATCATAATAAATTTGTACTGACTTGGCATAGCCCTAGGGCAGATTAAGACCGCAATTACGCGAGGGAGGATAATTTAATAATAGGAGCAAATTAAACATGTAGTATTAAATGACTGAAGGAAAGGAATATCTGCAGACAACGTAATATTATGTATACGGTAGGTTAACTCGTTTGAAGAAATAAAGATAAAGCGGTATGTTTAGCTTTATACTCAAAAATCACGAACGACGCTTATTTAGGGCGATTACTTAATCCCCCTCCCCAATAAAATAGAATACTAATATTTACTAATATTTTGTTAAGATGAATTACATTTTCTACGTGGTAATAATTAATTTTGAGGATTTTTTTTATGGTATTCAGATACATAAGAATTTATTAACAGACATATTTATTTATCACCCGTTCTATATCTTTTCTATGACTTAATTTATCTCCTTTAGTATACGAGTATATCTTAATTTTTAAATAAAGATATTATATCTTTATACATTTCGTTATTCAACAACACATGTCTTTTGGAGCTGAAGGGCTGCGTTTCAATTTTCCATACGAAAGCACATGGTATCGAATACAGGTTAGGCATGGCATAGTTTTCATTCGCTAAATAAATTTTCATACCGTATTTACAAGCAAGGCTTTGAAATTACACAAAAAATAATAAAAAAATTATGCAATATTGAGATTACTTGTTCCTGGCATTTATGTTATCCTTACCATTAAATAGTTGTTCAAGAAGAATAATACAAGATGGTGGTTTACAACTTTACTATGTAAATTACACAATTTTCTTACAAAGAAACAGAGAAATTACGAAATTTTAAATCAAGATCAAGTTATTTGATATCAAACGACTTATAATATTGATCCATGTTTTTGCTATAACAAACTATATAAAATACTGAAATATATTATTTTATTTTTGTAAGTTAATATATTTTTATAAGGTTGATGATGTAAGCTGTAAGTATATAACCGATAGAGTTCAATCGATATAATGTCAACAAGTAATAACTAAAATGAAGAAAACAACAATCATCTAATGGATGTTATGTTATCCCCTCCAATCTGTCTACCTATCTATCCCTATCAAAATGAAATGTTGAAAATAATAATAACATATTTCTGCGTGAGTGCTTTCAAATGGTGTTCACGTCATTCCTACCTTAGATAAATGTATCTTACTCACTTTATTATGCGATTAGTCTTTGTAATGATAAAAATTATTTAAGTACTCTTTAGCATTATCCAAACTCTTCACTAGTTTGGATAATGTTGGTATAAAATAACCTGAAGTATTGTTTATCAAAATTTAAATCGTGTTTACTTAATCATATTATTGTAATATTATATGTAGAAAATTTTAATTTATTAATATAGGCATATTTACCCCTGAAATTAATGAATAATCACAAATAAATATCCTGATAAAGAATTTAAAAAAATTGAGTGAGTGCATTTTATTGCCTAAGCATAATAACACATATTTTAAAGAATTAACTTCTGAAAGACATTGTTTTTAGAGAATTTCAGTAACAACACACAGTCTAAATGAACGTGCATACGTGTCAAACCGTCGCAACATAAAGTGAGTTTCTGCTGGATCCCTAGTCATGTGAGAATCCTGGGTAATGAACGTGTGGATTCCCCTGCTAAAGACACTTGTAGTCAACCGTCTTTCGCCACTTGTGTTGCTAATTACTGATTTTATTAAACACATTCCTCGAGGAAAGTGGCAAGGTGACTGGACTATTACAATAGATAATAAACTCAGACACATCAAGGATACTGTGCTGCCTTAGAGTACTTCAATCCGGAAGGATCGTAGAGAAGAAAAATAGGATAATGCTGTCAAATATCTTATTGTTTCTTAAAGCAATTCATCTGCATTCGACTATTTAATAGTAATTTAAATATGTTTCCTTTTATAATATTGCATTATGTTTCTTCCGTGAGATGCGAAAGGAGCCTGTGCACCTGAATAGTTAACGTCCTTCTTCGGCTGGGATACTAAAATTGAAATAACGTAATATCTTATGGTACTACATCCGTTAAGTAAAGGAAAATTAAAATTTTGTATAATTCACATGGTTTATCCTTCACAGTTGAGTAAAACCTTTAATGGGGGTAAAATATTTAATTCCAGTTGCGCAAATAATCTGGTATTCTCTCCACCACTTAACTAAAATTTAAATATTATATTGGAGTGTTGAAATCGTTGTTTTAATTATCGTTTGTACCAACATCTTGGAAAATCTTAAATATAGCTATTAGGCGTATATACGATTTATTTTTTATCTAATCATAGATAAAAGGATTTTAAGAAGATAAAAATTGCAAAGGAAAACAATGATTAGAATTTATAAAGATTTAATTGATTTTATATGATGTAAAAAATCTTTTGGAAGAAAAAATTTAACTATTGATCCCAGGAATAGAAAATTGCTTATAATCAAACAAGAAAAACCTTTTAAAATACTGGAATTTTCTAAAAAGGTAAACAGCAACGAATTTTCAAAGGCCCCAAACTACCTGCTTCGAATTACATGAAAAGTAATAATATTAAAATATCTATTAATAGTTTGCATTTTTTTAATGCGCCTTTTTGTACAATCTGATCACACTGAAGGTAATATTTACAATGTTTAGAGATTTCCTCTACTAATCTATGATTCTATAAACAATATTCTGATTTTATTAGAATTTTCAGAAAAGGAATGCTTGATTAACAGAAAGATTGATATGATGCTCTTCGATAAAAAAAATCCAATTTCGTGGCGTTCCCAATTGAGTAAGAAAGGGTTTTTGCTATTTTCTAGTGCCCTACTTTATAGGGGAAAAAGTTAGATATGTAAATTGTAAATACCTTTGCCCTAAAACAATATTTTCTACCAAAGCTGGGACTCTACTTCTCTCTCGGTGACAAATAGTTTTTCTTATTTTTTTGTTTATGCAAAAAAAGTTTCATACTTTATTTTAACATATTTATTTATTTAATTATTGTAAAATTTCAAAGAGTAGTATTATTTTGTATTCCTACAACTACAAAAAAATACGCTAAAATTAATAAACAAATTAATACTTAAAACAATAATTAATTAACGTAAACTAATAATTATACTTAAATGTTAAAATCATATAGGTTTAGTTGTGAGAAAATACAAAAAAAAAAAATAAAAGACAATAAAACGTAAAGACAGTAATAGATTGATACTTCAACAGACGAATGGTAAATAAATTTAAAAAAAAAAGACAAACAATTGTCATTCAAAATATTTTAGTTTTTAGGGAATGTTAAGGGTTTCAGTTAAAAACACCTTGAGTTCTTTTTTTAGATTTATTTGTATCAGATTAATTTAGAATACGAAGGAAAATAAATGTTTGAATCTATTTACGAAAAAAGAGGTTTTTATAAATAAAACCTCTATTTATTGGGGGGTGTGGTCACACAACTTTGATTTTTTGGTATCATTATTGAGATTGGAAAAATGAGAAATTCGAACTGTTTGCATAAAACATTCATTTATTTCAAAAACATAAAGTGATAACATTTAGTATACTGAACCTTTTAAAATGATTTTTAAGGAATTAATTCTATTTCAGATTGAGCATTACGTAAATAGCTTCTAATTGGAATCATAAATAGATTTTTAAATCTCAGTTAAGGATATAGATTCAAAAAATGATTCCAAAAGATATGATAGATCACTAGGTAAGTATAGTCAGCTTCAGTACACATGTGGACCATCTTTCTGACCATATAAACTGGGAATTTCATATCATTATTAATTTTGGGCATATAAATTCCAGTCTAGAATTATTAAGGATTAAGTCTAAAAATGTTTAATTACATACACAATTAAATTCACGATAACTTGGTTTCAGAGGTCTGAGTATTTGGAACAACCTGCAACTTATACTGAAACGTAGCAGGGTTAGCCATTTAATAATTTTCAAATAATTTTTAAGTGTAGATTATTTATTAATTAATAAACCAAACAATAATTGGAAAATTAAACCTTACATTTAAAAGAATATGTACAATAAATCTTACTTAAATATATTTGTTAGAAAATAATAGATAAAAATATAATTATCAATTTTAGAAGATTTTGTCGATTTAACTATTAATTTTACTTGTTCATTTCGTTCGCACATCCGAAATAATAACATGCAAATATATTACCACTACCAATGCGAATTAACTTGCCTTCTGAAGAACTAAATTTTGATACCATACACACAAGAAATAGAGAAGATCTCCAGTCTTAACCAGCTAAATCTTAAATAATGACTAAAATTTATTTATACGTAATTTTTAAGTTAGTGTTACTTTTACACTTTTGTTAAGTTAGTGTTTTACTCTTTTTTTTAAATTTAGTGTAACTTTTAGGGTTACTTTTTTACTGCTGTAAATTTACAGCAGTCTAAACAAATAATTTATTGTATTTAGCGTTCACATGCAACTTCTGTAAAACGACATTCTGTAACTTCACATACAACATCATTTGAACGGTACACTCAGCTAGTAATCTTTAGCTTCAAAAGCATGCTACATCTTCTACAGCATGTAGTAAATTCCATATATTAAATCGAACTCTTTAATAAACTTTATTAATTTTATTAATAATAAGAGAATAAAGGTGGTATACGTAAACTAAGGAGAATATCAAACCAATCAAATGAGAAATTCAAAAAAAGGACCCTGAAATGAACATAACAAGTTGATACAAGCAGCAACTCTCAGTAGAGTACATAAGAAGAAAAAAATCTTTTTCACCAAAAGTACCATTATGACTATTAACCTGTTAATAAATTTATGGATGTGAGAAGAGCGCGGAATTCTAGTAATAAACTTTCTTCTTCTTCTTTAGTTAACAATCCTCACATTGGTTTGTACTAGTCCTCCATTCCTCTTTACTCTACCCTCTCCGTTTCATCTGCTCATAAGAATTACATCCCACATCATTAGCAATTTGTTTCATATACTTTAAATGGGAGGAAATAAGTGTAATTAAATTAATTTTGTTATTAAATAATTTATTAACGCCTCAGATTGCAATTATTTCTTTCCTCCTTCAACAATATGATTACAAACCTATACACAAAATATCTACAGAATTTTAATAATAGTCGAATGAAATTAAAAAATCGACGTAGAACAAAACGTAATCTCTTTTAAATATTCTTATTCAAAATCGGTTTTTATTGAACTGATCATGTCTGTTTTATCAGAATTATAGACACGTGATTATTTACTTGAATAAAAGTTAACGTATTACTGTATTTGAAAAGGGAAACTTATTTGAGACAAAGTAACCTTTAATAAGTAGTGAAAAGTATAACATCTAGTTTATGAATAATAAAAAGCAGGAAAAGTGAAATTAATAAAACGTAATTCCTACGTGTATCCAGTATTGTAAGATTTGCAATAGTAATCTTCAGAACATGAGGTGTAGATAATCGTTACTTGCAAACGCTCCCTTGAATGCCAGTATTTCAAAAATACAGGATTATACGGCACTTTGCATCAATCCATTTTATCCCCTTAAAGTGAATCAACCATCTCACATGGCTCATTGTACACATTGATCAGATGACTTGCAGAATACACATGGGTATTATTGGACAAGTTAAGTCTCCTTTATTAAAGTAACTTTATTCTTTAGTTAATATCTTATTTTGAAATGGAAAGAAAAATACTAGTTAAATTAAATTATAATAATAAACATAAAAAATTATGAATAAAGATAAATTTTAATTATAAATACTTCTTAACAAGTCACGCTATATCTCCGATAAATCTAAAGCTTAACAACTAGTTTTATAATAACAGAAAAAATTGCGAATTCTATTACTTTTCGATGATCGGTGTTCAGTTATGTAATGGAACATTTCATTTTATTAATGAAATTTGTCTACTGAGAAACTAAAAATGTACCATTATGATGATTATTCAGTATGTAAACAAATATATGCGTGTATGAAGAGCACAGAAATTAGAGCTAATATTTTTGCATGTTAATTATAACCATTATATTTTTAAAATTTTTATCTCAGTTAAAAACCACTGTGCCATTTCAAAAACCTTTTTTTTGTGTAATAATATTAAGAGTAATTTATTATAGTACATATTTATAGCATCCGCAAGAAAATTAAAAATAAATCAATGAAAATAATTCATTTTATTATACTAATAAAAACTTATATTTCAAAACTGAATTATCTAAAAGTGATTCATTTGACTTTTATAAAAGTATGATTGTTTTTCAATAATTTTAAGAAACAGAATACTTATACGAAATGTATATATATTGTTAAGGATAGAAAAGCTTTCAGAAAACAGTGAGAAAATGAAGAACGAAAGATCTAAAAAGAATTTATAGAAAAGCTTAGAAAAAGTGTCCAATAGTTAACATTGTACTTGAATTAAAAAAAGGGTGGGTCGGCTACTGGTCGGGTGGTTTAAACCCTAGGCCAGGAGATATAAATACTGTATAAATATACTATAAAATTTCATTTTATTAATGAAATTTGTCTACTGAGAAACTAAAAATGTACCATTATGATGATTATTCAGTATGTAAACAAATATATGCGTGTATGAAGAGCACAGAAATTAGAGCTAATATTTTTGCATGTTAATTATAACCATTATATTTTTAAAATTTTTATCTCAGTTAAAAACCACTGTGCCATTTCAAAAACCTTTTTTTTGTGTAATAATATTAAGAGTAATTTATTATAGTACATATTTATAGCATCCGCAAGAAAATTAAAAATAAATCAATGAAAATAATTCATTTTATTATGCTAATAAAAACTTATATTTCAAAACTGAATTATCTAAAAGTGATTCATTTGACTTTTATAAAAGTATGATTGTTTTTCAATAATTTTAAGAAACAGAATACTTATACGAAATGTATATATATTGTTAAGGATAGAAAAGCTTTCAGAAAACAGTGAGAAAATGAAGAACGAAAGATCTAAAAAGAATTTATAGAAAAGCTTAGAAAAAGTGTCCAATAGTTAACATTGTACTTGAATTAAAAAAAGGGTGGGTCGGCTACTGGTCGGGTGGTTTAAACCCTAGGCCAGGAGATATAAATACTGCTGAGCCAGTGAAATTACATTTTCCATGCAGTGTGCGATAAATACAGTAGCTATAAATACGACTTTAGTACAGAGTGCGACAATAATGCGTACGATTTGCGATAAATCCGATCACTGTGTGCGAAAGCATTTGGAGTGAATGCGCGGTAACAAACGAGCGAATACTCCATGTTGGGATAGTGTTGTTGTTCACGGAAACAACGAGAAGCTGTTTGGTAAGTTTTTTGTGGACAGGGAAAAAAGTGACATTCATCTATAAAAGTATATGCTAATTTCCTTCTGTAAACGTTATAAGTAAATAATTTTTGCATAAAGTGAATTGTTGATCTTGTTAATGTTTCATAGAAACTAAATTATACTTTTGCACAGGCCAAGCTCTGATGACTCCGGTCTTCAGCAGCGTGGCGTCGTCAATCGACCGCACAATACGTGTATTGGTTCGCAGAAACAGAATGATTGGCTGTCGTACAAAAAACTTTTACGTGAGTCAGTCGCAAAAGAGCATACTTAAGTGGTGTGAACAGTTTTTGGAAACTGGAAGGTTTTAAAAGGACATTTACCAGGTAGGCCTAAAACAAGTGCCGAAAACACAGAAAGAATTAAACTGTCCTTCTAAAGAAATCCAAAACGTTAAAGTTTAGAGTTAGTCGTCAACTAAACATTCCTAAATGCATTGTTTGTGATATTTTTCTCAAGAGATTGAAACTTTGTTCTTATGAAATACGGCTACTCCATGAAATTAAGCCTAACAATAAGCCATAAGGATTTAAATTTGTAACAACCACGTTAGACTTCATATATGCTGATGAAAACTAACTAAAGCTAATTTTATTTTGTGATAAAGTAACATTTCATCTTCATGAATCGCCCCAATTGTCGAGTATGGATATCCATACTCGACTCATCCACACAAATTATGGATCTGTCCGAAAGTGAATCTCTAGTGAGATATCATGAATAATCGAATTTTTTAACCATTTTTTTTCCATGAGCAGATTATTAAGAGCCTAATTTTCCAAGAGGACCGATTCCCTCCATATAAAGCAGAGGTTGTGGTGACTACGTTCAGAAAGCTGGAGTGTGGCTGCGGTTCCCAAAGGGCTGGATAGACAGAGAAACTCCCATCGCTTGGCCACCACGAAATCTCGATTTGATACCGATGGATTTCTTCTTTTAGGACTACTACTACTACTACTACTACTTCTTACGACTACTACTTCTTTTAAGACATCGTATATTAAGAAAAAATTCATTCACTTGACTACATGCTCCAAACAATAACAGTAGATTTGAAGCGATTCCTGTAGACATGCTCTCCAGAGTGTAGAAAGAGATGAATTACCTGTTTGACTTCTGCAGAGCATTAAACATGCTTATATTGACGTACAAAATAATTCAGATTTTGTACATTCATGTAATAAAACACATATTTTTGTAGATCTATATCTATAAATTAAATTTTATTTAAAATCGTGAAGTTCTTCTTTGGATAACCGGTATGTATATGAAGTACTAAATATCTCTACGTAACTTTTATCATTTGCAAGAACATTCATAAAATTATTGAAAAAACTTACAAGCGTTTTTTCAGATTGAAGTACCTTACTTATTCGGCACATATTAAAATATTAATCTAAGTGTCTTTCATCCCATCGTGTTTTATTATAATAATCCTTTATATTAGTATGCATTATCAAAATCACCCTGAAATGGTAGGAGTGGATAAGTACAAGCAATAACTCTTAATAAAGTACACAAGAAATTCTCTTTTCTGAGCCCCTCATTTGATTGGTTTGTTGATATTCTTCTTGGTTATCTGTTTTATATACTCCAGTCTTTAATTTATTTTAAGTTTTATATCTTCTACACATCTACACATTTCTTAAGATTTTACACATATTATCAAATTAGTTAAATCTGGATGCCTTAATACATGAACTGCCATCCTCATTTGTCATTTTACAAGAAGCTTCCCTTCTTTCTTATTTATTCTAGGTTTTCGTCATTTCATATTTTATCAAACCACCTAATTTTTAACATTCCCCTGAAAAATTAGATTTTGAAAGCCTTGTTTTCTTTTCTGTTTTTCTCTTGTCCATGTTATATTACTACAAATATTCTAATATTTGCAAGGATATGTGTTTCTTTTTTGGGGGGGATGATTAATTCAGCACATAATCTCGAAGCTTGGGCAAGGGAATATGAAATGGAAATTTTTAGCGTACGAAAAATGCCATGCCTGTCCTAGATTCGGACCCGGGACCTCCGAATGAAAGGCCGAGATGCTACCACTCCGCCGCGGATATAGGCTTTGATCTTAGATCAATGCTTTATAATAGTATTCTATTTTGCTGCATTAAAGCTTACTACTACTACCAGTATACTTTAAATGCCTGTATTAATTCATTCATGCTTTGCTATTTTACTGCCTCAAAAAAAAATGATTGTAGTTTTTCGTAATCCTAAGATTATAGTTTTTGTTAATTCCTAGATTACAAGATATTTTTAATACTAACAGGTCAAACTCATGCCTAACTAAAAGGAAATGTTTATTATTACGAGTTTTAACAAAAAAAAAAAAAAAATTAATGATATGATAGGCAAAAAATTTAATTATTTTGGCCAAAAAATTGAATCCAATATCAGTTAATAAAAATCTGCGTGTTGATTACTACATCTGGCTACCAGTCAGTTACTTTTTTTACCGAAACAATTCTAAAAACTTACTAAAAACAATTTTTCTATAGGCTATCATTAAGTTTTTTATACAGCTGAAATTTTAAAATAACATATAATTAAAAAGAAATGTAATCACAGGTAATGTAATGTAATTTTAATCATAGGTTTTCATAATCGTATACTAAATAAAGCATTACAAATTTTTATTTGTGAAATTTTAAGAACATTTTTATAAATTTTTTCGAAAATATGAAAACATTATAATTTTTTTAAAAATCTGATGTGAACACCACATGTCTTCCTTGTACGCCTATTAAATTAAATATACAGATTTTTTGCTGCACTTCATTTAAACTTATTTCATTTGAAAGTGAGATACGATCCTCTAATTCTTTAATAAAGTGAACGCAAAATGCCATGCCTGTCCTAGATTCGGACCCGGGACCTCCGAATGAAAGGCTGAGACTATACCCTATCTACAACTGTCATTTAATAATGACGGTTGTAAATAGGGTATAGTTTACAGTGAATGGGTTAAAGAAATTTCTTAAATTATCAGCAAAAATATGATTATATTAACGTCAAATATTTACACAATTAAAAATTGTGGCAATCTCCTATTAATCATTAATCTCCCATTTAATACAAGGATAGAGTAAAAGTCCCTTTATTTTATTATTCGTATTACTAGATCAGTATTATTCGTATCTTCGTGAGTTGCTGATTGCCAAAATTTCAGAATTCTGGTGTGCTGTTTAAACAAAAGTTAATAATAATTAAACTATTCCGTTTAGTAAATTCCTGTGTACTGGTTACAGATGTTAATTTCGACCTTACGGTGTAAAATACTCAGTTTTTATTATTAGACTATTGGGTGAATAATCAAAAATGAAAAAGGAAGAAAATAGGAAGAAATATACCTCAGAAAAAAAACAAGAAGATGAATATGAAGAGGAAGAAAATGTTCAAACCAAAGAAAGAATAAAAAGGAATAAAATGTTGCCCAAAACAAAAGAATAAAAACATTAAAAGGAGATGGTAAGTATAAAGAAGTAGAAAATGTTAAAACGAAAGAAAGAATAAAAAGATTAAGAGAAGATGATGAATATAAAAAGAGAAAATTTGAAAACTAGAGAACGTAACAAATTAAGATCAGAAGAATTTTATCAAACCAAAGCGCGATTAAATGACAACAATGATTAAATGACGCGATTAAATGACAACAAATGGCAACAAAAAACAGATAAATGAATTGATCAACTCCGACTTAGGGAGAATATTGTCCAACAATTTCAGAGGAGTAACAATTTTTTATAATTTATTTAAGATCGAGCATGTGAGCCTCAGTGTATATGTTGTTCTTGCGAGAGTCTACTTTTCAATCACTCTGTAGTTAACTTTAATGTACCTAAAATTAAACAGAAATTCCAGTATAATTTAAAAAAAATAATTAAACAAGAAAATCGATAAATAATACGATTCTAAATTATAATTTTCAATTGATATTAAATAATCAGATGTTTCACCAATTCTATTAAATATATCATTAAATATATGTACACATTTCTATATCACAATCTATATCATTAAATTACATGTACACATTTTTAAAAGAACATAAAATTTTATTTCACTTATAACTTCTGATTTTTTCTTTTTTTTATTATTATTATTGAATTATTATTTATTGTAAATTTATTTTTACAATCTCGGGTTAATAATTATTAAATCAATATATTTAAATTAAAAAAAAAGTGGAAAAACAAAAGGAGATGAATTCTGATGTAAAGGAGATAAACCGATGTAAGGCCTTCGCCTTATAAGATCCGAATATTTCTGTCATTAAAATTTCATTTGGCTATAACTCTGGAGCCAATAAAAATATGTACCACTTATAAAAAATAAATTTTTGAAATATCGTTGAAAATCTCTCAATGAGGGCTTATTACTGCAGTTATGAAAAAGTCCAAAATCCAATTTTTTTGGATTTGGGCTTTTTTGGACACGGTTGGTTCAGCCGATTTCAATAAAAAAAGGAGGAGTAGAACTATATGCTGCAAAAGTCGTAAATCCAAAATTTCAACATACTACGGCTAATCGTTTTTGAGTTATGCGAGTTACATACATACGGACAGACGTTACACCGAAACTAGTAAAAATGGATTCAGGGATGGTCAAAATGGATATTTCTGTTGAAATATGAAAACCGAAATTTTTCGCGATCACAATACTTCCTTTACTTCGTACAAAGAAGTAAAAAACTTAATTATAATTTAATTATTATGGTTTTAAAAAAAATCTAGCTGAGAGGCGTTAGCTTTCACGCGGGATTGAGTATCTGTATGAAAGGCTGTACGCAAGTAAGCAGGAAAATTTGATTTATCGGTTAAAAGATGGCTGAGTAAATTTTATAGGCTAAAGCAGAAAAAATTAATTAAGTATAAAAATTTAATTAAATTCAATTTAATTTTATACTTTCTCTTAATAAAGACAGTTGTAGATAGGGTATAATATATATTACCCTAATCAGTTTTAGACTTTTTATTGAATTGTAACTGAGGCTTGTAACTGAGGTACCCCTCTTGTACTGTGATTATAATTGGTAAGTTTGAACTGCAAGCTTTGAGAGTGATAATGTAAAGCATATATATTACATGATTTAAGACACTACTTTTAGGATTAAATATCACCCGAAAGATTGGTGGGCTTGGAAGTCTAATGCAATTCATTATATTCGGCTCGGTAAGAAAGTATAGGGAAACCACTTTATTTTTATATTATTTTTGTTCTTTTATTAAGTATTATCTAGTATGGAATGTCGGATATTTTTAGAATGGGTACACCGATAATGGCGTTATGAGAATCATTTGTGACTTAGATTCGATCGCCTGTAAACTTTACGGTTATGGCACCTAAAATTATTATACAGGCTCACACATAAAACAGTGAAATATAATGTTAAAATATAGCATCAGTGTGTATCGCTATTGTGTTTTTAAATTGTAAGAATTTACAAGTCATCCTAATCGGAGTCAATTCAGAAATTCAATTCAATCAAACAGAACGCTCCCCATATGGCTATATGGGGAGCGTTCTGTTTGAGCAGTTAAGTTCCTCCGGTTAACTCAGTTTCGAGAGAAGTGACTATGTTAGTTTTTTGAAACGATTTTTTTTTTATGTATTCTAAGAATACGTTTGGTTTTTAAGAGTTTTAGAGGAAAATACAGATTTACATTATACTATTCAGTTTAAAACGACAAAGGTTTTGTTGATAATATTTTCATCTGGATAAAGGTACTATGATCGAACATAGGTTGTTTGCGAGGTTGAAGTCCCCTTCCAAAACCATGTAGGATTATTTCTGATGAAGTTGATTAACTTAAACCATTATTACGTAGAGTCTTCTACACTATCCTTGCTCATAATTCAGCTCTTTTCCTTGTCCGTTAACCGATTTGGGTTCCATAGTAAAGATGTAGTAATATCTAGTCAGCAGTATCTTGGTGTGATTTGATGTAGGGGTCCTACAGAATGTTCTGGAAAAGGTTTTCGAGTTATTAACAATAACACAAATTTAAGATTGGTGTTCTGTGGATTATACAAGGATGTATTAGATCCGCTGAAAAAGCTAATAAGAGTAGTTTCGATTATACGATAAATGAAAATGAGAATAAATGACAGGTGTTGAATTTTTCATTATATTCATCCCTTTTCCCGAGTTTACAGTACTCTAACAAGTCGCCGAGTATTTAATGATGTCAAAGATGTGTACTCTATGTTGATGTAATTATTTTCTAGAAAGATTTGAGTATAGTAAAGTTTGGATTTGTTGTTCTGTACGTGTTTCGAATAGAAGATTTGAGTACAATGCAGTAATGAGGTAAAGAAGTCTTAAATAGAGTTTTGAAAGGAAAGCAGAGGATTCGTATCGTATCGTGCGGTAGTGTCGTTGATGGGGAGGTGAATGCGAACAAAGTTGGAAACAAATACCGGCGAATAGAGGAAGTACGACTGTAACTGAGAAGTACGAACAATAGAATCGTACACAGCCTCTAGAGAAAAGGGGACAAAAGAAGGTCAAGAGGGTGTAGATGATACATTGCGGCTTCTGACATTAGGCTACATTACCGTAATCACAACGAGGCCTACCTCCTTTCACTTCCTCATTTCCTACAACACCGTCGTTACCTTCTCCTTTTAACCATCTGCCTGTTCACTTGAATTCTACGTGACCCCATCTCACACACTTTTCGATCGAAGTTCAATATTATTAAAATAGCCCTCTTCTGCACCTTCTGCTAGCAATTTTCTACTATTTTCTTATTATTCGTCAGCAAAGATAAATATTGAAAATAAGTTTTTTTTTTAATTTTAAAGAAACTACATACATTTACTAACCAACTGATTACATGAACTTTTTATTAGCACAGGCTAATAATACATGTATATATATAATGATTCAAATTTATTTTGTGTTTTATCTGGTCATAATACTATTTTATTACGATATTTAGACATTTTTTACTATATTCAGGAGGAGTGGGAAACGTTCATCAGGGTTTACTCGCTAAAGATGTATTTCAGTAGAATGTTTTAAAAGAGATGATTTTTAATAAAAATTGTAATAATTTTAATTGATATTTTTTTTGTGATTTTTAACATTTAACTTCTGCTACGTCCTAAAATATTCTCAAAAACTTTATTTGTAAATTGTTTAAGTTTTTTTTTTGCAAAATTACCTGTAACTGAAATTTTTATTTTTAATTGAGAAATTTTAACGTACAAAAATTGTTTTTAAAACTATTTTTACGGAATGATAAATAATTATAAATTGAGATCCGGGATGTAGAAGGTGATGTCTCTGTTGTGTAATTCTACTAAATTTTATTGCTGTTCAAAATTGTGCTAAAAAGAACTTTTTTAAACATTTGCATTAATGAAATTTACATTAGAATTAATTTTCAAGAACTTTACAGAAAAAGATATAAACGAAAAAATTTTTTAAAAAATCGTTAAAAAATTGGGATCCTTAGAAATTCATTATTTTCAATTTTCTGGAAAAAATTATTGAAAGATATCAATTTCATTCAGAAAAGATTTATCAGAGGATACTTCCCGGTTAGAAACCGTTTTTAAAAGGCCGATCTGAGATTGCAAAGAATATTCTCGACTAACCTGTTGAAAATTCCATGTGCATCAAGTTTGGTTTCATCAACGTTATGATACCCTAAACAATGTAAAAAGTAAATAAATAGCAGAAAATAGTTTTTGACATTGAAGGCGACATCCTAAGTATATATTTTTAAAAAGATATTTATCTTAGTCAAGGGGTTTTAAAAAGGTACGATGAAAGGGAAGTTTCCATCGCCAAGATAAAAAAGAATGATCTCGATTCCATTTCTGTCATCACCCACTTTTGCCAGAGATTACGCATTACATACTTAACTATTTTACCGTTTGCTCTATCTTTACCCCTAACCCTTGTTCCCGAGACCATTGTTATCCTAAAAATTTTCTCAAGTTTTATTCTTAAACTGTTGCTGATTGTAATATTTTACGAAAAATTTATCTCAAAAGAGTAAAATGCAAAAAACATTTTAGTTGAAAATCGAGTTTTAGGAAAACCCAGTCCATCTTCAAACATGAATAAGGATAATTCTTACAATAAGTCAGATATTTTTGAATTTAAGTAAAGTAATTAAAAGCAAAAATAATCCGTACCACATATACATTACAATATTTAAATTACAAAAAAAAAAAAATAATACATCTAACTGGTTTAACTAATTTTGTGCGCAACAGAAATAAACTATTTCTTAGAAATATTTTTAAGAAAAAAAAATTTTTCGGCTTTAAATAGAATGTAATTCAAGAACGACTCAACCAATCTTCATTAAATTTTCACATGCACAACTTGGGGTTACTACCAGAGCATAACTAAATTTCAATGAAATTGATCTAATAGTTTTGAAGATTTTTGAGCCACAAAATGTTATACATAGGTCTGATAACTATATAAGGAAATCCCCGACAATATATAAGAAAAATACCTCAACGGTATTTTCATACCTCAATATGTGAAGAAGATTCATTTTCACCCCTACTCCCTCCGTGCCACCGAAAGTAATACCGTATTTTTCTTTGAAAAGTCGGTACAAATAAAATTTTGTTATATCTTTTAAAAAATATCTAACTCGACAAAATAACAAACTTACCACTCATTTGAAAAACATTTTTTTGGTTTTAAGATACGTGTTTAAGTTAAAACATCCGTAAATGTAACTATTTGAATTGGAGAGGCAGTAGTTAACAAATCAATATAATTATTTTGCGGAATTTTATCAACCCTATGAGCCAACAAAATAAGATCTACCCGACTTCAATATATATGGTACTCAAAAAGAAATGTAATACAGAATCAGAACAACTAAATTACAGATACAAATTAAAGCATAACATTCTAACTAAAAATTATCGTAAGTAATTAAAATTAATCAATTGTAACTGCTCAACTAACCTTACTTACTTTTTTAACAGGAACTCTGTAGCTCAAATAAGCTTCAAGTTCAAGGATCTGTACATTGACATCTGTAAAAATAATTAAATGTTGAATTCACACTATTTTGTGTACCTGTAACATACAAAAACAATTTTAAATTTTGCCGATAAATTATTATAGTTTCTCTTCTAAATGAGACGTACTGCCCAACAAATTCTTCCCAGGAACCCAAAAAATAAATTTTATTTTCATGATACTTAGTAAAGTGAATAAAAAATGTAACTACGATAACTGAGCCTTTTTTTTTAGTAAAAACTGTAAAAAAAGTAAACAACATGTTAAGTTTTAGTGTTTCTGACTGGCTGTTAGTAAATACTAGATTTAAAAATTGTAGTTGAAATCTACACATAATAACGATTTTTTAGCTTACAATAAAATTCCTTTTCACGATTACAATTAATTAATAAATTCCGCGATTATAATATTTCTTTGCGCTACGTACAAAGATGTATTGTAATCGCGATAAATTTCGGTTTTCAGATTTCAACGGAAATATTCACTTGCCCACTGTTGTAACATCTAGTTGTACAACTCCCCTTTTAATTGCAATTGAGTGGACCAAAAGTGTCCAAAAATCCCAAAATCCAAAAACTTAGAATTTTGGACTTTTTCCTAAATGTAGTAAAAAGCCCTCATTCAGAGATTTTTGACGATTTATCATAAGTGGTACTTATTTTAATTGGTTCTAGAGCTATAGCCAAATAAAATTTTAACTAATGAAATATTTGGATCTTACACGGGAAAAGCACATCGGATCAAATGCGACTTCATTTCATTTTTTTTTTAATTTAAGTATATTGATTTATTAATAATTATTAACCTCTGAATATTAAAAAAAAAGTTACAATAAATAACAATTCAATAATAACAACAAAAAAAATTATAATTTAAAAAATTTAATAAAAAATGCAAATATATGTAATTTAATAGGTACAAAGAAGTAATGTGGTGTCCGCATCAGATTTTTTTATAATTACTAAATTGAAATGAATAAACACTAATAATTAATTAAAATTTAAAGTAATATCTGAACTAATTTCAAGATAGCTCATGATCAGACGAAAATTACCAGAATTCTAGTTCATATTCAATTGATATAAATGGCTGTTTTCATGCAAGTACGTAGTCGCAAAACTTTCAAAGGTCGTCGGAATATCGATGATGGCAATTGCAAAAATTTGTCGCGTTTTGGAAAACGTAGTGTTGAATATTTAACTGCTACGTTTTTACCGGATTTAGATGAAAAGAGAGGCGGTGCAATATCGGCACAAGAAAAGATGGAAATTTTTTGATGTATCTTGCTTCTCCTACTTATCAAACCGGCGTGAGAGAGGATTTTGAAGCACATGGAACAACTGTTTACAAAACATTTAAAGATGTGTTAAATCTTATCTATAACAAAGCTTCTTATTTGATACATTTCCCGGAAAGCGCACAATAGCTCCATACTGCTAAAAATAAATGGGCAGCTCGATTCAAATTCCCCGATGTGATTGGAGCACTGGATTGTACGCATATTAGAGTAAAAAAACCTACTGAGTTTGGTGACTGTTACATTAACAGAAAAGGTTATCCGAGTATAAATATGCAAGCCGACAGGTATTGATTCCATCATGACCTGGGAGCACCTATATTGGCGGAATTTGGTGACGTAGTGGGATTTTTCATGCGGTGAAATGTCTAGTTGGATCAGCGAGTCTGCCAGAAGATACTTTCACCTTCGGTAATGACTCCTTCCCAGGATCCACACAATCAAGAAGAAGAAGAACGATTAACAAAAAATTAGCAAAAGAACGCATTATTATTGAAAGAGTTTTTGGAAAAAATCAAAACGTTCTTCCTCTTATTAGGAAATCTTGTAGGGGTAATCTTGTACAAGGTCGCTAAAATTTTAGTTGCATGTGTAGTACTACATAACATAGGTAAATTGATGAACGATAACTATGAAGATGATGAAATTGTATACGTAGAAGTACACGAGGTAGGTCGGGAATAGGTCGGAGAGGAGAAGTGAAAAGAAATTAAATATTAAATGTTTTACTACAAAATTTATAGTTACCTCTTCACCTCACCATTTCTCCTTTCCTATTAGTATTAAATAATAATATATATATAAAATACAATAAAAAAAACTGGAAATACAAAATAGAATATGCGGCTGTTTATGCAAAGGTAAGCGTTTGTATGCATACACACGCACGCATATGTGTAAACACTTGCGTGAACTTTTGTATGCACACGTAAAATTTGGATTTATATTTTTATCTTTTATTTCCTTAGTTTACTTTTTGCATTTTTTTAATCTATTTTTTTACAAATTTTTTTCATTATTTTGTTAGTAAGTAGTGGGTTAAAGAAAAAAATGTAACTAAAAATAAACACAATACAGAAAAAAGTCTATAAAATTTGTATCAAAACATTTTTATGGCACTACTAAGAAGTCCAACATATTAAACGAAGTAATATGTCGGACTTCATATCTTCTTTTCCCGTTGGAATGCTTTCGGAATTATTTTTTTCACACAATTTTGAATGAAGTTTTTTTAACTCCATTCATATTTTCTTCTTTGGGTATCTTTTCGTTCCATCTGAAGATGTATAAGTTTCAGGTGTTCTTTAATAAGAATTCCTTGTTCATTAAGAACAAGACTTTGAAGCTTGCATATTTAACAAGCTTCAAAGTTAAGTTTAAAGTTTAAGTTTTTCTTTTCTTCAGTATCACCAGTAGACCTATTTATCTTTTGTTGATGTTTTTCTCGCTATACTTGGGTGTAGTAGACAACGAATTATATGATAAATTTACTTCACATGTCGGCCTATTATTCCCCTTTTCTTTTGCGTCAGTTCCAACTTCTATTGCACCCGGAAACATATGTACGACTTGTTTATCATAGCACTATTAATTTAAGAAACGCTTTTTCCCAATAAAGTAATTTTATCATTTTATTGTCTGTTTCGTTTTTCTTAGTTTTTTTTTTTAATATCACTTTTAATGCTATTCATTCGTTTTTTAAATCTTTCAATTGGCGTTGGAATTCCGATGCTTGATTCAAATGTTCGTTGAATACATAACCAAACTTATCTTTTTCATTCATGACGACTATCGTAGTTCATCATTTTAATATAATTTCATCGCCCTCCAACGCATTAACTAAACTAATTCGTTTATCTTCAACAGATAATTTCCCAGAAGGTGAAAGAGAAAACTGCTTTTCATCTTCGCTACTTGACATGATGATTTAACGCCGGTAGTATACTTGAAAGAAATAAGATTGCTGAAGAGAATTAAATGTTGACATTTAGCCTATTTTCATACAGGTATCAACAAGTCTTTTATACACATTATACAACATGCGTACAGAAATTAGGTGGTCGTATTCATTTTGTTAAGTAATACTGAAGTGATATTTATTAACACTTGAAAACTACATAGTATTACTTAAACGCATCATCACAAATACTACAAGTTTTAGTAATTACTATTACTAAAAGTAATCCTTTATTCACTTCGAATCAAGTAAGTTCTTTTTACAATCAGAAATACTTTCCATAAAGAGAAAAACGTTTCAGTAATTTTCTTATTTTCTTATTCACTTCACTTAACAAAATAATCCTAATTGTGATTAATACCTTTACAACACCATGAAATATGTAAATTTAATGTTTCTTTGTAACAAATTCTAGTATTTACGGACATAAATCAAACTTCACTTATATATTGTACTGAGGCAGCAATCGCAGAGAAAAATTTCCTGCATGCTTACTCACGAAATAATTTGAGAAACAATAAATTTGTCTTTTAAATCTCTGGTGTAGTACCGTATATGTTTATTCGATTTTTATTAATGAAATAACGAAATAAAATTCTTAATGTATTATGAAATCTGTCTGTCTTTACGGAGTATTTATTGAAGAATTCGAATAATTCATGAAATATTAATATACAAAACATGATGCTATGAGATAGGCACTTTTTTAATATTTTTTCTGCCCATGTAATGTTTGGAATTATGTGGAAAACATTATTTGTAAACCATCCTTAAATACATTTAAAAGTATATTTATTCAGACCTTACTCATTGAGTTTATAGAAAACGTTAGTATAAATAAATAAGCTTTTTGTTTTATTTCAATTTTAAATTGTAAATTAAACGGAAGATATACATAAATAATAATAATAAACAAAATTTCCTTTTACTTACATAAAAAATAAAAGGTAATACTTGATCTGCTTGTATCTACCTACGTAAATAACATATCAATGTTATTTATGATTTATATATAAGAATTTTACTTAAAATGAAAAATATTTTTTTCTAAATATTTTGAATTGTTTTTAAAAGTTTCAATTTTAATGTTTGAAAAATTTAGTACGTACTTTTCTTGTCACAAAAAAAAGCACTAATTGGCTTATTGTGAATATGCTTTAAGTCTGGTAAGAATTTTAGGTAGTTTACAATAGCATAAAAACTATTTGAAGATTGGTAAGGTATGTATCGATTACAAGAAAAACGTTAAATATTAAATTTAGATGCTCCAATTTAAGGAATATTTGCACTAGTACTTTAGTCACGAAAACCACAAACGCTATATTTTAAAGAGTTAAAATAGAAAATCGAACATTTCACCTAAATAGGAATATTTTATTTACGAATGTTTAAAAGAATTGATTCTTCAAGTTATTTATAATTTATACTAATATAAAACTGAAATTTTGTCTTCAGTAGCTTGAAAAGTATTTTTTACGTCGCTGGAATTATAGTTTCGTTCAAAACATGAGCCTGTTATTTCAATTTGTGTTTTATTGCATGTTCATCCTTTTATCGCGCAAGAAAAGCATTGGCATCCACCATTTGCAAGAAAGTTTTACTCTGTTATAGAGATGATCGAAATTTTTACCGTCTTAAAACTACCGATTAGTTATTTCTTAATAAATATTTGTTGTCTCAGGAGGTTTCATTTTAGAAAAAAATAAAGAATAAATATTTAACTCCATTAAAAATTGTCTTTGTTTTAAAACGATATATTTTTTTTTAGATTTTAGAAGTTTTTTTATATAAAAAATACTTCTAAAAAATACTAAATAAAGATTAAAAGTGATTTTAAAAATCACTTTTAATCTTTATTTGAAGATGTTAGATTCTGGGCAAAGATTTCAAGAGATTAAAATTATAAAAATGACATAATTATACTTGAAAAAATATCATTAGAGATTAAAGAAATGCTTATTTCATAAGCCTGACACTTCCTCATTTTATTCCAGTAAATAAATTAAAACGAATTAATCAATGCGGCTTAATTTTAATTAATAAATTAATCTGTTTTTATTGTTTTCTATGTTATGTTATTTCTTAATTATATTATATATTATCTTATTATCTGTTAATTGTGAAAATATTCTAATGTTTAACTAAGAAAAACTATTTAATCTATTACTTCTGCATATAAAAAATTAACTGTGGTATATTGTTACACTACAGAAAATATATAATACGTTATTATTGTGAAGTTATATATTTGTCTGATAATATAGCAGAGAATAAATACATTGAAAACCTTCTATTAGGAGGTTTTATGCCAACATTTGAATTTGAGATATTTGAAAGAATTCAATAACAATAGAGTACTAGAAATTGATGGTATAACATCTGAAACAATATGCTATTGAAAAAAGTAGAATTGAATGATCCTTACACATGCGAACGCAAAACTTGTGAGGCTGGAGAAAACTATAAAATTTTATAAAATATATTGTTACCATCAGTTTAACATCTTATGCTATGAAAATACTTACTAGGATAGTTAATAGGCGACATACAAAGTGTGGTAGACAGTGTATTAAATAAAGACTACTTTAGTTACAGATACATTGTAAGCTCAAGGGAAACTATTCTGGATTTTTTAATTAGGATGTTCAGTCAAAAATAATCAAACTTCTTACTTGACAATCTTGATTTAGAGAAAGCATTTGACAAAATAGAATGAAATAAAGCGTTAAAAAGTTTAATATAAATTTGAACCTAGAATAGAAAAAGAAAAATTATTATTTATAATTTTTCAAGAGTCATAAGAGTATAAGATGAATAAAGGTGAGCTTTGATTGAAAAAGGACGGAGAGCAGGACGTAGTTCTTTTAACTATACTTGTATCTTTTAACTGTACCTAGAAAAAGTATAGTAAAAAATTAAATAAACATTTGAGAGTGGAATAATAATCCAAGGAAAAATATGAAGTTAAAAACCGTATTCGAAAAATACGATTACGAGAATAGTAATGACAATTTTTTATGGAGTTAAATATTTATTCATGTTTTTTTTTTTTTTGACAAAGAAGTTTCATCTTCGTTTTTGTTCTCCTGACTAAAACCAAAGATGAGTTAGAAGATATACGGACATGAATATATTTTATGATAGAACATCAATCTGGAAACTAATGAGACCATCAATATTAATTGATGAAAATACTATGTACCATAAGTGTCGAACTGTTAAAATTAGATTGTAAAATTATAAGAGTAATACAGACATCAAAAGCAGATTATCACAAATAAAAAGGGATTAAACAGAAAATCTATTAGTATCAAATGCAGATGTAAGTACTAGACATTTTTGAAACTATTTTAGTGAGACTATTTTTGTCCATATTTCACTTCATATCAGTGAAATATGGACAATAAATTAAAAACAGGAAAATAATAAAAGTCGCATTTAAAATGTGGTACTAAAAAGGATATTGATAATTATGTTAATCGATAAGTTTGAAATGATCTGACCAATAAAGTAGGAAAAACATTTATGGGAAATTTTCATTACACACGAACTGGATTGATAGGACACTTATAAAAACGTCCAGATTTTTGTTAAATTACTGAAATTACATGTACAAGGTAAAACCTGTAGAAAACAAAGACGGAAGAATATGAAGTGGTGAGGATGTAAGCTGTAGTAGCCTAAGTATTTTGAAGTTGAAAAATTCTCAAATAAGAAAGGTAATGGGAAGTTTCACGAGATCAGTCCACTGAACGATAATTAAAAAGAAAATATTAAAATAAATAAATAAACCCTTTCTGACTAATAAGAAGCCACTGCGGTTAGCTTTACTTTTTGTATAGTTTTAAGTAGGTTTCTTCTTCAGGTCTTTAAGGAAACATTAGAGAGTGTAACTATTTGGGAAAAAATAAAAATTGTAAGATTCATTGATAAAACAATTGTTTTCGCAGAAAACAAGTTAGACGAATCGAATGTCATAGATTTACTGCTAGGGGAAAGATATAATTTAAAATAAATAAGAATAAAATGATAGTACTGAAATGACAAGGAAAGAAGGATTATGAGGAATTAAACAGAAGATTATGGTAAGGAAACATAATATCCTAGAAGTTACAGATTGGTTTATTTATGCAGTAAAAATAACAATGAATCGATGAAGTAGAGTTCTAAAACATTATTAACACAAGCAAGAAAAAATTGTGAGCCAGAATAGAAGACTGCTACCGTAGAATCTGATAGATCTAGAATTAGAAATAAATTCTTTAAAATATTTGTATGAAATTTTGCAATTTCTGATAGTAAAATATAGTTAAAAGTAAAACAGAGAACTATGTTGGCCATGTATTGAGATATCCAGGTTTAGTTAGTTTATTAATTGACGAGTGCATCTGTACAAACTGCAGAAAAAAAACATCAAAATCAGTGAAATTGATTTTGATGATGAAGTATGTTGATTTTATCACATACAAAACAAAGGAGTTGAAAATACCACTGAACCAACGAAGTGAATGATGAAAACAATTGTTATGTAATTTATAAAACTGTCACAAAAAGGTCTATATAAGACAGAAAACATTTTTATATTATAAGCTTTTTAAAGAAAAAATAAGTTTTTTGAATAAAAAATCATATAAGAAATAAACACAATTCAAAATTCTAACAGGTAATTTATTTTTAAGACAGTACGATGTATGCCACTGAAAATTTATGATTTCGTAAATTAAGAAAAGTGTAATAAAATCGTTCGACAACATTCTAGATACCAAAATAAAACTTTTCTGTTATTCAGGGAAAAAGGAAACTAAAAAAAAAAGGATTAATAGTAAAATCAAATTAATTATTTGTGAGTTGTACGAAAATAGCTTCTGGGTAAAAACTTATGTATTTTTAGGTGCTGTATAGTCAGCTAAATGTACACATAGTGTTAATGGAGGTAAACTTTCCTAATGGTATTTATTAAAATAGCTTCCTTCTAGTTTTCAAATTGTTCAATAAATGTTTGTAGCTCGTTTTACAAAAGTATCTGTTTCTTTCTCGTAAATATAAACTGATCAATAACTGTAAAATTCCTACTAAGTTACTTAACATTAATAACATTTTTCAACATGTTTGGTTAAGTTAATAAATAATTTATTAGTACATGAATAAATATTTACAACTGTAAAAATGAAAACATTTGTATATTTGTAATTAAATACTGGTGTTTGTTTGTGCGCGCGTACGCGTATGTGTGTGTTTGTATATATATATATATGGAAAAAAATAGGTATAAAAAGAATACGAAAAATTACAAAACGAGGATTTCACACTTTGAATAAAAAATAAAATATAAAATAAAACGTTGACCAAAAAAAGAAGAGTATTATCTAATTCCAACGAAAACCATAGTTAGCTCATAAACAGTCTAAAATCCTACAACTCAGATTATCCTTTAAATGGTCACCTTTATTTAGATCTGGATAAGATAAAATGTTATTTCAAGAAAGATAACAGTTATTGTAAATATTACACCACCAGAAATCTCATCACATGACCAAAATTAAAAGTGGGATAACAATTTAAGTTTTTTATTAATAAATTCTAACTTTACAATTCAGAAAATTTTCCTACTTCTAAAATTTTATTTCATTATTAGTAAATCTCGTACTAATTTTCTGATTACTTTCCTGATAATGCGTTTCTGAGCAATTCTGGAGATATATAAAATTATCGGATTTATTTATGAGTCAATTTATTATAACTTCAATCGTTTTTTAAAATTTGTTTTTTGTTTCTAAGTTACAATTACTGTGTGAAATTGACTTGTTCAGGTCAAAACTGCAACGTAGGTCAATAATTTGACTTAACTTCTAGTCTCTAACGTTTGTCAGGACGAAGATCCATTTCTTAGATGAAATCAGGAACCATCAAATTTGTGATTCGTAAAAGAAATGTTATTTCTAATTGCTATGTGAACGTAAATAATAAATTTTTGTCCCCGATCCTCTTTCTCAATTATTTGTTGTAAGATTTTTCCCTTTTCATTCTAAATTTTCTTGTTCATTATATTCTTTATATTATAAGTGGTTAAGATTCTGACCAATTTGCTTGAAAAACCATCATATTGAAAGCTGACATTGTATACGTCATAATTGTAAATAATTTTTTAAATGTATTGTTTTCATTTGCCTCGCGGTTTTTGAGAGTTTTCTTGTTTTCCAATTTACACCTCTTCAGTCAGTTACACTATAAGTGATATAAACTTAAATTTAAAATTGCATTCAGAAAAACAAAACAAATTATGTAGTATTCATTATGAAAAATTTTATTTAACAAATTTTTGGTAACCAATCCGGAAACATTCTAGATTTTATAGGTAAAGTAATAATTGTGTGTTATAATTTTAATCAACACCTTGCAAATTGATGCAGTCCTGTTACAAGACTGATGTGTCAGATAAGGTAGAATATTTATTAACATTGTTGATCTAGGTACTTATAGAATGATGCACTTTTTCTACGAGTTTGCCGATTTTTTCACAGAGCTGATTGCTGTGGATATGTGATGCAATATACATGCAAAAACTGGCAAAAGTAATATCTCTACATTACTCTTTTACTTTGTTTTTTTTTAATTATTATTATTAATTCGCCATATAAGCTTTGAAGCTTGTGCATGGGAATATGAAATGAAAAGTTTTAGAGTATGAAATACACCATGCCTGACCGGGGTTCGAAACCGAGACCTCCGTGAAAGGCCGAGTCGATATCACTCCGCCTTGGTATTAAATGCGGTTATGCATGACATGCTTGATGCGAAGTCGTTCAGTTGTCACTAAATGTGACTATCACTAAATTCAAAGCCATTAAAGATATGAATCATACTTTTAGTAGTTCCGTTTTATATGTAACCGTTAGATTTCTTTTATTTTGAAGTTCAAAACTAACCTAACTTCAAACTGCAAATCAATGAAATTTTGTATTATTCTATAAAAGTATAAATGTATACAATTATAAATGTATGTCTTATTTGGTACAAATTTTTAAGCTCTATCCAAATGTAGGGAAGTTCATCAAAATACAATGCCTATTGTGTGAAAGTTTTAGATTTATAAGAAGTGTAAGTTGACTAGAGCAGTTAAGATTTTCTCTACAGTCTTATGCTAATGTGACGATATCATGACAATTGGGCACAGTGACAATTCCGCACAATGTAGTTGTAATAGGCCTAGCCAACTTTCCTTAGCAGGCTTAGAAAAATTTACATGGTTTATTTATTACATTGTGTTCATACAGTGTTCTAGGTTTTTCTTTACTTATTTTATATTTAATGTGTTGTTTAATACTCTATTATTGATTGCATTTATATAATTATTACTGTATATATTTGAACGAAAAGCCAAAACTTTCTCATGAAGCTAATGTGCGAAAAATTAATTTTATGAAAAAAATATTAGATCATATCACGTAATCGATGTGATGTGCGAAATGGTTTTTCAGTGTCAACAGCAAAAATCTAAAATTGTGCATCTTAGCGTAGTACTCCCGTTAAAGCTCACTAGTACAGCATTATTATATTCAGAGTAACAAACAAACCTTGTTCTTACTAACTACCAGTTGTCCTTTAAGGTTCACAATCAATTTATTTATTATTTTAAGTATGGGAGAACATTCTAAACCGTAATTAAAAGAAATCTGTCTTTCAATTGTATTATATATTATTTTTCTCGTTGAAATACTTTTATAAAGTTAATCTTAGTTGTGGAAATTAAAAAACAATTTCCAAAACATACGTGGCTTTTGTTTAGATACCATTGAGATAATTCTGAAATCTAAAATCATTTGGTTTTCTTTATTCTCTTCTTTAATAAGGTATTCTATTTAAATTTTTAATATGATGAGCTGAAATAAATTTTTAAAGATTGACTATAATGAGGATATTTCTCCTCAATCAGGAATCTTTTTGTTAAAGTCTTAGCATCATACTACTGAGAAAGTAAAGGTGTATTAAATTTGAGGAAAGAAAAGGACAAAGAACATTTTTAATTAAATTTATGGAAGTCGAAACTCGTTTTTAAAGTTACTGACATAATCACATTTAAAGTTTGAGTCTTACATGCATCATACTGTATTACGAACAAAAGTTAAAATAATGAAGCTATTTCACGGAGCCAAATTATATTATAAATCTCCCTAAAACGAGCGATCGTATCATTCCACTTTCCTTATAAATATTCTACTTCTTTTCTAAGTTTAAGATTTAAATCCTGTTTAATATATTGCCAAGAAAGAAGTAAAAACTACTGCCAATTAATAGACATATTAATAATCTCATCCTAGATCTATTCAGACGCAGTCATAAAAAATCTATTGTGCTAATAATAAAAATAGTAATAATAATAATAATAATAGCTGAAATTTCATTAAATTACGTAAAGTATAAATGGCGATAATGATTCCGAATTAAAGCTGTAACTTTTTACTTATTTTAAACCATTTGTTCAATTAACTTCTTACAAGAAAGAAGAAAAAAACCACGAAAAATTCTGATGTTCACTAATGCTCAGTAAAATCAATTATGAAAGAGTGGATGATGTTTTTCAAGCTGCTGCTGGGATACATTATTGTATTTTTGTGTAATCATGCATTTTAACGTAAAAATCATTCAGATTTACTCCCGTTAAAGCTCAGGAAAATCCTGCCATCCAAACAAATTACATTTATGGAATTAATCTAGCTTAGTGATTCCAAGAGTTTGAAAAACCTCGTTTAGCGTTTTCTCTGTGCGAAAAAAAAGATGAACGTACAGAAAAAATACTGTAGTTAAAAGTTTGAGTAAAAAATTACATTCTCATTTTTTTTACTGGTGTTTGGTGAAATAAAAGTAAGTGTTGTAATGGTGAAAGTACAATAATAAAGTTTAGTATGGTGTCTAGTAATGGGGCATGGATGTAATTTAATTTTCATTAAAACTAAGTTTGTTGAAGTAATTCCCTTTCAACCAAGTCTACTACCTCGTAATGGATGAATTTTGGTATTAACAAAACAAAATATAAAAAAAAATCGGATAAAATTATGGATTCCCTTCATGATTTTTACTGCCAGTTTGAGCGAAATATAATTTGATGAAAGGATTACTGCCAAACATTTAAAGATAATAAAATTCCTGACTCATACAACTTTTTCTAAATATCCTCTTCTCTTTTTATTAAAAAAAATATGACTAAATATTCAGAGTTTAAAGATTTTCTTCATTTTAAACAACAACAATAATATATTTAAATATATATATATATATATATATATATATATATATATATACCGCATATATAATAGCTGTATAGGACTGGTAGAGAAGGTACCCCTCTTGCGCCAGGAAAGGGGAAATACTTTTTAAAATTTTGTATAAATATTTTACATGTTTAACAAATATAAATTTACAAAAATAGTGACTTTAATTAGTTAAGAAAGATAATAAAAAAAATATAATAATTTTTTTTTGACAAGCAGATGAGAAGCAAAATAATGGTTGATTGACTGACTTATTAAACCAGAATACATGGTAACAATACAATGTGTAATAAAATAAATACATATTGCAGTCTGTTGAGATACTATGAACATCTGTATGCAGTCTGGTACAAAAAAAAAATACCTACAAACTAACAACTATGTTACTAAAAATAAAGATACATAATATATATAATAAATAAATAACAAGCAAGTTTACATTATTCATTTGCACAACCCAAATACGTCGTTAATTCGCGATTTCAGTTTTCCTATTCAGAATTTTCATTCATTCGGTATCTTAAAAATAGTAGGGATTTTTCTTTCCAATTTCATTTTGATCTTTAGATAATGGAATTATCTTATTTCTATCTTATCTTATTTCTATCTTTCTTATCTTATTTCTATTTCTTGTGCTATTTGTATATACAACGTAGATTTTTGAAATAGTGTGATATAACTTCTAAAAATATACTTTTCTCTAATATCTAGCGAATATTTACACAATTTACGATTTAGCGATTTTGATACACAATTTATATAATTTTTTTCGTATATTTTAATTATTTTATTGTAAATGTTTTGAATCAAAATAAGAATAGTTTTATTCATAGATCCCAATGCAATTGTCTTGTTCATTACAACGGTATGATATAATCCATATAAAACCCTTTTGAAATTTTTAGGGGTAAGCAAACGACTGAAATCTGAAAATATAAAACTCAATATTAGACATTTAGTTCTTCTGACAATTGAAATAAATTGATGATCCTATCTCATGTAGCGATGAATAAATAGAAAATGATATTTTGTTTTTACGACTCTTTGAATTTTTTTATTATATTTCTATATCATAATGATCAGACAAACTATTAATCTAAAGCCCAAATTAACGCATACTGTTTTGCCTATGTTTAATGCTAAATTTGTATTAATTAACCATGGATAAATTAAATTTACTAAGGTTTGCATTTGTACTAAAGTTTGATCCCAGTTTTCTTTAGCACATAATAATACCGTACCCTCAGAAAAAGATATGATTATGCGGTCAGTTAAGCATAAGTTAAACATATCAATTAGATAGGTAATAAATAATAAAGGTCCTAGTATATTTCTTTATGGAACACCCATTACTGTATTACTATAATTACTCTTTACGGTAATTTTTAATTTTACTAGTTTTATTAACTTCGCTAACCGACCGCTAATACCAAAACTTTCAAGCTTATTGAACAAAATCTCATGATCAACCGTATCAAACGTTTTCTGAAAATCTAGGAATACAGCAGCTACTGCAACGTTAGACAGCTACTTGCAATGTTAGAGATTAGAGAGATTGGTTTATAGTTATTAGCTTCACTAGTACTTAAATGAGTCTCGAAAGACAGCAATTAGTATATATCATGGTGATGGTGAGGGAATGTGTTGTTCTTAGTTGACTGTAAAAATCAAGATGGAAAAAGTTCACTTGTCACAAAGTCAGTCTGTGTGTTACCTACACAAAATAATGACGTAAAAAAACTTCTTCTAGAAATCTAGTAAAATACTTCATTTTAAAATATTGCTCTTCAGAATATTATAAGTAAGTGTCTTATACATTACCTTTGTCGATAAAATCGTCTCGCTGGACTCAATATCGCATATTTCACACGCATGCCAATGTTCAAATCAGGAATATCGGGGAATTAAACATTTTCGTTTAATAACTTTTTTCTGCGTTGAAGTTAAAATCACATGAAGTTTTTACCATTTATCATTCATATATGTAAAAAATGTTATAATTTTTAAAATTCAAACACTGAAATTTTCATATTTTATTCAATAAAAGTAGAAGATGGTTTTGAATAAGGAACTGACCTCAATTCATAATGTGACAGTTCCCAGTTCCCATAAGTCCATACTACTGTTTTTATTTTTCAGTAAAAATACAATTTGGCATCCGAGTAAAAAATCACTAAAGTTTTAGATATTATATTTAACGCAAAATAATTATAAATATATAACACAGCAAACACATTATATACAATCGAAAAGAAAAGGTAGATTTCGCATACGGAAAAAAACGTCATCATATCAATCATCTAATTACGAACCCTAAGTGCTATAACGGCCTCCTCCTTCATTTAGAAACTAGCCCTATCCTTATGTACCTATTGCAAAAAAAAAGTTGCAAATTCGATGTGGACCATCGATCATGCTGACACGACTAGTCGATATCCTTAGATGCACAAATAATGTACGTGTCGATTCAATATAACATTTATCACGGTGTATAAGCCTACTGTTTGTCCCCCCTCTATGGGCGTGTGAACTTTATATCGGATTTTTCACGTTCAACTCAATATGGTGCACAATGATTTATGACACAACGAAATATTTTTTTTTTTTAATATGTATGTATATATATATATATATATATATATATATATATATTTATTTACTCCAGCAAATAAAATTTATGCCTAACTTATTACTAGGATTAGCTTTCTTTTAATAATTTTAGAAAACTGCATATTTGTATTTAATAATTTCATGAATACTCAAAATAGAGAAAAAGTACAACTTTTAATATGGTGTAATTAATTTTCTTTGCAAAATATAACTCTTAAAAGACACGGTTTTTCTATGTGACGTTATAAAAAGTACTAAAATAATATTAATAGAAAATTTAGTTAATATACCTATAAATTTAACAATAAATGGTTCATTTCTTAAGCTTTTTTAAGACTATACAACTTTTTAGATTTACAATGTAAAATTTTCCTACTCGAATTAAAGAATCCTGTTGTTTGTATCGCTAAGCCTTCTTAAAATTGGCTTATATTTTAATGACGTTCTAAACGGCTGATTATTATGATTTCTGTAGAAATAGATACATAACCACATTTGAATTTCAAAACTTTAAAGATTTTGCTTTTTACTGTCTTTGTAATTTTTTTAAAAGTTTTGGATATATTTTCTTTACTGAAACAGAAACTGTCGGCTATTTATTTATTTTTTTTTTAGAAAATACGCGTAATTACTATTTATAGCATTACACGTTCCTCCCGTTGTGCTTAGACATAAATTATCTTTTAAAACTTAATTTTTGCTTACCATGTAAATTTTAAAACAGTCTTTACAAAAGCGGGATAAAACTGAAGTGATAATTTTATCTCATCAGTTTTGATTTATTGCAAATCATGTTAAAACACTAAACTTTCGAAAAATAAAATTTACGTAAAATTAAAAACTTAATTTAGCCTTCTGAATCGTGTGTGTATATATATATATATATATATTTGCTTACTAAGCATTTTTAGTTATAAACTTATTTTTTCTTCAACAACGAGTATATTTACAATCGGCTCCCTAAGTGAAACTAAAAGTAAGTCGCTTGACAAGAAGCATATGATATAGGGTTCTTAAGGAACTTCCAAAATAAGTAATTCATAATAATGGTTATAAATAATTAATATAGTAATAGTCTTAAGTATAGAGTATAAAACGGGACCTAGTACAAAGCCTGACAGACACCTGACCTAATCTCAAAGAATCTCGATAACCATCACCACATTTCACCTGAGAGAAACGCCCCTCAAGATAATTTTGAAAGACTATGAAGTAAAGTTGAAGAAGTTTTAATTTCAATTTAGTGAGAAAACCAGGCAACCAAACCTTATCAAAGGCCTGTTGGATGTCTAAGAACGCTGCCGAGCAGAATTTACTTTCCTCCAGACATCCACTGATGACCTTGACGACTCTACGGAGACTCTAATGATTGTTCGATGATGGACTGGCTCATCTTAACCCAAACTGGTGGTCCGAATTATCCCCTTACCCTCCAAAACTGGCCTAAGTCTGCGAAGTAACAGCTTCTTAAACAATTTAGATAAGATTGGTAAGAGGCTAATTGGCCTGTAAAAAGAAAATTCCTGTGCAGGCTTCTCCGGTTTCAAGATCATTATCACCTGTGATATCTTCCATTCCGTTGGGAAATAAGATGTCCGCAGAACAGCGTTAAAGAGATCTTTAATGTACGTGATGTCTTCAAGGGGTAGCATGACCAACATTTTGTGCGTCACTAAGTCAAAACCCGGGGCTTACTTTAGTCGCCTTCCCTGGTTGATTAATTTCAGTAGCTCCCTTGTTGAGATCGATCAAATCGGAAAGCTGACTGGAATCGGGCTCCCTAAGAAGTCTCTCTCTGTCTTTCCTCACCCATGTTCCAGTACGTCCCTGTAGGGCAGGAATCGTTCTTGGGGATCGTCGTAGTCCTTCGTAGCCTTCCGGAAGATGCATCCGTCTCCATTCAGGTTAGAAAGATTTCCGATATACTCCTGGAATATTTCGGCTCTGATAGTTTTCAACAACCTCCTCAGCTTCGTGCAGCCCTATTAAGAAGAGTCCTGTCTTCCGGCCTCCTGAAACGCTGCCAAATTTGTCTGATTCACCGTTTTGAGCCAGTTTTATCTGTAACTTTTCTCGGATAGGTTTTGTCTCTGGCCGAATTTACATCTTCAGGTGTAGATCACTGTGCACCTTCTGCATGACCGATGTTAGAAAGTATGTTGCATAATTAACATCCTCAGGGGGATCGAGAGGAAATGGATCAGTCAGTTTCTCCTCGATTCAGTCCTGATAAAATACCCAATAATTTAGCTATAAAAATTAAAAGGATAACAGTGAAGTAATCAATTTATTGCTTAGAAAGAGATGAAATATTTAATTTATACTTTGCTAAATAAATTGAGTGAATCGGATACATTTTTTCTCACGTTTAATTTACTAGAGAACTGGATAATGAAGACAGCCTCCTAATCGAAATTTTGGGTAAACAGTTTTGGCTTCAGCTGGATAGTTGCACATACCATACCTGGTATGTTTCTTCAGGAAACTTGTATCTTTCTAAAATCGATCTTTAATTTCTCGAGGAAAATAAATTAATTTTTGGAAGTATATTTAAGCTAGTCAACGGAAATCGGTTGTTCAATAATATGCAGTTTCTGTCCAAAAAACTTGGCTTATTTTTAATTAATGATCTTAAAAATCTTTTTAAATTTGAAACCATTAGAAAATCAAAAACTTTCCGTTTTGGCAGATTTAAAATTTAAAGGAGACTTCTTTCACATATATTTGAGAATAAAAAATATTAAGTATCGATATAGTTAAACCAGGTTTTTGGTATAAATCATCGCTTAATATTATATTGTACTATTACAAGTTGGAATGGATGTAATAAACAATATACATTATTTTATTTTACATCAAATTAGTAAATAGACTAATAAAGTTGTTCACTATATGTATATATATCATTTTGTTTACCAAATGTTTTTGGTGACATCAGCTTGCTAAAGATAACCCTCTTTTTATCGTCATTATTATTTCTTGTAATATATCTTCTGCAAGGAACAGTAGCCCGCCATTCTATTGCTGTCATGCGTCAGAATTGCTCCCAGGCACACTTGATTTCATGCATATTGTGTAGTTTTTTTTAAAGGATTCAACATTTTAAAGATTTGAAGTCATTAATTTTTTCAAAATTCTTGAAACTTGATAGCTTGAACTATGAATAATATTTCCTAAATGGGGATCCTTTTCCTCGGACACTTTCAAACCTCTTCCAAATGGGGTGGTTTAGTTCTTTATTTTCGAAAAGCATTTTCATTAATCCTGTTACTTTGTTCAGATATTAGCAATTTTTTAATATTTTGTTTATTCATCAATAAGTTGACTGATTTGATACTATTTTCCAGAAATCTCTGTTGTGTGATAAAATTTTAATTACAACAAAATTATTACATAGGTTCGGTTTATCTACAGTTGTCTACGTCTTCAGTTTTATAAATTTACTCTTTGTCTTCCTTTAAAGTTTTATCTGCTCACATCCATCTATTACAAAATTAAAAATATGTACCAATATGTACAAAAAATTACTGAATTTTTATTTTATTATATTGGGTTGTATATTTGTTTTATTCTAGTTTTAATTTGTTATATTTAAATTTTATTTTAAAATTACTTAAAAAGAAATTAATATTTATTTAATCCTTCATGATTATTTTCTACAGTTTAAAATTTAATTTAGTGGTTTTTAGAACTTATTTAAACGCATTTTATAGAAAAAAAAGAAAAAATAGAATAAATAAGCTGATAAAATTAAAACAGAAATATTAATAAAATATAAGAGTAGTTTAAACATTTGTATTCATTGAACCTCCAAAGATTTCTTACCTATACAAATTGCGAGCAATAGAATACTTAACAAAATGCAAAATAAGTCTGTTACATACAGTATTCAATCTAATTATTTTAAATTAATTGAAAAAATTAGAACACAGTAACACAAGATTATGTGTCGAGATAAACATTATTTAACAACTTTCAGGAAATATACAGTTTATGATTGGTTTTATCTCTTTACAGAAAACTCCGAAAGGGTATTTACTTTCAAGAAAACATTCTAAACTTAATAAAATCGTTAATAGCCTATTTTATCTTTAGTTATGATTGATTATTTTTTTTTTTAAATTCTATGTTATTAGAAACTGATGTATTGAAAAATTTTCAAAATGTGCTAAGAAAGGCTGGGAAAGAACTATGTCCTCTCAAGATAAACTTTCCTCATTCAATTACTACTGTAATAAAACCAGTAAATATTTTATCTTATTCCACTTTACAAAGCTAAAAAGTTCTTTGAAACACTTAGCAGGTTTTCTCTTCCATATTAGGAAGTTTTAGCTGTATCAAAGACCTTACGTAATATCAAATGATCTAGATCTAGAATTCTGTTTTGCTTTCGAGTTTTCCACTTTATTAAGAATCGAATTTAGAATCAGTTTATTGTATCCCTCTCAACAAAATACAGATTAGGTGAGTTAATTTGAAACTAACGAGAAGAATAAAATAATCTTTTTTTAATTTTATGATTTGAAATGATATCTTTCCTCCACACGGGTTTAATACCTATCGTAATTCAAATTTTTAGGTGAACATTGAGTTAAATCAAATTGTTCAGATTACATCAAATAGGCAAAAAAGTAAAATTACAAAAAGCTTATATCTAAAATACATACGGAACCAGTTAATTATAACATTAATTTTGCCGATGACAGCTGACAAGAAACAAAATATAAAGAAATCAATGTAAACATCGATCAGAAACGGTTCCTGGTTTTTTTTTTGTTGAGTATTATTAAACATTGAAATGTGTATAGAGTGCTGAAAATGAAAAAAAGGAAAATTTTAATTATTCAGTTAAATTGAACAAAACCAGTGGAAGTTATTTTGAAATATTCATAATAAAACCATTACATGTTGCTTACTCTGTAAATAATTCATTTGAAAATTTAATAAACTGCTGAAAAATAAAATCGCTTTTATTGACATTTCGATATAAAAGACTGTGTAAAAGCATTAAAAACAAGAAACAGGATTGTTAATTTAAATGCTTTCACAGCATATACGTATTTTTCAATAACAAACTACTCCTCATGAATTTACTGTAATGATTAGCCGAAAATAGCTACTAGTCTTCAAGTACATGGTTTGTAATGTACCCTTTGTGTCTTTTAATATGTTGTGAAAATCAATTTTATATTTAAAAAACATTGATTGTTACTTGTTGCCATACCAACACTTTCGAGTTGATCTCTTTTTTTACTAAATTTTCCTTAAATAATAATTTTTTTTCTAAAAATATTGTTAATATTAATACAGAATCAAATTAGGATTGTAGAGTATTTAATAACTATAATTATACATGTTATCTGAAAATAAAATATCCATGCAATTTTGCAGGAAAAAGAAGACATTGAAGACGTCATGCAATTTTGGCATGAAGATGCCAAAATTGCATGAAGTCTTATATAGTAAGACAGTATTACTATATAAGACACATTCTGCTATATAAGCTACACAAACTGCTATATAAGTACTGCTATAGTAAGCTAGTACTGCTCTACTAACCGTTGAAAGTAACCTTGAAAAGCACTTGTGTAATTTAAATTTCTGTGTTTACTGAGTATGTGTTTAATATAGAGATCTCGTGAATAAATTTTTCAAACATATGAAAGATGAGTTTTATTTTAGTTTTACATATAAGACGAATTTTAGTTTACAATCAGTATCTTACCAAAAGTGTTCAGTATTATGCTGATACTCAGACAATGAGGATTAACAAATTGAAAGTGTCAAGACAACCTGTTCTTGAGGATATGAAACATAGATGTTCAAATTTTCATTCCGTTTCAATTTAAATTTTAGCATACTCAACTAGAGTATTTTAAGACAGTTACCGTCACAGATTGAACTTCAACAGCTATAGTTTGCAGGGCTACGAAAAAATTATGCGTGCAGCAGCATCTTGCTGATCAAGAATTGAAATAATAAAATACGCACAATTTACAGAATTTTCATTGCTTTCGATCCTTCGTACATGTGATAATGGTATTGAGGTTTCTTTTGTTACTTGACTGGTTTGATGCAGCTCTCCAAGATTCTCTATCTAGTGCCAGTCGTTTCATTTTGGTATACCCCTTACATCCTAGATCCCTAGCAATTTCTTTTACATATTCCAATCGTAGCCTGCCTACACAATTTTTCCCATTTATCTGTCCCTCCAATATCAAAGCGACTATTCCAGCATGCCTTAAGATGTGGCCTATAAGTCTGTCTCTTCATTTATCTGTATTTTTCCAAATGTTTCTTTCTTCATCAATTTGCCGCAACATCTCTTCGTTTGACACTGCCCCCATCTGATTTTTTACATTTTCCTATAGCACCACATTTCAAAAGCTTTTAATATTTTCTTCTGAGGTACTCCGATCATCCAAATTCACTCCCATATAAAGCTACGCTCCAAACATATATTTTTTTAAATATTTTCCTGATGCTTAGATTAATTTTTGATGTTGAAAATTATATTCCTACCGAAATTAAAATTTGTTTCACCTATTCTATCCGGAATTTTATAACGCTCCTACTTCGATCATGTTTAATAATTTTACTTCCCAAACAACAAAATTCTTCTATTTCAATATTCTTTTCTCGTCCTATTTTTATATTCAGCGGTCCAACTACTTTATTTTTACTGCATATCATTACTTTTGTTTTGTTCTTGTTTATTTTCATGCGGTAGTTCTTAGGTAGGACTTCATCCATGAATTCGTTGTTTCTTCTAAATCTTTTTTACTTTCAGCTATAATTAATACATCATCAGCAAATCGTAACATCTTTATCATTTAACTTTACACTGTTACTCCGGATCTAAACTGTTTTTTAACATCATTAACTGCTAGTTCTGTATAAAGATAAAAAAGTAACAGGGATAGGGAACATCCTTCTCTGACTCCATATTGAGGTATTGAGGTACTGGATTGAATTTATTACTTTAGTGAAAGTGTTGATTTTACACGAATGATGATTAAAATAGCCAATATTTAAAATATCACAATCAAACATTTATTACCCGCGTTTATGCATCCTCAAACACAAATATGTGAATGTGTTTGCACATAAGCACGCGGTTGTCTCCACTACTATATAAAATAGATGTTATAAACAGGTGTTACGTGCACAATTTCTATTTTGTAATTTTTTTTAATACAACTACATATTGAAATTATCCTCAGTTAGTTCAGGATTTTATTGTTCCGTAAGAGAAAATTTATTGTAAGTTTCAAACATACATTAGCAAATTCCGGTTTTCCTCCTATTTGAAAAATGCCATTTACATATTTTTCTATCCTTATCTATTTATATTTCCTTATCTGTTACATAATCATTCTCATTTTACAACATTTAGCTACTGCTAAAACCACGTACAACTTCTGTAAAAAACATGTGAGCAAAACTTATGATAGGTGTATTTTGAGGGTTCTCTGAAGACGTCAAGGATTTAATAAAAGATTATTATTTCAGAATCTTTGTAAATAGGCGAGTGAAGTAATGTTTTCTTGTCAAGTCTGTAAATTTTTAAGCTGATTTTCATAAGCTTTTATTTAACTTGCTTTAGTTATAATCAAATCTTGCAACTGCTATATCTTTTGTTCTATCGTATAAAAATCAATGAAATTTGGTACACGTATGTAACTTCGATGACAATACAATACTAAGGTGTTAGAATTTGGATATGAATCATGCTGTATACGCCTACGATAAATTCATGGATGTTGCTTAAAATTTTTATTTCTCGTCAACTATCGTATGAAAATCAATGAAATTTGATACACGTATGTAACTTCGATGTGTAAAATAAATAGATTTACTTTTTTTTAGTTTTAATAAACAAATAAAGCTTTTATTCAATTCGCTTTAGGAATAATCAAATCATGCAACTGCTACATCTTTTGATCTATCGTATGAAAATCAATAAAATTTGGTACATGTATGTAACTTCGAGTGTAAAAATAAATATTTTTATTTTTTAGTCTTAATAAACAAACAAACTGGAACAAACAATAATATTCAGATATAAATATTATTAAGAATATTTTTTTGGGTGTAGAAAGTTTATTGTTCATTAAGACTAAAAAGTAGAAAAATAAAAAAAATCAAAAAAAATTACAAAAACATATTTGATTACATATAAAAAATTATTTTTAAAAAAAAGCTTTTATTTAACTAATATTAATATTAACATTAATAAAAAAAGGGAAACAAATTAGAAAAACCCTCTAAAAAGTAAAAAGTAAGAATTAAATCAAATTGAGAATTTAAACAAAAAAATATAATATATTAGCAAATATAAAAATGCACTGAAAAGTAAAAAAGAAATTATATAAATATCTAATAAATAACCAAAAATTAAATAAATGTAATAATTATTAAATTTAAAAATTAAAAGTAATGAAAATATTTGTTTCCTTTTTTTTATTAATATTAGTTAAATAAAAGCTTTTTATAAAAAATAATTTTTTATATGTAATCAAATATATTTTTGTAATTTTTTTGTATTTTTTTTGTTGCTTTTTTATCTTTATGTTAATTTTGAGTTTCATTCAAAGCTAAAGCAAAAGACTACTACTTCGATTTCTGCCTACGTATTATGGTAACTTATCTTCTCTAATTCTGACTAGTTTTCTATGCATAAGTACAAAGAAATATTTCATTCAAATAGATTTATAAAATTAATTTAATTCAACCAAACATAGCATAATACACATTTCAGAATTTACTCATTTAGAATGAACTCTATCAACAAAATTAAAAGGAAAAGATTTTATTGTTCTTTTTTTATGAAAATACTTTTTTATTATTTCAACAATTCAGGATGCATTTCATCAAAAGACATTAAAGATGAAACAACTGTTATTAAACACTTTATTTTCTATTCCGAACAGGGAACGAGATTTCCATCTTCATTTTGCAAAGTCTAGCAACAATTTTTGAGTAATAAAAATTAAAGCATAATTTCTTAATACACTTATGGTAATTTATTGAAGATTCCTGCCTCATCTTACGAAACGAGTTCATTCGGTGGCTGTTCTTTCAAGTAAACATTTCCGGGAGACTGAAAAGAATTTAAAGAAATAAAATTTTGAAACAAGTTTTTTACGAAAAATTATTATTATTTAAAATTCTACTGAGGATTTTCTTCTTGGTAATAAATAACATCTGGCATCTGGAAGAATACTACAGAAGAATCCATCGTCATTTGGTGTATTCTACTAGCTACTGGGCAACTGGAAATATGTAATAAAAATACAACTAAAAAAAATATAAAAATATTTTCATTATTACGATACCCAATATTAATAGAGGTAAGATAAAGTACTGTTATGATTCTTTAGGGAAAAAAATTGTAATTTAAAATTGCATTATTTTTCTTTCTTTTTTTAGCCTCTGGGACCACCGTTAGGTACCGCTTCAGAGGATGAGATGAAATGGCAATTTTTTAGCGTGTGATAAAGCCACGTCTGACCGGAATTCGAACCCGAGACCTCCAAATGAAAGGCCGATTGGCTACCACTGGCGTCACAGCGACCGGGAAAATTCGCGTTACTAACGCAAACTATTATGTTTGTTTTTAAGACTGGTTTTGTTTCACGTTCTCACAGAAAATCTTCATTCAGACTATTGATCTCCTACGTTGAAAATACATAAGATATTCTTTTATTATTTGTGACCTGTAAGATTATCTGTTTTTAATCTTTTAGAATTTTTAAGAAATTTCTCTCTCGAAATTTTATCTTTAGACATCTGTTTTATTAGAGATATTATAATAAGTTTTATTATCATTAATTAGTATATTTCATTTAATATTAATTTTGAAAGGAATTTTATGGTTAGTTAATTTTTTAAAAATGTTTAAACATGGTTTAAATAAAACTAAAAAACTTTTTCAGGAACTTTAGCAAACACCTATACAACTGTTTCATTGTATAATTACCCATATTTTTGCATATATCAAGGGAGAAGTTAGCCCAACGCTATGTATGGAGTGTTTTTTTTTTCTATAAGAATTGAGCATGAATGATGATGAAGCGGGAGAGGGAATGGATTGAGGCTTATGAGTTGTGAATATGGAGAAAGATGAAGAAGTAAGACCATTATATAAAGTGAGAAGTGTGGAATAAATAAGATAAAAGAAGAAAGAGCACTTATGTGAGCAGTACAAAAAATAAAATGAAACCTGTAGGAAATGTGGTTACTGGAAGTAAAATCTTGAGAACATCATTAGAAAAGTCAGTAAAAAGAGAAAAGAAACGGGGAAGAAGAAGGATTAATTTAATAGATGTGGTGAAGATTGAAATTACAAAGGGTAAAAGAAAGCTTGAGACAGAAATGGATGGAGACAACGGTGGCGTAAGGGACTGCCGCCAGGCAGAACATCAGATGATGAGAAAGTGCATATTTCCAAAGGTAAATAACGTAGAAATTTTAGAAATCAACAGTGAAAATTTATTCCCTCACACTTGAAAACATACAACCATAGAAAAAAAGGAAAAAAAAACATTTTTAAGGAACGAGTAAAATTGAACATAATAATGAACTTGGATTATAATAAATTTAATTTAAATTATTCAAAATTTAATATTTTTTATTTAAAAACATTCATCATCCACCATCAGAAATCTCTTAAAGTATAACCAGATTAATTTTCTCATCAAGATCTCCTCGAAAGTACTTAAGAATAATTATATTACATTAAAAGAAAAGCAGGAAGTGAAAAACCTTTTTAATTCATTCAACAAAATGTTGTATGCATATATAATTTGAATTTTATGTTTTTCAGGTATAAATGCTTCCGAACTGTACTACGTAAGAGAAGGTGTAGTCAACACATACGCAATGAATTTTGTGGTGTTACTTCCGACACATATTTCAGATTTACAGTTTTATTGGCAAGCACTGACTCGGCATCCGGTAAGTCTCTAAAATAAATATGTTTTTTCTTCCTATAAAATAAATTATAATTTAATTTCCAATTTCGTACTTCAAGTTTCTTCTGTTAGTTATTAATTAAGTACAGAATTATGTCTGCTAAAATATTATTTTTCATGATTTTTCATTACTGTTTATTTTTAGTTGAAACCTAAGAAATCTTTTGTATACGTAGTAATAACAATTGAATAGAACTTATTATATAAAGTATATATAAGTCTTTAGTCACCTTTTAACTGTAATTATCGTTGATTCCCGTTAAAATTATGCATTATTCACCTTAATATTATGCCTGAAGAAGTAAAATTAGGATAAAATAAATATTGTGACGTAATTTCTATATATATTATGTTTTTGGAAAGGAATAAGATATTAAACAGTAAAGAAATATTTGAAAGTGTTGAGACATGAACTATTGAAATTACCTTCACAAATCATATCCTTTACTGAATAGTAAGTATTTATTACAGTATTTAATTAATAACAAACAGGGCTATTCAATCAGGAATTTATGAAGAGGCATTAATTTTTATTGTTTGAAAAATCTGATTTTGTTCACATATTAAGGTTCTGGAAGTTCTTAAATAATAGATTGGGCTGTAAATTTTCAAAGAGCTTAAAGGACACTAAATGGTTCGCTGAAAATATATCGAAAATTTTGATTTTAAAAAAATATGTCGTATGATTTTTTTTCAGTTAAGCTTACAAAATCACTGAATTTGTTTTTTTTTTATTTTATCTCTACAACAAATATTTTTTAAATATTTACATTTTTCTAATCCTCCATTTCCCAATGAATATGTTTTTAGTCATCTTTTTTAGCATTATCTTCAAAAATAAGTATTTCATAAAAAAACATTACTACATGAAATAAATATTTAAAAAAAAGATATACAACCTGGTTTTTTCTTTATTGAACCTTCACAATTGTCAAATTTAGGCAAAGTATGCAAGAAACTAATTATTTCCCGTTTTACTTTTTAATTTTCTAAAATTGTTATTATTAATAACGATTAATTGTTCAAGTAATTAAAATATTACCATTTAGAATATTGATTTGAAAATATGGGGCTAGATCTGCATAGTCTAAAATTAGAAACTTATATAACAGCAGCATTGTAGTATTATAATGATACTTTACATCATGTCTTATAAATACCATATTTAAATAAAAAGAGTTAGCTATTTTTAAAAAAGGCTTTACCTTATATTGGTACTAAATGAAAAATTCCCAGTTGTCGGAAAATTGTTGAGAATACTATTACTCAGTAATCCTCCACGAAAATAATTAAAAAATTGTTCAAATTGCGACTTTCCAGAGTAATTAATATATTTCAATTGACTATAAACCAGAAAAAAAGTTTTATCCTCAAAACTATGAATGTAATGTTTTTTTTTTTATTTATTTAATTAATCATTGTTAGCAATATTTGTTATTGCTCCTCCTGTCACTCATGTCAATAATTTTAGTTATTTTTTTCTTTTTACTTAAAAAAAAGAATGTTATTTATTTGTAACTTATTATAGGTTTTTATTATTTTTATTTATTTTACTGTTATTATTATTAAATTCTTCTGGATAGAGCAATTTCTAAAAGAAAAGGATTAATTTCATGAATATTTTACATTAGGTAACTTAGGTCCCGTTTTGAAATTACAGTAAAGATAAAAGCATTTTGTATAGAAATAATTTATCTAAGAATTCTGTTTTAAATATATTTTTTTATGAGATTCTTAATTTTTATTTTAATCATGCAAAACGAGTATAAAAATATGTTCACGCCGATTGTTCAAGAAAAGCAAAATGTTAAAAATATCACAACTTACTTTTTATCATACAGAAAAGAATTCGTAAGATTTTTTTTTTTTTCAATAAACTTAAAAGCTTTTGTGATATTTCTAAAACACGTTATTTTATATTCTTTTTAGCCTCTTAAAAGCGTCAAGCTATGAAACTTTATGGATCAGATCTTTCCAGATTCTTAATAAGCGAGTAAAATTACATGTTTATACAATTACTGGCTCTTAATCGTTTTCTTATTATATTCTTGTTTTTAGGTCTATTTTTACTAGACTAGATGTGAAGTAGTTTTGTTTAGTAATGATCGTAACATTTATTTTGAATTAATGATGTTTAAAGAAAAATCAGCATGTAATATCAATCAAATATGAAAAAAAAGTATTCATATGTATTATATATATAATATATATGTAAAATTTTTTAACATTATCTATTTTTTTTTTTTTTTGCTTCGATTATTTTTTAAAATATTATTACACTCATATTTCATTATGAAATTAATTTTAAGAGAAAAAAATTTGTTACTTATATTCAATATTAACAATATTGTAATGATAAAACTAAGCCAAAATTTATTGCTTTCATTTCAGTTTTTCTGAACCGTATTTTGAGGTATTATGTAAAGTATATTGTATTTTATTAAACATATCATGGATAATATAGAGAAAATATTGGTATAGAATAAATTTGGCGTTTATAATTCTCCCTCATAAACTGTAAGTTGTGTGACCACAATTACGATATAACGATGCAGATGTTATGCTATGAATATATTTATGTGCGGGGTTAAAAATTTAATTATATGTCATGAATTAATATTTTGGAGCTCGTTGAGGGTGGAGAAATATGTCGGAGACCGGATACGTTAGGCGGGCGGGAGGTCGAATGCAGCAGAGAGCACGGTCTGCAGTTGAAAGCTCGTGCGGTCCGCCCGCAATTGATGAATGGGAATTTGATCCCGTTGTGGCCGAGGAGTGGGACGCGGGATGGAACCGTGCCTGGGGGCGGCAGTAGAGAAGAGCCGCATTTATCACCGGCCATTGTCTCCCTTGTTGCTCTAATGCCAGCAGTGCTCGGATTATTTAATTAATTCATTCTCAGACCGCAACTAACGGCAAACAAACCACCGACTCTATAATATATATATTTTTACACGTAACCTTGCCACGCTTCACCAGTCGGATTTTCAGTGTCCTATTTATACAACCCCGAACTGCTCTTAAGAGTAATTGATAATTATGTTTAAAATTAAATTATATATTTTGTAAGTTTTTTACCAACGTATGAATAACTGAATTAATCGTTTTGGAAATACAGTTCAAACAATCATATTCACTCAAACCTCTATGAAAAAAAAAAAAAAAAATTAAAAGAATTAAGAATAAGCGAGCCTCAATGTACACTGAATTTGTACCCGCTGTTTTCGTAGATTTTAATATTTAACATTCACTCCAATAATGAAGCAAATTGTTATATTATTTTATCCTCACAACTTTAATAATAATGTAAACAGAATAAACTAATTATGGGAAATTGAGGAGGTGCACGTATGATTTTCTTTTCAGTGATTTTATTTATCATAGTACTTCTGAAGATGATTTTTATTTGAAACGTTAAAAATCAATTAATTTTTTTCAACTCATATCATTTCGAGGTGCAACAATGATATTTTTTAACCATACGACTTACTTTCCAAAATTTAATAAAATAATTTCCTCTAATGCATTAGTTACTTGGCCGACTAAAATACTGGTGCACCATCAGTCGGGATAGCATGCGATTCCCAGTTTAATTGATGGTTTAGAAAGTTTTTTTTTCGTTAATTTCACTGGTCAAACAGCAGTTAAATTGAAGAAAATAATAGTAAGTAAAATAAAATAAAAATTAAAAACGAGATGTAGACAACGGCTGATGGAGGAAAGAATATTTATCAAAATCCAAAAAGGAGTAAATAATTTTGACGCATAAGAAATTTAATTAATAGGGAGTCAAAGTAGCAAATGAATGCAAGATGAAGAAGATGGAAAAATAGAAAAGCTATTACGCAAAAATAAATATATGAATAGACAAATACAAGAAAAAAGCTAAAGATAAAGAGGTCAAAATGTACTGATGAGTCCTGCTGATAAACTATTATTCAGGAAATAAAACAGGAGTTGATAGAAGGCTATCTATAGAAGAAAAATAATCTCATAAAGTGAAAGAAGAAATTCATCTATAATACGATATAAATTAATAAATTTAAAGAAAAGATTGTAAGACTTGATCCTCTACCGTTTGTGTTAGTATGCTATTTAGGAAAGTAAGGCTCAACATTTTTAACAACTAATATCCAAGATTTTTTGAGACTGGACAAATATTCTGAAATTTAGAAAAGAAATTAACCAATGAAACAGAATAAATAATTATGAAGATCATTGGTATATTTCAATTTAATATCGTTCAAAACATTGGTAGAAAATATATTAAATGATAATTTGACTTCTGAGAGAGCATGTTATAAAAGAGATAAGTTCTCTAATTTTAAAATGCTGCTTTAATAAGAGTAAGGCCACCTTACATGACTTGCAAGTAAGGATAAAATATTTGATAGCTTAGAATGGAATATAATTTTTAAATATTAAGAAATATTGAACTTAAATATCGGAAAAGTATAGTTATTTAAGATTCAATTTTTATAACAACCGAGTAGCAGTTACAAGAATAGAAGATGAAGAAAAGAAAGTTGGGAAAAAATAAGAGTAGAAAATAAGTATTCCTTTCTCCTTTACGAGATACAATATAATTTTTTTCTGATACTTTTGACCTTCTACATAGAAGAAGAAATACAGAGATTTCAAAAATTACAAATTTCAAAGAAGAGAATATTAATAATAAAACAAAGTTGTTATACCAAAAATTATTTACAAAAAATACAGAATAGCAGGATGACTTCCATCTTCATTGTAACTGATTTCGGGTAATGATTTTCATATTCAGCTCAATGAAAAAGGTAGGCTTCTTAATAATACTTTCATAAGTATTCTTATATACGTAATTACTTAATTAGTATTTTTCTTAATAATTCTTAATAAATACTTTCCTTTTCCCTCCCTAGTAAAATAGTGAATTAAGTTACGTGATGCCTATGATTCTGCAAAAGGAGTATGCCATATTCGCGAGTGAATAGTAAACTCATATCAAATTCCCTACGACTGTTGGTTTTGCCGCTTAATGAAATATCCCATTTTCAATGCATTATAATAAATATAATTTGTAAAGCCAATCATATAAAATTTTAAAGAAATTATTTAATAAAAAATATTTAAATCTTCAAATAATTTTTAGGTGACCCTTATATCCCTACTATTAAGCTGAGATACTATTATTAACAATTTACTTAACTAAGGGATATCTTGAAATAACTGGACGATATGTTGAAAGAATTTTGACTAAAAAATGATTAAAAAAAATTGAAGGTAATGAAAGATCAGTGATGAAGTTTTAAAAAGTTTACTCTTAAGATATTAAATTTAAAATAAGTTTAATGGTTATCTACTCGAGAAGAAATTGAACTCAAAAAACTTAGAAATAAGGTAAAGATGTAGTGAACCTACTTCTGAATTCTTTTGAGAAATTAAAATATCTTGAAAATGGTATTAATAAGAGAAAATAGCAAATATCTTTTTGAGAAATCAAATGGATATTCAATAAGTAGGAAGGAGAATTATTAAAAAACAAATGTAAGTGTTCGGGGCTTGGTGAAAGATTGAGAGATTAAACATGAGTAGAATAATGAACTATTCCATAAAGGAATGAGAAAACGTGGTGGATTCGTACCTAATGTCTCTTGTGGAAGTCTGGTAGTCTGCTCTCCTGTGATAGAATTGGTGAGGATGTTGTTTAATAATCTTTTATGGGATTTTAAATCCTTTATGGGGATGTAAGATGGCTCCATTGGCATCTGGAACTGCTTCTTCATAGGAATATTGTGGTATCGCTGAGGTACAACTCCATCCGGGAGGGGGTGGGAGGTCTCAGTCTCCAGCTTACGATGATCGGGTGGGGACTCCCATGTAGTTGGGAGGAAAGTAAGACCTAATCCTGGTGGGCGATCTTTACGGAGGTTCCCCATTAGAGGCAAGGCATAAAGACCGAGTTCCGATTGGGGGTTCATTTGGGGGACTCCTCATTGGAGGCATGGCGCCTAAATGACCAAGCCCGGCTAACTGGAACTTTGTTCCCGACGAGGTAGTTAAAGGCCATTGCCTCTAACAACCCCTCTAACATTGCCTCTAATTGGCACCCCTCGGAGCTGAGTTTATGCTTAGTTGCGGGTCCGGCTCCAAGGGGTGCGGGAAAAAAGGAAGAAATAAAAAAAAGATCCTTTACCTGTTTTCAAACGTTACTTTTATTTATTAAAAAAAATGAAATCTTTGTTGCAACTTGTATATAAACGTTTGTTGCTGAATTATCGCAATGTATTTAATTCATCATTCTTCACCTACAGAAAGAATTAAATTATATTTTTACTTCATACCTTCTATCCATCTATCCAGGTCTTTCTTAAGGCTGTCATGCATGTAAAGCATCTGAAGTAAAAGAAATGAGCTACTATTATTAATTATTATTATTTCCAATAACATAGTTAAAGATGTTTACTCTAGCCCGTATCTGTGGTGAACAGAATTATCACTTATAATTCTTAGTCAAGTTGTGGGATCTAACAAAGACATTTAAGCTGTTCAATCGCAAATCATTGGTCGTTAATTTTCAGTTCCAATCTGCACCGATTTCTTGAGAAATGTCGACGAAATGGGTTTCCCGCTACATAGAGGGTTTGAAATTTCATATTTTTGAAGTTGTTTGTCTCATATAGAGCTAATTTCGGATTGGACGGTCATTCCTCCCTACACGCCCTTTTTCTCTGTCCTTGATCCCTACTTTTGGATATGTAGGTAAAGATTTGACTTTGGTTGGTTCGTACTGAATATACTGAGATCTGTAGAGCCAATGCATTGTTGTTGTGATCTGGCGGAGTGGACTTCCAATGAATACGTCCTTATAAGTTCAATTTTCTGTCCACTGTTTACCAATAATTTTAACGGTTAAAAATGTTGATATATAAGCCATAGGTTTATATATCGAACGAAGGGCTAACATTTTCTTATTGCTGCTCCCCACATTTCCAAATTAACTTCACAGAAGAAATGAGAAGTAACCTCAATCTGGTCCTTGTCATTTCAATCATTACTTTATGCAACTGTGTTAAGGGTAGTGCACAGTTCTTAGAATATCAGCATTTGTTTAAACATAATGGTAATTTTTTATTTATTTTAATGATAGTAGTAAGTTGTTCAGATTACTGCACTTCCCCTGCGTTCCGTGTAGCAAACTGTACTTCCAAGTATTCTTAACTACCCTCCCACCAGGCTTCATGATTCATCTTGTACACTCTTCTTCAATGGTGTTGTTTTCATTTACGTTAGCTAATCATCTCTACGCAAAGTCAATATCAACTCTCAAGAGAAACTTTATTTTAAAAATTATGCGAGTAACTGTTTAAAAATGAATGTTATACTTAAGTAATTTCTGTATAAAGGAACATACTTAAAACAGAATTTTCCTTTCCTCTACATTGAAAGTAAAACAAAAATTGTAAATTTATTACACCGGAAAAGAGTTATTTGACGAAAGTCTTTTCAAAAGAAAAATGAAAAGAAATATGCAAGTATTTTTTAAAACATATTTGAATCAATTTTTAACTCTTCTTTGTAAGAGGGGTGCATCGTATATTACTTGTGTAGTGCAGACTGGACAGACACAAACCATGCAGCCACAGCCACTTGTGGTCGTTTTAGGGGGACAGAGTTTTCCTTCTCTTGGAATAAATCTGAATATCTGATTCGTTGCTGCCTGCTCAACAATCCGTAGGATTTATTTATGAGAAAAAGGAAAGGATTTCCGTTAATATCTTTCCTTTTCTGAACCAGTATAAATCTTCCTTCTCGTAAAATAAAACTGAAGGCCTTCTTATTTTAAATCTACATCCCAATACAAACATCTACGTACGTACACGCAAACACATACACAAAAATTAATTGATCATAAAATTCACATTTTCTTTTAACTTCAGTATTATATACCTACTTGAATCTATTTATTAAAAAAGTTAAACTCTTTTGTTTTACGCAAATCTCAGAGACTGTAAAAAGGTCTAAAGATACTCAAAAAATCTTTGAACCGCGAAAGTATTACGCCTGATTTGATACGTAATCTGAATAATAAAAAACATTAATCTGCAGATTAAAATGAGTTATAAAAAAAGGATTTAACAATACTTAAACTTTTACGTAAGCTAAAAAATGCAATAAAGGAAAAACTTTGAGAGCAGATAACAATTCGAGAGAAAATAGATGCTAACATTCACCGGTAATATAAGCGGAAATTAAAACTAAAACGGAATAGAGAAGTTTCCTTTCTGTTCTGTTATATAATCTTTTGATATCGCAATACTTACTTCAATCTACAATCTCGATAATTATCTATTTTATATATTCTAATTTTTGTCTTTATTTTTTTCCTTTTGCAGTTTTTCTTATAAAACTCGCTTGTTATAAAACAAGCTGCCCCCTACTGCCTTAACTTCTCACTGATATAATAATATTCTTTTATTTTTTAATTCTAATTAATCTTTTCTTCAATTTGACTTCTATTCTATTCTATTCAAATTTTACTTAACGAACAACAAAACTTTAAGAATCTATTTTTAGGAATAGATTCTAGAATTTCACAAGAAATTCTAGTTCGTAAATTTTGTTTCATAAAATACCGTAAATAAATTTGTTATAAACTGTTCGTGATTTTTTATGCCATTGAAATTTATATAATGAGACTTATTCAGTATATGGAGAGAACATGAAGTGGTACAAAACAATACTCTACAAAAATTTACATTTTATAAAAGTTATCTAAAACAAAGGATTATTATAGATAAACATTTGCAGTAAAACAATAACGAAAGATTAAATCTGCAACGCAATAGAATATTGGTTCAAAATATACTCGTATTGATAACAGCTATAGCTCCTGAGTTGTTGCATTTAAGAAAAAATACCCCAGAATAAAAAATAATTTTAAAAATATATTTCTTATTTGAAATTTACATTAGAAACACGAATTAAGAGAAAAAATTATTTGTTCACCGTACTGATTTTCATCTTTGACAGCCTAAACGATATCACTCAGGTAAAAATATGGGAGTATAAAAAACCCTTAAATAAAGTTTTCTATATCAAACTGACAAACATTTATTATAGGTTTCTATTAAAAAAAATTAAGTTGTTTGCCATGTTGGAAAAAGGAAACCGATTGGATACGTATACTAATAGAATATTTCTAGTTTTCGGTAAAAAATGAAACTTTATAGGTCTTTTAGTTTTAGAGCTTCTTTCGTAGTTGTAATACATTTCAGAGATTCTAATTTTGACACACTAAAACTGAACAATGAATGTTAAATATATATATAGGGTTTTCCATTTTCAGCCCAAAGAGTAAAACTGTAAAAACTCAAAAAAAGTACCAACTAATTTTTTTTATTTTTATTTGAACCGTTTATTTTCATTTTTTTTTTAATTCAACTAATAACGGGTCGAATATTTATTTTTAAATCATCACTCATTCGTCGTTTTTTGTTGCAGACTTATATCTTAACATAACCCCGCAGAGACAAAAATTTAATAAATTTAACAATTGAGAATGATAATAGTTTAATTTTTGTGTAAGACCACTTACCCAATTGATCTTTATATCTACTAGTGTTTAATTACTTAAATCTGACAATGTTTATATAGAATTAGATTGATGAAGACTCGTTAGCTTTCAGTAACTCTGAATGGTTATCAATAAATTTTGCTCGTTTTAATTCACACTGGTTGGATATTATGTAGCCTTAAGAACAAAACCCAAACATAACATACCAGTACTATCATGCGCTAAACAAAATTACCTATCGAATACAAAATCCCGGGAATTTATAAAATTAAACGACCTGATTGCACACTTTTCTACAGTGGACAGACAGTACGCAACATCAAGGATATTTAGTACAATTTTCTCACTCTCGTTATAAGTTTGCCAAGTGCATGTATTTCATAATCAGAGAAGTGGTTGGATTTACAGTTCAGTAACTTGAGTTTTTTGATATCGCCATATTTTTTTGATATCAGCATCTCTCTTGATTTTATCTGACTCCTTACTCTTTTTCCTCTTCGCTTGTGGCGAATCGGAGGTTTCTAAACGAGGGTGTTTACGTGCACCCTCTGCCACGTTTGTTTGTTCAATATTCATTGTAGCAAGGCTAGCCGCCAGGATACACCCCCACTCCAGGGCTACTAACCTTGGAGGTCCGATCCGGTACTCCGGTGGAACCGGCATATGTCCTGGCAGAGAGCGGATGCGCAATCTCTGCACTGATTCCAGGCTCCTACTCACCGAAGCTTTCAGAGCTCCCATGCACCGACATAGATGGGCACCATTGCTAAATGCTTGCCATCGCAGGGGACATGTGGATAACGGAAGAGTCTCCGTTACACCTGCAATAACATTGACCCTGGCCGCCACATCGGCAGCTCTAAATATGGTATGTGTCTACTTCCTAATCATTTAATTGTTCATATCCTGCAGGTAGCCGAAAAGTCCCATCCATCTGGTGACCTGAAGATGGAAACAGGTCAAAAAGAGTAATATATCCGAGGAATTTACTCGGAGCCCCGCTAGCCAGCTAAATGTATTGTACATAAGTACAGCTGTTGCCGCCCTGGACGTGGAACGTAGATGTTGTGTTCCGGACGTGCGGATTACCTACCTCAGGGCACTATTATTATTACTACTATTACTATTAGCATTATTATTATTTTACTCAAAAATTTACAAAAAAATACCATAATTTTTCATTAAAACTAAGAACACATAATAAAAATTTAACTTTGTTATCTTTTGTACTTCCTCAGAGAAAGGTACTTAAATACAAAAATTGAATTTTCTTCACTTGTTCTCCTACACAAGATTATCTCAATTTTCCTATTAATCAATAGCTTTTATTTTTCCGGTTATGATTTCTGAAGAATCTTGATGTATTTCATTGGCTCCTTTTTCTATGAATTAGACTTGTTGCCTGTTTAATTCCTACACTCTTCCATTATTTTAGTTCAGCATTTATATACCAAGTCACTAATACATAATTTCATTTAACATATAAAAAAAATTATAGTGGTATTATTTACAAACATGGAAAAGTTTTAAGATTAAAAATATTATTAGCAAAATAAATTTGTTGGAAATTAAAAAAAGTTAGGTTTTGTGTAATTATAACTTCCGATCGTCATTGACGAAAATATGGAAAGAGTATGATACTCGTACAATATCTTATTCAATATTTTTTTTAAATTTCAACTTTTTGAAGTTGTCAGTATATTAATTGTTAGTAACTTGTTGGAAGTTATTTTCAATGTAACTCCGGTTTCAAAATATCAAAATTAAAAAAAAGGATTGACAAGTATTGTATTATTCTATAGGGATAATATTATTTCATACAAGTTTTATTTTAAAAAATAATTTTTATTTTGATAATGTATATTCTACCTTTTGAAAATGAATAAAATACACCTTTTTATACTACCTTGTTGGGGTTGTGACAGTAACAATAGCAATAATTACTATTATTATTATTTAGATGTAACAAGTAATAGTAGTATTAAAATTTAAGTAGTTGAGTACTTAATTATATAATCTTAAATTACGTAAATGATGCAGATTACAGTATAACACACTACTGTAAATTAGCAACCGAATGAAACGAGTGTACAGCACCTGTGCTTATATTATTATGGCTCGGCACCCCGGTTCTGCATCCACTCAACACATGGCGTTTATTAGGCTAAATATATACCGGATGAAAATCAGAAATGTACTCTGCTAACACTTCAACATTTCAACACAGAATGAATTACGTAAAGAGGGTTGTGCTTATTGTAATCATGCAGATGTACGCAGTAAACGTAAACGAATAGGTGATTTAAATTATTTTCCATAAATTGGCAATGTAAATGGGAAGAGAAATTCTGTTTTAAACTTTCAGATATTATGGAAATGGTGGGCAGCACAGGGTATCCACGCTTATACAGATGCTCATCGATTCACATTTGGTTTTGATGTTAGTGTAAGTTACTACAATACCGAGCAGCAGCAGTTGTGTGTGTTTTATGCACAAGCGCCCGTTCACACATATTATAGTGTATGTGTGACGTGGAATAGGGTCGGGGGCTCGGTCGGATGTTGTAATATTGCTAGAAGTGGTCCTCCAGCTTCTAGCATCCAGTTTTGAGCCTACAGGCTAGTCCCATCTTCATCTCTTTACATATTCACTAAGCCTCTCGCTATTTAGCCCCCATAAACATACACCACCCTTGTAGCAGCAGCAGCACCAAGTAGTCTGATACCGAAGAGCGAAGAGAATAAACTTTACACAACCCTTTCCATCCCCATTTCAGATATTTCATAAATTGCTTATCATAATAAACATACCTTCATTAGCCTCTTGCAGACTACATTATAACCAGCCTAAAACTATGTTACGACGTTAAATTATCCTCTCCTGCTATTCTCTTGCTATTGCTGTTGAATATTTAAATAAAAATTTCATTAAACTTTGAGTCTGTTGTTTATAATCACTAATATTATTAAACAATTCAATTTTTTTTTCTTTTTATAATATTTCCGACAAAAATAAAATTACAACTTTCCATGACGTTTAACAGTAATAAAATAAATTCCTTTTAAATGTTATTTTCTTCTTTTTTTTTGAACCAGCAGCAATTAGATATTGTAATGAACTTAGAAGTTGGTTTCTATTCTATTCTTTTGACACCGTATATACAACTTCCTCATTCTCTACTATCTGTTTCATGTGTACCAAATTTTTAACGTTTCTACTTTTTAAAATTCTTTTAGAACCAAATTTACTATCCCAGGCATTTCTCACTGATCTTATCCTCATTTCAAAATTCTGTAATAAACTTAATAAGAGATCGGCATAAATATTTTAAACAATTTTCTTGCTGAGTTGGGCTTTAATCTGTGACCAAAATATCCAGTTTTTATTCCTACGCCTACATTCCTGTAATTTGAATTTCTCTTATTATTTTATAATTTCTTGGTAAAAAATTTTGTTTTTATTTTTACCTTAACGTTTAATTATCGTTTCATGTAAGATAACCTATCAAATTTTTATCTTTTTTTAAACAAGGTTTTAATGCAATTTTTTAACTGATATTAACGCCAAAAACCAACGGTCTTGACATACACATTTCTGAGGTAAGAATTTAATAGTTTCTACGAACTTATTTGTCACATGGTTCCATAGTCGATCACAAATAGATAATGCTGTAGCTGGAAATTGGTAGAACATGTGTGACGAAGACCAAATAATAAAACATTAATAATATGATTCATTAGCGTTCTTAAAGTTGTTGAATTCTTGATATGGTTTACAGCAGTTAAACGTCAAAGATAAAGACAATGAAGAGATGCGGGTTCTATTTAAAGAGGTTATGTTGCAAAAGAAAATCTTTCAAGGATGTTAATCTAATGTTAAATAATTCACAGGAGTTTTTTGATTGTCCTTTTTAATTGTTTTTTGATTGTTACAGAATTTTTATCACTAGCTCAATCAATACTTTCTCTTCTGTGAACACACTTATGACACGCTAGCCATTTTACATGACAACATAAATAATTATTTATTACTATGAGTAAAATTTTCCCCATGAGTTTAATTGTTATAAGTGAAACTACCTTTATTTATTATTAAACAAAAAAACCAACATTATGATCAAATCAGTATATCTTTTTTTTTAACCAATAAACTTCATTTTATTATAATTCAACTTGAATTTGAGTCCTGTGGTACTTATTTCAAAAAATTCCTATTGTTCATTACATTTATGAGTAATACTACAATAACAGTTCATGACTTTTCAGTATCGTAGTTCTTTTTAAACATTTTTAAAATATAAAAATAGCCAACACCTTTATAATAATTACAGTACCGGTAGATATTATTTTTCACGTTCATTATTTATAAACTATTAGACTATTAAACGCGCAATATAATTTATTAATGAACATTATAATTCAATTTGCTCTCTCTCTCTCTCTCTCTCTCTCTCTCTATATATATATATATATATATATAAAAGAAAATATCCTGACTGACTGTTTCATCAACGCGCAGTAAAATCTACTGAAGATAAATTGATAAAATTTATATACATCTACTTCTTAAGGTGTAAGTGCACGTTAAGAAAGGATTTTTTGAAATTCCGAGTTTATCGGTTAAAATGGAATAACAATGAAATTTACTATGTTTTTAATTTATGAGTAAGAAATGAAGACATCAAATTGAGTTTTGGTGAGTCTAATCTTTATATGAATATCTAAACTAATTCTTTTGAAATTCCGTGTTTAAAAGGTTAAAATAGATTTTGATTTCTTTTGTGAAATCGGGCTATTTTATTTAATTTCTCGGTAATAAATAACGATATCAACTTGATATTTGGTGTGTGGTAATTTTCATGTAAATATATAGAAGGCAATTTCTTTATTTTCCGAAATTCAACCTTGAAAATGGTGAAAAAAGTAAAACCTTTTGAACAATGCTTGCAAATTTTCCCCATTTCCGACTATACTAAATGAGATATTCACTAGATTGGGATTTACAAATAATCTTCAGATAAATATCTAAAAATTATTTTTGAATTTTTATTTTTTTAACGGATGCAACGGTAGAATACGACAGCTCAATCAACGTAATCACTGTTGCTGTATGTACGACACGATTGGCTGCATCTGCGTCCGGTTAGTTGACTAAAAACATAAAAGTAATTTAAAAAAGAAAAGAGGAACATTTATTGGTTACTTCCTAGTTGTGTTTGTAAGGTAAATAAGAACCGGGCAAAATATATTTAACCCGTCTTTCTTACGGGTAACCAGTTATAACTAATACTTTTAATATGGAGGCCGACTGTTCTGAAATTCACATTCTTAGATCACTCAACGTTTCGGGTCTTGTAAAAATCAAACTGTTGCTCTGAAGATATTACAACACACTGATAGTTTTTATAAACTGAACAGGATTTAATTTTTATTTATTATTTTTATTCTCATAAGCATGGGTTTAATGAACACACGGGGAGTCCAGAGAGCAAAGCCCCTTTGCTAGACTGGAAAAGCAAGAGAAGCGAGTCCTGACAGGGTAAAAATCCTCTGACCCCAACAGGAAACGCAAGTAACCATATAATCTCAGCGCGGCCGAAACCGCGACGGGTCTGCTAGTATGTTATTTTATATAAATATAAAATAACAAGTCGTGAGCGATTCATAATCAACGCCCAGCAGAAACTACTAAAGTTAGTTTATTAAAATTTACGTACATTTAAGTACAAGTGCACATTAAGAATTAACTTTTTGAAATTTCTAGTTTTAAAGGATTAAAATGACATAACATTAAAGTTTAATGTTTTTTTTTTTTAATTTTTACGTAAGAAATGAAAATATCAACTTGAGTTTTGGTGTTTGTAATCGTATGTGAGAATTTAAAAATCAAATCTAGATTTTTTGAAATTACGTCATGAAAAGGAGTGAAGAAAGGTCAAAATATTTTGAACAGTGATTACAAAATTTTCCCCACTTTCGACTATACTAAATGAGATATTCAGTAGATTTGAGCTTGCAAATACTCTTCAGATAAATATCTACAAACATATTTCGGGTTTTTTGAATTTCGATTTTTTATGGGGTGCGACCTTAACATAGCCAGTGCCACTGTTTCTGTACGTGTGACGCTACTAGCTGCATTTGCTTCCAGTTACTTGACTAAAAAACATAAAATAAAAAATAATTGACCGCGACATGAAGTTAAATAACTATATTGAGCGGGCGAAGCCGCGACAGGGAAGTTATATATATATATATATATATATATATATATATATATATATATATATATATATATATATATATATATATATTATATTTATTTATTTATTTATTTTTCCGCTTGCTCAAACCTCTTAAAATCCTGATTCTTTAACTAATCTAATCCTCTTTTTTAAGGCGTTAGAACTCATTTAGTTATTATAAAATACTTATTTCGAATAGCTTTTAAAATAATTATTTACAATTATTAAATAAAGACATGTTGCATCTTTCATTCTGCGCTAACACAAACTCTCATACAACAATCTAAGTGAATGTGAATTACAAATACGTACTTAAATTGCTCTACTCATATAAATTTTATTTAAACGGTATATTATATATATTACTGTTTGAAAGAAAAATAATACATAATTCTTTATTATATTATAATTTTTTGATTTAATAGTCCAATAAATCTTTGTGTGACTTTTTATCAGTACATTACATTAATTGCGTACTACCCTTGACAGGAAAACTCTTAATGCACCAGATGGATTCCATTTGCATTTATTATTTCGTTCGTCAGAGATTCTAGTAGGATTCTGTCATCGTGTGTTATTTACACAAATCTACATGAACATGTAATAATAATTACGTAAAGCAAAAAATATACACATATTACTATAACAAGCAATCTATTTAATTTTATGTAAGTGTACTGAACTTTGTACGTGTTATTGTATAAAGGTAGTCCCAAATATAAATATAATTCGCTCCTCCTTTTCAGTTTCAACAGTCTCTTTATGAACAATATACGTAAATAATCGGTGGTTAACTGATGTCATAAAATGTAAATTTAAATTGTATTTTCATAAAATTCATATTATCTAAATTGTTTTCGATATTTTTTTTACCTACTTTTCAGTAGTGTCTATCTAAAACAAACATTTTGATAATTGAACAGTAATTACTTATTTTTCAAAATAATGTATTTTTTTAGACGCATGAAGATTATGATTGTAAGAGGGATAATTTCATGTTCTACATAAATTGGATTTTATTTAAAATTAAAATTGTTGTGATTATATTCCTTTTTAATAGAATTACTTCTACAAAGAATTTATAACTAATGTTAAATCTGTGACCAGTAGTAATTTCGATTCTAAGTAAGAAAATGCAAGAACTAAAATAGTTATAATCGATTTATTTAAAAACACTTTAGAAAAAATAAAAATGCAATTATTATTATAATAGAATCGGATGAAGTTTTAATATCCGAGTAAAATTAAAGTTGAGAATAGAGATTTTAGTACAAAAAGATTTGAAATGGTCCGCAATTGACGCACTATAACGCATCCGAAATCAACAGTGTTCTCTCATTAACTTTGCCGAAAATTATTTGGTGCTTTACTACCTAACTGAGGTCCAAAAAGAGTGAAAGAGATTTTTATCACACATCTAGAAAAAATGTAAATTTAAAAAAAATAAAGATAGACTTTACAATTTTTTTATTTTATTTTAGATTTGTAACGTTCAGTGCGTAAAAATCACCATTTTTGCATAATAGACATTTTGCATACAATTTTTGCAATTTACTGAAAAGCTAAGTCTTACGTCAAAACTATAAACTTATTTACATACCTATAATTAATTAAAGAAAAAATTAGATTTTTCAAAACTGTTTCAAATACGTATCTCATTAAGAACCGGTATTTTAATTTTGAAAAAGAAACAATGTTTAATATTTTTATTGTGTTGTAATGTGCACTGTAGAATGAGGTTATATAAATATTATGACTGCCAAATGCCCACAGAGGATCCATTGCAGGTGTGCACTCTTTTAACAAAATTTTCAGGTACATATTCACATGTCTGTAAGTCAATTTCTTCAAAACAGTGGCAAATTTCGTTCTTCAATTCTAGAACTGTGGGATAAAATAAATAAATAATCCTTTCATTTCGTAAAAACAATACAAAATTGCATCACAATCGTCAAAAAACCAATAACTAAGGAAACGTGCTTAAAAGCCTACAGAAATAAATGATTGAAATTTTAAAGTTCTTTCTATCCACTCAATCGCCCCATTCAAACATACAAAACGTATCAATCATGCACAATTCACATCTTTATGACATCAGGCTCCGTCCTTATAAAGTTTTGATTAATTACACCAGCTGCCATCCATGAACTCGTCAACGGAATAGAACGAACGCCTTTGACACCAAAAGGCTTTTTAGTTTAGATTTAAACCAACACAGAATAGGAATTTATTTGAAATCCTCTGGGAGTCTATTAACCCTCAAGTGGTCGCGTGTAACTAAGTTACATGAGAGGTTGCGTGGATGGCAATAGTCATCCACTAAGTATTCTAATTTTAAATCTTTTTTGTCATTTGTATTGTTAACATAATATAGGTTAAAAAAATGATATATTAAAATTAATAAAGAATTAGACTATATACAATGTTTTTTTTTCTTTTTTATAAAGAACATTTGCCAGAAAAATAATAATAATAGATAAAAATAGTAAAACACAATAAATGAAACTAGACTACTAAATACACACGTAAAAAACATCAGAACAGTGACCAGAGGATACCCAATTCTGGCACTTACAACAGGATCTTCTTGTCGTTTTATTTTTAGATCGGCCACAGATCTCACTTTCCACTTGAACCGCTGGTCTGTTTTCTGGTTGATTACATTTTAGTACATCTACCTGAGTAATAGTGCACCTCTTCACCTGATTTCGACTGGCACCTGAGGAATTTGTATGCGTCTTAGTATTTGAGGTGTAATTATTTTCCAAGAAAATGATTCGTTAATTCGTCTACAAATTTTTTTTGTAATCATTATTCGCTGAGAATATGAACATCGCATTTATTCCTGAAAATTTTAAACGGTCAAAAAATACAACAGTAGGCCACCTTCTTGTATTTTTGGCAACGGAATAATTAGCACAAAGTTAGTCAACTACATCAAATCCAACTTTTGAATGATTATAAAAAGTGACTATATCAGGTTTTCTTTTTTCTCCAGTAGATACGTCTATAAAATCATCCTCATCATAGAATATACCAAAATTGTTGGTTTATTTTTCCTTTGAATTCATGATACGAGAGTCTTTTTTTTGAAACCCAAAAACTGAGGTATTTTAGTTGTTTATTTTTTTTGGTAGGAACTTTTTCGATAGTTCCCTTTTGTTTTCCCTTAGGGTTCCAACATATGTGATTTTTTTTTTTTTTTAAAAGCTTCCACCAGAGGAATGCTGGAAAACCAGTTGTCCCCCGTTAGACTTCTATTATATCCATAATTGGTTTGGCTAGACGGAGGACGACATATTTTGATGCGTTGCTGACCAAATATGGTCCTGGTTCCTGTTTTCCACAATAAACTTCTAAATTTATTGTGTACATCATCCTGCAATCAACTAGTGCAAATACCTTTATCCCATATTTGGCAGGTATGCTTGGGATAAATTGTGGAAATGAACAATTCCTCCTACAACGGAGCAATGTTCTCTATCGTGATATTCCCCTGGTGTAAATAAAAGTTAGAAATTTTTAATAAATTCTTCACAAATTCCCAAATAGGAAGGTTAATTAATCTGACACCAAGTTGCGACGGCTAACATTTGAAAGCCATTGTTCTGTGCTCTGTGCTTGTGGTTTATTGGCATATACGTTACTCTTCAAATAGTTGTTGCAAGATGATACATCGCACGACTTTTGTGGTCAGTTCTCATCTCCAAAATGAGAGATTACACGACATGGAAATTTTATCTCCAATAATTGGATGGTTTTACGTACAGTGTGGCAGGTCACACCAGCCTGCTGGAAACATTTATCTTCTGTGCTCATATCTTTCATTTCTGACAAAAATTAATTCTCGATTATCGTATAATAACAAACAGCATACACCGTAATTTTTAACAGTAACACTATCGCCGTACTCGAAGGAGTAGGAACCAGTCACTTCCCAGGCCAAAAATTATGCGACAATGGCACGTAATTTAAAATATCGGTTATTTTTTAGATACCTTTTTTTAATAATCAAAATAAAATAATTAAACGCAATAATTAACTTTTGAAAGCCAGTTGCATATACGCAACTTTATAGAAAGATGATATTTGTTCATTTTTTTAAAAATAACAAATTATGAAGAAAATGTTCAATAAACAAATTATTACAAGTAAAAAGTGCATAAGTAAAAATCTTTATTATATAATGCCATATTTAAAAATTATGAAAAAGGTCCAATTAATTGTTTCTATTATTTTCATTTTTACAAGTTAATAAAAAAATATTGATATTTTCTGTTTTAAGAGTATGTGAATTCTTATGCATTTATTACGGTTTAGAAAGGTTTTATAAGTTTCCATTCACCTTTTTTGGAATTATTTTTAAATCCTTAGTTTGAATAAAAGTGTAAAAACATTGCGCAAAATGTCCTCTTTTATAAAAGGAGTAAAAAACGATCTTTCTTTGTGAATATTCTATCTCGGCCAATTTTTTTGCCAAATTGAAAGTAATATACCATTTAACGGAAATATTGAACAATTAAAATTTGTACTTGTGTTTTTTTCTCGAAAATCAATACTTTTTGAGATATTTGCAAAAAAAATATAACCTTTTCGCATATTTGTTTAAAATTTCTTTAATAGAGTAGGTTTTGGGCGAATAAACATTTTTATTTATCTTCTAAAAGTTTTAGATTCCAAAATCTTCTATTAAATGATTGATATCTTGAAAACAGGTCTATTTTGATAAAGGGAATACTGAAATGAAGTTAATTGTTACCAAAATTTCATTTACTAAAACCGTGCAGCTACATCTTATAGAACGCAATATCTCAGTTAACATTAATATACCAAAATGATTGTAAAATATGACGTTTTTTATTTTTTGCCTACAGTTTTAGTCTTACTCCTCATCTAATAATGGAGAATTCTGAAAAAAGTTTTTGCTGTAACCTTCCTCGAAGTTAAATATCTACGGTTAAAAGATTCATTTTAATCGACCAAGCAGTTTTAGAGTTTTCAGAAATCATTGGTTCCTAAATACACCCAAAATTACAAACACAAGAATGTGAAAAGTACGATTTTATTGCGGGTATGTTTAATATTTTATAAAATTATTGATAATTAAATAACGAAATCAATGTGCAACAAAAATAATTTGAAATCGTTATAAACACAATTTCAAGCAAAATACTACACGCTGTCTGTAAAATAAAATTAAATATAAATATTATTGAACAGAAAATTTCACTTGTGGAAATGAACCCGATTCCTGTAGGTAAGATATATTGACGGGGAATATTAGGGAGCAAAGAGGAGGAAGAGTGGTGGATGCTTTTCAAAGAGGCTGTTTGGGGAGGAGGCGGCCACCTGGAACGGCAGTTTAATCGTCTAGCCGTGGCTAATACGCCGGGACAACCTCTAAACGCCCTTTCATAGAAACCCCTCTAACACTGTTCGTTGTACACCGTCGCTACTTCATCCACGTAACGCAGTGCAGCGAGACTTCGGCCTACCCTATCGCCAGCATTATATTACTTTCCGGATTTCTCTCTCCTCCATATCTGTCTCACACTCTCTCTCTCGTAACTACCTTACAACCTAATTAATACTCATAAGGCTTTGCATCACAAGCAAAAGCACGAGGAAACGCCTAATTAACACGACCACAAAAGCATATCACTATGATAACCACCTCACTACTACTTTATGCACAAAAACGAGATTATAATTTACACTTGAACTAACGATGTTAGCGGATTGCCTCCTTCCAGAAAAATAAAAATATAGAAATAATAATAACACAAAATAAACAAAACCAATGAGATTGAAAACTAGGGATTTATGAATAGATAATTTACGTGTTAAAAAACAGTTAATTACCAGACTACATGTGTTTACAGAGAATAAATATTGTAGTGCTGTAGAACAACAAGGTTAAATAAAATCAACAGTTGAGCTTGTTAACATGTAGATTTTAAAAATACCAGTTTTGTTTTCTTTGAATAAATTAACTTTTTTTATGTTTTTTTATAATCCTAAACCGTTAAATTTTCATGTTAATTCATAGTTAATTATATATAATACAGTATAGTGACTTCATTCATTAATATTTTCATATATGAGATTTATGTAAAAAATTATTATTTTTACTTTTTAAATTTATTCTCTACAGTACATTTTTATTATTTATTTTACAACTAGTATTGAATAACTCGTTACGAAACACAATATTTAACAATTTTGAATCCATCGAAATATTGTAATATTTATTTATTTTAAAAACATTCTGCTTCAAAATCGATTTAGACATTTTTCTGGATTTTCAAATAATGGAAGTTTGAACAAACGACTAACTAGTCGGTTGGATTAAATTTATTTCCAACCATTCGTTATAATTCTATATCATAATTTATAATTATAGTTATAATTCTATATCAGTATAGACATTCTATACTGATATAGAATGTCTATAGATCAAGGTGAATTTTTCTTTTGTGATCTACGTTCCGTACATCTTTGAACGATGTAATAGTTAAATTAAATTTACTGTTTTTTTTGCATATCTGATACCCTTGATTCCAAAACGTAATCTAAATATATTTGTATATTATTAATTTTGAGGTACAATGCATTTTATATAGCTAGAATAAAAGTCAGCTTTAACTTTTTAAATCTTTTATGAAGTGTTGCGCTATTAACAGCATTGAGTTTATCCATCCTAATTGTCTGTCCAAGTGTAACTCTCAGTATCACACAGAATAATTTTGTGGCAAAAGGTTCGAAAACGGCTGGGTAAAATCCTTTTAGAAATGTAAGCGAAATGTTTTGCGTATTTTATTTATCACAGCCATTATGCCATTTTTAAACCAAATTTCTAACAATAAAATGTGCTGTTAAAGATAATATCACGCTGGAGTTGTGCTATTAGAACAAGAAAGAACCACCATTTGGTCAGCACAAGAAACTATAAGTGAATCTGGTGTAGATGAAGTCTTTGAGATAAAAATTCTATAAAGAAAGGAAGCTGAACTTGGCGTACCCCAGCTGAAATGGAAGCATTAGAAGATTCCACTGAACCTTGACTTTCAAGTAATTTTCTACGGAATTTATGAAGGTTAGTATTTTCCGTACATAAAGAAATATTTAATTACTAGAAAAATTTATCGGCGGAAGAAACACAGTAATTTCCTAAGAAGAACATGTTGATTCGGTTGTAGTCACAATAAGAACAAATCCAATCTTATGAGAAAAAAGTGGTGAAATTGATTAGTTTATAATGTAGGAAAATATACTACTACTAACAGAAAAATAAATTCATCTGATTTTATATGTATTGTTTATTGTTTATATCTATTTGTTTATTATTTATTTAAAACAAAGTTATAAGCTACTGAGGAATATCTTAACAATAAGTATGACTGTTAAAACATCACTTTCTGTTTTATAGGAAAAAGTATGAAAAGAGGATTAAACGAATCACTGTATATAAAAGTAAAATTAAAACAAGTAATAAAATTAAAAATTTTAAAAACCCACGAAGCCGTTTTGAAGAAACATATCTACTGCAGCCCTCTGGGGCGGCTTATAACCGTAAAACTAATTTTAACAACCCCCTCTGAGGTGACACCTATGTAATGCAAAAAACCGCATCGAAATCGATCCAGTAGAAGAAATTAAAAATGGTAACAAATAAGCGCGCGCGCACACACACACAAACAACCTCTTACTCCAAACGTATATACAGTCTCCGTTCCGTCGTCAGTAAAAATGAATTTAAATGAAAATTAATAATGTAATTTCGACTTTTCTTTGTTATCAGAAAGGAAATCTGGCTCTTGTAACCTAGATCTTAATATATAACAGGTATTTTAAAAATTAAGAAACTCTTAGAATAAGGATACGCTTGGATAAATTTTAGTTTACTTGTAAAATGGCAAGTCTGTAACTGTGGGCGGCTGTTAAATAAATGTATAATTCTCTAAATTTATAATGCAATTGTTATTTCAGTATTCATTCCTTTGTGTTGTATAGGATTCATTTCATCATTTTTAGGGATAAGCTTGTGTTTATTTGATACATTTGTTGAGCAAGTAAATTTTCCAATGTGTTTTAGATTAAATTTTTCCAGTCTCCATATTTCAAGTCAACAACATAATGCAATATCACACAAAATTGTTATCTCTTATAAAATCTCCTTCTGTGGTATAAATAAAATCTTTATTTTGTTATAAACCTGTAGATGGTGAAGTTTTTCATGACTACCATTTTACAGAGGAAAACTGGAAGACATTGGTTTCAGCAAGAAGATTCTATTTCGTCATACCGACGATAAAATTATAGCTAATTGGTAGAACATTTTTGTTATAACTTAATCTCAAAAGAATTGTGGACACAGACATCTTGGGATTTTATTATTACCTATTGAGATATTCTCCCTTACTGTGCTGAATACCTGGTTTATATCCAAAAATACAATTGAACAGAAAGTTTTCCTATAACATTATATATGAAGAAACATTATATATGTTTCTTTAACGTATTCGGTAGTCCTGTTATTTTGCCAAAAATCAAATTGATAACTTGATTTTGAATTTCATTATTGTAATAACCACTTTAATATTTTTAGAAAATTTTTAAATTTTAAATTATTACAGAACTATTTTCCCTAGAAAAATAACTATTATGAAAAAAATTTTGAAAATTGGTAAGAATTATTTATTTACGAAAATTCTGTTTTGAAAACAAGATATTATTATTGTATATTATTCTCCTAACCTTCTTTAGGGTGTATTAAGGGTAGATAATAAAAAATAATAATAAACGTAGTTTGATAGACAGTACGTTTATTAAGATAAATTAGTAAGACGATACCACTTTTCATGAAACAGGGGTGCTATCCCCTAATAACATATTTAATAAAAAGTAAGCGGTCAATTAAGTTATATAACACGGGGGAGAGTAGAAATGGATGGATGTTTTTCAATAAAATTAATAAAAAGAAGTCTAGGCCCGTTATGTGCTAGAAATTCTCAAATTCTACATTGTATCAAATAAATTATATCATTAATTCCTGTTTTTTTCTTTCGATTTTTGTATTTTAAAATGTTAGTTTAACTATTTCTATTTTATTTATTTATTTATTTTTGTATATCTATTTTATGAATTTGAATAAAATCATAGCTTTGTAGGTTGATTTTCTTCTAAAATACTGTGTAACTACATGTCACCTTTCCACGTAATCAAGCAACACATGATAAAAAGCTTATTACTTTCATTTACAATGTCCATCTGCTTCCCTGTTCTTAAAGAAAAGCAAAATCAATGAGTAAGTTAATTACAATCCTGGCTGAATTCGCAATTGTGTTTTAAATCAATGAAAATGGGGACTTAGATTTCTTCTTTTTACACCCAATATTTTGTTTAGTCTTTCATCAAACCTTTTATGTGAAAAGATAAACATTAAAGGAAATAACATTTTATTTCCTGCCGATGGTGAGGGGGCTTGAGTACTCAGTGATTCAGAGTATTTGGACCGAAGGTGCAACCATGTCAGAGAGGTATCTGTTGAGAGCCAGACTAAGGAATGATTCCTAAAAAAAAGGAAGCAGCTCTTTCAGTAGTTGTTAAGGGCAAAGGTCAGGATGGCTTAAACGGCCGTATCAACATCACTCAATCCTCTGACTACTGCGCAGCTGAAAGAAATGGAAAACTACAGCTGCTTTTTTTCCAAGAAAATGTAACTCCCTGCATTTTAATGTAACAAAGATGGAGACGCCTTCCTTGGTAAAATATTTGGAGGTAGACTAGTCTCCCGTTTGGATCTCCGGCTGGAAATTGCTAAGGAAGGGGTAATCAGAAAATTAAAGAATAAAATTCTAAGAGTCGGAGTGTGAAATATTAGATGTCTGAAAAAGGTTGGTAGGTTAGAAAATTTAAAGAGAGAAATGGATAGGTTAAATGTAGATGAAGTAGGAATTAGTGATATCCAGTGCGAAGTGGAAAGGTGATTTTAGAACAATTAACTCAACGTCAAATAAAGGGGAGGCAGGAGCAGGTTTCGTAATGAACAAGAAGATAGGGAAAAGAGTAGACCATTTAAAAAAACTTAGTGATAAAATCATTGTAATAAGCTTAAAATCAAAATCTAAGCCGACAACGATTGTTAACGTCTACATGCCTACAAGTGTCCATGATGATGATTAGGTGGAGTGTTTATACGAAGAAATTGACTAAGCAATTAAACACATAAAAGGGGATGAAAATTTAACAGTAGTTGGAGATTGGAATACGAGCATCGGAAATGTCAAGGAAGGTAAACATTGTGAGTGAATACAGGCTAAGCAAAAGGAATGAAAGAGGAGATCGACTTATTGAGTTTTGCACAAAGTATAATTTAGTAATTGCAAACATCCAGTTTAAAAATCATAATAGAAGAATATCATTTTGGAAATAGCCGAAAGATACTGTAAGGTATCAGACAGATTATAGCATGGTTAAACAAAGATTTAGAAATCAACTACTCGACTGCAAAGAATATACAGGAGTAGACATTGATATTGATTATAATTTAGTGATAAGGAAATGTAGATTTGGGTTTAAAAACCTGATAAAAAGGTGTCAGATGAATCGGTTGAATTTAGAAAAGCTTGAGGAAGGAGAGGTAAAGAAGATTTTTGAGGAGGACATCGCAAGAGGTCTAGTAAAAACGATAAGGTAGAAAATATAGAAGAAGAATGACAGAATGTTAAAAAGGAAATTGTTGAATCAGCAAAAATGAAGTTAGGCGGAACAAAAAGAATTGGTAGCACACCTTGGATATCACAGGATATATTGCAGCTGATGGATGAACGTAGAAATTATAAGAATACTAGTGATGAAGAAGGTAAAAGGAACTATTTACAATTAATAAATACAATAAACAGGAAAATAAAATTAGTGACAGAAGAGTGGATTAAAGAAATGTTTTCAGAAGTGGAAAGAGAAATGACCATTGGTAAAATAGACGGAACATACAGGAAAGTTAAGGAGAATTTTGTGGTACATAAATTACAATCTAAATTGTGTTAAATAAAGACGGCACACCGATTTATAATACGAAAGAAAAGGTGGGTAGATAGAAAAGAAAGGAGGGTAGAATATATTGAAAAGTTATACGGGGGAAATGAATTAGAAACTGGTGTTATAGAGGAAGATAGTGGAAGAAGTGTTACAAAAAGACCAATTTGATTTTAGGAAAAGAATAGGAGCAAGGGAAGCAATTTTAGCGCTCAGATTAATAATAGAAGGAAGATTAAAGAAAAAACAAACATACTTGGCATTTATAGACCTAGAAAATGCACTCGATAACGTAGACTGGAATAAAATGATCAGCATTTTAAAAAAATTAGAGTTCAAATACAGAGATAGAAGAACACTGCAAACATTTACAGGAATCAACCTGCAACAGTATAATCGTAGATAATAAAAAAGAGGCCGTAATTAAAAAGGGAGTCCGGCAAGGATTGTGCTTGTCTCCGTTACTGTTTATTCTTTACATAAAACTAGCAGTTAATAATGTTAAAGAACAATTTAGATCCGGAGTAATAGTGCAAGGTGAAAAGATTAAGATGCTACGATTTGTTGATGACATAGTAATTCTAGCTGGGAATAAAAAGATTTAGAAGAAACAATGAATGGCATTGATGAAGTCCTACGCACGAACTATCGCATGAAAATAAACAAGAACAAAATGAAATTAATGAAATGTAGTAGAAATAACAAAGATGGACCAATGAATGTGAAAATAGGAGGAGAAAAGATCGTGGGGTAGAAGAATTTTGTTATTTGGGAAGTAGAATTACTGAAGATATACGAAGAAGGAGCGATATAAAATGCCGAATAGCACAGGCGAAACGAGCCTTCAGTCAGAAATATAATTTGTTTACATCAGAAATTAATTTAAATGTCAGGAAAAGATTTTTGAAAGTATATGTTTGGAATGTCGCTTTATATGGAAGTGAAACTTGAATGATCGGAGTAGCTGAGAAGAAAAGATTAGAAGCTTTTGAAATATGATGCTGTAGGAGAATTTAAAAAATTAGATGTGTTGATAAAGTGACAAATGAATAGGTATTGCGGCAAATTGATGAAGAAAGAAGCATTTCGAAAAACATAGTTAAAAAGAGAGACAGACTTACAGGCCACATATTTAGGCATCCTGCAATAGTCGCTTTGCTATTGGAGGGACAGGTAGATGGGAAAATTGTGTAGGCAGACAACGTTTTGAATATATAAAACGAATGTTAGGGATCTAGGATGTAGGGGATATGCCGAAATGAAACGACTGGCCCTAGATAGTGAATCCTGGAAAGGTGCATCAAACCAGTCAAATGATTGAAGACAAAAAATAATACGCGAATAGGCTTCCTTTTGAAATTTCGTACCGTTATAAGACGCCTATCGGTCAAACAGACTTTTTTTAATTTCAATGTTGAAAAATTGTTTTTTTTTCAATTTACGTAATTGATAATGGTAGAAAAAAATAACTGCCTAATCTATTAACGCTCATAAAGTTTTCTTTCTTTCAGTACTTTTTAAAACTCCTGGATTCCCTGGCATTGCTACAGCAATGTCGATCCTGAAATTTAATTCTCATTTTTCGGACTTCCTTTTTAAAGAAATGGCACAATGCTTATTTTGTCTTCATTCTTTTTAATTTTGACATCTTTCTATTGGAGATGATCTTTTTGAAATTAATTTACTTTTTTCAAACTTTTATAAATTTCTGATGAGACTAGTTAGACTTCTGACATTTAGCGACCAGAAATATTGAGTTTTTAATAAAAATATTGTTTTAAGAGTTGAATAGTTTCAGTTAAAAATTGTAATTACTTGGAAGTTATAGAAATTACTTCGACCTTTCTTCCAGTTACTCAATATATGTGAAGTATTACATTGTTTAATTCACGATTTACTAAATCTTTAGAGTATTTAATTTTTATGCCGAAATTATAGAGCTCACGTGTTTTTTTTGTACATGTTTACTGCGGACTCCTCGTTAGTACATGTCATATATAAAAGAAAAAACTATAGTTATAGTACGATAAAATGTAGAAAGTGACATATTTGATTTGCATTTATCCACTTATCAAGGAGGTAGACAAATTGACCGCAGGCCGGATCAATTGTATTTTAACTCTGTTACTGAATATTATCTCCCTGCTACTATTCAAAGATCTGGTTCTAATTAACGTCACACCCAGTTTCAGAATTCTTAGATGCAACAAACTATAGACTCACAAGTCATTAGTACACTCACTATATAGAACTCACACTATATAGACACTCACAGACATATCAATACACTCACTAGTCACTACATAGGGAAGGAACACAGTTGTTTATAGACACCTAATCTACAAAGATACAGTAGATGTACAGACACTTTCCAAATTACCTATAAAATAACGATACCAAGTACTCTACCATGAATTTTAAAAGTAAATAAACGAATTTTACAACGATACTTGTAAAGTATCCTATAAAAATTATAAAAATCTGACCACAATGTTACTTAAGTTAGATGAAATTTATATAATTTCAAATTTATTCTGTCCCGGGTTGATAATTTTAATAAAATTACATTTTTTCTAAACTAGATTATGCACGTAGAAAAAAGATCAATGTAATTACTTCGTGCTAAACTTGAGGGAATTTTAAATTTAAGAAAGTTAAGGTTCCGTAACCTTGAATTAAGGTATATCCCGAGGAATGGTGGCAACGACTACAAAGAATTCTTTACCAGCAGACAATCTGATGCACAGCTAATCTTTAAAAAGAAAATGTCAAGTTGCACAAAAGAAAGTGTATGTATATACACATACTTAAATAAATATGGTCCTGTAATGTATAAGTGGGATGTTCATATTTTAAATGATATGAGCATTGCACTACAGTATGCAATACTGTTATAATCTGAATTTAGAATAAATTAAAATGGAAAATGATAGGAATATTCATAAGAACCTTAAACAAGATTAATTTTCGGATTATTTATTTACTACGATTTATTACAGTAAAGCATGTATGCGGACATTCATAAGCCGAAATTTAAAAAAGATTTTCAGAGCGAAGGGACAGTGGATGAACAAGTATAATTGTAGCAGTAAACATGAAATTAAGAAAAGATCTTTCAGAGTGGGAACAGTTGTATAATAATGTCTACAAATCACATCTTATAAAGAGTTGTTTTTAAATGCCAAATTTAAAGAAAAATTTCCGGCCACTGCAAAGGTAGACAGAAATATTTAGACGTTGCGCTATTGATGGAGATCGGCTTGTGATCTAAAAAATAAATAAACCGACTGCTTAATCAATTTTAAAAACTATTACTAGGACAACGTATGTAAAATAACGTACTTTCTTATCTAGTGAACGAATAAAGTGCTTTAGATACACTATGAAGACCAAATTTTCTAATTAATTAACAAAATGAGATCTTGTTTTATACTGAACTGATGGCATTTTTTCTGCTTGTCTGTTCTCTAACGCAGTTTAGGCTAAACGCAAAACTTGATTTCTTGTGACGTTTACTATAAAATTCCTTCTTATTAAATGGAACGATTCTCATGCGTAACAATTTTTCATAAAATTCTCAATATCAAAATGGGAGCTAACATCTTTTTCTGACAAAGAAGTGGTCCGTCGAGATAAATTTTCCTTTAGCTAGCTCCCACTGTCTACCAATTGTCTTCCTACCAATTGATGTTGACTAGAAATGATTCAGTCGCCATGAAGTAAGTCACTAATGTGACCTACATCCAATTTTACCCATCATTTTCAGTCCGTTTTTCAGTGGCTATGTATTACGTAATTCACTCTTTTGTATTTTTCTTTATCTTTAAAACCTAACACTCTTCTTTTATTGTACAGCATCGAATCATGTCTCTTTGACTACACCATTAAAAATACTTAATATTATGTTGGATAAGACGCTTGGGTTTGATATGTATTAAGTTCAACGCCGTTAAAATTATTCACTGTAGTTCATAATCATCTTCGGCCGTTTTCAAAAATGTTACATAATTAATTTTCTAATAACAGTTATAAAATTTATCATTGTGGTTAAATCGGTTTCTGTATTTTTTTATTTAGTCGTTCACAAACCATGGAGAAAGATAAAAATCTAGGTATGTTTGTCCGTTTGTTACCGGGCGTCTTCTCCTTCGGGGACAGGATGAATACTTCTCCAATGTATTATCACTAAAAAAAAATCCTTTTGTGATAAAAAAATCAGTATTTAAAAAAAAAGTAGATAAATATACGAAAAACAAAATTTTTTTAAATGTATATCGAAAAATAAATCTTATATCATTTTTAGAAATTTAATGTTTATTCTTAAAATATTCTATTAATTTTAATTAAAGCAGTTTGTTGTTTCTAGACACCATAACTACAAATAGAAAAGATGCAGAATAATATTAAGATAGTTAAATTATTGAGAATCGACAATATGTAGATAACAAATAATAAGCATAATCTAGTATTCTCTTAAGCGTTCCCGGAGCGTTCCCGGAAGTGAACGCTCCGAAAATATTACAAACAATAGTTTGTATAAAAATTGTTTCAAATTTTATATTTTTAGCTTTTAACCCTTGAAACATATTTTACTTCCTTGTACATAATCGCGAAAACCTTTGGTTTTCAGATTTCAACTGAAATATCCATTTTAACCACCCTTGAATCATTTTGACTTGTTTCCGCGTGACGTCTGTGTATCTCGCATAACTCAAAAACGATTAGTGTAAAACGTTGAAATTTTGGATTTAGGACTGTTATAACATCTAGTTGGTCACCTCCCCTTTTGATATTGCAATGGACTGGACCAAAGGTGTCCAAAAAGCCCAAAATCTTAGAATTTTTTACTTTTTCTTAACTGCAGTGATAAGCCCTGACTTTTTTTTAATTTAGATATATTGATTTATTAATAATTATTAACCTCTGATTGTAAAAAAAATTACAATAAATAATAATTCAATAACAAAAAAAAAATGTAATAAAAAATATAAATATATAAAAAATAAATGCAATTTAATAGGCATAAAAGGAAGTCATTTGGTGTCCATATCATATTTTTTTTTAAATACATACCAAGGAAATAAATAAATTACAGAAAAGAAAATATTCAGGAAGGATGATGTTCCATGTTTGAAATTTGAAAAATGAGATATGTTTTTATATTTTATTTTCTCCAAATTTCATTTGTTAAAATCATTCATTAATGTGAACCAATACATAAACTCAGCCAATAAAAAAATTGAAAAAAAGTTTGAAGTTTTGAACACCTGTTACCAGTTTATCTGAAAAAAGCACTTCAAACGTAAGTTGTTTCAACATTATTTTCTCCTGTGAAAATTTTTCCTAGATGCATCCAAACTTTTGTAAATTAATAATGTTTTCTCGTTGCAATTTAAATATCTTCCAAACGCGTTTAAATATCAAAAATATATTTTTTCTAAAGAGGGTTGGCCTTACGGAGAATATTTACGAGTATACGAGCCTAATTATATATATTCACTCAAGAAAAGACAGATATAGTTAAGATTAAAGTGTTTAAAACTTCTATTTTCGATTAAAGCAAACAAAATTTATACTAAAAGTTTCATAAAAAAATATTTTCCCGTCCATGTACTATATACTATATAGTATATAGTACATACTATAGTATAGCTATAGAATATGTCCATATACTATAGCGAACAGATTTTCCATTTTGATAAATGAAAAGCCAAAAGGAAATTCACACTACCTTCTAAATTTTACTGGTAATAGATGTGCAACTATTTCTAATAGAATTTTAAATAATAGATATAAAAATATCATTTCACAGAAAATTCTACAGAATTACGGAGTTTTCATGAATAACTTCCAACTAAATAATTTTTGTAGTTTTTAATTTAACGTAATCCTTAAAAAATTCAATAAGTTTTTAATTAAATACAAACAATTTGATTTTATGTAACAAAAAATTACGTCTTTTCAAAACTGTGCAAAATGTGAGATAAATAAAACTTTCTATTAAAACAGTGAAATAATTTGCGTAGTATTAATAAAAGAAAAAACAATAGATAGTCTACTCAATTTTCTAAACCTCGTTTACGAAAACATATATCTTTCCCTTACAGAAAGTGATTCAGTCGCCGACACAATATATTACGCCAGTGAAAACGTCGCCTTAAAATTCAATATGTTGTTGGTTAAAGCTTTACTGTTCATCTAGTGATCCAATTATTCTGATAAATATAGTTTTGGAACCTTTTTAAAAATTCGACAGATGCAGTGATAAACAAAACAGTCAGACCGGCAGGTGATTTTTGAATCTAAAGTAAAAATAGGTTGACCTGCAAAAAACATATCATTCAAGATTTATTTATAAAAATAACATTTACTGTCGTATGAAGCGATTTAAGTATCTAGTGTGGTTTTCCACTTACGATCAAAATCCTTGTACTAAAGCGATGTCTCATTTATTTACTTATTGATTGTCTTTATTTATTGAATTCTAATAACAATTTATACAACAATAATATGGGGAAAAAATTAATTTAAGTAAAAGTTTAAAAATAGTAGTATTATAATTATTTTTAATCTTGTTTAATTTTTGTGATTGTATTTTTTTACAAGCAATAAATAGACGCATAATTGATGAAAATAAATGAGGTAAACCTCCTGTTTTACTACTACATCAGAACTACGGTATCGGCACAGTATTTCGTGTTGCCCCTCCCACTAACACTAACCGACATGTTTGTGCGTGTCCACCGCTAATCCACTAACACAATACTTCCTGGGCATGCAATGCGCTCTCGTGTCTGTAAGTTGTGAAGCGCACACTAACTACCTGACTTATGGAATCTAGTTTGTTGTTCCATCTGAATATTATTAAATTTCCCATTATAACCCTAATATCGAACTTATAATCTTTTGGGAGTATATTTTTTATTAAACATAAATAGTTCCAAGTCAATTTAATGGATTGAACCATTTCAACCGAGAAGTCTGGGAAAATTTACTAAATTACTACACATTAAGAATTAAATTTTATTTCTAATTAATTTTTTATAGTTTATTCGCATATGATTACTAAATCTTACTAATCATTTCAAAGACATAACTCTTTTTAACGTAACTCTTTTTCATGCAAATGCTGAAATCATTGTAAATTGTAACCTTACACCTTATAAAGGTTGTACTTCTAGGGTTGAGTTGAATCTACCTGCTTTTACAAAGAATGGTAAACAAGAATTAAAAAGTATTAAAAAATTTATAAATATTTTCCCATAACTCTTAATATTATTTTTTTTTATTAAAGAGTTGTATAAAAAAAGTTTCTCTGATGTCATCCAAAGAAGACAGTTATATTGCTGAAGTATTTTCATTTTGTATTTTAGGCTTATTATACAACAAACTATTAGGAAATAAGTCCCTGAATCAGCTCACCTGGATTCCCTTCCCAAATCACACAAATTTAGTCTCTGTAATTTCTCGGTTTCCTTTGTAGAGTCCGGCAATGTATCTGACCTGAATTCACAGATTGTGAAATGAGGAAAAAAGAATCATAGATAAGAAAAGGGAATCAATAGTGATAAATAATCTTCCTATGAAGGAACAGTATAAGGCAAAGAAGTCCATCCGAAAAAAAGCTGTGAAAGTATATTTTTCGTATAATTTTTCAAGAGGCTTGTGCATTTTAATATGATGCACATTATTGATCAATAGTTTTCCGTTTGCCAGAATAAGACCACTTGTGAAAAGGTAAACATCTAGAATTTTCCGAATGTTTAGTTTGAAATTAAATTCAACGTTTTTCTGTTGAGAAAAAATATTTATTCTGGTGAACTAAATAATAACAATTAGATAACCTTTCAATCGGTTTGTACTTGTTTAATACTTACTAAACCAGGTTGTTAGCTACTTATTTTCTTATTTTGCACTAATTTCATATTAGTGCATAATATATATTATTATTTACGTATATTAATATTAATCCTTCTTTTACTATTTATTGATTCTGTACTTCTTAATGTTCAAAATTCTGTAATGATCAAGGCTTTTCCACGGTTAAATTCCCTTGATAGTTTCAAATAAATTCTGGAGCAATTAAATTTTTAAAATCCCGGAGTAGTTTATAAACCATATTGGCATGATCAATAGCTTGTAATGTACGATTAATATGATTTGAAAAAGTATTCATTTATTTATCTAATAAAATCCCTTAAAAATATGAAATCACAGCTTTTTTCATTGATTTATCGTTAACAGTACTGCGGAAATATTTTCCTTTACTTTCTTCCTGTATAATCTTTAGTTCTAATATTTATATCTCAGAATGTTATATTGATCTAATTTTAAGAAATTTGATACTGTAGGGTTTCCCTTTATCAAGCCTGTCTTAACCTAGGTCTCTCTTAACCGAGATGACTGACGGCCGTACGTCTTGGCCTTTCATCTGACCGTTGCACGTTCGAATTCCACTCAGGCATGATATCTTTTCATTGTGCTATAAATTAATTATTCATTTAATCCATAATTAGCCTCAGATACGAAAATCTGAAGTACAGTAAAACTAAAAAACAATTAACCGAGATATCGTTCATTCCACGAACGAATTTTATTACAGCCAATTACTGAAGATTATTGGTTGTACGTAATTACTATTGCGTAGTAACCAATATTGCGTATTTACAGCGCGTGGCATTGAAGCAGAAAAATAAATTCTTTTTATTTTCTGGTATCTACTACACCCGTAATATTGGTCTATTTTTTGTGAGCGTTTATCATCTGTATTGTCACTGAGTGTAGGAGCAGTAGTTTGTTGAATTGTCTACTTGTATGTACTGTACTGTTTTTATTGTGTTATAATGTTCCTGTGTTATAATGGCAACTTGTAGCAAAGATCTTACTAATACAAAACATAAACGGGATGGTAGCGTTAATGGGCAAAAAATTAGAAGCAAGTAAAAGATTAAATGCAGGCGATTCGATTAAAAAAGTTGCTTATGAGAGAAAATTAAATGGTCCAGAGACATTTTCGGCCAGTAAAGGCTTACTTGAGAAATTTAGAAATTGTCACGGCGTAAGACAATTAGCCGTATCAGGGGAAAAATGATTTGCCGATACTAAAAACGCTGTTAATTTTTTTTTTAAATTTTGCTTTGTTCAGTCAGAAAATCTGCGGCCAGAACAAGTATATAACGCAGATGAGACAGAATTAAATTTTAGAATGCTGATATCAAAAACACTAGAAAAAAAGGAAGGTTCTCTTAACCGAGATGTCCGACCGCCGTGGAGTTGCGTCTGAGCCTTTCATCCGGCGGTTGCGGGTTTGAATCCCGTTCAGGCATGGCATCTTCCTAATACATCCGTTCTTCTGTAGTCTGTGAAATAATTCATCCTACTATTGGAACTAGGTATGGATACGAGAAAGTAGAACAAAGTAACCACTGAAGTACCTATCAATGGTAATACACAATTACTAAGTTAGGGTGTTGATAAATATTCCCACAAAGATATATTGTACTATTAAATCATAAAGTTAAAATATCAATAAAGAATTCTGTATTATTTTTCTTTAAAAAATAACCTATATAATAATATTTAATTTAAATATATTTTGTGATGAGGAGAGAAATTTAAGTTTATTTTTGTAGTTTCAAAGTTTATTTACAATCGGTTACATTTATTTTAACTTTGAGTAAATTGGATCACATTCGCTATCACATGATAAGGAGTTCCCAGCGAGAGTCCTCAAAAATTACAGTCTACAGTAAAGATGGAGTATAATACGAGTCCTAAGACAGAGCTCTGAGGAACTCCGACTTGATTTGAAGAACGTGGACAACTCATGTTTATATTTCATCAGAGATAAACATACTTCTAAGTATCCTCCTATGTTGCGGCTACTTAAGGTAATAAGGTTGAGGAAGGATTATGTTCAATTTGTCAAAAGGCCGGGGTGAGAGATCTTCTCAAAGGTCTGTTGCATGTCTAAGAAGGCTGCCGAACAGTATTTTTTTCTCTTCAAGGTTTCTGCTGATTACATTTACAAGCCGGTGTGTTTGTTCGATAGTGGAATGTCCCAACGGAAACTTAACTAATTATTAGAAATCACATGGCCGTGCTCCAAAACAAGCCACAATCCTCCGAAGGAACAATCTATTGAAAGCTTCGATAAAATAGGTAACAGGTTTATTGGTCAGTATTAAGCCGCATCGAGTACCGGTTTGACTGGTTTCGGGTCCATGACAAATTATGCAGCTACACATTTTTCATTCACTTATAAATTATTGTATGAGAGTTTCGTGTTAGTTCAGAATGAAACATGTTACACATGTTTACTTTATAGTTGTAAATATTTACTTTCAAAGCTGTTCGAAATAAATATTTTATAATAAATAATTAAGTTCTAACGCTGCAAAAAACCAAGAAAAAAATTACGTTTGTTAAAGGATGAGGATTTTTAAGAGGAAAAAATAAATGTACAAATTCTAGTATCCCCATCACGGATACCCCTGCTCTATATGGTTACTTACCTTTCCCGTCGCAGTCAATATGTTTTTTATTTTATGTTTTTAATCAAGTAAGCCGAGGCAGATGTAGCCAGTCTCGTCGTACATACAGTAACAGTGTCAATGGCTTTGTTGTTTGAGCCGATGCGTTGTACACCGTCTCACTCCTTCAAAAATTGAAATTAAAAAAAGTTAGAAAACTGTTTTTAGATATTTATCTAAAGAGTATTTTTGCAAGCCTAAATTTACTGAATATGTCGTTTAATATAGTCGGAAATGGGAATATTTGCAATCATTGTTTAAAATATGTTTACCTTTCTTCACTCGTATTCGTATTTAAAGTACGAATTTCGAAAAAGTTAGAAATGTGTTTTTTGATATTCACACTAAAATTACACACACCAAAAATCAAACTGAAATCTTCATTTATTACCGAGAAATTAGAGGAAAAAATAAAATGTTACCCCATTTAATCTTTAAACACGGAATTTTAAAAACTCCTTTATTAGTGTGACTTATACCGTAAGAAGAATGTTATACCAATTTTCATCAATTTATCTTCAGCAGTTTTTTCTGGGCGTTGATTATGACTGTCAGGACATCCCTTTTTTTTTATAAATGCATATTAATACTGGTGATTGAGCTATCGTGTGCTAATGTTAATCAAGGGTATAAAATTATCCATTATCTTTACCACAGATAATTTACATAAAAACATTAGTTTAAAGATATAAATATTTTACATAAATGTGACAGCAATGTAAAAGAATATTCTAATTCATAAAAGAAGAAATATATATTTACATACCAAGACCTGTAAAGGGAAAGTTTATTAAAAGTATAACTACGGAATCTTAAGGAATGTATGTTTAATATTGTTAAGCAGATATAAAATAACAAGAGAATCCACAGTATTATATTTTTCAGTAATAAATAATTATATAGTATATTTTGGTAATAAAAAACAGTAAATAATAATGTCAACAAATAATTTTCGTTGTTATAACAGTTATAATTTATGCCTTTTTAAAGTTTAAAAATATTCTAAAAAATTAGATTATTGAAGCATTATCAATTACAATTATATATTTATTTATAAATGAATCTTATAGTTTCAATATACAAACAAAAGTACTACTAACTGAACTCAGATATGTATTCAGATATGAAAAAATGTATGGTACAGAAGGAGATGGAGAACACAATGGTGCCAGGGCTCTGCCAATAGGCAGAATACCAGGCACTGGCAATAGGCAGAATACTGCCAATAGGCAGAAATGATGACTCAGATATTAGTACCAAGCTCACATGTAGCTGGTGTTCTAAAATAAACAGTTATAAAAATATTAAATAAAATAAAAAATTATATTATTTATTAAATTATATATTATAATTATAAAATATATTATTATAAAATAATAAATTTTTATAAAAGAATTTATAAAAAAATAAAATAAAGAGTAATAAAAATAACAAATAAGATATACGAATTTGATGATTGTATTTTGCAAAAATTAGACATTATCAAATATAAAAATCCCTCTTTCGATATTTTTAATATAGTGTGACTATATGTTAGTTGTAAATCTGTTTACATTATATTACTTGAAAATGTGTACGTTTCTGGAAATGTCTAAGTTAATGTGTTGGTCAAACAACTCGGACGTGTTAACAACTTTATTGGAACTTAATTTAATAAAGTCTGTTGAATTTAAGTCTGAAAGTGACGTATACTCCAAAATTATTGGGTGGGTATGTGGTTGAGCTAACTGAAAATGTATTCCATGGCACATCCCAACACTATTAAATTATATTTATAAAATATAAAAATTGACGTAAAACTTGGCCCAGTTTATGTTATAAAATTAACGTAACATATCAGTTTATAACTGTATGTTGGTTTTCAAAGCTTTTCTTATTATCTTGGATGCCTGGATATATGTAAATATCTGTTGACCACGGTTCAAATGATTTTGTTAACTCAAATACGGTTTGTTTAAATTTGTTCAAAAGTGGAGTGGATTGTGGTAGTACGTTAAAATATGTCAAAGAGTTAGCTTAAAAATACGGAAGAGCAATTTATAGAATTAGTATGTGATGAATTAATGGAAGAATGAAATTATGTAACGTAGTTAAAAATATTTTAACATATTTTTTTTTTTTTTTTTTTTTGTAAACATTTACTTCGTTGGAATGTAAGCAATGATATCCAGTCTTTAAACAGAACTTGTACGTTTGTTGTCACTGAGATTTTGTATTAATTTAAAACCACAACGCGAGCTCAGCAGCTCGCGTTGTAATAAATAAATAAATAAAATTAATATTTTATTATTAAGCTTTTATACACTCAAAATTGTCTTCATCATAACTCTATACTTCTGAAGAACTAGATGGAAATAGCTTAAATTGATCAGTTATCCCGGTACAAAGTTTTTCGGCGAACAAATTAGGCCTCCATATCCAGAACCGCTGGATATCACATGTAGAATAGTCATCAACTAGCAAAAGTAAAATATATCGTTATTGTTATTATTTATTATCGACAGTTTTTTTTTTTTCTTTCCGTAGCGGAGAAAAAAGCTCTGCCAGCCGCCGTAAGGCCCGCACTGACGGCGGGCTTTTGTAGCGGGCTCTCACCCGCTAAAAAACCTCCCATTCTACCATGCAGGGGCCGGATCTAAGCCATATGGTATGTACAGCTCCTGCATGATCACCCAGGCACTCCATGCATGATCACCCAGGCACTCCACTATCCGAATCCGTGTGACCGGAAAGCGTCCCCAGGGGGCGATCGACGAGCGACGACTCCGAGGAGCCCCGCCGCCCGCCCCCAGAAGCTGGCCTCCGTTGAACACCCGTCATCGAACTCCAAGCCTCCATAGAATCGCATCAACTCAGCCTGCCGTCGCCTCTCTTCATTAGCCTTCTCTCGTATCATTGATGCGATCGTAGCCGAGACACAGTCCCACTTGTTGCTATCGCTGAGCATTACCTCGATTATATTGTTGGCCCCCTCCACAACCCTGACCCTCAAGCACTACGCGGAAGTTGCGCCATCTAGGACAAAAAAATACTACATGCTCTGCTGTATCCAGTCCGCCGCAATCGTGACAGCGACTTGTATCACATCTGCCCATCCTGTACAGATAGTCTCGAAAACATCCATGTCCAGACAGGAACTGAGTGAATTCGTACCCAGTATTACCGTGCTTTCGCTCCACCCAGTTCCTGACGTCTCGTATTAGCCCATAGGTTCACCTTCCTTTGTCCGAATCTCGCCATCTGTCACACCAAGCCATGTAGAGACCGTCAATTGCCTCCTTTCTGTCCACTCCATTCACTATTGCAGCTCTCATTTGCGCTTGCATCTATTGGCGGTACTCCAGCTATAACCGAAGCCGCCTCGGCGCTGATCGTACGATACCCTGTGATGACACGTATGTTCAGCCTACGTTGTTGCATAACCAAACGCCTCACGTTCCTTGCCCTCGAAACGCTCCCAGCCATACAGGAACTCCATATAACACCACTGAAAAGTACACACTGGCCAAAAGTTTCCTCTTACCCGTCTGAGGACCGCCCTTATTTCTCATCGTGTTGCTCAGCGCCTTCATCACATTTTCGCCCTTTCTCGCCGCCTCCTCAACATGTATAGTAAAGGATCGGTTCCTGTCCAGCCACATGCCTAAATACTTCGCGGCTGGACTAGGATGGACTATCGTGTGTCCCACTCTAAAACGCAATGGATACAGTCTGCGTCTTCCAGCCATAACAACCACTTTCACTTTGTCTTCATCGAGCCGTAGACCATGAGCTGTTAGCCACCTCTTAACCACGTCAGCCGCTTCTTCACCGGCCACCGGTGAAGAAGCGGCTGACCTATGGCTAACCTATGGGCAAATACGAGACGTCAGGAACTGGGTGGAGCGAAAGCACGGTAATACAGGGTACGAATTCACTCAGTTCCTGTCTGGACATGGATGTTTTCGAGACTACTCAGTTCTTCTTCCGTTTTGCGCACAATCACAAGTGCCAAATCATCAGCAAACGCCACCGGGGTGACGCCCGCCGGAAAGCGCTGCCTTAGAACATTATCGAAAGCAATGCTCCACAAGGCCGGTCCCAACACCGAACCCTGAGGGACACCCCTCTCCTCCTGAAATTTCGTTTCACCACCTTCCGACCTGCCCACCACGAATCTGTCCTTAAAATATTCGTGCAACACCCTTCGCAGGTATGCCGGGAATTCGTCTTACTTCTAGTTCACGAAATATAACTTCCCATGGCAGCTCATTAAACGCATTGCGTATATCTAACAACATGTCCGCTCCTATCTCTCTCGACCTCCGTGTGCCCTCCGTAGATTATCGACAGTAAATTATAATCACAAATTATTTTGAATATAATTTTTTAACAGCTGTTTATTGATTAAAAATTTTTAACTTCATTTCCTACAATCCTCTCAGAACCAAAGGCTTAAAAATTCACTGAACCTATCTAAAAACAAATAAATATATAAAACACGTGAGTGTGCGTTTTAAGTGTCTTAACTGTTCCAATTACAGTTAACCTGACATGAGTTACAAGTCACTTTTGAAAGGGACATAATCAATAATAATAAACATCTCCTGCCAAGTTTACTAGGAAAAATTAGCAAGGGGGAAGTATTTCCTCCCTTGCCTTCTTCATTCATATTGTAGGATATTAGCATGCCAATATACAGGTGCAGGATATTCAGCTCTAAATATTATCTTTACTTTGTTTTCACAATAAAAATCATTACTATCAGAGAAAGAAATTAATATTAGTGCTTCTTGCATGTCAGAAGCTTTACAAGATTCCCACCCATATCATAAACTGAGACAGATAAATAAAGCAATAAATTAATGTGTTTCTTTTTAGGGAAAATAATGAATTTTATTTTAAGACTATATATTTTTTTCTTTTTTGTAAGTGGAAGTATTATATAATATAAACAAGTATATAAACTAGCAATTTTATTAAATAAAACTTTTTTATATGACGCGTCACCAATTAAAAATACTGCAAAGGTTACTTTTTTATTCTCATTCACTTGTTTTTATTACATCATGTTCTATTTATTATTCTGAGTGGAAAAATTTACTGAACGTACTACTTAATAGAATAGGGTTAACAAAAAATGTCACAGTTCACAATTTATTGTGTATTCATGTATAATATTTTGTAAGATTTTATTATTACCGAGAAAAATAAATTAACATAAGATTTTATATTAATAATTTATCTTAATATTTATTCCAATTAAGAATAATAAATTACTGTATGACATTTTATTAATTTTTTTTAAAAATAGCAACCGGTATATAATAGTACGATACTTATGTTAAATGACAATAAAAATATTACAATATTTCAAAACGCCGAACATTAATTTAAAAAATATAGTGAATATAAATTGTGAATGATAGACTATTGTAAAGTTAGAACATTTGAATACTTTTGCTTAAACATTTTTTCCTTTCTATTAATTCTTAATTGACCGGTTATGGTAAATTTCATCAGAGGGAAAGTAAATATGGCCTCTTTCCAGATTTTATAATATGTCTTGAATTCATTTCATAAAGTAAACGTAAAAATCTATTTCAAAAAAGGTTAACTTAAAATTATTAAGTTTGTTAATTGTTACATTGGGGAAATAGATTCTAGCTGATTAAATTTGTTTACTAATAACATTAAGGAGGGGTTGCATATCATATGAACAATATATTTCATGAAAATTTTATTTATTAATTTAAGTGTAAAAAATTGTTTGGAGGAAAAACAGAAAGGAAAAGTATAGAATATCTGGAAATGTGATTATAGAAGGAAGTCTAAAATTAGCAAGGCACACAAAATTTGAAATGAAGATAAATTAAGACTATTAAACAGAAGACTATTAAGACGAAATTTTGTAAACAGGCAGACTAAGTTAATCGGAAATATATTAATAAATATAGGTTTATATAATTTGGTAAAAGGGATGTGTAGAAAGTAAAAACTGACAGTAATAAAAAAATTAGAATATTTATGAAAAAGCAAATAATAGAGGTGTTATGGAGAACAAACAGCTATTGAGAATATAATATTGGGATATTCCATTGGGAATATAATATGGACAAATATTTATAAAAAAATTTCATAAGAATTATGAAACGCTAACATTACTGTTACGAAGAATCCTCCCTAATAGTAATTAAATTATTAATTTTTTAATTTTCCAACTTTTGGTTGATTAAACATATTTTTATTTCATAATTACATTATTCTAAATGAACATTTATCAGTGTTCTATCTAATTGCATATCCTAACAATTGAATTTTTAAAATTAATTTTTTATCTAAATGAGGTTTTATGAGGGTGAGAACACCCTAACATCATTATCAGCATATAAAGGCAATGAAAAGTAAGAAATTACTTTTTACGATTATTGCATCTGTAGTGGCATACATTTTTTGTACAAATATTGTAAAATATTCCGCTTGTATGTAGAGGCAGTGTAGTCTGTTTAAATGTTTCTCGACAGCAAAATATTCACTAATCTGTTTTTACTACTTCTCCCGGTCTTTATTGCGGCTATGATGCAAATATAAAACACCTGGCATGTAAGAGCTTTCTTTAAAAATAATAACTTTTATAATTTACAGCTGTTTCTTGCAGTGAACGCAGAGAAATTGTCAATTATAGGACTGAGTAAAACCAATATGACTAGCAAAAAATATCTATAATATTGAGAAAGTCCGTTGAAGACTTTCAATAATTCAGAGAAATCGATATTTATCATAATCGTGCTCATAGTATAAATAGATGTTTGACCGCAAAAAATAGAAATAGTTCACGTTTCTCAGTTCAAAAATTATGTTTAATTCTCTCAGAATATATTCTGAGGGAGTTTTTTTGTTTCTTATTGTCATAAAAACAGATTTTAGATGTTTTGAAATGGAGATTATCAAAGATCGAAAGTGCAATATTGAGAGTGCAATATCAAAAGATTGGTATCGAAGAAATATATATTTTTATTGAGAAGAACATTAGTGCTATCATCAACCATAACAGAGATCTAGCTCACACCTCATATATACCTCCTCGTGACTTCAACAACAGGAAATAGTATCTTAAAATAATCCTCATATTCTAAACTACCACAAAAGAAAAATTATAGCCGTGACAGTTTATTACGTTTAGATCTGGAAAACCGAAAAAAGTATCCCGGTAAATGATGAATTTTATTGATAAGTATCTTTTTCAGAAATATTTATAATTTAAATTTCCTTAAATTAGAAACTGTCTACTAAGAAAAAAATTATAGAAAGGAGAAATTAATTATTATAGAAAGGAGAAATCAATTTTTCTCCTTTCTATAATATTTATGAACCTAAAGTATCTAATGAGGTGTTAGTAATTGCAGCGGTATTTGTACGCCTCGGTCCTTGATACATTATACTGAATTTCATCAACTTGTGTAATATTTTACCTATTCGTAATTACGAGTATAATGTGAAAGACACAGATTGAATCATTACTTCAAGGATATTGATTTTTACTTCCTTGTACCAAGTAAAGGAAATATTGAGACCGCGAAAAATTTCGGTTTTTAGATGTCAAAAGAAATATCCATTTTTTACCATCCCTTTTGATCCTTTATCCATTTTGACCATCCAAAAAAGTTTGGATTTTGGACTATTTCATAACTGCAGTAATAAGCCCTCATTGAACGCTTTTCAAAGATATACCATAACCGATACTTATTTTCATTGTTCCAGTGTTATAGCAAAATAAAATTTTAATTAATAAAATCTTTGGATCTTAGAAGGGTAAGGCCATTGGTTCGAATCATCTCCTCTTTTAACTTTATTTTAAATTAAAATATTTTGATTTATTAATAGTTATTAAACTCTGATTGTAAAAAGATATTTACGATAAATATTAATTCAATAATAACAATTAAACAAAAAAGTTATCAAAAGTTTATGTTTTAATTTATCAAAAGTTTAACTTTAAAAAAAATTATCAAATAAAATTTTATGTACTTTTCATTTAAAAAAATGTGTGTATGTAATTTAAGAGGCGTACAAGGAAGTCATGTCCATATCAGATTTTTTTGATACGTAACGCAGATAGATAGAAATCTTTTGATTAATTATTAAACGGATTTAAACAAATATGTATTTGTAAATAAAAAGAAATTTTCTTTTTATTAAAAAATGGACTAGAAACATTTAAAAGAAATAACTTGCATTAAAAAAAACACAGCTTTCTGCTTATATTTATTTAATTAAAAAATCTGGTGTGGACACCACATGACTTCCTTGTACGTCTATTAAATTACATATACACATTTTTTTTTTTAAATAAAAAGTACATAAAATTTTATTTTATTAATAACTTCTGATATTTTTTCTTTTTATTATTGTTATTTATCTTAAAAGTTTTTTACAATCATTAGTTATTAACTATTAATAAATCAATATATTAAAAATTAAAAAAAAAGGAGATTAAATCTGATTTGAACCGATGTGGCTTCCCTTGTAAGATCCAATATTTCATTAATTAAGATTTTATTTGGCTATAACATTGGAATCAGTGAAAATAAATACCACTTATTATATATCGTTGAAAAGCCCTGGATGAGTTCTTATTACTGCAGTTATGTAAAAGTCCAAAATCCAATTTTTATTTTTCTATTTTGTGCTATTTTGTTTCAATTGATTGCAATCAAAAGGGAAGGTGCACAACTAGATGTCACAACAGTCCTAAATCCAAAATTTCAACATCCTTCGGTTCGTTTTTGAGTTATACGATATATATACGTACCTACGTATAGACGTTACGCTGGATCTAGTTAAAATGGATTCAGGGATGATCAAAATGGATATTTCCGTTAAAATCTGAAAACCGAAATTTTTGCCATCACAATACTTTTTTTACTTCGTACAAGGAAGTAAAAACTGAGATTTATTTAAAAAGTTTAGAATACTTTTGTTTTAAATATTTATAACTAATTACAGTTTTAATTTGAATTTTGTATTCAACACGTTCAATGGTGTGATATTGTGACAATATTATGAAAGTTGGTAAAATTGAAATTCGGTAAAGTAATGTTAAACATTATAAATAATTATATGAGATCATATTTACACCACAGTTATCTTTTAACCGGAATTTCTCGGAAAGAATAATCACAGCTAAATGTGTATTAAACAGCATACTGAAAAATGACATTATCAAAGATAATTTACCGATGTAAGCCAATACTCTCTTCTTTTGAAGCGGCATGTCATATACGCCATCAAAATGTGAAATAAAAATGAAGATACAGATATAAAAAGTTTTCAGCTTTACCCTTAAAAACTAAAAAAAAAACATTCTAATAACTGTTAGGGAGAATATATTAAGAGTACCCTCCCTTAATGTTCCTTAAGTCTTATGAAAACGTTTTGTAATCATTTGAACACATTTATATTCCCGTTATTATTGTTAATCTGTTATTAAATTATAATCCGAAAAAGGTTTTTTTTATCTGGATCTGATTTGATATTATTCTCTTTCTATTTTGTTTTAGGCTTATTTTTTAGTTGAACGAAATTACTAGATCCTTAAAAAATGTATTTCTCTTCTAAAAAAATTAAAAATTTTACGTTATATTTGGGGATAACACTGATAAATTTTATTATGTGCTTATTTCTACGAAAATGTAGATTACCGGAGAAACTGGATGAAAAAATAATGAAGAAAAATTTATTTCTTGGAGTAGGTTTTGGTTAGAATAGGAGCAAAGTACGGGTGAGAAATTAATTTTTTGAGTATGTGCAGGAAAAAGGAATTGAATAATGTTTTGCTGAGATTACGGGAAAAAATAAGGAATGACCGCGTAGAACGGACAAATATATCTGAATACCATTATAATATTGTGAATTAAACTTAAATTTTGTGGAAAGAAGGAACATTTTTTTTCTTGATGATATCGCCACATAAGCTTGAAGCTTGTGCGTGGGAAATGGAAATGGAATTTTTTAGCGTATGAAAAATGCCATTAAAAGATAATATTCTGACATTTTATGACCAAGTTTTAACTCTAAATTACAAGAAATTTCTGTGCAATAGTCAGAAGGAGGTAATAAATGCATAATACAATTTTTGGGTAAATAACTGGTCTTACCTGAAATTAGGACAGTGTACTTGATTCTAGGGGAAAAAAGCACTTATAAATCTACTGAATGGAGAAAATAGGTCTAACTTAGTTAAATGTGTGCAGGCAGCTTTAAAGTACAAACAGCAACCCTGTAACGTAGGGCACTCTTACAAATGAGTTTGATTAACAATATTCTAACTTCATAAATCTATTTGTTCTTTCACTTCTGTATGATTTTTTTTAAATTCAATTTTTTCTTCTAACTAAATGTTTATTTCTTGATTGCTTTTATTCTAAAAAAAATTAAAAAACTACGATTGTCAAAAAAATTTAAAAAGTGAATAAAACGGACAATAAATCATTGTAAAAAAAGAGAACAAGGTATGAAAATAAAGGACTAAACATCGTTATGCGTTATTTAATTAAATAAAATAATGGATGACCAATCAACTTTAAGGCAGTTTTAATTTGTTTAAATATATTTTTCAAGTTGTAGAAATAGCAGGTATTTCAGGTTGTCTAATTACTAAGTTCCCACCAGATCTTACATCGATAAGAAAATTTTGTATTTCAACGAAACTCTTAATCGCAGTCAGGGCGAAAATTCAAATATTTTCGTTAGACAAACTTTTCCTATCGATGTAAGACCTGTTGAGAACTTAATCATTAAGTGTGTGTGTATATATATATATATATATATATATATATATATATATATATATATATAAATGTTAAGTTTCGTTTGTGTACGGCTTCAAAAAATCAAAATGTTCTGCACCGATTGAGCTCAAATTTTAGCACGATATATAACCTGAATCAAAGATTGTTTTCGTCTATTTTTAATAAATCTATCTATCTATTTTTAATTTGTACATTTTTAATTTGGAAATGTAAACAAAGGAAAACCAATCATATCAATGCAAGATGGCCGCTGTCAAACACAACGACCAAATTTCTTTGGATTGTATTTAACTGCTAAAACATCTGTATTTTATTAAAAACAAAAACACGATAAAAAAAAATTTTAGCACGATATATAACCCGCATCAAAGATTGTTTTAATCTATTTTTAATAAATCTTTCTATCTATTTTTAATTTGTACAGTTTTTTAATAAATAAGAGGCTAATAAATCAGATGGAACTGTAAACAAAGGAAAACCAATCAGATCAATGCAAGATGGCCGCTGTCAAACACAACGACCAATCACAAAGAGCCCGTATGGCCGTTACCAATGTAAACAAAATCACAACTGATTAAGTAACAAATTTATTTGAATTATATTTAACAGCTAAAACATCTGTATTTTATTTTTAAAAAAACACCAAAAAAAAAGAAAAGCCACCAAGAAGGATGACTTACAGTAAATAAATTAAAACTCCCAACCTTCTTATAGCCCAGATAGACTTAAGATTATGCAAACAAGAAAAGTCGAACTAACCAAATACACAGAAAATAATATCCCTACATAATGACCAAAAAATCCTTTGTTAGGTTATTTTTTTACATATATATGACCAAACAATCGTTTTTTGGTCATTTAGCGTTCTTTGCTATGTAAAAGCAAAGAACAAAATTCACAAATAGTAACACTGAAATCACACAACTAAGTATTCGTTTTTTTTTTGTTTTTTCTAACCTCCGAAACCACCGCTATGCATTGCTTCAGATGATGATATGAATGATTTATAGCGTAATAAAATGCCATGCCTGACCGGGATTCCAACTCGGAACAACCGGATTAAAGTCCGAGACGTTACCACTCGCGCCACGGAGGCCGGCAAACATATTCGTTAGGAGCCGAATAAAAACACGACTTATCAATATGGCGTTGTGTGTCAAACCAATTTTATACGGACTATAATTAATTTTAATACGCGAAACCCTTTCCAATGATTGAACATTAACTTAAATCTCTTCAAAAATTATTCCTTTTGAACTAAGCCACATTTTGATATCATTGCTTTTTTATAACACGGCTGGAATTCTTTTCGTTTAATGATAAGAAGCGTTGTCGAAGACAATACCCGAATTCTCTTCCAAAGGACATAATACAGCGCTAAACTATTTCTAAATAATTCAAATTCGTGTAATTTTTTTACGAATCGCGTTTTTATGAAAATCTCACCTTTTTTTCAATTGACCTGCGGGGTTTTGTTTGCTTTGGAACCGTAATTCATTAGTAGATTCATACTCGATAATCACGTTGTACACTGAAGCAGCACAACTTCTACTTACGTTAGCAGTTTATTAACATCTGAATTCAACGCCGTTTGATTATTCTGTAATTTGTAAGCATTACCCTGCTTTTGTAAGCATTTAAAATGATGTGTTTTTTCGCACGACTTAAGGGCTTTTTTTCGCAGCCCACAAATCTTTATATATAAAAATGTAAAGTTCGTTTGTGTACGCTTCAAAAACTCAAAATGTTCAGCACCGATTGAGCTCAAATTTTAGCACGATATATAACCCGCATCAAAGATTGTTTTTATCTATTTTTCGCATCAGTCACATAACCGCGACCGCGAGAAAACAATTTTTTTTAACGGTCAGCTGTGTTCCAGTGACCGCGCCATCTGCTGGAAGCGAGGGGAACACTCGCTATACTAGCTAACGACAACCGCAGTCACATGTGAAACAATACCTGTTCCAAATTACATTGTTTATTAACAAAAAAAAAAAAAAACGTATCCACTCGCATCTGATTCAGATTATTATACAATCTGAATTAAATATTCACTTTAATCGAGGTACTTTTGAGTGATCGTGTCGTGATTGAGTTGCGCCTTTCACCAAGCTCTGAATTTATTAGAAAACGACTAACAGTGGGATATATATATTAATGACGCGTGCAACACTGCACATCCAAACCAAATTCGCGCATCATTCGCAATTATATTGACCGCTTGCTTCCCTTCATTTCCCACAGAGTTATGGGAAAGATATCGATCGCATATGGCCGAGGATGTTTTGCATAGAGTACGCCTAGAAATGTGGATTTACGCCGTGAACAGAGTTACAACATTGGCGATCTTCAGTCATATGTCCAATCAAACATTCCCAAATTAATGCGTGAACAGAAAGGCATTTATGATCGCATAATGCAAATGATAAATGACAGAATTGGGGGAACCTTCTTCTTGGATGCGCCAGAAAGAACTGGGAAAACATTCCTCATTAGATTGATTCTAGCAACGGTTCGATCAAAAAATGACAATTATCCTGTTGCGGAATATTAATCAGACAAAACTCTGCAACGGCACATGACTTGCAGTTAAGAAATTGATGAATAACGTAGTGGAAGCAACGATTTTAACGGGGCCTTTCAAAGGTGAAGATGTTCTCATTCCTCGAATACCCATAATCCCGACCGATACACCATTTTAATTTAAAAGATTGCAATTCCCAATTCGATTGGCATTTGCAATCACAATCAATAAAGCTCAAGGTCAATCTTTAGAATTGTGTGGTTTAGATTTAGATGCGGATTGCTTCTCACATGGTCAACTGTATGTTGCGTGTTCCCGAGTCGGCAAACCAGATACCCTTTATATCTACGCAGACAATGGAAAAACCAGTAATATTGTATATCCACAAGTATTGCAAAACTAAACTTCTATGAAACGTATGTTTTGTTTTGTTTCTCATTTCTCATCCATGCAACCACAATGTGCTACAGCGAAGCGTGGCGGGTAGAGCTATATATGTTTATTTAGCCTAAGACACTAACGGTAATGTAAGGATTCCAATGCGGGATCATACATCTAAATCGGTTCGGCCGTTGACTTGCTACGGTACATACATACATATACTCTAAATACGTTGCTAAACACATTACACTCCTTTTTGGGCAATTGTGTAAAATTATTTACTTTGCTATCAACTAGCAGACGACCTCGGGTTATGTCTTAAATGTGGTACTAATCATGTGGTATTTCTATATTTCTAATATTTTTCACTTGTAGTTGCATCAACAATTAAAGTCATTAGCGACTGATGTATATCTGTAAATGTACTGTTAAACATGTAGTCTTAACAGACTCACACCGTTTGAGACGATGAATTATTAATTTATATTAATAATCAAAACTTTAATTTTTAGATTTAAAATATTTTATAATAATGAATACAATGTTAGTATTATTATTACAACATTAATTTAAAAAATACACGTACACACAATTACAAAATGTATGAACAAATTGATATTCTATTAATTTTATAAGCTGGAATCCCTCTGTACTTTATTAGTGTCATTTCTATTCTTTTCCACGCCATGTATTTCCAATTTCATCCCCTAACAATATTAGCTTTATTGATTTCTATTTTCAATTTGCTGAATTAGATATAGTTTTTCGCTACATAACTTAGAATAAAACTTGGTTTTAATTTAACTTAACTTTTTATTGAAAAAAAAATTAATATTCGATAAAAAAATATTAATTAAGACCTATTGTATTCAATTAAATTTCATTAGTTCAAGGCATAAACACCGTAATCTACTAGATGAGTCCATTTTGTTTCTATAGTTTTGTAGTTTATGTGAAGCCTATATTAAATACAAATATATTTATTAACAATCGTTGTAATACCTCTTGTGTCGTTTTTTTTCTACGTTAGTAACCAGTTGACGCATACTTAGTGACCACTTGACTCATAGAGAAGGTAAAGTGGATTATCTGGTATGTTAAGAGCCAATTTATTTTATATATACAACTAAATGTAAATATGAGCATAACTATTTATGTGAAAAAGTTATACAAAATAAGTAATTTATCAGATAATTACTGAATAATAATAATAATAATTTATTTGTTTTTCATAAATTATGCAATATTAAGTCCCCCTAAGACAAGCCTAATCAGGCTTGTCTTAGGGGGATTAACAAATTTGAATATAAGTTAATCACACAATACATCTCAAAAAATTCAATGAAAATATGACTTTAATATTACTTTAATTATATCCTTAGATAATAATTAAAATGTCATCAAATACTTAATTAAAGTGGTGTCAATAAGTAAGACAAAAGAAAATAAAAATTAATTAAAGTAAATGCAAATTATTTCATTTTAAAAACTAAATAAATTTCAGTGAAAAAATTAAAATCTCTAAATAAAGGTAATTTTTAGTAAATTCATACATTTAAATTAAACTGCAATTATACATTACAGATTAAATTTTAGGATTTACAAAAATAAATGATACATAGAACAATACATTTTTTTTCGTTTGGACAATCAGGATGAATAGTATTCAAATTTCTTGTCCTTTCTATACTTAATCATTGTTTTTTTGATGATTCTTTCTTCTTTCTACTATCTATTGATGCTAGGCTTCTAATATGTTCTTTTCATTTGGAAACTTAACTTTTGAAATCAAGTTCTGAAAAGAGATCTGTCCAGTATATGTTCTATTGATATCTTAAGCAGTTTAAGATCCTTCCTCTCGACTTTTTGAAATCATGTGGTTTCAGTTTTCCTGTTTTCAAAAGATTAAAATTTTTTTTTCGTTAATCTACTCTTTTTTAAAGAGGTAGATTGCGTTTTACTAATTATTTATGTTATAAATACTAATAAATATAATAAAAAAATTAAAAATAATAATAATAACATTAAACGTACAAAATCTTCTAAATATGTCTTCATTGATAAAATATATGACATTTCTATTATTCTTAATCTTTGAACTGTAGAATTTCCTGTTGTATCTGAAATAAAATAAGGTAATCAAAACAATTATTATTAGTGATTTTACCCAGTTTTATTTTAAGTTCATTTATACATATATTAATTCATAAAGCATCTATTTTTAACTTATAATACTCTGTGACATTGTGATACTGTTTTTAAGACAATCAAATTTAAGATTTTGACTCACCGTCGTGCGTGATCGTAGACTGCATAAACAAGCTTTAGTTTATACTTTTAATTCTTTTTTTTTTTCATAAACATTTATTCCATTTTGTTATTATTATTCCATTTTATGATTATTATTATTATACCATTTTATTATTATTCCGCTGAACCGATTTAGATATATGACATTGGGAACAAACATACATACTTACATCCTAAACACATTACATTCCTGTTTGGGCAGTTGTGTAAAAAGAAAGAGAATTACATTCATTAAAAGATACTCAATTTTCTTATGTTTTTTTTAGGTTCATTGTTTTGCAAGTTTTCTTTTTTTATTCTAGTTTTCGTAGAACTGCTGGTTTTTAATTCAATATTTAATAAATTTTATTAAATTAATGCAAGCTTTTAAAACAAGCCAAACCAAATTTTATAACAATTATTTTCTCAAATATCGTACAGCTGATATGTTAAATAATAAATTAACAAATAATATAATCCACCTTACCAGCACGTTGATATGTTTTCTAGATCTTTTGCCTTTCTAGAAGCCATCATCAGGAGTTAAAATTAATGCATTAAAGTCAAATTAAATTATTATTATTATTATGCATTAAAGACGATCAATTGTTGCATTTATAACTTTTGTTATTAAAAAATTCAAAATTCATCGAATATATTAATATGTGAAGGAAATAATTATAATCCATAACACATAAATGTTCCTGATGATGGATTAACATGCGAAAGCGCTCGGACATAGTAATAAAAATAGTTAGTAACTGGAAATTATTATGTAATTAATTTATTCCATTTCAAAGAGGATTAAATTTAAACAGGTAACAGAATGCAAGTTTAATTTAAAAAAAAAATACATATAAGTAGTGTAAAAATGCCGGTTCTGGGACAAGCGTCATCAATGACGTCATCAAAAAAATCAATGACGTCATCACCCCCCCCGCCCCCTCTGACGTCATCAAAAAAAAAAAATTGACCTTTGACCCGAAAAAAAAAAAAAAAAAAAAATTTCAAAAAAAAAAAAAAAAAAAAAATGTGCTTACTTCGGCATAAAAAAATGTACACGTGCTTGCTGATTTGCATTAACCTTGTTTACTAGTTTGAAAGTCAACCGATAATGCATTTGCGTCAATTGGTGATAGCATTGTTATTTTCAAAGTTATCTCAATGATAATGATAGCCGATACATATAAATACCCGCCAAAAATTTAACGGATTCATACTACGTTTTGCTGTTACTGTTACGTTTTGCTGCTACTATTATATTATCATCTTTATCATCTTTATTTAAAGAGGTATGTGAAATAATATTTAAATGTAAAATTATTCGCCTAAATATAATTCTATTTCATATTTATTTAATAATTATTTTTCCAGCCAATATTTAAATGTAAAATAATTCTGTTCCAGTTTATGTATTTAAAATCAATTCTTGTACATCTAGTTCATAAAATTAAAATAAATAGTAATGCAACTGTTTTCTTTGCAGATTAAATAAAATTAATACTCTTGTTACTGTTACGTTTTGCTGCTACTATTATATTATCATCTTTATCGTCTTTATTTAAAGAGGTATGTGAAATAATATTTAAATGTAAAATTATTCGCTTAAATATGATTCTATTTCATATTTATTTAATAATTATTTTTCCAGCCAATATTTAAATGTAAAATAATTCTGTTCCAGTTTATGTATTTAAAATCAATTCTTGTACATCTAGTTCATAAAATTAAAATAAATAGTAATGCAACTGTTTTCTTTGCAGATTAAATAAAATTAATACTCTTGTTACTGTTACGTTTTGCTGCTACTATTATATTATCATCTTTATCATCTTTATTTAAAGAGGTAAGTGAAATAATATTTAAATGTAAAATTATTCGCTTAAATATAATTCTATTTCATATTTATTTAATAATTATTTTTCCAGCCAATATTTAAATGTAAAATAATTCTGTTCCAGTTTATGTATTTAAAATCAATTCTTGTACATCTAGTTCACAAAATTAAAATAAATAGTAATGCAACTGTTTTTTTTACAGATTAAATAAAATTACTTTGTTATCTTCATTTAAAGAGATAAATATAAAATAGTTTTTAAAAATGTGTTTACAAAAAAATGAATTTTTTGTTAAAAATATGTTTGACATTGATGAAGAGATTGATGAAAGTGAAGAAGAGGTTGATGAAAGCGACGTATGTAGTGATTGTGAAAATATTGGACATGAATGTAAAACTAAATGGTGTATAGTTCCATTTGAATCTTTAGCAGTAGGAGACTTATTTGATGTTTGCCAGCAATTGTTTCCCGACTATTTTGTAGATGTAGTAGGTGAAACAATAGATTCTGATGACGAAGAGGGAATAGAAGTTCCTACTGCAGTAGTAATAATAACAGAAAACCCGATACCATTTACAGCAATATATCATCCACTACATGGTGAGGGTTGGGATGGGATTGTATATTTTTAAAAAAATTCTAATTTAGTAATTCAATAATTAATTCATTTAATATAAATTTATGTTTTCAGAAATGTTATTTTGTTTAGAATCATTCCAAGATGAAGTAATAGCATTGTGTGATGAAAATTTAACATTGGATAGAGTATTTTTAAGTTTAATTAAAAAGCAATCACCATTTACTACAAAAATTAATTTGAACATTAATCAGAATTTAAACATAGAAAGTATAATTAATATTAAAAATTGGATAAGAGATCTTTGTTTAAAAAACGATTCATATTTTAGTGTAGCTACAAATGCTATTATTTATTTAAATGAGTTTTTATCAAAAGAAAAAATTGAAAGTGCGGAACTAAAGTTAATAGCTTGTGTGTGTTTATTTATTAGTTCAAAATATATTGAAGCGTATAATTATTTTTTAGTAAGTGATTTAATTAGTTTAACTTCTGGATTATATAATAAAAATGATATTTTTAATTATGAGATAAAAATTTTGAAATGTTTACAATGGAAAATTGCAATTGTTACTCCACATAGTTTTATACTTCAAATTGTGATTAGGAGTAAGATCATAAATCAGTACAGTATAAGAAATATTATGTATTTATCACATGCTATTATAAATGAATTGATATGCGTTGATTTTGATAATATTTTACCTAGCGAACTTGCTGCAGTATCTGTTTGCATTTCTCTTAGTTTTTGTATTTCTTCGAAAAATATTTTTAAGTTACTTATTGATGAGGTTGAACAAATTATAAATTCGAAAAATATACGAAATTTTATTTTAAAAACGTTAAATAATGAATTCATTTTTAAACAGATGAGTCGAGCAAGAAGAATTATTATATCTGATGAGGAAGAAGAAGAAGTACAATTAGTTAACAACGGTGAAATTTCAAACATCTTACGAGGTATGGAGGCTGTCGAACCTGCAGAAAATGAAGCTAGACCGGGTCCATCCGGTTTACAACATTCTTCAGCTGGTGGGTTGATTAATATGGAACCGGATGAACTTTCAATAACATTAATTGATATTATTATTCTATTTTATTCGTATGGTTTGATTTCTATCACCCTCTGGCAAGAAGCATTACGTAGGGCTGAAGAGAAAGTTATGGCGCATCCATCAATAAAAATAAAATCTATATTTCAGATTTTAAAAATTTATATACAAGGACTCAGAACTAGGGTAATGTTACCTCACGCATATGATGATAACCAAATGGGTATTTTAGATGTGTTACATAAAACATTACCCTGTAGTGAGATTCTTGTAGGGGCGAAAGGATTGAGTGATTCAGATAAGCCACAATTTTTAAAATCTGATGTAGATGAAATCTGGAATTACATGAAGGTTTGTAATAGAAAAAGGACAATTGAAGACGTTTTTAACGAAGAGGCCATCCCGCAACGTGAACCATTTACTTATTCACAATCAATTGAGATAAAATTAAATGACAAACAATTTTTAGCATGGACACCAGCAAAAAAAGGTAAATATTTGGTAAGGCTAGAGTTGTTTGAGACAGATGACATTGAAGGGTTATCGTTTAAGGATAGATACAAAAGAGTAAAAACTAAATTGGAGATGGTTATTAATGAAAATGATGAACGCTTCGAATTAATTAATGATATTATTTCGCTAGCATGTGATAATTTAAAAACTGAAAACGGGTATAAAAAAGTAGTTAGACCAGTTGCAAAGGTAAGTCCTATACAGCAAAAAAATTAAATGTTTACTTGATTAACTTTTTTGTTTAAATTTTTTTCGCAGGATTGAAACAGGAAAATGGACAATAAATATAAAAGAGTTAGGTTGGAAGCAGTTCAGCGTATGGGAGAGTTTACTCTAATTGAAAATGCATTTGCATGTAATCTTTTAACGTATTATTATAAAAATGATAATGATGTATGTTCGGATGTATGGTTAGCGTTGCAGAATGCTAGTGAACATATTGTTTTAATATTAACAGAATCATTAGCTCGTTATGGTTCTGTAAAATTTAATATATTGATAGAATTAACGTATAAAAAGCCAATGACAGGTGATATAAAAGATGTAGGATTTAAAACTAATAATTTTGACATATACAGTATAAATGATATAGATAATGCTATTCAGAACGCAACCGAACAGTTGCTTGAGGAGGAAGCTAGTTTTGAAGGAAAACAGAGTGGATGGACTCTTATTACTTTAGATGGAATATTAGTAAGAGTAAATAAATTTCGTCCTTTAAGAGGTTCATGTTATATTCCATTACCAAGTAAATTTCAACAAAAGCATGCAGTTATTAATATTAAGAATGAGGATGAATTTTGTTTTAAATGGTCTATTCTTTGTCGTTTTGTAAAAGGTACTCATCGTGAAAGAGTAGATATGCGATATAAGACTCTTTTAGATAAATTCGATTTTCACGGTATAACTTTTCCCACACCATTAGGCGAGATAAAAATTTTTGAAGAAAAAAATAATGTTTCTGTAAATGTATATTCATTTGATGAGAAAGGAATAATATTTCCAGTAAAAGTATGTTTACAAGAACGCAATGAACATTTTGATTTGCTACTTTTAACAAACAATGAAGTTTTTCATTATTGTTATATAACCAATTTTGAAAGATTGATTGGCTCCCAATTAACCAAGAATAACCATAGGATTACTATTTGCAAAAGATGTTTTACATTTTATAAAACCGATAAATATTCAACTATAAAAATGAATGAACATATAGAAAAATGTAAAGTAAATGCGCCAGCAAAAATTATTCTTCCTGAGGTTGATTGTAACGGTCTTCCTCCTATGTTAAAATTTAAAAATTTTCATCATATGTTTGCAGTACCAATTGTTTGTTATGCAGATTTTGAATGCATATTAAAACCTGTTTCAACATGCTATCCCAACAATGAAAAATCTTTTACTGTATCTACGGAACACCACATTCCAATGAGTTTCTGTTTGTATTTTGTTTCAAGTCCATCAGTTCCAGATTTTATACAAAATGTTCTACCTTCGACTCCTTTCTTATATAGAGGAAAAGATGCAACTAAAAAATTTATGATAGTGCTTAAAGATATTTGTTCAAGAATTGATAATTATATAAAAATTAATAAAAAAATTATATTTACTGATGAAGATAAAATCGCATTCGATTCCGCACTTTCTTGTCAGATGTGTGAAATTAAATTCAGTTCGCAGGTAATTCCAGTTCGTGATCATTGCCATTTAACAGGTAAATATAGAGCTGCTCTTTGTAATAAATGTAATTTGCAAAGACGTAATCAAACATTTCTTCCTGTTTTTCTTCATAACAGCTCAAATTATGATTCGCATTTCATTGTTAAAGAATTAGGATATGATGAAAAAAGAATAAATTTAATTCCGAATACTACTGAGAAGTATATTTCATTTACAAAAACTATCGGTAACCAAATGTCTATTCGTTTCGTTGATTCAATCCGGTTTATGTCATTTAGTTTAGATTATTTAGTTAAAACATTACCCACTGAAAAGTTTTTTCATTTAAAAAAATCATTTAAACAAGATGAACTTCATCTTGTAACTCGAAAAGGAGTTTATCCTTATGAGTATACTAGCTCCTGGGAAGTTTTAGAAGATACTCAGTTACCACCTAAAGAGAAATTTTATAGTTCGCTTACAGGAGAAAATATTGATGAAAATGATTATATTCATGCTAAAACTGTTTGGAGTCATTTCAATATAAAAAATTTAGGTGAATATAGTGATCTTTATTTAAAATGTGATGTTCTTCTTTTAGCTGATGTATTTGAAAATTTTCGTTTACTTTGTTTAAGAGAATATGGCTTAGATTGCGCATATTACTTTACACTTCCTGGTTTTTCATTTGATGCTATGCTTTATAAAACGCGAGTTTCACTTGAATTAATCACAGATTATGATATTTATTTGTTTTTAGAAAGAGGTATTAGAGGGGGAATATCGGTTTGTGTTAAAAAGTATGCGAAGGCAAACAATCCTTACATACCTGAAGAATATGATAATAAATTACCACACACATATTTAGCATATCTAGATGCCAATAACTTATACGGTTGGGCAATGAGCCAACATCTACCAAAACAAAGTTTTCGATGGGTTGAAAAAGAAATTCAACAATCAATAGCAGATAGTATATTATCGTTTAAAGATGATGGTATAATTGGTTTTATTTTTGAAGTTGACGTAGAGTATCCTGAATTTCTTCATAATACACACAGTGATCTTCCATTTCTTCCGATAAATGAAGTTCCCCCTTTTTCATCTCACACAAAATTAGTAACAACATTAAAAACTAAAAATAATTATATTTGTCATTATGTTAATTTAAAACAAGCTATTCGTAACGGACTTAGAGTAACTAAAGTACATAAAATACTGCAATTTATTCAATCTCCTTGGTTAAAAAGCTATATAAATTTAAATACTATAAATCGACAATCGGCAACAAATGATTTTGAAAAAGACTTATTTAAATTAATGAATAATGCGGTATTTGGGAAGTGTATGGAAAACGTTAGGAAACGTATTAATTTAGAATTGGTTTCATCAGAAAAAAGGTTGATGAAACTTATCGCGAAACCAACATTTAAAGATAGAATAATATATAATGAAAATCTTTGTGCAGTTCAGTGTACTAAAGAAAAAATAAAATTAGATAAACCTCTGTATGTGGGTCTATCAGTGTTAGAACTTAGTAAGACACTAATGTATAATTTTCATTATAATATAATGAAGAAAAAATATAGATCTAAGATTAATCTTCTTTATATGGATACCGATAGCTTTTTTTATGAAATAGAGACTCATGATTTTTACCAAGATTTACAAGATGAAAGTTTTATTGAGTATTTTGATACGTCTGATTTTCCTGTTTCACATCCTCTTTTTTCAATTAAAAATAAAAAAGTTTTAGGTAAATTTAAGGATGAATGTAACGGCATTCCTATAAAAGAATTTATCGGATTAAGAGCAAAATTATATACTTTTACAACTACAAAGGGGATTACGAAAAAAGCTAAAGGAATAAAAAAGAATGTAGTAAAAAACAAATTAAATATCAACCATTACAGAAACTGTTTATTGAAAGCAAGTGACGATAGCAAAGACCTTTATGTTCAAATGAAACTGATTCGATCAAAAAAACACTTAGTTGAAACTGTGACAGTAAACAAATTAGCATTAAGCAGTTATGATGATAAACGTGTTGCAGTTAATAACATATTAACTTTACCTTGGGGGCATGTTGATATTCCTTTAGAACTTAAACGTTTATTTAATCATTAAATTATTTTCAATTTTGTTTTTTCTTTTCAGTTAAAAATGTACAAAAAATCTTGTTATTATAGCATTAGAGTAACCAAACCGCTTTCATTAGTAGCATGTTCAACATTAAGTGTGGTTCAAGCAATAACTAGTGGCTTAATAGAGGTTACAGATGAATTAAGGCATTTATTTTCAATACTAGACGAAAATGAATTAGATTTTAAAGTTAATGTATACAGCAGGTTTAATTATAAGAATGTAATCGATCCGAATATATGTTATTATTGTTTACTAAATAATTTTTTCTCACTTACATATCTTTCAGTTAAAGAAATGGTTGATAACTATCTTTGTGTTCATTTGACTAAAAATTTAAATATTGATGATGAAGAAGAAAATTATATATTTTCTGTTTTAACAACAGAAACTCTCAATAACATTGTATCAATTTTAATTAATAAAAAACATAACAATTCCGTAAAGATTCACTTTCTTACAGAAAGATCGAATAAATGGTTTAGTTATTTATTTAGTAAACAATATAATTCTATATTATATAGTAAAAATTGGTAATTTTATCAATAATATTTTAAATAAATATTTATTGTTTTAATTAAATTAATGTATGTTTTATTTTATTATAATCAATATAAAATGTATTTAGTATTTTAATATATTCAATTAAAATATATTTATTATTTTATTATATTCAATTAAATTAATGTATGTTTTATTTTATTATAATCAATTAAAATGTATTTAATATTTTAAATAAATATTTATTGTTTCAATTAAATTAATGTATGTATTATTTTATTATATTAAATAAAGATGTATTTAGTATTTTATTATATTTAATAAAATGTATCCAGCATTTTTTTATAGTCAAAAGTAAATGTTTTGTAAAAATAAATAATTTTTCAAAGTTTATTTCAGTTTTTATTTTATTTCAACCTTTTTTATCATTAAAAACTAATTATAAAAAGGATAAAAGGTAGTTATTTTTATTAAAATAAGTTACAATACATTTTTCTGAATTAATTTATTAAATAAAATTTGATTACAAATTTCAATCAAAAATATAATTTTTACATGAACTTATCCATAATTCTTTCTTTATCCTAAATTCACACAATTCCTTTTAAACTTCTTTTTTAGGATAAACATGAAATTTACTGATAAATTCAGTGAACTGTTTTAAGATATTGTTACTGTAACATAGCAAACCAAAAAGCTCATGATCTTTAGTTCCAAATCTGATTACTTTTTGGAAGAATTCATTATACTCATAATAATTTCCATTCTTAAAAAAATAAAGTAGTCCGTTGTTAAAACGAGTAACCCCATCTATATCTGCCGGTATTCCAGGAAACAGATTGGATACAAGATCTGTTCGAGCAACAGTGAATGAACATTCATTTATCTCCCCCACAAAATCTTCATTATAAATCACATAAGTTTTTCCAGTATATGTATTTACGATACCATTAATCGTACAAGGATGACCGATGTTAAAGTGTGAACATACATTCCTAGGATAGCCTATGACCAACTGTTGAGTATTAAGATTGAACATAAACAATTTATGATTTTCAATTAATACTATTTCTCCGTTCGGTCTCTGGTACATCGCATCTATTCCTTTGAATGTATCTAAAGAAAGAAACTTTAATCGTTCAGTAATTTCAAGTGGTCTATAATAATTTTTGCTATCATATTTACTGCTGTTCGCAATATTTATTATCCATAACTGTTTTTTGAATATTACATAAACTTTACCATTTACTAGCAAGTAATGAATTTTATTCTCATCATCTTCTTTTATTGCGCACACGTCGGTAATAACCTCTGAAGACTTAGGAACAGTAGTAGATTTAGTCGTTTGAACAGGTTTAGCAGTAGTTGTCATCGCTTTACTGCCGTAAAGCGACTGAATGGCTAATATATCGTCTTCGCTTAAATTTGAACGTTTGTTTAGTAAAGGGTACATGAGAGCATCTTTATTGAAAGAATGGCGAACACCTAAGGCGTGACCAATCTCATGCATCAACGTGCTCAGAAGGTTGGTTTTGTCTTTTTCCTCTTTACCTTCAGGATCAAAATTCCAATTCTCCTCTTCATCAATGTGAATTTCTATGGGTGTGTTAGCAGTGTTAGGAGAAAACGCATGCGCCAAAACACCTCCAGGTCCATCAAATTTGCTCGAGCATCGAACTTTATCGTTTTTGGCACATGTGTGGATACCATATTTGTCAGAAATTAGGATATCATATCCGTAATAATCATGTTTGAAACTTAACGATGTGTGCTTTGCCCATTCATCAAAAGCTATGTTAGCTAATTTCATCTTTTCAGCCGTTGCTCGTTGGTAGTGCCATTTCAGTTCTGGTTTTCTCCATATGATTCTTGAAACTACATACGGTAAAATATCTGGTACACCGCATCGAGGCTCACGCATGAGAGCGATGGTCTTACTATTTAACTCCCCATTAACCGGAAGATGAAAAGATTCTTGAAACAGTTTTACGGCATCTTTTACTGCTTTTTCATCAGTTAAGCTTGCATTATCTCCTTTGAGATATCCATAGTCCAATAGAAATTTATTAGAATCAAATTCATCTGCATTTATAGAAATTGTTGTGATAAAAAACGTTATGAAGTATATGATAATCATCTTATTGCACTGTTTTAAAGACTGAACGTAACAAATGGAACATTTCATTTAAATACATTCCAAAATCTTATTGTTTAGAGGAGAAGGGATAATTAAACCTAAAATAAAAACAACTATTTCTTTTTTAAGTTATTTATTGTTCTTTAATAATCAAAATACAAATACATATTTTATTTGATGTTAAATTTTAAATACATTTTTATTTCAAATTAAAATTTATTATTCTTCACTCCAGTCTTTTTCATCTTCAGGAAACAGTTGATGAATCTTGATGTCTGGATCTTGTTGCATGTAGTTGGGTAGATCCTCATAAATTTTAGGCGGAACATACCTTCCGTAAAGGTCGATAATAACCTGCTTAGGAAGGTGACGTAGAACGTTACGTCCGGGACTGTTTAAATAACACTCTTTTGCTTTTTCTATAGCATTTCCCACCGTTTCCAACATATAATAAAATTTACTTTGTTCACTCCACCACATGTGTAACCATATAGCCTTTTTCATAGCGCAATTATGTTTTTCACCAAAAGGGCATACTTTATTTATTGAAGAACCGAATAAATCGATCGGAGGACAATCGTAACCGTCAAGGTCTTTTATTATATTCCGTTTATTGTTTAGTATTTGTTCTAACACTTTTTTCTTTTCTTTGCACTTTACATATATAGTACACATTGGTGCTAAATTTTCAAAAATGGTTGATAACCTCAAGTGTTCAATAAAACCCGAATTCCAATTGAATCCGATTTGTTTCTGAAAGTTTTGTATTGCAACTCTTGTAGTTTGAGATGAAATATCATAGTAGTCAAAAGGTGGCTTGAATAGATATTGCTCGAATCGGAGCCCATCCAAAGAAATTAAAACTAATTCTTTAATGTAGACATCAGCGTTGGGTAAACGAAAAAAAGTAAAGTCTGATATAAAGACAGACATGTTGACTTTACCGACTAACAGACTAAACTGGTTAGGAAACGTTTTTGACTGTGCCAGTTAAAGGAGAATATTGCATTATGCAATCACTTATCATCAAACAATAGGCTGTTGTGTTGTCGGGAATGTTGGTAGAAGTTTGTATCTCGATTTTAATATCGACCGCGCCAGTTTTCAAAGTATCGTTTTGTTTTGAACAATCTATAAAGATTAATGGCATAGCATAGTACTTGGATGGGGTAATTAACGCGGCCGCTGAATTCCTGTTATAATAAGATCTATAGAAACTCTTAAACATTTCGTATAATATAATGTTATCTCCTTGAATGTGTTCATAAGGATAATATACTGAATTCAGATACAAGCGTATGTTATTAAGTGAAATGGTATCAAAATTCGAAGCTCTTTTTGTTGCGTCTCCTTTTCTCGATGTTTGAAATCCAATGATAACATAATGAGGTTTTTCCACCTGCGTTGTTGTTTTAACTGTCCAAATTACATCTTTACTGATAGGTAGAGTTGGGTATTCGTACAAGTTCCACTTTCGGAACATCATCAAAATCGGTTCATCCTTATCTACCAGTCTAAGAAGTGATAACCGTTTTTCATCCGATACGTTAACATATGGTATTTTCCAACTAATTTTCGTTATTGTGAAGGTAAATGTTTTTCCAGCTGGAACGACAACAGCATTATTATTAGTGGAAGCCCGAAGCAGAATGAGTTCCTGTTTAACGTTTAGCAGTATCTTATTATAATCTTCAAAAAAGCCCAAGAGCATCTTCAGCGGAAGTAATACCTTAAACTTTGCCGATTCACCATCGATATATACACCGTTGACCGGTTGGATATCTTCAACACCGTCCGATGACCAACCATGCATAAAAATTGAATCTTTTTCGAAGTTTCTCAGTGATAGAGCATTTTTCATCGTTGAAGTTATCCCCACATTTCTCACCCTATCCACCTCCTGTCCTGCAATTTCATAACGAATTTCATCGAAAAGAAACGCGCCAAAATTGTTGCATAGTTTTAGTGTTGAATCTGAAACTCCATTAGCATCACTATACGTTCCGTTGATGAGTAAATAACTTTCGCACGGAAGCGTATATACATCCTGTTGCTGGACAGGAATTCTTATTTCATCACTATTATTAAATGTAGTTGATGCATAAGGATAGTGAGTATGAAATTCTTTACCCGTAATGCTTTCATCAAATACCGCGTTCGCAGTATCAACGTCTATGATCTGTCCGCTCATTGTTGTAATACTTTAAAACCTAAAGATTCCAAAAATCGTACGTTTTCTCGTGTTAACCGTTTAAGCTTCGCAGGTTGACTAGTCGTTAACGGGACTATGGGAGGGAATTTATATTCTGCTTTATCAACGAAAATCAGCACCATCGTTTCTTCGTCTTAAATGCAGTCTCACCGTCACTTCTTCACCACCGAAACTTATCAGTTCTGAATTTTGATTATAAACCTGCACAGTTATATTCCGTATAGACTTGGTGTTGACCGGAAGATAAATGACACTGTGCGGTACTTCAATTATCTTATATCCCCGTCCAACTCTGGGATAGAATTCGTGAATGATATGACCTTCTTCTCCGCCTACAAATGAACCGCGGGCGATGTTACAACTTATACGTATTGCATTTACAGATGAAATACTAACAGGTTTCTGAGATGTATGCCAGAAGTTTGCTGGTAGGACCATTTCATCAAATCCCAAAAGAGTACGGATAGAATGTGGTTTTGTAAAATCTACTATTTCAGTACAAAATAAACGCGAGTGCATCGTCGTAGGTTCGATTAAGATTTTAATCAAACATTTTGCATCATTTTTATTGCGATTTCGTTGTTTACCTTTATCATTGTCAGTCGCGTTCGATTCATCGCAGTTGCCCATCCCATGTTTCAATTTAACTTTCAAATCATCAATCTCATACATCCCCGGCGGAAGCTTTATCGATTTACTGCCATGGTAACCGTAATAAAACATATTATTTTTTTCTTTTTCTACATTTTGAATGTTATTATATGACATAAAATCAATCAGGCCGATTTCCCACGCGGCATCGCCGAGTTCTATCGGAGGGAAAAAATCTGCAGACAGTATAGAAGATTTTCCGTTTAGGCAGAACATATCAGAAACTTTAAACATAGATGCCCGCAAACAACTGAATTAAAATCCTGTCTGCGGTCTAAATTATACTGGATGTTGACTTTCTCTTTGTTGGATTTAAGATATTGGACTAGCTCTTTAGGTGGCTGTAAATTACCGTAACTGTCAAAATAAAACACGTTCGCGTTACGTTTTTTATAACAAACCCAATGCGTACCCGGATTGAGGACACTGTCCAAGTTCACTATTCCCGATTCGAATTTATTTATTCTAGCTGGTAAAGTATCGCGCATGAAAACACCTCTGAAGTGGGGTAAATTAATTGTTCGCGCAAACCGTATTAACTCCACATCTGATAAAGGATGAATGGGGAGTTTGCGTAGTAAATTTAATGCTTTTTTCTGCCTTGACGACGACGACGACGACGACGACGACGACTGCGACCTGCAGACCGGCGTTTTTTTACGCCGCATCCGGTTTTAGATCGGTACGGTTCAAGATAAGCACCTTTCCCCTTTTTTCTTATAGTTTTTTTTCGCACACCTCTGACTGAAGCTTTCTTCAATCTTCCGCCGAATTTACTCTTTATTTTCATAGCGTTTGTTACAGCCCACGCAGCAGCCTTCTCTGCAATGCTGGAATCGGGCGCGGATACCCTTTGCCAAGCTCTTTCCGCTAACTCTTTATCAGCTTGTGCTCTTCGCCGAGAATCGTTGTAGATACTATACGCTATATCATGCGCCTTACAAGCTTTATCGAGTGGATTTATACCAAGATCGCCTCTTTCCAATCTTTGTTTTAGTTTTGTTCCGGGTCCGCAATATTGGTAACCGGGTATGTGAGCCTCGAAAGGAAGAAGATCTACAGCCCGATTGAGAACTGTTCCTACTACGTTACGTGCAATACCGAAAGTTTTACCCGGAAGACTTTCGATCGAACTTATCAATCCGTTTCCTGTTTTACAACTAACGTTACACTTGTTCGTGCTCTTCATTTTATCCCCAACTAAAAGTCTTCGGTCAATGCATCCGTATTTAAATCAGATTCTTTTTCAGTTTGAGTTACCGCATCTTTCTGAACCTCGCTTTTCAATCGAGAAATACTTTCCTCTAATCGCTGACGAACAATGGGGTCATTAGTATTTTTACTTCTTAAAGGATTTTCTATTTCTTTTCCTATCATATTTTCTATTTTAGCGATGATCTCATCGAATTTCTGTTGAATAAGGAACCGTACATATCTCATGGTCACCAAATCGTTTTCATCATCTGGATGAGCGGCGTTTTTGGCACGAGCTCCTTTGAAATCTACCACTTTAAAATGTGTTTGTTCTTCACACGCTAAAAAATCGTGATCAGAGGCATATTGCTCGATTAAATATATGCAATCGTCCATGTTAACAGCATCATCATAATATTCCGCTGATGCTAGATTGCAAATCTTTTTTTCGCGGGCGTCGATATCACCCTCTTCAGTAATCCCAAACGGGATTCTTGAACCAAATTCTGTCTGTCCTAACCTGTTGACTGGCATGATCTCAAATGACTTACTTACAGTGCGCCTTCTCCTTTTATTAGTCCTCGTTCTTTTAATTCCTCGACTATCGATACAATTTCATTATCATGTGCGGTATTACCTGCCTTTTTTGACGCGATCAATAGTTTTAGCCTCTCACAGATTTCGTTAGGATCATCAAAATAAACATAATCGACTTTATGGTTTTCATTCAAAGTCATTGCAGATGGTACTAAACCTTCACCTCGTTTTTTCGAGGTGAACGGTGGAAAAAGCTTGCTTATTACTTCCACATACTTAAATCCCGAATTAGTCTTTACCCGTTCCAGAGCGGAATTATTTCTTCTGTGCGCATTTGTTGCGATTAAAATTTTCCTATATTCTTCCAAATCTTCTTCAGTGAATAACTTCGGTTTTTTCCAGAAAAGTAATTCGAACAAACCTCGGCTTGCAGGATACTTCACTTCTCTTATCAGGATGTTACTTTCCTTATCGAAATCGATTAATGAATCTCCAATCTTCAGTTCGTTTCCTTCAAAATGAACACCGTAAACGTTATCCATGTTGTTTTCTACATCTCTGATGGCGTCAAGCATAAATTCCTGCGCTAACCCTTCTCGCATGCTTGTCTTGAGAGACATGCTCATTTGCATTTTCCCTTCGGGTGTATTCAACATTTGTACTATGCTGGGTTGAGATTCATAAGTCTCTTCTTGTTCGATCCTAGGTGACTGTTCGGTTTCTTCGGCTTTTTCAGCTCGATGGTGAGCCGAATAAGAAAGAAATCTTTTAGCCTTTTGTCGACGTCTCATACCGGTCATTTCATCATCTACCCTATCAGATGGTTGAGCTAGCTGAAAAGGAAATGGACTAGAAGTATCCATCTTATTATGTAATTTTGCAGTCGACCTTTTTATTTCAGGTTCTGGTTCATCATTTGCTAAAGAACGTTTACTATGTTTCATCCTATCTTCTTCAGTTAATTGATCGAATATAGAACCCATATCAAACCTCTTTTCAAAATCTCGGTAATCTCGCTCCTCTTTTTCACGCAACTCTTCAGCTGAGATTTTCGGTAGTGAACGTTCTTTTGAATCTATTTCTTTTTTTATCCGTTTTCCCATTTCTCTCTCTTCAGAACCGAACTGTTCTGCTATCTTAATCAGAGGTTCAGTAAGCGGTTTGAAATCTTGTTGAAGTCTTAAATCGGACTCGAATCTTCCTCTTACCGATTCGCCATGTTTTCTTTTAATACTCCTGCGGATCTCCGCGATCTCCGCGGTGACACGCTCACGATCCTCCATAGTAGACATTTATGTTTAATCTGACTGCATGCACTCACTATCTTTCTTTAAGTATGTTGAAGTATTTAAAGTTGATTCATAAGCGCGCACGTTAGCCTGTAGGCTTTTTTAGGCTTTTTCATAAGCGCGCACGTTAGCCTGTAGGCTTTTTTAGGCTTTTTCATAAGCGCGCACGTTAGCCTGTAGGCTTTTTTAGGCTTTTTCATAAGCGCGCACGTTAGCCTGTAGGCTTTTTTAGGCTTTTTCATAAGCGCGCACGTTAGCCTGTAGGCTTTTTTAGGCTTTTTCATAAGCGCGCACGTTAGCCTGTAGGCTTTTTTAGGCTTTTTTAGGCTTTTTCAGGCTCTTTTCAAGCTCTCTTTCGCGTTTTTGTATGCTTTTTTCAGGCTTTCCGATAAAGATGTCAAAATTAAATCTGTACCGTCCTTTATCAAAATCTCTCTCCTTATCAATTACTAAAAATCCATTTTTTATCCGGTTCCAAGCCTCATTACATATTTCTTTAAACTTTTCAAATGATATATCCGGTGTAACATGATCATGATATATATGTCTCAGGTTTCTTTCATCCTGTCGAAACACCATGAGAAAATTCGCATTGTCTCGGACCAATTGTTTAGGAATTTTACTATATGTTTGACTCATATAAAACACATCAATGTTATTATGCCGTCCCATAGTAAAATATTTTGTTATGTTATTTTGTTTTTCGCATATTACATCATCGAATATCATTATAGAATTCGGTTCCGTTTCTTCCGGTGCCACAATAACATCGTTATCACTATAAGGATAGTAACCTATCCCTTCAACATCAGTCAACAAACTTTTTAAAAATAAGTATTTAGGCTGGTACAATGATTTAGAAAAAACATATATGTTACTGAACCTTAACCCGCTAGGGTCAAATAAAAGATTGAAAACTGCATTCGTCTTACCAGAATTTGAAGGACCTACAACCAAGCATCTGATATTATCTGGAAGAAGAGGACTATGTCTTTTTATAGAATTTAAATCGGATACCTCACCTATTAAACGGTCAAAATTAATTACTGTTAGCTTCCGATCTTGTTCTTCAGCATCCATCTCTGCTACTGAATAAATTACATAAGTGTAATTTATTTTATTAAATCCTTTTTATCTATCCACGAGTCCTCCTTCTTATCAAATCCCAACCAGCGAACTAATAATTTATCACCGCGTTTTTTTAATACTTTTTCAACCAAATAAACGTTGCCGTACTTGGTTTTACTAAGTTCTTCCGTATAGAAACTTCCTTTTAACACTTCCCCTTTCCCATCTTTAAGAATGTACGTTATAGGTTGTGTTTGTTTTATCTTGAAAATTGTAAAAACTTCATTAGTCCAATTCGGAAGATATCCTTTCGCAAATATCTTTTTATACTTACTTATCCTTACCTGATCACCAACATTAAATTTAATCGTGGTCGTATGCTGATGACGTTTTTTTGCTAGCTTTAATATATTTAACAACACTTCGCGTTCGTTTTTATAAGAAACATCTTTAGGTTTAAAACCAGTAGTTCTATGCACCCTATTGTTATATTTTTCAATTATTTCATCCAATATACTTACCCATCGGTAATCACCCTGTTCGGTAAATTTACGCCACATATTAGTCTTGAGAGTTCTATTGAACCGCTCCACTATTGATGCCTTTTTATCGGAAAAAGTTGAATAATGATTTATATTGAATTTTAGTAATAACGATCTCAATTTTGAATTAAACCATTCTTTTCCATCATCGGTTTGAAAATGCTTCATTTTATGTTTATGAAATATGGGTTTAAGGACCATTACAACTTCATCTGCGTTTTTACTCTTCAATGGAAAAGCAAAAGCAAATTTTGAAAAACAATTTATAATTGTGAGAATATATTTATATCCCCTATTAAATCTTGAGTATTGTATCATCTCTACTAAGTCTGCTTGGTACAAATCGTCTATACCCTTAAGTTCAACAGACCTTGTCAAAAAATTTCTGCGAGCTTGCTTGTGAAGCTCTCTTGCTATCCCTTGTTTAACACTCATCATTTTATTATAAACTAAATTTAAATTGGATGTTTTTAACTTATATATTTAAGGTGAAAAATAAGGATAAAATAATAAAATTCTTTTCAATTTATAAATCTATTTATTCATTGGTTTTGATAACATATTATTTTACAAATAATAAACGAGATAAAATTCCCACTCAATTAATTTGTTTCGCAAAAATTCATATTCAATAACTGTCGGTATTTTCATTTTTACTACTTCTGTTTTATTACCGAAATATTTTCCTTTCTTTATTACTTCTAATCTTGATAAAGGGAAAGTTTTCTTCAAAATATTTATTAAATGATTTATCGATTTTATTCGACCTCCCGGTACAAATCCTATTATCCATGAATCGCTTGTGATATCAGATTCAGATTCGCAAGCTGTCTCGTCGGAAGAACTCTCTCCCATCATTGATAAATATTCTTCAGATGAAGACGAACCCATTATTTCTCCACAACACTCCGTCAGCAATTAACCTAGAACAAACAAATAGAAAATAATTATACAAATACTTATATATTACTGATAAACTTATAAAAATGTTTACTAAAATACAACACACCTTTCATTTTATTTTTCACCATTTTGCAATTATATGAAACTTTTTGATGCTCCTTAAACGGGTTATCATTATCCAACCACTCAAAAATTTCAAGACCACATTCGATACATGCCACAGAATCCATCACGCCGGTGAAATAAAATCCTGCTTCCAACAATAATTCAACCTTTGGAAAAAGCCTTGGCCAATTACTAAAAGTACTCATCATCAGGTCAATACAAACTATGCTATCTTTAAAAAATAAACAACAATTGAATAATTCTTCAGCAACACTACAAGTTTCATCATATGTTTTATGTGCAATTCCGCAATGAAATAAATTAGTTTCAGAGGTTATAGTCCAATTACATTCCTTACATGAAACGATTCCATCATTATCGAAGCGATTTAATCCACATTCTTTAATAATTCTGAATGGGAGTGTGTTTATCCTTTTGCTGAGCGCCGCAAACGGGACAAACATCTCCTAGATTTATTTTTCTGATTCCACTTTTGACAGCATATAGTCTTATATCAAATTCAATTTCTTCTAGTTCTTTTTTAAATATGTTCAGCCTCTCACAGTAGCTCTTAAGAATCTCTTTTTGCAACTGCGACATCAATCTTAAACAGAAACAAAAAATATTAGAAACAGAAAATATTAGGAACAAAAAATTAAAAAATTCCTTTCAATAAATTATTAACATACCTTTTTCACGAATGAATAATTATATTCTTCTTCTATGACTGTTGATTACTTCTTCTACAACAACTGATTCATTTGGTTGCAAAAAGGAAATATAATATACTATAACGTTAAAGACATTTATTAAATACTAAAATTAAAGTGTTACTTAAACTAACATAAGAATTAAAAACAATTATTTAATACTAAAAACAAAACTAGCATGTAATAGCTTCAGTCATTTCAATTTTTTATTTAAACTATTTTTCCACCTTTTGTTTCAATTACTAATTGTATTGGGCTTCTACAGAAAGGACATTTTTTTTCATCGACTATAGGTTTACTTTCGAGACGATCATTACATAATTTGCAGACGGAATGACCACACAAAACAAAAGTTACTTTTATTAAATTACTAAAGCAAATTTGACAAATATATTTTTCTTTTATCTCATCTTCTGATAAAGAATTTATTTCAATATCCCCCTCCTGGGTTTCGTCAAATTCATTTTCTTCATGTTTCACAATACATAATAATATATTAGATATATTATTGGAAAATGGATAAATAATATATTCTCCTTCTTCTATAATCGCTGATTCATTCGACTGCAAAAAGGAAAATATAATAAATCAATTTAAATTAAGCTTAGAAACATTTATTCAATGCTATAATTAAAGTATTACATAAATTACATTCGACAGGTACTTTTTTAAAATATAATAACTTACATCTAAAACATATTGGATGTGCACATGGAATAGTAATAAATTTAATTACATTTATTTTACAAAATTGGCATGTTATTGCTTCTCGATCGTTTAAAGCAATTGTTTCACTAAGTCTAATAGGAAAACTATTTTTATCAGGTTTCCTTTGCGATTTTGCAAAACCTTTATTTAACATTTTATGTAGAACAGAACCATTTTTTATTTTGTGCATAAATCCTCCACCTTTTATTAATAAAGAATTTTTTGTTGAACAAATCATTACTCCACAGTTGATTACCTCTTTCATCGGTATATTTTCAATATTTATTTTCATTTTATATTCTCCTTCTTCTTTTGCATTTAGACAACGCCTAAGTCCAAAATAAGCCTCTTGTTCATTATGAAACTGAAATTGAAAGAAAGACCTATTAGTTTCTCTGTAAAACTAAAAATATATTTCTTTTTATCAAATAAAAAAATAATATTTGCCTTTGTAAATCTAACACGGTTTTCGAGGATGAATGATGTTGTTACTACTGTGCTTTCTTCACTTTCATTATTTTCAACATCAGCAGCAGCCTCTGCTATGAGGTTATCGTTGCCGTCATCTAATAAAGGATGATGTTGTTGGTCGTCGACTTCCCCATACACCAACCTTCGCGGTATTAATAACTGCAGCCGCTGATTAGGAGTTCCCTCTAATTCATCATCTTCTTGTAAAACATCGTAAACAACCTGTTCTAATTGCGCATCATTTACTGGAAACATTTCTTCGGACATCTACAAAGAAATATTTTCATTGTACTCTAACAAAAATAACGAAAAATATGTAATAATATATAACTTATAAGAAAAATAATAAAAAAATATGTAATAATATATTACTTCTAAGAAAAAACTTACTGTTTTATAAAGGTGACGAAAATATTGATATAATCCAATACAAAACGCCAGTTTTCCAATCTTAGCACCAATATGTTTTGAATTATTTAATTTTAATTAATCTGCAAAGAAAACAGTTGCATTACTATTTATTTTAATTTTATGAACTAGATGTACAAGAATTGATTTTAAATACATAAACTGGAACAGAATTATTTTACATTTAAATATTGGCTGGAAAAATAATTATTAAATAAATATGAAATAGAATTATATTTAAGCGAATAATTTTACATTTAAATATTATTTCACTTACCTCTTTAAATAAAGATGATAAAGATGATAATATAATAGTAGCAGCAAAACGTAACAGTAACAGCAAAACGTAGTATGAATCCGTTAAATTTTTGGCGGGTATTTATATGTATCGGCTATCATTATCATTGAGATAACTTTGAAAATAACAATGCTATCACCAATTGACGCAAATGCATTATCGGTTGACTTTCAAACTAGTAAACAAGGTTAATGCAAAGTCAGCAAGCACGTGTACATTTTTTATGCCGAAGTAAGCACATTTTTTTTTTTTTGAAATTTTTTTTTTTTTTTTTTTGAATTTTTTTTTTTTTTTTTTTTGAAATTTTTTTTTTTTTTTTTTTTTTTTTTTTTTTTTTTGATGATGTCATTGATTTTTTTTTTGAATTTTTTTTTTTTTTTTTTTTTTTTTGACGTCATTGATTTTTTTTTTTTTTTTTTTTTTTTTTTCGGGTCAAAGGTCAATTTTTTTTTTTTGGATGACGTCAGAGGGGGCGGGGGGGGGATGACGTCATTGATTTTTTTGATGGCGTCATTGATGACGCTTGTCCCAGAACCGGCATTTTTACACTACTCATATATATATAAAGATTATGTCAGTGATTAAGTGACAAAATAAAATGCAAATTATTTATAATTAACTAAGAAAGACTATCTCGACATAACAGACAGAAGTTAGCTGTGATTTGCAAAAATAATGTTTTATAATTCCATTTTAGAACAGAAAATAACTTAAATATCAACCTAATTTTTTTGGAAAATTTGAATTTTAAAAATTCCTAATATAGAATTCATCTATGGAACAAATAGTTAAAACAATTTTTTAAAGTAGAAGAAACGAACTCCCACTTATAATTTTAAAAATTGGGAAAGTAATTGTTAACTTTCCCAGTATTTGATTGTTGTTAAAATTTATTCCTTCTCTCTGTGATAGATTTGAAAATTGGTACTGACATTTTGTTAAATTTCTTAACTAATGAAAAGGAATGTTAAAAATACTTTAAAAATTTAACAGATTTCTTCAAACAAGAATCCTGTTCTCCCAAAAAAGAACTGCTCCTAATATAGATTCAGTCCGACCAACTGTCATTAGAACAGGCACCTGTATTAGCTCTAAGTAAGTATTTCTTCAAAAATTTGAGAAGAAATCCAGACATTTAGAATTTTTTTTTGGAGACAGGATTTGAGGAAAGATATTTCTGATTTATTTCATAAAACTAATATCCTTTAAAAGAATCCTGGTAAAGTTTTACTAAATCATACTGAGGTCGAGACATTTTCCAAGTAATAATTGCAAAGGGGATGCGCCGCGATTTTTTCAGCTGTTTTTTATTCAATTTTTGGTGTTGCTAAAAAATCAAAGATGGGATTGACAAGACGAAAATTTATACTTACAACAGTCTTTACTAATAGAATTCAATAGTTTTCTGAAAAAAACTATTTTCATAAAAATGAATGTAAGTCAAGATAGCAATCATGAATTACCCAATTCTCTTGTCTAATTTTCATAAAAATTTGATTTTGTCAGTGTCACGTATAATATTCACCGCACCAGACTTAATGATTATTCTATTATCTGTTGCAGTGAGTTTTCAATAAAAACTGTTTTTCTAATAACACACAAACACCATCTATTTACAGAGTATTGCACCCCAGACCTTTTAAGAAATAAACTCATGCTTTTTGCCTCTCAGTTGTTTTACATGCTTCATAATCAAATAAGAGGCGAGTGGTTAAAGCAATAAATTATTGTACTCTTTTCTGTTGTGATCCAATATATCACATACAATGATTCAACCACAATTAGAAAATGTCCTTTATAGTATTTTACACTTCGGTAGGCAGGAAAAGAAATATATATATTTTGAACAAATAAAAAAAATGGAAAATATGTCATTTTCCTATACGTAAACCAAAATTCTTTTGGTTTAACTATCACAAGCTGGGACCATAAATAAACAATATATATATTTTTTTTTTTCTTGAGAGGAGTGGCAAAAATTGTTGTAAAATATATGGGTTTTTTTAATGAGATGTACGAGCATCGGCTGCTGTGATCATTTAGCTCGAATGAAAATCTGCAGCGTATGAAAAATACTTGACCGTGATTCGAACCAGGACCTCCGGGTGAAAGGCTGAGACCTAAATCAACCATGGAGACCGGGAATATTTTACTTTTGGTTGTATTTATGTGGGTTTCTATTACACACTTTATAAGGTTTAAAATAAGGGATTTAATCAGAGAAAGTTATTTTTTAATGTGTTGTGTAGAATACTTTCTTCCAACGATATTTAAAGAATATTATCAAATATATCGTTTATTCTAATAATCCAGCTTTATAATGGTAAAAATTTCAGTTAAATCTAATCATTGGTTATTATGTTTCAAAGGCAAAAAAATTATAGAAACGATGAAAAACCATTAATAATCATATTGCACTGATAAGACTAAAACTTTTAAAAATATAAAAAAAAGAGTTTGAGTGTAAGGACAGACAGTTGAATAATTTTATTAGTTTAAAAGATGGTATAAATTTGTTTGATGAGCTATAAGATGAGTTAGCGAGGTGACCACTTACTACGTCTATCTATTTATCTGACACAGACTGCTGTATACCGGTATCGTTCCCTAATCGATGTGAATCGCACCTCATACTGCGGTCGCCATGGTGACACTTGTTGTGCTTCCTGTTACCGTGCGCGTCTCGACGAAATATTATTCATTTGTAATATACTGTATACAGCAGAAGGAAGGGTACGGGACGGGATACGGTTTGCTCGTACTTTGATATTATTACGTTCGACTGGGCATAAAGAATACGGTCGTTTGTGAAACTAATACGACACAATAGAAATGAGCGTGTTCTTTGAAATGGAAACGTATAACTGTCGCATCATACATATTCACAAAACACCTCCTCTCTCTGATGTTAACTAAAATTACCGTGTCTCGCAAAACATTATAAATAAAAAGGGGAAAATAACGAAGAGATTCTGTTTTAACTCGGTACATGAAATTCATATTTTTAACGTAGCAAGTAATTCGGTGATGTAAAATATTATATGCGAGAACGTGTAATCGCCCAGGCTTGTATTCTTACAATAATTTAATTTATTTATTTATATTTTAATGCTGCAACTTGTAGAAAAATAAATAAAATAAGATAAAATAATTTAAGTTACATTAGTACATCGTTTAGAGTGAACATTCAATTATAAAAAAAGTATCATAAAAAAACTGAAAAAGATAATTAATTATTCCTTTATCTTGGCATATAAGTATTGGCAGATTACTCAAAAACGACTCTTCTGATTATGTCTAGATTGTACCTTGAATGGTACCTGACTGAGGGATTTGAAATTCGGTTGAATATTTCCATAATTATGCATTTAATTTTACAAACGGTGAGGAATTTTTTTATGGAAGCCTACATTCATTGCAGTGTGGTAGTCATAAGAGTAGAAAATGAAGAAAGGTAAACACTCATTTAATAAGGAATGAGGAAGACTGAAATGTGCCTTGTTAACAAGTAACCACCTGAGAAGATAAAATAAACATATTCCGCTGATGACATACTTCTTTTAACATAAATCAAAAGTAAGTCAGTAGAAATTTTAGGTGATAATGAATTTGTTTCAAAGAGTGAAATCTAGGTCAAAAATAAATAAGAATAAAACAAACGTAGTGAAATTTGGCCAAAAAATTAATGTTTAATTGTAAAAGGATTAACATATAGTAGACATCAAAATTAGTCTGCCACATCAAGGTAAGCTTTCAAAGAGTAATCAATTCTAATATCAAATATGAACATAAGAAACAGAAACTTTGTGAAAATAATTTTGTGGAGCATAAAGCTTAGCGATGAGATACCGATAAAAGGAAAAAACAAAAAGGAGAGAAAAGAGTTTTTTGAAGTAATAATATAGGAAGATGCTGAAAAATAAGAGGTTTGAACGAAATTAAAGATAAATAGTTGTTAAATGAAAAAGTGACATAAGAAATTTGTTGGAGATTCTTGTAAAGGGACTACATTAATTGATCAGATATTAAGGCATTCAGGTTTAAGTAATTTGGTAATAAGGGCATGTGTAGCACGTAAAACTGTAGAAAGACAAAGACTGAAACGTGTATGATAAATAAACATGAATTTAATATGTAATAAATATCCTGAGATTAGCACAAAACAAAAATGAGTTGGTGAAGGAATCAAATCAATCAAGTGACAGAAAACTTAAAATATGGAAGGTCTTTGTGGCTAGCTCTTCAGTATTCAGTAAAAATTCCTTGTTAAGTAATGTACCTACTAATCTTCTGGTTAAAGAAACTCCAATCTCCCAACGGAAAGCTCTGCCGACGTTCCTTCGGAAGGTAATACTTTCCATGAAGATGATGTGTTCACTCTCGTGAAGTAGTTACTCGTTCCCTTCTTGAAGTCAAGTATCCTGCTGATACAAGTATCCTGTTCGGTATCGGCATGCCAAGCACTCAAAAACGTAGTGATTTTCAACCTTATAAGCAAGACTATCATTTTGTTCACCAAAAAGACCGACTGTAAAATTAATATCATTACTCTCAGAAAATGAAACTCTTATTATTGTTTCTTATACTTTAAATTTTTTACATGCATGATATCCATACGAAACAGTGAAAAAGTTATTTTAATCTTTATTATTAATTCAAAAATTCGCTAACCTTTTTGCTAACGTATGCTTTTCCTACTGTATTAAAACCTACCTCTTCTCCCGAGGTTTTTAAAATAACATTATTGAATATTAAAGAAAAATATTAATGGGAAAAATGAAAGGGAGTAAACATGCACTGCGTTCTAAAAATTTAGAAAAGTAATTATCTTTTCCCTTAGGAAGTCTGTATTCTCACATATTCTAACAACATCTTTTTACATTTATTTTTAATTTAAATTGTTTAAAAAAATTAGAATTCGAAAATTCTTATTTTATCTTTTGATAAGATGGTGTAAGAATTTTTTCAAATATATTTCTCTCTAATACAAATAGTTTTTAAAATAAATTAGCTAGTAATTTTTTTACTAAATTACCTCTAGATCAAGATAATAGTAAGAATTTTAAGTGCGCCTACCTCTATCCTTTTATAAAACTTTCACAAAAAATTCCAGGAGAAAAAATCGTTCATTGACTCTAGGAGAAAGGCTAAGTCCCTCCTACGCTTGCATCAACTTTATTTTTACACACGCGCGCGCGCATGTATGTATGTATGTATATATATATATATATATTTATGGTTTTACTTTTGAAATGAAAAAAAAAATTGACATAATCTTGAAAATTAGATAACATTTTTTATTTGTGAACTGAATAGAAAGTAAAGAATCTTTTTTTTCTTTTACGTTATCGGTATTAGTTTTTAAGATTTTCTTTACTTGGTAGTAAAGAAATTCTTAAAAACCAAGAGTGTGCGTAAGCTAAGGCTCACTCTTGGTTTTTGAGCAAAAATAATTTCAATGTTACACAGACATTAGGTTATATGCCATTACAACATAACAAACCAAGGCAGTAAAATAGAGTATGAAAAATATATTCAAATTATCCTCTAGACAAATTAATTTTTCGTTAAAAAATTTCTCTCTAAAATCTTATAATTGTATAAAAGATTTAAAAAATGCCTACGTGTGGTATAGATTATGGGACTGGACGTACATTTAAAACAAAAATGAAAATCCCCTCCTTCCTTAAAGCTGATTTTAAAATAAAGAATAGTTTTTCGTGATCTGGTTCCTAATTTTGATACTATAAGGATAGCATTTATTTATTTGCGTGCTGAGTATATGAATCAACTCGATCATGATTTTTTTTCTTTAATACCTTTTTAAGAAGCCATTATGTAATTATTTTTATATTTTTGGTCTTTTAGTGGTATTCTAATTTAAGGATAAGAATTGTTCTTATATGACCTTGACATTACATTAATAAAATTTAATTTACAAACTGATTTAAACAAAAGAAATTAATTTTTTATTCAACATATCTTTTGAAAATTATCTTTTAATAGCTGACGAAGAAGGAATTTAGTGTTCATCACAAAAATAAATATTAAAGTTAGAAAAAGAAAGTTTACTAGATTTTGAGAAACTAAATTCTGAAATGCATTCATTATTTTTAAAAAAACTCTCGATATTTTCTAAAAATGATTTATAAGGTAAAAAAATAAAAGCCAAAACAAAGTAGTATAAACAAAAATAACTTCATTTACACTCATACATATCATCCTCATTCATCCTCTGAAGAATTATCTAAACGGTAGTTACCGGAGACTAAACAGGAAAAAGAAAGTATAAACAAAAATAAACTTTTAAAATTCTAAATAATTCTGTAACCGTTTTTTTTTTTTTAAATTTTAGAACGGTTTTTTTTCCTACCAAGAAAAAAATAACAGCATTTTTATTTTACCAGTTTTACTGATATTTACCATTACGGTAAAAAAATTTACACTATGGTAAAAATGGAGAAATTCATTAATAATTAATTTCTTTTTTAATATTTAAATATTATTATTATTATTATTATTAATATTATTATTATTAATAATATTTAATTGCCTTGCATGTTAGCATTAAAAAACAAGTTTTAAATCTGTTATAAATTAAAAAACACGACTGCCAAGAAAAAAAATGACGTCCGGCCAGTGCAGATCATTACAAGATAGTGTGCTATAAAAGTGCGGAGTCCCAAAATTTCGGACCATTGCTATTAGATTCGTGAAGTTTCGTTCTTCAACATGTTTTTAGCATATCTGTTAAAACACAAAATTACGTTGGGATGGCTTTGTGGCAATACTGTTATATTGTTAAGGACAGTAACCCAACGTGCCTACTTTGGCACAGCAGTTTGTCACAGGAGAAACAAATTATTTCAGCCACTTGTGATATTTGTACCTCAAAATTTTCATCTTGGCTGAATAGCTGCCTTTTGTAGCCTATTGGCCTCCGCACATCAGCGAGTCTCGTTTCATACGAAATAGGTGATCCGTTTCGACACACAATTGTAACGTGCTCTCTCATTACTCTGAGCCTTAAACAACGAGCCTTTAACAACGATAAAGCTATTATTTGATCGTTCTTACATTATCGAACATACTGCATGATTCGAATATGTAATCGAACATATCATATGATTTTTTAAACAAATATATATGTTAAATAAATATAAATTTAAATATATATATATATATATCCCCTAGAAACTTCCGGTAACGTAAGGATTCCAACGCGGAGTCATACATCTAAATGGGTTCAGCCGTTAGATGCTATGGTGAAATAGACATACGTAGTACATACACCCTAAATAAATTACACTCGTTTTTGGGCAGTGGTGTAAAACATATTCCCCTCAGAGTTCAAAAATCCAATGACTGTGGGAGAAATGTATGGATTTTTCTACGCAATTTAATAGTATGATATAATTTCCATCCTGTGATGAAACCATTGATGTACAAATATCAATTATTATTGAATATTCGGACAGCATTAACATTTATTTTAACGGTAAAAGGTTGTTTTCCATTATTTTAACATCAGTAAAATATTCGATTTTGTTAGGCTTAAAATAAAAGGTAAAGGATACCAGTTCAAAGACATATTAACGTGCCCTGTAGGTAGATTCCTGCTCAGACATAACCTTAATATCAGAGATTTTTTCTTATCGTATTTTTTCTTTCAATCAGGGATCATTTACTTAGAAAAAAAGATGCATAAATTGTTAGTTCACAGAAGCTTTGAAATTACTATCATTATTACTCTTCACACATCAAGATTTTATTCTTTGTATAGTAAACATGTAGGGTATGCTCAAATGATAAAATCATTTTAATCTAACTTTAATAAAGCACTTTTTATTTAATAAGCGATCAATTAATCTTTTTACTAATATGTATAATACAAAAATTATTATCAATTACTTTTGTTGAAGTATTAAGATCAAATATTATTTTTTATGTTAGTAACATTCGTTAGTTGCATCCGAACATAATTTCGATTCAATTACGTCATTGTTATCTATAATGGTAAATTACACTCGTACAAATTTATCAAAAATATCAATATGACTACTCTTTTGTTATAATTAACATTAGAAAATTATTTTTTTAATTCATTATTAAAATTACACTTACGAGTTTTTCTCAATCTCATCTTCTTCTAACTACTCCTTCGGTAACAGCGTCGATATATCTAATTTAATAATTTTATTTATTTATTTTTTAAGTTTTTGTTACCTAAAAGTCGTATAAGCGGAGTAACTTTTGCAATTTTAAAATTAAAATTTCACTATCTATTTACGTTTGCTTCATTTAGGTACGGATAGAACCATTGAACTGAAAAGAAAATCACACAATTAGAATTTGGTCACAAGTATAGGAGGAGTTAGTTGATAGGTACTGTTGGCTTGCCGGGAAACAAGAAGAGTGCCGCCTAATGTGGAGCCGAGTGGTACGATATTATATAATAATCTATTCGAATTGTAAATCGAAAAATGGAAAAATCTGCTTTCAATGGGTTTTGACCTTGATAAGATACGTTATCAGACTTGGAGCTTCGTTAAAATATCATATGTGGGGCAGGTAGTCACTCATTATGTTTTATTCTATAAGACTATTATTACTGACAGATAATTTTCGCGTGTTTTCTCAGAATATTATTAAATTATTTATACTCAATAAACTTTTAATTTTTTATAGTTTTCCTTTTAAAAACTTTATAAAAAATTGGAAAAAATAAAAACACAAAATAGGGATAGAGATGAAGTACCTTCTAAACAGTCATCAGTTAATGATTCCGATGTCCCCTAAGCAGTGCACCCTATATAGTTAAATATGCTATAAATATTTTAAAAACTGACTGAATTATCTACATCCAATTGAGATTATCAATTCTGATTCGTATTTTATTTTTTTATTTTTATTTTATTAATTAAATTTGTTGTAGAGATCGGATTGTTAAATTCTGTCAAAATGAGGGAAATGTGTAAGTAATCTAATCATATAAAAATATAATACATTGTAAATGTACTAACAAACATACTTTTAGATAGCTTATACACTAGCGTACGAATAATCCGAATACAGAATTTTTTATTTATTTCTATACTGTGTTCTTGTGGCTACGCTGCTTGACCACACCCATTCTTTAAGTTGTCTGTGTGATGTGAGATTATTTTTATTTGGTTATTTCGCAAATATTGTGTTGTGAATAATTTTTTACTACAAAATCATATTTTCGTATATTTTCTTCTGTGTGTCTTGAATATATAATAACTACATAACTCCAAGAAAGCGTTTGAAAATTATTTCTCTTTCTTAGCATACCAGTATAACAACGATAAATTGGTTCTCAGAATGATGTTGGACAAGGAACAACAAATGCTATTTTAAAACAGTTTAAAGCAACTGGTTTCTTTTTGGCTCAAAGCAAAGGCTCAGTGTCCATAATAGAAAAACTACTCCAAAACAGGATCGATTGTTAATGAGAAAAAGTTAACTTGATCAGAAATTATCTGCTGTGGACTTAAATTGAGAATTAGCAGTCAGTGGAACAGTTTTACACGTGACAACTTTTAGATGCCGACTTCTTGCAGCTGGACGGAAAACTTATCGGTCAGCTAAAAAGCAGCTTTTATACCATAAATGCGCAAAAAAAGGCTCTTCTGAGCCAAAACACGTGCTAACAATCAAAGAAAACAAAAACTTTTATGTCTTTCGACAAGTCACATGTTATATTCAGGGGCAAAGGGTTCAATACGTTGTAAAAGCATCATATGAAAATACATCACGCCTCATAACCAACAATCAGTTAAAAATCCCCCGCAATCAGTTAAAAATCCCCCGATAAAAAGGTTTTGGGTTGTTTCCCATTGAAAGACCCTCATTCATTACTGACAGTACGTGGTGCGTTAAAACGTGATGGATATATCGAGATTCTGAAAGAAAGGGATGTGATACAACTTCAAAACGAATTTCCACAAGGCAACGAAGTTGAAAACCTGATTGTAAATCTTGGGCAATAGTAAAAAATCGACTCTTAAAAATGAAATCAATCACAAAAATTAACCTCATTAAAGACCTTAATGTGTATATGGTTTCATGATGAAGAAATTAAAATAATATGTAGTAGACTTGTTGAATCGATGCCAAATCTTGCACGTGAAGCGATTAAAAATAAAGGACGATACATTAATTAACAGATATTCATAGATTGCATAGATATGATCTGTTTCCAAAATAAGTAACTTTTCTATTAAATAACAACTGTGTTCGGATTAATTTGCACGCTACCGCACATTTATATAAATGTTACTCCCATATTTTATCTATAAATGAATGTCTCATTTCAACGTTCATTTCATCAAGAAGTGATTTGCGTTTTAACAATCGTATATTAAAATTACTCTATTATAATTTTTTTAAACAAAATAACATATAATAATAAAATGACAATAAGTAATTGAAAAACTCGTGCCCTCGTTTATTCTGGACTACTATGAATTTTATATTTATGGTTGCAATCGGTAAACCAGTTTTTCATGTTTATCTATTATCCATATGCATTCACATATTTTTGCGAATTAAAATAATTCCGGTTCAAATTAGGCTTAAAAGTACCTAAAGTTTCTTTATATTACTTCGCTCTGAAATTTTTAATAAGGTATTAGAAATTTTAAACGTAAAATAAAAGATTTCTTAAATTATTTGAATTAAAAAGAGGTCCATAATAGACTGATTAACCAAAAATCAGTTACAATCTGCTGTATTGGTCTTAATGGTATTGTGTAGAGGTAATAGCCATAAAGATAAAGTTTTTTAATCTCTCTTTTATGCACTTTTGATTTATGAATAAACAGTGCAATAGAACAGTAAATTTCTTTAATTTTATATTTTATACAATATTTATTTTTGCGTGCATGGGAGATAGTCAAATTTGTCCTGTTACAAAACGTTATGCATTAGTAAATGATACAGGAAATAAATTCATAGAATAGTAAAATAATGTTATTTTTAAAAAAAAGCTAAATTTGCAGACAAAATTATATATTACAGGTATAGATTATCACTACATTATTCATGAAGTGTATTCAGTTCATTGATATGCGTACAAATACAGATATATTGAGTGTACGAGTATTGTGCCTTTGCATGGCACAAAATCATAGAATCTACAATTTTTTTTGTCGACAGAAAGATTTCCTTGTTTTAACTGCCCTATTAGTTTTAACGACAATGAAGATTCAGTGATTAAAAATAGACGATTGAGCTAAGTTTTTGTTTAATTTGTAATGTGATTTTACAAGATGTTAGATAAATGTTAAAAAATCTATATTAAATATAGTACATCAATGACCCTCCTTTAGATAAACAGTAAAATAAGATACTGTGTTACGAAAGAAAAGTAGACCAGAAACCATATGATTTATTACTGTGGGATTCTTTCCAGCGGAAGTGGCTAAAGGGGCTTCACGAATACCAAATAATATTTCTATGTTTAACAATTCAGAGTTGATTTTATGCGAGAGTGTGTGTGTGTGTGTGTGTGTGTATGTGCATGGGGGACGCGCACTAACTTGTTTGGCTATACTTTCAGAATAAACTCTTGTAGGAAATATGTTCGTGAGTATATCCATCTTTGTGAGTGTACGCTTAGACCGAAATTTATGCATCATTGTTTCAGGCTTTTTTTATGAGTTAAAAATATTTAGCTTTTACGATTTTGAAAAATTACTCATATCGATCAAATGTACAGGCGAGGTACTCTCGCTCTTTCACAACAGGGTCTCTTACTGAAGACAGAGTTATGTAAGTTTCAAGACTTTTTAACATTTTCTGAAGTACGAGTATATCTGAGGATACACCCTCGGTTTTAAAATATCGCAAAAATTTAATGAAAACTGAACACTTCTGGCGTTTTGGTTTGGTGCTGATGTTTATAAATATTTTTTTGAACATATAATTTTTTTTTGGTCTGATAAATTAATAGTATGAATAATTCCTAATATTAACAACTTCTTTAATTACTCCAGTGATACTGTATTAAAATATTTTTTTTTTTAGATTGCCCAATTAAAATATATATATAAATTTAAAAAAATTACGTACTTTACTTATTTGTATAGTCAGCTGTAATGTGTATAATTTGTATAATGTATTATTTATAATTTTTACATATTTTATCATAATTATTTTACTTCATCATTATTTAAAATGAAATTAAGTATTTATATGAATTAACTTTCTGTTTCTGAAAATTTTACTAAAAAGTAAAAACACTTTCAGAAGTTGCCGTCAAATTAGTAACAACTTTGTACAACTTACTAAACCTTAGATTGTTACTGAACCCAAAAACCTGAATTATGAACCAAAATAGTTTTATTATTTTTTTAACTTTTTATTATCTTTTTTAGTCTTTTATTTATATTTAATTAAACTTAATGTTTTTTCGTTTCATATGGAAAATCTTACAAAAAGATCGTCATTATGAAAGAAAAACAATTTTTATGAAACGCAGACTTAATTTCCCACCTAGTTAAAAAATAAAATGTAATAGACTCACAGGATAAAACTCTTTACATAAAAAAAAGATTATCAAAATCATTGTATTAATGAAGAGTAAATATTGAAAATTGAAACAAAAAGATTGCATAAATATTAAAATGAGAACCTTTTTCTTATTTGAAGTCAATTAAAAAATTAATAAAAAATTTGATGACGGGTTAGTAATAATCCGTTATAAAAATAAATACAGCATAATTTTGTATTCAAATTTTATAGGGCCATGTGAATTTCATAAAGGTTTTACTGTAGGACATAAATATGTATAAATTTTACTGAAAAATTTTCTTAAGGTCTGGGGACCATTGGTATAATTAAATTGCAAAATATAACACTGTTTGAACAATCTTGGTGCTTTTATACATGGCATTGCATTTTTACACAGCTGCCAACACTATTTAATGTTTTGCTTCCTTCCGACTTGTAACCTCTTTCAATTTCTGTTTAGCCTCCGAAACCACCGCAAAGTATTACTTCAGAGGATAAATGAGAATGATATATATGAATGAAATTGACGTGTAATCTTGTAGAATCTTAGGTCGACCGTTTCTGAGATGTGTGATTAATTGAAATCCAATCACCAAAGAACACTAGTAACCATGATCTGATATTCAAATCCGTACAAAATCTTTACTAGGATTTGAACTTTAGAACTTTCGACTTTGAAATCAGCTGATTTGCGATAACGAGTTCACCAATTACCGACTTGTAACCTAATTCATGTTGACAGTTCTGATGTTACGATGAATGAGGTAATGAATGAGCCTATGAAAGTAGATATTAAAAATAGTGAGGACGCAACAATGTAACAACTGATAATGAAAGTGTAACATATATTCAAATAATGTTATATGGTGTGACATAAAGGTAACCGAAAAAACTTTATTGACATTAATATTGTATCACATGCTGCGATTGATTCGTTAAATTTGCTTGAAAATCAATTAGACTATTATTTAATATTTGTTGATAATGAAGTGATAGATTTAATAAGCTGTGAAACATATCGATATGCCGAACAATCCATTATAGATTCAATTGTTATGAAAAATAAAAATGATTCCACGTTATCAAAATATGAAGAGACCACCGAAGAAGAAAATGAGTTTATAGGCTTCGTAACTTAGATTGATTTAGATAAGAAACCTTTATTAAAAAACTACTGGAACGGATTAGTACTGTATGAGAATAAAATAAGTAAATTAATGCCTACAATATTTTTTGAGTTGTTAGTGAATACGATTTAATAGTTAGTTAATATTTAAGACATTGATATGATTATATAAATCTCACGTTTGATAAAATTTATTAATAGCAAATTTAATGTATGTTTAATTATGAAGAAATTATTGTTTTAATGAAAAGATGATCCCATTCATAGATCGACTCCAATTTCGCCAATAAATCCCTGGTAAATGTCATGGGGCTAAGATTTTCAAGATTTGCACATCTGGTGTGGCTACACTAGGCACGTTAAACTGATGAGGTAAAGAAGGCTAGAATCGGGCCCAAGAAATATTTACCAGAATAAATATAAAGATGGTGTCTTCCTTTATTTAATTTAGAATGCAAACTAGTGACTGATAATTATAATACAAGTACGAATCTTGCCCATAAATAATTGTCAAAGAACATTTCCTTACAGGAACCCAGCGCGGAAACAGTAAAGGTATTCCAAAACCAATAGTTACGAAAAAACAAACTAGGCGATTTTATTTCACTGGAAATTAAGAGGTTTCCTGTGATGATCGAAGTGAAGACTATATGTGTTCTCACTAAGAAACCAACTACAAATTATCTAATATAATCTAAAGAAAATGGTATATTGCTGTGTCTGACCAAATAACGTCATACGGTTCTACTCTAAGGAAAACTATTAAATTTTACATGAAGGTAGTAGCAACTAACCTACTACCTACTATCGTCAGTACTTTTAATTAATACAAAGTTATAACAGGAAGCAAGAAAAGTATCTCTGATTTTCGTGAAGAAATATTTTCCTTCAATTGAAAGTGTTAGTTAAAAACTCTTTGATCCAGAAAGTAATTGATTCGAATTACGGCTGGATTGGAATTCTTTATACGCTAGAAATATTAGTTGTGGGAAATATAAGTGGTCAGGAGTGGTAATCAGTCAAAAACTGAGGTATGGATTTTTTGCATTTCTCCGATTTTCATGACCACAGAACCCCCCAAAAAAAAGTGGGAGATAATATTTCTACGTACGAATATTCATGTTTTGCGTGTTTAAATCTTTTGATTATTTGAAATTTTTTTGATTGATAATCCGATTTTGATGAAATTCTGTGCAGAAACTCGAGTATACCAGACAATCTCTTGGTAAAATTTTGGGTTCAATATTTTCAGACGGTTGGGTAGATATTTTCCGGGAAGAGTTTTATTAAAATTTTGTAAAACATAACACCATTTTAAATTAAGCTTTGTACATTTGTGCACGCTTATCTTACTATTTAAAAAAATAATTTGCTCCAAAATTCCTCTGTTCCTCAGAACTTAAGAAAAAGCTATCTCTCTATTTATTGCATATTTTATAACCGAATTTATTTTTACTTTTATTATTATTAAAATTGAAAATAATAAATTTTTCTTTATAATAATTCAACCCCATCCACAAGAAATAAATCTTAGGTAACTTTTTATTTGTTGTACATTTTTCAGATTTTTTTATTTAACACAGTAAACATAGGAAAATCAAAAACGTTTCTTGTAAGGTAATTTTGGAGGTGATGACCTCCAAAATGATGAAAAATATTGATTTTTTTTGAGTTTTTAAACTTTTTTCATTTATTTAAATATATAACTATATTTTTACAATAAAACGTTCTCATAAATTACCTTCACCCCAAAAAAGAATGTGACTTTTTTCAGGTATGATTATTTTCCCATTATAGAAAAATAAATAACCACTGCCAGTAACGTATTACAACTTTGTTGACTAATTTTTAACATTACTACATATCGCATAAAGGAAAAAATCTCCTATAAACATGTCATAATACTTACCTACCTAATTAATGTGCTCTCCACTTGACGTGCATTTCTACAAACTGTTTTCCAGAATCAATTAAAATTAGTCAAAAACAGTATTTTTTCCTTTAATTTTATTTAAAACAATTTTTTTAGACGTATTTTTAGGTAAAAAAAGATTAAAGAAATTAATAAATATATTTTGTAGTTATAAGGAATCAAGTTATTATTTAAGCTTCAAAACCATTGCGAAGGATTTCATACGACTAGTCATACTGCATTCGTAGTCCATTGTTTGAAATTCATGTAAAAATATCATTTTTGTTTTATGAAGAAAATTATGAAGAAAAGAAAATTTTTTTGTAGAAATTTACCTTATATAATTTTAGCAAAAATAAGACTGAAATTTTTTCCTCTAACTTTTCCTAAAAACAAAACTTAATTAAACAAAACTTTTCCTGAAACTGAACTTCCGTGAAATTTATCTTTATTTTCAGCAGTAGAACATATTTTGAAATCATTTGCAGGTTTTTCGAGGTTACAGGTATTTACTGCTTGGGTCTTGGGTCATTTAGCTCAATGGAAGTTTGTACCGTATGAAAATATTATGCCTGACCGGGATTCGAACCCGGAACTTCAAATTAAAAGATCAAGTCCGCTACTACTCCACCACGAAGATCGGCATATTTGCGGAGTTCTTCATAACCCACTCTGTATACGCATTTGTGTTAATTTAGTAAATACAGTTTTAAGAGCAGTTTTTATACCTTAATTTTGATTTTCTCCCTATTAGAAATGACAGCGTTTTTTTATTCTTCTTGGATAATTATTTTCACTGGAAGACAAAGAAAAATCTGTTGTTGTGTTTAACCCTTCTGTTCTATTCTCATTTACTATATTAACGTAGGTCAATATGACGCATGTAATATGTTTTTATGTAATTATTTTTATTGTGCATAAAAATAACAATTCTCTGGTTAAAATTATTTAATATTAATATTATACAATTCAGTAAATAATAGTACTTTTATGAATTTTTCATATCAATAAATTGGATAATGATAAAATGACAACAAAATCAAATACATTAAACACAAATATATTTGAATAGCCTACTGTTCTATATTTTACATATTTCGAAGCACATTGTTTTAGACAGTTATAAACATTAAAAAATGTTAAAAAATAAAATTAAAACACTAAGTGCAATGAATGAGAACATTAATTAAATGAGACTAAAATATGGAAATTTCACTTTATATTATTCCAATACATAAATATAATGCAAACTTACAGAAATATATTAGTTAAAACAATAGTAAGTATTTGTTGCTTGCAAAAAAATGTTTGCTACATTTAGAATTAATGTTTGTTTTATTGTCAATTTTTTAACTTTCCCTTCAGAAGTTCTTGGAAGAGGCAAAATCTTATCTTGTCTTCAAAAGATAAACTTTGATACTGTTTAGCGAATTCAATGTTCTAGGTATGAATTTTATTGATTATATATTCTTATTTGGTGTGGTAAGTGATTTTCTTAATTCCTGTAAATAAAATTTTTTTTAGTTAGTGAATTTTTATTCCAATTTGGATTGAGTGATGTCCAAAGAATATGAATTATATGCAAATACTTAAAAAACACAGATACGTCAGTAAATAATTATCACTGACCATCGATTAGTTTTATGTATGCAAGTTTTTGTGGTTGTGACTCGGCCAACCGGATACAGCACCTTTAATGACGTTGTAATCTAAAATAATTTGTGTTTTTTTTTTTCATTTCTCGCGCTTATCTCTACTCCAGTATGTAAAGTACTCATAAGTACAACAGTTTTATTTTTTTTAACATAGTTCACTACTGTTGTGTAATTAGTAAAAAAGAAAGATGATTCACGAGCCTTCTTATTTGTCATATGCTCCGTCAATTTTTTCCTATTTTTTTTTTTTTTTTACGGTACTAAACATAGTTATTTTACGTCTAAGAAGAAACTGTCCTAAATTGTAAGATGTAAAAAGATTACCTGTTGTAACATTTTGACCTCTGAGATCACTATCAAATCCCACACAAATCTTTTCCGGTATAAGACTAGAATTTCAGCGGGTAAGAAGTACTACTATCACATAATGTCCATATCTTTACACCACACTTTGCAGGATAGCTGGGAATATATATATTGTTTGAAAGGGTAACCTCCATGAAAATCAACAAACTCTTCATCAGTTGTTACATTTTCATCAGGATAATATAATTTTGATAGAACTCCTACCTACTTTTCCACAGTCTTCACGCACAGGAGCGTGAAGACCCCTGTACCCCTTCATTCTTAGCGAGTCGATCTATTATCATAACATAAAACTCGATATATTGAACAAAATATTTCAAGGAACTTAGTTGCTAGGAATATGGGAAGACTATTTCCTGAATCCCATAAGCTTTTTGTTGATTGAAACGAACTCATCAAGTATGTTATCCTGGAAGATGAATATCTCGTGACACCGGGTGCATTTTAGATAATGTTTTGAAAAGCTTGTCGTCTGTGTTGCTATGGAGACTGAATCTCTTTATCCACAGAAAGCATATTGTACTTGCTGCAGAATTTCTTTACCTCTACTACCTCATCAGAGTCATCACTATCACTGTCACTCTCGGTACTTGTATGATTTTCACTTTCTGACACTTCTTCTTCATTGTCGGAGACTGCTATGTTTTCTTGAACTTTGTTCTATTTGTTTTAGCTTTGTTCTACTTGATTCTCATATTCTAATATGTAAAGCAATGAAATCAGACTAAATCTACTGACTTTTTTGCAGATATATTTATAGAACCGTGCCTGTTATGTGCGCAAATGACATGTCCAAACGTAACAAAACTTCATGTTGAGACGTTCATAATTGCAACAGTCAAGTAAAATTGTGAACGTATGGAGCCACATAATACTTGTTTTCTTTTTTATGAGTAATGTGTTTCATTTTAACAGTGTTTCATAATTGAATACGATGATGATTTAATTCAAGTTCAGACATGTCACACTTCCAAGCAAACAGGGACATTATGCCATCGCACACAACCACATATCCCCAACCTAACTCATACACAGTGGGTAAAATAATATAAAATATGCATCGGACAATATCAACCCGAACGGTACATTAGTAAAAAGATAAAAATTGGAGCAATAAAAAAATTTGATGTGATTACCACATGACGTTTTGTACGCCTATTAATTACATTTTTTTGTTTCCTTTTTTTTGTTTTGTTATTATTTATTGTAATTTTTTTTTTTACAATCTGGAAATCAGTTTACTCTGGAAACAATGAAAATAAATGATACTTATGGTACAGCGTTGAAAAGCTCTCAATGAGAGCTTATTAATGCAGTTAGGAAAAATTATTAAATCCAATTTTTGGGATTTTGGGCGTTTTTTGGTCACTTTTGGTCCAGTCAATTGCAATCAAAAGGGGAGGTGCAAAACTAGATGTAACAACAGTCCTAAATCAAAAATTTCAACATTATACGGCCAATCATTATTGAGTTGTGCGAGATACATACGTACGCACATACATACGTACATACGTACTTACAGACATCATGGCGAAACTTATCAAAATGGATTCAGGGATGGTTAAAATGGATAATTTCCATTGAAATCTGAATACCGAAATTTTTTACGATTACAATACTTTCTTGTACTTCGTACAAGGAAATAAAATTAATATTAAAAAAACTCTTGTGACTAAATCCCTCAAAATACAAGTAATTCTGTTCTTGAAAACCTAAAGTAAAATCTTCAGCGCAAAAGAAGTGACAGAAGGATAAAAACATTTCGGTGTCATATTGATCTGTATAGAACATCAATGTTAAATAAGACTATTACTGAAGTACAAAAAATATTATACATATAATACAAAAATCATTCATCACTTTTTCATCGTATTCATATTATATACATAATATAAAAATAGCATATAAACTTAAAAAAATAACTTGTCAAATGCTATGTCTGGAATGTACATTTGTACGGATGTGAGGAGACTGGAGAAATTTAAGTGGATGGACAATGTAAGAAATGAAGAGGTATTAAGAAGAGTGAATAAAAAAAATCGAAGCCTAATGAAAACAATTCGAAAAAGGAAAGAAAACCATTTGGGTCATGTCAAGAGGAGAGAGAAATTAGTTAAAATAGTGCTAGAAGGAACGGTTGAAGGTGGAATGAGGAGAGGTCGAAAAGAATGAAAATTACGGACGTTCTGAAAAAAAAGAAATAACTTATCAACAAATAAAAAGCCTGTCCACAAATAGAAAGGGATGGTGAGTAGCATGGTGCGAGGGACCTCCCTAAAGGCAGACAACCATATGATTATTATAAAAATGTGATTTTTTATTAGTAATATTATGCATGCTTGGACATATTATATATATAATATAAAAAAGTACTATAAAAATGTGATGTGTTTCGTAAACAAAGGAATATGGAGGTATTGTAAAAGAATTCATCAAAGCAAGGTGCAGTTAAAAAAAATCCATCGCATGAAAAATGTTTAGAAAAGAAACATAAATAAACAAAAGATAAAAACATATGTAAATTAAATAAGCATTTGTGTATACCTGCAGAAACTGAATTTAATCTAACTGGAAATATAAAGATTTTCTGCCCCAAATTGGCTAAAAGAGCTTGAAAATACACAAAGTTCTGACTATAGAATAAAAGCTATAAAAATTACGTTCACAGTCGACCACTTTTTTCTTCTAATATTCCTCACGCCGACAGTCAATAGCGTGATAAAAGGAATCCTTTGATACATATTTATAAAAATCTAAATGTCCGTTGCGAAGTTACAGGAATTCATACTAACCTATCATTGAAATACGCAACCTTTATTGATAAGTTGTGTAGTAAAGATTAAAAAATAGAATTTTGAGAACTTTCCTAAATATATTTATAAACTGTTTAACATTAATTAACTCATTTTCTTTCTCTCTTTGAGAATTGTTTTTCTTTTAGTTGTCGGTCAGGATGCATTTAGTACAAAATGTCAAGAAGCAGAATTATAACATTTTTTAATGAGGAATTATATATTGAAATGGGGAAAATAGGATAACCTAGATACAGTAGAACATAATTTTATTTAGCTCATAGAATGATAAAAGATGGAAAAATAAAGCAGGCTTTCGCTAATATTAAGTAAATAGTTCTTAATAATTAAAAAAAAAATTACGTTCGTTTTTTAAATTGGAAAATTTCAAAAATATTAGTAATACATAATTAAAATCACTGTTATTGCTAATACTACTGAATTATGCTACAATTATCTTTGTAAGAATGAAACAATTCCTTTAATACCAAACAGAAATTTGTAATCAAACTTATAAATTACACAATGCATTATGAAAAACAAAAACAAACCAAATTAAAATTAATTTCAACAAGGGAATGATATATATTGTAAAGTTAAATTTACTTAGTATTCATATTTACATTTAATACAGCTCATTACTATAACGTAATTTAACTTAGAATTTGAGTACTTAAAAAATTAATAGATTACATTTACTTTTCTCTTACAATTTATCAATTACATTTACTTTTTAATCGGAGATAATATTTTCAATAAATTCAAGTTCTTCCACCTAAAATTAAAATAACCGGAACTCGGGTAGAAAAGCACGTCCACTTTTGTTAATTCTGCAAGGACACAATTTAAGTAGTTATATCCTCATACTGCTTAGAAATTATTGCAATATTATTATTAAGTATTTACTACATATTTGTCTATTAGGTACTATGAAAGAGATAATAACAAACCGGAAACATACGTCCCGCCCAAATATTGCACTCCTGATGGAGAGTCTTACGTTTTAAGAATTTGAGGGCTGGCGTCCCCACGGCCCTAGCCTCTGTAGCTTTTCTTCCCATTACACACAAAGCTGCAAAACACTCTACACTATACACATACACTACACTAAGAGCACTACACAAATAACATACACAATAACATACACCAATATAACATACATAACATACACAACATACATACATAATAACATACACAATATAACATACACCCTTACACAACTACACAACATCTTACACTATATCTTCTTACACTAACATTCGGTGGTGCTGCAACACCTTACGAAAAGCAACCGAACCCAAGCTGAAAACTATCGTGCCAATGGGTCTATGCCTCTAAGTAGTGAGTCTTGAACGATGTCCTCTGGGCACCTGGGCAAACCCAATCGTTGTTAGCTCAAGCCAATGTAGGCTTGGGCTCTGAAGAGGTGGTGGTCTTCTATTTCCTCGGTATTCGTGAGACCGAAATTAGTAGTTTCCCAGATACCCCTATGATTGTTAGTGGTACATCTGTAAAAACCGAAGTCATGTGAAAGTCATGCTCCTCACTCAGCATTATCTAATGACGATAAAAATTCTGTTGATGAGAACAGTTTAACTGTTGACGTATCCCGTCCACAGTGTAAGAACGTAAGATTTATTGTTCGTAAACACGATAAGGAAGTACACTCCCTTCAAAAGGTTTCTTCCCTGATAAATAATGTTATAATAGGCTCAAGTGACTCTTTAGCCTGAAAACCTCAGATAATAGAAGGATCGCACGATACTGATTGAGACATTTAGTGATGAACAGAGTCCATCACTCTTACACCTTACCAACATGAGTCGTATTAACATAAAAGCGGTATGACAGAAATCTTTGAATATCAGCCGATGAGTAATTTTTTTGCGGGACTTTTTGGAGGTAGATGGTAGTGAAATTACCGAAATACACTTCGTTCCCAAGGAGTTGTTGAGGTGAGACGAATTTTGAGACATCAGAGTGGAATGGAGGAACCTACTCCCTCTCTTATATTAAGGTTTAAGCTACTCGTATCACCGGAGAAAATAAGAGTAGGTTTCACGTCTATTCGACTGCGACCATTCATTCCCAACCCTTTCTTTCTTTTTCTGTTTAGCCTTCGAAACCACCGTAAGGTATTGTTTCAGAGGATAAATGAGAATGATATGTATGAATGTAAATGAAGTGTACTCTTCTACAGTCTCAGGTCGACCATTCCTTAGATGTATCGGTAATTGAATCCCAACCACCAAAGAACACCGATATCCACGATCTCTTATTCATTTCCAACCCTTGGCGATGTTTCCAGCGTCGAATGTACGGCCGCACTACAACTTCTTCATCGAACACTACAGTATGTAGTCGATACGCAAACGAATACCACAATGACTCTGAATGTCAGGAGGAAGAAAATTTATTAACTGTAGGGGATCACATTCAACTCTACGCGCCCAACTTTTAACGAGGAAAAGTCAAATCTCAAAATTTGTACCGAGCAGAAGCTGTCATTTCCGGCTGCAGGAAAAGAGTATAGAAAGAGGTAAACTGCTACAACCTGGTAAAAACAGATCTCTTTTTTGCAGCAGTTACTTCCAACCAAACACCTACCGGATGCAGGTAATAAACAATGCATAAACTGAAGTAAATTGAAATCGCTTATTTGGGTGTTACCTGCCCAGGCCGCCTCGCTCACAACCATTATTTCAGAGCTAACAAAGAATACAAAGAAGAAAAAAGTATTATTGGTGGAAAGACCAACAGTGATTTACCGAAAACCACTTTAGTTTGTACAATACCAAATAAAATTCCCGCTTCACATGGAATGTAGCAAACTACCAAGATCCCTGTGAAGGGATGAATAAAAAAATTGTCAACTGTTACTCTATTTTTAGCCTTCTAGACTTCCAAGAACCCTCCACATCTCGAGATCTCTTCTAGAATATAGAGACCGATGAAGTGCTTCTTCGACCACTTCATCGGTAATTTTTGACGCAAACGGATGCAAACCTTTGTGCTCATAAAAAACCAAATATTACTCAACCATTATAAAAACTTACAAGCCAATACCAAGGTTATTGTAGAAAATTATCAGTGGTGGCTTTTTCGCTGAATTGAACGTAATTTTACACCTCAGCAGTTTGTTTATTATAGGGAACGCGAAAGAGAAATGATATTTGTGAATATACATCATTTACTCTACTCTTAGAGAAAATAACTTTTATTAGGATTTCTTTTACCTCAGGTCCTTTATATATCTCTAGCTACATTACCGGAATAGATGAAAATAGTATGTAAAAAAAAATAAAATAAGGAACAAATTTATCTACATCTCTGTTGAAAATACCCCAACACACATATTGTTTTGAATGATTAAACTGAAAATTCCTTACAAAAATTGTTATTTAAAGATGTGTGAACATTTAAAAAAATTGTTTAAAAACTGATAGCCTATCACTGCAGACACGTAACCTAAAAGTAGACAGGAGCATAGTAAAGATCCCTTGAGAAGAGTGAAAGCGGGGACTTCTTGACGGGTCTCCCGTGGGACGTTCATTCAATTACCTCCCCTCCGTTCACGTCACTCCTGAACTCAAATATTCCCTCAATAGCTCTCCTTCAAAATTAAACTCCTCTTTCATATTGCCAACATTTAGAATTTTATTCAAGCGGCTTTTCTTTTCTTTCCTTTTTTTTATAAAAAAAAAAATCACTAGTAAAGATATATTTAAATAATATCATTATTGTTTAAAAAAAAATGATAAGTAGATGTATAAAAAAAGGAAAGTGCTTGAGTTTTTCCAGATAAAAAAGTATAAAATACGCAATGCAATGTTAATTATTACGCTTATAAGCTGATGAACCAATTTAATTGTTAATAATACATAATATTCGTTGATTTCTTTAAGAAATGAAGTTAAATATTTGAATAGTATCCACTAAATTTAAACTAACAAGAAATTATATTATGTGATTTATACAAATTTATTTTTATATCGATTCTTTCAAAATAAATAGAAAAACGCTTTCGGTTATTCTGTGCATAGTAACTGATGGAAAGAATTACAGTCAGCCTTCGAGATTATAGAATTAGATTTTAAATAACGAAAAGAAAAATTTTACTTTAAACGAAAGTAGATTATTAAAGGAAAGTATCACTTAAATTTGTACATCGACATCACAGTGAATTAAAATATAAATTTTTACAGATTTTAACCGAAAAAAAACGAAATCTATCATAGGATAAAACTTGCAATTTAAATGAAACTTGTTAATTTCATTTACATTAAATATATAGATGAATTATGTTTTGTTTTTTCTAAATCGTTATGATCAACTTATTGATCCAACAGGGGATAAAAATGCCATATTCTTCATAAATTATATTGTGATAGGGGTAACGGTCCAGTGCCTGAGATATTGAAAGAATACCCTTTTTGCTGCGGATTTGAGGTAGCATGATACCGCTAAATATTTTTGGTAGAAATTACGAGATTCGAGAGGAATTTAAAAATGTTTGGTGGGTACTTAATAGAACGATAATCGTGCTTAAGAAACTACTGGTCGTATTTTGTAGTCTTTGGAGTCGTAAAGGTCCACACCTAGCTAACAGTTCCGCATTGTTCTACCAAAACTTCATCAAGTCCCTATATTCTCAGCATTGACTTTCTCCCCGGTACTACTCCAACCTATACCCACAGGCAAAGGGTAAAATTAATTTCTTGCCATGGAGTAGTTAATGAAATTATTAATGATAAAGAAAGATATATCTACGATGGAACTGTAGAACAAAAAAGCCAAACTCATCCAGAATATACCATAAAGCCTTCCTTTGTCCCCTTATCCCAAAACCTTTGGAAGTTCTCAGCGTTCTTTAAGAAATCTCATCCTTAAAATTTTTTGACATCTGTAAATATCTGACCGAACAGTTATAAACCATTTAGTCTAATCAAACATTAGGATTTTTCGGAAGATAGATAGTTCTTTCTCATCATACAACTATTTTCCATTAACCGATAACAGTTTTTGATTACTGATTCGGTTCCTTGTCATTAAAAAGAGAATGATAGACGAGATCGGAAGTAATATAGTTACTGGAGAAATAAATAATTTAGTTTTTTAATTTCCTTTTTTCACGCTACAACCTCGGTGTGATATAATAGGGGAGTTTCGTCTGAGAACCTGTACGAGGAATTAGTTACATATTCTTTGGATTGAAATAAATCTAAACAGGGGCTCATTACTCGTTGTGTTTGCTATCGTTGGTGTGTGTGTGTGTGTGTGTGTGTGTGTGTGCGAGCGCGCTCGTGTGAATGCGTGTCAATTGCGGCTTCATGTTTGTTGCGTGCTGATGTATGTTGATGTGTGAGTGTGAGGTAGTGGGGATTCCTTTGTGCGTAGTCAGTGCATGGCGAGATATTGTGAAAGACGGATGTGTGTGCCGTCTTAAGTGTATAATTAGCAGTAATAAGTAATTCATTACAATAAAATGTTATGCAGTCCACTATTGTGTGCGTGTTCATCATTTATCAGACAATCATTGTTCATTTAGTGAAAAACAAAACATTTATTGGTCCTCCGGGCCAGATACCTGAAACAGTGAATATAGTGAAATCACAATTAACCAGAGTGAGTACGGTCAAAGAACAAATCATTACGTGTTATTTTATTCAAGTCATAACAAGATGTGGGTTCGCGAACGTCTGTCGATGCGTAATCGGCTGTAGTAGTGTGATTAATATGCAGACTTGGAGATGGCGTGCAGGCTTATCAGTTAGCAGTTGGACAGATAAGTAGCTAATTACAAGTCATTTTCATCACCAATTTGTTTATTATTCCATGTTATCATTTCATTAAAAAAAATAGCTGAAAATGATACTGCAGAATATTGTCATTTGATTTTATCATATTAACAAATATGATATGTTTTGTCCGTTTCCTACCACGGTCTATTTTAAAAGGATTTTTTTTAAATTCAAGATAATTACCATACGATATTATTAAATATGAAACAGTGAGACAGATTTTTTAACTCTACAGAGATTTTATGTTTTTAAATTTGTATGAAAATTGTGTATCTGTTAGCTAAATAATTATATATTTGGTTAAGAAGATTGTGATGAAAATATATTTGTTTGGAAAGGGAAGAACTTCGAACAGGAGAGAGTATCTAAATATTCTGTAATAACGTATATGGAGTAAAGCTTCGTCAAGGAGGTAAGAATCAGTAAAATAGAAGTTATAAGGTCATAGAATTTTTAATTGCAAAAAAAAAATAGTAAATTTATTTTCAGTGCCATGATATATAGAGATTAGAATCAGAGACTATCGGGAAGAATGATACTTAAAAGTTGTTATTAGTGTCTATGGATATAGAAAAAATAAGAACTAGTTATAAATAACAAAAAAGCGTTAATAAAAAGAGGAAAGATGTAGTAATATAAAAAAAAAATCGATTTGCATACATTTATGAGTAGCTGTACGTAAAGAATAATGATTAAAGGTAAAAAAGAGATAAAAAAGTTTAAAAAAAGAAGTAAAGGGAAGAAGGAGAAGATTTGTGATATTAGGCGATCTTAAGATAGAGTGATATTCTGAACAGATGAAAAATAAAGCAAAAAAAAATAAAAGTGAAGAACCAGCTTATATCCATTTTAGTATAGTTATCATTGAAATTTATTTTACATGAATTAGATTGATTTTTCTTGCAAGGATTGTTGTTTGTCTTTGGTGTACTTGTATAGTATCAATTAAAATATAATCTAATGGTAACGACTGTATTACAATGTTTTGTATTATCTTTGTATTATGAAGATCAACGGAAAGCCTACCATTTTCTACAGCCTACAAAATGTCCTACCACAAGGATCCTTACTAGCGCCTCTATTGTTTAATATTTATATCTCAGATATATCACCAACTACATCTCGAAAATTCATTTACGCAGACGATATTGCCATCGGCATCCAAAGTTCAAACTTAGCCCAAACTGAGGGTATACTGACAGGAGACATTGACACAATAAGTAAATATTTAAAAAAATGGGAACTGCAGCAGAAACCAAATAAAACTTAAGTCACTGCGTTATATCTTAACAACAGGGAACACTTGCCTGCCGTTAACTATGAAAGAGTCGTACTGAAACACAACCCTAACCCAACATACCTCGCGCACACTTACCTTTAAACAACATCTTAAAAAATTTTCTACTTAAGTTAAAACTAGAGCCAGCCTGATTTAGAAGCTGGCCAATTCGTCTTGGAGAGCTACCGCCGAAACTCTAAGAATCAGTGCACTAGCCCTCGTATATTCAACCACAGAATTGTGCTTTTGTTTATTAATAGCTGCCACATCAAGCTCGTAAGCACACATTTGAACCAGGCTGTGCGAACCGTAACTGGAACTATTGAATAACTCCGCTCCAATGGCTGCCATTGCTGATTAATATCGCACATCCCCAAACTAGACGATTGGCTGAAAAACATAGTGCTAACCCATCTCTACCTATTCATGCCGAAATAGATGTTCTCAAACAGCACCCGACACTAAAATCCAGACATCCACCTGTAGCAGCCGCCGATTGGGGCAACGACTTCAACACAAAGGATCATTAGACATCAGTATGGGAAGGTCAGAATACCACTAACTCCAACCTTGGGACAGATCCAATTCTGTGGGTACCAGTATTTACTCTTCCCAGAAGAGAGTGGTGCAACATCAACAGCATTTGCACAAATAATGGTATCCGCAATAAGAGCCTGACCCAATGAGGAGCTATATCGTGGAATTGTGGGAAAACCAACGATGCGACCGATGTTAAGCTGAGGAGCAAACGATCGCTCACTTGGCCCTAGTTTATCCAAGTAGAACATTAAGGGGCTCGCTACAAGACATCCATGATGATACCCTTGCATTGGAATGGCTGACGCACTGTGACTTGTGTTTGTGATAAAAAGGTGCAATAGACAGAATATCGTTAATAATATTGTTATTGTAAAAACTGCGATGTTTATAAGTTCATTCGAATATATATATATATATATATATATATATATATACATTAAAAAATAAATAAAAGAAGCGATTTTGGTATAACTGTATAAACAAAAACGTTTGTAGCGTTATACTGTTGTTTATTATAACACCTTCTTTAGCAAAAAAAAGTTTGAAAAAATGAAATTAAATAAATTAATTGTATATATATATATATATATATATATATGTGTGTGTGTGTGTGTGTGTGTGTGTGTGTCTGTGTGTGTGCGCGCGCGCGCGCGAGCGCGTGTGTGTAATACTCAGACTACAAAAAATACTCTCTTATTATAATGGATATTTTTTAATTATGTCAACTCTCTATTTGAATACGAAAGAAGAGGAAGAAGAAGAAAAGCATATGATTTCAGATGGCTTGATTCTATATAACAGTAATATATTTATTAACAATAATTTGTAATCGGAGCATATTCCCGTAAATAGAGCTGGTTTAACTTAAAACAAATAATACGACAAAATTTGTAATATATCAGAAAAGATGTAAAAACTAAATATTAAGTAACTGATTCAACTGCGATAGAGCTGTACGATTCAGATTAAACCGACCAAGATAATTAAATAATGTTGATGAATAAAGCCTTTTATAATACAATATTTAATTTTATGTAAGGTCTATAAATAAATGTAGTACTCTACGCCATGAAAGTACCTGTACTTTGTTAATACGTTGGCTGACATTTCATAAACAAATTGGGTATTAAAATTCCATATTAAAAAATAAAATATACTAGGGCTATCGAAATAATAACATGATAGTATTACAATCTGATAGAATAAGCTCGATAATGAAACTTTTACAACGCGCAAACGTAATGTAAATTAAGTTTCATGTCTCAATATTAATTAATAATTTAATCACCCCCTAACCTCAATCAGATATAACAATTCAACACAGATATTATTTAAAATAATTCTTGTATTATTCATACACAAAACCACGCCACATATAGGCATATGGTTACTTTATAATACATTATACGTTAGATCACAGATGTGTCTTTTTCAAAATTTGCAGCGATTTAAAAATAAGAAGAAAATAAAAAAAATTCAGTACTTTAAAATAAATTACAAGATACTTTATTTAGTATAATAATAGTAACAATAACAATAACTAAATTGTTGATTAGTAAATAGATAATTAAAATGTTTTAGTGAAGAAATTTTCAAGTAAATAAAGATTAACAGAAAAAAAATACCCTTTACTATCATAAATTCATTACTTTTCTATTGAGTTTATCCAAATTAAAGTATGCTAGAACCATTTTTTATCCTACTAATTCGTTGCAACAAATTTTATGATAACTATCTGACTTCATACCTTTTCTGTCTAGCAACCCTAACGCCTGCTGAAAAATCAGGCGAACTATTTTAAGCCTAAGTCGGGGCGTTATGCCCCGACTTGGGATAGCCCTATTCACTAATAATACACGATTTAAAAAATACAACTGTGTCTTTTCTACGATATTATGCTCCCAACCCCACATTACTGCTCAGTATTAAACTGCTGGGATAACTACTGCCTCATACAGCTTCATTTTGCTGTCTCAGGTGTTAGATTTGGCTCTGCGCAATACTTATATTACTGACTCACCTATTTCTTTGTATATTTACTACTAAACTTATAAAATCATCTAATCGACCTGATGCGCTAAATAAATCCCTAACTATCTGAATTTGTTAGTTACGTCCAATTTCTTCCTTTTATAACTAATGAAAGACTTTCATTAACTCTATGAAAATGAAGAACCTTAGTTTTCCAGTATTAATTGATAACATTTCAATTTATTCAGTCAAATACTTGACACTATCTGCAAAAATTACAATGTTGTCAGCATATAGCAGAATAACTGAAATATCGTTATTAGTATCCATTTGGATTCCGTGAAGTTGTTTTCAAAAAATATTGTTCAATAACATAAATAAAAGCGCGAAATGAAGACTAGTTTACTACTCTTGTAATACCCCTTTAGAAAACCGCTACTAAACTTATAAAATCATCTAATCGACCTGATGCGCTAAATAAATCCCTAACTATCTGAATTTGTTAGTTACGTCCAATTTCTTCCTTTTATAACTAATGTAATGCACTTGTTTCATCCGTTGGACATGATTTCCGATTACATTACTTTTCCAAACAAATTTTAAATCAGTCTAATTAATTTGCTACTGCTGCCAATTTTTCCCACCTTAAATCATAGGTTGGTGATGAAATCAAAAACCACTTCAAAGTCAATTATTAGTGCGAATAATATTTCATGACGTATTTCTACTTGGTATTAAGTCAGGAAATGTACACAAATTTGCGGTAGTACAGCTTAGATCTCTTTGTATATTGCTCAACATTCCGAAAGGATGATTTCCTAACTTTTAAGAATCGAGTAAATATTTTTACAACAGAATTAATTAGTGTTGGGCCTTTAAAATTTTTCAGATGTTCACAATACTCTTATACAGGAAAAATGATTGTATCCTAAACCATTCCGGTTGGAACATTTCTTCCCTTAAGAGTTTATCTGTCACTTGAATAAAACTCTTAAGGAAGAAATTTTCCAACCGGAATAGGCTAGAATATAAATATTTTTCCTGCAAAAAAGAGTATATATAATCCTTGCATCTAAGCGGAAGCGCTTAAAAATACTCATTTGAAAATTCCAGGCCAAATATATAATTTTATTTGAGTATTTTCTCTATCCAAATCAGAATGTAACACGATTAAATGATTTAAATCATTCTTGAAACTATTTATCAATGTCTGACCGACATCACGTTAACATTTATTATGTAAATATATTATCCATTTTTCTGTTGCTGCAGAATTTTTTGGAAAGTTTTTACCCTTGAACACTTGAACCGCGCCCCTAAAAGCTACTAAATTTTTTACCTTTGTTAAATTTTTCTCTACTTATAGTTATAAATCTGCCTCTTAGCATTTAGGGGCACATTTTTTCCTTATCAGCTAAAAAATTATTAATTCCCGATCAAAATTTTTATTTATTTTTTGCATTCTATATTTTCTATGCAAACAACTTCTAAATTTTGTGCAAATCATACCAAGGTTTGTTAAAAAAATACTTATGCACCCTTAATTTTCCTTTACATATTTGCTTTTTTTCACTATATTTTATTGCCTGTAGTGAAGTGGTAAACAAATAATCAATATTGAAATCATTATTGAACATTTCTAATCTACATGAAAATGCATAAAATTATTATGGACTGCCTCGTTATTAGACGATTAAAAAAAAAAACGGTAACTATACTATACTATATTTGTTCTCGTTTACTGAGTTTTAATTATTCTATATTTGACAGTTCAAATATTGGGAAATAATCCGATGGCAAAATAAGATCTGATACATTAATATCTTCTATTAAATCAGTAAAATTGTAATTAACCCAAACTAGATCAATTTTTCTGTTACCACTTACATTATAAAACTGTACTGGCCTTAGCTGTATCTCTTGCTCCTACTATTTAATTCAAACAAACTGTTATCTTCCAGAAAATCTAATAATTTCATTATTTTCTTATCCTTGGTCTTGTTAGAGGATATTCTTTGAAGGTGCAAGAGGAGGAACAGAAAAAACTTCATCTTAACGCTGGTTAGACTCCCCGATTTTTCTCCGGTGAAAAATTTTAAATATATTTAGAACACAAAAAATCTCTCAAAATTTGTTGGACAACTAGGCGGCCAGTAAAGTATACCGTGCCTATAATCACAGTAAAGTTCATCTCATCCTAACAAACACAAACGAATTAAAACCGTAAAAGCAACTATCATCGATACTATTATTAACATAACTAACCATTCCTCTACTACCTCTACTGGATTTAATGAATTCTTTTACAATGACATAATTTTTAAAAAAACTTAATGTTTAACCTTATTTTGTCGCCATGTTTCACTAACACGTAATATGGTCTAATCTTTAAAGCCCTCATCTGATCGCTATCTAGGCCATATTTACTTTTAGAGTCCATAACAATTCCAAGAGAAAATACTTAAATAATCAGCGGTACCTGTGATTGAATAGCTAATATTCATATTTTCACCGATAGATACACACTACACATTATAAACGAACAGCTTGTACAACCGTCATCCTAGTCATTACGCATTCTTTCAGAAGCCACAATCATCTTTAGATTTGCTTCATTATGTGATCTCTTTCTCTAATCATCTAGACCTGGGAGTGTCTTCTCTTTTTCCGGTCGGTCATCAGCGCCATCTATGGTGATGAATTCCACTATAAGAGATGCCCTGCGATCTTCTCTTTCTTCCTTTGACGCAATCATATTGTTGGCTTCAACCATCGTTGCTGCGATGTTAGCAAATACAATCTGAGAGGTAGCGGACAATATTTCAAGTCGTCCTCATCGTTTCTCCCGCTGAAGAATGCCAGTATTATTCTCTACGTCTTCTAAACTACACATATTTCCTTTAATAAAAATTTTGTCGAATCTAAGAGCCGCTTGTTAGCCTCTATTTTTTATCAAGTATTTCTTAAGTTCTTGATAAAGATAAAAAATAAAATAAGGCTATTTACCTTAAGTAATTCACCTCTCTAACCTCTCGAGTGAAATTTTTGGATAGATCTATTTAAAAACTTTGTAATACCTCTTACAGTTCAGCATATTTTATTTTTTTCTTAAAAATTTGCAAACTTTACTATTATCGGTCTCCCTTTTCTGCCATTCATACTATGTCTGTAGGCCATTTCAATATTGTTATTAGAAATATTTAATTCCATTTCACTTGTTAGGAAATTAATTATAACCGTTTCAGTCATTTCCCAATTTTCATTGCCTAATTCAGGTAAGATATAAAATACAACATTATTTCGTCTCAAAAATGAATCTACGGTTTTCAACTGTTTTATTAGCTTATTTTTAACTTCTTGTAACTATTGACACTGGATTTGTAGTTCTTGTATTTTGAGATTAATAACTAATAGATTTCGTAATCGCTACTAAAGCGTGTTTTATCTCATTTAAATTTGTTTTAACTACGTCGATGAATTCCAATTTTGACCATAAATTTTTTGTAGTGACATCCTGTGAGTCAGGACCAGAATTAGGAAGTACTATAATGTCTATTAAAATTAAAGCCACAACAATCGTATTAGCCAACAAAAAGGCACTTACATTACTTAAAAAGCAAAACTCACATTTTGTAAATCCATTTTAATCCCTTAAATACACTGAACAAGCCTGTTCGATGTGTAGTTGTATCATATTATATCCTACAGTAATTACTAGAATGAAGCAGATAAGAAGTACATCCGAACAGTATGACTGCTAGCAAATAATTCCTTGTTTGTTAACAGTTATACTGTTCATACTGCGAGAGTAATAAACTTTGAAAACAGCATAAAAACACTAATGGACATTTTAATGAACTAATTGTTTATTGTCTATAATAGCAAAGTCACAGGCTATATCAAGAGATAATTAAAGCTCTTTTAACAAATAACAGTAATCTCGTGCAAGACTGGTGAGGAAAGAAATAATTCTTATTGCGTCTTCCATAAGCCGAAATTTAAAAAAAAACGCGCATGTTAGCAAATTATGTCCACTGAATTTTAAGACATATCAGCCTTAAAAGGTTTTTTCAACACAATGATTATCACTTCTATGAACATTGTACTTTCAGAGAAATCGTCTCTGACAAATATCTTTGTTTCAAGTGGGCTACAAGCTTCGGTCAGAAGCAAATAAAACAGATAGTGTAAATCAGCAAATTAATTTTTTTATTTCATATTTAATTTGGATTGAGTATCAAATCCAGATTCAGAAGTCGGTTTTGCAATCTCCGAATTGCTGATGACATTGTAGAACATTGATGATCATGAATATACAATGTCAACAAAAGTATAACCAGTAAATGGAAAACTTTTGTTTTATTCCTTTTAAAAAGAATTTTTCTTCTAAAAAAGTATTTATTTAACTATTTACCTCGTCCTAAAATATTTTAAAGATATGTATTTTAAAAACAAAACAAAATTCAAAGTGAAGATAAAGAATTTTTACACACACTCAAAAAGCGTACGCTTAAAGTAATCATAAAAATTAAACAAAATATTGCAAAACAAATTTATTTTCTTTCCTGTATCAAGCATATTCATTTTGTTGAAAACCACTTTTAGCTGTCATTCTTTAGTCGAAACGAAGCTTCTTCTTTCTTATAATGAAACGCAATTCTACTGTAATGTTGTAAAACGATATTCATCATCAGTCTGCTCAGTCATTTAATTTAAAATTCACTTCTCTTATCTTCTCATAGGGAAGGCGAATCGATGTGAAGCATTCCTTACAGATTCTTTTCACCGTAACAGCATAAAGAAAATCATTATGTTTTATTGAGTTTGTTTTTTTCTGTGTGTTTTGCACACTTTTCCTGTCATCAGTTTTAATTTTAAATTACCTTCATAAATCATCTTTTTAAATAATTGTTTTAATTATTTTTAACTCTTAAAATTTTTATTAAAATTGCAGATCACATAAATTAAAAGCGGTTTCAAAAATTAACTAGTTTTATCCTTTTGTTCAATTATAATCATTTTAACTTAATAAAATTGATTTAAAAATTTACTTACAGCATATTCTTTTTTGTTTTCTCAGTTGAATACTTTCAGAGATCTCTGTTTCTTTTAAATTTAATTTTTCTTTTTATTAAATAAATCAATAAAACCACGTTTTTGCAAACGTGGTTGATAAGATCGGAAAAGCACTCTTTACCTCCACGTGGTGTGGTTAGAAAGGTTATAATAGCGATTTTATAAACCAAATATAGCTGGAAGACCAGACTGATAAACAAGTATAATATAATCAATTACGGGAAGTATTTTACCTAAGAAATTTACCCCAAGAGGAATCCAACCTCCCATTGATGGTAACACATCAATGAAAAAAAAAGTTCTAATTTTGAGGGTACACAGCATGAAATATTAAAAATTGAGTTGAACAACTCAGAAAACAAAAAAGAAGCTTTGTGTTTTATCGATCTATTGTTGATTTATAATTTTATTTACTGATTTATAAAATAAGCCAGCAATGAATTGCATAACTTTACCCGGTCAATCAAACTCAAAACAATGTTTGCCACTGCGGATTCCTTGCTATGACTTAATGAATTATGCGTGTTTTGGAAAAAAACGGAAGAGGATTGTTATGATGAATTAAAAATTACTAGAACATTCGTATAAAATATAAAACGAAAAAATGCTTTATGAATATCCAAAAACACAAAAATGTAAACTTCAACAACCAGGAGAAAGAAAAATTACAACGTATGAATGTGTTACAAAATATTAACCAAACATTTTCAATTACGCAGCTTCAGTTATTTCTTCATCGACATATTAAAAAAAAACGTATCGTAATAAATTATAATGTTACTGATTTTTTTTAGAATTTTTTAAAAATTAAATATAAAATTACTTGTTTGATTTTTATTTAATCTTTTAATTTTAATTTTTTAACTTAAGATCCTCAAAATAAAGGAATAACCAAAATCTTTAATATTAGTATATTAGCATAACAATTTCGAAAAAAATATGTCTTCGATTTTTTTGAGGCTCTTGCATCAGGAATATGTATTTAAAAAAAGATCTTTTTAAAATTGTTTAATAAAATACAAAGATACAGCAACAACTCTAAATAAACAAAGTTGTAGCTTTCTAGGAAGGAGTGAAAACTTTTGACTGTTTTTTTTTTCAAGGAGTATTAAAGAGTAAGTAAAAACAGCCCTGTTAATCAAAAAATTAAGATTTTTACATTTTAAATGCAATGGATAATTTGTGGGATGAATTTAATTTGTTTTTTAATTAAATACATTTTTTTTGCTACCACAAACCATTTTGTGGTATGAAAAAATAATTATATGGTTTGAAGTAAAATAATTGCCATGTAGAATATATAAATGCAAAGAAAACCAGTTAACTTCTTTTCTGAAGCAAGATATAGCTAAAAAATAAAAATATGTAAATAATTTTTTAAGGAGGTGATTGAATATTAAAAAAAAAAATTTTTTGGTAATTTGTGATCATGATAAAAGACTTCAAGTTTTGTAAGAAACGTATTTTGCTTAGGTGCCCCAGTAAAAATTTGAAATTTTATTTCGGCCAAAACACCTCCACAACTTTTCAATATTAGCAAAAATATTCTAAATTCAGTATATATTAATATATTCTTAAATATATTAAACTAATTTAAACTACATTTAATATGTTACATGACCAAGTTAGAAGAAAATTGATCCAAGGAGTCCAGAATTATAAGACCAAATATAGGCCAGCAGACACAAGTACAAATGACCGTCTGACAAAAAATAATTTTTTTTTATATTTAAGAGGATTGTAATAAATTATTTTTTCGCAGGTTATTTACAATTTTCTTAAATCTACTTTTTTTAAATATCTCCTTAAGTTTCAAATTTAAAAAAGATTTTTTTAGGTTATTTTTGGTACTTTTTATACTTTACCCGTTTTAGTTGCAGCAGAATGTATTGCTATTGGAAGGAAAGTAAAAATCAACCATTCAACAGGGAGAAAAAAAATTGTAAACTAATTTACAAATGCATTATTAAATGCTTAGTCTATTTTGGTGCTAGAATGTTATTACAAAGCATTATTTGTTGCCATTGTTGTTTATTTACTTTTTAAAAATCTTCCTGAGTCGAGTAATATTCTTTCTTTTTCTGTTTAGCCTCCGAAACCACCGTAAGGTATTACTTCAGACAATGAATGAGAGTGATATATATATAAATGTAAATAAAGTGTAGTCGTGTACAGTTTTAGATCAACCACTTCTGAAATATGTGGTTAATTTCAACCTAACCACTAAAGAACACCGGTATCCGCGATCGAGTGTAGAAATCTGTATAGTTGCCCCAGCGAATCTACGAGCTTGTGACGTCACGTGCTGACATTTCATTACATTATTGTTTTCCAAAACAATATTTTTGCGCGTAATTATTATTTTTATTTCATTTTTCGACTTACAAACAATACGGGCACCCAAATAATACAATTATGTTGTTGTGTGTTCAATTCTTTTACTTGAGTTGATTACATGTATAAAAATACTGAATGACTCATTCTTGTAAACAATAACAATTCCTTAACCAATGACTAATGATCTCTGATTGAAAATTTATACATGCAGTTAGAAATGATGTCTTTCTGACGATTATATTTAGATCTGTCATTGACAGTACACAATGTGCGTATAAAGAAATAAACTTTACTCCACTTTATATTCGTGTTCAGTGAAGGTATTCGGATAGCATTTTTGTGCGGTCATATTATTTTATAATTCTCATTTATAATACTCATTGCTTTGAACATTTTTTTGTATTATTCTTGTTCGTGTGTTATTAGTGCAGTTTGTTATAGCAGAATTTAATTCCGTAGTTAAAAAAAAAATTAGCAGTCAAGCACGTGAAACTATCTATAATTTTTATGATTTTATGAAAACAGAAGCTGTAAAAGTAGGTAAGTTAACTAACAAAAGACAAAAAGAATTTCCATTTAAAAATGCGAAGGAAGAACTGCTGCTGCTTGTGGGATATCAAGAACAAAGGTTTAAAAACTCAGAAAAGAAAAAAAATATATGATTCTTCAATCAACATCCCAATCGTGTTCTTTCAGCACGCCAGAAAAGTATAAACGACGTTCGAAACCTGTCAGTGAACTGGACAGTTTTAATTTAGGTGTAGTTGAAAGAACAGAATGAATTACCTACTTTAAAAAAAATAAACCAAGAACTTCAGTTATCTGTTGATTTTAAAGTAGTGAATCAACGTTAGCTGTTATTTTCGAAGAGTTAGGTTTCAAATAGCGTAAAACTGAAAATAACAGAAAACTTTTATTTGAGAAATCCGATATAAGGTGGAAGAGAATTGAATATTTGCAGTCAATGGCTAAATACAGCCAAAGCAATGCCACAACTGTTTATTTGGATGAAACGTACGTTTTAAGTTCGCATTTTTGGCGAAGTCGTGGTCTGACGGTATTGTTGAGGAACTTCATGTACAGATTAATAAAGGTGACCGTTTAATGATAATTCATACTGTAGGAGAAATCGGTTTTATTCCAAACGCATTACTAACTTGGAAGCCAGTTCGAAATGTGGCAACTATCATGACAACATGAATACAGATAATTTCATGGAATAGGCGCGTGAAAAATTGATTCCAAATCTTTCTTCAATGTCAATAGTAATTGTTGATAGCGCCCCTTATCAGAATACAGGTATGATAAAGTGTCAAATTCTAACTCCAGAAGAAAAGATATGACCGATTTGCTGGAGGAAACCCGTATTCCGTATAGTTCAAAAATGCTGAAACTACAGTTGTATGAATTAGTAAAGTTACATAAAACTAAAATTCAAAAATTTTACTTGGATGAACTTTTGAAAAAACATGGGCATCGTCTTCTTAGTCTCCCACGGTACCATCCTGATTTGAATCCGATCGAGATGTTATGGTCAGCCGTAAAAAGATATCTGGCGAGTCATAAACGAACATTTTCTTTCACAAATGTCGAAAAAATAACTACGGAGAAAATTAATTTCATGAGTGAAGATGACTGGAAACCCTATTGTGAAAAAGTAAAAAATATTGAAAAAGAGTATGAACAACTGAAACCAGTGATAGATGAAATGACAGAACATTATATATTACGTGTAGATTCTGATAGTGAAAGTGAAAATGAACGTGAGAGTGATAGTGATTCGTTTAGCGAGGATGATGAACTTGCTAGAAGTTTGAATTAAAATTCAAGAAGAATTCATGAAAGAAATTCATGAAGAAGAAAATTCAAGTTAGCTTTAGTTTATTAATAAAGATTAATAATTTAATACAAAAAAGGTTATAAAAGAATTTATTACGTATTGTTTATAATTAGCTTACAGTATTATACTAAGTAATACTTCGATTTGATACGCGGAGTTGATGTTTTCAGGCCGAGTAGTAATACGCAGTCTGCTTGTAACATCACAAGCTCGTATAATGGCTAAGCCTAGTATATAAAAGTCTTTAATAGGATTGAACTCTAGAACTCTCTACTTTGAAATTGGGTGATTTGCGATGAAGAGTTCAGCAATAGACCAACCCGGTGGGTTGAGTTGAGTAATACTAAAATATACTTTTCTTCAAGATCGAGCAACCGAATAGTCTAAACGAAAATTTCTGGTTCCCAAACCTGAGTTACCCAAACAATTGAAAAGATATTTAGTAATTGTTCTGCAAAAAAGAAAAATATTATAAATTACGTAATTCATTAGAAAAAGAGGGAAGAAATTATAAGTGTGATATTTACAATACAATATTGCACACAGTAGCACATATATAGCAGTTTTATTCGCAGTATGTGAAGGCCTAAACGGTAAGGTATTCAGTATACTATACTATAGGTTACTAATTCATACAGAATGTTAATATTTATTTTCCCTGATAATGGGTTTAATCATTTTTTTATTGATGGAAATGCCTTCCCGCATTACCATGAATCATCTTACATGTTTGCTTACAATAGTTTTATTTCTGTTTGCTGTTATTTTTAGACTAAATCAGTATGTAATAATAAATTTATATAAGTAATAGATTACTGCTAGGACCTTTGAAAAATCATGGGACGAGCTTTTTTATGGAGTATGGACTGATGATGCCATTGATTTAGAAGAAACATTGTTTATTATAGAGTTGGTAATAGAAATTCCTAGATACGACAACGTATATACGTACAGTAATGACTCGTTTCTAACTGTAAGGAACACACATGTATTCACAGATCAAGAATTAGTAGATATTATTAACAGTAATATTAATAAATGATAATAATAATAATAATAATGCCCTGAGGTAGGTAATCCCCACGTCCGGAACACAACATCTACGTTCCACGTCCAGGGCGGTAACAGCTGTACTTATGTACAATACATGTAGCTGGCTAACGGGGCTCCGAGTAAATTCTTCGGATATGCTTTTTCTTTTGACCTGTTTCCACCTTCAGGTCCTCACATGGATTGGATTTTTCGGCTACCTGCAGGATATGAACAATTTATTGATTAGGAAGTGGACACATACCAAACTTAGAGTTGGCGATGTGGTGGCCAGGGTCAATGTTATTGCAAGTGTAACGGAGACCCTTCCGTTGTCCACATGCCCCCTGCGATGGCAAGCATGTAGCAATGGTGCCCATGTATGTCGGTGCATGGGAGCTCTAAAAGCTTCGGTGAGTAGGAGCCTGAAGTCAGTGCAGAGACTGCGCATCCGCTCTCTGCCAGGACATATACCGGTTCCACCGGAGTACCGGATCGGACCTCCAAGGTTAGTAGCCCTGGAGTGGGGGTGTACCCCGGCGGCTAGCCTTGCTACAGAAGGGATTAACACAATGAACATACATGAACAAACAAATGTGGCAGAGGGTGCACGTAAACACCCGCGTTTAGAAACTTCCGATTCGCCACAAGCGAAGAGGAAAAAAGTAAGGAATCTGATAAGATAAAGAAAGATGCTGATAGAATCAGTAAAGACTTCAAGAAAAGTTTATTTGGCTATCACGTATCTAAGCCAAGATTTTAATTATTACATAGGAGAATGAAAACTTCCAAAAAGTTAGTCCATTCTTAATCGCTAGAGATATTACTAATTGTGCTGGTGGTCCCGTTAAAGAAATCCGAAAGACTTTTAATGGATTGCACGTCGAAACTATCAATGACGTGAGAGCCAGAAAGTCCAGGCGTTGGATAGGTGAATTTCCGGTTTCTGTCCAACCGCATAGCACACTTAACTCATTCAGAGGAGTTGTTGTTTGTCGCGATCTTCTAAATTGTACAGAAGATGAAATTGTACAAGAAATGTCGAGTCAGAACCATGGGAAGAAATGGTGAAGTTCTACCTTCGGCCTCGCATTTTTTAACATTTAATAGGCCAAACCTTCCTGAAAAGGTGCGAGCTGGCATCCATCAGCTTGATGTATGAGCATTCATTCCGCAGCCGATGAGATGTTTTAAGTGTCAACGATTCGGACACACAGCAGCTAGATGTAAAGCGCAGGAAATATGTATATGTGGAGTTAAAACACATAAGGGTGACCCATGTAAAGACCCCCCAATCTGCGTTAACTCTAAAGGGTACCACAATTGTCGTTCAAGGAACTGCCCTATATATAAATTAGAAACGGCAATTCAGGAAGTTAAAACGCTTCAAAAGGTCAGTTATCCTGAAGCGAAGAAAATTGTTGGTCAGCGTACATCTTGACCATCGACTTCTTATGCAGAAGCAGCGGCTGCCCCTTCCACATCTAAAATTAACGTGGAACTGCTCCACGCTAACACGATGGCTCCAAGTCTTGCGACGATGATTGAAAGAATCATTGATTCAAAGATTGAGTCGACTCATCAGATGGAACAAACTAAACATGAGAAGGGTCACTCTCCGTCTGACGCCGTTGACATGAGAGACGCACCAGCGCAGTTTAAAACACCAGCCAAACCTGCGATTATTAAGCCACCAACTGAAGTAAGAATAAAAAATCTTGACTTATCTAGCAAAGAGAAACAGATCACTCTGTCGTCTAGTCACAAGCCTAAAGAATTTGTGACAAGAAAATCTGAATCTACGGAAATGGAGGTGCAAGATATTATTGAGAAACCACCAGACGTAGAGAATATAAAACCTGTACCAATAGAGCCTCCAAAAGCCCAAAGATCAGCTTCGGTGAGAGCATCTATTTCAGCTGGACCCAGTACTGCAGTAGAGATAGAATCCAGCTCATCAGCCGCAGAGAGTGCATCGCTTGCTAGTTTAGATTTCTTAGCAACGATGCTAACAGCACCGACGAAACTTTCATCACCTGATGTAAGTCGGCGAACGTCATTGGCATCAGATAGAGAGGATGATGCTATGTCCGACGCCTCAGACACTTTCTCGTCAGAGGTTGAGGCCGTTCGCAGGATGGAAAAACGGTGCAAGAAAGGATGGCTGAAAGGAAAGCCTAGGACGTAATTTGTTGGATATAAGTTATAGAAGAATGCAAAATTTTGAACATTTTCGATTCATGAAAATGAATTACTGAACCTTTTTTTTATTTTTTTTTAAGTGCGATGGGGCTAATGACTAAAGTAGTCGATGCCCCTAAAAAACCTCAAAAAAAAAAAAAAATAATAATAATATTAACAACGATAATATCAATGATATTACGAACTGAAGCGGCGGAAATTGGCACAGACTTTCCGATTGTCAATTACTGAGAGGCATTTCATTTTAATAGAAGTAAGAAATGTCTACTTTTGGTTTTTTTTTACCATATATTTTTAGTACTCGTTACATATACTCGTTAGTAGTGCATTAAATTCTAGGCGTTGAAATGTCTCTCGACAATACTTGTATTAATTTTAAATTTTGTTATGGTTCTTTGAGTAAAACTATAAATCATCTCTCTCATGTAGAATTAATTAAACGATGTCATAATATACCGATAAGACGAAAGGGACAAAAAGAAATCAAAAGTAATTTTCCGATTTCTTTAAAAAATAATAATTATTACAAAATTCATTTCTGTACATAATTTTTAGAATAAAGCTAATCATTTCTTATATTAAGCATAACATGTCTCTTAAATGTACTTTTAATAAACTATTTTCTAATTAGTAAATTATTTAATTCCATTTCTGAAAAGGGTTGAATTAAACCTTTATTCCATACAACTTTGTAAATTTCAGTTTTCCGAAATCAGTTCGCCCCCTTTATTTCGGGTGACGGGGAATTTATTCGCAGAAGAGTTGTAAGTTGGCATTACTAAGATTTCAATCTTGTAACTTAGTATGTTTAAATTAGTAAAATAAATGTTTTAATAAAAATAATTTAAGTTTTTAAATTTCGTTAAACCACTTTGATCTATTCATATGTATTGCCTTACAAACAGAAAAACAGGCAGAAATCAAAATAGTTAAAGAAACCTATTAAAAAAAGGCTTTTTGTTATTTCAATCTTAATAATTATTTCAATACATTAGTAATAATTATAATTTTATAGTATATTTAGTGCACAGCTAGAGCTCGCCAGAAAAAATTTCATCACTTGTCTACCTGGAAAAATTAAAATAAAATAAAAATGTTATTTCTCAAGACCTTTACTGCATTAAATAAAATTGACGCTGCGCAATTCAATAGGCTCTCTATATAAACCCTAACAAATTACCTGATAGTGTTTAATCGGAGCTACTGTTTCCTGAGTTTTATGCAAACATCAGTCATGCAAACAGGCATTAAAATTTATATATAGGGATTATGCTGAAATATATGTGGCTATATTTATATAATAAAATTAATTGTGAGGTTTTAACTATTCAGTTTACAGAATATAAATTTATTCCAACCTAATATAAAATATAACATTAATGTAATGAAAAACTAATAATAATAAAATGGCTTTCAATCAAATAAAATAAAAATAAATAATAATAGTAAATTGTTTATTTACTTTTGTAAAATTCTTCCTGAGTTGAGTAATACCAAAAATGTACTTTTCTTCAAGATCGGGCAGCCGAATAGTCAATACTGAAAATCTATGTTTTTTAATGACTGTTAGAAACGTGTTTATTAAAAATTTCCATAAAATTCTCATTTCAATTATATATCTTGCTCTCAAAATATTTTATACGTCCTATTGCGTCAATTATTCGTTTTATACGATGCTAATTATGAGTACCAGTCTTTACATTCTATGCATCACTTTTTTATACTACAATACACTGTTGAAGAAATTATGATAATGCTCCTTGAAACGATGGAATTTTCTATACTGTGCTGTTTTATCTTTCAAATTCTCCGCAAGATAAATAGTTATTACGTTATTGCTTGAAAATATTCTATAAACATATTTTTCCAAAATCACACAGTTTGACACCATTGTGATTAAGCACTTTAATTATTTAATCTATTACGAGTGTTTAGTACAACGTAAGAGAAAGATTAGTTCATCAACAAATTTAAGCAAGAACTCTCTTTTTCCACAAAAACAATGCGGAATCAGACCAGACAGATCATCTAATCACTTTTGAAGCATCTATGCAAGGTGCTTTTGATAAACGGTATAGAGCTATCGGGTATTTAAAAATATTTTCTTATAAATAAATTATTTACTTTTATTTAAATTTTGTATTGCAGTGTTGAGTTCTTGAAATCTATTATTTAAAAAAGTTTTGAAGTAAATAAACTTTAAAAAAAAATAATTAAAAATATATAGTATATATTTAAATATTACTCAAATAAAGTACTACAGTTACGTAAATACTATGATAAAATATTTATAATCTTGAGTCTATTTCGGTATGGTCGGGTTCGATTTTGAAGTTTGAAGATTACTTTCGTGACTTACATTAAATATAAATATATTTTTTTAAATGATACTAATGAGAAATGGGTTTCCAATTTTAGTTTTATTTATTATTAAAAATCTGTTACACTATTGTAGGTACTGTTCATTTCTGCCTTCACGATTTAAAAAAATATATATATATAAATTCTTAATTAACATAATTACTAGATTAAGTTGAACGCCCTTTGGTTTATCATTTATTTACAAATAAATGCATTTAACATTGATTTATTTCAGGTGTTTTTAAATAATTTCTTTGAGTTTTAATTTTATATTCATGATTAACGTCTTTAAATTTCTTAATTGCCCGAAATTGTTAAATTCAAAAATAAATCATTCTACTTCGCTATCATTTTTACAAACCCTTCAATATATTGAAGGTATGACATGGCACGTAAGTGTAATGACACCTTGAGAAAATAGGGTTTAAATTTCTCTATGTTAAATATTACATTACGCAATAAACAACTTGTAAGATTATTCAATGAATGTTGATGATTTGCCGTTTCTATTTAAAAGATTCTGTTTATCATGCTCTATGGCAACTGTCGTGAGTTTAATTCAAAATAAAATTTTCCTTTAGAATTTAAAACAAAAAAGTTTAAATTTTCACTAATATGGTAAATTATGTGTTTTCTTTTATTTGAGTCTCGTTAAAATCTAATATTTCCGTTTAATTTTTTAAATCAACAAATCTCAGTATTATCCTATGTAAAATAATATTTTGATCATTGTTTTGAATTATGTTGACGGAGGGTGGTTAAATATCTAAAAGTACTCAAACTAACATGATTAAAAATTATATATATATATATATTATTTATGGTAATTTAACAGCTTTGATATTTACATAGAATATGTACCCTGACATTTCATACAGCATTAATAAGATCTTGGTGGTTATTATTTAATGCCGGAAGATTTAATCTACGCCAAAAGAACGGCTTGTCGGATATTGTATCTTTTGGTAACAACTAATTTTGACCAGCACTAATAGATTTTAATCTAGTCATTTCAGTTGAGAGTACAGAACATCTCTATGAAAATGATGAGATTAATTAATTATGGATTAGATGTTTCGTGTAAGACATATTATAATATGATAATGACAACATATGATAATGTTTAGAGTACTTGGTATAACAATCGGTATTCGAAGTGTCCTCAGTTAACATTGGAATGATTTTTGAAGTTTAACTTATATTTTTACGTAGTAGTATTTGCAGTTTCCTGAATAGTTCTCTGACACTGAGACTTCCTTATTGTGATATTCAACTAACTTGATAAAAGCTAACTTTCTAACAGGAGTTTTTACACTTTTTCTTCTTGTGTACCCAAATAAGTAATTTACATCGACGGCTTGATACCCAGCTTGAGTAATTCAGTTGAATTATTTTTCGGCAACACAGTTCACATGTTCTGTTTGCCCCACCAAGCCTCTATGTACGAGTAATTAATATCTAACTGTGCATTATACTCATCGCCCTTCATCATTCTACATTTGGATTCTGTTTTATTCTGGTGAGCTGTCATGATTGATTTAAAATAGAACAAGGAAAACGTGAAACTACATGAGGTAATTTGATAAAAATTTATGATTGTTTACGGTTTCTAAAATCTGTTTTAAGTGACTTTCAAGTGAATTTAAATACATTTTTAGTCTTTAATCAAATCTTGATGCAAACACAGAACTTCTATCTCAGTACTTTATAAAGATATAACTTCTTCTTCAAATTGAACCAATAATCACGAAATTTTAACTGTAGCTTTCTTATGAACCTGAAATTTTTACCACAGTTCAAATTCACTACTATAAAAATCATAAATAAATTACTTAAAAATTCTTCTAATAAATTTATATCGATGGATATTGTTTATATCGATTGTCTATTACAATATCGACTTCTTCAGACAGTTAATACGTGAATACTAAATTTTATGTCATTGCCTATAAAAATCAATTTATATTATTTTCATAATATATGTAAAAACAAATTTATTTGATAAGAAAATTAAAAAGAATGGCGACCATTCACGTATTTAACAACAGAAATATTAATATTCACTAAAATTAATATATTTTAATCCGTAAGTTACGAATACCGATAACTAAAAGCAACAACCCGCTCATAATTATTAAAAAAATATTTCGAGTTTTTGAGGTTCTAAACGCTTATTGAGCGGGCTAAGCCGTGACGGGAGATGCTAATCTCGAAAATGTTGAATTAACGTACTTATTTTCTTTCAATGTTTTCTTCTTTTATTTTTTTATACTAGTTTTCTTATATCATGTTTTACTTATATATCTTTGTGATTGTTGAAACTGTACACCCATTTTTGTTTGAATTATTCTTTGATTGTGGGAATTCTCTTTACAACATAATATTAATTATCATGTTTGCTATCTCTATAATTAACAAATTTTGCGATGTTGTCCGTTTATGAAAATTCCGAATTTTTTACGTAAAATTATCTTGTTATCAGTTTATCATTATTTGTACGCATATTTTAATAAGTGCAATTTATACACGGTAATAATAGTTTTTAAGATAAAAGGAAATTAAATTAAATTTTTTTTTAAAAATTGTGTATGTATACATAATTGCGGTTCGTCGGTAAATAGATAAAACGGCTCTTATTTTTATTTATGTTTCATACAAAGCTGAAGCAATAGCCGGTTATATTAACTTTTCTGTTTCTATACACCCTTAATATTAGAATTTTATTTATCACTCTTGACCGAAGAAGAAATGCGCAGATAAAAGTTAATTTAAGATCTAGAAATTTACACATCTGAAATCTTATCTACACGAACTGTATTTTCAGTTATACTTCTGAACCATCCTTTTTCATAAAAAAAATAATATTTGCATTTATTTGCTCAAGATGAACTTTCCAGAAAACAAAATAGAAAAAAATTAAACCCGCTCAATTTTTAAAACAGTTGCGACGGTACTTTTAAAAACAATTTTATTTTATATTATTTAGGTTTTTTTAAATATAAATATAAAATATAGACAAAAAAATTATTGCCTGTATAAATAGAAGCCGTTCCAAAGAAGGAAAGAAGGATAGCCGAATCACGAAATGAAAATGGACAATGAAAAGATATACAGAGAAAATATATAGTAAATGCTGTAAACTTGAACTAAGATTTTCTGAAACGAGAAAGCATGTCACATTTTTTATTCTAAATTTCCTAATTAATTTTCTAATTTAAAAAAAAATTATCAAAATGATAACAAATGTTGTATCATTATGCTATAAATAAGCAATGACCAAAATTAAAACTATCTGCAGTTTAATTTTTCATTAAAAATTGTTCTGACTAAGAAAAAAATCTGATGCGGAAACTACATGACGTCCTTGTACGCCTATTAAATTACATATACACATTTTTTTTTTTTTTAATTAAAAGTACGTAAAATTTTATTTCATTAATAACTTCTGATTTTTTTTTAAATTGTTATTATTGAATTATTTATTGTAAAAAATATTTTTACAATCAAAGGTTTATAACTATTAATAAATCAAAATATTTTAATTAAAAAAAAAAAGTTAAAAAAAGGAGATTTTTTTGTAGCTCTGGAAAAATGAAAATACGTATCACTTATAATATATCGTTGAAAAGCTCTCACTGAGGGGTTATTGCTGTAGTTAAGAAAAAGTCCAAAATCCAATTTTTTTTTTTTATTTTGGGCTTTTTTGGACATTTTTGGTCCAGTCGATTGTAATCAAAAGAGGAGGTGCACAACGAAATGTTACAACCGTCCTAAATCCAAAATTTCAACATTCTACGGCTAATCGTTTTTGAGATATGCGAGATACATACGTACATCTGACATACATCGTGACATCTGTACATTCGTACAGAAGTCACGCCGAAACTAGTCAAAATTGATTCAGGAATGGTCAAAATGGATATTTCCGTTGAAATCGATCGTAATCACAATACTTCCTTTACTTCGAACAAGGACTAAAAAGCATTTTAACAAGTCCATCAGAGAAACTTTCACCATAAAATAAAAAAACAATAACTGTCAAAATTCGCTCATTTCGTTGTGATTAAGGCTTGGAATTCATAAAAACAAAACGTATTTGTTGAATTGAGAGCTTCTTTCTTTTTTTAATATTTTTAAATATTAGCAAAACTGATTATTAGTAATCATTTTTGATTTATTTGAAATGCTAAATTTTCTTCGTCATAATAACGTCAAAAGAAGTCTCTAGTTGATGCGTGAAATGAGGGAACATAATTAATCTTAATTAGTTTTACGCAGCCTATCAAATTTTATCTAATATATCCAAACTTTATATACCAAAAGATATTAATTATAGATAAAATACAACAAATAGGAATTTAAACATTGAAAAAGAGACAACGTTTCACCGTTTAATGATAAATTATAAATAAAATCATATAATATTTACAGGTTCCTAGAATTTACAAAGAGCTTAAAATGTATCCCAACCCTACTGAAATAAGCCGTAAATTACTATTACCTTTCGAATTACTTAGTTTATTACTGATTAATTTAATTATTAAATCTTTAGTTTTAACTCTGGAAAAAGAGTTGTAACTTATATATATACTATGACGAGTCAGAAATAAATTGCGGTGGTAGAAGTGGAAGAGGGTGAACAGTAAAATATTTACTGAGGACGCAAAGATAAGGATGTCGGTGATGCTGCATTTACTCCTTGCATAATGATGCTTCATTACGGGCAGTCAGAGGAGACAACACGGGGCTTTTCCCCCAAACCCTCTCTCTTTTTCTACGTAAGTACCTCTGTTAGAGTACTACAACTATTGCGTGACTAAACGAACACTATTTAGCTTCGCACCTGCGCTATAAATGCGTAACAGACACCCGGAAACTTGACTTAATCTGCCTACACGACTACATGAATAAAACATAATATTAGTAACTTAATATTGGACTATTACCTGCACTGAATCTTAATAGAATAAAGAGAATAAATTTTACTGTAATTAAAAAAAAAAATTTATTTTAATTTAACTGACAGGCTTTAAGATATGTATTTAAAATTTAGTTGTTTTTTTTGTTTGTTTTATTGATTTCACTATGGTAGGTTTTAGAGCGAGGTTGGACTGTATATGTTCACAGTTGAAGAATGAAGACAACACCTTGTTGATTATTGAATAATGGTTTAATGAATTGTCGTCTTGACAGTTAATGAAATGTATAATAGAACTTGATACATATCTTCACATATATAATTAAATATATTATTATCAGTACCTGATAATGACCACTCTCTGCGATATTATGACGTAGGAGCTGGCGTGATCAGATCGTCTGACCAAGCTTGCCGTGGAGCCTCTAGCCCCTGCTAGGTAGCAGCACCCGATGGCACAAGTGCCGTCCCGATCCGGCTATCCGCTTGATTTATCCGGCCCGCGATGACCAAAAAATGTATGTTAGATCCTGCCCATGAGGACCATGAAACGTATGGTAGATTTTAGAGCGCGGGTGGACTGTATATGTTCATAGATGATGAATGAAAACAACACCTTGCTGCTTGTTGAATAATGGTTTAATGAATTGTTGTCTTGACATTTTGATAACGTGTAAATTAATATTTAATACATAACGTTACACATATAATTTAACTTAATAACACATAACTTATACTAATAAACTAAACGTTCATCCGAACATGTTCATCTGGACTGAAAGTGCATACGACCGCTCTGGATCGAATTCTAACGTAGAATGCTAATACGGCTTCACTCTCCGGTTAGCGCTAGCATCTACTAGATCGCAGCACCGGACGGCTCGACGTGGAATGGAACAATACACTCTTTGGAAAGTATAAAATATTTTCGATTTTAAAATTATCTGAGAGATGCAAACACCTGTTTTAACTTGACTCTTTGTCCTTGAGCCGGTGTGTTTGTTAAGTAGTTATGGCCAAACATGGATATATATATATATATATATATATAGCCACTTATAAATATATAAGTGCCTCCTTTACGTTTATCAGGTTTTTATATTTGGTGTATCTGCAAATTGGCCTTAAGATATTGCTATTACACTGGAACTAATTTTAGCTTTGGCTTAACCTTCTAAAAATAATTACGATTACCAATTTTGTTTACACTGTACTTCGATTTCCACCTAACTGATTGAATTTAGTATAAAGTTCAATTAGTTAAACTGACGAAGCACAAAATAAGCAACTCTACTGTTGAAAAAAATAATAGCAAGCACGCAGAATAAACGAAGGAACTTAATTATTTCTTATAGCAATAATCGGAATCTTTTATTAATTGAAAGTTTCCCCTAGATATCTTGAAATTCGTGCACATCGAAACATGTAAAATTCCATTGATTTACCTCTCTTTTTATTACCAGGAATTAATTAATTTTTTAAAGCTTGTAACAGTAGCTTGTCTAACCTTTGTGAAAATATTTTCCAGAGAATTGCTGCCCACTGCAAATACTTATAACATGTTAAATTATACTTTATATTAAATTAAATGTTACATTATAACATAAAGCTTTTAATTTATAATATACAGACATAATATATATTATATTTTTCTGCAGTTTTTCTTTAAACTGAAAACGCTAGAGAATTAAATGTTAACAGGGATGTAAGCTTAAACAGCAAGCTTGATATCTAAGACGATATCTTTTGTCACCCATACCTAAAGGGCTGAAAAGGATTGTTAATCTGCTTTTTAAAACTATTGTTTTTCAGTCAAGTTGAGGTGAAATTTAACATAATACTATTGTAGTAGCTATTTTAATTTAGAAACTTCCCCTTGAAATTGAATTCAAGAATGTCAGTTATTGAAAATGTTTTTGACCCTTATTTGATTAAAAAGTTTCCTGCAATTTTGAACTCCTCTACCTTTGACCTCCTCCGACAGTGATGGTAATGAGCCTTCAACGAGCATACATCTCTTGGTAATATAATTGAATAATAATGAAATTGATTAAAATATGTACATCTCTATATTCTCATTTGTTGTAGAGAAAATAGAAGCCCTGGCACAGCTTTTAATCTCACTCTTATAACATAAAGCGCAGTTCCACTGCACTTAGATTCAATATTCCCTTTAATTATTTGCTAATTTTTAATAAAAAATCTTGATAAATACTTGAAAAATTTCCAAAACTAGAAGTCAGAGAAGGTATTACAAACTCTTTACCTATGGACATTAAGTGCTATAATCGTAACGGATGTAAGAGAGCTGACGCAAGCCAACGTCGCTCCCGGAAATGGATCCCAAAAGTTCTCAAAAACAACAGCGGCAGGCTTATGAAGATAAATGAGGAATAAAATGATTTTCCCTCGCCTTGTATGCATGCAAGTCCCATTGAAATGCAGGCAATTTTCAGTCCTTAAGCGACAATATCACTCTATTCACCACTGGGACTGTAATGAACAATAATATTCTCAGAGAAATAGTATTCTCAGAGAAGAATATGAATAACGAAAATTGTATTTCTAATATTTTCTGAGAAAAACTTCATCATATACATTATCTTCATCTTAAAAGAAGAATTATTAACACTTAATCATCGAAGCAGAGCTTAATAAATATTTTGAGAGATAGAAAGGTTTTTATAGAACAAAAACGAATTGTGAAAAGCATCAAATAAGTCAAACGATTGAAGAAAACATAGCTAATATTAAATAAAACAGTTCATAAGTGAGAAAAAATAAGGGGACAAACTTATATTTAAAGTTAAAACTGGAAAAAATGAATAAGCTGAATATAAATTATAAATAAATATATTTGACATTATACTTTCAATAGTAAAATTTATTTTGAACTTTAAAAATAAAAAAATTGACACCGTATGAATTTTTTAATTCATTCGGTAAAAGGTTATATACGATCGACAGAGTGTGCGTTTGAGCGTGTGTGAGGTTGTCTGTCTGTTCACAAAGGTCTACAGAAATGGAGAACGCAGTCACCGGAAGAAACCATTTCACTACTGCAAACATGTCTCAGCTGACGCAAGCCACAGTTTTTCTCACCATCCCCTTTCGATTCTTCCACAAATACAAACATATCGTAAAAGTATTCTCATCAGAAAATCTTTCTGTTCGACAAGCACATCTGTCTTGCGTTCGACAAAACATATATAAATAAATGAAATGTTTTAAATTGAAACTACAGAGAAATTAAAACAATATATAATTTATTTTCATCAAACATTAACTATATTTGTCAGAGCGCTCGAGCAGGCTCATGTAACTCTTTTTGTACGAGTGCGTAATTCATTTATGGCCATATTGCATACATTTATAAGGGAAAACCAATTAGTTAATCAGTCTTCTATTTTTATCAACACTTTTCAAACATTAGACTCCACCTCCATGAAAATTCTTAGTTTTTTTCTTTTTTTAATGCAATTGCTTCTATTGTAGATCCATTACATGGTTCTATAATAGAATGAAACCCCAAATTCAATTGAATAATCCATTCTCATGCATTTGACATAGTCATTTCACTATTTTGTTCAGTCCAATTACCATGTTACATAAGTGAATTTTGAACTTTTTCTTAGATACTCATTCTGCACTCTATGATATCAAACTTCTCCCACTACAAATCTCAAAAGTTTCATTTAAGTGAAATCATCTTTTAGTTTAATGAATTTATTTTTTAGTTCACATGTTTCTAAACATACTTCAGCTGCGTATTTCAATACTGGTGTCACAATAGTTTTATGGATGTTTTTTACCATCTCTGTATCAAATATATTTATTTCATACATCTCAATATTCAATTTGATTTAATAACGAACCAAGGAGGCTACAACCCCTTTGAAATCACATGTCCATGAAAACACTGGTCCAAGAAAGCCATAGTGTTGTTGGCTGTAGGAGTCGTAGCATTGTCCTACTGAAACCACGTATACTCTAACCGATCTGCAGTTATAGTGTTTACAAATCGTTACAGCATCTGTATGTAGCGCTCTATATTTCTAAGAAGGTAGGCCTTCTTATTTCTGAGAGTTTGCGGGAAATTGAAGACTAAGGTTTTGACTCTTGAAAGGTTAGGTAGAACGATTCTTCTACTGGTCGGTTACGCATGGTATTTTTCCCAATGATAGGGAGTTGCGAGTAATTAATTGGGTTTCTCCCAATCGATACTCAAGGCAATTCCTCTCAGGGCATGGTGAGTTTCGGGATAAATTGGTTAGGTTTGGTTTGGTAGACCCGGGCTTGTGCCCCGACTGTAGAGTCGATGACACTGTGGACCATGTCCTTTATGTCTGTCCCCGGTACGAAGCTGAACGTACCAGAGTTTTCAGGGAACTAGAGAGAGTAAGTTCCTTTCTTGATCTGCGAGTCAACTGGAAGATTTGCAGAGAATGGACTATTGTGGCTGGTTCCTTAGTTTCCTCGCGCTCAGCAGGACTACTGAGAGAATATAGATAGAATAGAACCCCGGCTAGGGACCGCCTGGACCTGGACAGTTGATTGGCGGGAGGCAGGCGTTTTGGTATCGAGCCACGGTTAGATAGAATGTGGTGATTATTTTAACTGTAAAAGCTGCTGGCGGAACGGCGACTGCACTGTCTATGGGCATGGGATGCCATGCAACTGTGAGGTGTGGCGGCGTTTTGACGAGGGAATTTTAGAACGAGCAAACGACACTGTCGGCGGTATGGCGATTGCACGGCTGAGAGCGGGATACCGTGCAGCCATGAGGTGTAGCGGCATCTCGACGATGGTTAAGAAGTGAATGTCATGCGGGACTTTGTGATGGAGCTGAGTGGAAGTCTGTCCGCCTGATGTCCACGAGATAGGAGTCCATTGTAAATAGCCTAAGTCTGGGATTTGAACTGAAATTCAATTCATTAAGGGAACTAGGACTAAATTTCGTTGTTGCGAACAACATTTTGGTGGTAAGTTGTATTTCATTTTGCCTCGAATCTCGAGACATTCACAGAATTTGACTCAATAAATGTAGAACTAGGCGCGGGGTTCGTGCTTCCCCGAACTTGGTAAGCTAGTTCAGAGGGCAACGATGTAGGTCATGCAAGATGTCCGGACGAGGCCTGTAGCGTAGGCAAAAGCTGAGTTTAAAATCACCAATGTTAATGTCTACCGAGGCATTTACATCGGTGGTATCCCAATCAAGACCTGGCTTATTACTGTATGTAGCGCTCACTGTTCACTGCGCTATGAAAGAATATTATGAAGATTCGCCTAGGTGAAATTGCACATCAAACACCTACTTTTTGTGTGTGTAGAGGGGTCGTGCAGCTGTATTTTCCGTGCACCAAGTACGTGAATTCTGTGCATTCACGAATCGATCAAGATGGAAGCATACCTCGTCAGACAAAAACCAATCATCGAGTTCTTTCCCATCTGATGTTACAAATAACATGAATCACTGACAGAATGCTGCACGTTTTCCAGTGTCTGCAGGTAACAACTCGTGGAAAACACGAATTTTGTACGGATACATCTTTAAACGCTTGCTCATTGCCGTGTGAGCAGTATCAAAAGAAAGAGCAGACTGGCTAGACTGGGTCGCACAGACTTCTTGGGACTAACAGAATATCCAGCTTGCACGTAGATAAATTTTTCTGGTGTTAGCACTTTCGGTCGACCACTTTTGGCTGCATCTACCATATTTCCTGTCTCTTGGAACTTGACGTACAGCCGTTTGATGGAAGACTTATTTGGTGCATCCACCATAATTTTCTGTGAAGGTATTCTGGGTAGGGAATAACTGGCCCATCTAATATATTGGATATGAATATTCTATGCTGCATTGTGTAACCCTTTTTTCCTCAATTAAACTTCGAGTCTATTTTTGAAAACTCTGTACTTATCTGGAATTTATAATGACGTTACTCAAATTACTGAACTCTGGCAGTCCACTCAACTTTGTTAGAACCAAATTCTTTTCCAAGTTTATTTTTAATATAACTGATATAGCTGATCAATTATTAAATTTATTCAACAATCTTAAAACAATTTCCTTATATATTTATTACTATATTTCTCTCAAAAGTTATCTTCCTTTATTATCTGACTTGAATGCTACTTTACTTATACACAATGAGTTTCATGAAGAAACGGAAATAATTTAAACGTGTGTTCTATTAGAAAAAAAATAATCATGAATGTATTTGTCGGGAAACGCTTTGTTTTCGGGTTAAACGAAAAATTTCTTTATGACTTCACGGTTATACTTCTGTTAAAACAAGACTATACTGAAATTATTGGGATAAAGAATTATGGGCCAAAACAGATCATATTATATGTTTTTTAATCAGAAAAGAGAGTTCCAGAAATGTATCTTCAATAGTATCCGAGTAAATGTTTGTAACCCCAAAACATTTTTTTTACGTTAAATATATTTTTATAAATTTACAATAAATAACTGAAACATTGTAACAGATTTTAAGAGAATTTATTTGTGAGAACTTCTAGTTGAAAATAAAGTAAGAAATATAAAGAAATTTAAAACAAACTAGATCGAAACGTAGCAAATAAAGTTAAAACGTTAAACTCAATCAAAAAATCTTTTGATATTGTAAAATAAATTTTATCAAATTTCTATATTAGGGAACAAAACAGAGTTCAGAATAACAGATGCAGTTTGTAGTTAATTAAGAAGCCTCTTTTTACCGTTACAAGCTTTAAATTAAACGTTGAATGATTTACTCATTGAAGTGTAAAAATAAAACTCAAAACACATCGGATTACAAATCAACACACATTGAATTGTAGCAAAAATCTCATTAAGTTGCAGCCATTTATGGGAGGAAAAGTACTGTATACTGTATGTGAGTTTTCGGTTAAACGGATTACATATTACAAATTGTGTTTCTCTATAATGAAGCAGGATTGAAAGGGCTTCATTATTTTGCCACGATGCACCGCGCGGAGTTGTATAAGTAATCGATGTAATTGTGTTTGTTCGTCGAAGGGGTGGGGTATGGTACCCTGTTGTTCACATCCCGTAGAGGTGGCGATGTGTAAACAGAACGCCTCGTCGAATCTATTGGAAACGGGTTTTTAATTAAATCCGTTGTGATCGTACCGAGAGAGCAGTTTTTAATTAATGAAGGGTTCTTCTGAGGAACGGCTCACAGAGTAGAGGGGAGAAGGTGGCAGGTATTCAATTACGAGCGGAAGAGTCGACGACTCGGATTGCAGGTGGCGACGACGCGCAAACAAATTGACACGCCCGAGGGATGCACAAATCACAGTCTGTGCCGCACGATGACCTCGCCAAAGAGTTCATCTTAATAACGTAGTCCGTCCTGCGGCTAACATTTCGGTTGGATTCACATTTTATTCGTTGCCGTCCGTAAAACATGTGGATGTTATTGTCTCGCTACTAATTTCTCTTTCAATAAGTTTCTACAAAATTGTAATTTTCTCCAGTTTCTCTCAAGTTGTAAATTTAAGCGAAATGTTTTTCCAAACGCAGAATAAACATCCCTTTTCATGAACCCTTTATAAAATTTAAATCTCTAGATATTTTAAACTTATAAATAGGTCTGAATAAATAGCAGTTTATAAACTATCCATTAATTTATTTTATTAATTTTTAATATGAAAGTTGAATGTGATATAAGAGAACCTCTTACTATTTTAAGAATACTATTGGAAGATTTTTTTAATAACAATAATAATAAACAAGAACGTTTAAAAAATTAAAATGAATTTCTAATTATAAAAAAAAGACACCAAAAGATGAAATAAGTGGAGGAGATAAAACTATGATATCTGGTTTCAAATTTCTCTACCTTAGAAAGAGCTTTCATATACAAAAATAAAATAATATTTAATAAAATAAAATAAAATAAATTAATATTTATTAATTTAAATATATATATTTTTAACCGATTGGCAGGAAAAATACTATTAAATAAATATTATTAAAAATGTGTTTTTTATTATAATATATTTTTTAAAGTAGTTTTAAAATAATTGGTGGTATTGTATCATGTGAATTTTAATGGCGGGACGTAGAGAAAAAATTAGGAATTTTGTTAGTGAAAATTTAGTTGAAAATTTTTTGGTAATATCCAATTAATATTTATTAATTATGTTTATACAAACATAAAAAAATAATAAAATAAAGTGAAAAATATTTTTTTAAATTGTTATTTAGATTTTGATTTTTTGAAGTTAACGGTATTTCAAAAATAGATTGATTCTTCTCTAACTAAAAAAATTAAAAATATATTTTTCATGAATTATTTAATTTTTCTTGCATTTTTTAAAAGCGCTTTTATTACTTTTCTAAAGTTTACGTTTAATTTTTTATTTTTATTTAATTTAAGAATTTTATAGGCCTACATAAAATTTTCCCAAATCATAAAAAAAGCTCGTAGCAATAAATATGAAGGAGAAACAGCTAAAAAAAAAAAAAAAACTACCTTGCCCAAATATGGTTCTCAAGACAGCGGAATACGTATTTTCTAACCTAGGTTTGCTATCTAATCTTTTCCAAGATATTTTAAAGTTACACAAAATTCGTAACTAATATAAAAAAAATCATTATTTAAAATACGGTAGCGCAGTTTTTCACGGTATATGAAAAATATTAAAATTATTAAGTATTCAGGTTTTGAATACGAACAATTTTATCAATCTATCTTTTAGAGAGGTGAGCAGTGTTTCTACTTATTATCGATCAAATTTTCAAGGATAGTATGCTAAAAATACTGGTACATTTATAAATAAGATTTTCTTAAAATGCCCTGTCAGTGTTGCGGTACTCTTATTCTGCTAAGATTACAATCTTTACTTAATTATGAATTATAACTGCAAGTACTAATGTAACGTTTCAAAAAGTTTAATAAAATTAAACACAAAGTAAAAATGCCTGCAAAGTAAAAATTAACTATTTTTATTCCTTAACACTTGGAACGAACTTTTTGACGCACTTCTGACTTGTGAACTTGTTTGTTTTTGCAGTCTTAATAACCTTACAGAATTTGAAATATTTCCCAAAATATTAAACCACAAAACTATAATGAATAAAGGTAATCGAAGTAAACTGTTCTCTCTATAATCCTCAACTCTGAAACACAGTTTGTTGATTGTTTTTTGATAAACAATAAGATGAAATTCTCTCCTAAGTAGTCAATAAGATCGTACCATTTAAAATTTTGCTCTGTTTTGTTTTAAAATTTCGAATTGTTTTGTTTTTTTATTTTGAAGAAAAACATGCTAAAAACATATTGTGATCACGAAAAATTTCGGTTTTCAGATTTCAACGGAAACATCCATTTTCACCATCCCTGAATCCATTTTGACTAGTTTCGGCGTGACGTCTGTAAGTACGTATGTACTTATATATCTCGCATAACTCGAAAACTATTAGGCGTAGAATGTTGAAATTTTGGATTTAGGACTATTGTGATATCTAGTTGTGCACCTCCGCTTTGTATTGCAATCGACTGACCAAAAGTTTCCAAAAAAGCCCAAAATAAAAAAAATGTATTTTAGTCTTTTTCTTAACTGCAGTAATAAGCCCTCATGAGAGTTTTTCAACAATATATGAAAAGTAGTACTTATTTTCATTAGTTCCAGAGTTATAACCAAATAAAATTTTAATTAATGAAATATTTGGATCTTACAAGAGGAAGGGACATCGGTTCGAATCCAACTTTATTTCCTTTTTTTTAATTTAAATATATTGATTTATTAATAATTATTAACCTGTGATTGTAAAAAAAGGTTTTACAATAAATAATAATTCAATATAAAAAAAAAAAGTTTTTTTTAAAAATTCTTTATTGAAGAATTGGAGGATCGTATCTCACTTTCAAATAAAATAAGTTTAAATGCATGTAAAAAATGTGTATATGTAATTTAATAGGCGTACAAGGAAGTCATGTAGTGTCCACATCAATTTTTTTTTAGTCGTGGATGTTTTAACTGACAAGTTTTTACTTTTAGTTGTTTTAATTCTTCAGTAAACAAAAAAATATCTACCTGCAGTTTTATTCTATATTATAACCTGGACGATAAGTTTTCGTTATTATAAATGATACCAGTTATTTATAACAAAATCAGGTGATTAGCATAAATAAATTTTAGAAGATAAATTTTTATTATTCCTAATGTTTATGTTGCAATCTGTTCAACTAGTGAACAATAAGCATCCCCCCCCTAGCTCCGAATGAGATGAGGATGATAAGTGTGATATGCAAATGAAGTGAACAGACCTCAGGACTTGTACATATTCAGGCCGACCATTCCTGAGACGTGCAGTTAATTGAACCCCAACCACCAAAGTACACCGGTATCCATTGTCTAGTATTCAAATCAGTATAAAAGCAACTAACGTTTACTAAGATTTGAACCTCAGAAGGTTCGATTTCGAAAATCAGATGTTTAACAACTGATTTGTGATTATTAGTTAACCACTAGACCAGCCGGTAGGCCCAGGTCAAGGTAAATTTATACTAGTTATGTTAAAATCCGTTTCAACTGCCACCTGGTCTACTCGTAATGAATTGACATTAAAATCAATCGGATCGATAGCTACATCTTATCGATTCAACTCCCTTCCTAAAGACGTTCCTCTTGTATTACATATAGACATAGATATATTCTTATTCATATATTATAAAATGTAGAAATCTATGGAAATTAACAATGGAGTATTGAAATTTCAACCGATTTACGCCATTGTGAAAAATTTTACCATTGTATGATGTCAGGAAATGAGTTTAATTAAGGTTCAATATTTGAGAACACGGTTGAACCATTGTAAGTTAAAGAAAATCATATAATAAGATTTCCTCTCATTCATTGAAAATGTACAACGTATTATTTAGTTTTGGATTTTAGAAAACAGTTCACGTATGAATGGAGAACATTCTATATCCCTGGTAGGAAAATTTGTCAGAAATTTCTTTCACAAGAATATTCCTAACATTCCTTATTTCTAATATTTCTCTTTTTCTCATGTCCTTTATTTCCTGTAAAATTTATTCGTTACTTTCCAATTTCATTTCTTTCTGTAATTTTCCAATGCGTTATTATATTTCGAATGATCGGTTCATTTATTACTTTTTTTTTATTGTATTCATAATCAATTTTTCAACAGCTGAACTTAGCTGATTTTGTCATTTAGCTTCCTTCAGCTAATCTATTATCCAAGTCCTAACAATATCATTCCCATTCCATTGAACCCGAAAATTTAATATTTGTTTAAATCTTTTTCAATTTAGTGTTTTTAAAAACACTAATTTTTTAAAATACCAAATTATGAGTCAATAAGTTGGTAATACCTTTTAATTTGACGCTAACTTCAAAAATTAAAAATTTATATTAGAAAAAAAATATGTATTACGGTTTTTTTTAATCTATATTATTATTTTTTTAAAGTTTATTTCATTCGACGTTAAATTTAAGTTTTATACTTCACTTTTAGATAGCTTACAAAAGAATTAAGTGACCATGATTTTTTCTTCATTGCCCGTACAGACTCAAAAAATAGATTTCATGAACGTATAGTCAATTACACTCACAGAGATTAACAATGATTTTTAATCTTTTATTTTTGCAGTTACGTTTTTAAAATTGTTTTTATTTAATATTATTAAAATCAGAATGGCAAAAATATTATATGTTAGATGTAGAAATTTCTTTGATGTTATTATTGTTTTTTACCTAGCATTTTTTAAAATTTCGGACAGAATAAGATTGGTTTTGTGAAAGAGGATCATTTAATTTTATTTTAAATAAATTTATCGCAAGATCTTATAAATGGATAATTAATTGATAAAAAATGGAAAAAAACATAAGGCCTTCTTTCTTGATAGAGTAATGTACTGAGTTAATTAAAGTACATGATAACAGTTCATTAATGTGGTTCTATAAAACTGATTATTTTTATTTTAACTGTGGTGATTCTATTTTTTTTCTGTAAAAGATATCATTTAAGTAAATATAGTTTTTAATTTACTATCGATTTAGATGGTTCATTTTGCAATGTGCTTTTCAGCTACATGAATAAAATTTATATTTATAAACGCTGGATAGAATTTCCATTAATGATAACAATTTCTTTTTTGTTGCACGTAATACGAAATTTCAGGTTACTTTTTTAAACGACAAATTCCCTAGGGAGGATCAAATTTATTCCATTTGCAACTAATTATAACGGTACGGTTGGATTGTTTTGTTTTGAAGTTTCTTAATAAACAGCTAAGTTTATCGTCATTATTAAATATTTAAGCTTATTTATATTACCGTTTGAAATAAAACTGTATAATTTCTTATAAGAGTATCTGAAGAATTAAGAATAATTTGCAAGACAATAATAGATTATCAAGATCTCATGATCATGGGTATTGATGCACATAAATATGAAATACGTAGACCCAAATTAAATAAGCTAAAACTTTTAACTTCTGTGTTTATATTTACGAATACCTTTGCTAAAAATGGTAGCCAGTTATTCTTAAAAAATAACCGTATCCATCTTTATCAAACCAGACAATAGTATTATTTTTGTCTACCTCAGCACAAAACTTGAGCTCACAAAAAGGAGAGTTATTATGTTTCTGCTAACAATTTTAATACAACAGACTCAATTAAAAGAACTTTCCACCTATTTATTAAAAAAGGAAATGATTTTCTTTTACAAAAACAATATTATTTTGAAGATGAGGTTTTTAAAGATACTTTTATTGTTACTTTAGTAAAAAGTTATTTGTTTTACTTTATAATTATTAAAAAAAAAAAAAAATTAATAACTCCGCATTTCAGTTTAACGGAGTACATAAACGAGCAAAGACCTCTCAAGATGATTATTCATTCCTATTCTTCAAGCTATCGAAGATTTTTTTCTGCTTTTTGTGAAAATATTGCAGCAAATGTTAGTAAAAAAATTGTTTCCTATTTAAAGAATTGTATAAGCTTAAATGATTTTCTTTAGATTACTACGATATAAGTATGATTGATTTGTTTATAAAAATAGCTTGTAGTAGATATATTATTTGTTAATTAGCACTTATTTAAACACATTTATGACGGTAGCGTAAATAAACTGAATTGTAAAAAAACAGTAAGTTTTTCTCTAGGATAGGATTGATTTGAACCTCTTGCTTAACTAGAAAACTTTTCCAAGTCGTTGGTATAGCCTCCCTTTTCTCATTCCTACAAGCACAGATTGGATCTCCCGACGTCTAAACAACTTGCTGTAGTAATAAGTTTTTACAGATTCCTCTTCAAAAGTAAGAAACACTGTTTGAACGGAGTAAAAAAGAATTAAGAAAATTATGAAGTTGAAAAATACATATTAAATGAACGAGTTTAAATAAAGTTGAATTAAATATAAGATTTATGCTAATTTATTTTTTAATGGAGATAATGTGAGAGAATTTATGAATTTTTTCTCTGTTATTCTTACACAATAACAACTGCACCGATTTTCGTAAAATAAGAATTAAAGAACTCATTCACACAAGTGACATATAAATTGATTAGAAGAAAATAAGACAGTGAATGGTAGACGTCAATTTTTCGTTTCGACAAATAACTATCATCTGTAATATCATCATAAGGATGTCCAGAGACAGATATTTTTCACCATGTCTGTCTGTCATTCTCCTCTACTCTCTGATAAATTTTTGATTTCCTTATTCAGAAGAGTTTTAGTTTGTACTATTTTCTGCCATTTCTTTTTTTACATATTACTGATCCTTTTGGTACTGTTTTAATCAAGCCTTTTCTTCTCAAAATATATTCCATCCAGTTAACATTCTTGTTCTTATTAAACTTCTACTTTTGTTAACTCTCTTCCATATGTCTTCATATTTCAGTTTATCTATTTAATTCTGCTTATCTCCTCAATTCTCCTTTTAAAATGCCTGCAGAGTTTCTTTGCTGCTTTTTTTAATGCCAATGTTTCACAGAGAAGAAACATCTGTGAATAAAAATTTTTGTGTGTAGATGTAAAGAATATCACTCCAACGTTAGCACTTAATACACTTCTTGGACTCTAATTTTATCTTACTATACAATTATTGTTTATATCTGTTAAATGCTTCTTATTCATGACTGTTCTTTTTATTTCGTTTTCTCTTTTGTAATATCTGTTAGTTGCATATCAAAGTATCTGTATTATTTTAATTATTTCATTTTTTATTTTTAATAGAAATTCATGGCTTTCTGTCTTCTATCCTCGTTTGCGGACATTAATTTCAATGCACATTCTGTCATAGTGTCTTCTGTATTTTGAAACCATTTTTAAATATTCTGTGAGACATTTTTAATAACTCCACATAATCTGCGAACCTCGTCCCATTTATTCCCCTTGTTAATAAAATGATTCTATTATCGTCTGCTATGGCATTTTTGATTATATCTTGATATCTTCAACATTACATCAAAAAAGGTTGATGATAGGCAAAATTTTTACCTTATTCCGCCTCTTAAGTCAAATTATTAACTTTGAACATCCTTTTTTTTATTCAAAGCCGTTTTGTGATAGCGTTACAATTTTTGGATTAATTTTCTATAATTTCAACCTACTCTTTAATGAAAATTACGCATACTGTTAGGTAGGTATACAATCAACAATTATTTTCATCTCATTTAACATAAGACTGCATAAAAAGAAAAAACACAACCAATTTTTGGTTTGTTGCATCGTTTGACGATTACAAAATTACACTAATGACAGCGATCGGTCGTTGGGTACACCTGAAAATGGTCGCCAAAATTAAAATTTTGTAATATACAATATTCAGTAATGGTATAAGCTATCTAACTTGTTCCAACGCACTAATAAAGGTTTTACTAAAATGGATAAAATAAATAAACATAATTTTTTAAATCAAGTGTAAGACCATAAAATGGTGGAAAAACTAACTTTTTAATAATTGAAAAAATATATACCGTAAAACCATCAAAACATGAGATAATTAAATTATACTAACTTAGCGTAAGTAGAAGTTAGAGATAGATTTGTTAGAAAAGAAATCGAGAAAATAGTAATAATAAATAGAATGTTCGTTCGTGAAAGTCATTTACAGCAATAAACTGCATATGTATGCTCATTAAAAAAAAAAATGGTATCTCATATATATGTGAAATAGTGATTAATATTTTGTACAAGTAATTTTATTATTGTGTTGTATTTTGACGGGGTTATTTAGTATTAAAAAAAATTGTTTTTTTGAAAAACAAAGCATACGTTTCAGCTTATTTACACGTGATTATGAAGTTAATGCTCGTGTGTACTTTGTGATGGGTTATATAAACTTTTTTTCTTAAAAAATATCTTGCGATGATTTATGTTCGAAATAAAATTCTTAACCCATTTCTTGACCAAAAGCTTTGTGACATTTTCTAAAACCTTTAACGAAGATGAATGGAGGCGTTACCCTCTGAATTATAACTTTACTGATATTGAGGTATTCTAACATTTTACCAGCCGACATCAAATGGTATTTTTATTAAAATATTTGTTAGTAATCTAAGTAAAATAAATTATCGATCAAACCGTATTAAAATGTTAAGTAGATACTCTTATTTTACAAGATGACCGGGAAAATAAAATATTAATATTAATGTACTGATTAATATCGGGGGCTCGGTTTCTTGTTTTTTATATTCTAAACATAAATCTGTAACAGTATCTGGAGCTACGACAGGTAGATATTCTTACATAACACACAGAAAAAAGGATAAGAATAATGAAAATTTTAAAATTTTTGAATTGATAATCTCTTAACAGTTTATTAAATTCACGTTCCATTTATTATTTTACAAAAAAAATCATCATTAATCACAAAACAAAAAAAGTTTTCCAAAGAGAAACATGCAGTTCCTCCCGACATAAAAACAGAGTGTAATCAATAAAAAATAACAATCAAAATATTACACATCAAATAGTGATAAATCTCATTAGTAAATATTAAATACAGATTACACACAAAATAGAGTTCAAAATAAATAATCGTTCGGAATTTATTCCAGGTAGGCAAATAGAAAACTAGACCCATTACCAAACGAAATTGCTAGTCTTAACCCTTTTTACCTACTAGTCTTTTATTAACAAACAATCGTGTAATGTTCACTTGCAGGAGGTACCTTTGCTATCTACCCTAACACTTTATGAATGAAGTTTATTGCATTATTTCTTTCACTTATATTTTTACTGTAACACACCGATAGTATTTCTTAGTTACTGGAATTACTCGTGGCGTCATCTTACTCGTGTCGAACTGGATTCAAGAGTGTCCTAGCTGAACTGACTTCTTGCACTCTCATCTCGCAGACTCACATCTTTGACTCTCCTCGCTGGAGACGTATTAACGTCTCCCAGAACAGAACTGATTTTTAGCTGGTGTTCCAGAGCTATTTATACTGCTAGCTTCTTTACCTACCGGACCGGACCCAAATCGAAGCGTGAGAACAATCGACAGAGGCCTTTGGTCTCTTCTCACCGTACAACAGGTATTCATTGTGTGTCAGCGGGCACTATAAAAAAGGACGATTCTTAAACGGACCTATTCTTTACAAAAATGGTTCTCCTTCTTGTCCCTTTCTGGATTATTCCAATTATTAATTATTACATTCATAATAATTGATAGGAATCCGTTACTCAGGCCCGCTATACCAGTCTTGTTACAATATATATATATATATATATATATATATATTTATTTATTTTGTTAATTTTTATGTAATATACAATAGAGAGGAGAAATATATATATACATATCTCATCCAACAATATTCTCCTTAATTTTTGGTCGCAAACAGAGCAATCAGGCTGACATTGCAAAAACAGCAGTTTACCAATGAGCAGTTAAGGAACTTATAAATATTGAATTCTACTAATTGGTTAAGATGGGAAGATTGCAAATGTCTGCTGCAATTGTTCAGAAGTTGTGCGAATGACTGTTGCTTTACAGAAATTGTAACAGGAATAGTATAACCGGCCATTGTAACCGTTTTCTTCCAATTAAGAATAAAGAGATGGAAAATAAAGAAAGAAGAATCTAAAAGGAATTCTTTATTTAGAATAACGGGACCGTTTAACAGTTGTTGTTTGTAAAACAAATAGTGGCATCTCCAAAACTTCTTATTCAACCAGAAGGATTACCGGATCGGAAAAAGAACTTATAGAAAAACGTAAGGGCGCAGACAATGAAAATTATTACATTTCAACAATTAAAACGACGAGCCGCGTACTGGTTCTGTAGGCCAAAAGGTATAAGTACTACCGGGGACCGGCAGACAGAGTCTGTAGTTTTGCGAGGCTGTGCTTGGCGCAGTCGTGATAACGATGATAACAGTAAGCGTTTGATGACAACTAGTGAAGAGTACGTCACGAGCATTCTATTGTGAGCAATGAATGCAATACAATAAGTTTTTCGGTGAGTTATTGGTAAACAGTAGTGAAAGTAACAGTATTCTATTAATTTATAAAGTGTATGGTAGTTCTTTGTAAACAGTAAAAGTAATAATACTTGCAGAAAATAAGTTGTATGAACTGTAGACTTTTGTTTTGTTATTTTGTTGTTAATGCAATATTAGTTTCTAATCAGTCATTATAAAGTTTTTAGTAAAGTGGACTGTATTTTGGTATTTATAATTTAACTACTATTAAATAGAATTTGTTTATTTTTTGTGAATTACGATTTTGTATGTTATATATATTTATTATTTTATATATTTCTAGAGTAATAAATTGAATTTATAAAAAATATTTACATTTGTTAGTCTCTCAATATTCTTGTCGAACCTTGAACACGCGATAATGTCATAATTTTATGACAGGATGAATTGCCATAGAACATACCTGCATGATATGGTTTGGTTGTTATGTTATAGAAGACGAATGGATAATTTCTAAAAATAAACACACGCACCCGCGCACAATATGTTTCATTCTACCGTTTTTTACAGTAATGTAGTGTTCAATACATTCACAATTGATTAATTGGGCTACACATTGAATAAGTAGGCTATGTTTTCTAACTCGTTTGTTTTTCTTGATAACTACATTTTATTTTCATATAAAACATAATCTCAAAAGGTTTTTTATGCGATCATATTACTTTTATTATATGACTATTTCATATAAAAAAATCCCATAACCTAAAAAAAATCCCTAAACCTAAAAGTGAAATGGGGAAAAAATAAAAAAATAAGCATGAAGACATTATATTTCAGTTCAATTAGATTTTTAATAAAGAATACTTTCAAAAATATCTCGAATTTTATTAGACAACGTTGTTTTCTTCCATTTGATGAACCGCGGGACTCGAATATGTCACTTTTCTTCAAAAAGGTGGGTTTACGAATCGCGTCGCTAGGTAGCAGCACTTAACGGCGCATTTAAATTTACGAATGATCTCGTACAAAAACATGATAATGTACTTGAAATAATAAAATTTAAAAGGAAATATAGTACAGCTTGTTTTAATAGTAAATGCTCTTATGTAAATGAAAGTACTGATGAAACAATTTTTTTTAATTCCCATCATTTCATTAAAAAAAAAAAAAAAAAAAATATTAGTTTACAAGAGATTATAGGTGCTAATAAAACACAAAAAACACGAACAGTTGCAAATGTAGCAACATAAAGTTGTTATATAAAACAAAATTCGATTGGTAAAATTTTTATTCTACAATTAGAATTATTTGAACTAATTGATGGATAAATAAATAAAAGTTAATTTAATAATAATACAAAACGTGTGTCCATGAATACGATAAAAAATCGAAAGTTACACTTACAAAGTAATAAGCGCAATATTACATCACGGATCTTCAATTCCCGAAAATCATTATACTAGTTTTGTTAAAAAAGGAAAAATTTGGTATGAAGTGAATGATATGACTATCAACAAAAAGAATTGGCCAAGAAATGAAAAAAATTGTATTTGTTTGTTCTAGAAATGCAATAAATTTTAGTAACAAATCCATAAGAAAACAATCAGTAATTCATTAAAAAAAATAAATGAATAATCTACAAAAACACAGTGATATTAAAAAAAAAATTACATTGAAATTGTAAATCGAACTGTAAGAGTTTCGCAAATATTTCTTCCTCTCAAAAAAACATTCTCTAATATAAATAAAACTGTTTTTAACAAAATGATACTGACATCAAAAAAAGATAAGACACTACATTTCTATTATCAAAATCTGCTAATAATTTAGAATTTTCTTTAAAAAAAATACAAGTTAAATAGATGCAATAGATATACAATAATAGATAATAAATAATATTTAAACTTCCATATAATAAGAAAAAAATATAAAAAATTGTTATAAAATTCTTACCGGCCCGGTTTCATTTCTTAAAGAAACTCATAGCAGGGTTATTATAAATTCAATACCACAATTTTGGTTAAATTTGGCAATTTTAAATTTGCTGTCACAAGTTTATCATCTCTTAGAGTTTATATTGCATGTTGACTTATCAACATTTTAAGTATTCAACATTATTTCAAGTTGTTAACTTTGCAACATGATGAAAATTATTTTTTTTCATTGAATGTTTTAACGCAATATTTTTACTAAAGAATATAAATAGAAGAAAAATCAAGTAAATGCGTTTTTTACTACTTTTGTTCATATCCAGATCTTTTTTGTAGCAACAGATATATTGATTATTTATTTATTTTTTATATGTAAAGATAATAAAAAAAAACAATTTAGCGTAGTACATTTGACGATCTGAATGTGTTATGATAAAAAAATGGGATAGGAATGCATTTCACATTTACAGAAATAATACAATTCTTATGATTATTAGTTGTTTAATAAATAAAATCGGGCCGGTAAGAGTTTTTTAACAAATTTTCTATTTCTTCTTGCTTATTATGTGGAACGCTTAAACATTCTTTATTATCTATTATTGTATATCTATTGTCTATTACATATATTTAACATGTATTTTTTTTTTAAACAAAATTCTAAATTAATAACAGATTTTGTTAATAAACATGTAGTGAATTACCTTTTCTGTTATTAGTATCATTTTTTTAAAAACAGTTTTATTTATATTGCAGAATTAATTTTTTTTTTTTTTTGAGCGAAAGAAATGATATCTGCGAAACTTTTACCGTACGTTTTACAATTTCATTGTAATTTTTTGGATTACACATATATTTTAATCATTTTTTTGGTGCACTGAATCTGTTTATACAAATTATGTTTCACTTTAATTCAAGAATTTGCCCATCTGTAATAGTTCTCCGAGCTGTTGTATTTTGTTTATGACTTTATTTGGAGTCATTTCAGCCGCTAAACTCAGGCCTTTTATTTCTACTACACTGTCTTTTTCTGGTAAGCCATCTGCCATAACACGAAAGACAAAATTTTGATCAGCAAAAAAAAAAATTATAAAATTTTAATTTCTTCTTCTTTTGTATTTTAATTTGCTAATCATTCATTTTTACAGCCGTACCTCAATGCATGTATAACAAATTCACAGGGTAGCAGTGTTTTTATTAAATTCAACTAGTGAAGACAGGGTTTGCATATTTCTCTGGGCAATTTATAAGTCGGAATTCCTCCTATGTTTTGTCTGGTATCAGCTAAAGCACCGTTTCCTTGTATAGCCGATGGCAAGTAAAATCTACTATTTACCTCCAACAGATTAAGCAACTATAGCATTGTAATACTCAGCTACGTTCCTAGTTACATTTTCAACTAAACTTCGGTTGTACGTGTTTATATTTTAAAGTAAACTTTTTCGCAGAGCCCAGCTCTCTTACTGCTACTAAATATTTTCGTTAGGATGTTCAGATGCTTTGCAAAAATTCAGTCCTTTATGAAAAATTGTTTACGTTCGTCGAATGTATGGTTAGGGAAATTCAATATATTTCTTCTAAATCTTCAATTTTCTCTACATAAAGTGTATTCTTTTCGCTTTTGCAAAATTCCTTCACAATTGCAGCCCCTTCCAAAGCAGCTTATATTATTGTCGCAATTCTTAGAAAAGTGATTTTTTTGGATGCGTTCCCTTGACTTTGAGAAGAACGCAAATAGTATAGGATTTACTTCTTATGGAAAAAGTAAAATTTTCTTAGTTTTGAAGCCAATTGTTGCTCTCTTTAAAGCAAATCGTAATCAGATATTTACTTACTTTATATTTATTACAGTTTTCATGTGTTAAAACTACAATAATAATATAGTAAGTGTTATAAAAATATATTTTGCCATCTATCACAGAAAGTATCGCTTAGTAATTAACATTTGCCTTTTCATCTAGTATAAATTCTCTGAGTATTAGTTATAATGATTGTTTAATTTAAAGTGTTACTCTGTATCCCTTAAATAGCACTAACTGTATTTCCTTAAATTTTAATTATAGATTTAATTGTGTGCGGTTTTTTTATATCTCTCTGTTAGTTGATATTTTAAAAACAATCAAAGCCCAAAAAATACAAATCTTACCGAATATGATTAGACGAAATCAAATCTCGTCTAACCTGTGAAGCAGCTAAGCAGCTAACCTGTACCCATAAATTAATTTAATTTTTATTAATTTTGATGGGTACGTACCCATCAATTTTCTTTACATTTGAGATATTTAATTACTGAAATTTTGAAAGTAGTAATTGAAAATTTGGCTCACTACTTACAAAGAAAGTGAAATGATAAATTTGTGGTACAAATATGTATTTAAAAAATATACATATTTATTTAATTTTTTTTAAAAGAGATGAACAATCTTTGCTATCATTTTTATGAGTTTTCCCTCTAAATACGTTTTTGAAGATCTTGGAAATAGATTGTTTAACGTAAAAATTTTGTGTCGGTAATTTTAAAGTGTTTTTTTTTTGTTGATGCTTTTCTTCATTCCTCTTAATATTTTAAGAAAAAGGATTTTGAGTTCGTGACATATTACAAATCTAAGCTATTAGTTCATCGTAGTGAAAGAACGATCATTCCCTTTAAGTAATAGAACTCGAATAAAGATTTAATTTTACCATTTCTTTCAAAAGCATATCTTAGGCACGGTTATATTTACATTCTGAAAATCCATCCAGTCTTAGCTGATAGCTACAGCAATTTTTTCTCTCTTTTCTAACTGAGGATGTGGATTATCTCGTTTCAAAATTAGCAAGAATCCGCCAAATCTTAGATGGCACATCCGCACGTAACGAAACTCTCATGATCATAACAAACACCGATTCCAGAATAAAGAACTCTGAACTAAACTTTATGAAATTTTGTGGTACGGGCTTTTGTGTAATTAAATGCGCTACTTTTAAAATAGCAGGGCAGTTTGTCAAATATTTCCTGATATGGTTTAGAGGGTTTAGCGAAATTTGTGGTTAAAAACAAAGAAATCCTTGCAGGTAATAACGGCTTCAAAAACTACCCTCAGAGCATCATACTTATGCTCAGATGAAATGATGCGTGATATAAATGTAGTTTAGAGGGAAATACGAGTAAATATCTTCGGAAGGATCTATTTTCTTCCCGCTGCAAAAGCCCAGTAGACTGAAATCACTGTAGATAAAAGCTGGATATCCAAAATCCCTCCAATGTTTTTTTTTTATAATTTTATTTATTGAGATGATTCATCCATCATATTATTAAAAAAATTTATTATGTAAGTCTGTATGGTATATAAATAGATTATACTTCGAGTATAAAATTCTACTTGATAATAATCACGATAGAAATAGTATGGTGGTATTAACCACCACTACTTTCTATAGAAATCTACTATACTACTTACTATAGATTACTTTCTATAGTAATCTAATATACTTTCTGGGAAATCTGCATTTTTGTTTAATCGGATTACAGTAATCCTCACCGTTACTTATCAAACTGATTTAGATTATCGTTTGATTTATTGTACTATGTTACGTAAAACACGAAATAGGAAAGCTTTCAGAAAGAATCGATTAATTTTTTTTCTGATAAAAAAGTTATAATTCTTCTTAAACAAATAAATTTTTTTATATAATTGCAAAAAAAAACCGGTATTAAAATAATAATTAAATATATTATAAAGCACTTTAATTACAGTAAAGAGCATTACCACAACATATAAATTAAATAGTAATTTACTGATTTACATGGAAGGAAGATAAAGTTTAGGTAAAATAGAAATTAATTACAGGTTTTGGGGACTTACTGATATTAGAATTAGTATATAAATTGGAAGACTGCATAAAATTATATAACGTGTTCTAAGTTAAATTTAGAAAATTTCTCATTTTAAAGTTGACCTCTAAATCAATACTTAATTTAAAATTTTGTTCTGATTGAAAAATTTCCAGTGACCGTTTATTGTTAATTGTTTTCAATTTCTCTTGAATTTCAGTAAAATAATTTTATATTTTAGCAAATAACAACAATGATGTTGTTAACAAAAGAGTTTAATACAAAGAAGGAATTATGTTATTGAAATATATTTACGATCACACCATGTAAAGTAATTTTCTATGTTTTTAAAACCAAAATAACTGTTGAACAAAAGTGACGTATCGTTTTAGACAATCGCAGTTGAACGTGTAAAATTTGTTTAAAAACAATCTAAACCGATCACTATTTTGAATAACTGAATTAAAAAATATTAAAGAATTTAAGTAGCTTCTGCTTTCAGTATAGATTATTCGATGGTTGATTTTACTAATTCATTTAATAATCTTGAATGTTTAAAATAATCATAATAATAGTTCCTTCCACAAATTCTTGAATGTACTTACACGAGCTAATGGCAGAAATTCTTTTGTGTGGTAGTTAAAAAGAGAACCTTTAAAATCCTTAATAACGTACACTGGCAGTTTTAAAAATGTTGTTTATTTATAAATGAAAATGCAAATGTTTTAATCTACTCATATACAACCACAAATAAGTAGTTACACTTTTTAAAGGTAAACTTCATTTTTTAATGAATACAATTTTGCACCCATAATATATTATTAAAATTTTGTTTGCATTAATAACCTGATTTTAAAATTTCATTATAATGCAGTGTAAGTAAACGCTAGTGACTCGTTATTTTAAGATGAAAACATTCTTTACTGCAATCGTGATAAGCGCTGTATCTAGCTGTATAATGTCCTTATCAAAAATGTATTGGGAAAAATTGGGGGAAAAATGAAATTATGAATCATAATGTTTGTATATTGAAGAAGGATGACATTATTTAGTGATTTCAGTTTTTTTTTATGTATAGAGCTCCTTGGTTCTACACAACTAGTACATGGATAAAAGTGAACTAATGGATAATGCTGACAATGCAAAGAAAAAAGGGGCTAGAAATAGCCAACAATATCGTGTTCAGCAACATCAGAAAGGCAAAGGCAACTAAAATTTTACTTGGAGGGAAGTCCATTCGACTACCACAGAAAATAAATAGGGGAAGGAGCGTAGTATAACAAAAGATTTAAAACAGTTTCCTGAAAAGTTAGTCCATTCATTTCATACAAATAGCAGTTTTTCTGCCAAAACTACCAAACCACTGCAGATGTTAGTAAACTACAATTGAAAACTTTTTCATTGTTATTTATGACGAATATGCCTTTTAATAAGCACGAAAATGTTAAAGTTTTTCACTGAATAATATATTCTTGATTAAAATTTTCGTACGTACACTTTCAAATAAAAATTAACTCTGTAAATAAGCAGGCTACATTATTCGTTCTTACAAGTCCACCGGCTCGCAAATAAACACACACAAGCATCGGTAAAAACGTTTGAATTTATTGTTATTAATTATTTTAGTTAAGACAATTTTTAACATCTACCACTCATACAGGAATTATATCCAGGAATTACTATTTTGAATTATCGAAGCAATTATTTCTGACATTTTGGTTATGAGAAAACTTCAATTTTAAAAAATTCAACATAATTATAACTACTGATATCAGCGACGAATTTAATGTTTAATAACATGTTTCATGCTAAAAGAATGATTCTACCCCGTTCGTATTTCATTTTTTATTTTTTCTGTTAATTCTTACAATTTTCATTACATTAACCAAAAATCTACTTTCAAAAACGAAAAAAATTATTAAGATAAAAAATATAAGTAATTATTTAATTACAAAAATTCGAATAAATTGATTATTAAAATAATCATAATTAATCGAAACAACACCAATTGTTTAACAGCTTGACAAAAAATTGACAACGGTTTGAGATGAAATAAGGCGAGATGAAACAATACCAAGGAAAACAGAGACAAAAATTTCTAGCACTCATTCTAGGTATTCGCAAGGTAACAGGAAAGAAGATAAAGCGAGTCCATGAAGGTCTTTATAAAAGAATAATGGATCAAAGAATTCTCTTCCCGCTGACAAAGTTAGTAATAATTATAACAATATAATAATGCCCTGAGATAGATAATCCTCACGTCCGGAACATAACATCTACGTTCCACGTCCAGGGCGGGAACCACTGTATATATGTACTATTCATAATGCTGGCTAACGGGTCTCCGAGTGATTTCTCTCGGAGATGGAATATTCTTCGGCCCGTTTCCACCTAGGGCTGTAATACAAGGACTGGATTTTCGGCCATCTGCAGATATGAAGAACTTTAATTATTAAGAAAATTGATTTACAACATCTTTAGAACTGGTGATGCGGCGGCCAGGGTTGAAGTGATTGCAGGTGTAATGGAGGTCCTTCCGCTGTCCACACGCTCGCCGCGACGGCAAGCATGTAGTTAAGGTGCCCATGTATGTCGGTGCACGGGAACCCTGGCAGAGACTGAGCATCCGCTCTCTGCCAGGACATATACCGGTTCCACCAGAGTACTGAACCGGATCTCCAGGGTTGGTAGCCCTAGAGTGGGGGTGTACCCCCGCGGCTAGCCTTGCTACAGAAGGCAACGAAAATCATACAAATTGAACAATCTCCAAATGTAACAGGGAGTTCACGTATACACCCTCGTCTTGAGCCACCCGTTTCGCCTGAAGCATAACGGAGGAAGAGTTATGAGATCTCAAGGTTAGAGAAAGAGGCTAAGAGTATCCAGAGAGCTTTGTATAAAAGTACATTTTGTAAACAAAAATACGTGGTTATTAGCAGAGAGGATGATAATTTTTCGAGGAAAAACCCTTTCCTTACAGCTCGAGAGATAAATAATTGTGCTGGAGGCCCAGCAAAGGAAATCCGTAAAACTTACAACGGACTCCATGTAGAGATGACTTGAGCTAAAGAAGATAGGTGAGTTTGCTCTTCGGGTCAATCCTCATAGCACCCTCCACAATACCTTAAAGGGTGTTCTAATTTGTCAGGAATTATTCAATTGCACGGAGCAGGAGATTGCAAAAGAGTTGACACCGCAAGGAATTGAATGCCGAAGGCTAAATATGAGAAGGATTGGCGAAGTTCTTACGTGGCTCTTATGTCCTTACTTTTAAAAAACCAATCCTGCCGGAGAAAATGCATGCAGAGATACACAGATTGGATTTGCGAGCTTTTGTGCCGCAACCAATAAAATTTTTCAGATGTCAACGTTTTAGTCACACCGCTGCTTGGTGCGAAAGGCCACAAATATGCATGTGTGGTGAAAAAATTCATGGACAACCATGCAAGGATCCTCCTTCTTGTGTAAACTGCAAAGAACTAAATTAATGTAGATCAAGAAACTGTCCTGCTTACAAAGACAAGGTGGCTGTCCAGGAAGTCAAAACACTGCAGAAGGTCAGCTACTTTGAAGCAAAAAAGATTGTAAGCCTAGAGCAACAACAAATTATGTTCAGGCTACGTCTACGGTTCCTGTTCTAACTGCTGTTGATGCAAACCATTTTCTAGGTAAACTTGCGCCCACATTGACTACCACGCTTAAGAGAATAATAGACAAAAGAATGTAGTCTCTCACTCATAAGGAATTTACAAAACCTTTAATAAAATTACAGCCTCCAGAGAATAAGTCAATAATGAGCAAAAGCACATCAGACCAGAAGAAGACAGCTGCTACCCCACAGGTTCCAGTGAGTCTGCACAACATTTTGGATGACGGTGCAAGAAAGGTGGTTGCTTCGGAGTATTCTATAGTGGTCCCAAAGTCTTCTAAAACTGAGGTAGTCTCCAAATCACAGAGACGACTAAAAACCACACAGGGAGGTCTGATTCCTCTCTGCCTAACGCGGTGACTGGAGCGACTCCTCTTGGGAGCGTCTCCAAGACTGCCTCTCAAAAAGGGCTAATTACTTCAGCAGTCGATGCAATAACTCCCTTCCCACCAAAAAATAATATAATAACAGCTACTCGTAAACGTCCATTGCTATCATTGATTTTATTTTGCTTTCACTTTTGCAAGGTTCTCTTAACATTGTACCCAAGTAACTCTTGCTGAAATTATTGTCCAATTCGTTCTTCTTTAGTTCAAACATTCGTTATCTTATAGTTTCCTATTATCATTACTTTTATTTTCGTAACATTTATTCTGATTCTATATTCTGTTATATCTTCTCATTTTAAAATCATTAGTTGTTTAGAAAATACATAGCCGCTTACAAACTGGTCTGAATAAATTACACTTTTATGGTGTGCATAAAGTCGATTTGATGCAGATCATTTTCAAAGCGCCTGTGTATTTTCGAATTAACTAATGACTTTCAAATTATAAAATATTATGACAATATATAAAGTTATTGTAATATTTTTTCTTTCTTTTAGTTATACATATATATTAACTAGAAGATATGAATTTTTAAGTAAACAAGTATAAAAGAAAGATAACAATTTTACGATAAAATATTATAAAAAAACAAAAATAAAATATTCAAATATTTTTTTTTATATAAAAGCAAGAAAAAAAAATAGAATCCTTAAAATTTTGTATTATAGGAGGAGGATATTAAAAATTCGATTAATTGATAAAGTACGAAATGATAAGAGGAGAAGCAGAGAAGAAAGATTTGTGGCATAATCTTGTATAAAGAAGAAATAGAGAGGTTGATTAAACAGATTAAAACAGAAGGTATTATAGTTAATAGAGAAGTGTGTAAAAGTTACAAAATATACAGGAAGACAAATGTTGGAATATTAAACAAATAAATAAAATTTAGAACGTGTAAATACGTTAAAGTTAAAAGATTAATACAAAACCAGAAGGAATGAAGAATAGACATATCGCATCAGTGATATGAACCTTTCTTTGTTGTTCGGTAAGGTATGACAAATTTGAAATTACTATTTTCTGTTTAATAAATATATATGAATCCAGTAAAGAGTTTTCAGGCTTTTTAAACCATTTAATTTTTTTAAATATATATCCATTCCACTAAAGTAGTTTCGCTTATCATAAATTATTTTATGGTAGGAAGTTTTGCTCAACAAACCATTAATAATATTTGTCTTTATTTATTTTAATTAATACTTAATAGATTTTACTTTTAGGTAAAAGTTATTGTAATATTTGTTTCAGATGCCGTATGTATGGACGGTGGAATATAATAACGTAGATGCAATGTTACCACCTTCTTTCAGCATATCTAGACAGGGATTAGTACCGTTTCAAGTGGAACCGTTCTACATTAGGTTTCCTTGTACAGGATTACGTAGTGCAGAAGTCCATGTTCTCCTTCAGCTCAATGTTTCAGCTCAAAGACCTTTGCACAGCGACACATCTATAAATTTCCGTCGCAATAAAATCTGCTCAAAAGGTAAGTACACTTCATTTTAAATCGGCATACGAATCTTCGGTAGTAAATCGTCTGGGTTTTATCTCTTGGAGATTGGATGGTTTATTATTTATTTCAAAATGATTTCCTTTTGCTCATTCTATTTGAAGTATACACATTTATAAAAATGTGTTATTAAAATTTGTAAATTTACGGATTTATTACAAAAATATTAATTGTTTTTCCAAAAGTATTCAGATAGAATAAATAAAATTATCATGAAGAATAAAAGCAAATAAAATTTCCATGCTTGTGCAAATCTTTCATTGAAACTTGGAGTTGAGGTATATTTTACATATATCTTCAGTAATGTAGGCACAACAAAACGTTTTAGAAAAAAAATCTTTTAGAGATGTAAAACAAATTTTTTCAATTTAAAATTTATATTAGATTAATCAATTCCGTTCCTTATTTTGACTGTACGATTATATCGATATAATTACATATATAGTTTATAATTGTAATAAAATTTAAACAACGAATTCATATTATAGGAACAATATAAACGAAAATGTAATTTAAAATTATAAATTTCTGAAACGATAAACCAAAACCAATCCAAATTTTATAAGTAGAACGCTTTTAATAGCTTACATAAGATATTATCAGCCATCCTTGAGACCATTTTTAGAAGTAGTTATATTTGCAGGACTAGTTACTTAGGTCTAGTTTTTCTCACTCTTGTATCTGCTGATATTATAATTGGCGGTCTCTTTTTTAAAGAAATAATAAGTAGTAATAATATTTAATCAGAAAGAAAGTTTGATTTGACAAATCAAAAAGTCTTTTCATTTAGAAAATAATTTTTGTGACTTTATATACGAGTATTTCATAATGTTCATATATGCCTTTTTGTTTATTTATATTATTTTCTGAATGTCACAGAACATCACGATTTTTGCCTAGAGGATTTGTGATTAAGTTCTATGAAATGATCGGCAAATGTTGACTATTTGTTGCTATATAGGAATACTAAGTGTTCATTACCCTTTGAATTAAATGGGACTCAGCTCCGTTTGATCAATGCAGAATATTGAACGATCGCAACAGTTGATTTTGTGTATTCCAGAGGGATTATGTTTACTTAGTGATCGTGTTCTGCATATATTGATTTGATTTGTTTTGAAAGCCACATTCTACTCACTTGCTCGAAATTTTGAAGCGATTTTCTCTAAATATTCGTTTATATATTTCATTGAGATGCTTTCATTATATTTACTCCCATGTAAGAAGTAAAGAAAGTACTGTGATCGCGAAATATTTCAGATTTCAACGTAAATATCCATTTTGACCATCCCCAAATCCATTTTGACTAGTTTCGGGTGACGTCTGCATGTACGTACCTATATACGTACATACGTACGTATATTCCGCATACGTATGTACGTATGCAGAACATACGTACGTTATGCGAGGTGCATACGTTATGCACCTCGTATAACTCAAAAACAATTAGCCGTAGGATGTTGAAATTTTGGATTTAGGACTGTTTTAACATCTAGTTGTGCACCTCCCATTTTGACTGCAATCAACTGCACTAAATGTGTTTAAAAAATTCCCAAAATCCAAAAAAATGGATTTTGGAATTTTTCTTAACTGCAGTAATAAGCCCTCATTAAGGACTTTTCAACGATATATCAAAAGTGGTACTTATTTTCATTGGTTTCAGAGTTATAACCAAATAAAATTTTAATTAATGAAATATTTGGATCTTACAAGGGGAAGGTCGCTTTGAATTCGACTTCATCTTCTTTTCTTTTTTTAACTTTTTTTTTTAATTTAAATATATTGATTTATGAGTAATTACCTCTACTGAAAAAAATTTCTCTGATTGAAAAAAAATTACAATAAATAATAATAAAAAAAAATATATAAAAAGTATCAAGTTATTAATGAAATAAAATTTTATGTACTTTTCATTTTAAAAAAATGTGTATATGTAATTTAATAGGTGTACAAGGAAGTCATGTGGTGTCCACATGAGAGTTTTTCCTTAATTTATGCTTGCTCGAAGAATGTGTCATTGAGTATGCTGTTATATGCATTCTTGAGAGCTTCATATTTTATAACATGACCCGTTATATTTGGTGGCATTAACATGTTAAATTGTCTGTAGACCATATTTCTAAAAGTATATAGTTAATAAATTAATAAGCAAATACTTGTAATTAAATTATGTAATTAATATATGATTTGCGAATAATGAAATTGTCTCTCATTGTTTGTGATTTTTATAGCACATTTTGCTTAACAATGTACCGTTCCCCAAATAATTTTAGAAGGCAGATGAGTTAGAAAAGCTTTTGCGAAAGAAATTTGACGGCATGTCAAATGACAGCATCTTTTAATCATTAGGAAACCGATACATGAAAGTGTATAAAAATGTAGATAAAATCTTTGCTGCAACAGGATAACGTTAACAGATAGTACAATCGATATGCAATAATATGGTGTAGTGTACCATAAATAAATGCCATATAAATGTACATATAAATATCATATAAATGCAGTAAATATAAATATAACATTTATTACTTATATTGATATAATATAAAATTTATTCATAAATATGATGTATGTAAATGCAATAAATATAAATGTACAGTCATACATTTATATGACTGTAAATCAGATTCCACGGATGGCGGAAAAATTATGATTACTAAGAAAGAAATAGTTCTTTTGAATAAGAAACTGAAAATATTTCAAAACCAGATCACAGCTGCATTTACAATGATTTTTTTCTAAACTGACGATGATAAGTTGCTAATTCAAAGAACTTGTACCTAATGTAATAATGTATCTTTTAACTTAAATTGTTAATAATCTCATTAATTAGAACAGGAATTGGTTTTAGAGTGGCTTACAATTAAACGGATGTTAAACACGGTATTCAATGTTCTTAGCACTATCAAATTCCCTCAGCTGGGTCATTGACGCAGCCAGCCACTAGTTCGGCTGAGAGTTGCAGTAGTTTTACCTTCTGTGATCTATAAATTGCACTTTAACTATTAAAATATAGCGATATTATATTAATTTGAGAACGTTCAACGTATTTTTGTTTAATTGCTTATGGATCAAATATCAAACCTCTGATTCTTTATATTGTTCTTATAAATAACATTTAAGTATTAAATACGTTTACGGTTTAAAAACATAGCCAATCTTACTGTAAGAATGAGAGAAATGATTGTGCCTCATTGCCTTTGAATATACTATTGCACACATTCCAAGCAACCAAGCAAACCGAAGTTCTAGTGATACTGGGACTGGTTGGTACCAAACATCATTTCTCACAGAAAATGTAATTCCGAAAATACTGAATGGTGCCCCTAAATATATCAGCTGCTTAATAAGTTTCAAGGCCAAAATAAACACTGAAATATAGAATTTATAATAGTAAATAATGTTAAGTGCATATATTCCTAATACAAACTTTTAATTTTTGCTCAAACGGAGACCGATAATTTTATGAATAAATGATATACAGTCACAAATATATTTCAGAATGTTCGTTTATTTACACCGCATTCGTAAAGTGCTCATCCATCCACATAAAATTTTGTACAAGTAATTTAATCACTTTTTTTTCTTCTTTTTTTTTTGTCTTCAGTCATTTGACTGGTTTGATGCAGCTCTCCAAGATTCCCTATCTAGCACTAGTCGTTTCATTTCGGTATACCCCCTACATCCAACGTCCCTAACAATTTGTTTTACATACTCCAAACGTTGCTTGCCTGCACAATTTTTTTTTCTACCTATCCCTCCAATATTAAAGCGACTTTAAAGCGACTATTCCACGATGCCTTAATATGTGGCCTATAAGTCTGTCTCTTCTTTTAACTTTATTTTTCCAAATGCTTCTTTCTTCATCTATTTGCCGCAATACCTCTTCATTTGTCACTTTATCCACCCATCTGATTTTTAACATTCTCCTATACCACCACATTTCAAAAGCTTCTAATCTTTTCTTCTCAGATACTCCGATTGTCCAAGTTTCACTTCCATATAAAGGGACACTCCAAACATACACTTTCAAAAATCTTTTCCTGACATTTAAAATAATTTTTGATGTAAACAAATTATATTTCTTACTGAAGGCTCGTTTAGCTTGTGCTATTCGGCAGTTTATATCGCTCCTGCTTCGTCCATCTTTAGTAAGTCTACTTCCCAAATAACAAAATTCTTCTACCTCCGTAATCTTTTCTCCTCCTATTTTCACATTCAGTGGTCCATCTTTGTTATTTCTACTACATTTCATTACTTTTGTCTTGTTCTTGTTTATTTTCATGCGATAGTTCTTGCCTAAGACTTCATCTATGCCGTTCATTGTTTCTTCTAAATCCTTTTTACTCTCGGCTAGAATTACTATATCATCAGCAAATCGTAGCATCTTTATCTTTTCACCTTGTACTGTTACTCCGAATCTAAATTGTTCTTTAACATCATTAACTGCTAGTTCCATGTAAAGATTAAAAAGTAACGGAGATAGGGAACATCCTTGTCGGACTCCATTTCTTATTACGGCTTCTTTCTTATGTTCTTCAATTGTTACTGTTGCTGTTTGGCTCCTGTACGTGTTAGCAATTGTTCTTCTATCTCTGTATTTGAACCCTAATTTTTTTAAAATGCTGAACATTTTATTCCAGTCTACGTTATCGAATGCCTTTTCTAGGTCTATAAACGCCAAGTATGTTGGTTTGTTTTTCTTTAATCTTCCTTCTACTATTAATCTGAGGCGTAAAATGGCTTCCCTTGTCCCTATACTTTTCCTGAAACCAAATTGGTCTTCTCCTAACACTTCCTCCACTCTCCTCTCAATTCTTCTGTATAGAATTCTTGATGCACGAATAGTTAAACTAATTGTTCTGTATTCTTCACATTTATCTGCCCCTGCTTTCTTTGGTATCATTACTATAACACTATTTTTGAAGTCTGACGGAAATTCCCCTTTTTCATAAATATTACACACCAGTTTGTATAATCTATCAATCGCTTCCTCACCTGAACTGCGCAGTAATTCTACAGGTATTCCGTCTATTCCAGGAGCCTTTCTGCCATTTAAATCTTTTAATGCTCTCTTAAATCTAATCACAAATTAGAAAAATAGGATTTCGTGTTGAATTACACAAAAAACCGATTCAATTAAAATGTTCAGTAATTTCTTTTTTATTCAAATAAAAAGAAAATTAATTCCTAATTTCAAAGGCTGACTATTATTTTTAGGTCTCCAATTTTCTAATTCCCGGAAGTACATGTTTTTAAATCAATTAAAGTACAATTAATTCAAGGTAGAATTTATATGAATTTGAGTGAATACGTGCTAGTTTTCGATCTACGTAAACTAGCACGTATTCACTAAAGTTTAAGCATTCTACGTAAACAAAAAGTAATTTTGTGTTTTTAAAGCTATTATTTTTTAATAAGCCGAATCGAAATATTACTTCTTACGTTTGAATAAAACAGCTGAAATTCATGGAATAAAAATTCTCGTAATAGAAATCAATTTTTATTTACATTTATGCAAAAATTTACATTTAGTCATTATCTGATGCTGTTTCTGAGATTTTTAATGTTGTATATTTATTTAGTTGATTGTTATTCTGTGTTTTTATTTTTCATAATGTTTATTTCAGTTGTTTAAGATTAGATCATTTTTTTTTTAATATAAATAAAAATATCGCAGTTTTGTTGGTGGAGTTAGGATTTGTATCTAAGATTGTTAGCATATGTTGACGGTTAACACATGTTGGGGCTTTTAATGGTTAATTGTATTCTCATTTGAAATATTTGCCGTTTTCCGATGTAGAACACAGTGTAGTCGGAACAGTTCAGTTTTATTCAAGTTTTATTCAGGAGTATTGTGCGTTGTAATGATTTGTCAGGTCTTTTGTTCCAAAAGGTATATTGTATCCCGCTTTTATAATGCTATTTTCTATGAGGCTTTGTTTATGTGTGTTAGAGAGATGTATTTTGTTTCAGTTACCTTTATTTTTATTTACAGTTTCTGCTGTTTTGACAGCAGAAACTCAATGATTATGCTGTAACATCCGCTTATGTGTACTTTAGGTAGAATATGTGTATCGAATAGTCTGCGGTTCGTATTTCTAATAGCAGAGAATTTATATGAGATCGGTTGGTTTGAAGCGTAGTTAATAAATAAATGCATTCATTGTTGTTGGTTCACTTCCTTTTTTTAGATTTTTTGCAGATTTTTTGGTGGGAAGGTAGAAAATATTATTATATACTGTGTCCACCGTGGGCGTAAATTTCTACTCGAAATATAATTTTTTTCATAAATGTTTGGATTTTTGCCTTTTGAATAATAAGATAGTTTCATATATTGGATTGGGATAATATTTTCGGCCATATATTATTTTATTAGCATGCATTTTTTTGATAATCGTTTATATCCTGTCTGTTGCAACAATATTTCTAGCAGATTGCTGATAATAGGCGACCAGTAAAAAGGCCATCAGATTGACAGTGATATATTTTTTTTTTGAAATTTAAAGTTACAGTCTCGGTTATTCTAATATTTTGTTGTTATTGAGTTCATTTGTAAGATGAGAGAGAATTTCTTCAGCTGAGATGTAAAGGAACAGGCTCCTTAATCAAATAATGCTTACATTGACTTATGGGGTAAAATAGTTTTTTAAGAAATTTGTGAATGTGCTATATTAGTGTATTCATATTAACGTAGTTTCTAAGCTTATCTTTATTTCGGATAAATAAAAGGATAGAAGAATTTAGAAAATTTACAACTAGACGTATAGAAATATTGAGTATATGTTTCTGCAATGCCTTGAAGGGCGGAGACTTAAAAAGTGATGTATTTTAGGGCAATTATATGAATTTTTGAAATTTTATTAAGATTTAAAATAGCAAAATTGTAACTGATAATGCATTTGCTGACCCCGAGTAAGTTCCTCTATATTTTTTTGCGAGTAGTGATTAATTTACAATATTTTCCTATTTGGGTTGATTTAGTGATGTTATTTATTTTTAGTTTTTGATTTAAATTTTAAGCAATATAAATATTTAAAATTTTATTATTTTGTATTGTTGTCCTATGGATGGATTGTTCTTTATTTTATCCCAAAGGATGTTTCACATTTCGGCATCTGTATCTTTACTTCCTTGTATGAAGTAAAGGAAGTATTGTGATCGCGACATTTCGGTTTTCAGATTTCATCGGAATATCCATTTGACCATCCCTGAATCCATTATGACTTGTTTCGGCGTACGTACGTACGTATGTATATCGCATATATAAAAAATGATTAGTCGTAGGATCTTGAAATTTTGGATTTAGGTCTGATGTAACATCTAGTTGTGCACCTTCCATTTTGATTGCAATTGACTGGACCAAAAGTGTCCAACTAACCCCAAAATCCAAAAAAAATCTGGATTTTGGACTTTTTCTTACTGCAGTAATAAGCCCTCATAGAGAGTTTTTCAAAGATGTATCATAAGTGGTACTTATTTTCATTTGTTTCAGAGTTACACCCAAATGAAATTTTAATTAATGAAATATTTGGATCTATAAGGGGAAAGCACATCGGTTTGAATTAGACTTTATCTCCTTTTTTTATTTTTTAACTTTTTTTTTTATTTATTTTTTGTTAATGTTTTTTTTTGTAAATTAAATGTATTGATTTATTTATAATTATTAAACCGTGATTGTAAAAAAAAATACAATAAATAATTATTCAATAATAACAATAAAAAGAAAATATTAAAAACAATCAGAAATTATTAGTGAAATAAAGTTTTATGTACTAAATGTAATTAAGTTTTATGTTAAATGTGTATATGTAATTTAATAGGCATTACTACATATATAGATGTAATAGAGTTGGTGAAACATCTGATTATTTAATATTAATTGAAAACTATAATTTCGATTCGTATTATTATTTAGATTTTCTTCGCAAATTCTTATAAAAATTGTATATTTATTTTTAAAAAATCATTTTATTTAATTATTTGACAGAAAAAATTTTTTTTTAGTTTTATTCACTTTAAAGTGATTGTTTTTCAATTTAAAGTGAAAGTTTTTCTCATTAGTGCGTAATTTGCACAAGATTTCTGATGTGTATTTCAGATTTCTGGTGTGTCGTATAAATAAAAGTTAATAATAATTAAGATGAATATATTAACTATTAGTAACGTTTAATGAACTCCTACATACTGGTTATAAATATTAATTTGACCTTACGGTGTAGAATAATCAGTTTTTATTAGGGGATTATTTCGTAAACAATTTATTTAAAGAGTAATCAAGGGACTTTTACTCTAACCTAATATTTCAAGTAAGATTGTTGAATTAATAATTGTATAAATATGTTATGTTAATAAAAACTAATATTTTAGCAATTGTTAACTGTCCAATTTTATTAAAGTATTGGAGGATCATATCTCACTTTTAAATGAAATGAAGTGCAGCAAAAATGTGAATATGTAATTTAATCGACGTACAAGGAAGTCCACATCAGAATTTTTATTGCTGTTTTTTAGTCATTGAAGACATTTGTAAAATTTTATTTATATAATATGTACGTGTTACATCGTTTATTTATATTGAATATTCCTTACATAATACGAGGTTTTCAGTTTATTGGTGAACAAAATTCTAGGATGTTCATCTAAGATTTCGGCATTTATTAAAACCTTTTTAAGTTGATACAATAATTAATATTGTTTTTTCCCCTTTTTGTTTCAGCAGTTATATCAGAAGATGTGACACCTCGCAACGATTCTATTCGCTTAGACCCTAGTTCATTAGGTTCATCAGCAGGTACATTTTACATCGCTGTAAGTTGTGCATGCGCATTGATTCTTGTCATTATCGTCATTTCGTCCTTAGCTTACGTTAAGAGTAATAAAGCGAATACTCAGGACTCATTACAGTAAGTAGAAATAACTTAAAATATCACCGAAAGATTGACCTTAGGCTTGTAAATATGGTAGTAAATTATTTTTGTGATGGAAGAAGTAAAATAATTGTACTTAAGACTTGACATCTAACCTCATATGGAATGTATTTATACCAATATCTATTATTATTACGTATAATATTATTATGTTATTACGTATTACTTAATACTAGATGTATTTATAGGTAGTTACAGACCCAATTAAACTAAAAGTAAATGTACATAAAGGATTCCTGTTAGTGGTGATAATGAAAATAAATGTTTTTTCATAGAATAGCACGATCTGAGTGGTCATATCAGTTAATTTCATGTTTTAGAAAAAAGAAGTTTTTAATTAATTAAAATTTTCATACTCTGTTTCATGATCTATTTGACTACTACTAATAATTATGTTGGAGTAGTTAAAATACAGAATATGAAATGGAGACGGTTTATTGATATGTGTGGTACCTATTATATACAGATTGTATTTTTTTTTTATTAATTTAAAAATTAATGGATCTATATTATAATTTTCATAATTACACATCTAAGGTCAATTATGAATACCTAAATTTTAAATTAAGTTTTTCATGAAATTTAAATGTATGACATACTTTTTTTTTAAATTAAGATCTAGTTTCAAAATGTTACTTGCAGCTACCTAATATGTTTTTTAAGGAAAAAAAATTTACGATATTTGTTTAATAAAAAAGGAAAACTCAATGATTGCATTTGAAACAACTGTTACTTCAATAAACCTTATTCAGTATTGCACAATTCAGCACAACATATACTAGATAGCTGGAACCAACCGAGATTCAGAGCAGAGTCACGCCCCGCTGAATTCAATTGATTTCGCTGTATATACGAGCTATTCTGATAATCCATTAGATAGATTTGGTATTTTTTTTTTTTTTGTCTGTGGCAGGTATTTTGTAGATTTGAAAAATCTGTTCCCTGTTTAAAAGTTTTGTTCTTTAGACGTATTGTTCTTGACCCACGGCAAATACATTACTTCACACTGAGTCCTCTTAAATGTAATATTTTAAAATAGTACGTGTGGTAATTAGTAAATCATAATATCTAAAAGTGAGAAAATCTTTATTATTGGTCCAGAAAGCTTTGGGGTTTAATTATTATGATCCGTATGGTATTCCCCTGTCACCAAAGGTTTACATTTTGCGGTACCTGAACTGAACTGTTCTTTTTAAATTGTGTCCACCTTCAAAAACTAAAAATAAACAACTTAATAGGTTCATTCCCTTTCAAGGAGTCTATCCCTCTACAATCCTTAATTAAAAAAAAAAAGATAAAAAGAAATATTCAAACAGAATTTTCAAAGATATATTCTAAATTTTTTTTTTCAGTTAAAGACCAAATAATGTTGTACAATTTGGAGTTCCTTGTAGTCCCTGTTACACAGTATGGATCTTATATATCCTTTAAATTTTAGAAAAAAATAAATATTTCCGTATTCCAAGAGTTATTTTTTTCAACCACTCATTAATTTTCAATAAAAAGTAAAAACCACAAAAAAAAGTCTATTAAAGATTCTCCCTTTAAGTCTTCTTGCTCACCGAATAACCGTAAATAAAAAGATTGACTACAATTCTAATAAATTCTCCTTGACCTTTATTGGCCTTCTTATTGTACTTCCTGCCACTATTTAATTATAGCTTTATACTCAGACTCATTGATTCAGACTCATCGGCGGGATCAGAGGTATCAAAAAATTTCCTCAAGGATACCAGACAATTTCCTTAAAACTAATTGACAGCACCAACAAATTTCATAATTACTTAATAAAACCATTTATTAAAAAGGTAAACAAAACACAAATTCAATATATTATTTGGTTACATAATTATGAGTTTTGCTAATGTTTTTCTTAAGGATTGAATCAATAACATTGCCACAGAGAATTCTGCTGAAAAAAAAAATTTATTACAACCAGACTAATATATATATATATATATATATATATATATATATATATATATATGTATGTATATCTGGCAGAAATTTTAAATTGGTGTCTGTTTAAGAAAGAAGCAGTTGTTTAATTTTATTTTCTCCTACACAGAATATAATGAATGGCCTTGAGAAATAAATCGTGCGAAATTTTTTAAATTGTAATACGAACTGATTATAAAACATAAAACCACAGTTTAATCCTTGTTTCGACTGTAATGAATTATTCGCATATGAAATTTTTAATTTAAAAATTCCAACATTTAGTTAAAGTCTATAAAAATATGATGCTTAAGAAAAATTTACGATCGTCTCGTTGTATTTTAATTTCTTTTTTCAGTCATCAGTCATTTGACTGGTTTGATGGTCTCTCCACTGCATTTTGTTCTGGTGTAATCTTTCAGCTCCAACATATTTACCGCATCTTTTATCTGTTAATTTTAATTTGTTTCATATATTGTTTTTATTTTTTCTTTATCTAAGAGTTTTTTCAAAACTTTATGTTGTTAAATTAACTAAACCCGGACATTTTTATAAATGCTACATTTTTTATCACATTATAAAAATACGTCACAAACTTCTCTCTTCTCTATGAGTTGTAAGATACTTTCATTTTCCTTTATCAAACTACCTAACTTTCAGCATCTTCCTGTTACACCAAATTTCGAAGGTAAATGGTTCTTTCTTTCTACTTGTCTAATCAACCATGTTTCATAACCTATTAATTTCATAAATATTATAATTTTTTTTTATTACTATCTTCTTCTAATGTCTGCATTATATGTCCATTCCCTGAAATTTTACTAACAACATTCTCCAACTTCTGATGTACAATATTCTCCTATTTTAATATTAATTCAATGTTATTCTTCTTTCTGTTACATTGCCTATTTCTTATTACTATTAATTATTTTCAAACTTAGTTTCTGTCTTAGTATTTAGTGTTTCTTCTAGTTAATTTTTTTTCTGGCAGTAGAACAATGTCATGAACGAATTCTAAGACATTTATCCTTTTTCCTTGTATAGTTGTTAGACAAAAATTTTACTTGAATTACTGTACAAATTCTTCTCAAAGAGTAATGATACGAAACGTCCTTATTTCACTTTTTTTCTGAATCAGTGTTATTGTTCGCAATACTCCTGATTCTAATTCAGATTATATAATTTTTCTTTCATTATTTCTTTTCCCAGTTTTGACCAAATATCAATTTTGTTTTAATATATGCACAAATTCGAAGCGTTAAATCGACTACTTTTTATCAATTTGAATATTCCATCTACTTGAAAACTTACCATATGTCGTATAATAAAAAAAGTCATGTTATTCAATACAAATAAAATAAAGCAATATTTCTCTTTTAAGTACTTTACCGGTTACTGGTTTAGATATTATTGAAAGAAATATTTTTATCTCTCGACAAAGGACATTCTGTCGCAGATTTTATTAATTCTCAAGATTTTGATTTTCCCAAAGTTCAAAAATTCTAAAACCGTGGTTAAAAAATTAAGTATGTATTCAAGAGCACATGTAAATGGGTTATCTTTATTTGAATCTTTATCATAATGCAATGGGGTCAGTGTAATGGGTTTCTTCTAGAAAGAAAAAGGAGAGAAAAAAAATAGAAGAATCTAGAATAAACCAAAAGGGATTCTTTCTAGAAAAGAACTTGTAGAAAAGCATAAAAGGCGTGGGCATCCCAACCTCCGTAGGGGAAGACCCGCTTTGTGTCGATTCCGGTCGCTCCACCATCCCCATCCGTTCCTAGCTCTGATGGGCTGTAACGGAGGTCAATAAGGCGTAGACAATAAAAATTATTACGCTTGAACAATCAAAAGGCCGGTTGGATACTAGTTCTGCAGGCCAGGAGGTATAAATAATGCCGGGGACCAGCGGAAAGAGTTAGTAGTTTTCCAATTCTGAGTTCAGTACAGCGTGCGATAAAAGCGATAACACTAAGTTTTCGGTAACAACGACTGAAGATTGCTTCACGAGTATTCCATTATGGACAAAGGCTAAATGTAATAAGTTGTTATTGGTAAGTTATTGGTAAACACTAGTGACAATATTCTATTCATTCATAAAGTGTACGGTAGTTCTTTTGTAAACAATAAAAGTAATAATACTTGCAGAAAGTAAATTGTATAAACTTTATATTTTTCAATTGTTACCTTATTGCTAATGCAGTATTAGTTTCTATTAGTCATTACGAAGTTTTTTTGTATTTATGGCCTGTATTAGGTACTTATAATCTGTCATTATATCAGTTCTGTTACTATTATTTATTTTATTTTATATATTTTTAAAGTAATAAGTTGTATCTTTAAGAGATTTTGACGTTTGTTAATTTCTCAACATCCTTGTCGAACGGGAAACACGCGAATAATTTACTATCTTGATAAGATATTTGGTAAACACAATCGAATTAGAAAGAGTTAATTAATGAGATTATATCCTACTTTGAAAAGGACTGAATTATATAAAAAATAACTCGTACCTGGTTTTAAATTTATTAAAAAAAATTGTCATCGATGAGGCTGAACTTTCTTGGGAGTTTCTCAATGCGTAAAACTTAACTCTTTCCTTAATAGTAAAGTTGAAAATTGCTATTAATCTTATCAAAATCACCCTGCTCAAAAGATATGATAATTTTCATTATTCTTAAACGGGATATAGATTTCACAAATTCTCCTTTGTTCGCTAATTTGTTTTTCATCTGAGTCAGTAGGTCAATAGGTTACATTGGAAACAGCAATAAAAATGAAACTTAATTTTGAGCTCAAGCTTAAAAGAGATTTACAGCTTTCTTTAATAAAAAACACTATTTGTTTAAAACAGACTTACTACTTTGCAAATCTATTTTTAAACCAGTTTAGATGTATGGCATTCAAGGTTTTGGTTCCGTTAAAAATAGATTTAAATCAATCTAAATATTTGCTTCTCCATTTGCGCAAATTACATTTATAATCACACATTTGACCTATATAAATAAAATTTAGTTTCTTTCATAGATGGTGTAAAAAAATTATACTAAAGATTTTGCTCTAAATACTTGTACAGAAAAATCAATCAGTCAGACCCCATACAAATTCACTAAATTTTAACAAGAAAAAAAAAAAATGAAACCACATTTTTCACTAACTTTATGAACATTTTAACATTTTGAAATATCTTTTTCAATTTCATAATCTGTTTTACAATATAAGGTCATTGTTTTTTCTAAATTTTATCAATAAATCAGCATTAATGAATTTTGATTTTATCTAGATATTAAATATAAGCATGATAAATCATGTTTATGTTTCACAATTTTTTTATGTCACCTTTTGTAATTAATGTACTCTGTAGAGTAGTGCTAGACTGAGAATACTAAAAGAAAGCTATGAATTTTCGGACCCTAATTATTTCATTTATTAATTTTTTTAACTGATGAAAAATATTCATATGTATTTATAAACAAAAGAAAAACAGTTATAAACATGTTTTAAAATACCAATTTCTGCGCAAAGAGGACTGTATCCCTCTACATCTTACAAAACTTTACCTGTATTTCTGCTTCTGAAACGTAAAATTTACAAAATCGGAAAAATAATCGCCTCCAAAACGCTTAAACAGAGATATTTAATAATACAGTGGATTAATAAAAAATTTAAACGTTCTAATTTGTTGGCATCTTTGGACTCAGGGGATGAACAAACGCAAAAAATTAGGTTTCAAAAATTTTGACTCATTACAATAATTAAGGGTATGTTACGATAGCTGGATGATCTTTTTTGCTTTTTATTATACTAAATTACTGATTTGAATTTTAAAAGACTGCTTTGGTTAAAATTAAGTGTTACCTTGATGAGAACTGGGGGTCTGATCCCGGTCTAGGTTTAATTGCTTCTATCCGGGTAAATAATTAAACCCTTACACCAAAATAGGAATTATATGAAAGTTTACAATAACAATGTTTAGCATTTATTAATTTTCTACTTTCGGTTGTATGAATAAAAAAATCTACTATAAGCAAAATTCAAAATTTTAAAAACAAAAAAATAATTTAACTGCTGGAGTTATTACTGTCGTCACATTTGGTACAAAAGAAGACCGGATTATTTTATTTAAAATATTATTAGATTCGGTGGTCATAATATCGTGTAAAACCATTTATTTAAAGGGTCGAAAGCAAAATTTGTCAGGATGACAAACATTTTTATTCATGTCCATTCTGTATTCATATATGAAAAAGCTCAAATATATCAAACGCCTAATTATATAATTTACTATTAGTGTAATTCAGTAATTATACAGCAGCTGAATTACACGGTTTTTTTTTCAGTTTATCAAGCCTTATTTATATAACTCAAAACTCAAACAAATTTTTAATATGTAAAATTTATCAATTTTTTCTTTTTCAGTTCTTGCTGCACTGAAAATTTATTTCTAAAAAACACACCCAGAGATTAAGTAATGAAAAGAAAATTTTTTTCGTGAACGAAAAAGGAACTTCCTCATTTGAAATTTGAGAAGCTTTTTGAAATTAGTTTAAAATTGGATTTGCTCTAATTTTCCTTCCTTAAAAGGTTTTAGTAAAATGCATTATTAGGAGATAAATATGCGAATAGGAAAAAGATTTTCATGAATAGTTTCAAATAATATTTTCTTCAGACGAAATATTTTTATTAACATATCCTCTGAGAGTGTATAAAAATTTAACTAAAAAGGTTTCTTTTTATTGTAGATTAAATATCTATAGGTGAATAAATGTTTAATTATTTTTATTATGGAATGGTTCACTGTTAAATATTTCAATCAAAATTGCAATGATCATCCACGATTTCAATCTTCAAAATTGTTTCGTCTGGTTGAAATAATTCATTCTGAAAGCTTCATTAAGTCGGGTTTTACTGTTCAATTCTGTGATAATCCTTCAAAAATAAAAAGAAACCAAGTTAATAAGCTAATATGATGAAAAATAAAAAGAAACCAAGTTAATAAGCTAATATGATGATAAATAAAAATGAAAATAATGTCCTTGTCATTATCAAAACACTTATGATAGATTGCAAAAGACGATCCTGTCAACAATACGTGTCATTTATTAACAGAAGCACTGTTGCATCAGACGTTTGGAAGAAAGTGAAGGCTTTCTGTGAGAGTACTTTACTCTCATAATTTGCCTCCAATATGAAGATGAACTTATTCATAACTCCAAATGAAATTGCTTAATTATTAGCCAATCAGTTCGAAGAAGCCAGTAAATTTCTAATTATCATGAAGTGTCTGGAAGTTAAAAAATAGAACTCGAGAATCAGCTAAATTTCGGTTCTAAAGCGAATTTTTCATGTAATGTACCATTCTAAAATGGAAGTACTTGTACAAGCGTTGGAGAAAACCTTCAATATGGCATCTGGTCCAGACTAAATAAATTACGTCATGATCAGACAGCTAAGCACCGCTGCAAAACTCAGACTGTTAGAGCTAAATAATATGACTGGATGGAATGTAACCGCGGCAGTGGAAAAAAAACATACATTGCTCCAATTGCAACAAAAGATAAAAATTTGACCGATCTCAATAGTTACCGTCCTGTTTCCTTGGCGTGTGCTATTGGACAAATTCTTAAAAAAATGATAAATAATCGACTCGTTTAGATTTTAGAAAAAGAAAATTTTTTATTCTCGCGTAAATAGGATTTCGACAGTACCATTCAACTGCTGACCAAATGATTAATTTATAAAATATTATGTACAACAGTTACATCTTAAGAAAACACTCTCTGGGAGTCATCTTTGATCTGTAAATGCTTTCGCTTCAACTGCATGAATGGGGAAATCACGGCAATCTACCGGTATTACATCGCAATTATCTAACGAACATAATTTTCAATACGGGTTTACAATGAATACTCATCAGAAAAAAGATTGGAAAATGGCATACCCCAAGACTCGCCGTTAAGCGGTACCTTGTATTTTTGCATATAAAAGAAACATAACACGAAAATAAAAAGCAGTGAAGAAATGCGGACCTCTGTGGTTCATCTCTACTTTTCATTCCAAAGGTTCCGGATATATTTTTTCCCACTTTAAAAATTGTTGAAATCATATTCCAACCCACAGGTGATGCAATATTTGTTGTTTAACCAAAAACAACAAAAAATGCATCACTCATTCACCTATGAAAAATGTTTAAAATCTTTACTTTTCTTCAAAGATCTATATCAAAATTTTTCCCAAAATAATCTAAAATAACGTTTTATTTAGCGTAATACATAAAAATTTTCTCGGTGATAAAAATACGCTTACAGAAAAAAGTCTAAATTATTTGATTTTTATATTATATTGATTTTAGAACAGAAAAGTACATTTTCACCTACCTACGAGAATTGTAAAAAAGTTCATTTTTTATTAAATTATTTATATATCGGGAACAATTATCGGTATTTTTTTATAAGTTAAATATCAAATCCAATTTATTTTTTAAATTATTAAGAATCATATCTATTCATTCTTAATCAATATATAATAATCAAAAACATATATATAAAATCAATACTTATATGTCCTGTTTCTTACAGGACTTGATTTAGAGCAGGTTTAAAACATTAATAATGATTCTATAAAATTCATAGTAATTTACAAAGTTTTTACGTCTTAATAGAGGTTATTTTCTGGAAAAATCTATTTCTTCAATCGTTTTCAAATTTTATTAAATTCACTGGTAAGAGTCATTCAGATCGACACAGCCGTTCATGAGTTTTATGACAACATTGTAGACAATGCACATAAATACAAGAAACATATACGATATATGTAATGTCATTTATGTACAAAATGTATAATCGATAGTTCAATTTTGATATTTCTTCAGAAAGTAAATTTTTTCAAGGATCCTAAGTAAAGTTATTATTTTTATTAAAATCTACTTAGATATACCATCATCGGTGTCGTTTATTCATTATACTTCCAATGTCATATTCGCAAACAATAAATTACAAACCAAGCATTATATTAAACAATTCATATTCTCTTTTAACCCCTTAAATTTTGTAAAAAAAAAGAAAAATGTTATTAAACAAATTCCATTCTGTTCGCTTTGTGAATTTTAATAGAAATTTGGCTCGTTCACATGAAGATAAAATGATATTAAACGAACAAAGAGAAGGACGGAATATGTACGGCCTGAGTGTATATTTATTACGTTTTTAAAGAAAAATTATTGTAGACACTGAATTCCCCAACGTTATTAATAATAGTATTATGTATAAAAAATGAAGTAAATTCTTAAGTGATTTTAAAATTAATAAAACTGAATAATGTTAATAATAATGAATTCCGCTTTAAAATTAAAACCGGTTTCGTTACTTTTTACTCGTAACTCTCCCATTTCTAATAAACCCATATTACACTAAGGGAAACAGTTTCATAAGGTTGTTCGAATGTAAGTCAGTTTTTTGCTGTACTCTTCAGCCTACTCCTATGTCACTACATCGCCCGCCATATTCTCATTGGCACTCATTTTAGCTAACATGATCGATTTTAATGATTTTCCTTACGATTTCCCCATATATATATATATATATATATATATTTGTTTCTTCTTTCTGCACTTCATGCCTCTCCCTCTGAATCATACTGTTCCTTTTTGTTACAACCAGATCTAGATCCTTGAAAAAATCATTAATTTTAATATTTTTCTTCCTTTTGTACTCACTGTTTTTACATTCCCCTTAAAAGGTTTCTTATAACTTTATTCTTGAAGGTAACTAACTTTTTCATAATTAATTTTTTGATGAACTCTTGTTGAAAACGTTTTTAGTGATTTAATCTAACGCCATATTGTACAACGAAAATAAATGAGAATGGTGATATCTGGAGGACATAGAAGTCAATAGATATGTTTTAATTTAAGATCGGATGATCTCAAAATACTTACTGCCATCAAGTTCTTTAGGACATACACCAAGAAGTATTTTAGTTTTGATATATAAAAAATGGTTATTTTTGATACAATGGGGAATTTAAAATTAACAATGTAACTCAGATTTTAATCGTTAGTGAACATAGATAACGAAAAATAACTGTTAACGCCATAAAACGCATAAGAAAGTTTACCAAGGTTAGAATAAATAATTTTTATCATTTATCGTGGATTGCAAAGTAAGTGTGATATGAATATATTTTTAATTTGGTTCTTATGTCGCGAAAAATATTTAAAAAATAACTTACCATTATTCGAGTTTAGACTTTTTAGAAACAACCTACACAGTTACAAAAAGTCTATCCTCAATCATTTGATCGTTTCCAATTTATGTAAAAGTACAAAATAATCTATGGAGAGATTAAATGTATACCTTGCTAATTAAAAATTAAATTAAAATAATGCTGAATAAAATGTATTATACCTTAAAATACCAGTAAAATATAATATAACAGTAAATGCAATTGTTTGTGAACATCTAAAATTTTGTAACTTAATTAAGCTGTGTAGCGTACATTATAACTTTATTAAGTTTGAAGAGCAAAGTTAATTCTGTTACAGATACTGTAACAGTTACTGTTACAGTAACCTGTATATAGAATGCATTATTTCCACAGTATTAATTTACACAATTTAATAATAGCCCAATGCAGTATTAATATAAGCCATAGATGCACCAAATTTTAAATGCTTTACGTTGCCAGGATGTTTTTGAATATTGCAAAAAATTAGGGAATGCACCCTTAATCCAACGTACACAATTTTTTTTTTAAATGAATGAAATACTCTGAACTTTAGCTTAACTAGAGTGATGTACCTCCATGAACAACAGACCTCTCTTAATTTCTGCTTAGTTTAACAAATTCGTCTCCTAAACAAAATTAATTAATGAAGTGAGAATAAAAATAAAGTACAAAATATGACTGTTGGTCATGAATGATTACAGAATATTCAGCAAGCGGCAAAATAATCTTTCCTTATTAGAAATATCTTAAGAACTGTTCCCAAGAACACCGAACATCACTGATTAATGATTATGGAAGAGACACTTCCACTTTATTAACATCGTGTATTTTTTTAAATTTTCTTGTTAATAATCGTCCGAAGGAAAAAATGTGTAAGTCATCAGTGAGTGACGGTCACAAGGACTAATAAAAGTTTTATTCATCGAGTGTTCTGGTAACTCTGAATACTTACCTTTAGATATGAAGATGTTAGTATGGATTTTTAATTAATTTTATGAAAAGTTAAAATTATTTAATAATTTAAAAAACAACGAAAATTTATATGAACAAGGTAATTAAATTAAATTTTATCTGAATCAGTGAAGATGCTTTTCTGTTTGAGGTAAGTATTGCAAAAAAAAGTAAAAGAAAATGCTCCTTACAAATTAAATTACTATTTTGTATTGTTTGAATTCTAATTTAATAAAATTGAAAACATTTATAATACTCACAAATCAAATTCATCTACAACGTATAATGACAAAAGGTTGTAAAAATAAAAAAAAAAAATAAAACATCTGTTGAACGTAACTAGATTAACATATTTATATGCCTTACGTAACTAAGAAGAAAATAGATTCATAGTTTATTTATCGTTAATAAGAAGGACATGAAACTGAAAAGGCGTCGCCGGCTGGCGACACACCTCTTCGTGTGGTCTGATAACTCTGGGGACCTCCAGTAGACGACTCCTCCGTGTCCGGGGATTACATCTTTAATGATCCCCATTTCCCTACTTGTTCGTGTAGGGAAGTGTAAATATTAAAAATATTAAATGTCACTACTCACTGTGTAAAAACAAGTAATTCTGTTAGACAGATAACATGAACTTTTTTAATATTATTTTTAATTTTATTCCATCAATCGTGTGCTTAAAAATGAATATTTTATCAGTGAAGTAAATGCAATGCATAAATCAGTGTTTATTAGTAAAGTCTTAAAATTATTGTAGTTTTCAATGTTTTTGATTATTTGGCATTAAAGAAATTATTTTTAAACACTGAAGTTCTTAGAACGTACTTTAGAGATAACTTCATGTATTTAAAAAAAAAATTGTTTTACTTTTCTGTAAGTAGTACGCTTAAAATTTCTTTTTCATTGAAGCATAACAAATTCCCTGTAAAATACCACATAAAATTTTGCTGCAAATAATATCACAATTTTTATTTCGTTGCTTCTCCACCATATAATTTTTAATTAAAGTGGTAGGATCAAACAATATAATCAGTCATTGAAAGTACCGTTCTTAGCGGCCAGCTGATTATAAATAGGTTAAAATCCATCGTCACCAGTGTTTGGATTTTTATGTAAAATAAAATAAGCGCTGTAGCAGATCATGCATTTCCAGGTAGTATTTAAACATTTCCTAACCACCCGGGATATGAATTTCAGGATTTAGTAACTTTTAGTGGTCCATGACATTTACACCTATTCCGAAACGACCACGATCTGAGATATTGCTTTTTGTATAACATGTTGCATAATGCGTTATGTTTACTTTATTCGCTCAGTGAGAGATTCCAGTTTTTGCGCCTAACATATACATAATTTTACTTGATGAAGAAAGTTACACATATTTATTTTTAACCTATTACATTTAAGAGTATTACGTAATATTCTGACTTGACGGTATAATATTTAAAAATTGGAAATTTAATTTACATATAGAAGCCAAATAGTATATATATATATATATATAAATTATTGCATGAGGTTACTCATTGGTAGCAACAAACTACTTGTAGTGTATAGCTTTTTGATATAAATTTGTTAAATTGATCTCAACAACAAAATTGAATTAATAAAATTAAAATAAAGAAAAAAAAATGGAATTATTAACCGTAATTTTTACTAGAATATTGTTGCCGATCCTTTTCCTCTAAACTATTAAACACTACGGCGTCGGACATACAATTGTAAAAAATTTCAAAATTTTTAATGGTTTTTGTATAAAAATTGTTTGGTATTTTGGATCTTTACTCGAATTTATAGGGGGAAAAAATATATATACAGTATATATATATATGTGTGTGTATATATATATATATATATAATCTATCAATTCCAAAATATCAAAAATAATAAGTAAATCCCCCACCGAGTTTGTTTCGGGAGTTATTTAATAATTTGATTCAAAATATCGGTTCGGATATTTTTAAATCTTTTTGAGATATTTTTTTTTTATTTACATTTATTCATTTGGCATATGTATTCATATATGGCAGCATGATTTTCATGGTTTTTTTTTACATAACTAGGTTAGCTACAATGCGTCTGATACAGTAATTAATCTTTATAGTTTCAGCGACGGAAATTTGTTACGCAGTAGACAGTCCAGCTAAGTTCTCAGTTGGAAAAAATCCAAATTACACTGCCGTCTAAATTAATCTGGTTATTTGCCAATTACCAATAACTGATAAACATAGCCATTTCTTGTACTTATAAAAAAAAATCACACAATAGAGAACAAAATAATTAAATTGATTCAATGAGTATAAAATTTTGAGAGATGTATTTTGAAGGATTAGAATTTTTATGAAAATTTGTTTATTTGTTAGGATATCATGTAAATATAATTATTATCTTTCTGAAATCATATAAGTTTAATAATATGTTAATGATAACTAACATATTGTCAATTTTTGACAATAAACGTTCATTATAAATAAGTTACATATTATAAATGTTTGTATAAAGTTGGTGTAATGGTCAGCGTTCTTGTTTCTGAATCATTAATCAAGGTTAAATTCTCGGCAAGATGTGATGTTTTTTTTTATTATTAACGTTATTTGTTTTACTGGTTAAAGTACATAGAGATTTGTATTTATCCTCTTGTAACAACGTATAAAATGCACCTATCTTGTTTCACTGACCAGTCTTTCTTATGAATGTGAAACATTAAAAATATTTGAGGTACAAGTAGGCAACGAGTTCCTTTTTTCTGAGAGTTAGGACTTTATTATACGGGAAATCCTACCGGAGATAATAATGAAAGTAAATATTTAGGATTGAATATCACTGTGTTTGTAATTTTCGTATGAATATGTGCAACACATAATTTACAATGAATAAGGCAAGGAGTAATCATATCCCTTGGAATCCCTAGCGCGGAACTTATTTTTTCTTGAAAGTAGTTATGCCATTCTCGGGAGTAACTTATTTGCCTGCAACTGCTTGATTATTACATCTAAATTAAATTGGCAGTGATAATTTATGTTTTTTATAAAAGGTTTGTCTAGCTATGTATTTTTTACTCTAATATTTAAAAAAAATAAATAAATAAATCGTTGATCTGGATTAAATAAACTCCCTTTTTACGAGAAAGAATCATAGATTACATTTCTTTCTACACAGTATGCAAAAGTATGCATTAATTAAAAAATATTATATCGGGGTGGCGGCCTAGAAAATTACAAAATTAATTTTTTTTTTTTTTTTGTATTTGAAAATACAGAGATATATCTTTAAAACGGATTTTCAAAGACATAAGCATGTGTGAAAACTGAAAAAAAATTGTCCTGATGTCCTGGCAACATACAAGGTTCTAATAAAATACAAACTGGTATAACGAGAATGAGGAAAGGTTTTATATTTTTTTCGTTTATTTCCTTTTTTTAAAGAAAAAAAGGAAAATAAAAGAAAATATTTCAATGTAGAATTACTATGGTTTGAATGAAAAAATTTCATGTTACGTCGAAGATAAATAATTCTTTCGTAGCCGTAATGGGAAAATTTGACAACGATGAAAAATTTTCTTTATGAAAATTAGATATATTAAAATGAATAATAAATTCAACCTAAAACAGGCTGATTCTACCCTTTAATTTGATAATAAGTGTCTTGAAAGGAAATATTGAGATTGGATATATTACACTTTATAAAAGTGCGTTAATTTGGAAAAAGAATTTTGGGATTAAAAATGTTTTTTGAAGTTATCTGTAATAAATTTTTGTAAGAAATTTGAATAGAATTTAAAATCTTTTAATCAGAATAATGTTGTACAAAATCTGGCAAATAATTGGTAATTACTAACACTGGTAATGGAATTTATACTTTCTAAAGGGGTAAAAGTAGTTTATAAGTAATACTGTATACTATTTTATTATAACAAGTGAATTTTATAAGATGTAAAAGACATTAACTATTAGTATAATAATGTAATTTTTTTTTCTTTAGATGGCCTCTACATTTCCCCTTACAGCCAACCAAACCTCCCTGATAATAAACCCTAACTAACAGGGAAGCTGAGTGACCTACTTAAATGAGAAGAAAGTGCATAGAACAGAAAAGAAAACCTTCGTAAATACAACACTAGTCCTATCAGGGGACGTATAAAGAAGAGGAACATCAAAAATATTAAATAGAATGTAAATGTGTCGCAAGACTATTATAATATAAGCCACAAAGAACTTGGCAATGCGGCAAACCAAAACACAAAAATACTAAAACAGTACAACCAAGTAACAAAAACAACCAAATAAAAGATGTAACTAACAATACAAAGAAACAAAATATTAACATAACGGGGCGCTAATAAGATACCCTACTTGAAGAAACTTATTATATCGCAGGGTTTAACTCGAAACACATTGACCAACCAACCATACTCGTTTAGCCTGCCAATACACTAGCTAGAGGTGTCAATTTGCTACTATTACACCATTTAAACAGACAGTGCCTATTAGAGCGAATAAAAGGAATACTTACGGTTATGTTCTTCATACCGCACTCAATAACCCCGTTAACTATTTTATGGGCAAAGACAAGTTCTTCTACAGTGCGCCTGACCTCGAGCAACTGCATCTTCCAAAAACAGCACTCATCCTGATAGCTTCAAAGGAAGAGATATTTCAACGAAGAAGCAGCATATAGAATAGTCGCTTCTGCACTGCTTCTATATTATTACACGCGTAGTCCCTGACACGATTCCAGATGACAGGACAATATTCTAGAATAGGTCTAACCATTGTGTTAATTAGGTGCAAGATGGTATTTGCATACTGGAAATACCGACTAACTCAAAGAAGAAAACCAAGATTACGTCTGGACTTGGAGATTATCCTACTTACATCCTCACTGATAATTAATTTTGAATCAAGTAAACCCCAAGATCAGAAATACCTTCAACACGTTGAAAAACGTGTTGAAAATATTGCAAGATTGGTGCTGACCAATCCTAGAGTAACTTAAGAGCTGTTTCTGCAAAATTAAGCGGCCAACTGACGATTTATGAATTATATTAATATCAGATTTCAAACCCTCACGATCAGAACAGCTGTTAACCCTAGCAATAACTTTAAGGTCGTCAACATAAATAATACCTAACAAGAAATATCTAGTCCAATATCATTCATAAACAGAAAAAATAACAAAGGGCCAGGTTGGATGCTGAGGTACCCGAGAAACGACCTTGAATTCACCAGAAACCCTACCGAACATTTTCAGCCGGCCCAAGCACAGCCTTAACATTGAATCAAGTTCATCAGCCGCCAAAAATGCATCGCTTGCGAGTTTAGATTCAATTGAAACGATGCTCACAGCACCATTGAAGTTTTCATCACCTGATGTAAGCCGGCGAACGTCATTGCATCAGAAAGAGAAGACGATGCCATGTCCGAAGCCTCAGACACACTGTCATCGGAAGTTGAGGCCGTTCGCAGAATGGAAAAACGCAAGAAAGGATGGCCGAAAGGAAAGCCTAGGCGGTTAATTGTTGGATTTGAAATTATAGAAGAATGAAATTTTGAACATTTTTTCATGAGAATATGAATTATTTAACCTTTTTTCTTTTTTTTTTTTGAAGTGGGCTGGGGCTAATGACCAAAGTAGTCGATGCCCCTAAAAACCTAAAAAAAAAATAATAATAATAGTAATGTACACTAATGCTTTTACAATTACCTGAAAAAAGTTTAAAAGAGTATCTCCTTTGTATTACTGTCAAAAAATACGTGTATGATTTTTAATAATAATACATCTACGTATTAATCCGATAACAAATATTTTATGAAAATTTGTTTAAGTTAAAGGATAATTTAGATAGTTTTATGAGTTGTATTTCTGGTATCCTTACAATTCCTTTTATTTTGACTAATAACAAGTCAATTTATATGTTTCTTCATTCTTTTTTTTGCTTTTGATTTAATTTATTTAAAAATGTTTGTAACATTTCTATAGACGAATACAATAAGTAACGAGGTCTTTTAATAAAAAATTAGGTTTTAAATTTTCTGAATTTATTTTTCAACTACAATTTAAAATTTGATTGTTTTTATTAAATTGTTGTTTAGATAGGAACAGCAGTTTACAAACTCTTATCACCGGGTTGGGAATAACACACCTTCCACCATAAAAGTAGGAGTTTACAAACATTTCTAACCTTTTTTGTTTTGCTGTTTTTCTCACTGTTGATTTTAGGTTTATATATACAGCATATAAGAATATATTTTTTTTTAAAAGTTACAAAGTGATCTTTCGGGTATTACATTTTATTTATTATCTGTGTAGGAACCATCAATCGAAATGAAAAAAAGAAAGTATTTCGTTCTAAAATTGTATAAAATTTTATTTTGATAAATTATTGTTGAGTGAGGTATTTACGAAAAATCCTCCCCAGCGAGAAGATAAAAAAATAAAAATTGCTGAAAATTGGAATAGACAGACCGTTTGAAATTTTACAAAAAAAATTTCAAATTTTCATACGTTTTACTTACTTTAAATTTGCTTATATATGTACTACTTTGTTCTTACAATCTGCTTTTACTTAGTAAGCAGTAAATAAATATATGTTGTTAAATAATGTCTATATTTGTTGGTGAAATGTGTAAGTGAAGTTAGTATTCATTAGTATTTCTTCTTATGGCATTTTTTGTCTTTTTTTTCTTGTAATTTGGAGTGAAATTTTATTATCTTTAAAGTTAAATGGATTTGACGTTATGTTTCCTTAAAAAGGATATATCTATTCTATTATCCCCTTTAAAATAAATTATACGGTTATCGATGTTGCAATCTAAATGGCATCTTACTATTGCCAAGATGTTTAGTGCTTTGAATTAAATGTTTTTCTAATTTTAACTGGTATTTTGGGGAAAATTTTCGATTTTATTCATAGATTTGAGTTTTATTTTCTGCTCTTCCTTACTTTTTTTACTCATCCATAGTTGACGCGGTTTGGAGTAACTCCACTGTCTAAATATTTTTAACATCGAGTCTTCCTGTGCTGGAATCTTCGAGTAAATAATGATTTTAAGCGCCTCCTATCCCTACAGTTATGGCTTCTTCTGCTTTTAAGAAATTGTATAACCGTTAAAGCCAGAGGGACAAAGCAGAAGAGACCGTGATAGTAGGGATGGTGGGCGAGAGGAGCTTAAAATCGCTATATATTCGACAATCCCAACACAGGAAGACTCAATTTTAAAAGTATTTTCGAGACTGGAGGTACTCCGAAATGCGTCAAATACGGATGTTAGAGTGACAGTGCTAGGAAGGTAAGAAAATAACACTGACATCAATTATGATAATCCTAGCAGAAATATTAATATTGTGAAAATTTTGATTTTATTTTTTAGCAGTATCAGCTGATAATTGAATTAGAAATGTACATTTAATTTGTGTTCTGCGAAAGAATTTGAATTGAAGAAACAGTTTTAAGATATTTGAATGTTTATTGTTATCCAAAGTTAAATTCCATTTCTCCAAACTGGTTTTGATAAAAGTTTGTCAATCTGAATTTTCTTATAAAGCAAAGGATTTGATATTTTCTCTAAAATCCAAAAAACTGTTTAAATATGGAATAGTTGCTTTCGTTTTGTTCGTATGTTGATTTCACAAGTTGTAAAAATGTATTCCGAGATATTTCTTCGAGTCTGGTATGTAATTTGAATATTGCCAATAAATACCGGTGAGTACGTTTCTCTACGAAGCACAAACGAGGTAATAACGCTTTCACTTTGTTCATCTTCATTTGCCATACCTCTTACTAATGTTTATTGAATTTTGAAGATCTTCGTGTAAAACTAGTGCAGCCAAACTTGTTGGACAGCATTTAACTTGAATTGTGGTGTAGTCTGCAAATATTGCTACTATAGTTTCATCTCTAAAGAGTAATTCAGAAATGTACATACTGTATAAAATAGTTACCATATCGTTTTGTTGTGATTCACCGGCGCGTATAGTTGTGTTTGCTTTTGTTGGAATTTTATAATGAAAAATTTGTTAGTAAGATAAAACTTGAAAATACTGAAAAACTGACGATGTAATTGTTTATTTTTAAAAGGTGATCTCACTGCCGATTATTCTTGCATAATATATGATTTAATTGTATTAATGAATAACTGTATATTTTATAATTGTTTTTCTAGTTTATATTTTAATCGATAATAAAGTTCCATTTTAATATATGTTTGTTGTAGTATTATTTATTTTCATTTACAACATATTTGTTAAAAACCGATATGTTGGTACAAAGGAGCTTTATAAAGGGTTAGCGGTTGACGTATATTGAACTGAATAACATCAATCAATTGAACTAACGTTGGATAAATATTCAAAAACTTTTGAAACCGTTTTGATTCTATCTCTACGCTTTTCATATTCTGTATCTGGAATTACCTTATTGAAAATAGTTGGTTTTACATATATATAATACTATTTACCGAGAATTATTTGTATTAATAGTGTATTCTAATAATACTACTTTATGTCATAAATTACGCAGTAAATTAAATTCGAAACAACTGAGAGTTAATAACAAACTGCGAATAGACACAATAAATTCAAATTACAATAAACACAATAAATTCAGGAACAAGGTAAATTTTAAGTAACTATAATATTATTCTCCGAGCGTATAATGCTATACCCACAAAAATATTGCTTAACAGTATTTGGGATTTAATTTTTTTTAAAGGAGTTACAAAATCGTTTTATTTTTTTTAAATCTGGATGATTACTGATTTTAAAGCAAAAGAAAAAAAATTATTTTAAAATATTTTCCTAATTTATATACGTTCATTTAAATTATGTAAAATATTGAACGAGATACAATTCTTTAAGAATGAATGTTATCTTTACGTCCTTTTGCAATAGCCTACAATTTAAATAATGCGACATTTAATTAAAGACAATCCAAAACAGCTAGTAAATTAATTTTCTTTATTGTAAGTTCTTTATTGTGTGTTTTTATTGTTTCCTTATTGTAAGTTTTGTGGTTGTATCCAATCTTTAAATAGTATAGATTACACAAACTATGATCAGTACTTATAAAAAATTGGCTTGTCTTTATAAAAATCAACATTAATTAATTTTTTTTAAAATGCAATCCATCAAAATAACTAAGAATTTTTTAATAGATTTTTAGGTGATTGTTTTACTGATGTACTCGTGCATTACTCCATTTTTTTGATAACATTTTTTTTTAATACCATTTTACTTATATATGTAGGTATCTGCAGGCACTATCTTTATTTTGAACTCTCAGACAAGTAACTCTGACGACTACCTCTCCTACTTAAGATTCTTTGCACGTTTCAAAATCGTAAGAAAAACTAGCTGTAAAGAACCAACTAGAGGAGTCTCCTTTCTCTCAAGAAACAATTTATTATTTACACTAACTATTTGAAAAATGTTATATCAGAACCAGTTAATGGATCTCAGAAAATTCTAAATGAAGTAACAAAATTCATATCATATTTTTAAAATATATTATTATGATTCAAATATTATTCAAAATTCATATTATTCGAAATTAGTTTAAAATTTTAAAATTCCGTTAAGTATTACACTTAAAGGTAAACAGTACGCAGAATAAAATATTTCGTACAGAATGTATAGGAGTAAAATGTTGAAGAGTCGTTGATCTTTTAAGGAATTTAATGAAGGAAAAAGTAAAATGAATTTGTTTACGAAAAGATAAAAAATAAAAATAAGTAACGATTGATGTGCAATAAGCTTACGTCCAGTGGGCGGACATGAAATCTAATAATGTAAACCTCTTCTAGAGTCGTATATTACATTCCCGGAGGGAATCAATATAGCGAATATAGCAATGGATCGAGAACGAACGCTATTTCTTGAGACTCTCTCTCCGTCAAAAGACATTCTATTCTTCTGCCGTTATAAAAATATTTTTCTCCTTGAAGAACCATAAATTAAGCAGCATAAAATGGTATTTTAATAAAACGATGAAATATCTGAAGGCTAAATTTATCAGTTTTTATTACGTATTTTGACACTTCTTAATATTATATTAATATCATTACTCATGATTTACATATTGAAAAAAGTGTATAAATGATATTTAACGCGTTATATCTTTTATGAAGTGTTTGATGATTAATAAATTGCACGATGTCGGAAAAACATTGAGTGCAGAGGCTTTTTACTTCCCACTCACTTTTCTGCTTAAATTTCATGTAAATATTTAAATTTTACATTCTCATAAGTAAAAATCAAACGAAACACCGAAAGATAGTCAACTGCTTTTACTAATTTTCAATGTAATTCAACTTTATGTCTATGAGAAACACTCCAAAAATAATATTAAAAAAATATTTATAATTAATATAAAAATCAAAATATTGAATATTTAATTTTTTTAAATAATCACTCCTGAACAAATTCAAATTATTTCTCGAGTGCTAGTTCAAAAATGTATAAATTGCGTGAGAAGAATACATAAAATAGAAAAATTCTTACATAAATAATTTTGTGCAATCTTGTAATTATTTTTTTTGTTTTATTAGAACCTAAAGTCAAATAAGTTAAAAAATTAGTAAAAAAAATCAATGATTTTATTTTTTAAAAAAGAAGTGTGAGTAAATAAATTCAATTACAAAAGTTAACATTAAAGAAAATTAAACTGCAAAAATAAGACCGCCTTAAATTTTTACCTTTATTTTGAATGGAACTATTAGACTTCAAATGCATGGAAAAAAACATTGCTCGCCATTATTAATAATTGCTATAAATAATATTATATTTACTCAAGTACTCATGGCTTTTTTTTCTTTAAAGATTAGTTCAAAAAGTAACAGTACAAAGCTTACTAAGTTAGGTGATGAATTTTCGAATGTAAATACATCAAGCATGAAAAAAATAGCATGCTTATGAAAATAAAATAACAGAACCACTTGTTTTTTTTATTAGGTTTTGGTAAAAGAATAGCTATTTATCTTCTTCACGGACAGAAAATATTAGTATATTTATAAATGTCATTCAACTTAACTTTAATGAGTAAGACCTGTTTTGTAAATATGAAAAAAATCAAATCATGTTTTTTTTTGGTTTTAAGTAAAAATTAGCACAACCATCTTATTAGCTGTAAAGAGAAATTTCTCCGGATAATATCTCGCAATAACATAACCTATGCATACAAAAGTATAACTAAATTTATTTGAACAGAAAGCGAATAAAGGTTAGATTATATTGTATACTACTACTACAAGCATTAAATTAACAATCTATATAATATTTTTAAAAAAAAGGTTTGTCAATTCATGAAAAAAAATCCATTTTACATAGATTAACCGGTACGTTTTTTGGAGATTGTTTTAATAGTAATAAAGAGAAAAAAGAGGCTAACAAGATATTAAGCGCTCACTAAAAATCAAACCTAGGAATATATAGATACGAAGTATAAATTAAAACAATTTTAGGTAAGTAATTAAAAAAAAAAAATCTTTAGTAGATAAAAATATAATGTAATTTAAATATTTTGTAATTATCAGAGAAAAAATATCTCAAAAGTTGTAACGATTAACTTTCCTTTGGATGGAATTTATTTTACTAGCATTTAAAATCACGTACAGAATCTCCCCAGTGACTTTTTAGGATAAGAGAAACAGGAGGAAACATTCGGCGTAGAATGTTCATACAACAGTAAACGTAGAATAACCTTTAAACTTAGTCTGTAACAACCAACTAAACTACGAACATATGCACACAGAGGGACTTATATAAACCACAACAAAAAGGTATTAAAAAAACAACTAAAAGGACTAATTTCAGGTTTAAAAACGAATCGCTTTATGATGACTAAAACATATGCATATAAATGCATAACATGAATGATGAAAATATAATTCAAAATTCTGGGGAGAATAGGTTAATGTGATTAACATCCAAGAAATTAAAATAAATTGTGTAAGGTACAGAGCAAAAATTTTTATTACTATTTTTATTTCATTTTAGGAGATGAACTACAGATATTCAACAAATGATTTTAAATTAGAAGATGTTAGATAAAATATTATATGAAAACGGATTTAAAGAAAACAAAGATAATGGGGACTGAAGACAATAAGCCAATGATTACACTGATTAAAAAAAATTTTTGTTTCCATGACTTTAATTTATTTGTTGATGCCGAAAACGAATATAAACTCAGAATCTTTATATCACCCACCATTTTTGAAAAATGTTTAAATTTTAATTAAAGGATTTTTTTTCACCGAATACTTAGCATTTTAAGCTCTTTTGTATTTTGTTAGCACTTTTTTATTGTTTATCTTTGTTAACATAATTGTAAGCTATAAATAAACAATATTAAACTTAAATTTAAATCATATTTAAATTTAAAAGAATTAAATATTTAAAGAATTAAATTATATCATGGTCACATATTGTGACATCATATCTAATACTGAAGAATGAGCCTTCATGAACAAGATTAATTATGTCTGTACAGGTCAAAACATGTAGTTGAAAAAAACAGCTGTGTTGTTTGTATTAAGCACTGGATTTAGGAATGAATTAATTTAATTCAGTCTTATTAATGCCTTAGTTTGTTAACAGTGCAGTGTCATAATGCCTAAAAATTGTGTAAATGATATGGATGCTTTTTATTATGTATGTGGTAAGTTAACCATAAAATGAAATAGAAAAAAACATTAACCTTTAATTAAAAAAGCATTTCATTTGTAAAATTAGTGATTAGGACAATATGTGGGCTCCTCATATAGTATGCACTAATTGTTCTGTATATTTAAGCGAATGGCTGAAAGGCTTTGCCATTTGGCATACTTATGGTTTAGCGTGAACCAAAATATCATGTAACCGACTGTTACTTTTGTTTAACACGTGAGTCTGGAATTTAAAAAAAATCATAATATACTGTAAAATATCCTTCATTGCAATCTGCAATCAGACATGTACCTCACAGTGAAATTATTCCGGTTTCTGAGCCACCTGTGAATGTACGTTTCGAAAGCAGCAATGAAGAATCAGGCAGTATTGAAGAAGACAACAATGATTTTGATTTCGAACTATCTTCCAATAAACCACATCTTATATCAGAAAGTGAATTAAATGACATGGTTGGGGATTTAAATTTATTAAAAAATCAAGCTGAACTGTTGGGATCAAGATTGCAAGGTTAGAATTTACTTTTAAAAAAATACAAAAATTTCGGACTTTCGAAGCTGACAAAAAGAACTTTCTCAGTACTTTATTGATGAAAATAATTTGGTTTATTGCACAAATATTGGTGAGCTTATGTTACACTTAGAACACGTTCATAAACCTGAGGACTGGCGACTTTTCATAAATTTGTCCAAGTATAGATTAAAAACGGTTTACTACACAACGGTAACAAATATCCTTCGATACCAATCACTTATTGTATTAATTTGAAAGAGACATACGATGTGATGAAATACGTTCTTGAAAAAATAAATTATAAAAGACATAGCTGGAACATATGTGATGTTTTGAAAGTTATAGTTATTTTGTTAGACATGCACTTAGGCTATTCTAAGTACACGAATGGAACAGCCGAGCTAGGAATAATTATTATGTTACCAAAGAGTGGAAGAAACGAGAGATTTTTGGAGTTGAAACTTAACTCCAAATGGGAAAAATATTATTCATGAGCCCTTAGTTGAACCCAAAAAATTTTACCCAAAAATTTACCCCCTCTTCATATCAACCTAGGACTAATGAAAAATTTTGTAAAAGCAATGAAGAAGGATAGCCTCGGATTTTTGTACATTAGACAAAAATTTCCGAATGTAAGTGAAGGAAAAATTAATGGAAGAATATTTGTTGATCTTCAAATAAATGAGTTGGTCAAAGATGATGTATTTAACTCAATGTTAAGTAACGTAGAAAATGCAGCTTGGGTTTCGTTTAAAGACATTTGCAAAGATTTTCTCGGCAAACAAAAATTCGACAATTACCACGATATTGTTAATCAACTTCTTACTTCATACAGAGCTATGGGATGTAATATGTCTTTAAAATAATTTCCTGTACTGACATCTAGATTTTTTCCCGGATAACCTCGGATACGTAAATGTCGAACACAGTGAACGTTTTCACCAAGCCATTTTGGTGATTGAAAGCCGTTATAAAGGGAAATGGAATACTAACGTGCTAGCTAATTACTGTTGGACATTAATTCGGAAAGTGCCTGAGGCTATTTATAAAAGAAAATCATCAGCGAAATGACACAGGTATGGACAAGCAAAATTATAAATTTTGCAGATTTTAACTATATTTTCCCTTAATTTTTTTGAAGAGTAATTTATTTAAAACTAAGGGTGATAGAAAAATTGTATTTACAGATCTGAGTAATGTACGCAAAAAAGCAATTCAAGAAATGGTATTACACTTAGAGAAACATTAAACTTTTTTTCCTATCAACGTTATCTGACAAATTTACAAGAAGCTGAAAAGTAGTACAGATACAGATATAGATACAAGCTAAATTATGTGTAGGTAATTAAGTATAATGTTAAAAACTATTATAAAATTGAAAACGAAGTAAAAAGAAGAACAGAAATTGCTAAGAAAGGTTGAAGTGTTTCAAGAGTATAATTTTTACGAAGAGAAATGAGTATAGACTTGAAGAAATTTGTCCAGTGCTATATTAGATAAGGGTGTATATTTATAAAGATATAGAAATACGAATCTGAAAAAAGAAAGATTGGAGGCTTTTGACAAGATTGGAGAAGGTTAAATGAAGTGAAGAGTAGATTAAAAATAAATAGAAGAATAAAAGCAAATGAAATCTTTTTAGAAAGATTCAAAATATGGTAGCGGTATGGCCGGAAACATCCCAAGAAGCAAACGATACATTAATACTGTGACTAGAGAATTAGCAACACTAAAGAAGAGAAAATAGACGAGATTAAAAATTATCTAAACCTTAACAAAATGGGAACTATCAAAATCTTGCCAGTTTAGTTTTAAATAGAAGAGAAAGGAGTCGGCCAATGCGTAAAGTACCTGTCTCAGGGCATTTTTTGGACATTTTGACAGAAATTGCTCTTCAACAATTTTAAAATGCACTACCCTTTTCTTGACCAACTTGACTACTCGGGCAAATTACTCTCGAATAACTGCTAATCTTTCACCAGTCTTTGAAAATATAAGCATGTTTAGATCAGTGGTTTTAGTTATAGATTTTTCAAAAAGAGCTATTTCAGTTAGGGACATATATTTTTTTTAAAAAAGAAGTCTGGTATTAATTTTTCAAGCTGAATAAGAAAAAGCATGCATTAATTAAACTAACAATTAATTAAACAGCGATGAGTGGTATTTAATTTTTTCTTAAGTAGCTGCTTTGAAAAATAAATAACTGCTTCAAAAATACTGTAATAATCACGTAATAATATACCTGCTGTTGTAAATTGTTTCTTATAAAACAAAGTGTCGGTCAAATTATTTTACAAGAAAATAATTTTCTTGTAAATGTTGCTAACGTAATTAGAGTAATTTTTTCCATTAAATTACTGTTTTAATATTCTATAATAATATGTTTTATATATATATTTTTTTCTTTTTAATACTTTTATCTATAGTCGCATCAACAATTAAAGTCAATAGTGATTTATCAGTGTAATGTAACTGTACCGGTAAATCTGTAGTCTTGAACAAACTCAGGTCCACTCCTCCTGAGACGTGGTTTTTTTTTTGTTATCAATGTTGCGGAGAAATACCATTTCCGTACTCACACGAGTGGGAGAGTATCGGACTCGCATGGGTTCGGCTAGATGTTGTTAAGAACCTATGTGTGCCCGCAATCTACCGACTAAAACTCCTACTTCACCGTTCCTCTCCACCCGAGGCCGGTTTTACATTTAAGTATAGCACAACCCCGGGGGTGTCAGAGCAGGGAGGCTTAGGAGTTCCACAGCTTCATCACCACCGCCCACCCGTGCATGCAGAAACAGACGACAACTCCACTGAGGACTGTCCCTCAACCCCACGCCTCCAACAATTGACTTTTTCTTAAATCACTGGATTACTTCTCAGACTACTTTATCTTCTAATTCACTAATTAACTGCGTATTTTAACCAACAAGCTAGACAACTAAAAGATTGACTAGTCACCTTGAATTGTACTCTCTTATTACATATGTTGCCAACCCTTCGTCCTGGAGCACTGGTGTCTCGCGTCGCGAGCTCAGGGGTTACCGGAGTCCCCGCGCTTCGGCGTCCCAGCCCATCCGTGTGAACACGAACAAACTGTGACTCCATGAGGGGCTGTCTTTCACCCCCTCGCATCTTCTTTTTTTTTCTCCAACACCTTGGTCACGTAATCAGCAACGACGTTAAATTTGAATAACTTGAACCACGTTATTCACTCTAAGCTGACTCGTAACTGCCTCTCATTCCCTGCGCTCGTTATCCCACTTACAGCACTCGAAGAAGATGTGTTCCGCAGTATCTTTTTCATTACAGTACACACATTCATGGCTGCCAGCTCTATTTCTCGCGTGGACCTAAGCCCTGAAACAGCCGTGGCCGGTCAGGAATTGGGTGAGCCAAAAACTCAGCTCATCGAACCCCCTCCCGAGCCACGGTCTAATATTTCCTATCAGCCTTCTTGTCCATTGACCTTTGCTCGAGTCACTCCACTTGTCTTGTCATTCATGCAATGAGACGTATGGTTAATTGAAACCCAACCACTAAAGAACACGTTATCCACGATCAAGTATTCAAATCAGAATAAAAGTTATGAATTCTTCCATAGGCAAGTTGTTGATCGTAAAAAAAGCAGCTGACAACAATTTTTTCAGAAGTAAACAATTTTTAGCAAAAAAGCTATTTGCTTTACATCAAGATTTTTAATAAGCAAAGTTATTACACATAGAAACATATAAATCCAAGATAAATCGTCGAACAGGTAACTCATCTACAACAAATCACAGTTTATATTGTTTGTGGGTGGTTATTGGGTCATACGTTTGAAAATTAAGACGTCCAAGCGGTTATGGGAAATATAGAATGATATTATTAGATGGGTAATAACTATACCATAACTGAATAATATACATCTCGACAAGCGGTTCAATCAAGATGATACAACATTTCATTCAGCCTATGAATCGATGGGTTTATTGCCAGCATAATTTAGAGGTAGAATTCTTTCTCAAATTTTTATGTCACTTGACCTCCCAAACCGTAAGATTTGATATCACTGGGTTATTTTCTTTCTAATTACATTACGTATACACCACGATCCAAAAATTATCGATCAAATTAACGAAATCGATGGCTAATTCGGGTGATTTATCTATAATTACGCCCACATGTCAAAACTTTTGATAAAACTATGATTGTATAAGAATGACAGCGGTGGCCTTATTTTACTTTTCATATAAAATTGTGAACGGTCATAATATTTTTTGAGATAAAGATATTCAAATTTTTTTAAATTTAGAAGTGTTTTATAAAAAAAATAATAATTCCTTAACTCTTGCTGAACTTATTTCTACTTTCAATTATTTTTTTGTTTTTTATTTACAGTCTTAAAAATTATGTTCGTTGTATCTCAAACCACCACAAGAAAAAAAGAAAAACTATGATCAAATATAAAAAAACATCCTGAAGATTTACCATTTACCAATTAATATGAGGATCTAGTCTTAACTTTTCATTTTTTAAAACTGTTCTTGATAGTTGCTCTTTGTTATTTTACTATCATTAATCAAAGACATTTTTTAAACTATTTAGAGAATATGGTAAAATTATAAAATGAAATTAGATTTAATTAAAAATAAATTGTATTAAGCTAAAACGATAGGGTATTATAGAGGAGGAGTGTAAGTTACTGTGAAAACGAACATTTGTGCTGTGGGGTAAATCCGATGTCCAACCGACCAGTGGTCATTCCGTAGGCTTAATGAGTGCCGGTAAGCCGTCATAGAGAAACTCCTGCCATTATCGCGACGGTTAAATCGTCCCTGAATACCAAAAACAGCCGCCGGATGGTGTTTTCGAATGGAACAATCTTATTACTATGCACAGTAGAGTACAAGCAGACGTGCTGCGAATAAATATGAGGTATCAACTCAGGAAAAACAACCATTAAAACAATGTTGACCGCATACACAGATAGATTGATTGCTTCTTTCTGCCTTGCAAAATTTTTCATAACTTATCATTCAGAATTTATTTTCGCATAAATATTTAGTGAATAGCATGCAAATAAATTTCTCAACATACACAGAATTTTTTTTAATACCAAAAATACTTCATTTTAAGATACAAGTAGGATATTTTTTACTTACTGAAACGCATTTAATTTTAAATGTAGTACGTTAGCTGATGTGCAGAAGTGCCCTGCTACGCAGTACCAATGCATGCAAACCTTAAAGATCAGTTGGCAGGCTTATGAAATTCCGGTAGCGAAAAAACGCCAACGAATTCATTATACAGAAGCTACTACTCGCGTTCCATCGACTGACTAGTCTAGTTTTACAATTCCTGCATCTAACAAATTTAGTCTTCTTGAAAATACTGTGGAAAATGGATGTTTTCATGAGAAAACATTGAAACCAGAGCCTATTTTTCTGACAGGCGTTAACTGAATAACGGAATTTAAAAAATATTTAGCACGCTTATTTCCTACTACTACTGTGACGAAATACACTTTGACGACGATGAGATCGGCCACACGGTGAAAGTTCTGCCGGTAAACATTAACACATAAAAAGTCATTAGGTCGAAAATGCTTGAAAGCAATATCAGCCATTATACATATCAGCTTAAATATTAGAGGACATATAGAGTAGTCATGCGGGGCATGCATCACTCGGAAGACAAACGGTAATCATTGATGAGTTGGTTAAATTAGGTTACGAGGTTAGAAATGTCGCTAATGTTCTCCATTGTCAGACGAAGGAACCGCTGTACTTACAACGTCTATTACCGTTTCGCTAACTGCTAGGTCTCCCACTTTGTTTAATAAGTTTACCAACAAACGATGTTTTCAAGAACTTTTGGACGTGCCTTTGGAGTCACCGACCGATGTGGACAATGCAGTACACGGATTGACCAAATTGATTCAATCAGCGTCGTAGGCCTCCACGCCCAATTTGGATTTTGCTCCCCAAGCTCAAAACGCGTATCCGGTTTTTAACAAAGAGAAGATAGAAGAACACCGGAGAGTACGACGCGTATGGCAGAGAAATCGTTACCCTGCTGATAAGGGAAGATTTAACAGGGCTTCTCAAGAACTAAAAAGGTTAATGCGAGCATTTAAGGACACTTCGTTTCAATCCGACATTGAGAATATTTCTGATGGCCAGACTGCTGAGTACACTTTATGGAAAGCTGCGAATTGGTTCAAGAGACCCCTGTAGTCAATTCCTCCTCTCTGTAGGAGAAGGTGACTATATTTGCTCAACACTTTTCCGATTTATTTCAGCCCAGTGATGTCGATACAGATCAAAAGGAGATCAGATTATTTGGCTTCTCCTTTCCAAATGTCCTTGCCGATTACTCACTTTAAAGTGCACGAGGTATCTTCAGTAATTAACGATAAAATACATCCATCGATGGCGCCGGGGTATGATTTGATCACCGGTCGGGTTCTCCTGGCACTACCTCGGCATGCGATACGTTTGGTTACTTTGAATTTCAATGCTATCAAAATTGGTCATTTTCCTGGTTCGTGGAAAATTTCACAGTTAATTGTTTTAGCAAAACCGGGTAAAGACCCCACAAATGTAACATCTTATAGGCCTATTAGCCTGTTTTCTGTGCTCTCTAACGTCTTCGAAAACCTTTTTTTGAAAAGACTAAAACGGTTTGTGGACGATCACATTCCGGCTCACCAGTTTGGTTTTAGAGAGCAACATGCTCCTGTGGAGCAGGAAAACAAGATTGTTAATCTAGACGAGAAACAGTACTGTTCGGCGGTTTTCCTCGATGTCAGCCAGGCTTTTGACAAGGTTTGGCATGTAGGGTTGCTCTATAAACTGAAAAAAGGTTTTACCGCATGTTTTCTATGTGGTACTAAAATCTTACCTAGAATACAGGTGGTTTCAAGTTAAACATGGAGAGGTTTTGATGCATTTGTTCCTTATACACGCAGGGGTAAATCACGGAAGCGTTCTCGGACTCATCTTGTATATTCTATTTACGGCTGACTTGCCAACTACGGCAGATACAACAGTTGCAACGTTTGCTGACGATTCTGTAATTCTTGCTGTCCATGAAAATCCGCCTACTACGTCTCGTTTTATTTAAGATTATATCTCTCCTGGAATCGTGACTTACATGTTGGAAAATAAAAATAAGCGAAGCAAAATCAAAGCACGTCACGTTCACCCTTCTTAAGGAACACTGTCCTGCTGTTTGTATCTTCAAGATTCCGATTCCGAGATCTCAAGACTAAATATTTGGGATTTCATTTTGATCGACGACTTACTTGGGCGAAACATGTCACTTTTAAGCGGAAACACTTGGATCTCAAGTTTAAACATATGTACTGGCTGATAGTACACAGATCACGGCTTTCAGCAGAAAGTAAATTATTAATTTATATATCCGTTTAGAAGCCTGTTTGGACTTACGGACTTGATTGTGGTGTACAGCGTGCAACTCCAGTATTGACGTACTTGAACGCTAACAAACAAAAACACTGCGGAAAATGTTCAACCTACCCTGGTACATAAGTAATAACCTTATATATAATGATCTTAAGTTGCGAACCGTTCGGCAGGAAATCTCTGTGGTCAGCCTACGATATCAAAATCGTTTGGCGGTCAATTTATTAGATAACACAATCAGTGATTTTTCAAGATTACTGAGGAACAGTATTCTTGGTTTGCCTTATCGTTTCAATTAGATGACTTTATGATCTAGCCGTACAGAGTGCTCTTCTATTTCTTTGTTAAGTCACAAGCCGCTAGGTCTGTGGCAACTTAATGTTAGTTCAAATACATCTCATTTACTTACCGTTAAATTATCTTGCTGAACAGATTGTAAAGTTGCTGCGTCATTATAATAAAAAAAAAAATATGTGGATAGTAATCTATATTCTTCTGTAGATACTATCACAGGCAAACAGGCAATATATTAAGCAACACACACATATTAGAGAGTTACACACACAAAACATCAGTGTAATTACTATATTCTATTCCATCCATGGAATAAAAAGTGAAGTGAAAGTACTTTTTCCTAACAGCCCGACTCGACTACTCGACAATCTAAAAAATAAAACTTATGTGAGAAATAAAAAACCAGTCTTATAATTTTATATAAATTTTGTTTTTTTATGTTATCTTTTCATGATGTAATGAAGAAAGTGGGATGTAAAAAAATTCACAACAATGGAAAATATAGCAAGCCTGAGCGCCTAATACCGAAAATTCATATCCTTCCATCCCGAAAGCAAAAATAGCTAAAAATTTAACCTGTTAGCTTAAAAAAGCATGAGGAATTTTTGACAACTTTAATTTTTCAAAACTTCTAAGTTTTCTGTTTACAAATTAATTACTCTCATGCAAATTTATTTTTCACTGGTTGACGTGATCACTGAGTGCAAAATAAAATAATTTCGACCCATGCATTTCCAATTGTCTTACGTATGTTAATGTAAACTATTTCAAGCTTTTGTAATCAATTCCATATTGTTTTAGTTAAACGTTGAATTTATTGCACTTTTTATTTTATTTTTGTTTGAAATATAAATATCTTAAAAATCACTCATCCGATTTAAATTATTTCAAAATTTTTAGCTATTTCAAATTCTGTTTTCTTAAAAAAATTACGTTTTCTTTTGGAAAAGCTATTATTTTTTGTTGCTAGGATTATATGATAATTTTGATAGAACTATGAAATTAACTTTTGATACGTCGTTTATACAATTTTATATATAAATAATTTCTTATTAACATAAAATGTCTGCAGCCATTTTCAGCAAAGTTAAATTTCAACCACTATTATGAATAATAGGTTAGAAATAATTTTAATAAAATAAAATAAATAATTTTTTGTTATTTTTTCTCTTGCTGCTTTTAAGTCTATGTCTTAATTCGAGAGGTTTTTAACATTATTTTATTATCTTAGATAGCTTTTATTATTTATTCCATCTTTTTATTGAAGCAATTTTTATATAGGATTAGGAACCCCTTCAACATTTTTGTGTTAGTCAATCAAAAAACGTCAGCAAAATTATACTTAAAATAAATTAATTTTTGTCCGTAATTTAATTTGACGTATATTGTGTTTGCTAGCATATTTGAAATATTAATAATAATTATGAATATAATATTATCTGCTATCTGCAAAAGAAGTTGCCAATCAGTTCCCAATTGTAATAGATGATAATTAAACCAAAGTACTTATGTACTTTTAGCTACATAGCTTATTCCAGTTGTTAGATTAAAAAAACCAATTTGTTTATAGAAAATGCCGAATAATTATTAGTAAAATGTAATGAAGCAGTTGCAGTAATAATATTAAAAATGGGATGCATTAAATGATCAAGGGTCATTCAGAATTGAATGATGCAATTTTATTTGTTTTAACACCCACCTGTCACCCTCGTGATAAACAGGGATGTTTTCAAAGAATCTTTCCCCTAACTGATGGTAGTTTAAACATCTTCTATTATGGAGATTTTAAAGTATTTGAAGAGTTTTAAGTACTTGAAATATATACATATATATTAATATCTTATTGTTAGAAGTATACATTCAAATTTACCATTTATATGAAAAATCACTTCTATTTAACATTTCAAAAATTGGTATTAATATTTTTTACAAATTTATTTAACTACATAAAAGATTATGAATTTATAAAAGGCATAAAAAAATGAATCAAAAAAATTATTATTTTTTCCTTAAAAAAAGTAACCTTTAATTAAAAACAATAATTTAAAACCTAAAAAAACCTTTAAAATAGCAACCTTTAATTTTTTTAGGAATAAAACTTAAGCCACGCTTTTATTTAACTAAATATTTTCATTACTTTTAATTTTAAAATTTAATAATTATTACATTTATCTATTTTTTATTTATTGGTTATTTATTATATACTTATATAATTTATTTTTTACTTTTTAGAGGGTTTTTCTAATTTGTTTCCTTTTTTTATTAATGTTAATATTAATATTAGTTGAATAAAAGCTTTTTTTAAAAAATAATTTTTTATATGTAATCAATTATATTTTTGTAATTTTTTTTTATTTTTTATTTTTTTTTGTACTTATGTGCTAGTTGAACGTACGTAACAAAAAATTCCTACATTATTTTTATAATATAGTATGTGCGTGTTAGTTAAAAACGAGGTAAGCAGAAAAAATATAATATTAATAATAAGAATAATAATAAAAATAAAATGATAAATGTTTTAATATTCTTATACTTAATAAAAACAATAATTTATATTCATCGCTTACTGTTTAAAATTGGGAAGGAAAAGAATAGAAATATTTGTAAATTTATATTATGTTTATTTTTATGCACTTTTCAAGCTGATGAAATTTCAGAAAGTTTGAAATATTTATTTATGCAACTGTAAATTTAGCTTCCATTATTATGTAAAAACTAAAATAAAAATAAACCAAATATTTTAATTCATCAGAACTATTTGTAAATATACATTTTCTTGATGAATAAAGTTTGTAAAATATTAGCAGGGAAAACAATTAAATTAAACATACATTAATTACATTTTTAAATTAAAGGTTTTATTTTATATTTTTTATAAATATTGTGTGTAAACTTTATTGTAATAATTGTGGACAGAAGCACAGAGACGACCTGCAAACGAGTTCATGAGAAAACTAATGTTCGATAGAGTCCTAAAAAGTTCCTTTTTCTGTCAAATATAATGATAGTTATAGTAATGTAACGACAGTTGTTTTAATTAAATTATTTTCATTTTGTGTATATTTTTACTTATTTCATCACAGCTAATACTAAATTTGTATTTTTATTTCTAAAAAACCGTTACTGATTGAAATAAGAATAGTGGATAAGCAGAAAACTGTTATCACAAAAAACCTCAAATTTGGCATAATTAATTGAAATGCTTAACAATTAGGCAGTTAGTAAGGTAAATTTTAGATAACACGGCTTAAGATCGAGTAAGGTAAAAATCAGTAACTTTTGTTAGTTTTTGTTTCTTTTTCTTTTTTGTTTAAATTTAAGTAATTAAATAAGCTTCCATAAGTTAACAGAAAAGAAACTGGAGGTTAAAATTAAACTACCATAAATTTTCTACCACAATTATAAAGCTTTAAAATCGTTAGAAAAAATATAATATGAATAGCAGAAATCTACTAAAACTGTTTTCGTTTTTTTGTTTTTTAGTCTGTTACATTACAGTAAAACAAAACCATTAATCATGTAAAATTATTCTGTTTCTTTAGTTGATTATTCCTGGTAATTGCTTCTTAAAAAGTTATTAGGTTTTAAACAGAAGATGAATTATAATAGATAAGTCACGTAAAACTGTTTCGAGAAAGGGGTTTTCATTTAAAGAAAGAAGGAGCCTCCCCGTATAATTAATTTTACGTTTAAAGAATTAATGAGAAGAAAATAAAATAAATGTTTTGTTTGCAATTGTTTTAAACGAATGCATTCATTTGAAATACTGTTACCCGCTATGCGAGACGTACGCTAAATACGTAAATTAATCAGAAACGTTTACTATGCGGCTGATAAAGGTTTTTACCCGACTCTTTCAGATAAAGGGAAATGTGTTTTACTGTTATATTTGTTTGTGCCACCGTAACTCTAAAACGGCTGTATCAATTTTGATGAAATAAATATCAATCAACTCGTATCAGTCGCATAAATGTCATTGGATGTACGAAGATTTGAAAAAAAGACATAATTAGTGTAGTAAAAAATAGACAAAGAAGGGATATGATAAATGAATAATTAGAAGTAATTAACATTTTATTCGACATGAGTAAATTTTCTCACCATTTAATATTCTGGAGAGTTCTGGTAAGTCCATAGTATGTTGTGATTGCGAAAGACTTTTTACTGCCTCTGTAAAAGATCTCAAACCAGTTTGTGGGTGATATTTTTCGTTTTTTTTCTCTCTTACATCCTTATTTATAAAGCTAATCTAGGTAATAGAAAACCATAAAATTTTAATTTCACACCTCGATTGTTTTTATAATGAAAAGTAAAATAAAAAAATCAAATTTAGGAGATGTTTATAAGCTGTAGAGAAAATTATGTAACATTTGTGGTAATATCAATCATTTTTTAGATATTTTCAAGAAATATTGAATTTTATTCTCTGTTGTTCTTTCAATACTCTTTAGACTATCCTATTTGCTAGAACATTCCAGAATTTTAATGAGTACAATTAAACTTTAGAATAAAAAACTGAATTTTAAAAAACTAATTAATAACTTATACAGTATCAGTTTTACTCTAGACTGTGAAAGTTCATTATTCTCTTAAGCATGTTCTTTCTTTTTCTGTTTAGCCTCCAGAAATACTGTAAGGTGTTACATCAAAGGAGGAATGAGGATGATATGTACTAATGTAAATGAAGTGTAGTCCTTTACAGCCTCAGAACGACCGTTCCTGTGATGTGTGTTTAATTGAAACCCAACCACCACAGAACACCAGTATCCACGATCTAGTATTAAAAATCTGTATAAAAGTGCATTTAGTAGGATTTGAACATTAGAACTCTCGACTTCAATATCAACTGATTTGCGATGACGAGTTAACCACTAGACCAGCCCAGTGGGCTGTTGTATTAACAATGGTGACTTCGAATTCTCGAAGGTTGTCTTGCCAATCGTTGAGAAAGGGAAATCTTATTTAAATTCTTACAATTAACTGTTTCTTTATACTTGTAATTATCAATTTAAAAAAACGTTTGAGCAATAATAATAAAAAATAAAAACCTGTAAATTCTTATCGTATTGGTTCAATGGAACTAAAAATACTGCAACAAAATTAGAAACGTTACGAACAATTTTAATTTTAATACTTATGAATCTGTACTCATAAAATTAATATTCTATAGAACATTATCTGCTCTATTGTCATAGTGAAATGGATTTCGGATTACCAGTGGTAGGCACAGTCAATCTGGTATTTTACCAAACTTGTTTTGCGTGTAAATTTATCATGAAAGATAAATACGTAAAACTATTGTTTTCTGTACTCTAAACATAATAACGGCAATTACAGTACATTATTAACTGTTACGTTAGGTCGTTTAGTGGTTAGGATGCTTCGTTATTATCTACACTCGGGATCTTTTTCCGGAAAGAGTGCAGTATTTCTTTTCCAACCATTTCATCCAAAAGCAAACAGTTTATTGCAAGACATTTTAGCTAAATTGGGTATTCCAATTAGGATTGTTCTCCTGGGTCTTGGTCTCAAATAATACGCGTAGTCCCAGAGTGAAGATGTATGATCATTTACTCAGGTTACATATTAAATTATGAATTTATATAGAATAAATTCAGAAATTCGGATGTCTGTATTTGAACTTAAAATATAAATGAAATTCATTGATTTAATTCAAAAGAATGAGGGTACATACCAATGAAAATACTACTTAAATATCAAAATTACTATATTAAATGTCGGATATTTCCGTCAATGATCAAACAGGAAATTCAAGTTAAATTTTTCTGAATTTTTTTGCATTATAAAAATATTTATTCTAGAAATAAGTTATGATAGCTGTGTTGAATTTTCTGGAATAGAAAATACGACATTTGTTGATTTAGAAATTATGTACGTAATGATATCCTGAAACCACGGATCTAGAATCTCCATTACAGTAGAATGAACTAACACCTTGTTGTATTGAGCAGTTCATAATACCACTGAACAGTTGTTTTTAATATGTAGACGGTTTTACGAGAAAAGACATTCTGCTCACCGCTTTTCTTGCAATTGCTAAGCCTTCGATAAAGTGTAGCACACTGGCCTTCTTTTTAAAATCAAAAAGGCTTCAATCTTACAGTATTTAAGTATTTTCAGTTCTTTTTCAAGTAATAGGTATTTGAAGGTTAAATTCCAGATTGAAGAGTATTCCATAAATGCATATGTTCCTCATGGAAGTATTCTATACTCTATATACACCTTCGATATTCTGTTTTAACAATACAATAGCAGTTTTTGCTACTGTACTCCTAATTTAGTGCTTTTCTTTCTCCTTCAAAATATTTACGATCATTCACCTCATCTCTTAATTATTCGACGGAACAGATTAATTATAGATAATTATATTTTTTTATATTTAAAAAATAATTTAGAGTACTAATAAGAGAAATAAAATTTAATTTAATAATGAATAATTGTGCCTGCTATTAGGCACAATAGCCGTCCTAGAGCAGTTAGTCCTATCAGATAGTATTAAAGTTTTGGGGTCATACCCCAATTCAGGATAAGAATTAGTTAATTCTGATCCCAAATTTGTGTGGGTCACGATGTTAAAAGAATTTTCCATAAAATTCCATGATCTTTTCTTTAACCTGAATTGGATCAGTCGTCTGTAGCTTGTAATATTCTACAATTATTAATTATAATTCACTTTGTAAGTGGCCGAAGTAATATGTTATTTCTAGCTTCTATAAATTTTGTTTATAGGTATAATGCTGATTTCTAAACAGTAAATATTTTATAATATTAGATTTACTGATAAATTACTTATAAATATATTAATCAAAAGCATGTGAATGTAATAACGTGTATAATATGTACTTTAGTATATTATTATTAAGCCACCGGGTTGGTCTAGTGGTGAACGCGTCTTCCCGAATCAGCTGATTTGGAAGTCGAGAGTTCCAGCGTTCAAGTCCTAGTAAAGTCAGTTATTTTTACACGGACTTGAATACTAGATCGTGGATACCGGTGTTCTATGGTGGTTGGGTTTCAATTAACCACACATCTCAGAAATGGTCGAACTGAGATTGTACAAGACTACACTTCATTTACACTCATACATATCATCCTCATTCATCCTCTGAAGTATTATCTAAACGGTAGTTACCGGAGGCTAAACAGGAAAAAGAAAAAAGAAAGTATATTATTATTAACTTGAATTATGCCATTTTTATAGTTATTATTTTGTAAATGATTCGGCACAAAACGAATTTATTTATAAAATTATTAAATGGTTGTCAAAAATAGGTATAAGCAGATTTTTTCTTTTAAGGATATAATGATAATTCATTTGAATAGTTTTTTAATAACATATAAATGTATAATCTTTATATGTATTTTTAATAACTTTCTCAAAATATTTTTTTTTTATTTTAACTTCCTAATGTGTATGTTACAATATGTTTAAAAATAAGCAACCCCCTTACCATGGCCGAATAAAATGAGGATGATATGTATGACGGAAATGAGGTGTAGTCTTGTAGACTCAGGCCGACCATTCCTGAGAAGTGTGGTTAATTGAACCCCAACCACCAAATACACTGCTATCCACTGTCTAGTAATTAAATCCTTGTAAAATTAATTAACCTTTACTAGGATTTGAATATCAGAACCTTCAAGTTCAAAAATTAGCTGTTAAACAACTGATTTGCGACGATGAGTTAACCTCCAGACCTCAAAATAGTAAATATTAATTTATTTATTTTTCAGAGAAAAATTATGATTTGTAATATTTTTAAATATAACTTTTAAACGTTAGATTAACAGAAATTTTAAAACAGTGAAATTGTTTTTTACATTTTTTCTGAAGGGATATTTACATTTACACACAATTTTTCAGAGAAGTGAATCGTGTAATCCATCCCGTTTACCACGAGTTTGATAGAGAGAGGAATAAAACTATTAAAACTCAATCACGAAATTGTGAATGACTTAATTATTATTTACTTCTTTCCATTTTTTTTTTTTTTTTTATTTTTTTTTTAATATGTAGAGTTGCTTCAATTTCATCTAGGAATAATTGTTAGGCATTTTTAATTAATTGATTTCTGTTTGCTCTAATTACTGAATATACTTTATCTACTAACACATCCCTTAACACACACTGTAATAAGTTTCTTTCATAAAAAATATTATTTTATTAAATTTTATCTCCAGAAAAATTAAACCAACATTTATTAAACTTTACATAAAGAGCGTTCATAAGAAGGTCAATTATGCTTCAATGTTTGTGCGTCAAGGTTGCTTCGAGGACAGTTCTGTTGGCATTTCGATCAAACCTCCGGTGTTAGAAAGTTATTGCTCTTTATTATGTCAATGAGATTTTAAATTTTATTGTCTTGTGAAAAACCAACTCAGGTTGAAACCTAATAATCAATAAATTGCAATGAAACAAATAAATTCTCTGTTTTAGAATTTCATTAATCTAGAAATGACCAATGTCAATTAGAGTAAACCCTTGAATTTATCTCGATAATGCAAATACAATTAGATTAATTCGAGATTTTGGGTTCAATTTTAATGGTATACTAAGGCAAGATGCCCACATACATATTATAGGGAGCCAAATTTCATCATAATGTCACCTCCTCAGGGTCTTTCATAGATCTCTAACATTAGTGTATTAAATTTGATATATTATGCTTATGTACTGTTGCTATTCACATATCGTATAATATTCTGGAATGGATTTGCATAGACTAAACAATATTACATTTTGTAGAAATGGTATTTAGATTAGTGTTCTTCTTTTTTTATTCTTTGTTTTTATATACGTACACCCCTCCCGGAGCCGATTTAGACTAGTGTTAGGATTACTTATATTAACATCACTTACACTTATTAATATTATGCGTTCTTTATTTTACAAAATTCGATATTTTAATAATACTCACCTTGTATTTCTATTTATATCGTAAATGTATTTAAATGTCAAAAATAATATAAGTTCTTGAAATATTCAAGCGTGGTCATACGAGATTAGTAAGGAGTAGATCTTTATTCCTTACACCAAGACATTGGTCAGTAAAGTAAAAATAAAACTGTATTACTACTGCATTTTTAAGTAAATAAAATTCCTTCAAATCTACGGAAAATACAACACAAAGAAAATATTTTTAACAATACAACCAGACGAATTGATGAAAGCAGTACTTCATGCAATGAATAATTTTTTTTGGCAAATTTAACTGAGATCTTGTCATTTCGATTATAGCAAATAAAATAATATACGCGACCATTAACTTATTTTAATTTGACTTGCATGAAAATTTTATTACATAATTTTCAAATATATCTCTATTATATATCTCTAATAGTGTTTCCCATTGAAAATGAAGTATTCAGTTCTCTTGCTTGAAGAAGTTTTTTTCTTGTATTTTATATTGCTGCGATAAAAAGTATATAGTTAATTATTTCTACAACTTTAAAATATACAACTTTAATTATATGATTGTAATAAAAATTGTAATGTTAAGTTGAACACTTGTATATGTATTTGAATCTGCATTGTCTCATGCCTGTCATTGTTAGACAGTTGATTTTGTGTTTCACAAAAAAGTATTTATTTTTATTAACATATATGTTCGTACTATCCCAATATGCACAATATTGTGTTGATAAAATCAAAGAAGAAAGAGTGATACCTCATACTATACATAAATTTTTATTTTATTTTTTTGTTACAGTACCAGTTATACAAGTGGTGCTTATGCTGGAAATCCAAATTTATTTATCAGAATGGACTCCATCGGAAGCGGAAGTTACGCGACCATAGCTAGTCTTCACAAGTCGTCCGCATCACCTTATGCAACTTCATGTGTTACAGCGGATACAAAAGGACGTACCACTCATCATATATATGCCAAACCTCGGGTTTCTTATTATGCATCTTCTCAGCTGACTCAGATGCCTCAAGTAAGTTGTAATTACATTTTTAAACCCATGAACATTTAAAAACCATATTTCTTTATTTAAAGGAATTTAGTTTTTCCTTTATTTAAAATAAATAAAAAGTTCACTAATGGAAAAAACACTTCTCCGAATTTCTGTATTTCTTGATTTTTGAAAATTCTTAACTTTAAAAATACTTAATAGTTTTATTGCACTGATGTTTACGTAACATCTCAGAAGCCAAGAAATTTTGTTTATGATAACACATTTTAATTCTACACAAATTTTGATAAATCGGGAAGAATTAAACAGATATCTGTCCTGGGTAATTACCTCAATAATTTTTAGACTTAATAAAAAATGTTTAGTTGTACGAATATAATACCATTTAAAATAATATTGTCGTAAATATTTTAAAACCGATCTCATTGGCTGAGTGGTAGCGTCTCTTTTTCATCCGCAGGTTCCGGGTTCAAATCCCGGTATGGCATGACGTTTTTCATACGCTACTAAATTCAATTTTTATATCCCAGGCACAAGCTTCAAGCTTATATAATGAAATCATCAAGCGAAAAAAAAACAGTTTTCTAGAAAAGTATTGTTTAAGACTTGCATAAAGGCTGATGTTTTATATACTTTTCTATATTATAAATATTTCAAACTATCTTTTAATTATTTTTCCCCAAACGTGGCGTTGTAATGGAAAAATATTAAAACTTTTATCTCACAGAAAGAGCATAAAATTCGATTTTCTAGTATATTTTTCTTAAGTACCTGAAAATATAAAAATTTAATTTAAAAAATTATGATTAGAGGTGAAAGTAACTCAATTTATTTTAATAATATGGGGATTAAAAACTTTCTGTAACAAACAAAAAAAAGTCCAGAGGCAGTAGACAAAGCTGCCTTTTTTAAATTGAATTTATCGCTTTCCCTGATAATAGATTTCAACTCGATAAATTTATAAATGATACAAATACTTTATGGGTTTCTTTGAACCGCATTTCAAAAGAAAACAAGAGAAGGAATGTTACTTTATAACTTAGTAATCTTTTCAGAAAAGTAATAAAAGTCGGTTTGATTTTTTTAATTCATATTTTCTGGTACCAATTGCAATAGTGTGGTTATAATTACGTTGAAAATAACAAAATGTCAATAAATAAAAAAAGGTATAACGTTATGTATTTGTTAACTGCTGCAACCGAATGGTTGTACGTGATCTAATGTAACGTGATATAACTCTCTCCTTAAATTAATCTTAAAAATCTCAAACATGGAATTGCAGTTTTATTAAGCCTATTATTGTTTTATATACTTATAATATTTTATGTTTTTATATACTGTATTTTTTATACTATATTGTTTTACACATTATTGTAATGGAAGATTACTGTTTTCCATTCCCTTCATCACTGTGGCAAATATACTGATGTACATCGATATTGAAATATATACTTATTAAAATAAGTACTTAACCATAAAAATACTGTATCAATCTCTTGGTAAGGGCTGCTTGAATTACGACTATCATCAATTTAAGCCTTTTATTGAAACAGGCTACATACTAAAAGTAAAATAATTTTATTTAATTTAATTCCAAAAAAAAAATTTAGTTTTTTTTTAAATACGTAATTTTCATCATCTCATTTCTCATCTGAGAAAGAACTAAAAACAAAGACGCATATTACTTAGAAAGTAAATGAAATAGTTTGAAAAAAAATATTGATTTCACAAAATGTAAACGTTTTTAATTTTCATCAACAAAATATCAAAATTTTTCGCAATCGTGTAAATTATGTTAGGATTACATGGATTTCAAAATGTTTCATATATTATTTAGAATTTCTGAAGTCCCATGCTCATGACCAATCAGCAAATCATATTATTCAACATCAGAAAATACAAGGGAATACCCTTGTATTTTATAATAAATATACTGATTATGCTTTCTATGATATATTGACATAAATTATGAAGGCAGAAGGTGTCGTAGATTCACGCATATCCTCTTCCTTAATAAAAATACTAATAACTGAGAAAGTATTAAATTTACCCAAAAATAATAATTAAATTAAGATTCAAAATATTATGATAAAATTAAACTATTAAATAATAAAACGATAAGCCAGAAACTGAATAATAAATAAATACTTAATTTAGATCGATGCATACACATTATATCAATAAATTTTCTACTGACCTAATTACATTTAAAAATAAAGAACTACCGTTATTCATTACAGGAATCAAGGAAGATTGTAGGATAATATTGATCAGAAGAGTATGACTGTATTTGAAATTAATATTTGTAGTGAATCAGATATGTAAATCAGGTAATATGTAAACAAATCTGTTAACTGAATAAAAGGAAACTTACGAAGGTGTACAATTAAAGTTTCATAAATTTTAATTTATTTAAGTTATACTCGTACTTGAGCACTTGAGATAAAACAGAATGAAAAAATTGAGATTTATTTTATAAACATTATTTATTGTTAGAATTCGACAACAGAGTAATAAGAAAAATTTTTTTTCAAAACTCTGGGTCTAATTTCAAATAAATTTGAACGAATATAGTTTAAAGAGATAGGTAATTTATTATATTAACTAATTTTAATCTAATAAAATTTAGACTGGAATATCTTAGGCCCATTCTCGTAGTCAAAAGACTATGTTATATTTCACAAATGTAGATCTGCTACCTGGGTTGCTACAGTTTATTGTTATTTTTTTTTAGGAATAACGAAATTATCTTTTTATTTTTAGAAAATTCAGACATTTATATTTATAAATATTTCCATGATAGAATGATTCAGGAGGAGGAATTTTTTAAAACAAAGAATTCAAAATGGAATTTTGCTATTTTAAATTCACATTCAATTGGAAAAATGTAGTTACAGTTTAGAGTAAAAGAAATACAAAAATACTACATAACTTGATTATAAAGAATAGTTAAACGCAATCAAAATTATTTAACAAAATGATAAACCGTTTAACGTTTATTCTAAATACATTCCCAACTTTATGATAACGATGAGTAGCATTCAAATCAGTTTCGAAGCATACACTTAGTGTTGCCATCCTAAACTTTCAAACGCCTAAATTTATTGTACTAAAATTAGCTGTTTTTAATTTTTACAAATCCATAACATTTTTCTGTTAAGTTTTGTTTTTATAATAAGAGATATATATATATACTTTATATATATATATATATATATATATATATATATATATATATATATATACTTTTATAATAATAAAAGTAAATGTTTTCATATACTTTATTACACCAATTTCCAAATTACATTCTCTACAAGTTTTTATAAATAAAATTTACGAATTTATTAGTTATTTAAAAAAGTTATCTTACTTCAAACCTAAAAAACGTATTTTTGTCACCGAATTTTTCTGTTACAAGTTAGATGTCATGAAAACTACGACAGATATAGTTCTGGGACCTGTTTTATTCGATTTTTCAGATGAAAAAACATAAGAAGCCATCAAGTTTATATAACGCACTCTTATACAACGACTTCAGAATTTCAGTATGAACTCATTTCTTCGGGGAGTTGAAATTTTTCGCTAGCTTTAACTCGATAACAAAGTTTTTTTTCGGACATGTTTGTAAGAACTTCTTTCCTTATTTTAAAATCTAGAATTAATTTCCAAATTTTTATTAACGTTTTCTCCTGAATCACTCACATAAGAAAGAACACACTTGTTCAATATTGTAAACATCCTGAAAGGTAAGGAACCTTATGTTAAATGTCATGTGATTTTTTCTCATGCAAACCCATTTTGATCGTAATAAAAAAATTATCGTTTAATAATATATCCGAAAATGTCTTGCTATGAACAACGAAAACAGTAATATTATTATCAGTGAGATACGCCCATGTAATTATCAATTATCACATGAAAAAAGATATACAATGGTTTTATCTGTATTTGAGTTGGGTAAATAAATTCCATTCATTCAAACATAGAACACTTTAATCCCTTAAGTAGACATCTTCGCATGGTATTATCATGGAAGAGAGTAACATTTAATGAAGTGAAAAAATGTTTTATAATAACCTGCCTTTTGAAATACATAATAAAAGAGAATGCTATGACGTTAACTTAAAAGAAATCATAGTTCTTATCATGAATTTGTTATGAAAGTAAATTCAGTTGAAAATAATTAAAGTTAAAAAAAATAACATCGGTTAACGAGAAAACGTTAATAATAAATATATAGCAATTAAAAACTTATGAAGGATGAGAAATGCATTGGAGCTGTAAGTGAATGAAGAAAATTTAAAAAGTGAAACAGTTGAATGAAAGAAAATTGCAGTGACATATTAAAAATAGCAACAATAGATTTTCAAAATAGCAAATGAAGAATAGTTGAAGAAATATAATGAGGTAGAAAAAATGTGTTTACTGCAAGACTAGACATAACATGCAGAAAAATAATAGAAATATTTGGGGAACTGAAGCTAAAATATATTATCAGAGATATGAATAGAAGAACTATTTTGTAGAAAGAATAAAGAGTTAGCAGGTGCAGTATTGCAAATAAATACGGTATACGGTATAGAGAAGAAAAATTATCTCAAAAAGTGATTGAGGTGGAAGAATGTTTTTCAAAGAAGAATCTATACTCAGTCTTTCATAGAACTTTTAAAGATTCAATCAAGAATAAACAATTGCAATTAATGGTGTACCGTCTGAATTCCTATGTTCTCTGAGGAAAAGCATAGAACATTAATTAATAGATAAGCTTTGTTCATTAATATTCACAACTTATAAGACTGTTAACTACCCTAAGAAGTTGAGAAAAGTTTAACTTCTATCAGATCAAAAAGCAAAAAAAAGATAAATGTGAAAACTAACACACTAAAGTTTAACATTTCACGCATTGACAATGTATTAGTTAGAGATGAATAAGAGAGTCATGGGAAAAGGTTAACTGAATACTAATTGGTTCGATTTCAGATAAAGTCCCTTTATCCGAATAATTTTCTCCGAAAAAGATCTGGGGAAGTGATTTAATGATGCAGAATAAAATATTTAAATAATAACTTATATTTAATTAAAGTCTATTTAATAACTTAAATAAACTTATATGTTGGGATTGAAAATTTATATTCAATCGGTACCGTAATTTTAATAATTGATGGTAGTTTTATTAATAAGAAATAAAAAAAATAACGAGAAAACATCTCACAGTCGCTTTTCAATATATAAATTAAAGAAACAATAGAAAAACTGAATGAAAAAAGTGAAAATGGGGAAACAATTCAAAGAAAGAAAATAAAAAGTTTAGGATATCTAATCACAGTATCCTTTCAACTAAAAATTGATTAGGTATTACACTTAACAGAATAAAATTATTCCTAGGAAAGGATTGAATTAAAAAATAAATAATAGCAAAATGAACATGACGCTAAAGAGGAATTAGATAGAAGATTACGCGTTAAAAGAAGTTGCGGTATTGTGTTAATTGTAAAAGAAACTTACCAGCTGTGGAGGAAGATAGGTAATAAACACAAAAAAGGAGCAAAATTCTATTTTATTAACTTAATATTAAGTAAGATATCACAAGACGATTTGAAGAAGAGAGAAAATGTTTGGCAGCATCTTGTAGAGACAAATTAAGGTTGTTGGTCACTACTTAAACCTGTAGAAGACAAAAATTTGAATATATAAAACAAATAACAAAAGATGTCGGTATAGTAAATATAAAGGCCACAGGGGAAAAAAGGATAAATGCACATTTTTTCGTGTTTTATTGGAGAGGGCATTGTGTTCTACACATGCCCTCTCCCTCTATGAATCATGAGACCTTGCCGTTGGTGAGGGGGCTTGAGTGCTCTGTGATACAGAATAACTGGACCGAAGGTGCAACCATATCGGAGAGGTATCTGTTGAGAGCTATACTAAGGAATGATTCCTGAAAAAAGGCAGCAGCTCTTTCAGTAGTTGTTAAGGACGTAGGTCAGGACGACTAAAACGCCCATATCAATACACTCAATCCACTCAATAGTACTGCGCAGCTGAAAGCAATGGAAAACTACAGCTGCTTTTTTTCCAAGAAAATGTAGCTCTCTGCAATTTCATATAGAAATGATGGAGACACCTTCCTTGGTAAAATATTCCGGAGGTAAACCCCGTTCGGATCTCCGGGTGGGGACTACTAAAGAAGGAGTCATCAAAAAATTAAAAAAATTACATTCTACGAGTCAGAGCATGGAATGTTAGAAGTCTAAAACAGGTTGGTAGGTTAGAAAATTTAAAGAGGGAAATGGATAGGATAAATGTAGATATAGTAGGAAATAGCGAGGTTTGGTGGGAAGAGGAAAACGACATTTGGTCAAGTGATTTTAGAATAATTAACTCACCTTGAAATAATGGGCGGGAAGGAGTAGGTTTCATAATGAGCAAGAAGATAGGGAAGAGAGTAGAGTATTTCAAAATGCATAGCGATAGAATCATTGTAATAGGATAAAATCGAAACCTAAACCGACAACGATTGTTAACGTCTATATGCCTACAAGCGCCCATGATGATGATGATGATGAGGTAGAGTGTATATACGAAGAGATTGATGAAGCAATTAAACACATAAAAGGAGATGAAAATTTAATAATAGTTGGAAATTGGAATTCAATCATTGAAAAAAGCAAAGAAGGAAATATAGTGGGTAATTAGGGGCTGGGTAAAACGAATGAAAGAGGGGACCGACTTACAGAGTTTTGCACGAAGTATAATTTAGTAACAACAACCACTTTAAAAATCATAATAGAAGTATATACACATGGAAAAATCCAGGTGATACTGCAAGGTATCAGATTATAACATGGTTAAGCAAAGATTTAGAAATCAACTTGTCGACAGCAAAACTTGCCCTGGAGCAGACATTGATAGCGACCATAATTTAGTGTTAATGAAATGTAGATTGGGGTTTAAAAATCTGAAGAAAAGGTGTCAGATGAATCGGTAGAATTTACAGAAGCTTCAGGAAAAGGAGGTAAACAGGATTTTTGAAGAGGACATCGCAAGAGGTCTGAGTAAAAAAGATAAGGTAGAAAATGTAGAAGAAGAATGGAGAATGTTAAAAAGGAAATTCTTAAATCAGCAGAAGCGAACTTAGGCGGAACAAAGAGAAAACCTTAGGTTGGTAGAAAACCTTGAATTTCAGACGATATATTGCAACTGATGGATGAACGTAGAAAATATAAGAAAAAGTGATGAAGAAAGTAAAAGGAACTATCGACAATTAACAAATACTGTAAACAGGAAGTGCAAGCTAGCGAAAAGAGTGGATTAAAGAAAAGTGTTCACAAATGGAAAGAGAAATTATCATTGGTAAAAATAGACGGAGCATACAGAAAAGTTAAGGAAAATTTTGGGGTACATAAATTAAAATCTAATAACGTGTTAAACAAAGATGGTTCACCGATATATAATACGAAATGTAAAGTCGATAGATGGGTGGAATATATTGAAGAGTTATACGGAGGAAATGAATTAGAAAATGGTGTTATAGAGGAAGTTGAGGAGGATGAAATGGGAAAAACAATACTGAGATCTGAATTTAAGAGAGCATTAAAAGATTTGAATGCCAAAAAGGCTCCTGGAATAGAGGAATACCTGTAGAATTACTGTGCAGTGCAGCTGAGGAAGTGATTGATAGATTATATAAACTGGTGTGTAATATTTATGAAAAAGGGGAAGTTCCGTCAGACTTCAAAAAGAGTGTTGTAGTCATGATACCAAAGAAAGCAGGAACAGATAAATGTGAAGAATACATAACAATTAGCTTAACTAGCCATGCATCAAAAATCATAACTGGAATTCTGTACAGAAGAATTGAGAGGAGAGTGGAAGAATTGTTAGGAGAAGAACAATTTGGTTTCAGGAAAGGGGACAAGGGAAGCAATTTTAGCACTCAGATTAATAGTAGAAGGAATATTAAAGAAAAACAAACCAACATACTTGGCGTTTATAGACCTAGAAAAGGCATTCGTTAACGTAGACTGGAATAAGATGTTCAGCATTTTAAAAAAATGTGGGTTCAAATGCAGAGATAGAAGAACAATTGCTAACATTTACAGAAACCAAACAGCAACAATAATAATTGAAGAACATAAGAATGAAGCCGTAATAAAAAAGGGAGTCCGACAAGGGTGTTCCCTATCCCCGTTACTTTTTAGTCTTTACATAGAACTAGCAGTTAATAATGTTAAAGAACGATTTAGATCCGGAATAACAGTACAAGGTGAAAAGATAAAAATGCTACGATTTGCTGATGATACAATAATACTAGCTGAGAGTAAAAAGGATTTAGAAGAAACAATGAATGGCATGGATGAAGTCCTACGCCAGAACGATGGCATAAAAATAAACAAGAACAAAACGAAAGTAATGAAATGTTGTAGAAATAACGAAGATGGTCCACTGAATGTAAAAATAGGAAGAGAAAAGATTATGGAGGTATAAGAATGTTGTTATTTGGGACGTAGAATTACTAAAAAAGGACGAAGCAGGAGAGATATAAAATGCCGAAACGAGCCTTCAATCAGAAATATAATTTTTTTACATCAAAAATTAATTTAAATGGAAGGAAAAGATTTTTGAAAGTATATGTTTGGAACGTAGTTTTATATGGAAGTGAAACTTGGACGATCGGAGTACCTGAGAAGAAAAGATTTGAAGCTTTTAAAATGTGGTGCTATAGGAGAATGTTAAAAATCAGATAGGAAAATCAGACAAACGAAGACGTATTGCGGCAAATTGATGAAGAAAGAAGCATTTGGAAAAATAAAGTTAAAAGAAGAGAGAGACTTATAGGCCACATATTAAGGCATCGTGGAATAGTCGCTTTAATATTGGAGGGATAGGTAGAAAAAAAAAATTGTGCAGGCAAGCAACGTTTGGAATATGTAAAACAAATTGTTGGGGATGTAGGATGTAGAGGGTATACTGAAATGAAACGACTAGCACTAGATAGGGAATCTTGGAGAGCTGCATTAAACCAGTCAAATGACTGAAGACAAAAAAAAAAACACATGCTCTATTTTAAGATTAAGCAATACAGTGTAAAAACGGGAGAGAACAAAAAAATTCTAAAAATATTCTGAAGAACTCAAGGAGGAATGTTCGTGTGTTCAATGGAAAAAGGTGGAATATCCTTCAACTGATATCTTGATCAGCCACTGGTTGCAATATTGGTTTCCTTTGAAATTCTTTGTTTTTATATTATTGTTTTAATAATTGTTTTATCATTCTAGTTTTTTAAAGCGTGTATCGTTAATCTGCAATTTTATTTAGCTGTTGGTAGTTACTGAGAGTTTTATTTGTATTTAAAGTTAACTTAACAAACATAATTGATTTCGATGACCAATTTAAATACGGAGTAACAAAATTGAATATTAAAAAAAATCAAAAACTTAAAAAATGCAGGATATTATGAAGACATTCCTTGAACAAAATTAAGATAAAAATCATTAGAAATGCAAGTACTGTTGAAAGAAATAATGTTATGAAATACTTAACCGGCTTCTAAATGTCAGTGAACAAAATCGTTATTTGACTGACCTTATATCAGTTATTCCAAATATTTGTTATCTGGTATATCAGTACAAAGACACGGGAATAATTAAATTACTCCAATCTAGTCTTTCTTAGCTAGAGTATCACGGGATGGCAAAGATAACTATACTAACGTTTATTACAAGGCTTTTATAAGCATTCATGGTGTCACCAGGAAAAGTTGGAGTATTTTAAATTGTTTTGAAAAATTACGGTGCATTTCCAAAAAAAGAGGTACACATCACAACTGCTCATGTAAAATTTCCCAAGAAACTTTGGGCAAGAAAAAAGCCCTTAAGTTCATTCAAAGAACTTAAATGTCACTGTACTTTGAAAAAACCAAGTGTACTTGCTTAATACACTAAATATTAAAAAAAAAGTGGTTTTATTGAAATAGATTCATCTGTTAAAAATCTCTTCGGAATATTATAAAAAGTATTTAATAAAAAATTCATAATTTCATTTGTATACTCTAGATCTTGACGCATATTTAGCAAAAATGAAGTTGCAAAATTATTAGTAATATGAACGCGATAAAAGATATGCTAAAATGAAAGCTGAAGGTTTTTGAGCGCAAAAAAACATTTTGTGTATCTTCACATGTGAAGAAGACCCTTCACATTTTCTGTGATTATTTTCAGAGCCAAAATGAAAATTGTTTCATAAGTGTATTACAAAAATACTGTCCAACATTACATTGTATATCAAATATTATTACTGTAATACTCGTAGCAATAATATAATAATAATAACAATAATCATGATGATCATAATACTGCAACTCAATGATCGTTTAATTATGATACTTTTTTATTTTGCTGTATTTCCAGTAAAGGTTTGTAATATTCACGATAAAAATTAAGTTTTGTGTATCATTTTTTTTCTTGTTTTCATATATTTTCTAGTTTCTGTTATTATTTTTATTTAAAATTTTGTCGTAACTGACTTATTCAATTCAAAATGATGTATTATCGATGGATGTCCTATCTTTTTTTTAGTTTTTACTTGAGGGTTTATTTTTATGTAACAGGTTTACTACAATCACACTGTCTATTTCAGCTAATTAGTTTTCAGTACACGTGTAAAACTTTTGTAAACAATTAATTGAGGACATGTAGAAAAGTTATATTATAAAATATGTCTACCTATTTCTTTTCCAATTATCTCCAAATAAAGTTTTGGTGATGTTAATTTCCTGTGATTTTCATACATCATGGTTAAAGATTAGCGCAGAACAAAAAGAAATGGAGAACATTAATCCAGCCAAAGGATTGTGACACAAAAAATTTAGCTAACTTTGATTCATAACCAAGACCAAATCAAAATGTGAGTTTTAGTTAAAAGAATGAGCTGTTAAGGAACGATACTTCCACAAAAACACAGTGTAATATCATCTAATGGGGGGTATGATACTACACTGGGGTAGTAAGGGTACATACATGCAAGGCGATTATTCTATTTTGGTAATATTTAACATTTTTGTTTATAACATTCCCTGTTACGTATTTCAAAGTTAATAATTTATTGTTTAACGAGCGAAATGAGATGTGTTTTTATTGTATGCGAAATTGGATGAATGAATGCTCACAATCTAAACATAAAGTTTCTTTTTTTTTGAAAAAAAAAATTTTAATAAAATGATGAGGGGACGCAGTGATTCGTTCGGATGGATGGATGGGTGCACGGCGGCACACTAATTGGATTATGTAACGTTCCAATCGGACCTACGCGCCTACGCCTGCCTGATCACTCTACCAGCAGGAGGGATTTCTGCTTTGATCTCCATGCAGATTACTTTGCATGAACAGTTCCGCTTTGAGGTCCTAAAGTGGCAGAAAAGTTGTACGTTGATGGAAATCTGACTAGCAATACCTACTCCACTTGTTAACAGAAATTTTCTTTGAGCTACAGCTAAAGATACCATTTAAAAAAAATCCAGATATATCTACTTTTTCAATATGAAAGTGTTTAAATTTTTTTGGTAAATTTACATAAATATATGTTTGTAGTTATCTCTTGTTATTATTATTATTAAAATAAGCACAAAATACTCTAAATAGATATACTGCAATAATATATAGAATAATGTAACCTCAATCTATTGGTCTCATTTAAATCAGCATAGCTTATAAGATTTATTAATTAAGTTTATTTTTTATTAATAGTATCTTGCAAACATGTGGCTGAACTTGACTACCATTTGTTTGAAGTTAACATTTAGTTCTTATTTCACTGATAAAAATGAAAATTATAATTAACTTTTGAATAAATTTCTTTAACTAAAATGGATTATAATGAAAAAAAGACATTCTAGAATAATCTATTAATCAGGAACTAATGGATAACAGTTGTAAAAGGTATCCCTTCAACCGAGAACCCAAACAGAATTTTATGCCCTTCTGCTACGCCACAAGAATTTAACACTTAAAATTTAGGCATTTAATCGGAAACTTGGCATGGGAAGGAAGAATTTTGAAAAAAATTTTCCACTAATAGAATTATTGTGGCCCCAACAGAGAGCAAACGTAAGCAAGATATAAGTTAATAAACACAAATATTTTAAATTACAGATACATTTCATTATTATTTTATTTATCAAATTAATAAATAATAGTAGGATAAATTAAAGTTATAATTTTTTCAAGATATCTAGCAAACAGATAAACAATGATAAGTTATAAAGTTATAAGTTTCAAATTGTAAAGAAATTCTTTTAACAGAAAATTCAACTAAATCACCTATTCGTTTTTTTAACCTCTCGACCCCAATTATCCTGAATTGAACATCAGGCTAAACAATACAGTAGCTAAAATGTTATACAGATTGTAAATTGTTATCTCTCCAAAATATATGTACATGCATATACATATATATTACTTTAAAATATTATTAAAATAATATTGACAAATCTTCTGCTGGGACAAGGGAATATATCTTTATTAATACTAATGTTTCTCAGTGAAGGATACAAGACGTAAAAGATTACATCTTTTTTATTCGTGTGACGCATATAAAGAACTGAGATATAAAAATGATACTATGCTGAGTTGCTTTGTCTGATAGTAACGGTGTTAAACATAGTCAAAATAAATATGTAGCCATAATAGTTATATAACAGTGTTGAACACCTGTATTTTGATGGGCTTGACACGCTGATAACAAATTTGTGTGATACCAAATTTGGAACAGTAAAAAAGTCAACGGTAACCACCTCATTCCTCACTTTTCTCTGTAAGCCTGGAATAGGATGCTTGTTATAATTAAAATTGTTGTTTCATTTCCGACTTGAACTTATAAACACATAATTTACTCATTTGTATAATTTTTTTTTACGCAGAAAAATAAATAAATACAAATTTTAGTAATCCTAAAAACAGTTTCTGTTGACAGTTCAATCTATAAGGATGACTTACTAAGATTTTCGTAAGAGCAAATTAAATATTCTTTTACGTTGTCAAAAGTATTCTCGATTAACAATTTCTTTAGGCCTACATTTTTAATCTTGTATACTTCCAGTCACTCAAAATTTTTGTCTCAAACGAGATATTGCTGTCTTCATAAGTAATGGAGAATACATGAATTTCAATTAAAATTACTTTTACCCAAGTTTGAAAGAATTATCTGAGATATATTTTTTCACAAAAGGGAAATGCTCGCATGAAAAACAAAATAGCTGGCATATCACAAAGGAAGAGATACTTAAATGAGATTATTATAAAACACGAATATTTAAACTACTCGTATTAAGTACAACTGATTTTTAATTATAACCTACCTATCCAACAAATACATTAACGTTAAATTTCCGCGAACATGTAACATTACCTCAATCTAATGGTTATATCCTTTTACTTAAAATAACGAAAATAAAAAACAACCAAGCAATTCAAATAAAGTTAAATCCTTACTTTTGAGATAATTGAAAACGTTTTAATTGAGCACCTAAAAGATAAAATAGATTTATGTTTTTTAAACAAAAATTGATTTAACAGACTTTTCCAATGTATTACATTTTTTTTTTATCATCTATAACAGATATTTATAATTTTCCAGACAATGGAAATAGTTATCTTATTTTACTGGTTTTAAAATTATGTTTATAAAGGTTTTAGTTGAAATTAATCTTTTATGAAATACAATATACATTTTAAATACTAATACTTGTGAATTCATTTAAATACTACAGTAAACCTTTACAACTGAAAAAGCATGGTAAAGAGAATATTGCAAATTGGGGTGAACTGACGACTGTTAATCCCTAGTAACACGACTGATCCCGCATCATACAGGATAATTGACAGGGTATAAATTTTAATCATTTAGCTATATACCTACGTCGGTCGGATTCTTTCAACAAATTTTAATTTCGATCGTATGGGTACACCACTCAATCCGTCCCTGTAATGTCGACTGATCAAACGGTTTTACTATATATATATATATATATATAGTTGGCCTCATGCTTATATCTCAGTCCGTTTGTCTACTTTATTCGCAGAATACTTCTTCCATCCACCCTACAACCCTTCCGCTCATACTTTAATCTACCCTCGCACCATCCCTCCAGCATTTTAACTCACCTCACCATCATCAACGGCCGCATCACCACAACCAATCAACACTTTTTTCTCGTATTTTCTATTTCCTTCTCTTCTTTCTCCAATGAATTTTATCTTTGTTCAAAAATAGCGCACTTTTTTATTAACAATGTAGAGGTGAATTTGACCTCAGATAAATTCTTATAAAAACCTCACTTACTGTTCATTTTGAAAGTATTCGTACTTTTCTCAAAAAATAAAAGAACAGTTTTCTTTATAAAACCAATTTATGTTCCCTTTCCTACATAAACAAGTTTATGTATATAACAGTGCTGCCCAGAAACAGAATATAATGTTTTATAAACTATTAATTTTTCCCACTTATTACGCTTTTAATCCTTTACGTTTAGTTCTTCACAAAAAACTCTGCTTCTGAACTGTTGACTGAATAAATATTTATAAACATAAATTTGAATCGTTTAAATTTAACGTGTTACTTTTCTATATCAATCCTATTCAAATTTTACTTGATCATTTTATACTTTTTACTATGTACATTTTCTCAAGAGTAAAGGATTTACATTTTTGTTATTGAAAACTAACGTTTGTATTGTTATATAAAAATATATGTTTATTTTCCTTAATTTTATCATCGTTCTTACACTTTTTGTATTTATATGGTTTTAAAGGTTCCTGAACTAATAAAATTTCTGAAATTTCTGCTGTCTTTCTATATAGAATACTTATGAGTCTTTACAATCTTACTCTCGGCATTCTATTTTTAAAATTCCTGGTTTCTAATAATATAAGATTTTTAATATTGCTTATTGTTCATTTTCAAAGCAAATTTAAAATTATTTATTTTTTAGCTTATTAAAATTAAATTTAAAGAATATTAAAGTTACTTGTGTTTTTTTTAATAGGAAATTATTTATTTTATTATAATATTTAAATGTTATTTATTAATGTCCGCTAAATTGTAATAATTCTCGGCTGTTTTGTATTTAATTAAATTAAATTCTTCATCTAACTGAATATTATCTTCTACGCAGTTTACGGTTACACTAAACGTAATCGTAATCGCGTAAACTGCTCTATCATAGAGCAGTTTACGCGAAGTAGAAATACATGAACCACCATCATGGTGGTTCGTGTATTTCAAATTATGATGCCAAAAGTACTAATTTTAGAACAAGAATATTTCTTTTTATAATAATCATTAAGATGATAAAGATATCTCTCTACGATTTTGTTACTTTAAAATTGATAAATTAAAAAAAAAATGTTTTGAAGAAAGAGTTATCTCTGTGAAAATACGAAAAGTGGAGGAAACAAAAAAGGTGCAAGTGAAAAAAATTGATAAATTAAGTTTATAAATAAATAACAATATATATCCTCTACAAATTACGTATTTATTTTTTGATATACGAGTATATATAAATATATATATAAAACTGTAATTCAAGGTTTTTAACTTAGCTTACATTGTCGGAGGAATGTATGAAACTCCACGCACCTCAACCTAAAAGTCTTTTTTTGTATACCTATCCTTTTGCTGATGAATCCGGGCTGTCTGCTACGTAATAGAAATTATTCCTGTCAAATAAAGCGATTGGGATTACTGAAATTTGTGTCTTTTTTGTTTAATATGCTTTACATGTGCCACAATAATAAAAAAAACCGACGGAAAAAATGAATGTATCCCTTTCTTTGGAAAACTCTACATTATAAGTTAATTATTTTCATTTACTAGATCAAAAATTATTTTAAAATTTGCTTAAAAATACTAACTTTAAATATAATGGTTTTTTAAATATAAAATCGTGGTAAGCCGAATGTTTAAGACAATCTATACTTTAAAAAGGCCTCACTTAGAAAACACATAAAACAAAAATTTCAAGTATTAGTTTGAAATATTAGAAGCAAAAATAACAGGTCAAAGAAATAGGCTAATAGAGAAACTACTTACATAAATAGATTTTATTTTCTCGCCAATTACAAATTTTATAAATAAGATATCTTTTAGTACAGTGCAATGGGGCACATGCTGACGAATTATTGATTCTGACGTAATTGTCTTCGAATAACAACAACAATACAAAAATGTTAATTTCTATTATTAATTATGACACAATATTTTTGAAACCGTGGCTACTCAATAAACATATATAATAATATAAGTTATATAATGTTTTAAATTTAATATAATTACTTTAAGTTTAATAATAATAAAAATGTTTTTAATAATAATATAACATTAAAATAAAATGTTTTTTTATAAAAATTACGACTATCAAGAATTTATAATATACATGTTTTTAGATCAAGATTAAGAAATAAAAAAGAAACTAGTTTCTAAAAAAAAAAAAACAATGTTTTCCTATTACGCTGTTGTTAGACACAGAAGAATTAGTTTAAACACTGGGAATTAGTGCTCATTCAATTATCTTAAGCCACTTGTTTTCTTTTAAAAGTAATCAATAATATAAATTAATCATTATCTATTGTTACAGAAATTATCATCGATTTCAGATAGTTCTTCTTTAGGTATTTTAAAATTGGCTATAATTACTGCAATACTACCTATTTAATGAATCATCACTTAACAATTAAGTGGTTTCATCGTTTTATCTAAAAACTACGTCACTGGGAACATGTTATAAAGTTTTATACATTGGTATTAAAATTTAACTGTTCTAAGCGTGAGTAGTTATAAAAAAAAATTTGAACGAAATACCACAGAAAGAAGATTATATTAATTGTTAACTTATGTATAATAGGGTAGAAGTTACGGTTATTAAGAAAATAAAATTAACAAGCATGGATAAATTTCCGAAAACTTTAAAACGAGAGTGACATTTTCATGAAAAGCTTTATCTAAGACAAATTTCAACTAATTTTAAAGATAAATTTAAGAATTATATAAAAAAAAATATATATATAACTACATGAAGTCTATTTTGACTTATAGCAGAAAAATTATTTCACCGAAAGAGAAAAAACACAGACGTTTTGTGCTAATAAGAATATTAAGTAATAAATGACTTGATATTCGGATCTTTCCTATTAAACTGGGTATTCTGATATACAAATACGAGGGTAAATTATATCTTCCTACATTTTTCTTGGAAAATTATTTCTTTTACCAGAAATTTTTTAATTTTTTTCAAGTTTAGTTTTGTAAAATTGAGCAGTAATAAAAAAAAAAACGAGTTTCAGAACTGCTGAGAAGAATTTCTTGAAAATCTTTCTTCTACATACGAAAATATGGAAAGAAGAATTGTTAAATTAACAGTCTGTTAGTGACAATTAGCAGTTTTCAATCAAAGGTGAAGAATCAAATTTAATACAAGTTAATATGGCGTACTGGATATAAATTGTCAATTATAAACCAATATCTGGAATTTCATATTCGAAGAAACAATTGAGAATGCTATTAAAAAATCAAATGATGATGATATAGACGATGATGAAAGTTAAACAACCGATAATCATTCAAGCGTTTAATGAAACAAAAACGAAAATGAAGTGGTTTAAATCACGGAAACCCATCAGTTTAGGAAAATTATTATATCTAAATTGAATCGAATATCGTTCTTTACAAAGTAAACTTCCCAAAACTATTGATATCCAGAAATTTTAAAAAGATAGTGTTTCTATAGGTTAAGGAGATTAAAAACTATCAATTACTATAATAAAATTTGTTTAATTACATTTGTAATTTAGAAACGGTATATTTTATCCAAAAATTTATAAAATGTGTTTTGGGCAACTTTGGATGTTTCAATTGATTGAATGACTATTTACTACTTTTTACTGCTTTTCTTTCACTTACAATGGTTCAACCGTGGACTAAAATTACAGCCGTTGTATTAAAATTACAAGATTTAAAATCTTGTAATTCTCATTAAACTCATTTCCCGATATCATACAAAGTGAAATTTCACACATCGACGTAACAATACAATATTCCATTGTTAATTTCGTACATTTCTGTATTTTATACATGAAAAATTTATATATAAGTTGTCAGAGATGCAAGGGGAACATCTTGAGGAGGGAAGCTGAATCTATACGACGTAGCTATGGATCGATTGATTTTTACTGTCTATTCAGTATGAGTAGATCAGGTGGTTGTCGGAGCGGAATTTAATATAACTAGTGTAAATTTATCTTATAAAATTTATATACGCTAATCATTTAATTTAGTTATAAACAACTGGTATCATTTATAATAATAGAAACTAATTATTTTATAATATAGAAAAAACTGCATATAAGTTTTTTTTTTGTTTGCTTAAGAACTAAAACAAATAACAGTAATAACTTACTTGTTAGTTTAAATACCAATATAATTTAAAAAAAAAAGGAATAGTGGTAAAATTTACACTTTACGAAAAGATTTTATAACTTAACAGAACTAAATTAGTTCAAATATGATTTCAAATAACTCAATTCTGTAGAGGAAATAATTTTTTTTTTAATTTAAAAAAAAAATAAACAAAATAATTTTTTTTTCCAATGAAATTACTTTTAAAAGAATTACGTTCAAGGAAATTAATCTTAAAAAAATTATATTTATGCTTGACTAAAAAGAAAAGCGGGGGCGCGCTCTCATATACAACTTTATAATTAGATCGCCCCCACGCTTTTCCTTTTAGTTACACCTAGACTTTTTTTAAAGTTTTTTTTTATAATTAGATACTGAACGGTGCTGTCATTGTTTACCTTTTTTTTCGTATTGTGAGATTAATATTTAGTCCATTTTTTGTATGCAATCGTGAAGTACAGAAGGAGCAACATAAAATTTAACCCATAACGTAACCGCTTCAGAATCGGTAGGTTATGTTGGAATGAAATATTATGAATGATATGGATAAATTAAATAAGAAAAATATAAAACGTAATTTAAATGTTGCATTTATTTACCTTATTGCTGCAAAAGATGTTCAAAATGACCATCCTGGGTACTGATGCACTTTTGTGCTCGACTGATCATATTGAGAATCGTTTGATGCAAAGCGTTGTTGTCAATTGCGTTGATTTCTTGTTAAATGTTCACCTTCAGTTCACCAATATTGTGGGGATTAGATGCATAAACATTCTCCTTTAAGTAGCCCTAAAGGAAAAAATCGCAAGTAGACAACTCTGGGGAACGTGGAGGCTACCATCCTCTGCTGACAGCTCGTTCAATTGTGAAATCTGCGTGAACGCGATTCAGTGAAACGTTTGATGTGTGAAATGTTGCTCTGTCTTGTTGGAAGAAGCTGCATTCTTTTTCATTATCAGTTAATTGCGCATAGAATTCTTCGAAAATTGTGAGGTAAACTTGTACATTGACAGTCCGGTCAAAATATATTGGCACTACACGATTACCGGAAACGGCACATCAAACACCAAATTTCTCATCGTGAAGTGGACGCTTGAATATATCGCCATCCAGTACCCGATGTTCTCCGAATTAACATCGTCGGATAAATGAAACCATTTCTCGTCTGACGTGAATCCAACATCGGGTCTATTTGTCCACTAACAATGTTTTTGAGAAGCCAGTTACAATAAAACAAGTCGTTTCTGTTTGTCTGTCTCCTTCAGTTGTTGCACAGTTGTAACGCGGTATGGTGTCAATTTTAATTCAAGAAGAATTTTATAATATGTGTGTTTAACAACAGATTGTTGGGATAACATGTGTAGTAATTTTTTTGGACTTCGTTTTGCATTTGAAACTGAACCTGTTGTACGGCATTTTTTAACTAAATCGTGTATGCTACTCTTCGCTGGGATACAGACATTCGGAAAATTTTCTACGAATACTTGAAGTGATTCTTCAAACGATCCAGAACGAATATAAGCCTCAACTACACCTATCCTCTCCTGGATTGAATAAGGCATTTTACATAAACACAACTGCACTAGTAATACTGCATTTCAATAAAACGTATACTGCACTGACATGTAACCACCTGATAAACGACAGCAACAATCAGTAGTAACACATACATCCACCAGTCGCGCTAGTATGTGAGAGGCCTTCATAAATAGTGTTTAGTAGCGGTTTCATTATGGGTTCGGTTTTGTCTTGCTCACTCTGTATAAAGACCTGCTAATTCAATAAAATTAGCCTCACCCTTCTACTTTCAATGTAGAAGGGAAGAAACAAAAATAGCAGAGATGATAATTTATATTTATTCTTTTGTATTTTACAGTTTCTTGATTTACATTGTTGTCATTCATCAATGAGTTCACAGGACAATCGACGTCTTCATTATTTATAACGGAGAGAAAAGGGAAGATATTTGGATTTTTACCAATATCTCACAAATCTACATTTTATTAAAAAAGAAATTAAGAAATATTTTTTTTTTTTAAGATTATAAAATTTCTTTTAATTTCGTCTTTGGCATATTATTAAGATAAAATATGATTTTAAAATAGTAATTAAGTTGCTTTTTATTTAGGGAACTAAAATACTGTCCTTTGTGTTTAATTTTAAACACCTCGTATTGACATTTTAAGAATCGCATTTTTTTTTTTTTTTTTTTTTGGAATGTTTTACAGTAAACTAAGGTTTTGTTTCTTTTTCACACCTTCTCGCTTTTTGGTGAGGTCGCTTTCTCTCTTGTGTTAAGGAATTTTAGTTAGGAAAGTTTGCGAAAGAACGTCCATTCAGAAACAAAGTTTTTGCTATTAAATAAATGCGTAATCATTAAAATGTTTTCATTAAAAGCAATAAAAAAATTGATATAAATTTTGTTGAGGGTTAGTTGTCAACAAGTTATTTTACAACATAATTCTTTCAGGATCTTAAATATTGACATGGTTTGGCTATAACTTGATAAATCTTTTGGTATGGTAATGAAATAGTAATGAAATTAATGCTAACATAAAAAGCTATCAACTTTATTGTTGGTAATTTTTCAGTAGGAGGCTTTGTTTCAAAGTTAATATTGAAAGTAGATAAAATTATTTTTTTATAAAGGGCTCAAAAAGGCAACTACTTCATAAATTCATAAAATTTTATTTTATTCAATCTTTTTGTTCAGTGATTAAAACTTAAAGGAAATTTGACAATCTGTAAAGATCTTTCTTAATGGTTTTCTGATAAAACACTAAAATTGGGAAATATTTACAATACTCAAAATATCTTCCAATCCTAACAAATTGTTGATCATTCTGTGAATTCATTTATTTCTAAAAGAGTAAATAAAATTTATAATTTAGTTAATCTTCATTGTTTATCCACTTTATTCCTTTTTATGCTCAATTAAAGATTTACATGAAATAAATAATGGAGGATGTAGAATATAAGAAGCTTGATTGTGGATGTAGGGTATAAGGAGCTTGGTTTAGAGATTAGCATAGAGTAGAAAATAAAGGGGAAATTCATCAAACTGGTTAAATATATCTGATTATTATTTTACAGGTGAATTTTCATTTTTAAAATTTATAACTTTTTTCTATTACTTTAAACTAATTATAATAAACCTTTTTGTCCGTAGTCCGATAGTTAGAATACTTGTGTTAGTATATTTTCATGAAAATGCGAAAAAATGTTTATATTATCATAAACACTGATTATATATTTAAACAAATGCAAAGCAACTAAAGTAATTATTCTGAAAAAATTATAAAATAATTGTACACATGGAAATACCTCACATACCTAATATTTTACTGTTAACATTAAAGCTAATTGCACATGAAATAATTTATTCCGTTTATCCATGGACCCTTTAGGCTATAGTTAAACGTATTGTATGATGTTCTTGTTTATATACATGACCTATCACTCTACAATACCAGTACAAAAAAAACCTTTCTCTCGTAGTAGGAAAAATTGAACCGTAACCATGCTCCAAGCAATTTATGATGAATAGCAGAATGCAGGTATGACATTGTAATACCAGAATACCGCTACATAAATTTTGTTCATTAGAGAATTTTATTTTTTATTAATAACCATCATGATGGTATTTTACGAGAGTATTTTTGACTACTGCATTTAATTCAATTACCAGGATTTTTGTCCGTCAGTCGTTTGATTGGTTTAATGCTATTCAATCCTTTTCGTTTTGTGCTGTTCTATAAACCTCAATATATTTGGTACAGCCTTCATCCTTAATTATCTTTTTTGTGTTTCAGAGATTGTCTTTCTCTACATACCCATCAATTATCAAATTAACTACACTTGGATGCCTTAAGACACCTACCAAGTTGGTCGCTGTATAAGACTTTGTCACAATTTCTCTTCTGCTCGTTTTAAGTTCTCTTTATTTCATCTACATATCAAATTTATAGTATCTTCTATAACATTCCATTCTATTTAATTAAGCCAGACACCATTCTTTTTATTTTTCTACTATCCACCTTTCGCTCTCTTAATGAATATTAAGAGAGCCATCAAAAGATTTTAAGAATATATTTCTCATCGTTATACACTAAAATTATACTACCACAGTTTGTTTCCTGTATGAATGCTTTCCTCGTTAATTACTATCTGTTTTTGATGTCTACCTTACTTCATCCGTCCATTGTAGTTGTATCACAATAGAAATAAATTACGTATTTTCTGGTATATTACGTTCACCTATCTTAATAACTAATATCTCTTTACCCTGTCACATTAAATAAAATTTTATTTAGTGTTATTTATTTTCACATTGAATTCGTCACCTAGTACTAAAGGATGTAATTCAGAACGTTATGAAATTTTCACATTTGTTATTCAATTCCTTTATCAGTGTGCGAGTTCTTATCTGTTTCACCTTGTCAAATCGAGATTTCAAAATAAAGATTCTAAAAGTGTATTCCGGCGAAAAATATATCACGTGTAATTAATGAGGGATGTCTTTTTACATGACTGCCCAAAAAGAAGTGTAATGTATTTAGGGTGTAAGTATGTATGTTTGCCGGCCTCCGTGGCGCGAGTAGTCACATCTCGGCCTTTTATCTGGAGGTCCCAGGTTCGAATTCCGGTGAGGCATGGCATTTTCACACACGCTACAAATCGTTCATCTCATCTTCTGAAGCAGTACCTAATGGTGGTCCCGGAGGTTAAACAAGAAAAAAAGTATGAATGTTTGTTCCACCGTGGTAGTAGTCCTTACGTTACTGGGAATGTCATAAGCTATATATATATGTTTAAAAAAATCGTATGATTCTTTCATCAAAGAATATGTTATATGCAGAATGTTCTATCATGTAAGCATGATCGAATAATGGCTTTATCGAGGAAGTAGGAAAAATCTCGCCGAATGTATAACCAATTAAAAACTGTTAGAAAATCTGTCTCAGTATCGTTCTGATCAAACTAAAATAACTAAATTAAAATCAAACTAAATTAAAAACTGCTCGTTGTTTACCGTCGGTTTCGATCGTTAGGTGGCGAATTTTTTTAAACTTTTTTTTAGCATCTGTGTTTTTTAATTTTTAACAGATTTAAATCTTGTTTACTTAAATATTTTCCTGAAGGAGAAAGTACAAAAATTTGGATATATTAAACAGAAATAAAAAAACAATTACAAGAACCTCTTTGACCTTTATTGAATTATGTCAGAAATTTTTGTAAAAAATATATTATTATTATTAATTGATAATTACTAAATTTACCAACTACAAGCTCAATTATAGTTATTATGAAAGGTAAATTATAGCGTATAAAAAGTACTAAACTTGACCAGAATTTGAATAACGAACTTTCCTGGACTGGGATCTTATTTAATCTAATTTAATCCTTGTTCCATTATAAAATCTGGAAGTGTTCGGAAGTCACTTCAAGGATAATAATATTTTTGAGTCAAAATTTTTTCCAGATTTTTATCTTTCTCATTTTCATTACAGAAAAAGAGTTTCTCAAATTTAAAAAAAAAAATATTTTCTGTAATCAATATTCAAGCCATATATAATAAATTTATTTATTTTATAGCACGTGTTTTTCTTCTTTTATATTTTTTCAGTAACACGAATAATTGAGAGTTATTTATCAAAGGGATTAAAATTAATGAATATATTTAAATTACATATTTATAATAATTTTCATTAATGTTAATTTAGTAAATGTAAATCCTTTATTGAATATAACAAAATTACGGGTATATCCAAGTGATTTATTTCACAACTGAAAGGTTTATATTTATCAATTTATTCTAACTGTCTCAGACATTTTTATATTTGTGGTAGATTTAAGATTTAAGTTATCTGCAGTTCAAGAATCGATAAAGTTATTATCCCTTATAGTAATTTTTTTATTTTTTTATTATATAGCCTGTCGCTATGGAAAACAGAGAAAAGGTGACGTATTTAGGGCACCTTAATATCATCTGCATTTTGTTGAGCTTGAGATGCAAGTGTGAATTATGTTTGGTAATGTGAAAATTGAGAGGCCACTTTGCTTTCCTTGCATGTCTGGCACGAAATATCTTGTTATTCCTATGGCTTTGAAAGTTACTTCCATATCATGTTAGGTCAAACAAAAACTTTCTTAGTAGCAGTGCTATAAGTACTTGTTTAGCATATTATTTTGTAAAATAGTTAATATTTAGACTACTTATATAAAGTATACATTACAAATATTGTCTTCAGGCTTATCTTATCTGCAAATTTTGGTTTTTCGGCTGAGAAAATATGGCAGTTGCCATTTCATTTTACACATCATCATATATATATATTTACTATCATTCGCACTACCATCATTTAGTACTTATTTTATGAAAATCTATGCAGCCATTCTTTTGTAACAGAAGTTCAAATATAGATTCATAAATGGAGAGCTCAAATTTGCTTTTCGGAGTTTTTAATTTTTTGGATTCAAATACATTTTCATAGGTACAAACGATTTATTTTAATCAAGCAAGTAACACTAGGTATTTACTTAGTTAAATTTGATAGCGAAGGAACTAAAATTGTATGAAAATTATCAAGCTTAGTAACAAATTAAATAATAGTAAATTTCTAAATTGTTTAGTTAATTTCTGAAACTTTTAAAATGTTTAAAGGCTTGACAAGGAAAGGAAAGAATAAAACATCTCATTTAGGTTAATTTTATATACTACGTATTGATATATTCAAATAAATAGATTTTTTTTATTTTTTTGAAAAACGTTAATGATTTATTAAATGCAATAATTTTATTTAATTACAAGCCTACAAATTTTATTTTATTTTTTATCTAAACTAACTTATTTTTTTAACTATTTTTTAAAATTAAACTGTTGGAAAAACATTCCTCCTAATAATCTTTTTAATTTCTTTTTATAAATAAAATAAAAGTATAAAGTGTTTTAGATCAGTGCGATGACGAAAATTAACACGAAGAAATTGAGTTAAAGTAACCGATCTTTTTTCCTGCCTAACAAAGTTTTAAAAAATGTTTTCGTTTAAAATTATCACTAAAATGTTAATAAAAAATCTCTAAAATAATTCGATTATCTTAATAATATAAATACACATAAAAAACTATTATTACACAATCTTTATAGAAGGACATAAATTTGTGACACATTTTTATTACAAAGATAGAAATTATGTAGAGGGAAAAACTAGATTGGTGGAATATACATTTTAAATACCCCGGTGTAGTAAATCTTGGAACGTAAAGAAAAAATTACTGAGGTTATGGGAAATATGATGAGTTTAAAAAATCACAGCAGCGGTAAGGAAAGAAGAATAATATCAAACCAGCCAACATGACTGACCATTCAAAAAAAAAATTAAATGCAAATGAATCAAATGAAATTCTTTATAAAATGAATCAAAACATGTGGTACTAAAAGAAAGAAAAAGAAAAACTTTTACATTAAATTTTCTATATTAAATTAATAAATATGGTTTGAGTAATGATTTTAAAAAAATTGAATGATTTTGTATCTTAATTTTGTAGATTAACTTATTAATAGATGTCAAAAAGTTTTTACCAGTGCCATTTAAAGTAACCGGAAACGTACCGATTTAAAAAAAATAAAATTAATTTTAAAATATTAATGTCTGAAACCTTTATAACCTTATTTCCTATCTATATAACCGTATCAATAGATTTAATATCTTTATTCATCGTGGACGATGAATAAACTCCTTCGACACATTTTTGACATAGTTTAATTAATATCAGGTATTCTTGCGGGAAATAGGCAGAGTTTCTTATTGTTGTAAATAAAATCTATACAAAAATCTGTAAGAAAAGATCCATTCATACAAAAGCTAAAAATATTAGTAGTAGGTAATTTTTAGAACTTTTTATCTCAAAGACAGAAATTGATATATATAAAGTCGGAAATTATTATATAATTATACGAAATTATAACATAATTATAAGTTATACTTAAAATTTCACTTTGTCTATATATTATTCTCGAATAATCTAGTGGTAAAGTTTCGTGGTAGTGGTAAATACAGTAAACGAGAATAACTGTTTTTTTGATTCCTCAACCATTCTTAAATTTTGACGTAACAGGTAGGACAGATAGATAAATCTTCAATCTTTATATACATATTTATCTGATAGTTAGCCTTATTTCAATATCTTAACAAATTAAGAAATTAAAAATTATCAGCAATAAGAATATGTGTTATGAAGAAAATAATGAACCGGCAAGTAATATTTGCTGAATGGGTTTTTATCTGTATACATTAATTTCTCTAAGCTTTTGTCTTCTTTCAACAAACAAAAAATATGGTTTCAATTTATTTTTTCTTTCTTACTTTTTCCTGTGACGTATTTATAATGTTGACTCTAACTACTTCGTGGGCTTTATTCCATTGTAGAATAGCTTTACACTCGATCTGATGAAAGGTTTTAAAGAAGAAAGCGTGAAAAAGAGAGCGGAGAGCTTACTCAAAGAGGTTTTATTATTAAAGGACAAGCAGCACAAAACAAGTAGGAAGAAAACTTTTGTAATTTTTTTTTTGAAAGAGTAGGAAAAGTAGAAAAGGAAGAACCTTTGAAAATAGAGTTGTTTTTTGGTTAACAACTGTTTGTAAAAAAGAATGTAAATTTTATATCAAAATTTAATAAACGTATCTTTATAGTTATTACATATAGTACAGAAGAATACCGATGACTAGCACTTCAAGAGATCATATCCTATTCAAGATGACTAAAATCACAACTTACCAAAAGAATCAACTTTAATTTTCCAGTATTCATATATTTTTTTTACATTCTAACTAAGCATCGCTTTCTTGGCTGGTTTACGTTCAAACCTCTTTGCAGCAAAGACGTGTAAATTTAACATTTTTTGGGTTTCATTTAAAAATTTTCATGTTACTTCAAAGAAATAATGGTAACAGCAAAATTCTATAAATAATTTCTGGGGTACATTTTTATGAAAGAAAAAATGCTAGAATCGTTAAAAAAATGTTTGACGATGCTTGGACAAGGCTTGATGTATAGGATGCTTGGTTTGATGTATAAGAGGCAAGAAGGACTGGAAAGGTTTAAGAGATTCTTATAAATGGTATTTAGGCTACTCGGAATCACTCCTAATTGTTCTACATTTGCATGGTTTTGCAGTTAAATTAATTCACTTTAATTACGTACTGCAAAGTTTTTTCTTCCAGTTATAAAGTTCATAAAAAAGTTAACAGAAATTATAACAGGTAGGAAAGTCTGATTGTTTAAAAAATAGTAAAATCTAATCAGAAATTCAAAATTATATATTTTACATACATTAAAAAGACAGATCGAAAGCTCAATTCAATCATATTTTGGAGAAAATGATAAAGAAGTGTAAATAAAGGCAGTTTTATAACATATATTTTAAATAAAATTTATAAATGTTGGGGCAAGAAAATATATTGATGATAAAGATATTAATATTAATATTGCATTTCATTAATATTCTCTTCAGAGCTAGAGGTAGAATGCCCTCTTGTAATAGAATAATATCCACGAAAATATGCAAGGATCAATCCGCTCCCTGTACAACACCGCGGCCTGAGGAAAAAAACATTGAGCAATTTTTAGAACCCTGTGAAGATTAAGTTTTATATTTTGGGATAAATTTTTGCAGGAAAATCTAACAGGCATTTTAAATGGCCAGAACAGAGTTAAACTGGTGAATTATTTCACAAATTCTTTAAAAGCATAAAGAACACAGGTTAATGAATTTTATATTTTAAAGTTCATTATAGCCATTATTTTTCATTTTTTTCGTATTTACAAATTAAATTGTCAATTTATGTTAATTAATTTATACCTAGATTGACTTCTTAAACTAAAAATTTATCATAATTGTTTTTCTAAATTTATTTGATTGAAAAGCGTATCGGTATAGGAATTAAGTTAATTTTACCTGAGTTATAAATAAAAAAATAAATGAGTTTTATCTTTAAATTGTAAATCTTTTTCTAAAGGTAACCTTCAGACGACTCCAAAAATTATACCATACGTGTAAAAGTTAAATTTTCTTCTTGAATTTTCGTTTACTACTCGTTTTAGTATTATTTTTGTTGCATGTAAGCTAATTATTATTAAATTTCTGAAAATTATAAAAAAGTTAGACTTCAAAAAGAGTCTAGGTTAATAAAACACAAGGAAGATTATAAAATCTAAAGACTTTTATTTTAAATAAGTAGGAATACAAATATTTTACAGATATTTATCAATTTTTCTTGAGAAATTAAAAAGAAACAACATAAGTAATTTCATAATCCTTTTAAAAGTACACGTAATTCATTTTATCAAAAAAGAAATTGAAGAGTGATTTCTTCATAACTTTTAGATATTTGAATCAGCGTTGTAATTTTGCTATGCTAGGTAATTTAAAATTTTACTATCTTTATTTTGTCTTGAAAGTAGAAATTTATGGATTTTCACTTTTAGCGACCCACTCAAATTATTATGATCAGTATTATCATAAGAAATAATAGTTAGTAACTAGAATAATAGTTAGTAAATTTTGTCCCGGTTTGAAGATTACGTTAAAATAATATAACCAAAAATTCAACAATTTCACTGAAATTATCCTTGGAATATTTGAACCATAGATCTATTCTATCCAAAAAATACTGTACATATGAAACTGTCAATTGTATTCAACTCAGATGCGATACCAGTTTTCTTTAATTTTAAAAGTTAGCCAAAAAAATTTCACTTTTTCGTGAAAGAACTATTTAGCTATTAATAGAATTTATTTAAAAGTTTAGATTTTTGTATTAATTCTTTTTGGCCAGTTTATACGTCAAGCCATTTTCTTTTAACTTCACTATAAAGTTAATTCTTATTCGTTAACAGAGTAATGTTGTCAATGGCAGTTAGTTTAATAAGTTTTCTTTAAAAAGTTTGAAAGCAAAATTATTAAAATTCATTAAATTCCATTTACCTTTCATATGACACGTTTTGTAATAAATAAACTTATATTTTAGTATGAAGTATTAAGAATTCTTTATACAAATAATTATTAAATCAGTAAATAAAGTTGTAAATGTTATTTTATTCAGAAATTGTTAGACTGCTACTTATTCTTGCCTCAAAAAGTGCTACTACCTTGAGTTACTTTATATAGATATGAAAAAAAGTTTTCATTTATTTATTTTAATTTTATTCTATATACTTTTTATTTTTATGTTAAATTTTTGTCAAACTATAAGCGCAAAACATGTAAAACATTATGTAAGGTAGCAAGACTCGCTGCGGTCCGCCTTGATTTAAAAATAACTTGCTTAACTCTACATTATCTTTATCACGCAGGGCTAAAATAAACTTTTACAATTAGCGATCAAAATTAGACGATTTAATTTCTTTGATCCTTTTAGTTTTAAAAAATATTCAAGATAATAATGAATATTGCATCAAAAAAGTGGGAATTTTGGAAGGTCAAAGAAGGTAATAAAAGTTTGAAGAATTTTGAAGAAACATTTTTATTTCTTGCTTAATTTTAATTATAAGATAACGTTTTATATGAAAGATAAATTGTTTTAAATTTGCCGTAATGGCGAACTAATAAGCAATAAAGAAATAGTAGTGTCATTATCCCAAAGTTAAGGTTTCGTGCTCATTGCTGTCTGAAGATAGACCCTTTTATCTTAATATAAAACTCCGCAATTAAATTAAATTAGAAGATTCTAACTATTAAATTTCACAGAAAAAGAGATTTGAATTCTGGCCTAAATTTTTGCGACTATGACATCCTTAAAGGATGTTACATCTGTTACAGTTGGAGTGGCACTGAACATTCCCCACCAATCAGTTATAGAATTTATTGCATGAGCTTCCTTTCAATACAGACAAAAATAGACGCATATTGGAAAATCGTTATTACATAGCCACAAAGTATACCAATTACTTCTTTTTATTGTAAGTGTAAGTTTTTGATTAGACTTTTTGTTACAGTGTTTCTAGTTGTTAATCCACTTCTGATGAGTTCCGTACACGTTTAACTGCCACTTTAACGGTTTTAGGCTTCTTGATGTAAGATAAAATCCATTCTTAAAAAAAAAAACTTTGTTTAAAGCACAACAATCATTCCCTGACGCTCTCATTTAAGAAAATTAATTTGGAATAAAATGGATCCTTGTTGTGTTCTTTACACCGTTAAGTATAATTCGACTACATATCACGGTGGATAGAGTCCTAAAATAAAGTTCCACTCTCTTCCCATTCAGTGACTAGATGTACAGTGAACAACATTAGAGAAAAACAATAACGATCTCCATTCAATAAATTTAAAAAAGAAAGTTTACCGAAGACTTATTATTAAATTAAGATAAATATTACTCCCTAACTTCCGTTAGAGTTAAAAACTGTTCCTAACCTTGATAAAACTCATTTGGAGAAGGAAAAAAATCAAGTCAGTTGTATTTAAGCAGTGATATTGTAAACTTATATTATTTGGTGGGCATGTTTTATACCGGTGAAAATATGTTTTATTAATTGAAAAAAGATTTCAGCTATTTGTTGAAAATAGTGAATCCTCAGGATGGCCATCAGTTTCAGTTTAATATTTGTTTTGAAACCTTAAGTAATTTTGTTTTGTAGTAATGTTTACTATTTCTGCGATTTGTTATGGTAGTTGCGTTTGCATTTTTTTTTAAGGATGAAGTGGGTCTCTATTTTTTTTTTAAGCAAGTCATTTTTATCCCTCCCACCTCCCAGGAGCCGGACCTGCAACTAAGCATAAACACAGTTCCAGGGAGTGCCATCGCCTCAAGCTACGTCGAGACCCATAGTTCCCCCCAGGTAGCCGGGACTCGGTCTTTAAGTTATGCGCTATGCTTCTAATGAGGGATCCCAACCGGGAGTGATCTTTACACCACGCTTCACGTGAGGAACCCCTAACGGATCCCCCACCAAGTCAACGGTCTTAATTTACCCCCCCAATATGAAGTTGCAAGAGAATTCCAGGGGAGTCCCTACCCAATCATCGGCAGTGGGCCAACCAAGTGGTCCCCCCCTGGACGACCTGCCCCAACACAGGTCTTCTCCACGACATAGCCGACGGGTCTCATTTGCTGGAGCTGGCCCTGTAGCCACGTCTCACCAAAAAGTGACCCCCAAATATTACACAGGGAATACTTGGTCATTGTCGGGCAATCCGTTCGAATACGTCCCGCAACCCCACAGTTGAAACAATGACCTCGGTTATTAGGACCACTGCAGGACCCAGCCCGGTGCCCGATCCCCCAGCACTGATGACAATGTTCCTCCGCGGACCTCCTTAGAACTCGGCAAGACACCCACCCACCACGGATGGAGCCATCCTTCAGCAGTTTGTCGGCCAGCAGCGGAGGAACCACCACCGTAACTACTTTTGTATCCCCAAACGAAAACCGTAGGGAGAGGGCATCAATCATGATTGATTCCCCTACCCTCTCCCGTATATCACGCACAAGTTCCTCCTCGTAAGTAAGGGCGTAGATATCCTTAATCAACAGATGGAGTTGCCGAACGCCCCTATCGGCTGTAGCTGCAGTTCCCTCCTTTGTTCATTATTTACCGGCGTAACTGCTCAGCTGTGTCCCAGTATCCTGAATCCTGATATGGAGGTCCTCTTCCTGACCCCAGGAAGTATGGTGGCTTTCTCCACCACATCAACAGTCTGCACATGTACTTGCGTAGCCGCAGCAGGCTGATCCTTCAGAACGTCACTATTACAAGATTGTTAGTATACGTTCAGGTTTGTTATGTCAAAAGATGCTAATGCTGAGTTATGGAACACTTTGATATTTTTTATTATGCTTATCTGCATTGTTTTATTTATCTATGTATTATTATTTATTTTAATAAATAATTTATCGAATCGGATCCTATTGGCAAAATATAATAATAAAATTATTTTTTTCACTTTCTGCTTGATTTTTTTTCTTTTACATTTAATATTTCTGCAGAAATATCTACTCCATTAGAATATTTGTTACATTCATAAAATATATTATTAAATCATTTAAAATATTCAAATTATAGAGAGGTATGTTTAACATTTTAATCACTGATATCAAATTAACTATTCTGCTGTTATTACAATCTGTTGGTAGAAAATGAAACTGTTGTTTGTCGGTAGTATCGTTAGAACATTTTTTTAAAAATAATAGCTAATGAATTTAAATTGAATGTATATTAATACATTCAATTCATTCATTAAATTGAATGTATATTAATACATTCAATTTAAATCATCTTGTTAAAATTTTACTTGTTCATTAATTTCATTTTTATTATGCGTCTTTTTCGTAAGAAATTTAAAATTGATGTTATTGATTTTTAATAATTGCATGTCTTTTATACATGAAACTTTATGATGTTTTTTCTAATGTAATCAGCTTGATTAGAATTTTATTTATTATAATTATTTTTATTATTATTATTATTATTACTGGTATTTTTATCATAAATAAAGTAATATTGAAAAGTATTAAAGTAAATAAACACGTTTCCATCTATTATAATTGTGTAAATATATCGTATTTCATGACAATAAGTAGAACAGTATTTGTGCACGATTTTAAATTAAGAGCTTTATACAACTTATATGATAATTAAGACGTTGAATTCCTTGTGTGCATACATGCATGTACAATAAATATATAAACATTAGGTTCAATTAAACAACACATATTAATTGCACGTAAATTTGCGTGTACAGAAAAACCTTCTTTTTTGTTGTTTTTTAATTGGTTACCTCTGGAAAATTTCCAGCGACATAACATATTTATTTTTATGTTTATGTATTAATAAATTGCAAATCATTGTTTTTTTCTTATTTAACCGTTGTGTATTGCATTCATTCAGTGATTCTATAATATACGAAACAATGGGTTTTATACGAATACAAATTTTACATTTATACAGAATAGAGAATATGTAGAAATACAAAAGTATTAATATGTATTTATACATATTTCTATGTAGTAAAGAATTTAAAAAACTGAAAGGTTATGATTTATTTTTTTATTATGAAGGGTAAAAACAAAATGGAGAGAATTTTACAAGGTTAAAACACCAGGTAAACTTTAATTTTGTCATACCTCGTTTAATGAAGAGGATATGTTTCATGAAATTACATTGTTGAACGAAACTTCCTTATCAGCGGTAAAAATATTATGGTCGGAATAGCGATAAACAAAATACGTATAAATGTCTATAATCTTTAAGGAAAGTAAGTTTTATTATACACATTTTAAGAAGTTAAGATCAATATAAAAAGTATTTATTTTATTCGATAACAAAAGTTATTATATTTTATACGTAATAAAAAAAATTTGCAACGCATAATACATAATACTCAATACATGTTCAGGAAGAAGTGTTATTAATTGTTAAATTATCAGTTATTTCAACTGTAGAATAAAACTTTTGAAAGTATGAATTTAAAGTTTCATTTAATAATTGTTTGTACGAACTTATTGCGTTTAATAGTGATTTTTATTGCAATAACACCTTTTCCTAAATCTGGGTCAATTTCACACAAAAAAAAAATTTAATCTTATTTACATAATTCAAACATCTTTTCAAGTCTTTTATGCGTTAATATTTTTCAGCGTCTACTTTAACATATTAAATTAGGCATTTAAATAACATTAATTTTATTCTCCTGAATTTTTATATTCTTCATCTAGCACAGCTTGTGGCCATAATTTAACTCTACTTGAATATTGTTCAACAATTTCTTTCCAAAAATTATAAATGTCTTCAAATGCATCTTTAATGTTGTAATTTTTTCCAAACAGTGTTTAATTGACATTCACTCTTAAACTTCCAATTCAATTAAATTAATTAATGTATGACGCAAGTAATACGCTTTAAATGCTGCTATCACACCTTGATCCATCGTTTAATCAAAGAAGTTGTTTTTTGTAGAAAAAAACAATTTTTACGGGAATACATGTGTCTAATTCATCAAGATTAATCGGATGACCGGGATCATTATCCTAAAACAAAAGAGCTCATTCGTCAAAATTATTATCTTTGCAATACTGATCCACTTCTGGAAAAAAATAGTTGACAAACCAATCAGTAAATAAATCCGTAGTTATCCACGCTTTTTTTATCCTTCCACATTACCGGTAAATTATATATTGGATTACCTTTTACTGCTGTTGGATTTTTTTGGGCGGTAAACTATAACAATTTTAATTTAAAATCCCCAGTTACTTTTGATCCAAATGTAACGCTAATGGTGATTTTTTTCAATTTTAGCTTTTCTTCAAAGACCTTCAATGAAGGTCTTCGATGGAAATAGTTCCCAAAACAAACTGCTTTAGTCCACATTGAACAATAGATCTTGAGAAAAATTTTCTTGTTTAATTATCTCCTTTTCGTCAACGTGGATGACGAAATGGAAAATGAGGGTGAATCAGAATAAATTGAGCCATATGACGTTTACGATGAGAAAGGGATGACGGTCCACGGGTCCAACTGAATGGGCATCTACATCCATCACACGGATCGGGTAGAGTACATTGGACTACACTTAGATCGTCGCCTGACGTGGAACGGCCACGTAGAGAAAAGAAGAAACAACCTAACATCAAGTATAGAGAAATAAATTGATTGCTAGGTAGAAACTCGCAGTTATTGTTATCAAATAAACTGTTGATCTACAGACTTATCCTTAAATCTATCTGGATGTATGGGATCCAGGTGTAGGATAAAACAAGTAACAGCAATATTCAAATAATTCAAAGATTCCAAAATAAATTGATGAGGACCATAACAGAAGCGCCGTGATTTGTTAGAGGTAGAGAAATTCACGGCTATCTAGGATAAGTTTATGAAGAGATCCAAAAATTTAGCTCGAAGTAAAAACAGAATTTAGACAAACATGTAAATTATCTGATAGTAAATCTACTGAACAACACTGATGAAATCAGGTGATAAAAAGGTTCCATGTGCATAATCTGGGAGATATAACCAGAGCAGTGATCTAGAGAAGGAATCTAGGAGTGTGAGCGCAGGATAAACCTGTCACTGTGTAGTGAACGTCACTTTGATAATATTCAATTTACACCTATTTTTATTACCGACGAATATTTGTTTTAGTGTTGCTTTCATATATTGGTATTGATGAAGTTTTTTACTTTTATTTCATTTCTTCTACCTGTGATTTACTTCTAGTGTTATGTTAAATATTGAACATTACTTGGAGAACTTAATAGAAATCTTTTTTTCTATAAATGAGGTGTTGAATATTTGTTTGGTTTAATGACTGATTTCAGATAGACCTCTCTTCACATGATTATCATTAATCAAACTTACTTATGGTCCTTTTAAGATACTTATTGTAATGGTAATAGATGAAAAAATAAATAAAAAGAATTATCTCCTTTATTTTTCTGGAGATTTATTCGCAATGTCAACATAGTATTGTCTCCTGATAATTTTACACTAAGAATTTTAGCTAGTTTTTTGGATTTTTCAAATCAACCACGGGAAGCTACAAAACTTTCCTTATTGTCTTCATTTTTTTTTTTAACAAAGATAACGCCTTTTCTTGAATCACCATTTAAATTGCATGCATATGGCGTTGTGATATATCATCTATCCACAAATTTAACATTTTTTCCAGTTTTTTCTAAAATTGACGAGCAGCATTAATACTAATTTGTGTTTCTAAATACGTATAAAGTTTTAATATGTTGAATTGTGTTTATGAAGTTTATATTTTCAACTAATAAATAATTGTTTTATAGGATAAAACATAACCTAATTCATAGGTCTACATTGTTTTATCTTCATTTATCCTTTAGAAACGTTTTTATAACATAAGATTTTTAAAAAATAACCAAAAAAATATAAATTGTGGACTTCATTACATCAAAGCTTCATCATCAGAGATAACGTTAAACGAGATACTATATATATACGAGACTATATATATATTCACACTTATATTACATGATGAATGTGTGTGTATATATATATATATATATATATATATATATATATATATATATATATATATATATATATATAGTCATATACATATATAAACATCAGCAATAGAAAAAAGTAGAGAAATCATTTTTCTTCTTTTTGATCAGAAGAAAGCAAAAACATATATTATACGATAATATATAATAATAAGAAATATTACAACAGTATTACTAATATATATTATAGGAAAATTATTTAAATTTCATTTTTATTAATTTTAGTTCGTTGAAACAGAAACATTTCCTGATGAGTAATAAACATTTTTGCAAAATCTTTCAACTGCCCACATTTATTCAACCCTACTACAGGTTAAGTACTAGTCCCTTGTTCGATCTTCATAAAATTTTAGTAGAATCATCCCTCAAATACGTATGTTGTCATTCTATGTGTAAGTAACCTTACAAAATTTTATCCTAGTTTTTTCCATTTTTGGGCAAGGGATTTCGGAACATGAAAAAACAAAATAAAAATGTTGGCCAAATTTAATACTTTTCATTAGTGCTGAGTACTTTTTCAAGACCGACCAGGAAATCCAAAACTATATAGTTTGAATAACGGAGTCGGAGCTACCGTTGAAATTTAATAAATATACATATAAAAGTAAATTTTTGAAAGGTAGTGGAAGATTTAATGGACATTATTGATTTTTATCCCTTTTTTTTAAATTATACGAAGATCTCAAAAGAAGTATAAATGCTCAACAAAAAAAAATATTCCTCGAGGGTTTGCGGTGGGTTTAATGTTAACATTTTAATTTAAGGTATAAAGTAATAGCTAAAAGTTAAAATAATTTTCTTTGAAGTTTTGATAAAATCGGTTAAGGTTTTTGTAGAAATGCGGTCTAACATAAAAATTTAGAAACCCTAATGCCTAATATAAATTAGTCACCATATCAAATTTATATACGATACACCATATGATTACATATTTATACGGTTTAGAAATATTAAGGAAAATTGATACTAACCCTCGCCGATACGTATAAAAGCCCAATCCTACAATAAAATTATTAAGGTTTTACTCTAAGTGAACCCCAAATATAGAGAAATGCAATAAACGTTGTATCAATATTTTACCCATTGAAATATTTTTCCTAATTCTTAGTTAGTAAATCCTTGCCTAAATCTTATTAAGTAGTCATAAAAAAATTATTCATTTTTTTAAATTTAAATTATAGTAACAACGTTATACGAGTATAAACAGTTAATATCGTTTATAGTTACATCCAAGGGAACGACGATTTTAGGTTATTATAACCAATAGTCACAATAACCGATGTTTAGGTAGCTTAGTGGTACTACTTTAATATGACATCTACACGGGTATTGTAATATAGTAAAATAAAAACCATTAAATATACTAACTTATTTATTATTTATTTTATTTAATTTTAAAAGAAGATAGAGAAAAATTGTAAAAATTACTTTTTCTGCAAAACGTCTGTTAATTTGTTTGTTTCAAACATTTCGTGTTGTAATACAGTTTTTGAAAGTTCTTTTCTAAATCAAAACAAGCACTCTTTGTTTCTTTCTTCATCAGCAATTTCTGTAAAACTGAAAAACCGGCAAACGGCTTTAAGTGCCGCTAAAACTTGTGGAAGATTTGGTGGGTTGATGTCGTCACCATCGTCGCTATCGTTATCTTCGTTGTCATTACCTACGTCCCCGTATATTTCTGCTAGTACTGAAGCCACTACGTCATCATCTGTACAGTTTCATGCGTTTCTAAATCTTTGTTAACCTCTTGATAATTTTCATACAATGCATTTGGCAACGACTGGTTTTGCAGACTGTTGTCCCACTCGCTAAAGATTCTTCTTCGCAAGCGACGTCAGTAACTTCGCCAGCCTGTGGTAAAAATTCTGCGTGTTGAAAGCAACTTTTTACAGTCAGCAGAGAAACCTCATTCCATGATCTTTCTAACGTAATTATAGCATCCAAAATAGTTATTTGTGTTTCCTTTTTTTGATCTAATTCCTGTATCATTTGTAAAATTAGATGTTTTTTGTAGTGGACTTTTACTGACTTGATCACGCCTTGATCTAAGCGCTGTAAGACTACTATCGTTTTCGGTGGTAAGAATACTAACTTTATACACGAAAGATTTTCAACGTGTGGATGAGCCGGACAGTTGTCAATAAAGAGCAGTAGTTTTTCATTTTCAATCCTTAATTCACGGTTCCATTTTCGTAATCAAGACGTAAAGATATCACTTGTCATCCAAGCTTTCTTGTTACTTTCGTACATATTGTGTCGGGCCACGCCTGACAAAATATCGTGACGCTGACGGAACCATTGTAGCCAAGCTGAAGTTATTTCACGTGGTTCACCGAATTTTTCAGAAAAATCGTTTGCCTTAGTTTGCAATACAGCCGCTGATAGGGATATCAATATTGTCAAATGACTTACGCCTAATTCTTAGGCAATGTTCTTATTAATTTCACCATTCTCTAACCGCCAAATAATTTTCATCTTTTCCCCTATCGTGAATGTTTTTCGTGAAGTCATAATTAAATCATTTTTTATCATATTTTATTTTAAAATGTTTTTTTAAAAATAAAAACTGTACCCACACTATGTGTCACGCTCACAGCAAAAGATTAATAACAACTGAATGTGGTTGCTTCAGTTTACAATAATCTGATACAGGAAGGAGATAAGACAAACAAGAACTATATAGTACATATGCAGATAAAAAAGAAAAGGTGTCTCATTTTAACCGTCAGAATCTTTCTGTAGATATACTACGTTACTAATGAGTCACTTCCGTCCGCCATTATAAGCGATAAAATGTTGCATTAGACTAGAAAAAATAAGTCATAATAACCAATATTTCATTACAAACGAATCAAAAACGATACTTACTGTGTGTATGTATACATATAAAACTGAAAGTTCAATAATACAATCGAAATGTCCAACAATTAAAAGTAAGCATCATGTAGATTATTAAGTGGCGAAATTAAAAATATGTCAGATGGTGGAATGTAAATTTACAAAAGGGAATATTAAAATAAAGACCGATCAGAAAGAGTGGGGAGTTCTAAGATTCAACGATTGACATTAGCAACACGACATCTATTTTGAAAATGGCTACAGAGTAAATACTCTCTCTCTATCTCTCTTTTCTGTTTAGCCTCCGGAACCAACGTAAGGTATTACTTCAGAGGATGATATGTATGAATGTAAACGAAGTGTAGTTTTGTACAGTCTCAGGTTGACAATTCCTGAGACGTATGGTTAATCAAACAAAACCCACGAGAGTAAATACTAGTTCTTTTTAAGAAGATTTTGACCAGTGTCAATATATTGATTCAAAAATGAACAGATCATTAAGCGATTAATCACCGGTTTAATAGATAAATTAAACTCAATAATGGATTATTTCTGATGAATTTTGTTTAAAATGCAAACCATTTCAAGATATATTCATTCGGGTAATTCACACAAAAAATTCAATTTTTCGTATACCATCACAATTTCACATTTTGTTTTGTTTTAATTAGCTTTTTGTGAATATATATAACGTAACGAATAAGCACGATTTTCTTCACATATTTTCTTTAATATTCAAGTAATTTTAGAAATAATCCGAATAACAATTTAATCGGAAGAATGCATCCGTATAAATTCATTCATAAAGCATTCACAGTATTTATCTACGTACCTACTTTAATCGTTGAAGATAATCGGCTTTCTTTAGAATTTTGTTACGAAATAATAATTATTATTAGGTAAGCCTACTAAATTACATTACAGAAATGTTATAATATTTTATCTAAAGATTACATACAACTACGTTCTAAAACAGGGAGAAATCCCCCCTCCCCGGCTACGCGCTTAGAAACGCCTCACCACACATTCAATTTGGCATTGAAGTGATGTCTGCTATCTGTTCACAGCAGTCGTCAAAACAGAACGGCTTTCTCCCTTTCGCCCCTCGTGTACACCTCAACGCCTTCTCATAGGCGTTGTACGCATCCCCTCTATTCCTATAGAGTGATAAGAAATTAATTTACTTCCCTAGTTTGCTTACAATAACAAATTTATATACCGCTTTTCTTTTTTATAATATGCATTAATAGAATTTCTAAAAGTTATTCGAGTGATAAAAAGATTAAATTTTTAATAATAATAAAATTTAAATGCATACTTAAATAAAAAATTAAAATCGGTTTACGTATATAAGAAAACATTTTGACGTGATGATATTTCTTTTGGCATAGATTACCAAGGAAGGAGTTATACTTCTATTCCATATCATGTGTACGTCTTAAAATGCAACACTTACGTTTAAACTATTGTACCTGTAAAAATAAATTAAAATGTTTATGTAATGTACAATTATTTCTACACGAAAGAGGTATAACATAAAAGAGGTAATTTTGTATATATCATTTTTGGTTTAATTATTACTGGAGTAAGAACATTAAAAGTAGATAAAAGATTATAAAGCTTTTTTAGATACTTAAACATATAAAAAAAATTGGGTAAAAATATTTAAATCATTTATCTCGTTTACCAAAAGATTTTTTATACTCTTGTGAAATTTAATATATTTTTTTTTACATGATTATAGCAGGTTGTGGAGTGAAGACATAAAAAATAAGTCGGGTAGTGGGAAGTAATTGAAGGAAGAAACATATCAGAACAAGAGAGAAAAAGATAGGAACACTAAGGTCGAACGTTCTCCGTAGGACGAGTGTATTTAGAAGTTTTTACAGAGTAGTGAATGTTTTTTTAAGTTGAAATAAATTCCCTATTACACTTTTTTGGTTCGTCTTGTAAATTCCAGTATGATTTTCTCGTAATGTAGTCTTTAACCCAAAAACTATACCCTTTATTTTCTTAAGTACTTGCTAATATTTCCCTAATTTTATTAATGAAAACTTCATTCACTTCTATGAATATAACGAAATTTATAAAAGAAGCTACATGATTTTTTTTTTACACGTCTATGGCGATGATTTCTAAACTTCAATTGAGGGTGGCTTTATTGGATTCATTTACCGCTTTTCTATTACCTTATGCAATTTCGTTCGATTTTTGAATTTTTTTTTAAAAACCTAAAGAAGATTAATGTAAAAACACAGAACTCTTTGATTAATTTTTAATTTAATTCGACCTTATTCCAGTATAAAACGAGTAAAAAAAAATGTTTAACACATCATACTAAACACTAATTTTCACGATTGTCGTCACCCAGTTAGAGCATTTTTTTTTTTTCAGCAGTGGATGATTTGTTCCAATCATCAGCCATTTTTCAACAAAGAGCTATTTCGAACAAAAATTTTTAATTTTGAAAATATAAAAAAAAACTTTTATGGTTTGTTTTTATACATTGAAAACAAAATTATCAAATTCATCAGTAGACTTTCTTTTTCTATATCTAATAAGGCATTCAAGCAAAAGGGGGACTCTTCATCACTTCAGAAGCTGTAAAGAACCTACATAAATTACTTTTATAAAATAATGTCGATAGCCCGGTTGATAGATTTGCTGACTGACATACCGAGAGGCACAAGTTCGTTTTCCATGAACTGGAGAGATACATTTCTATCTTCCACTTACTCGTTCACTAGAAAAAAATGAGTAAACTTAATTAAGCCAATTAATAATGTTACAAGACAAATATTTCATAATTTATCATAATAATTAACAATTTATTAATCCATTATGACAATTATTTTTAAATTAAAACTCTCAATGTGGAGATGTTTTATATTGTTTTTCTTTTTATAAGTACAAAATTTAAAAAAAAGAAATAATAAACTAGAAAAGAAGTTTTTGGTTTTTTTACATCTATATTTTTCTAGCCCACCAGAGCCAGACCCGCAACCAAGCACAAATTCAGTTCGGGGAGAGATGTCATCTCCACCAGCTACCTCGGTAGAAACAAAGTACCACCCAGGTAGCCGGAACACGGTCTTTATTTGCGTGCCAGTCCTCTAATGAGGGGACCCCCAATGGGACTCCCTCACCGAGACTCGGGTCTTTACGCCCTGCCTCTAATGAGGAACCCCCAAACGGATTCCCACTGAAACTACAATCTTACATTCCCTCCCCAAAAGTGCTGCAAAGGAATCCCCGGCCAATCATTTATAGTTGGACGCTGGAGTTTGCCACGCCTCCTGGACGGTGTTGTCCCCCACAGACACCCAACCGCACTAAGCAGACGCCACATCATATGGCGCAGGTGAAGTCTTGCATCCCCGTCCACAGATGTATGCCCATGTAACCTGCAGGAAGGACACAGAGTCTCCTGCCGGCAGGTGACCGGCCTCGCCACAGGTAAACCACTGGCCACTACGGTCTGGTCCATTACAGGAATTGGCTCTATGGCCCAGCCTCCAGTAGCGGAAACAAAGGTCGTCAACTGATACGACGAATCTCCATACCAGACCAGGACGCAGACCGGTCCATTCCCACATCTGGGGTCTGTAAAGCTACATCCGTAATGATAAATTATGTTTGGGTCTCTTGTCATTTCCGGCTGAATAGAGTGCCTCTCATGGACTCCACATCAATGTCATCAAGAACATCCCGGAACATATCTATCATTCGACTGATGCCATCCGTGTTACGAGAACACTCTTTAATTTCCAATTTTGTGGTCACGTTACAGTCAACGAGAAAAAAATCAACTCTTTAACGTAACGTAAAAGATGTTATTAGCCAGATATTTCACCCGCTCTTAAGATCCTTACCAGCACCAACTCTCTGCTTCCCCTCCTTCATTCGAGAGACCACTGGGAGTTAAGGAGCGCCGATTACTGTGTTTGGATTTCTTCTTCTCTTCAGCCGGTCGGGGGGAGAGACGCAACCTCCGTTTCCCAGATGTCTTCGGAAGTTCCTGCCCTACCTTCATGTCATCATCGCAAAAAAAACAACAACGCAATAAATAACGAACAAAACTACTAAAAACAACACAAAACAACGAAACATGAACAACAAAATTAAAAACACTACAAAATTATAAAAGAAAAACGCAATAATAACTGCAGTTACGCAGAGTTAGAAAACCCGACTGTATCCAACAAGAACTAGGCGTAACCTATCAGTGAATTAAATGAAGTTAAGATAATATAGTTAGTACAGATGTAATGATACTAAAAAGTATTAACTGTCAACGATGTATACTTATTATTGTATATCCATTGAGATTAAATATTAATTCGTGCTCTAGTGATGTTTAAAAACCATTATCGCAAAATTATTAAAATTTAATCCTTTGCTAAGGTGACTTAAAATCTCTTAAGGTGTTAACGAAACATAATTAATAACACTTCAAGTGAACTTTTAATTATTTGAGAAAAAATTAATTAAGGAATAAATTTATTTATTTTTTTTAATGTTTGTGATATGAAATTTTTTATTTTTTTTATTTAGTATTTGTTGCTTTATTTTGTATAAAAGTCAAATGTGTTAAATTTTTACAAAATAATTGTGGATATTCCACAAAGTTTCTTAGAATTAATTCTTTTAAAATACTTATTACCAACTGATTTCCAAGAAATTAATGACGCACTGCAGCATCATTATTATATTTGGATGAAAAATAAGAGTTAATTTTTTGTTTACGGAAATTTAAAAACAAAGCTTTTTAGAACCTATTTTTTTATCATATTGTTTCTTATTTTTAATCCTAAAAACAGTCTCCAAAAAATTTTCTTTTTGTTTACTTGAAATTCAATTCGAGCACTTTTGTTTGAAACCAACTTTTTACGGTCAAAATCTTTTTTTTTGTAACAAAATAATTGATACTATCTACACTAATTTGTATTATGCTGTTAAGGTACGCTTTCTCTGAGAAAGCGTATGCTGTTCATTGCCAGCCAGTCCCTGAGATGAACAGAAAAAAGATATTATTTTTGGAGCACCTGTATTTTGGTATGATTGGCATATTGATATGTTGTTTATTCTGGCTCAGTGAAAACGGCAAGTGAAAATTACTTCATCCATCACGTCTTTCCCGAGTAGGCTTAGTAATGAAAACTTGTTCTTAAGAATGAGTATACAATTTTTGGGATTAATCTGTGATTCGTTTCAGGTGACCTAGAATCTTTACTGTTAAAGAAGTTAGCAAAAAAATGCTTCTAGTTATAGAGGTACAAACAGATAAACATAGAGCCACACTTCAACTTACTTTGCGCTCCTATATGGGTTAAAGAGTCCATCGTAATATATATAGATTATATTTTAACCCCTAATCGTTCAGATTGTGTGAAATATTTTAATAATGAAAATTATGTTTGGGATATTATTAAAAAATCTGATATGAATTCTAATAAAATTATGAATTTCTTTCCTCTTAAAACGATAGTAATTTCACCAAAAAATAAAATATTTATTTAATCAATAACTTGGCTCTTATTTTATCTTTTATTTTACGAAATTCTTAGAATTTTCTGTGATTTTCTTTTTAAAGAAAATAAGATAAAGAAAATAATAATAAGCAATAAACGTCTTAGGACGTACGTCAAATAATACTGTATACAAGCAGGAAAACAGATTCGAGAGAAAGGAAAGAAAATTGGCTTTCTCCGTTGTGCTATGCAGCAGTGTAACATCACACTAAATTTAAATTACTGTGAAAATTCGCTACAGGAAGTAATTTCAAAGTCATTTCAGTAGAAAAGTTCTTGATAAAAGTTTTAACTCAACTTTTTTAAAGTAGCATCTTCTATCTTACTTCACACTGAATTTTGTTGCTTTTCTCAACCTTTATTTAAAAAAAGATAAAAAAAAGGGAAAAACAGAAAATCAGTGGATTTATTGATTTTTAGTTTACAGAAAATTTATACTACATACAGAAAATATGTTTAATATAAAAAAAAAGTGAATTTACCGAAAGAAATAACTCTAAAAATAAAGGAAAACTGCAAAGTTAAATTCTATTTAAAACATAAATTCAATAACAAAATAAGATTAGCCAAATCTTGTTAGGAGATTATATTAAAAGAACTTTGTAGTATTGCATATTGATATCACACCCACTTTATAATTATACAATCTAAAACCGATCGAAATTAAAAGTGATAAATATAATAATAAAAAATTATTAGTAACTAAATAAAATTTAACCGATATAAATAAGCAAAGAGTGTCATCCCCTCCGGGAACCCTAACCACAAGACCCCGTCAAAAACCAGGTTCCACAAGAGGGAGCTTAGCACAGATCCTTGGGGAACACCTCATAACCGGAAAAACTTATTTATCCTTGTTCTACTGGTCTCAACAGCTTTGTACCCTGTAGGTAAACATATATTCCTCCTACGCATTCCTTTCAAGACGTGTCTCCAGTGAATGCTATTGAAAGCATTGCGGACATCCAGGAGAACCATCAATGGTTTTTTTTTTTTGGTTCTGTAGGTGCCCGCTCTACTTATCTCTACCCATCTCACTACCTTGGTGAGGGCGTCCATCCTGGATTTTCCCTTGGTGAACCCAAATTGCAGTGGCGCCAATCGTCCGGATGCCTCTCAGACTCTCGCCAAAAAGCCTTTCGTATAATTTGCCGATCGTCGGCAACAGACATATCGGTCTGTATGATTGACGCTGACCTACAATCACAAGTTTCGGGATCAAAGCAATTTACCCACTTTCTATGTTGTAGGAAAACTCTCTGTAGTCAACGGCTTGTTAATTGCCTCCAGTAGAAGCCATGAATGTGATTTGCTAACCCCTTTAATAGGGTGGCCGAGACTCCGTCTGGACCCGGACTCTTCTTTGTATGTATTCTACAAACTGCTTCGTGTAATTATTCTATAGTGAACCTTCTCTCTTCCTGTGTTGTGACAATCACGTGGGGTACTTCCTTGATTTGAAATAATTCTGTAATCGCTTTTTCAGCTTGATCTCTGGATAATGTGGACGGCAGTGTGGCAAACTGCCTTAGTATAGCCCAATATGCTTGGCCCCACGGGTCAATATTTAGGTCCCCTACTGCTTTTTCCCAGGCTGTTCTTTATGCTTGTTTGATCGTAGCAATAAGATTTCCACGTGCGGTCTTGTATGCGAGCTCAGCTTCTGCCACCTACGCCGATCGGTTCCGTCTTGCTCTTTACATTTTTCTCCTCGTCGCAAGAGTCACAACTCGTAGTTTTGCAATTTCATTAGTTAATCTGTAGACTTTATGTCTGTCCCTACCGTTCCTTGGTTTTATTTTTTTCATTTTTTCCACAAAGAATTTGTAGGAGACCTCTGGAGTCCAGTCCTGCATTCCTTCCATTCTCTCAATCACGGCATCGGCAAAAGATTGCGTCTGTGACGTCGACGTATTCCATTTACCACCCTTAGCCTGAATTACCGGACTCTACAGTGCAATGCAGTGTCGAATCGCCAAGTTGTCACTCGTCAGTTCCTCGTCCAAGACGTTCCATGCAATCACTCTCGGGAGCAGCCCTTCGGTTACCGCAGTGATGTGTATTGTAGATCCTTCTCTACGTCCAATGAAAGTCCGTATTCTCGGCGTGATTATAAGCGACAAATTTAGAACTTTGAAAAGTGCAGCCAGTTTAAAACCTCGACAGGTCGACCTGTCCCACCCCCAACTCAACAAATTCTGCATTATAATCACCAGAAAGGACCACCGACCTCCCCGCCTCTCTGATTGTCGCTTCCAGTTCCAACAAGAACTGGTCAAATTCCGAATAAACGCAGTTCGGGGAAATGTAGCCATTCACTAGGGTGTAAGGATTTAACTTCACTGCCACAATTCCCTTGCCAGTGACATCCAATATAGCGAAGCGATTGCTGACATTCATTATTGCTACGTCACACACTTCGTTAACTAGCCAGCCTCTAGAGACCTTCTTTTGGTTCGGTTACGCTACCAAAATAAAGCCGATGCTCTTCTCCATCAAACATTCCACACTAACTCATATGCAACTGACCTTCTGCCAACATTAATCTGAAAGCAGTTCATACTCGTTGATGTTCACACTCCCGGCCGCAAGTCCGGTGTTCTTTTATACCACACCCTAGGGACTAGGGTGTGGTATAACCCTACACATTTGTAGGTCTGGAACCTACACATTTGGTGAATGTAGGTTCTACACATTCACCAAATTTGTGGCCTGCTCCCCCGCAACTGAAGCAGATATTGGCCCGGTTGGACCCTTTGCAATTCGCCGACACATGCCCAAGCCCCCAACATCTATAGCACTTAATGTCATCCATTCGGTGTTCTATCCTGCAAGAATGCCATCCCAGAATTATTCGGTCCTTGTTTGCCAGTTTCTTGACCTCTCGGGCTGGAAGGTGAGTGGGTTGCCTTTTGGATTACCCGTAAGCCGGTCTCAATCCTGACACCCGGAGCGGCGTATCTGCCCCACCTATTTACGAATTTCCTTCACTATCTTTTCTGCTGTTATATCTGAGTGTTATATCTCTTTGATGTGAAATACAGCTGTTCTCCAATCTTTTAGCCCTTCTTTTACAACCACGTTTTTAATTTTGGTGCCTAAACGTCTTAGCATATCCACCCTCTTCGTGGATGAATTCCTGACCCTAATTTTCATCCTATCCGATTTCTCCTTCTTTACTGACAATATCCTCAGCAAGGTGATCTTCTTGATCCGTTTTCACTTGCTGGACGAGAACTGCAAAATTAACACAAGTCTTTTTCATCGTTACTAGAGTTGGCAGAGGTCCCTGCGTCTTCTGTTTCCAGTCTGCCTCCTTTATCGATAAAGTAAAGAGGCCATGTTCATCCTGATTTATTCTCTCCTCTGGTCCATAATTGGTAATATATTGGAGAATTTGTCTCCTAGCTCATCATTGGGGGCGCAAGATCTTCATTGGGGGGGAGGGGAGATCGAGATAGATCTCGATTAGCACAGTCTTTGCGTACGCCGACGATTTGGCAATACTTGCTGATTTTGCCCCACAGAAGATAGCAGTGCCTGCCTGATTTTCGGCACTAAACAGCAAGAAGAATGTGAAGATGATGACATCACTGAGAGACAAATGAATTTAAGGATGGTGGCTGCGTACCGAACGGCATTGGCGTATGGGGCGGGAGTCCTGGTCGGGATATCGCCGATCCAGTTACGGGCTACCCAAATGAAACGGAACTATGAGGGTATGGATAGGGTAGATGCCACTAATATCTTCCTACAAGAACGGCAAGAGAAGTGAAACAGCACTAAAACTGGGGCATGGACAAAGAAGCTTATTTCTGAGACAGGGCCGTAGCTGGGGATTAAATACGGCGAAGTAGGGTAGTATCTGCCACAATTCCTCTCCAGTCACGGATGATTTGGTGTATTCTTACACATAGTTTAAAAGAAAGGAGCTCCTAAGTTTTGTGTACTGCGGTCAAGAGGATACTCCCAGCCACACCTTTTTTGAATGTGCTTGTTTGGAGGATCTAAAAGCACGATATGACGTACAAGAGATTACCCCGGTAACTACACAAAATATATGTTGAGAGGTAAAGAGGAATTGCTGACAATAGAGAGATTCGTGGCTGAGGTTATACGAGCAAAGGAAATGGATTACAAGAAGTGGGAGGAGTTATTTTAAGAAAACAAAAACATAACAACCGAGACCCTGCTGGGGCCCGGCATGCCAGCCCCTGCCGCAGCAGCCAGCGGCCTTAGCGGTTAGAGGCAGAGGCAAGATGAAAATAAGGAAAAGATCCAAAACCGGTGAGCCAAACTGCCATGCCGGACTTACTGCCGGTTGGTGTGGAGGCTCATTAGAGTCGCAAGGACACTTCCGTGGGCTGAGTAATACTTGGTTGTTGACCCGGCGCAGGGGAGCTGGAGAAAAAAACCGATTTAAATAAATTTACATAGGGAAAACTCATTTGAGTTTACATAGGGTCATTTGAAACTAAACATTAAGAGTATATAGATAATTTTTATTTTTAATATTCAGAACACACACACACGCGCGCGCACACACACACACACAAACTTTATAACTTAGTGTTGTTACAATGACGGATATGATTCAAAAATTGAAAAAATATATATGTACATACGTGAGATCCTTATATTGTGTAGAATAAATATGTTATTTTTAGATTGACGTGATTCGTATCTCGTCATTACCTAGTACCGTTACGATACGTCACTTAACAAATAAGATTTGGAGAATGCTTATCAGATGTCAATGCATCAAGTCAGACATCCATACATATATCCGACTTCCTATAAAATTTTAAGCTTATTCACAATCAAATAATCGGCTTTTTTATTTGTTTACATGACTATCTGATCTATCTAGAAATTACTCTATCACTTTGAAGTCTAAGCTCTTAATATACATGGAGGTTTTTAAGTCGATAACCGAATTCCTTATATACCAGGAATGATTGTACTTAATAAAACTTCAAATATTAAACGTCATAACTCATTACTATCTGTAATAAACTTGATATTTGTTTAAAATGACTGTAAATTATTTAACTGCAATATTCTGGACATTTTTTAAAATAACCAGTTAAAATGAAACAAGTCTACTCGGGTTGAGGATAGAGTCGTTGATTAGGTTAGATAAGTATGTATTATACGTTGCGTCCATGATACTATCATTCTATATTTACATTTTTTAAGTAAAAATAACATTTATTATGTTATTTTATTAATGTTATTTAAAAATGTTCAAACATATTTCATTATCGTAAAGGGAGATTTTTTAGTTTAACAGCAATAAAACCTATTACTTGAATGTTAGCAGAGTCTGATTTTTTGCAAAGATTCTGACTTGGTAATTAATCTTTTTTCAAAAAAAAGGTTGAAAATTTGAATATAAATATTTTAATTACAAATTTGAACGACTCGACAACTTTTTATTCTGATTTAGAGGGTGAAATTGAATGCGATGTTAATAAAGATTCTGACTTTTAGGTTGCAGCAAGTTTGAAAAAACACTACTACAGTGATACTGTAGATCTAGATAAACATTAACTATTAATATTAAAAGGAAAAGAACTGACAAACTTTAGACTTTTTCTGATCATTTACAAGCCAATAATTTTTATAGTTTTATATACTTTCTTTAATTTCAAGTCCTCATATTATTCTTTGCTGTTTTATAATAATTCAAATAAAATATTTGTAAACCATCTACAATGTACATAATGAAAATATTAAAAAAATAATTTTTTTGTACAAATCTCGGATAACCATAGAATTATAGAACTGCGTGTACGACATATAGTTGGATTCAAAGTGTTAACCACTAAACTAAACAAAATTCAGTGTTTCAATCTCAAAGCTCAGCTTTTTATTGCCCTTAAAACAATAACTACTAAAATCTAATTTGCGCGTTTCTTAGAGGTGTTCTGGGTAAGTGAGTTAAGCACCTTTTATAACATCATGAACTTCCGTGGTCAACTGTAATAGTCAACCCAGATTCTTTTGATTACGTAAGGTTACAATATTAAATTCTCTTTCGCAGTAAGTGCTTCAGAAGGGGGGGATTTCCGGTTTTAGTTAAGAAAAAAAGTCTGTTGCACTGCTGTAATGATTTCAGAAAATAATATTGCTTTCAGTGGAAGTGTTTTATCTAGCTGTCGGTGGTTGTATTTTTATTTTTTTTTGTATAATATTATTTTTTATAATATTAATTGTATAATATTATTTATTTATTGTATAATACTGCGAGATTCTGTGCATTGTTCCAATAAATATGTTATACCTGTATAATTGTGTTTTTTCCTTCCTCCTTTTCACATAGTTGTTGAATTGTACTGCATTAATTGCTTAATACTACTACTTGCCTAACAACCCGGTCTAATACTAAAACCTGTAATCTCTGTGCTTTGAGCCGCAGAAATCATGGGCTCACCTCGCATTGTGAACGTGTTCACAAAAAAGAAAAGTTTCAAATTAATCCAAAACAGACCCAAAACGATTACAATAAACGACATCAAAATTGAGTTTTGGATCACTAACCCCTTTCCTTCATACCAGATCACATTTTGGGTTATTGAAAAAGTAAAGTACTGTAGCGAAACTAGCACGCACCTAGCGCTGTTCGCAAAAATCTGATAAGGGCTACAAACTTTATATTTTTGGACCGCTGGGAAAACAGCTTGCACCTGATGGTGTTCGCAAAAATCTAATCTAAGCTTTTTAACATGTCACTCTTCAAGTTACAACATGAAAATCTTGAAAACATACCTAAAAACTAATTTTTTGCCTCTAACTCCGGTTCCTGCTAACCGATTCGCTTGAAAATCAATTCAGTTCTTTTACTACTAGGTTTACGTCATCCTATCAAGTTTTACGAAAATCGGTTAAAAATTACACCAGTAGAACGAAAATCGCTGAAAATGTACCCTAAATCTCTTTTCTTTAGCTCTAACTCATTTATTGTGAACCAATTCGCTTCAGAATCAATGACCTCTATTCTCAATAGGTTTACATCACCCTACTAAGTTTTGCGAAAATCGGTTAAGCTTTGCGGCCGGTAGAGCGGATGAAAAGGTCGAATACATACACATGTATATAAACATTGCAGAATCGTGTTCAAGAGACTCCAAAACGTAAATAATAGTTGGTTCTCCCTCCCCCAACACCATTTCAGAAATTCGAACCGGGCGCAGGCGATTTCTATAAATTCTTTGGAAATCTGCTAAAAAAAATATATAAATAAAAAATAAAGAAGGTTATAATTCAGAGTTATATATAAAATTAATTTTTTTTGTATTTTCGCGCTGTATTTTATCTTTAATTATTGTCTGTATCGTTTTTGACTCGGTAATCGTAGACGGGAAATTTTTTTGCTCGAAAGATTGATTTATCACCGAAATAAGTTAATTCAATGAATACAAACTTATTCTTTAGGAACCAGATTGTCCTTTTGAATACTAAAGAAATAGTTATTATAATGACATTAATCCATGGTAATTACTACTGCAAACTAATGTTACTTAGATCACAGTGTTGCCACCTGAGAGAGTAACACAAAATTTTCTGTGTATATTACTCTCATCCTCAGAATTACATTTTTTTTTAAACAACTATTATATAAATATAAATCAAATTTAGAAAGTACATTGAAATTCTTGGAAACTCTAATTTTCTTTTATAATTAGGTAAAAATCGGAAAACTGTTTACATAAAAACATCATACATATTTACTATAATGTTTTGGATATTTTAAAATTAAATTTATATAAACAAAATCTTCACTGCTTAAAAAATTTATTATTAGAAAGAAAAATAAGCAAAAGAGCATTTCGAGAATATCCTGGACGCAGCGCCTTACTGTTACTTAATATTTTTTTTTTTTAAATTCATTATTGAATTAATTTTTACGTATTAATTCGGTTACATTGATTTTTACAAACGACTAGCTGACTTTTACCGTCTATTTTCATGTTGACTAATTTTCTATATGAAAACTTTGTTTGCCTGTTTCAGTATACTGTTAATCTCGAGCTTATTTAGCAAATCCTTTGAAATTTTATTACCCGATAACAAAATCTCCTTCAGTTATGTTTTCTTCCTCCTAATCCCTTGTTATTCTATTTTCTGTCAAATTTCATTATCTTTATTTTAGTATTATTTATTTTTAAAACAATTCAAGGCTAAAAAACAGAAACTTTTGATTTTATTTTTAATGAATTACCTAACAATGTTGATCTTTCTCATTTCATATTTAATTACATTAAATGATCTTATACATAACTGTTATGCTGGTGATGGATTTTTAATAACACTAATCAGATGAATTAAAATTTTCTTCGTAATATTTTAATATAAAAATATTTTTCAAGTGTTTATCAATTAATACAATTTATTATATTTATTATTTATTATCATCACACACACGCACGCGCGCGCAAATACACACAAATTAATTTTATATACAACTCTGAATTATAATCATCTTTATTTTTTATTTATTCTTTATTTTTTAAAGTTGATTTGATAAAAATTTTCTCTTGGTTTCAATTGACAATTTCATGCAAGTGCTAGAGCAATAACTATTTTTTATCTGGCTCACAAAACATATCCTAATATGATCTATACAGTTTATTTATATATCGTCCAGCATATTAATATACATATAGATACATAATACATATGTATATATGTATATATAAATATACTAGCTGTACCCGCCACGCTTCGCTGTGGCACATTGTGGTTGCATGAATTAGAAATGAGAAACAAAACAAAGCATACATTTCATAGTAGTTTAATTTTACAATACTTGTGGTTATACAATATTTTTTGTTTTTCCACTGTCTGCGTAGATATAAAGATATATCTAGTTTTCCGACTCGGGAACACGCACATATAGTTGTCCATGTGAGAAGCAATCCGCATCTAAATCTAAACCACACAATTCTAAAGATTGACCTTGAGCTTTATTGATTGTGATTGCAAATGCCAATCGAATTGGGAATTGCAATCTTTTAAATTGAAATGGTGTATCGGTCGGGATCATGGGTATTCGAGGAATTAAGACATCTTGACCTTTGAAAGGCCCCGTCAAAATCGTTGCTTCCACTACGTTATTCATCAATTTCCTAACTACAAGTCGCGTGCCGTTGTAGAGTTTTGGCTGATTAATATTCCGCAACAGGATAATTGGCACACCTATTTTCAATTTTAATATTTGTGGTGGCATCCCTGGCAGATCAAGTGATTTTAAAAATTCCGTTGGATAATTTAACTACTTCATCTGCTTCCACAACGGTGTCTATCGACTTATATGTAATTTCCTCACTTTGAATGCTGGATTGAATAGCATTATTAAGTTGATAGACATCTTTATTCTTTGCGGCAAGGATAGCTCGTTCACTGAGCCAATCGTGATTTCTATGATTAATTTGAATATCAGGAAATACTTTTTCGATCAGTTCTTCTTTCAATGTTACTAAATTACAAAAATTATCAGGAAATGATATTCGTCTAGACGTCTCATCGACTGGCAGCTGTCCGTTTCCAATGTCCAGTAACTGTCGTGAGAATACCTCAGCTGATGGATCATTCTGCAACTGGACACGCATATTCGTAGTCAACTGCAATGTACGTACGTGTCGCCACAGTGTTGAATATTTCAGGCAAGCATTCATTTCGTGTGCTGGTGTCGATCGAGAAATTAATGGCAATTTTTGCCTAAAATCTCCTGCGAGCAATATCAAACCATTCCCGAATGGTTGACCGTTTCTTCTCGTAACGATCGATCAAGAGCTTCAAGCGATTTTTAATGTGCCATCGTGCATTCATGCCAAGCAATGAGTTTACATTTTTATAATACTTTTCATACAGGATGGTTTGGAAATATTGCACGTGGGAGTCTAGATGATTTGCATGTTTAATGGCAACTTCAGACCTGAATGCGCAGTCCTTCCACCTGGTAATATGTCGCAGCTATTCCAGACGAAGCAAGAGCTAAGGTTGTTTTTTTTTATGTCATTTTTTGATCGAACCGTTGCTAGAATAAATCTAATGAGGAATGTTTTCCCAGTTCCTCCTGGCGCATCCAAGAAGAAGGTCCCCCCAACTCCGTCATTTATCATTTTCATTATGCGATCATAAATGCCTTTCTGTTCACGCGTTAATTTGAGTATGTTTGATTGGACATATGACTGAAGATCACCAATGTTGTCTCGTCACGGCGTAAATCCACATCAAATGAAGCAGTCGCAGCTCGGGTGGGTCCTGGCATTCCCAAATGACTAAGAACTTTATTTGCATTAGCTAAGCACTTGTCTTCAATATTTATCAATGCTTCGTTGTAAATGCCTTCTGTAAATTCAGACAAAAGTGAATATTTAACCTAACAAAGGATGTTTTGGTAATTATGTAGGGATATTATTTTCTGTGTATTTGGTTATTTCGTCTTTTTTTGTTTGCATAGTCTTAAGTCTATCTGGGCTATAAGAAAGTTGGGTGTTTTAATTTATTTACTGTAAGTCATCCTTCTTGGTGGCTTTTCTTTTTGTTTTGGTTTTTTTGTTTTTTTTTTTAAATAAAATACAGATGTTTTAGCTGTTAAATATAATTCAAAGAAATTTTGGTCGTTATGTTTGACAGCAGCCATCTTGCATTGATCTGATTGGTTTTCTTTTGTTTACATTTCCATCTGATTTATTAGCCTCTTATTTATTAAAAAAACTGTACAAATTAAAAATAGATAGATAGATTGATTAAAAATAGATGAAAACAATCGTTGATGCGGGTTATATATCGTGCTAAAAATTTTTTATCGTGTTTTTTTTTTTTTACTAAAATACAGATGTTTTAGCTGTTAAATATAATTCAAAGAAATTTTGGTCGTTGTGTTTGACAGCGGCCATCTTGCATTGATCTGATTGGTTTTCCTTTGTTTACATTTCCAAATTAAAAATGTACAAATTAAAAATAGATAGATAGATTTATTAAAAATAGATGAAAACAATTTTTGATGCGGGTTCTATATCGTGCTAAAATTTGAGCTAAATTGGTGACAACATTTTGAGTTTTTGAAGCGTATACAAACGAACTTAACATTTTAATATATATAGATGTATATATAAATATACTGGACATTCTGATTTATCAAAATAAATACAAGAACATAAAAAAAGTGAGCTGGAGAGAAATGAGTCAAAGTTGCGGGTAATGGAAGAAAGAACACTCATAGAGTTATACTCAATTTGAATTTGCGAATTGTTTTTATCTTCTTAGAGGAAGTATATAGACATTTCAGTATCTGAATCCATTATTTGCATAAATATTAAATTTTGTGAGTGCACAGCATTTCGTGTTGTACACGTATTCCGGAGTTTATCCTCATTCTTTCATTTATTTACCGTGGGCCTGCTTACTTGTTGAGTTTGTTTCCCTAATTTAATTTCCTTTTCTCTTGTAACTGTACATGTACAACGATTTTTGTATTCTTTCATAAAACTTCTCTCCGTTTATCATAATATTTATTTATTTTTTAAAATGAATTCTAAAACGAAATATTTTTATATCTAAAAAAGTTTTTTGTCAGTAAATACACTTCTAAAAAAACAGGCTTATATTATTCTTTTTATTTATTTGAATCCCAGACTTTATTATAAAGATGACCTTCATAAAATATTTCTTCTGCTTCCCTATAAAAAAGAAGTAAAATCACTCTTATAATTGTAATTAAAAAATCTAGCAAAGGATTGGATGACTTTCCCATATATAAAATTTCGAATGAGTGAATTGTTGAATTTTTTCTTTAATGTCTCGTAATAACAATGATATCGAAACAATAAGTTAAAATTAATTGTTATCTACATTTGTTTTATTCATGGTACTTAAAATGAAAGGTAAAATTAAATTGTAACATTTTAATCCTAAACTTAACTGGTTCAAGTTTACTGTTCATCTGAGTGCGAATTTTGATGAAGGGAGGTTCCCCTTTCTGGCCAACAGCTACGGATATACGGTTTTATTAGCGCGGAAATTGAAAGGTAGTCAGGCATAGTGCTAAAGCTGTATTATCTTCTCCCGTAGTGTTAGCTAATAAATTACAGACTGCTTAATTCCAAGCCCGCATTCGTTCTTATATGAGGGAGAAATGTAATGTCCAACGTACCAATTTTAGACCTGAATATACATTTTAAAACATTTTTCGAGTAATTCAATAATTTTACATACGCGCCCTTTTGTAAGCGGTAATAAATATTTCAAAAAGTTATAATAAATCAAAATAGATGCATTTACATGTAAATAATATGAGTTTGAAATTTTATTTTGGTTCGCCAAATGATTTAGTAAGAAAAACAAACGGAGAATCTTTTAATATAAAAAAATTAAAATAAAATTTCCTTTGCTACCATAAAATGGATCACATTATCTCTAAAATAAAAGAAAAATGGAAGAAATTATTTCCGATGTAAATTTTGTTAATTGGTTACAGATGAATTGGTTCAATGAAGTTTCAAAAATGAATAAATTTTCATAAAAATATTTCGTCAGCTTTTTAAAAAAAAAGAAGTAAAATCACTCGTATAATTATATTTAAAAGAGCCAGCAAAGGATTGGATGACTCTATCCCACATACAAAACATCGAACGACTAAAATGCTAAATTTTTTAAATTTTCTCTTGCTTTAACTTTCCGCAAAAAAGCCAAAAAGCAAACCTGCTCTACTTTTCAACTTTTATGCCAAAAAAGCAATACAGAAACTGAAGGAAAAATATAAGAATGAAGTAAACTTCTAATGAGAAGAAAATAACGATGGCTATTAAATATTATGGTAGAACATCATATTATAGATATCAAATATAATCTAAGCAATTATAAAAGAATTCTTGTACATATTTATCACATAGAGCGCTGTATGGCAGTGAAACATTCATAATAGGAAAACTGAAAGTAAAAAATAGAAACCTCTAAATTATAGTGTTATGGGAAAATGTGGAATATTAGATGGGCCGATAAATTTCGAAATTAAGAGGTCTCATTTCGATTTTATAAATTATTGTATCTGAATTAAACAAATTCATTTCGCAAATTTCATTAAAGCTTTTTTTGCTGTTTTGCTGTAATCTCGAACAAAAAAAAACAGAAACAAATCCAGCTAAGAAATAAATAAATATATTATACACATTATACCACGGTAAAATTTAAGCACATGTTACATTATTATAACTATAACATACGCTGCGTTATACACGTTACATTATATCGAACACAGATTGAAATATTAAGATTTTGCTTTAATTTCGCATGAAACGAATCTAAGGTAAAATCAAATTTATGTTGACAATTTACAATCATAATTTTCATTACATCTAGATTATATAAACAGTAATTTTTACAAAAAAACTATCACTCTGCTAGCAATAAAATATTTTTATAAAATGATTTTGTTTTAAATATGTAATGTGAAAAAAAATATCTGATTTGATAAATAAAATATCAAAATAAAATCTATTAATATTCAAAATTAAATTTCACTTGCGGGAACTATATATCTATCTCTTGCAGAACATGATTTGTCCATAGATGCATAATACTAAATGAAAAATGAGACTGTTAAATGTGATAAGCTGTCCAAATTTTACTGTGCTTTCGGTAATGAAGTAATATGGATATATTTCAACCGAAAACTATTATGATAATTCAATTAAAAAAAAGCAATAAAGAACTACGGAGCATCGGTTACGAAGTTTTATGCCGTCATCGATTTAAATAAACAAACACTTCTCGTATATTCTGATTTATATATGAAGATATGCGTATTATACATTCATTATTTAATTTCACAATTCAATTCTGTGATTTTTAATTAAGAATATTTAACAAAAACTAATATAATTTAATTGTATATTTTAAGAGAGAGTTACATTTTGATAGATAAAAACCTACAGGGATTCATACAGTTTACATTTGCAAGTATGTTTAATTGAAATTACTTTTCATTGGAAGTTATCTCTTCCAGTTCAAATGTGGTGTACAAACACCTCACATGAATTCTATTTTTATCTTTACAGTGGCTTACTCATCCCTCCTCATTAAAACATCGTTTTTTTTATTTATATATATATATATATATGTGTGTGTGTGTTTGTGTTTTTTTAATTTAATACACCGTTGTTCTTTAAGTTTTATTTATTAAAGAGCAAATTATTCATAAATATTTTCATTTTTATGAGATTAGAGATTTTTAGGCTAGAGAAATTATAAGAGGTGATAGAAAAATTTTAAATGCCATGACGAATCTAATATCATTATTGATAAATTATCTGTTAAGATTACAATGAAACCCTTAGTAAGAGTGATTTTAAATCTATAATTAATAAGAGGAGTTCATGAAATTACTTTTGAAAGTAATCTTACTGTGTAATTTAATCTTACTCTTAATTATAATCTTACTATGTATTTCGATTTTTAAATGACTTTGTTCAGTACCGGTTTCCCACATTTTTCACGTTCTCCCTATGCGTTTTGGTGCATAATTTTACATTATTTTTTATATCGTAATATCTTACATTCAGATAAACATATCGTACTCGGTTCTTCCTGTAATCTTTATTCTTGTCCTGAGTAAATATCAAAAACAGCTCTGTTCTTTTGTTTGTCTTATATCACGTTAGGTGACGTATATACTCGTAACATTCTTTAGAAAGAATATTTTCAGGGGCTGCAATTTTCTCTAAACCTTCTGTTCCTAAAGCAGTACACATATAAAAAAATTGAATCTAAGTACAGTATGAATGGTTAGCTTATACGACAATTCTTCTGCATCCCAAAATCTTTACTATTTATTTTAGAATATTCAAGTAGTATATAAACCTGAAGTTCTGGGTCCGCCCATCCAGTCCTGAGCACACGCCATGGACCCTAACGTCAGGTTTTTTTCACGAGAGCGACCCCCTCTCTTTAGTTAAATTTTCACCACGAAAGGGTATATCTACTACAAAAAGCACAGCAAAACACGACTCTGTTTTCTTCAATAAATCAATACATTAAAGATTGGCCCAGAACCTCAGTCAATAACTTAATACATTAAAGATGATTGACCCAGAACCTCAGGTTTTGTTTTCACGAGAGCGACCCCCTAATTTTCACCACGAAAGCGTGTATTAATAACAATTCTGTATCACAAAAAAATAAAAATAAACAAATAATTAAAATTTCATGAAATAAACTAATTATGAAGGTTGTTTTATTACTTTGCCGGTTAACGGTGAGTAAGTCAAATATTTTCATATATTAATAAACAATACGCGATCGCATTGGGTTTAAAATTCACTTCAACTTCAATATTAATTTTCAAATCAATAATACCCATTTTTATAGATTCATCTTGTTGACGTGAACAATCAATCACGTATAAGGGATATTTGTTTTTATAATCTGAATATGTGTATGGTGAATCAGTCAATTTATAATATGATAAGACATATCACCTATCATTCCGCTTTCGTTGAAAGTAATGATACTCGATTACTTTTTCAAAAAATTCTTCAAAATTTAAAAGTGATAAGAACTGTTAACCGAGTGGTTACTAAAAAAAACATATTTTCATTTTATTTCACCATCAAATACAAAAATTTTATTGTGAGAAAATTTTTAATTTAGCTTGTTGGATTTCTATAGATTTCTATAAAAAATGCTGTAAAATTATTAAAGAGTATTTTATTAAAGATTTTAAGTCACATAAAGATGATATTGCTCAGTTGGATTCAAAATTGGAATATATAGAAAATAAGCAAGAACAATTGCAAATTGAAAATAAAAGACTTGAAGATGTACATTTAAAACGTAAGTTGCAAATTAACGAATTAAATGGTAATGTAAAGAAAATTAAAACTATGCCCACTATGTATTTATCTTCACTTTTATCCGCTTGATGAAAGTGATAATTGTGTTGTAATTATAGATAAAAATAAGGATGACGAAGAGTACAAGTATTATGCTATTCGTGTTCAATATAGAAAAATAGAAGATACACTGAATAAACCTGGAAAAATATATCCCAATTTTAAAATTGTTTATCAAAAATTAAAAGATCCAAATATTTCAATTAAAACCTTAGCCTTTAATATAAAATAATACTGCTTCTTTGCAATCTGAGAGCTTAATAACATTTAGATTGCTAGTTCTTGTCAAATCTCACGATGTTCATTCTTAAGGTATTCTAAAATATGTGTTCAGTATTATAATATCAATCGATTTAATGCAGTAGGGCTTTGTAATCTTGCCCTTTTAATTTTATAACTTTGTATATTGTTTAATTTTTATACTTGTATCGAAAATCTTAAATGAGATCTTTTAATTGAATTATTTTTATATATTTATTGTGTAAGATTTAGTAGTTAAAGAAAAAGTTTATGTAATGTTTAAAAGCAAAATTAAATTAAAATCATTAGATATATTAGGAATATTAATCAATTTAAGACCTATATTTTAAACATAATTATATTTGATAAATTCTTTCTAGATGTTTTAAATTTTAATCTTACATTTCAATATCTTTCATAAAATTTCCGTATAAATTTGTAGTTTGACATGAACGGAAAAAGTTTGCAACTTTATATATATATATATTGTGTATGTGTGTGTGTGTGTGTGTGTGTGTGTGTGTGTGTGTTTTAGGAGAAAAGAAAAAGAGAGAAATATTGATTGATCGAGTGATAAAGCTAACGAAGTTTAAATTCAAAAGAACCTCTTTTCTACTTAACAAAATTAGAAAATCTTTAGAAATTTTTCGTTAATCATTAATCTGCTTTGTCATTAGCAAATTAAAACCTGCATTAAAGGACCGTAACCAAAATCTTATTAATATTATTCAGAAATGTTTTATAAAGTAAAGTAAATTAGATTGATTTACGTGTTATAAGTAAAAAATAAATGCATCATGTTTTAAGATACTCTGAAATAGAATTAATACAAATATTTTAATTTCATCATTTAAATTTTCTTTTTATTATACCTTTTCTATCGAAAGAAATAATTTTTTTTTCACTTTAATACTGAATCTTCTCTCAATAATAATGCTAACTTCCTACCACTATTTAGGCTTTATGTGGCAAAAGCCACAAATTTTAGCGTAGTATATTCCAACTAATACTGAGGCAGATTATTATACATTTTATTTTATTTTTACTGAACAATATTTTCGGGGAGTATGGAAATTCGCAAAGTGTAGCCCTCATTACCGGAACAAATTGAGCTAACAGTGTTAATTGCAGCTAATAGTGTTTTAATTGTAAAAAAAACTCACAACATATTTGCTGAATTTTCACAACATTTACTCCCAGCTTATAATTTTTCTATCAGTAAGAAAATTAGAAATTTTGTTACCGATACCATATCTGTTTTATTTTTAAAAGAAAAGTAATGAAAGAACAGCGTACATACATTTCTTTAATTACAGCAAATTTTAACAATTAATAAAAATTTAATCATGTGTTCAATATTAACATGGCCTATTTATAAAATAATTAATTAAAAAATCAACAGTTACGTTACAATATTTTGGGCCCTTGGACCTAAAAACTTTTTCAATAAGTAACTCTTAATTTAAACCCTGTAAATTTTAAATTACTCTAATAATCGGATGGCGACATTCTACCTTGAGATTAAAGGTAGCTCTAACCGGAATGAAACGGAACGCAAGGGTAGCGGAAGTTTATTATTTCCCTGGAACTGTTGCAGAACCTGGACAAATGTCCCTTGCTGCTGTGTCTTTCTTTTGTCAGTCGGGTCACTATTTACTTAGAGGCGGTAATAGATTTTTATGTTTTGTTTATGGGCGGAGTTGGTTTTTGCGTTCCGGTTAAGAAAGTAAGTGGTCTGACTAGGTTTCGAATTCGCGACCAGCAGGTTGACTACAGAATGCGGCTGACTGACGCCTTAAACCGATCGGCTACAGTGCTTCCGCTCTTTAATCTGAAGTGCCATTTCATATGACTTATGGATAGTGGAAACAGCGTAAAGTCATTGCTCAACAAACATAGAATTACTATAACATATGCAATATTTTTTCTTTATAATATTGGATGTTAATACTATAAATCAGTCGTGCATTGGTATGGTTTTTTTTATACTGTGTTTAATAATACTGTAAATTATGCTTTTATAAATTAATAAAATAAATTTAAGTAACTTTTTTTGTAAATAAAAGCTAGCGCGCACGGGTGATTTTTGTCACCGTGATTGTTTCGTCACTCTTGTCCAATCTGTAGATATATAAGGAGATGCGCGCATGTTACGATGTGACAGCCGGGGGACACTTCTGTTCGCCGACTCACGAAAAAGCCCGTAACATAACTGTCACTGCACAGCTAGGTTTTGATAGCCGCGCGTGCACGGGTGACAAAACTGTCATGTCTGTGCATTTCCCGTGTTTCCCGTTCTCCATTTCCTTTCCGACTATCGATACGGAGACACACAAACATGGCATCAACGTCTTCGCACATCGTGACTGTGCACGAAGACAATATCAATAACGAAGTTCTTATAGAACAAGCGGAAAAAAGACCAGCACTTTTCGACAAAAAGTTGAAGGATTATTAGGAAATAAATTTGAAAATTGAAGGATGGTTAGAAATCAGTCGAATAATATTTTCAAGTGCTTGGGATAATTTGTCGTCACAACAAAAAACCGAAGCCATTTTAAAATTACAATTATTTATTATTACTTATTACTGTATTAGTTATTATTACAATTATTTATTATTCGCTTGACATGCACTCTAATAGGTAACATATTATTACAATTTAAATTTTATCATATTGCCATGGTACAGTCCCTTACGGCAAAGTAAAGTAAAATGCAAAATAATTGTGTATATTTGCTGCTTAAATGGTTCCATCAGTCGGATTTTTTGAAATACTTTGTTGTGGATATTCATAAGCAGTAACAACAAATCAAATGCCATCTTTGCAACGTAAAAAAAGTTGTAAAATGCAATATGATTTTGCTATTATATCAGCAAAATCAAGACTGACGACTAACGACTAGAGGCAAAACTCGTAATAATTTTATTTCGTTAAGTATACCGAAAGTACACTTTCGTGTACTTTTTAGAACGCCCTACGGCGTGCCCTCATGTGCCGATAGTTGTAAAACTTCTTCACAGTAGTCAATGATTTTTTTTGTATATGGTCGTAAAATGTGCCTCGACAAGCTAAATTCCTCATCTGCTTCCAGACAAAATGGCATCTTTTCTCCATTTCCATCATTAGGCAAAATACAATATTGGAATCGTTTGCTGCTCCATTCGTACCGATGTCTATGTATACGAATTTGTAATCTGAATCTATCCACGCCGTAAGAACTACGGAAAAATATTTTTTGTGTTTAAAACACTGTAAACCTGTGTTTGCCGGCTGAATCATTCTAATTCGTTTGCCATCTATCGCGCCCAATATATTAGGAAAATTTGTCCACTGGTAAACTGATTAGAGATAACCAGCCAACCTTCTTCACTCTTTTCTGACATGAGTAGATGGTGAAAATCCCAGATTTCGGTACATGTAGACTTTACAATTTCTCGTACTGTAGTGGCACCTACAGTACGATTCACAATATTCAAATGACATACTGCAGAAGCGAGATATCTGAAACAAAAATCTCTTTTTTAAGATCGAGTTAGACAGAATAATAATTATCACTATCACATACACATATATCCTCACAAACACATATATACATAAATAACGTAGGTAGCTACTTAATTACCTACCTATTATTAATTAGTATTTAGAAATTCAATGATTGTTTATATTCCAAATATTTATTTTCGGGTAAACCGGTACAAAAAAAGTTGAAAAAAGTTGAATTTAAGAGCTTGTTTCTCACGAGAGCTACATGAACAAAAATCTACCAATTCGGGTCAGGCAGCTAAGAAGAGAAGAAAGTACAAATATTTTGAACAACTTTAATTTCTTCTCCCAAACGTGGAGACTCAATATTCCGCAGGAAACGCAACCTCTTTACAGGAAGGTGATTGCGAATAAGATAGTGGAGATACCGAAGAAGATGGACCTCGCAAAGGCAACATACCCGAAAAAAATATAACGAAGAATTGCTTCTGGATATTTTAAATGAAAAAAGAGAGCTGAAGTAAATAAACCGATTGAGGTTTGGGAAAAAATAAAAATGAATGTGATGACAATGAGAAGGAAAAACATTTTGCGCTGTGCCATTATGCCGCTGTTGTAAGCAGACCCGGACGAGAATAAATTATAAGTACAAATCAAGATTTTAAAAATCTTTCAGGACGTTCAAAAATAAAACTGTAACAGAATGATACAATCCTCATATTTCTCTCAACAACCCGGTCCATCTGAGCAAGATCAACTTGGTCGCAGGTCAAGTACACAGCGAAATTATTCTCCTATGTATATACCATCTACAAGTCCTCAATATTCCCAGATCAAACCCAAATATTCAATCTCCCTACCACCGCCGAGTTCCCAAAACCAGGGCTACATAGTTACAAGCACTCATCCTAATTCTTCTCCATTGTTATTACCTACCGCGTCCTCAAAATTCCCAGATCGCACTGAAATATTCTGTCTCCATACCACCTCCGAGTCCCTAAAACCCGGTATATTTTTCTTATTCAACATCACCCGAAGACTCCTCAACTACATAAATAGTGTTCAATCCTATTTTTCACAATTTACTCCTGACTGTAATGAAGACCGAAGTATACGACATTTACCAGGACTACAATAAGTGATCAGTAATTTAATGGGTGGTAGTAATTATTAAAATAAAAATTAACACAATTAAAATTACTTATTTTTATTTACTTACCTTCAAGTTACAGCGAGTCTTTCTTCAGCTGGGACAGACAATTTCATATTCGTATCTATGTATGTTAATGGAGATAAAAGACGCAATAATTCATCAAAACTTTTAACACTCATTCAAAAGTATCGAATAAGTTTCTTTGGATGTTGTCGAAGTTTTTAAAACATAGTGTAAAACGTTTCACTTATTGGCTATCTGTCTATAATCTTATAATGCATAATATTTTTTCAGTACTCGCTCCTATTATTGTTACAATTTTGTTATATTTTAACTACCAGCTTGTGTTAATTATAAACTCATTAGGCAGATGAATTTTTCAAGCATGTGAAAGACGAGTACCAGTGTTTTCTAATTATCAGTTCCCAGTTAGACAACAATAATACATTTCGTGCATTCATGGTACATTCATTACCTTTGACTAGGAGAATCTAGTTTAGGAGAACGTGAGGGAATGTTTAAATATACATATTTACTTGGTTATTATTATATTATATTTACTTGGTTATTATTTACATATGTACTTGTCCAACATTCTTAACTAACTTGAATAGTTATCATCATCGATTGAACTTCAACAACTATTGCATTCAAAGCTACAACTAATTAAAATTATATGATCACGGATTGATTTTATGCGTGAAATAAAAGAACTAGATCATAAAAAACATTTATAATATTGTCGTTAGTTTCCATCTGCTTTTTTATTAGTTTCTTGTAATAATGGAATTGAGGTGCTGGATAAGGCTTACTTTTTTAATTTTATGGCTTGTGATATCAGCTGGATATGTTTGTGAATAATAAAGTTAGCTAATATTGGTAGTTTTTATAAATTTCTCAGTGAAACAGGTTTTTTAATTGTTTTATGTAACTGTAGGGAGCGACTTTATCATAATTCATCAATGTATTGTGAAAAACATAACAAAAAGCGATTAGTTTGAATTTTATGTAGCGATAAACTTTTAAAAATAATTATCAAAATAATGGGGCACTTTTTTAAAAATATTTTACGTCTGTGTTAAGGTTGAAATCTATTTCCTAGCTGATTCCCAATTTATAAAAAACGATTAATTAATTAAATGGTTTTATTAGTCTACAAACTATAACGATTTTGAAACAATTATTAAATAGAGTTCATTTTTTTGGCGTTTCATGGATTAAAATCTATATTATCCTAGTATTTGTATAAGGTCAACAAATATTTAGGTATTTGTGGCATATAATTAATTTTGTAACAATGGTATATACATTTTTAGACTTGAAATTATTCAAAACATCAAAAATACAACAAAAAACGGTGAAAGGTTGCAATTTTTTTTTTGAGAGCAACAATTTTCTGAGGATAAAATTCTGTTATACTTTTATGTAAAAAAAAACTTATGTATAACTACTTCCTATCTCATTTCAGCTTGACCCTGAAGAGAGATTAAGAAGACTGCATGTACCACGACACAGAATTGCTGCCAGGACTTTACTTCAAGAAGGTACATTCGGAAGAATTTACCGCGGTACATTCTACTCGGAAGATGATTCAAGAACTCATGATGTCGTTATTAAAACCGTATCAGGTAAACATAGATATAAAATTTTAATATATATATATAATTTTATTTATAACAGTTTAATAAAAAAATAATGTCAGTGTAATGATTAATGGGTTTAAATGACAAAAACATTAGTAGAATACCAACAATCAGATGTGGTACTTCAACGGGACCGAAGGAAATAATGAAAACTATCTTAAAAAGAAAAGATAGCACATTCTTAAAAATGTAGTTCGTGCCGTGTGTTTAAAACATAGTTTTAAACTATGTCGATGATTACTGTGTGTGTTAATGTTAGTGGTACATATTACTGCTTGGTAAGTATGGAGCGTCGAGATCAGGATTGTTTTGGAATATAGTTTTCGATAAGTTTATTTTTAGAACTTTTATTATGCTTTACTAATGGAAAACGTGAAAATTAGTTCCGAAAGGTCTTAGGGGAAATAGTGCCTCTATTTTAAAAATGAGATATTCCAGTAACTGGAAGTATTATGCCTTCCTTCAAAAAAGAGGCTTTATTTGTACATAATAATGTTCAATAAATTTTCCTTTTTGCATAAATATGTTTAATCACAAAAATATAGTTGATATATGATATACTGAAATTATTCTACAACGTCTCATTTAAATACAAAAGTCGATCAATTTAATTAAAATGAATTTAATTTAGAATTAATTAAAACATTTTTCCCGTTACTGCTTTATATATTTTTTTACAAATCTTTGCTGAATACTTCACAAACATCTCTGCTTCTTTAGAAGGTTTTTTCTTAAATAAAGTAATTAAAACTTTAAATTTTGTAAAGATAGATACTTGTTATCTCAGTTACAGAAATAACTTTATTCAAAGTTTGTCCAAACTTTGGCTGGAGCTTAATTTTTTGTTTTTTAGACTGGATTGTACCATAAGCTGGCTTATATCTAGTATTGCTAAAAGTACAGTAAAATCATATATCTGGAAACCATATGTTCAAATAAGTCCGAGAAAAATTAATTTTTTACTACTTTTAGATGAATAGGAAGTCGTTAGCTTCTATTGATTAACATACGTATTTGAGAACAATTGTTTGCAGATGAAAACGAGGAAATAGTTTGAAAATTGATATTCTCAAAACTTTTTTTCATGTTGAAAAGATCGTCCATCTGTCAACATGAAATTCAAGATAATTGTCTTTGTAGGTTTGCATGATAGGGTTACCGCTGAAGAAAATTTCTGGATATGATAAATTTATCTAGAAGTTCATCCTTGAGTTAGTTTTGACCTGAACCGGTCTGTAAATTAAGACTAACTTATCAGTATGATACAGAAAACTTTGAAAAATCAAGTGAACTTTTAGCAGCAGAAACGTGACATCGTCGTCAGAGCTAAAAGGTTTTCAGAGTCACCAGCCATTCCGGAAGTGTAAATTTAAAGTAATAAAGCGGAAAAAGGATGTAACTTGGAAAGTTGTGCTAGATATTGATAGGGACACAATAAGAAGTACTTCTGTAAACTGAGAAATTTCATCTGTGAAGGAATGACACACCTATGCGATAAATGTTAGAAACAAGCAAACGTAATTTATACAGAAGTTTCTCGAGGACAACCCTATCAATAGTTTGAAATCAAAAAATGGTGTATTTTGTCAAAAAAAAATCTTGACTGACGGCAGCAGCATTGCCTTTTGAAGGGTCAGTGACATTTATAAATTCGTGTAATACGGGTGCATGGGCACCCGTGTATGGTGTTGTCTTGTGAATATAACACTATAAAATACACTATTTACTCATACCAACAACAACATTAGTTCTTTTAATGAGAGGTAGTCTTATAAAGAGTGAAACAGTTGCACTCATTGCCTGCAAACAATTAGGTTATTACTCAATCGTTATTATATACCATAAGCTACCAAAATTATAGTAATAGATATATTCTTTATTTGATATGTGAAATCGATTTACATGCTGTCATGTGATCCAGTTCTTTAATTTAGTCAAATTGATGATTAGTAAATTATAATTTTCTATTGTAATAACGAGACGTTAAATTAACTATAATTTAACGTCTCGTTATCACAATAGAACTGTTACTAAACAGTAGATTATAAAACAACACAGTAAAAGCGAATAAAATTAATAATTCAACTTTAAAAAGTAGAAAATAAACAGATTATATATAGTTAAAGTATGGTAAGTAGAATTCCTGTTGAAAATAAATATTGCGTGATAAATAATTAAATTAGAAATAAAGAACTGTATTGAAAAACATCACGTACGGAGAGTTCTGTTCAGGCTTATTTCTTACGAGAAAGTATTGTACCAGTATTGTCAAATTCATATAAACACGTTTAGTTCACTAAACAGTATGTCAGTGGGATTTATCGACTAATACTATATACGAATCTCTTTATTTTTAGTATTTATTTGTGTTTGTGTGTCTAAAACATTGTTTATTTACCAATAATTTTTCATTTCAAAAAAAACTAATAAAACTTACTCTTTATTTTTGCATACTGTTAATTACTTCTCTAACTGTTTCACTTTAGAAGAAGCTTCCAGACTGCAGGAATCTTTACTATTGTCAGAAGGGACGCTTCTATACGGATTTTCCCATCAAAATATTCTTCCAGTACTCGGTGCTAATACTGATGCCCATCTGCCACCTCTTCTAGTCTACCCCTACACTAATAAAGGAAATCTTAAAAGGTACAGTGATATGCTCTCTCATTTTGTTTTTATTTTAATAATACATTATTGAGTAAATCATTAAATAATACTATTTTTATGTATTCCAGAAAGTTCTAGACTACATACCCGTTAAAAAAAATAAAATAACTTTCCCGTCTCCTTGGTAGATTGGTAGAGCCGCTATTTTTTATACAAAAGTTGTGAGTTCAGGCATGGCATTGTTTTTTTTTTATAATGATGAAATAATTCATTAATTTACCAGAAAAGGTTTTGAACTTGTGTGTAAATATGGAAATGAAATTTTACAGCTATTAAAAATTTCATGCCTGATCGTGATTCTAACTCGAGAATCCCGGCCGAGACTCTACCAATCCGCTACATAGATTGGCATGTTTTTCACACGCTACAAAAGTCATTTCATTATCATTTCTCGACAATTGTTACAATGTGTCAAACAGTATAAAATGGTATATAGATGAAAAGTTGCTAATGTAAATTGCTAATCATTTGCTAAATTGCTATTGTAATTTACTATGAATAAATTGCTAACTTAAATTCAAGTTAATTACAGGCTTTCAAAACTCCTATTCATTGTTCCAAGGGTTTTACAACAAGTTATAGATATATAATTGTGTAAAAAAAAAATACCTTAACAGTAAATGAAATATTTTAAATATGTTTTTGATTTACGGCTATTTATGTGGTACCCTTGGCTGTGGTGAAGAAGATATGGATATTTTTGAAGGATTTTACTACATATCTTATTTGCAAAAACCTGAAAATTGGACGATTATACCATTTAACTAATGGCATGTATAAAAATTTGTAATCCCATAAATCAATATTTTAACATTTTTATCGGCTCCCCTATTCCCAACGTTGCGCCCCAAGTCTTTTTTGGTAGTCGTTTGCACTACTACTAAATTACTACTACTACTACTATTACGCCTAGAAATACAAAAAAAAATCCATTTAAAAAATACGCAATAATTAAATAAAAAGATAGTTTTATCGATTTTTGGGGGAAGGTTTATTTTAAAAATGGTAAGATAAGCATGTACGCATGCACTGAGTTTAATATGAAGTAGGCTGATATTTGTAAAATTTTAAGAAAATTGACCGCAAACCTTTACCAACAAATTGCCTCGTTTACGCAATTCTCTGTACAAAATTTCATCAAAAACGGTTTATCCACTCAAAAGTTATTAAGCTTCAACAAACACGCCAACACATATACATACGTACGAATATTACTCTCCCGTTATTTTTATCTTTGGGGTCCGTGGTTCATGAAACGTCGAGAAATGCAAAAGATACGTACTCCCGTACCCCGTTTTTTGACTGCTTACCATAGTTTCCTTCTTGCAGCGTAACTGTAGAGTTATGACGGCAGGAAAGTAAAATAAATAGAGCAATCAAATACGCTTGAATCTAATCTTCATATACATAGATTTCTTGGCCAATAAAATCATCACTTTTAGTTCAGCCACCATTCGATGTATTTATTCTTTTCAAATTAATTTATTCAAAAAAGATTTAGTAAGGTATCATTTTCGATACCATTTTTAAAATCCATATTGTATTGCAAATTAACGCTACTTAAAATGACTGATATTGACAGTTATCTGGAATAGGCGTTATATTACAAATTTTAAATTCTATGACTATTCAACAACTGAAAAATGTAAACTTAAGTTCTACTTAATTTTGAATAGCATTAAAAATGGGGTTAAATGTTTTCTACATTTCTTTATTTTCAAATCAAATTCTCCTTTCTCTGCAATTTTTTTATATCATTGCTTTCTGCGTGCGGGGTCTTTTAGTAGGCTTAGTCATATCTTAAGTAAGAAATAAATTACAAATTCTCCGTCAGTTATTTAACCCGCTTGAAAAAAGGAAGAAGATTCTTAAATTTACCCTTATTCTTTTAATTTTTCTTTTTTCTTAAAGTATACAACTACACCCATTCCAATCATTCTATTTTATTTTTAAATCTTCTAGGAAACAACAGTGTACATTTTTTTACACTGATATTTACGTGAAATCATGCAGATAATTTGAAGTTATTATTAGTTTTTTGTCTTCATTATTCCATTACAATGAGTTGTTAGAGTTTAATGATATATACCAAACCATTAAGACGTTTGATTTCAAGCTAACGTTTAGAAGAAGTTATTCAAAAATATGACAAAAAGAAATAAATATTCTATTAATCAGCCTTCAATATATTGCATAACATTATGCTAATGTCTTCCGTTATTTATTCACATAGTGACACATTTACACTGCTCACCAACGGGACGAGTTAAAAAAGCAATAACCAGCAATATTACTCTCATAAATGAGTTTGTAGATTATTGTTTATAATTTGGCTTTTATTTCGACAAATCAAAATTAAAAAAAAAAATTTTAATTATGTTATTTTTTCCTTCTCTTCTTCTTCTAGGCGAGTTTTTACAGCAATAAGCGCCGTCTCTCACACCCCAACTACCAAACTCTTCCATCCTGCCAACTTTTTCCTCCAAATTCCTTCTCTCCATCGCCACCATCACTCCACACATTCACTGCTTTGGAGTTCGTCCACGTTTCCTCGTCTCTCCTAGAGTCCATGCCAACATCCTCCTAGGCCATCTATACTCCTCCATTCGCCGAACATATCTGTATAATTGTAGCCTTTTTCCTTCCAAACATCAGTCACTGTACCGTTTGCCCCAATTCTTCTTCTAATCTCCTCATTTCTTACTCACTGCGTTCTAGAAACTCCATAACTACTGCGCAGCACATCTATCTCTACAGCCAACAACCTTCCCTCATCTCTTTTACTAACTCCCCAAGCTTCTGACTCGTACAATAAAATGCTCTTGATAATACTCTTACACAACCTATACTTAGATGCTTTTCCTCTCCCTTCATAGCACCACAAAGGATTGCACTTCTAGATAGCCATCCGACCAGAGCTTTTTGAAAATTTATTGGTAATAGTTACAACAACATAGCTCTTTTCAAGAATAATAAGTATCCGATGACAGACTTAATATAAAAAGTAAGGAATGAATGGTTTCCTGTTGCATTCTTCACTGAGCTAATACATCGCTTAATAACAGCATCCTAAATCCACCGAAATACAGGAATTATTTACTCATATAACTGACACATTTACACTGTTCACCATCGAGACAGGTTTTATGATGAGCAATATTATCTTCCTATACATACACAAACCAAGAAGTTAAAAAAAAAAATACTGGTAGAAAAATCTTTTTTTAAACGCTTAACTTAACAAAAAATGAAGCTTTATTTTGAAAATATTTACAAATAATATTGTTATAGAGGAAGAACTAATGCTGTAGATTGAAAAAGAGAGAAATTTTATACAAAGAAAGATAGCTCTACAATTAAGGAATGGGTTGATGAATTCGATTAATCATTTCACTTTTTAAACAATTATTGAGTTGTTGAGATTTCAGCAGTTTTAACTTTTGATTTATTAAAATACTAAAATTGGAGTACCCTAATCCAACAGACAAGCGATTATGATTGGGTAAATTATCTTACCGTTTAATTTAAACATTTAAAATGCTTAAAAATGAAAAACTTAAAATATCTGCCGATTGGATTAATTAAAAAAAAGAAAGTAGCGAAAAAGAGATTTAATGAAAACTTCAAAAAGTAAATTTTATTATTCAATTAAAGGATCCTTCATATTAATTCTATTCCTACAAATACATTAATGATATTTCCCTCCTTTAAAGGGATATATATATTGATTTAAACTAATACTTCTGAGTTTTTACAAAATGTAAATTTATAAAATAAAAAAGGATTGTTAATAGAAATAGAAAATTTATATTTATAACAAAAATTAAAAAACCTTTATTAATTTTCTTTTTATTACTGATTAGATAGAATTACAAACCGGATTTCGGGACAGATTTTTCTTTTGGATTGCAAAAAACCATGCAAACCAAAAATTTGAAAACAATAACGCTTGAACAAACGTATTTTTTATTACTCCATGGGAAGAGCCTTTTTATATACTTTTAGATAAAATAGATTTTTTTTTATTCAACTAAAACATAAAAAAAAAATTTTTTAAATGTAATATTTTTCACAAAGAGAAGGTGAAACCTTTGCTCAATTTTTAAAAACTCTGTCAAATGAAAGACTTTGGCACATAAAATGATTCAGGCAGAAAGGGAAATAATTTGGGATCTGATTCTACAGCTTGAAATTAGGAAAACGTTCATAAAAACATGTAACAGATATCGCTTTTTTATAGAGTTTTGGCTGGCAAAATATTTCGCCCAGATTTCAGTTACTCGTCTAAATTGATACCGCACTGAAATTTCTAAGGCGTTATATAAAGAGTAAGGTTGATGGTTTATTATGTTTATGACATGAAAACAGCCATAAAATAGGTCCCAAAATTATATCTACCTTTTTTCATGATATCCAACATGAAAACAGAGAAAACATGAGCGCTGGGAAGTGTACGATTCTAACCAAGATTATTAAAGATTCTATAAATAATAATTTACGGTTTAGAACTACTCATTCAGACAACCTACGCCGGTGTTATTCCAACTCAGCTGCAGCTCTTTCATTGCAAAAGCCGAACACAAGAACCATATCACCATATTCTGGACGAGTGAAGAGACGCGGTGTTTTTCAAAACGAAGATATCAAAACGGAATTTTACTTTTTTAAATTCATATTCAATTGGAAAAATGTAGGTATTATTCAGAGTAAAAAGAGTACAAAAACACAATAAAACTTGATCCTTAAAAATAACTAAACACAATCAAAATTATGTCAAAAACTACTAAACCGCATAACGTTTATCATTAACACATAATCATAACTTTATAACAACAATGAGTAGTATTCAAATTAATTTCAAAGCATACAGTTAATATTATCAACGCGTTTTGTAAAAAAAAACGTGTTTTTCTTCACACAATTTTTCTGTTTACGTTAGATGTAATAGAAACTACAGAAGATGTAGTTCTGAGACCTGTTTTGTTCGATTTTTCAGGTTAAAACATATAAGAACTCAGCTTTTTTAGCCATTATATAACGCCTTAAAAATTTCAGTATGACTTTATTTCACCGGGGGAACTGAAATCAGGACAAATTTTTCTCTAGCCAAATCTCGGTAACAAAGCGTTTTCGGATAAATGTTTGAATGACCTCTCCTTTTCATTTTAAGCTCAAGAATCATTTCCGAAATTATTTCCCTTTCCACCTGAATCACTGTGTATGTGACTTAAGTATTTTTTCTGGGGTATTTGTGATAGGATACAAAATAAATAACTAAAAGATAGAAAAAAATTCTTTACCACAAGTGTGATTTAAGCCGTTTTAGATATTTAAAATGGTATTTTAAAACAAAAATTGTTTTGAAATGTACAGATTTACGCTTTTAATTGAATATAAATGATAATTGATGGAAAACTTATACCCAAACTAATAATAGGGCTTATACCTATGCTTTCAAAAATATTTTTTATTTAATTTAACATGAGTATAAAACTACTTAAATGTCTAATAAATAAATAAAAATTAATCTCTAATAAAAAATACCACAATTTTTTTACAGTATATTTTGTCAAAAACCAACCCAGCATAAATGCAGTTAAATAGATTTTCTGACAGTAAAAAAAAAAAAAAATTATCTCAAACAGTGTCGTCAGTTTAGAATAGTCGTGTCCTGGGGTAAACGGGTGTTTCATGTAGGATATTTTTCCAATTGTAGTTTTGATTTTCCTCTGAAGAAAATATTAGTGGGTATTTATTTTTACGCGGATTTAGATTTTTTCGATAAAAAAAAAATGAAATTTTTATTTATCCTGTTACGTTAAGCAGTTTGCAGTGATATTAGAAACTGTATTTTGACAATTCGGCAGATTGATAATTCCTCACCAACATTTCCTAGTCGGACTAATAAATTCTTTAATAGACATTGTAATTATCGGGTTTTCAAATGTTATTTACTGAGTAGATTTATGTATATTATTTTTACGTTACTTGGAAATAATGTATCTTGAATTTATGACTTTATACTGCTTATTTGACTAATAATGCGAGTTCAAATCTCTCTCATATCACTGTGAGAGATTCTTGATAGCCATTATCTAAGCAATGGTTGTCAGGAGTATGGGAATATGGATTAGTTATTTACTCAAAATATTTATTTATTTAATTTTTTTTTGTAATTAATTTCGATTGAAAATATTTTAAATATCAGAATTAAATCAGGATATGTATTAAAAAATATGAAACAAAGATTCGATAGCAAGCATATTAACAAAAAAATTAAAAATGTATTATGAAATCTTATAAATTTAAATTAATTTGAATCACTAAATTCAACAGTATAAATTTTTATTAAAATAGTATAGCATGGCAAAAATCTACAAAGGAAGAGTCTGTGAAAAGAAATTTCCTTAATTGGTTCATTTAGTGAACTGTATGGCTTGAATGAACATATACTAAATACCGATGGAATTGTAAAAACCTTTAGTTAGTCTGTAAAAAAAAAATAATTTGGTACAATAATTTTAGGTTACTTATTTTTAGCGTTATCAGTAGCTTTCTGGTTAGATGCTATTTTCTATTTCTTTTTGCTTATACTAATTTTTAACCTTAACACATTATGAAGGTGTCTTCAGACATGTTAACATTTATAACCTCCTCAGTTATCAAACGAATCACCTCTCCTATTTATCTTATAATCTTTTCATTTCTTACTTTACCAGCCTTCAAATTTTCAACATGTAACTCCAAATTATAAAGTTCTCTATTGTTCCTCTTTCTAGTTTTCCTACTATCTATAATTTATAATAAAATACTATTCTTTACACGCATATTTTTCGGAATTCTAATTTTAATTTTTGTCTTAAATCTATATCTGACACCAACAGACTTAGTTTTATGAAAGCTGTCATTGCTTGTGCCAGTCCGTTTTTGATTTATACTTAATCTATCCTTTATAATATTTATTTTCTAAATAGCAATATTCTACAGCTTCCAGTATAAATGCTTATCTCAATTATTTCATTTATTTTCTGTTTCAGGTTTCTTCATAAATGTAGTGCTCACGAAGAACAGTACACCTTACTAACTCCAGATCTAGTCGGAATGGCAACTCAAGTTGCTGCCGCTGGAGTTTTCTTAGCAAACCAAAGGTTATGCCACAAAGATCTTGCGGCTAGAAACTGCGTGTAAGTACAAACCTGCATAGTTGCTTGTTCTAAATTATTTAATTTTATTAATAAATTTTTGAATCTTAATTAAACACTAGATACATTTATTCATGTCTTAGTCTGGAATAAATGCTAGTAAAATATTTCAGAGTACAAGAATTTAAGGAGAATAGATCTAAAATCTTCTGAATTTTGAATAGGATATCTTTTTGCGGGTTAAAGCTGATCTGACTGTAGTGGAGGTCAACAGTAAAGGAATTTATAAATCATTTCAGAAGGCGGTGAAAATACTTTATTCTAATTTTGAAACGATAATGCATGTTATAAATTGATAAAATATGATATTTTTAATAAAGTAAATGCAGTGGAACGGTTAACGAAATGGTTTTATTGTGTTTTTTAACTTGCGTGCAAAAATTAAAAAAATGTCTCTCACGAAATTGAAACTCGCGGATACATTATTGATAGTGATTTATAAAGTTAATGGGCAAAAAAATAAGTGTTTTAATGTTAAAAATTTACATGTGATATAATTAATGTAAATGGTTGTGACAAATTTTAACCTACCAGATTGCAATAAAATGAATTAAATGTGACGCATTTCGAGATAACGCCCAACTGCTAGTAAGCGATGAATATATGAAGTCTGACAACAGGTTTGCATTTGTTTACATCACTTTTATTTGATGAATATTCTTCGTGAAAATTGTTTTGTTTATACAGGAGGTGATATATTAGAAGGATTTAGTAAACATGCAAGTAAATTAACTATTTTGAAATAGTTGTTTTATAGATTTTTAGAAAAAATAAACACCAAAGGAAGTTGTTATTTAAATAACCAATAAAATAACTTGTCATTAATTTGTTGTCTATATTAATTTTTTCATGATTCACGAAAAATGATCTCTCGATAAGTCTGCAAAAGGATAGGAAGATTTACGAGACATATTTTTCTAGCACAATCAATGTTGTACAATTTTAAATATATCATGGAATGAAATGTGGGAAATGATATTTAAAGGTTATGCTCTCAGAATTCGGGCCTGGTAATCTAGAGATACTATTATTATTTTTTTTTTGTCTGTCTGTTAGCATTTACAATCGATACCTCATAGAGAACCATAGCTAAATTTGAGTCGTATTAATCACGTGATGTCCCCTGTGAAATAAATCGGGGAGAAGATCCCGATGAAAGCTCTCATTAAGCATACAAAGCTTCAGCACCTCATATATAAGAAAAGCAGTTGTACAGATGACCCAAGTAAAGCTCAACTTTTAACGTAGCGCTAGAAATAAATCACAGTAAGAAAAAGTTAAAATGAAAATGATGTCATCAATAAATGTTTGTCAGTAAATAGAAATAGCTATAATGGCTTTATTGTAGCTCCTGGTTAAATCTCCTAGGTCAAGCAAACGGAAACTTTTCAGTCGCTTGATGTCATCGCATTGTCCAATAGATTTATTGTCGGATAATTTACATGCTTGTCTAATCTCTGTTTGTACCACGAGCAATGTTTGAATCTCTTCGTAAGCAGAAGGTAATCCTAGACATTTACTGCTTTCTCTACCTCTAACAAGCCAGCCTCTGTTATGATCATCACCAATTTATTTTGGAATCTTTGAATTATCTGAATACTGCTGTTGCTAGTCGTACCGCATAGCTGGATCACATAATGTACAGACAGGTTTAAGAATAACTCTGTAGAGCAACTGTTTATTAAAAAACGATACTGTGAGTTTCTACCCAGCAACCAGTTTAGTTTCCTATACTTGATGTTAAGTTGTTTCCTGTCTTCTACCATGTGGCCCTTCCTCATCAGGCGATTCAAGTGTAGCTTAAGGCAGTAAAAATCAGTGCCTCTAATTTCTTCTTTCCACCAGCAAGATCACTGATATTCCGTATGACAATGTTGAGAAACCTGACCATCACAAAAGTTTGGTGATTAGTTTTTTCAGTAAACTATACGGCGCCCTATATGCTGAAGGAGGGACTTAATTAGTTAAGTTGGAGATTAGTTTCTCTATTTTGCCTTCTGAATTTCCGCAGCCACGCTCCACCACCGCAGCATAGGTTCGCGGGAGTTTATTAGATTCATCAAGGTTTCTATTTGCCCTCCGTCCCAGTGTGGGGAAATTTGCATCGCCTACGTCAAGACAAAACAACCCTTTGCCTCCAGATTTCAGGCAGAGTAGTAGTTCTTGAAACATGATGCACCCGTTGCCTTTATTTCCTCTCCAAAATTTCTATGCACACTCTGCAACCCTTGTATTTGGCAGGGTGATCTGACTGACAGAGTTCGCAGGTGGCCTGAGTAAATTCCTAATTCAGTCCTTTCTTTGACAGTCCGAATTACTGTGGCCCCCCACACACTTGATACAAACACGCACACACACTTGACCCAGTGGAATGGTCGCATCCAATTATGTTTGGTATTCTGACAGCTCATACATTGTACTAGTCCTGTGGATTTTCAAGGAGACATAAGACATATTACAGTTAATAACTTATTTCAGTTTAAATATCTCCTCGTTTTTACCTTGAGGGTCAAGATTAATAAAAATCACTGATATCTATTCTTTCATCACCCTACGTCGAGCATTAGTAACATTACGGACTCTGTGCTCGTGCTCCTTAATCTCATCCTTAATGGTATCCAATTTGAAACTGAGTGATCCAATTTCCTGAGCACTACTCGAAAAGCTCTTTTGTTTTTCCATGTGAACGTATGTTCAATGAGATTATGTTTGCGTACCAAACTTATTATTTCCTTATATATCTCCATGTCCTCAGAGAACATGTATAATACTGCTAAGTTTAATACTGCTCTATGTTTAATAGTTATGATTACCCAGTAATCATTGTTGTCTGCAGCTGTTTCAAGAAGCTCATATAACCACAAGACTTCTGTATATCTATGATACTGAAGAGCACTATGGTTGGAGGTTTAACTGCGTTCTTCTGGTTTACCTCAATGTTCATATCCTCTATTGGAAGGTTATCGAAACGGTTTGACTATGACAGTTCATCAGAGACACTTTTAGGGGATTGTGGTGTCCATTGTTTCCGAAGATCTGGGATTGTCTGCCGTGAAAGGCAATCCGGCTTCGAGTCTGTTTTATCTATTTCAGAGTCACTTTCTAAGGCATTAGCAAGACTGGAAATAATATTGCCTCTAATTAACTTTTAACTTTCTGTGAGATGATCTCTTGCGGTCGCTGTCTGAACACACCAGCGGTTCGCGTTTCCTAGTTTTTATGAAAGGCCTAGCAGATGTCATCCCATTGACTTTCGAACAAGCTGACAGCTGATCCATCTTTACTATTCAGTAGCCTACATAGTTTAGTCTAGCTAATCTACCAATAAAAAAAATGAAATGTACATACAGTAAACAACCGGACTCTATTGCAAATAATATACTTTCCTTACAAAATCTGCCAACACAAATTATCAAAACGAGACGCACAAGCATCTCTATGAAATAGAAAAGGTTGTTTGCCTGTGTTTTCCTCCAGGACCACTTTTAGGTATTACTGCAGAGGATGAAATATACAATTCTACTTTGAAATATTAGCTGTTAATATGAATTAAATTTAAATTATTTATTATAAAATGGATTTCGCTTAGAAAAATTTGAACCATAACATATAGTTGGTAATCTTTTCTTTTTTGTAACAAGGTGAGAATAAAGAAACTTATGTCCACTTAAATAAAACTACGATTAAATAAACAAATACTTTATAGATGATGGTATCTGAAACTAACAAACAAAATGAAACAATGATCGGTAAAATTTACAAATTATGAATGCCCATGGTAAAATTCAACTGATTACAATGAAAATTTACCACAAGTGACATTGGTCCAGCCAATAGGCGATCGAATATGTGAAACTGGCCAAAGCAATTTGCATTCGTTATTTTACTTTTACTTTTTTAATGAAAATTCTTCGGAAAAAACGTTTTTTTCTTTGACACAGGAATTAATAGGTTGCCAGAATTAATAAAACGTTTTGTAAGTTTTTTTTGTTAATTACATGAATATTTAAAATCTTTTTAAAATAAATGGACAAGTTAGAACACATTAACATTTATCATTAGGCAAATCGTCCTAAGTTTTTAGTAACGTATTTGTTGGTAAATGCAACGAAACAACATAATTTTGAGAAACTAAGATTAATATTTGATATGTACAACATGATTAACCAGACAATCTGTGTTCTGATTCCTTAAATTACATGCCTATGACATGAGACTCCTTTATTATTTCTGTATGAATTTTGCTTACTGCAGAATTTATAGACACTAAATTGTCTATAGAAATCTATTTCTGTTTATTGTGTGCTCTGAATTAAAAAAAAATTAAATCTAGGTTAACAGAATTCTGTAAGAGTGGTACGTATGTGTATATGCAAGCAAGGGTGTGTTCACATACGCACACTTGCATATACATAGATTGTGGAATACGTAGCTTAGGAGGATTAGTTTTATTATTTTTCCAAAAAAATCTATTTTTTGAGCAAGTCTAGGGATACAGACAGGTGATATACATCTAAATGATAATTGAGTTTACATAATTTTATCACCATCACTTTTTAGCTTATCAAAAAATACTATCAATTAAACGTAACTACCAAGAGATATTTGAAAAACGTGTTTTAAAACATCCTAGCACATAAAATTTTAATTTTTATTAACTTTTCACTTTTTTGAGTAATAGAAATTTTGTTATATTTTTTCTCTTAATCTATTACCAGAATGGAAGATATTTTAAAGCCTTAATCATTTTTGAGGAAAAGGTTCGTTTATCTGATATAAAAAATGTCTTGCATAAAAGAATTATAATCCGTTATTAGGTCTGGTTTTTTTGTAATAATCATAGAGGTAGAAAAAAGTTTTTAATATATAGAAATTATTTCTATACAGAGTAATAGTTTTTTTTTGTTTTAAAAGAATTTAATAATAACATTTTTAGATAGAGTAAATTAGTAAAGTAACATAACACAATAATAATTTATAAAATTTTAAAATAGTTTTATTGAAAAATAATTTTTTTTAAATTAACAGCATAACACAAATAACGGGAATCTGGATAAAAAACTACTTAAATAGGTCGTCAAATCGGAAGATCCTGGAAGACATAAATATGTAAATCAGAAAGGAAGGAATGACGTAAAAAAGAAAGAAAGGAAATTTTACCTTTCGAAGAGAGGTAGGCCTATATAGCCGACTCGCAAATCAGCTTCTACGATGCAAAATCTAGTTTCGGACTCCTAAAACCTAGCCTATCTGTTCATGGGATATAAAAGAGTGTTAGAATAAAAATGAAGCTTGAGCAGTAAGGATGATAAATCCTCCTCCAAGAAAAAGGGTAGAAAATTGTATTACACCTTTTGGTGAGATTTAAATATAAAAGAAAAGCTGACATGAAATATTTCCAGTTTAAAATATATACGAGAATATATATATATATATATATATATATATATATATGTGTGTGTGTGTGTGTGTGTATATTTCATAAGATTATTCTATTAAAATGTTTACCTCATTAGGTTATACAATAATATTTTATAGACAATTATTAGCCAAAAAAGGATAAATTCCTTTGATATTAATAAAAAAATATATGTACGTATATATTTATTAATTTATTTATTTAATATGTTATAAAGCCCACACTGAAAATCTATTGAGTTTTATACTCATTTGCCTGAGTTCATTATCATATTACCGGTATACGTTGATCGATGAGCTTCAAATAATAACATTGTTTTTTGATTTTTGTCGTTTAACAAAAATAAAATTACCTGCTGACAAAAGATAAGAATACTAGTTACTAACAGAAATTGAAGTTATAATCAATTATGTGAGATTTGATGTAAAATCTCAAATTAAAAAAATTAAACGGATGAAGGTAATTAAGAATACATTCATTGACAAATCGTCAGACTGGAAGTATTTTTAGTTTTAACTGTGCTGACAAAAGTTAATGCAAAGGAGAAAACTACTAACGAGTGAAATAATTGAAGTAAGTTTAAATAAAAATATTAAAAAGTATCTGTCGGATATATATTTATTTATTTCTCAGCTAAATTTTAGCCAGTTCCTATCATGAGAAAAACAAATAGAAGTAGGTCATAATATTTATACTATGAAATTAATACATTCTACTGAGCGCTAGAAAAGTAACTACTCGGAATCGCATTCAATGAAGTAATGTTTTGTTCAGAGGATGGTTATCCTACGCTGTGAAAGTTTGCTTCTGACACACTGGTTTTCTTAAGACGAGGTGTGTTTGGTCCTTTCTTGTTCATTGTGTCGTCTCCTTTGAATGGTTGAGATCATGTCTTCCTGTGCGCGCTCAGAATGCTCTTAACTTTAGAACAGCCTTAAAGAAAATCTTACTTCATTGTTGTGCAATATTCCATTTAGTGTTTCATTGCTACACTATTAGTTTCTCTTGAGAATTTATTGTAATCGGTTGCCTAACTGACTGTCTATCGTTGCTGCATTTGTAAGCCGCTTTTGTTATTTACATCTGTTTTACCTTTTTTTGCAATTGTGTTTTACTGAATTAATTTTTTTGTGTACTACCTGCTAATATTGCTATCAACCTTTCACTTAGTGAACAGAAGAGGATCACACTTTTATCAATGGGAGCTTTGGTGAGTTAGGTCGTATAATGAAGTTTGTGACTTGTTCAATCCAACATTTAATAATCGTAGCCTTATTTCAAAAGGAACAGTTTCAAAAACCATAAACGATTTGAAGAAAAAGAGAATATTAAAATAGGGAAGCTTTTTTTTCAGGAGGGGAATCCTTTAACGGACACTCCGATAGAGCCTGTCGGACTCACAACAGGTTCCGCTTGATGTTAGTCAGTGCGTATGTGTGCTTGTGCATACTGAATAAGCCACCACCTCACCATCCACCTTCCCCCAACCGCCTGAAGGCATTACTTCTGGAAAGGAGCGACTTTCTCATCGTGAGGTGTGACTACATACGGCCGCCATCACTGGAAACGTCATCACCGGTAGTGCTGCCTACTTATTAATTCCAGGTCAATCCCAGTGGCCCGAGACTCTCCAGGAGCTCCATATGCAACCTGTTTCCAGACCTTAGCGCCAAGTCATCACCGTTCCTCTTCCTTTCCTTCTGAAAGTACAAGGGCTTGTACTTTCGGCATTATAGTACTGGCCCAGTCCGACACTGCTTGTCAGCTGTCGACCGAAGTGACCGTTATCTCTTCGAGATCCTCAGACGGGAACAATCTGTTTATTTTCAGTTCGGCCACTACTGTGTTCCTCTCTGAGATGAATTTCGGTTATTAGATAAAAACATGGGAAGCCGTTATTCTGGATACCCTTGCAACTGGTGCAAAAATTTTAACGGTCCAGTTCAAATCTGAATAAGTAAGACCTGAACCCTCCATGCTCAGATAAAAATTGGCTCAAGGCGCGGTTCATGTCGCCGTACCTCCTAGATATGCATGTGAAAATATCGCTTATTAGTCGATAAGTCTAGCTTCCTTTACCCGCATCATTCCAGTCTGCCTCACTCTGCCTTCCAGTCTACCTGTAGAAACTACTCTCCATACTTCTAGACCCTATCACTTTAAAGAGAAATAATATTTACAAAAAAAGTATTAATAAAAAAAAGATAGAAAATTATTAATATGGATTTTTCTGAGTATACTGAAATTATATCACAGCGTGTCAAGAAAATTATTGTAACAAGTTATCGGTTAACAAAAGAAAAGGCATAGGAAAGGAAGTTATGTGAATGGCCAAGCTAATTTAGCGAAATTATAAAATTATGTATAAACTATAGTGAGATTCCCAGAGCAGTTTGAAGTTACAACTTGCTGGATGAAACGGAGTGTATAGAAGTATTTTTATTTGTAATGGTGAATAAACTTGTAGAGATGAATCCAAAATTATTAAACAAGCAGGGAAAGAAAACGTTATTAGAGGATAACATTGGCTTATGTGGTGAAAATGAATTGAATGTAGAGAATGATTGATGTTTCAAATGAAAAGAATGCAGCACGGGAAATAAGATTAAGTAAAGGAAAGCACAGGTAAACGATGATAACCAGAAAAGGAGAAGAAAGAAGAAATTTTCAATTATAAAAAAATCACGTCTGGAAGTAGTAAACAGTTTAAAATAATTTGATGATGAAATATCAGAGGATAGGAAGGTCAGTGAAGAGTTGAGAAGAAATAGAACTCAGTGTAGACACTTGGGTTACAAAAGAACAGTGAAATATGCGTAGGTTTGAATATGAATCTTCTTAGAAGAAGACAAGATAGGCGAGACAAAGAGGGATTTGTGTAAAGATTACAGAAATAAGGGCTCTTACAATCAATGAAATTTTGTCAAGTAACTAGGGAGAGTAATACTAAAATAATTAGGGTGAACTAGGAAATTAAAAAATGTATAGTACCGTTGAAAAATTTGAATCGGGAAGTAAACTTTAAGAGACCAAGAGGTAGAGTTAAGTAAAAGTTGATAGATAACTTGAGTAGCGACTTAGATTTTGATTATGAAGGAGGAGTGAGCTTTACGAAGGTCTATGATTCAGTGTCTGACTCAGGATATAGTATAAGTAAAAGGTACAGTAAGTACGAGAATATACAATGTAACTTAATAATCTTTAAAAACGAAAATCCGTTCTTTAGTTATATTATTTGTTTTCTGTTGTTTACAAAAATTGTTGATTTTTTATTTTAAACTGGGATGTTATGTTGAAATAAATTGGCTTCCATTGGGTACATACCTGTAAATTACTATCACTTTAATACGCGCAAACAAATCCGTGAACCTTTATATATACGTTAGAAGAATTTTTTTTGTTTTACTAATAGACCTTACCCCTGCACGCTACGTTTGGCAATAACAAAAAGTTTGGTAATTTTTATTTTTTATAACATCTTTCCTCATTCATGAATACGATCCTTTTGTCGTTTTTTTTCACATTTGTTTATTTTTATTACGTATATTATTAAACAACTAATAAATGTATTATTATCATTGTATATTAATTTTAATACAAACCTTTTAATTTTTTTTCAAAAGATGATCCTTAAACAAAATCTCAGTTTGATTTTTGATTTTTTTGCAAAAAGCACTTTTTATCCAATTATTCCGTTTTATTTACTTTTTAAGAGGCGTTCTTCATCTATATTTTCTATTTTCTCTTTCGATGGTTTTAAAATCTTTTTTACCATTTTTTTTCAAGTGGAGGTCGTCACTAATCTTTCCACGTTAACTTTACTAGATTTTTTTTCAAACAGGCGTCATTCATCCACCTTCTATTCTTTACTCTTTATTTCAAATATAGGTCTTTCTTGCTTTAAAATTTAATTACTTGACTTATATTGCTTGTTATATAATAATGCTACCTGATTTTTTTTTATTTTTGAAAGTAATTACTCATTGAGATTTTTAATTATTCGGCAGTTATTAATTTTAGTTTTCTACTTTTCGAAGTAGTGATAAGTATTTGTGTAATTTCTTTTATATAACCTAACTGATGTAGATCTTTAATAAAACCGCAGTCGCGGGACAGCACTAGCATTGAATTTAATGTGTAGAAAAACGATTTTCCGTTTTTTATTATCACGTAGTAATTAATCAGTCGGTTTTTATTACTGTCATTAAAATAATTAGCCTTCCTTACCAACTTTTACTATTCATTATAATGAATAATTATCGATGAGAGTGGAATCATTTTTATAGTACAATCAACTGCTCAACTGCTGCGTTGTTTAAAAAATGAAATTTAAAAAAATAGACTGAACTTTCTACGATTCTTGCTTGTGATTAAAGGCCTTATAATTCATGATAAATAAGTCGATTATTTATGGGTTTTTTTTAATTTTTAGTTAGAAATACACTTAGATGCCAACAGTATAAGAAGTTTCAATTTTGCATTTTGGGAACGAGTCACGAAGAGAAAATTCTATATACCGTTGCACGACTTTTTATCAGTTATTTGATTAATATTTTTTTACATAATTTTTTTTTATCTTTTGTACGATAATAATTTGTAATTATGTTTACATTATATTTTAAACATAACGATTGTCTGATATTTCATTCTTGTATTGCAGTTTTTTTGTTTCTTAAATAGTACTTGTATAAAAACAAAAAAGTTAGAAGAGAGGCTTATAGTTTCAGTAGTATTCATAATATCATGTTTTTCGGTCATTAAAAAACTTGCAAGGCACTTTGAGTAGCTTGTACTTTGTTTTTTGCAAATATATTAAAACATAAATACGTTTTAGACATTTATGACAGTTACTGTGAAAACTATTAACGTTTATTTGTTATTTAATAATAATCTCATCTTTTAATATTTTTGAATAATTTATTTTAAATATTGTAAATTTAGATTATTTGTCTTAATAGACCGCCAATGTTAAGGTAAATTTTAAGTTTAAATATTTTGGTATTTATGAAAAAGGATCTTTTATACGTTATCTAAACTAAGAAAATAAAATAGATGTAAATATTTTCTTTACTAAAAATAAATTGACAAGTTTAGATGGGTAAAAATAGCAAAAGAATCCCGTGGCAGAGTGGTGGCGTCTCAGCCTTTCATCCGAAGGTGCCGGGTTAGAATCCGCTCAGGCATAAATTTTTTTATACGCGACAAAACTCCATTTACATATTCCACCGATACGCTTCAATCTTATGTGGTGAAATCATCACGAAAAAAAAAATTAAAAAACGCATAATTATTTTGTTTTTGTATTCCCTATCTAGTGCTAGTCGTTTCATTTCAGTATACCCTCTACATCCTACATCCCTAACAATTTGTTTTACATATTCCAAACGTGGCCTGCCTACACAATTTTTCCCTTCTACCTGTCCTTCCAAAATTAAAGCGACTATTCCAGGATGCCTTAGTATGTGGCCTATAAGTCTGTCTCTTCTTTTAACTATATTTTTCCAAATGCTTCTTTCTTCATCTATTTGCCGCAATACCTCCTCATTTGTCACTTTATCCACCCATCTGATTTTTAACATTCTCCTATAGCACCACATTTCAAAAGCTTCTAACCTTTTCTTCTCAGATACTCCGATTGTCCAAGTTTCACTTCCATATAAAGCGACACTCCAAACATACACTTTCAAAAATCTTTTCCTGACATTTAAATTAATTTTTGATGTAAACAACTTATATTTCTTACTGAAGGCTCGTTTAGCTTGTGCTATTCGGCATTTTATATCGCTCCTGCTTCGTCCATCTTTAGTAATTTCACTTCCCAAATAACAAAATTCTTCTACCTCCATAATCTTTTCTCCTCCTATTTTCACATTCAGTGGTCCATCTTTGTTATTTCTACTACATTTCATTACTTTAGCTACATTAGCTAAGATTAGCTACATTAGTTATTTTCTGGTGAGTTTTAATCTTAGCTATAAAGGTAGGTGATCTTAAAGGTAGTGTGCGAAAGTAGAGTAGGTGGTCACGTGACCTACAAATATCTCAAAAACGGTGCGTCCTAGGGCATTTTTGACTGAAAAATAAACCTATCCACCATGGCATCCTAATACGGCTAAGAACCATATGTGCCAAAAAGTTAGAAAACTACCCACACTTAGCACGTGTCGTAAAATATATAATTCTATATATGTTGAGAACATTACGTCCAATTTAGAAACTTCAAACGGATTCTTATAATGTTAAAGCTAAGAAATAATACTCGTAAACTACCCGCACTTTGCACGAGTCGGTAAATTTATAAGTTTATATATCTCGAAAACGGTATGTCAGATTTAGAACATTCAAACGGATTCTTAAACTGAACAACCTAAGGAATTATCAAACTAACCACGCTTCGCACAAGTCATATATGTAGGAAAGCAGGGTTGCGATGCTTTCATCTACTATCACGAAGACAGACAGATATTATCGAACACAGTCGATTGTTTTTATAAGTTATGGTAGGTAGTGATTACGAAAACAAACATTCTTGTACATAAATATTTATTGATCTTTGCATACATTTTTGTTACACAGAATACAAATCTCTTTTTATTTTTGTTCGGAGAAATTTTTATAGTATCCAACTGAATTTTTAACTTATACTTTAAATCTTTATCTAAATCATTAATTTTTTTTACCAGCCAGTAATTTGATAAATACAAAGAGTCCAAGTTCTCAAATTCTAATACACATCTAGGTTTTTTCTATAAACTACTTGTTTTATCTCCTTAATAATTAGTTCCGTTCTTACTTTCAGTTCTTCTAGCCGAGAGCATTCTGGGAGTTTAATTTTGCCTTTTATTTCCTGCATAGTAATTCTATTTAGATTTGCAGATATTTATTTGCAGATAAACCCGATCTTTATCCAACAGCATTTAGTACTCTTCCTTTGAGGCAATTGTTTTTGTCAAAGACTGTAGTTATAGATGAGCACGGTGCACTCACCTTAGCTCATCTAGCCTCGCATCGGGTGCTAGCTTAATGCATTAGTCTAGTCTCGCACGGGGTACTTGCCTTGCCTTACACAGGGGTTACACATGCCGTACTTCACCCAGTATGGTCGCTACGGATGAGCTGTAGTCAGGGTCATTTTTTTGGGTGAACAATTTTTGGGTGGGGGGATGCAAGAGTCGGGGACATTTTTGGGCCGCAGTTTGAGGGGCGGTTGGGGGTGCTGGAAATGACCTTTATTTTTCGCTTAAATCGCCAAAATAACACTACAGATGAGTATTTTTTAATCATTGCATTTTTTCAGTGCTTTGTAAGTTTTTGTATGATAGTTTTTATTTTACTATTATTTTTGGTGTTAAATTTTTTTAATTATTAGTAAATCTCCTGATGATGACTAACAGTAAAAATGCTTACCTATATCATTTGTATCGTTATCAATGTGTTTGAAGCTTAGCAATTCGTGTGATAATGACTAGAAAAAATTCCAGACTGGTAATATTTTATTCCTTAATTTACATTCAATCATTTTTTTATTTTTCATCTGATCTCTGTGACTGAGTAGGTAGCGCCTCGGAATTTCGTACGGTGGTCCCGGGTTCGAATCTCGGTCAGGAGTGGCATCTTTTCATAAACTACCAATTTCCACCGGCCATTGACCACAGCTGTTGATAACCGCTCTTTCGCAACAAAAAAAAAAAAAAAATTTTTTCTATATATGTGTATATATTTGTGCATAGCATATATATATTATATATACACTCATATGTACAGCAATTACTTATATTTCATTATAGATATTAACTAAATAATATAAATCTACTGTACAAATATCTTGTCATTATAAAAAAGAAAAAGCTTTATCAAAAGGAATAAGAATCCGTACCATTCAGCTGTGATAAACTCCGATGTACTGCACGCAATCTTTACGTAATGTACCCTAAACTAACTCATTTTATCAGTCGTTTTTATGACCACTTTTGTCTTCAATATTATAAATTGGTTTACATAATGAATTTTTCTGTAGAGAATTAATTTTTTTTTCTCAAAGAAGGTGTTGTTTATTTATTAATTTTGTTTTCCTTAAATATTTCGAATAAGAGTAGAAAATGAGGGTAAATCAAACCGCAATTCAGTAAAAAATGAGAGAAAGAAAAAGCCTGCCCCGTCGAATTTTAATTTCCATATGGAAAAAGTAATAAATAACATAAAAGAAAAAATTAGTAGTGAGAGTTTTGGGAAAAAAGTAAAAATACAAGTCATACATCATGATTTTTGTATAGTATAGTTTATTTTGGCTAAATAATAGGAACTACTTAGAAGAAGTAAAGTTTATGTTTTTATTATTACTACTATTTTTATTTTATTATGCATAAAATACAATTTTACAATATAATTATTAAAATACTGTGTACAATAATAACAAATAAAGTATATAGAACTAAATTTCCCTATTTCCCCACCAGGAAAATCCGAGTGTAGAGAAGAAATCCATCAATTACAAATATAAAAAAGAGTCAAAATAGAATATTTAATTTCCTTTAAACTAACAATAAATACATTAATAACGTAGAATAAAATAAAATGTATATTTCATTAAAATAATTTTGACTTTTGTTTATTCAGTCAGATCAAAATGTAATTAATAATTTAAAAATGTATTTTTCCGAAGCTTTATAAATATCATAATCTGCTGTATGCATAACATGAACATGTAATGAATTATAAAGATCAAGTTTCATTATTTTTCAACGTTTCATTCCTGTAGTAAAACTAGTTCGTTTAATTTGTAACCATTTCCCCATTTACTGCCTATTTCCATGAAAATACTGTATAAGTGGAAATAATTATTATATTTTTTTAGTAATTAATAACACATTAGATTCGTACAATTTATTTATCTATCTAGTAATTGTAAACTTTTTCATAGAGGTTTTACTAAGTCAGTTTTGTTTTTCCTACACATTATTATCATAATTAAATTTTATGCAAAAAATTAAAATAAGAATTATGAAATGTGATATAAAGAAGGATAATAAGTAATTTAATTATAACTTATGGCCCGTTGATGAATTTTTGCCTTTCATCTGGAAGGCTCTGGATTCAATCCACGGTCAAACATTGCGTTTCTTACACGCTGAAATTATTATAAAAATTAACTGGCATCGACTCAGTGCTTCTAAAGAAAATAAACAACACAAGCATTGCATAAAGTAGAATATCTTTTACACAGAAAAGAAATCACCAGATGTCAATCCTAAATTACCCGAAATTACTAAAATTCTGTTCGGTAAAAAAATATACGAGAATGCAGTTAAAAAAAAAAAAGGATGATTTGAGTGTTATTTTCTGCCATTCCTAGCATTATCACTCTACCATTCCTATTTGACGCATTTTGGAGTATTTCCATTCTCAAAATTAAAATTAGTACTACGCCTAAGTTGAGATCGTCGAATAAATAGCGATGGTAAGCTGATGATAAAGTGACAATGTTAGGAAGGGCTGAAAATAACGCTCAAATCAGTTATGATAATCCTAGTAGAAATGTGCGATATTTTGAAAATTTTAGAAAAAAATTGAAGATGTTGATTGAAGAGGAATGTTGAGGCTAAGAGACTGACATTGAATAAAAGGGGTTGGTGAAGCTTATTTATCCAGTCAAACAGTGAACCCAAAACAAAATTCCGAAGGCGTGACCGGGCGTTTTTTGGTATTTAATAGGAATTAATAGAGTTCTGAAGATATGCTGAGAACAAGCTTGAGAAACCTAAGATCTGCAATAAACTAGGAAACCTATAGAAAAATAAGAAATGCAACTAAAAGCTACAAAAAAGCCTCATCAAACAAATAATTTTTATCAGTAATTGATAAATTAATGAAACATAATTTAGTCAAAACTTTAATATATTTTTAATAATACTCAAAAAATGGAAAAAAATCGGTATGGAGCGGTTTTATTTTGACTTTAAGAGTACTTCTCCTGTTATATTCTGTAGAAACCAAGATAAAACCAATACATATGTTTACAAACTAGTTAAGTACGAATAAAATTTACGAACAAATTTTTTTTGTTATTAAAAACTTTTTCAAATTTTAAATAATATTAGTTACCTGTTGGCTAACTTAAATTCACTTCTTTATTTTTACTTATTAAGTTGGGTGCACTTTAATAGTGTAAGCTTGTAGAACAAGAATCTTAATCATAAACTTTTAGCTTAAGTACGTAAATTGTTTATCAGTTTGTATTACGTATTAAAGTAGCAAATTATTGTAGTTGGTTTAAGTTGAGAAAGCGGATTGAGAGTGTTTTTATTGTTAAATAAACTTTCTGATTGGAAAATTCTAGGAAAATCTCTTTTTGTTAGATAAAGTTTCCCTCAGTTAAATTATAATCTTTCATTTTCTCCGGATAGAATGTTATTTATTTAAATATAAGAAAAAGTTAACTATATTATATACTTATTGAATTAGATGTATACGAAATATGTTGGTTTTACGTTCTATATATTTATTTTCGAGAACAGTATAGTTATTACAATCTTATATAAAATCAACATATTTCAATTGGTAAAAAGTAAAAATAGTTAAAAGAAAAAATATAACATTTAAACAAAATTAATAAACAGAAAAACACAATTACTAAACACTATAAAGGAATTCAACCTGTATTTATGAAATAAACCACGAAAACTGATAATATTCGTATATATAAATAAAACTGCTTAACTATTGACAATACAAGTAAAAAAACAAATTGTAACTAACACTGAATTAACAAATAAGATGTTACGGCCTACTCGAAAACCTAATTTTATTTTTCATTTTGTAGTGCTTTGCAAGTATTGTCAAAAAATTGTTACAAGTCCGTCTTTTCATATAAAAACAACAAAAAAAGATAAAATTTCATTGAAATTGGAAGACGCGTTTGAAGACGTCTACACCAGACATAGATAAATAAATAAATTCCGTTTGAATTAAAACAGTTTTCATTACTTCGAAAATTTGGATTAAAATTGTCAAATTCGGTCAGAAGAAGTTGGTAACCTAAATGTATGCATCTACTCGTAGAAGTACACATAAGTAATCAAATACGTGTTGGAAGAGTACTCAAGGGAAGTTTTGGATTTTAAAGATCATTTTCAAAAACCTATTTTTTGACTATATGCTCTTGTGTAAGTTAATCCAAAATAAAAATATTATGTGTGTGTGTGTGTATATATATATATATATATATATATATATATATATATATATATATATATAATTATAAACGTATTTTGTTTGTATTTAATACATAAATATATCATCAGTGATCCTTTCTCTCATGTCTGAGAGCTGTGACCCAATACATAAACCGGTAGAAATCTCCCGCTGTAGCTCACAGTCTTCTGCCATTCGAACCAACGTGCCTAGTGTTTTTCTAGTTGCCTCTTCAAATTAATCCAGCCACCTTTTTAGCGGTCTTCCGTGAACACCTACTGCCCTCGATTTTTCCCTTTATGAATAGCTTCTCAAAATGTTCGCAGGGCCTACGGACTATATGGCCGAAAAAGCGGAGGATGCACTGAAAACATATTCTGGACAACCTCCTTTGTCCACAATATCCAAGTCGTTTTTATCAAATTCGTTCGTCCTCTTTTCCGTCAGTTTGACGTGTGGCATTTTTCTGTAGGTCCACATTTCGAATGCATCAATTCTCATCCGGTCTTCCACCTTGATGACCCAGGTCTCAACGCCGTACGTGACTACCTAGGAGACTACCTAAAGCAGTCTCAACTTTGTATTCTTCGTGATTCCAAATAGCATTCTTTCTAAATAGCTATCAAATTCGGAAGCGCTTCCTTTGCCAAGATAATTTTTCTTTGCCTTTCAGCCGACAAACCCCGATCTTTATCTATGTGTATCCTAAATATACGAGACGGTCCACCTTTTCGAAATCACACAGCACATTGCTGACTGGAATATCGTTGGCTTTGTCTACGATCATTACTTTTGCTTACACAATATACACAATATTGCTACACAATACACATAACAGCTACACAATATACATAATACACATATATACACAAATAATACACAATATACATAATATTGAAATGATCGAAGACAGAATACGTTCCTGTCGTACTCCTCTTGACGGGTAAAAGAGCTCCGTTATTTCATTTCCCAGTCTAACCACGCGCTGTTCTTTACATGTAAGTTCCAAATGAGGGTAACGAGATGATCAGAAACACCCATTTCCTTCAACACCCTCCTCAGAACTTTTCACCTGACCGAGTCAAATCCCTTGGCGTAATCCAGAAAGAATATTACAAGAGGAGTATTGAACTATTTGGCTTTCTGTGCTAACTGCGTAATATTTAGTATTTGCTCGCGTGTGCTCTTTTCTTTGATCTGCTGGAATTTCTCTGTCCAGATAGTATTGTAGACATTCATACAGTATATACAAAATAATTTTACTGGTGTCTGAAACCAAAAAAATACTTCTATAATTTTTGCGGCTCTGTGTGAGGACATAAAAATGTCCTCACACAAGTATGAATACCGAGGTTGCTCACTCATCAGACAATTTGCCGGTTAACCATATGTATTTACAGATCTGGTGCACAGTCGTAACACATAATTCATCCTTTGCATTAAGTTAATGAGATACATCATAACTTCATAATTCGATAAGAAAATAATAATTCTAAAGTTAACAGGAAGTTTATAGATAACTAGCAAATATAACATATATCTCATACTGAATGGGAAAATGTTAATAATAAAATACAATAAAATAAGTTCGTAATTATCAAAAATTAATATAAAATACAGAAAATAATAATTAATACTAAATTAAGAAAAATTGAAATTATCAAAAGGAAAGGAAAACTAACTACAAGTTCATAGAAAAATTATTAATAAAATAAAAAAGGTCTCGTCTAATAATTGTAGTCTTGTATCAATTCGCCTATCTCTAGAGTTTCTCTATTAAAATATTGAGCCTTGTACTCATGCAACAATAGACAAATTTCTGTCAAATGTATTGCATCCTCTTCTTCGCTTACAAGACAAAAAAAAACAAACCTTGGATCTACTTGACCGTGAGTATTTATTTAAATAAAAAATTTTGCTCTGGTTTTAAAATACTAGTTTATTAAATTCCATTTTTCCTCATTGCAAATACATAATACACATGTTAATCTCGTTTTTTTTTATACATTGAACGACTGCAACAAATAAAAATAAACAACATATTTTCATATATATATATATATATATATATATATATACACACACACACACACGCCCTTTTACTAGAAAATCAAGTGTATTAAACAGTGATTCAGCTAATATTTTTACATAACTATCATCAAATCAATCACGAACTTTTTTCTCTTCTGAGGTATGAACACAATTTCTAAACATGCCTTGGCAATTGTCGCAAGATTTTTAATTCGATTCTCGTCAGAAGAATTATTGCTATTTTAAAACTGAAATACATTGCTCAGTTAGTTATATATTACTTTCTTTTCAAAAGCAAAACAATAGATTTTATTGATGAATGCTCTCTACCGTTCAGAATAAGTTTTTTCCTTAAATTTATGAATTATAATTTCTTACTATTTATTACGTTATTTATTTTAAGACTGTAGAGCTTCTGCACGCATTTAAGAGAAAAACCACTAAACAATTTTGTTATAAGTTTTATGTGATATTATTTTTCGGTGAAACGTTTCATCATATAATCTTAGAGTATTTTATTATAATTGCTTGAAAAAAGAATTCAGAACTCACTGTCGTATTTGTACACCCATTAACATACTTGTTTTTTATCTGTTTCTTAGTCTTAGGACTGGTGTTTAATGTTCTACGCCAAATAGGTCATTTGCAATTACTCTTATAACTTTTTTTAATAAATTGCTTTTTATCAAAATACCTTGATACCTACTGAAGTAAGATTCCTGACTGTAATACTCGTATCTATTATTAAAAAACAGTTCATAATTGAAAAATCTTGTTTCAGAAAAACTTAACTGGACAATCTCAGATAAAAGAAATTAGTTACAAGGTAGATGATAAAAATTCTTTTTGCAAGCATTTTATGTTTGAGTAATGTTGAATTAGATTATCTTTAAAAGAAGTGAAAAAAAAAAAAATTATTTTAGTTATTTTAAATGATTTTGAAGAAACTTTTGATAATTTAGTAAGTGTGCTTATTTTAACTGGAGTGTGATAAGGAGTTAAAAGATTGTCTTTGATTTTTTTATCGATATTATTAGGAGAGTTATTAAGCTCAAACTAACTGGAAAACTTATAAACCAACTAGTCAAATTGTCGGCATCCGCATATATTTGTATCTATATATATACATATATATAAACAAAATAATAATAATAACTTGCACAAAATCAAAGGTATAATCATTATATAGTTGGCATTACAGATCCGTGTGATGTAATGCCTTAAGGGAAGTAAATGTTCGTTCAGTTGGAAATTTTCGACTGTGAAACTTAAATTCAAAGTACTAATGGGGTAACCACATATCAACCTAGATGACGACAGACGGTTATTTTAGGTATATGTGAGAGAAGCTTAGAAATTTTCCATGATTTAATCATAGATTAGATTCATCAGAGAAATGAAAGGAAATTCCCACAATAACTTGTGTAGGAGGTTGTACACCGTGTAATTTATATTATATTACTACAGACTGAATTTTCCTCCTTACTCCAAGAGCCAATTCTTTATATATTACTACTTTATATTGTCTGTATACTAAAGATACAATCAATCAAAATTTCAAAAGATTTTTGGCATAAAAATTATTTTTAATTCTATTTTTTTCAATTTTTGTTTCCGAAAATATATCTACAGAAACAAAATCAGAGAAGCTTCTCCGGCAGCCAATATAGTAGGAAAAACCTCTGTTTAAAATTACGAAACATTTCTTTATGCATTTATTTTAAATTCTATTTTTTTTAATATTCATCACTTGTAATGTTTCCTTAACATGTCTCCTCGGGTAGTAAATACAGAAAACTTGCAAAAGGACAGTGGATTAGAAATAGAAATTAGAAATAGCTCCTAATAAATCCTGTTGCCTGGTCCTCTCGGGTAGAAGATCATTAAGAAGTGTGTATCTAAATATCAGAGGACAGAGAATTGATGAAGTACAAGAAACAAAATACTTGGGGGTACTTCTGGACAAAAGTTTAAGGTTCAGCAGGCATATTGATATGATTTGTGGGATAGTTACTCCTGCTGTAAAGGGATTAAGAGGATTATTTCAAAACCACGGCACACCTAAAATGGTTATTCGAAGATTGATAACCGCGGCTATCACTTCGGCGGTACTGTATGCGGCTCCCATATGGGGGGCGCCAATGAACATACAGCGAAATAAAAAGAAGTTGAGAAGTGTCCATAGACTGGCATTGCTGCGTGTAGCTGCTAGTTACTGTTCGGTATCGTATTACGCGCTGTGCGTACTGACCGGGGTCCTACCCATAGACCTTCAGATAAAAGCCAGAACCCTCAGACACAGGGGTATGTCGAAAGAAGAGATGGAAGGGATTATAGAACAAGAATGGCAAGAAGAGTGGGCAGGGTCCAGAGTGGGAGAATGGACCAGACCTCTAATCCCTAATATTAAAACCTGGAATAACAATAGACTCGGAGATGTCAATTTTTACATGACACAGTTACTGTCGGGGCACGGCTCTTTCGGTCAGTATATGTATAGGATCGTGAAGAGTGCCACCCCGCAGTGCATCTATTGTCCAGAGAACGACGATGCCGAACATACGTTGTTCATATGTCCAAGATGGGCCGTTAACAGAGGTCAAATAGTAATTAATGGTCTTACACCAGAAAATCTCATAAACTGGTTGGGGTACAACAATGAGAACTGGGAATGGTTCCGCAGGTTCGCCGGGGAGGTCCTGCGGGCCAAAGAGAATGAAGACAGAAGAATGGGAGTATAAACAGTAGGGTAGGGCGGACAGTCACTCCATGGAAGGCCCGTACGCCTTGGTGTGCGGGTACCTGAGAAGGGGGTGAACTCCAGGGGAGTTTGAGTTTGGGTTAAAATAAAAGACCAAGTCCCGGTCGGCGGGGTCGTCCCTGCGGGAGCCTAGGCTCTTTGTGGGGTCGGCGCTGTCGATTAAAGGCCAAAGGCGTAAAGACCGAGTCCCGGTTCCCTGCTGAGGCGCTGCGGGACGGCATAGCCGGACCTTGGCTCTAAATCGGGGGATTAGAGGCAGGCAATGTAAAACAAAAGATCCGAGACCGGGGAGGCCAACCTGCCGTGCCGGACGTATAGCCGGCGAGTGGGGGACGCCTCCTTTGAGAGTAAAAGAACACTCTCCCCGACTGAGTATACTTAATTGGATATCCGGTCGGGGAGAGTAGGAGAGAAAAAAGAAAAAAAAAAAAAAAAAAAAAAAAAAAAAGACAGTGGAATACCCTTTTCACGTACGAAATGAAAAAGAGAAAGTTGAAAAACGTTCCAAATATTATTTATGTCTGTTGAGTTTTTAATGTGAAAATTTATTGTCACCTTGTTAAACTAAAAAAAATCATTAAAAATCAAGGGGTATAATTTTTTCACTATTACTTTTTTAAGTTAAGTACAACCCTATCGAACAAATACAAAACTTATTTTTCGGCAAAAGGGTATGACCTAAAGACAAAGATTATAAATTAAGAATTCAATAGTGTAAAAAAAAAACAGGAATAAGTTAAAATGATTATTATTATTGAAATAATGAACTTTTACTTCATTTTGGTAAAAAACGCAAAGATTTAATCGCTTAGAACTATGTAGTGTCTAGATTATGTTCGCTACAAATATATACGTCCATCACTCAGAAAATTTATAGTGAAATTAATTAGTTGTCTTGGAAAAGTTATGTATAAAAATGTCTTAAATATCTTTATTTGACATATGCTTTTCTTGTAAAAGGTATTCTTCCTAGTAAGGTATAATAGTTAAATACGATGCCTTTACAAATTAATATAAACTTTTACATAATAAGTTCGTAAAAACAAAATTCCTATTTAATCCTTGATATTTTTTTTTTAAATTTGGACTAGAAAATCAAATATTCATAAAAATTCCGGTCCCTCATTTGCTGGAATGAAGTAGATGTAGATTGATTGAGTAACATTTGTATTTCACTGGTGGTAGTATTTGTAATATAAAGTAATAGTAGTAGGCTGGCTGCAATAATCACCTATTTTGGTGATTTTCCTATTTTTCTGGCGAATATTTTTGAGAGAGACTTTTATTAGAAGGGATTTGAAAAATCCTCTTTCTACATAAATTTGTGAAAAAAAGATCAATATCAGACATACAGACTAATAAACTCTGAAGGATGCATAACACATACTGACATTTAGACGAGTAACCAAAATGTCCTGCATGTATAAAAATAATCGTTGAAAATTTTTATCAAAAAAGGTATTATGATAAATATAATCCAATAATATACATTTTTCAAATATACTCGTATACTCATCAATTAAATTAACTATTAAGGTAACGAACCGTGGCTCGTGCTTGTATAGATCCAAAGATTATATGGTTTACAAACGGAATAAAAATTTTAAAATAGTCATGCCGATCTGAAGTTTTAGGTAGTAAGGTAGTAGACTGGACTATTTTGTTAGAGTTTTGAAGGGTCCAGTTACTTTTTTTAAACAATTTATCTAAATCAAGATAGATAGCATAAAAATTAAAAAAATATATATTAAAATTAAAAATGCTACATTTTTCGTTCTCACCTTGATAACACATCTTAAAAAGTATAAAATAATTTAAATCGTGGTGCGATTTCTTTCTAAATCTGATGTACAGAATTTTTACAAAGCTTCAAACTTGAGTTCTCGTACTTTCTGCTCAAATATTAATTTATATGACAATTTATAGCAATGTATTACCGTTTTACGCTATGGTTGCGACAGTACTGAGCAATTAACTATATTCCACCAACTCGACATACTATTTCAATAAACTCGATACACAAGTAAGCTATTATGAATGTTAATCTTGTCATTTTAGAGCTTACCAGTCTGTAAGTTTTGTCAAGGTTAATTTTGATATTTTCTGAACAGTTTACTCCCACCTCTGTAATTAGATCATTCCATTTTTCTGTCATGTATACTAGTGCCTTCTAAGGTAAATCAAGCTTAAATACTTACTAAATAATTACTATTTTAGTCTCTATTTTGTTACGTCTTAGTTCTCCCAGTCCTTAAGACGTCAAATTTAATAACTCATTTAACTTTAATTAATTTAATCAACTCGTTAAATTATCACGAACAAAAGACGATGGAGCCCTTATTTTATCCTCCATTATTTTTTTTCTGCCAGACTGTAATATTTCATTTTACTAATAAAATTGTTTCGTCATAAAACTAAAAACTTACAGAAAAGTACCCTCTAGAGTATTAAATAATAAAAACGTTTTGCAAAAAGATATATATATATATATATATATATATATATATATATATATATATATATATGTATATATATATATATATATATATGTATATATATATATATATCAAACAAAAAAAATTAAAAACGGCCAATACCATAGGCCGTTTTTAATTTTATATATATATATATATATATATATATATATATATTCCCTATTAATCTCTTAATAACAAATATTTTTCTCGTTTTCTTCATCAAATATGGGGGTGATAGATATGGGTGACGATTTGGCAATATTGAGCGCGGTGAAGTAGTAGCACTGGTTTTGTTAACTTCAGCCAGTGCATGAAAAAACTAGATTTATAGAAAATTTAGCGCTCTAGTATGAATAATATACGACTAGCATAATTCATTTAAAGAATCTTTTTTAGATATAATTTTTCTACGCCGTAAGTGCAACTTGATCGGGCTTATTTTTGATATTTTAATTTTTCTCTACCATTTATCTTTAATATCCGTTCCATTTTAATACTTCCCACCGTACGTTCTCTTCACTATAACCATCTTCGTGGTCTTTTTTATCCTTTTTCATAATCCAACAGTTTACTCGCCGTTATTCTTTGGCTCGTTCACTTGAATGGTATAATAAACCAATTTTATCTATTTCAACTAAGTTCTTTGCAAAGCTTTCTAATTAACTTTTCCGTCTTATATTGTTTGTTGCCTTTCTTAATATAATTTGATTTGATCATATTGTTATTCTGATCTTACGGATGAAGAATTTTATTTCCACTATTTAGAGCATTTCTCCTTCTCTATGTCTGGTGACCAATTTTTCCGTACAGTAATACCATAGGTCAAGATCGGTATTTAGTATTGTATAAGCCTTCTTTCTTTCTTTTTCCTATTTAGCCTCCGGTAACTACCGTTTAGATAATACTTCAGAGGATGAATGAGGATGATATGTATGAGTGGAATGAAGTGTAGTCTTGTACATTCTCAGTTAGACCATACCTGAGATGTGTGATTAATTGAAACCCAACCACCAAAGAACACCGGTATCACGATCTAGTATTCAAGACCGTGTAAAAATAGCTGGCTTTACTAGGACTTGAACGCTGGAACTCTCGACTTCCAAATCAGCTGATTTGGGAAGACGCGTTCACCACTAGACCAACCCAGTGGGCTAGTATTGTATAAGCCCACCTTATGTAATGTAATGAAATGTTTTCTTACATTTTTTTTAGAAACCTCTTTGCTCCAAACGATTCCTTGACGCTCACTATGTTCCATTCAGTTGAAGGATCTTCCGAACACTTGATTTATGTTATAAAGTTGTTTTTTTTTTTTTAGAATAAATATAACTGTATTTATAAATACACAATTTTTACAAAATTATGATATTTTTCAGGGTTGATGATAAGTTAAGAGTTCGAGTGGCAGATAGCGGACTGGCTCGTGATTTATTCCCAGGTGACTATCACTGCCTTGGAGATAATGAGAACAGGCCTATAAAATGGTTGGCTATTGAGAGTCTGACGCTTAAGCAATTCACTTCAGCCTCCGATGTAGTAAGTTTTATTTGTATATTGTTGTTATTCAGCTAAATATTAATTTAAAAAATACGAACATATTTTAACCATATTTCTGATCAACTAAAAATTATAAATTAATAATAATATAAATTTATGTTTATTAACTTTTTAATTAAAAATAATTTGTTCAATAATTAGTTCTTTTAAAAGTATTTTAAGGAAAACGAACTGTTATCCCTATAATTGTATTTGGTTTTATGCCTTAATAAAACCAAATAGTGTAGCCTAATCTTGGTATGACAAATAATAATTTTATAGTGAAGATGAGACTAGCTTTTTAATTTACAGACAGCAAAATAATCACCAACATAAAATACAAAAAAGAGCTATGCCAAACGTAAATTTAAATAAATTGTAAAAAGAGAAAATACTAAAGAATCAGTTACAAAAAAATAAAAATTTAAATTAGATGCCATTTGGATTATTGAATAAATTTTCATCACAGATACTGTTGTCTTAGGTTAGGAAAAAATAAATTAAAGAATTGTAATGAAGAAATAATATAATAGAAATTAATACAAATTAACAAACAATCAATATATTTTTTTTTATTACTCAGCCCAGGGGAGTGTCCTTGCGATTCTAATAAGCCTCCCCACCTACCAGCAGTACGTCTAGCATGGCAGGTCGGCTTACCGGTTCCGGATCTTTTCCTTACTCTCATCTTGCCTCTACCTAAAACCGCTAAGACCAAGGATACCGGGGTCGGCTATGCCGTTCCCGGGCCTGCCCCAGCAGTTCGGTCTCGGTCTTTTTTTTTTCCAAAAGTAACTCCTCCCACTTCTTGTAATCCACTTCCTTTGCTCGTATAACCTCAGCCACCAATCTCTCATTTGTCAGCCATTCCTCTTTACCTCTCAACAAATATTTTGTTGTAGTTTCCTGGGTAATCTCTTTTATGTTATATCTGGCTTTTAGATCCTCCCAACGTTGACATTCAAAAAAGGTGTGGCAGCGAGCGTCCTCTTGACCGCAGTACACGCAATTTGGAAGCTCCCTTCTTTTAAACCAGTGTAAGTATACACCAAATCCTCCGTAACCGGAGAGAAGTTGTAACAAGTAGTACCCCACTTCGCCGTGTTTCCTCCCCAAGCACGGTCCTATCTCAGAAATAAGTTTCTTTGTCCCCATCCCAGTTGTAGCGGCGTTCCACTTTTCTTGCTATTCTTGTAGCAGGAGATTAGTGGCATCTTCCCTATCCATACTCTGATAGATCCATTTCGTTTGGGTATCCCGTAACTGGATCGGCGGTAACCGGTACCATTCCGTACGCCGCCACGATCCTTAAATTCATTCGTCTCCGCAGTGATGTCATCATCTTCATACTCCTCTTGCGGTTTAGTGCCAATAACCAGGCAGGGACTGCATACAACACTACAGAAGTCACTGCTATCATCAAAAGCTTTCTTTTAGTTGCTCTGAGTCCCCACTATGCGCCCATCATTCTTCTCAGAGCCTTGATGATCCGCTCCGCTTTACTTTGTTCGTACTTCATTGAGGTGTCGGTTGTATAGCCCATTTTGATCGAACCATACCCCGAGATATTTCACATCACGAGTTGCGTTTTTGTGGAGCGAGTAGTAGCCCCCTTGTCCTCAACCATATGCTTATCTGTCTTATGGCTCTATTTGCCTTTTGCTCTACTTCATGTTCTGTGGGCCCATCAACGAGCATCACCAAATCGTCGGTGTCCGCAACGAGTGTCACTCCCTCCTAGAACCCCATCCTCAAGACCCCGTCAAAAAAACGGTCTACAAGAAGGAGCCTAGCACAGATCCTTGGGGGACCCCCCCCCCCATACATTCGGAAACGTATTTCTCGTCTTTCTACTGGAATCAGCAGCTCTCTTCCCTGTAAGTAATTACTTATTGAGGCTCTTAAGTATAAACATATATTCCTCCTCAGCATGTCTTCCAAGACGTATCTCCACGGAATATTGTTGAAAGCATTGCAAACATCAAGGAAGACCATCATTGGTATCTTTCTGGTCCTCCGGGTGCCCGCTCTACTTGTCTCTATCCACTGCACTACCTTGCTGAGAGCGTCCACCGTGGATTTTCCCCTGGTGAATCCAAATTGCCGTGGCGCCAACCGTTCGGATGCCTCTAACTCAGACTAAACTCGTCCCGCCGAAAGCCTCTCGTATAACTTGCCTATCGTCGGCAATAAACATAACATATCGGTCTGTATGATTGTCGCTGACCTGCATTCACCTGTTTCGGGATCAGCAGTAATTTATCCACTTTCCATGTTATAGAAAATCTCCCTGTACTCAACGCCTTGTTGTTTGCCAAGGATGTGATTTTGCTTACGCCTTTAATAGGGTACCCCAGACCCCGTCTGGACCCGGCCTCTTCTTTGTATTTATTCTACCAACTGCTACGTGTAATTCTTCTACAGTGAACCCTCTCTCTTCCTGTATTGTGACAATAATGCGGGGTACTTCTGTGGTTTGAAACAATTCTGTAATCGCTTCTTGAGCTTGATCTCTAAATATTGTGGTTAGCGGCGTGCCAAACTTCCTTAGTATGACCCGATTCGACCAGCCCACGGATCAATATTTAGTTCCCCTACTGCTTCTTCCCAGTCTCTTCTTTTTGCTTGTTTGATCGTGGCACTAAAATCTCCACGTTCGTTCTTGTATGCGAGCTCAGCCTCTGCCACCTCCACCGGTCGGTTCCGTCTTGCTCTTTGCATTTTTCTTCTCGCCGCAATAGTCGCAACTAGTAGTTCCGCAATTTCAGTCCACCAGTGGACATTACGTCTGTCCCCACCGTTACTTGGTTTAATTTTTTCATTTTCTTCACAAAGAATTTGTAGGAAGACCTCTGGAATCCAAACAATCAGTACTTACCACCTATTATTAGAAAACGAACAATTTTTAGTGTTTATTAAACTAATAATTTTATATAAAGTATTGTAAACTAATAAGAAATATTTATCTCAATCGAAGTATAATTTAACTTAAAAAGACTGCAGCACTGAAATTTCAAACTTAGATTGCTTACCGTGATCTAATGCAAGCGTCTTACAGTAGTTGAATAAGGTAAAAATGTTATCTCAAGAAAACTAAGATAACATGAATTTTGAATAAATAGAATTAAATTTAAGAGACGAGATAACCGTTAAAGGTTCTTATTACAGAAAACTTCTTAAAATATTTTTAATAAATGTCAAAAATTTGCTGCAAGTTGGAAGGTTTGTGTTTCTTTATCTGTGGTATCTATTGTTAGCAATATTAAACCAAATTAGAAAAAATATTAAAACCAAATTAGATTAAGGAAATGTCTGTCTTCTTGCGCAGAACTGCGCAAAATGTTTTTTTTTTTTCAATTTTTTGTTGATTTTATAAAACTAATCAGTATAGAATACTGTTAAATAATAAATAAAAGCGGAATTAAATAAAAATAATAACACTACTAAAAAAAAAATTATTTTTATTTTATCACAGACTATTTACAGAGGTGTTTATAATCGTTAAAGCCGGGTCTCACTAAGAGCAAAGTTGAGCTGTTTGTTGTGCTTTACAAAGGTTTTGTCAGTGTGGTTTCACAGTCATTGCTAATCTAAGCTATGAATTCTCTTTTCCCTCACAAAAACAGTATTATTGTCTTTGTACTCCGTCAATAAAGTTAGGTTTAGTGTTCTCCAAACTATCTTGCTTTTTAAAAAAAAAGCGTTGTTCACAGAGTCTGAGATAAACTATTATCGGAAAAATTCCGATAAATTTCCTGATCCCTAAAAAAAATGTGGAAATGTGTAAATCAGTTTGTTGTTAATCTTTATTTTGACCAATTTTCAACAAACTTCGATTCTAAAATACGGTATTAAAGTTATCTTTTTTCAGAAGACTGAAAAGTACTTATTACAAGATGATAAAATACACAATTTTTAAGTAATTTACAGAAAAAACTACGTCATCTATATAATTTAAGAAGAAAAAAGAAAATCTAACTGTTGGGGTTTTTTTGTTTAATTTTTACTCTGTAATGCTGTTTGGAATTCTATATTTAAAAGAGTATATTATTTATACTTCTATGCCAACTAAGTATGTAAATGATTTTAAATACTACTTAACTAAAGTTTGCTTAATTATTATTCCTGATGAGTTTGTTGCAATCTGTTCAACTAATGAACAATAAGCAACTCCTCCTCCTGGTTAAATTATGTGAAAGAATGTATGACATATATCTATGTCATGTAAATAAGGTGAATAAGGTATAGTCTTGTACAGTCTCAGACTGATCATTCCTGAAATATGTGGTTAAATAAACTCCAACCACCAAAGTTCACCGGTATCCATTGTTAAGTACTCAAATCCAAATAATAGCAACTAACATTTATTAGGATTTGAACCTCAGAACCTTCGTCTTCGAAAATCAGTTGTTAAACAACTGATTTGCAACGACGTATTTACCGCTAGGCTAGCCCGGTGGGCTGCTTAAATATAAAAATTGAAATTATTTTAAAAAGAATTCTGTTTTGTCTTAAACCATACAAATTTTTAAAATAATGGATAATTTTCAAATAACCACTATGAACAATTTCATTTACTCATCAGTGTCTAAAAAGCAAGCTGCAAAATCCGAATGAGAATTTAATGTTCCTATGTTCCATTTAGGAAATATGAAACAACCTCTTCATTTATAGAAAGAAACTCCAACATATTTGTTTTATAAGCAATGCAATTGATTCTAGGATCGTGGATGATAGGAGCAACGAAGAACTTAGGCTTCGAGCATGTCGGAAAATCTGAAAAATCAACCTTGACATTAAAAAAAAAGTTATTAAACAGAAGCATAGTCCTTTAAAAAAAAAGATCTGAATAACACAAATAATTCTGTACAGTTTAACTTAATCTCCCAATATTAGATTAAGTAAATCGTGTGATTTCCGAACAGTTGTTTTTTTGACGGTTACATTCCTTTTTTCATTTCTAGTACAGCTAAACTGGTGAAATTTTTGTAAATTATTTCATTTACATATACTTAGATTATATGTGGATGATTTTTCAACATTTTTGACAATTATAAGGCAAAAAAATTGTTTTCCTTTAAAAAAATTTGGTAAAATACTTAAAACAATTATAGAAATTAAATTCCTAGTCATAAATAAAAACAGTGCCTCTTCATTACGGATTAGAAGAATTAATTTTTTTTTAAATCGAGATTAAGTCTCTCATGCTTGATTTTTGAGAAAAAGGTACAAACGTTAACAATGAATTAGGTAATTATCCGAACTTCCAACAGTAGGAAATTTGCGTAAAGTATTATCTCTCTCCAAAAAAATGAAAACAAAAAAAACTTTCATTCTTATTATAAAAATAATTTATTTTACTGTACTGAACTGAAAAAGGATTTTTACACGGTTAAAAAGAGAAAAAACAAAAAAATATCCAAACATTTATTTCCAAATTAGTTTACATTATTTCTCAGTATGTTAGCTAATTTAACTGGAAATTTGAGTAAATTACACATTTTAGTATTCTTATTTGATTAAATTTATTAGTGTACAACTTCTGTTAGCAAAATCATAATCATTTAGGCGTATTACTAAAACAATTTTCAGTTCTATTAATCAAAGTAATGGAACTATAATATTTATAATTAAAATCCAAATAGCATAACTCTCTGAAAGGTTTTATACGAATTTATAGAAAATTAAATTAAGATTTTCTTTTTTTTTTACAAAAAATTTGCATTACTCTGTTGAATCGTTTTTTATTAAATAAAATACATTTTTTAAATCTCAGTTTTGTACACACTCGTTTTACGTGTACGCAATGTGCGTTCGAATACTTCAGAGCAACTTCAATAAAAAAAGTTCTCAATTCGATCGGTATAAAGGCTATTTTTACTTTTTTTATTTATGTTCAATCCCTACTCTTCATAAATGAATCGATTTTGATTGCCTCTTTAATTTTGTAGAGAATGTTCCTGTGATGGTTCCGTTCTATCTTTTTTATCTCCTCTTTTCTTTTTCAGTTTTTTATTTTCTTTTTAATGAAAAATGACATTGTCTGCTCTATATTTTTCATAATTATTTTTTAATGTTAGACATTTCAGGTGTAAATAAATAATTTCAGGCGTAAATTATTTAAAGCAAATTATTTTTAAGTAAAAATTCTAAAAAATATTTACAAAACTTAGGTTAATTTATTAAGTAAAAATAAGTGATTCAAAATTGGAATGGCAATACTTCAGGAACTGATATTGGACTTATTGTATGCAAAATGTTACTTAGAAATAGACATAAATATACGTACATAAATATAAATATACACCCAGGATCGTTTTATTTACGAATTACCACTCGAACTTTCACTGCAAAATATCCCTCCCTGGTCTAAGGACATACTAAAATGAAACCATACTGAAATTTTTGAGATCCAAATTAATTGAAAAATTTTATGATTTTATATGCTTTTTGACCTGAGAAATTAAAATAAATACCAGAGTTGAAACTAGAATTTTTTGAGAAAATTGCTGCTCCAGACTTTTTTCTATTAATGTCTCTTACTTTTTTGGGTGTTTTTGCGAGTATTGCATTGTAATTTTGAATCATTTTGAAGAGGTTTGTCATTAAGTTCCTTTGAATGCGCGATAAACAACCGAACCGTTTTTAACCCGTTTTTTATGTATGTATATGTAAAAAGTGTTCCGGGAGAATTTTGTTAAAATTCATAGACGTATTTCTCTCATTAAAATAATGAAAAAATTTCATACAAACATTGGTTCGAAAATGCTTCGTTAGCTAGTAACAGCTAGTAAAAAATTTCGCCCCGATTTCTGCTCCTTCGCTGAAATGAAGCCCGAATGACATTTTAGTAGGGTAACGTAAGGGGGAATTTAGTGGTTTTTATGCTAGAAAAATGTTATAAATGGGTTCCAGAACTTTATCACCATTATTTCTACGAAACAGCGTGTAATAAATAAACAACATTGAGTTGAAAAGCAAATTTGTATTAGTTTTGGCGTAAAATAACTCTGTTAAATTGTCAATAAACAAACAAAACTTATTGCTTAAATTGATACAGAATTTAAAACTGAAAAATATTATTAAAATTATTTACTAACAACATCCCACAACAGCAATCTAGTTGTACTTTCATGTGAAATAACAACAGAATAATTACGCTAATACGTATTTGTCCACCTACATTATTAGGATGTTATTTCTTAATGATTAGAGTATTAATTCTATACTTAGGGCGCTGTAACGTTGTACAATATTAGTAATTTGTGTTTAATCTTCTAGAGAGCAAAGCTCTGCAAACAAGATTTTCAAATACTATTGTGGTTATGATTCAGAATCTTGCTTCAGTATGCTGAATTTTATATTGAGAAGTTAATTTTCAGTATAAAATTTTATTTAATTTGTTAAGTATGCATTTGTAATTTGTGTATTTAAGTAGTTAGTTTGCAATGATTTTAAAATTTATTGAAAATAATTAATAAGTGATTTGTTCTATAGTAAAAAAGACGTGCCTTATAAGTTTACAGATCAGAAATATGCTGACATTCTTTTCACGTATGGTTTTTGTATCATCAATTCTACACGAGCCGAAGAATATCGTCGGATATTTCCCACTTGAAACATTCCTAACAAGCAAGGATTTCCGGATTATCACCGGCACCGAAGGGAAAGCGGAACATTTAATGTAACATCTGAACAAGAAGCAAATCTCAATGAGTAGATTTTACGTATGATAGAACGAAGTCCAGCTACTAGTACTCGTTCCAGCGTAGTAGAGTTAGTAAAGTAGTAGACTAGTAGAGTTCCAGCGTTCAAGTCCTAGTAAAGTCACTTATTTTAACACGGATTTGAATACTAGATCGTGGATACCGGTGTTCTTTGGTGGTTGGGTTTCAATTAACCACACATCTCAGGAATGGTCGAATTGAGAATGTACAAGACTACACTTTATTTACACTGATACATATCATCTTCTGAAGTATTATCTGAATGGTAGTTACCGGAGGGTAAAGGACAAAGAAAGAATAAAGAAAGCTACTAATACTCGTAAATTATCTGCATGTTTGGGGATTCCACGCAAGAGTTCAGTATCTTAAAAAATGATTGCAATCTGCGTTTTTGGACCCATGTTTTTAATTCATGTTTTTGAACCCATGAACTTTTTTCATTATTTTAATGACATAAATACACCTATGAAGTTTAACAGAATCCTCTCGGAACACTATGTTTACATATAATATATACATACACGCAAGCCCGCGCGCGCGCGCGCGCGCGCACACACACACACACATGCACTCAGAGAGAGAGAGAGAGTGAGGGTGAGAAAGAACAGCAGCAGTCAGTTTAGTTGTTTTTCTTATTTTTATCAAGATACAGATTTCTTATCTCTTCGTTACTTGTGAACAGATTTTTTCATGCGGGAAGTGTTCTTTTTTTTTGGGCTTATCTATATTTTAAATAAAACTAGCAAATGTAAATAAAACCAATAAGATAATGAAACCGGCTTTACAGAACCGTTGCAAAACAATAAAACAAATAATTTTGCATTCATTCCTTTAACATTTATCTTTTTAGTTGACAACAAATTAAGGTTTTGTAAATTAATTAATAAGAAAACTAGGAGCCGATTTCAAAAAGTTGAAAATTGAAAAACGATTATTTTTTATATATTTTAGAAGTCAGAACCTTCTATGTCAATTGTATTTTGTTATCTGATTTTATTTAATTAATCCCATCACATAAGTTATTTTTTGTTTATTTTTTTTAAAAACCAATATTAATTAATTGATATAATTTAGCTAATAATTTTCATACGACAATTTTCATTTGACAATAGATGTAACAGTTAGGCTGAACTTTTTTTTGTTTTTTTTTTGTCTTCAGTCATTTAACTGGTTTGATGCAGCTCTCCAAGATTCCCTATCTAGTGCTAGTCGTTTCATTTCAGTATACCCTCTACATCCTACATCCCTAACAATTTGTTTTACATATTCCAAACGTGGCTTGCCTACACAATTTTTTCCTTCTACCTGTCCTTCCAATATTAAAGCTACTATTACAGGATGCCTTAGTATGTGGCCTACAAGTCTGTCTCTTGTTTTAACTATATTTTTCCAAATGCTTCTTTCTTCATCTATTTGTCGCAATACCTCTTCATTTGTCACTTTATCCAACCATCTGATTTTTAGCATTCTCCTATAGCACCACATTTCAAAAGCTTCTAATCTTTTCTTCTCAGATACTCCGATTGTCCAAGTTTCACTTCCATATAAAGCGACACTCCAAACATATACTTTCTAAAATCTTTTCCTGACATTTAAATTAATTTTTGATGTAAACAAATTATATTTCTTACTGAAGGCTCGTTTCGCTTGTGCTATTCGGCATTTTATATCGCTCCTGCTTCGTCCATCTTTAGTAATTCTACTTCCCAAATAACAAAATTCTTCTACCTCCATAATCTTTTCTCCTCGTATTTTCACATTCAGTGATCCATCTTTGTTATTTCTACTACATTTCATTACTTTTGTTTTCTTCTTGTTTATTTTCATGCGATAAGGCTGAGCCGTTTATGAATAGATCGTAAATTCATTCGAATTATGAATGAAAATATATAAAATATACCATATACTGAATCAGAGAAAAACCTTTACTCAAATTAAAGAAATAAGAATTAAATGTTTGTTTAGATCGTTCAACAATATCAGTGTTTTGAAAAGTTATAAATAAAAAATAAATCATCAGTACAAAAAACCACATAAAAAATCAAATAAACCGTAAATTCTCCGACGAAGCAAAATAAGATTTATCTGAATTTACAGAAAGTTTTTCGTAAAGAAACAGAACCATTTCAGTATTTATTCTACTAATGAAAGTAAAATGAATGTAGATCAGAACACGCTTTGTTATCGAGTTAACTAGTGAAAAATGTCGTCCTAATTTCTTTTCTAATAGTAAAATAAGGTAATAAAGAAATTTTTGAAAGGCAAATTACGAGTAAAATTGGTGATTTTTGACCTGAAAAGAATAATAAAATGGGTTCCAGAAGTATATATGCAATAGTCTCTTTAAAAAATATGAATAATTCCAAAACGTTGGAATTGGAAAATACAATGTTTAAATTTATCATGAAACTATTTGGTTAAATTTATATTAAACAAATAAAACTTTATGGATAATTTTTAAAAATAATTCTGAAACTCGAAAAACGTTTAATTTCTGCAATTCAAGTCAGCTATAAACAAATAAAACTTTGGAAATCGATTTCCATTTAAAATCAAACTAACCAAAAATAGTGACAAAAAATGGTATAATTTTAAACTAAATCAAAAATGTTTCTAATACTACTACAAAATATTATAAACAAAATAAATGGAAATTAAAGAAAAAATAATTATTTTAAATTTACATTTGTATACAATTTATTTACAATATAAATGAATGCCCTCCGTCATTGTTTACACCAAGCTCCCTCTCACTTAAAATTACGCGAATTGATCATTATATGTATATAGTATTCTAGTTGCGTTTTTTATAACTTCAGCGACATTAGAAATCTTCACAATTAATTAATTTGTATTAATTTTTTTATGTGAACACTAAACTTTTTGTATGATACAGCAAGACTAGGGGGGTAAATCAGATGACATTTTTATATTAAACAATTAATATACTTGTTATTAAGATACAGAATTTTACCATCAGGTTTTTGTTTTTCATTTACAACAAAAATTTTAATTTTTAAACCCTTATTTATTTTCAGTTAACCTTAAATATATAAATTTTGTCAGAATTAAATTTTTTTAGCAAGTTTTATTTGTTTTGGGTAAATTTAATATTTATAATTCTTTTTGTAATGTTGCGTTGTGGCTACTCTATTCTGAAACCCACATTTTTAATTATTTAATTTTTTTTTTTATAAAAATTCTTGTCCCAAACAGTTACTCTCATTATATCATTAATTATAGTCTCATTTCACTGTCGGGGCGAAATTAAAGATAAAAAAATTTTCTGCCCGCAATTTGAAAGTTTCTTAACAAATATTTATATGAACTATTATTATCTTTATTTCAAGTTTACTCACGAATTTCCTTGATTATTCTAATTAGGAGCAATTCATTTCATTATCAGTAGAGAAATAATAACATCACTATCGTTTCTGCCCTGATGTACGAGTACGTAATATAATATACGTACCTAACGGAATATATTTCTTACTTCTCACATTTGTAAGAAGTAACTACAATAATTAATTAATTAAAAGAACTCTTAAATTTTCTTATCTATAATAATTAATGTGTTAAGTAAATTTTGGTATAAAGTTGTGTTTCTAGAGCAATGTGTGGGTAGGAAAGAATTGACGATGGTGGTGTTTGATCGAGTGAACGTATATTTCTGTCGGCTAAAGATGGCAATCAATATACCTGTCAGTTACGAGTCATTTGCTGTACTTGACAAGCTATAGTATTTTTTAATGCTCTTTACAAAATCAACACAAACTGGGAATTTACTTCTGAACATTAGATTTTACTAAAAAATTGATATTTTAATAAATATAAGAATATTTAGGTATTAAGATATTTTTTAAATATACAAAAAATGTTCTGTACTGTATACACAGCTTTTAATAAATCTTTCGAAGTCTATATTTATGCTACAAATAAATTTTTCTATAATCAAGTCGAGTACAACGCATTACTAAATTTTCTAATTTTGTCTATGCTGCAATACGTTTTTAGCTACAGATCCAACTATTTCATTTTCTTCTAAAAAACGTGCACAATCATACCCAAAATCGTAATAATATTTATTTAATATGTATTGGTAACAACTGATAGGAATTTCGAAGTCAAAACACTTGTAAGAACATAACTGCAACCTAATTTTGTATTTACAGAAGAGTAGATAATTTTTAATAAAATAATTTTCTGAATTAAAAAATATTTGTAACTTCCGTTTTGAACAACTCTGCTTTATAATTTCATGTTTAAAAATGTGTTCACTACACATTTTTGAAACAAAAAATGTGTAGTGAGCGTAACATGACAATACAATACATTCATTTTGTACTCACCTAAAATATATTTCTTTTGGATTTTCTGCTGTAATTTGCGGTAAGTCGATCCCTCTTGAAATTCCAACAGTAGTAGGCTAACATTTTTGGGTCCCATTTTTCCTGCTATCGTGTTTTCATTGTAGATATCTCCTGGTGAAAGCGTTCAACATTTTCAACACTGATAGTGCAGAAATTGTTAGAGAAAAAATTCAAATATGAATGTAAGAAATGGACTTTGAGTTACTTGTTACACCCAAGTTCTTTGTAGTTTTGAAGGAGTTCATTCACAAGTTCTCTATTGTTACTGGCCTTATGATTTCCAAGGAAGTTATTTACCACATTTTGAAATGATTTCCATGTAGTAACTCCAAGTCATTCAAACATTCTTCAAATGCCGGATCACTCATTAATTTTCTTATTTGTGGTCCAACAAATATATCTTCCTTTATTTTATCATCGCTTATATTTGGAAATTTGTTTTTTTAGAAACTGCAGCATTACGATCCATTGCTTTAAGAAAATTTTCGAATAAACCTAGCTTAATGTGTAGTGGCGGAACATAAACTTTTTCTGGTTTTAGTAAGGCCTGACTAACAATATTTTTTCTCCTACAGTTAGTACCTCTCTTTTTGGCCATTGCTCTTTTATGTAATATTTCTTATCCCTGCTGCCTCACTCACAATAAGCAACAGAACTTAGTGTATCCAAGTTGCAGTCCAAGTAAAAGTGTTATTACTTTTAGATCTCTATAAATATGCCATAAATATTTCTCATACTCAATCCTGCTCAATAAAAGTTTGATATTTTCATAAGACACCTTTACGTGAACAGCGTACGCTAATAGTATTAATGGGTATTTATTTCCAATGTAAAGTAGAACAGCTTTCAAACTAAGTTTTGACGAGTCAGTAAAAAGTCACCATTCTTCAGGATGATTCATATGCCCCAAAGTTTTCAGTAAAGAGTTCACATCAGTACAGTAAACTAAGTTTTCGTACTGAGAGAAGAAATGTTCAAATTCTGACTATCAGTCTCGGAAAGCAATTATTTTAGTGTTAGTTTGTAAAAGATGCCATCCTTTCAGTCTTGATGTATTTCTGCTTGATTCTTTCATAAATTTAGATCACGAAACAGATCATTTAATTCTGACTGAATAATTAAATGGGGTATATCTATTTTCTAAAAAGTTTGCATCTCTTTCTTCATCTCCTGATAAGTCAGCACAAGATTCGACATTTTCATCTTTATCTAAGTTCCATGTTTCTGGTGATACTGGAATTGGAAGCTCTCAACTATGTGGCACTGACCGCAAGGCAGAGGGAATTTCAGGGTATTTAACAGTATCTCTAGTTTTATCTCAGATATTTTTATTACAAAAAAAATAATAACAGTCTGTGGTGGTGATCCATCGGTTCTCTCCAAATCATTGGATTTTCAAATGGAAAATCTTGGGATCAGCCCATGATTTGTCCTGATCACCTAATTTACATCCAAAATACAGTTCATCTGACTTTTTTATCAGTTATATTTCTTTCTGAGACTTCAACGTCACCACAGATGTAGCAGATATTGTTTGGATGATTAATGCAACTGCGAGGCATGTTAATTACATTACAAAACTAATATTGTTTAAAAGGAACACACTAATGTAATAAACATACACTCACTTTACTGAACGACATATACCCGTAAATAAGAAAGCCAGCTACAAACAGCCAGCTACACGAGAACTCGCACTTAAATGAGAATTAAAAATATTTCTCTAGTCTGCAAGACAGTTTACAAGTAAATATAATAACAACAGAAATAATTAATGAATGGATGATACGTTTATGGTAAGATGAAAATAGGAAGAATGAGACACACTCTTGTTCATTTTAATTAGTTTCTAAATAATAAACATGATAACTAATGTCTAACAAATCAATGTGACAACAATTAAGAGACTGTAATAAATAAACAAATACTATTTAGTTGATAGATAATGTAACAAAATACATTAACAAAATGTTACGCTATGGAGTTCTTATATTATCTGAAAGTAAGAATGGTAGTTAAAAAAATGTAAGCCTTATGGAAGAATTCTTATTTCATATTTCGAAGTCTGAAGTTCAAAGTCTGAAGTTTTAAGATTCAAAGGCTATAAGAATTAGTCGCTTTTATACAGATTTAGGGTTTAAATTAACCACACATCTCACGAATGGTCGACTTGAGTCTGTACTGGACTACACCTCATTTACATGTCATACATAACATCTTAATGCCATTTGGCGACGGGGTGGTGGTTGCTTATTGTTCAGTAGTTGAAAAGATTGCAACGGACACATTAGAAAAAAAATCTTCTGAAAAGAAAAATTAACTTAAGTGGCTGTTGTTACATTTTCACAACAGTATCATGTTGTGAAAATTTCACGTTGTGTAATTTTATTTGGCACCATGTTGCCAAATGAAATTATATGCGATAAAAAGAATCTTGTTTCTAATATAAAAATGAAAACCAATTAGACTTTTAAACAGTTAAAAGAGGCTATTTAGAAACAATTTTTAATTTTCTTTTCTGAAAATGCTTCTTCTAAAAATGGGCCCAACAGAATGAGAAAAATTAATCGAATTCAATCAAGAAAACCACGTGGATTGACTTAGAGATACTCCAGTTCAAGGAATGTTATGCTTTGGACTTTGAGAATGTATGAAAAAATCGTAACTTTGAATCTTACAGCACATGTAATCTCTGTCAGTAAAAAGTAAAAATTTAGAAAAATGGGTTTTATACAAATTCTCATAAAATTGCTACTGAAAATCGATTTAAACACTTAATCTCAATGATTCTATTAAAACTTTTTTATAGTGTAGTTGATAATTGATAACTCTTTTTTCACAATGTAGAAATCGTAAACATAGCTTTTATAAATTCCTTCCATTTTCAATTAAAGGTTATTAGGAATTTTCTGTTTATAAATCCATTTTAAAATACGCATGGGAATTACAATTCTGATAAACCGCGACTATACTCAAAGGTAATTTTTCTAAAGGAGTGGGAAATTCTACATTAGTTCTTCAAGAAATTATTCATTGGTAGATTGAGATTATCTAGCACAATGCATGCCATTGCATTCTCGTTCTCAGGTAGGCTTAAATTTTCTAATCGGGTAAATATTATTCCAACTAATGATAAAAGTAGTATTTTTAATCTCCTTATGAGAGTTTTGGAGTTCAACCAAGACTCTAAATCAAGTTCTGCTTGATTTCGTCTTAAAAAAGATTTTTTTTTCTTTGAAACCTCTTAATGAAACATTAAACTTAAATTCATTATTAAACTTTAATATGCCAACGTTTATTCCCAAGTGAAATATGACATCATCTCCTGGGGCTTTTTTTAGAAATTTAAAATAAGTTTTCCAGACGAAAACGAGCTTGTAGATTGTTGTTTACCCCTATACCTTTTTTAATTCAACAGAAATTCTTATTTATCTATGCGTTTATATTGATAGATTTCTTACTTTTATCACGTACAACAAAACATAACAATATTCACCTCTATCAAACAAGGGAATAGACTGTTTTTTAGTAACTCAACAAAAAACATATGCACCTTAGTCACATTATTTTGATGAATCTAAATAACATAAGCTAAAATAATTCTAAGGTTAAACCAAGACTACAGGAACCTATTAAACTTCCTCTTAACCGCCCTTAAATAGATTTTTCAAATAATTTAATATTCCTTTTGTATCCCAAGTGGATGAGGTGAAAAAGAAAATAATGTTTTTAGAGTAAAGTCAGTGTCTTTCACGGCAGTTTTTTGATCGTCTAATAAAGACACTTTTGTCGTAATTCATACTACAAAAATTACGTAATGTATTTGAAAATCTCTTATTTATTTAGATATAAACTGAATTATCTGGTAGTCTTTTGAATATTATTTCTTATCTGTTACCCAGTAAGAAAACCTTTTGTCAAAATCACCCACCCAAAAATATTTCAAATTTTATTTCTCTTGGTTGAAATTTTTTGTAAAATTTATCTTCAATGTAAATATCAAAATAATATTCCTTAGACGGGGAACAAATTTAATTAAAAATTTTTTACTGCATTTTCATCAAGTATTACTTTATTTTCCCGTATTATACTCCATCAGTACTGCATCAGTACCTTCCGTCTACAAACGGGTATACTATCGCTTACTTTGCGGATGACCAGACACTTCTCGCTGTTGATAGTAACACAATATATCATCGAGTAGCCTACAATTTGAGCTGATTTAATCAACAGGTGATTAAGTACGTGGAGAGTATGCGTTAACCAAGCAAAATCGAACCGTGTGACATTCAGGATGAGGAGCGGCGACTGCTCACGGGTCCAACTTGATGGCATTGTAATTCCGCAAACTGAGAGTGTGAGGTATCTACACCTCGACCGTCGACTAACGTGGAAAGTTCATATAAGAGAGAAGAGAAGGCAACTTGAGATAAAAGTCAAGAAAATCTTCTGGTTGTTGGGCAGATATTCTCAGTTACCTTTATCTAATAAGCTGATGATATACTCAACAATTCTAAAACCTATTTGGACCTATGGAATTCAACTTTGAGATACTTCGAGCATGTCCATGACGAAATCTTACTGCGGTTTCAAAATAAACTTGCCAGATGTGTAAAAAAAGTACCTTGGTTTGCAAAAAGAGTGAAATACACGAATATTTAGGTTTACGATACGTCCGAGAAAAATACAACATTTCAGTATAAAATACGAACTGCAACTTAACAACCACGTGAATCGCTTTAATCTCCTAAACAATGGGGATGACGTTAGAATATAAAAAGATCTACATGTTCTGGACCTAAGTGACTATAGGTCTTCAGCTGTGAGTGTTATTCATCATCTCTTCGATTTTTATTTTAAAATTTATTGTATATTCTTTTTTTCGTCTCATTGTTTCATCGTTTTTCTCACTATCTTCTTTTATTTCTTTTTCTCTTCTGCTCTGCTGATAGAGGCGTTACATATTCATAATTAGTAAGTGTATATAATGGTTGCCACAAAAGTTCATTTCAATACTAGTGTGTAATTTTTGAGAAGTTTCGCTGGGAACTCCTTATCACGTGATATCGAGTGTGATCCAATTACTCAAGGTTAATATAAATGTAACCGATTGTAATTAAACTTAGGAAACATGAAAAAGAATTTCATCAAGTACAGACACCGCAATGATAAATATTTCAGTAAAAGTTTAATATTTTATTATTTGATGTATTAAATATTAAAAATGTTTGATAAAAACAAAATCTTATAAAACAGAAAACCAATACGACAATCACGATGAAAGCCTTGTTAGCCTCCCATAAATGGATTTACGTGAAAAATTTATACCTAAAATCATTTTTTTTTTAAATGTATAATAGGTTTCAAAGAACCATTCGGATCGGCTCATTGGTTTCTAAATTTTAAGATTTAGAAAAAATGGTTAAAATTCTCAAAAATGTAAATATCTTCGTAAAAAGAAAAACTAGAAGGATTAATATTAATGGTTATTAGCAAATAGTTATCAGAAAGAAAGAATAAATAACATTTTTATAAAGATAATAAACACCTTAATTATGAAAAATATAACCTCTATAAAAGTTTTAATGTCTAATAATAGTCAATCATTTAATTTTATACATTTGTTTTATTGATTTATATAAATATCACAGTATTTCATCTAGAAAAAAAATGCTTTCACATTCATTTTTATATTGCGACAGTCACTTTTTACAATAAAAACTGTTATTAGTTATTGTATAAGAACAAAGAAAAAAATATGTAATTTTTTGAAAAAGTTTTTAATCAAACTGTGGTTTGACTAAAGTAGTAGTGAAAGTTGTATTTCAAAGAGATTTATTTAAAAACTTTTCATTCATAATACGAAGTTAGCTTTTTAAGATAACTTAAATGCCCTTTGGACATCTCATTATGAGAATTTACAGCAAGATATAGAAGATATTCAGTATATAATGTGCGTGTGTATAAAGATATATATACATATATATATATATATATATATATATATATATATGGTATATATACATATACCATATATATATATATATATATGGTATATATACATATACCTAGAAATATTTTACCAAAATAATATTGGTAAAAAAAAAAGAACAAAATACATTTCAGAAAATTTGTTGTTTGAAAAATAAATTTAAATTTTTGTACTTTGAATTTAGAAAATAATATCCGTAAGAAATATTTTAAAGCGGAAAGATGTGCAAAGCAATGTTAAAAATAAATATTTCAAACTGCATTACGCAGCATTTTCTGGTACTAAAAAACAATATAGTAAACCAGAAAGCGATGAAAAATCATTTACTATTAACATATTTTAGATAATTTCTTAAATTTAAAAATAGCTGACAATTTCAATTTCTTAAGTAACCATCATCAGTTAAAACTGAGGAATTAGTGCATAGAAAATAAAGAAAAAATCAGTAATGAATAAATAATAATAATTACCTGATAAATAAATAGTGCAATAAAACAGTCTCCTTCTACTGTTTATAAAATTTAAATAAAATCAAGTGGCCTTTCAAATATTTTTATATATGCTATCAATGTTAAAATGTTTAAAATCAAGAGGAATAATGGTTGTAGACTTTGTAAGATGATAAAAATATATATTTCAAAGGCTTGAATGAAATCCCTTGAGTATTAATGACACCTCTAATTTAATATCTAAGATCTTAGTTTGATGTCCAACAATGAATAAGCTTTGATTATCGATTTATATTCGCAACTCATGTCTATATAACGATAGTTAAAGTTTGCCAATGGAAATTTTCTAAAGATGACATATTTCTTAAATCGAACCGATATCCTACCTACCCTTGTTAAACCTTTTAACAACCTTTGTTAGAAGTAAATATATTAAATTTTGAATCCGCATAATCATTATCTGTCTATTCTTTGGAATATTTAAGTTCAGAATAAGTTTCTTAATTTTTTTATTTCAAAAGATTTAATATATTTAATTCTTTTAGTACTATTTTTTTTTCACAAAAAACCTAAAATTATTTTTTTAAATTTGAATCTCTTAGTTTTCATTGGAACAGTAGATACCTAATATTCTTATTAATATCTTTAGTAATAATATAGATTCGTCATAAATGCTGTCGCACATCTGTGAGAGTACTTATGTCTTTTCAGTTTTATGAACTTGAAAGACATGTTTTATGACTATGATTTATGTACTTGGTAATTTCTTAAATTATTATTTTTTAAGTTAACTAACTTCAATTATTAAATCAATTTGCTGACCATATTGATAAATTTTATTTTTGTATTCATAATTACATTGTAAAATTCAAAAGATCTATTTAATTAAATTTAATTTATATAAATTAAATTTTTTTCTCACTCAAATTTTATGAGTCAGAAAAAGGCATTTTGGTTTATCTATTATATATTACATTGTATATATAAATATATACTATTGCTATAATTATTTTCTGATCATGGCTCAAATTTTGGAATGCAGTTTTGTGATATTATTTACGTGCATGTTTTTTTCCTTTTTCTTGTTTTATGAATATTATTAATTAGAATTTAACTTTAATTTCGTTGGCTTTTCTCTAACAAAAAAAAAATATACAAAAATACAAAAATAATAAAATATGCAAAAATAAAAATTAATATTAAAACAGAACAGTAATTAATTCGGAGAAACTCACAAATTTTCTATTCTACTATTGTTTATCCTATTAATTAATTGCTTCGAAGTGTTTAATTTAATATTTCTGGTGGTGAAAATGAAATGTAGTTTTTTGTTCTCCATTTTACATGTACTTTATCTAAAAAAATATTTTTGTTATAATATTTTATATATTTACTTTTTAAAGGTATATTACTTTTTTTATAATTGATTGATCACATAAACTTGCAGAAATGAAAAATTCCATGCCTGACCTGGAATTGGAACTCGCAAACTTCCAAATGAAAAGATTAATTGCTACTAGAGTCTGAGGACAACCATATTAATATATATAATATTAATATATATATATATATATATATATATATATATATATATATATATATATATATATAATAATAATAATAATAATATATATTTAAATTTATTTTCATAATTAATAAACTGCCTCTTTTATTTTACTATTAATTTATTTTATGTTATTTACCGTCACTTTTTCATTACATATATCGGTACATTCTTATATACGAATTTTCTAATTGAAAATTAATTTTAAAAATTAGAATGTTTTTAAACATTTTTATGGGTATAAAGTTTTTTTTTTAATTAACCGCCATCAATTGAAGAATTTTTCTCCTTCCTTTAGATTCAACAATTTGTTTTGTTTTTTTAATTTTTTTACACTACTACTACTACTACTACTACCAAGATTCTTTAAAAGATTGCTGTAAACTTTTCATCAAATTGCTCGTAGTTTAAGATAGTAGCCATTAGAAAGACATACCTACATAGTTTAAGGCATTACATATATTTCAGTAAGTATGTACCAACCTTTCGTCTGATTTTTTTGCCTTTATAGAGGGGAATAAATAATTTACTCTGATCGATATCAATCAATATTTAATGGATATTTAAAAAATAATATTTAATTAATGAAATAGTATCTATTAATAAAGCAGGATAATATGCAGTTTTTTCTATAAATGAGTTCGCGGGAGCATGTATGTAAGTTCATATGACAAAGGGAGTTTGAAAGTGCATTTAATTAATTACTCAGGACTTTTACTATAATCCTAGATTTTTATTTACCAATTATTATATTATCATGTTAAGTAAAGATGCGTAAAAGGCTTAGGGTATTTTTAAAGATTATTGTTGTTGTAAAAACAAACCAACAAAGTAATATTGATTTGCAAAATAAAATCTATGAATCGACTAGTTTTGAGCGAAGAGCTTTTAAATGTGTTTTTAATTTATTGAAATTGGCAACTAGCTACAGAAACATAACATGGCATATGTCAAAGTATGTATTGAGTTACACGAAAACATTTCTATTAACCCGCTTAACACAGGAGGTACTGTTTTTATGTTTTTAGGAATAAGTAATTTTACTTTGCTGTGTTTTTTTTGTTTTTTTTTATTACACGTTACTTTCTTTTATTTTACATTACTACTAACGACCTACATAGTTAAAGGAAGGAGAACTACTCCCTTTGTCTGATGATTATCAAAAATTAAATATTATCAGTACCCCATAAAGAATGAAACATTATATGATTATAATTACACATTTAATGATTATAAACTCAAAGGAGCCAGAAATATTAAGCAAAATATCGCTTAATGATATCGTTACATATACAATTTTTTTTAAATTTATACAGAATTCTGTGTAAATATTTGTCTGCTTTTTTGGATTGAAGGAACCTTAAAATATTTTAGGGGTGAAAAAACACTGAACCTCGAGTTTTAGATTATTATAATGTTTAATACAATAATTTATAAGTTAGTAATCGGAAAACTAAATACAAAATAAAATATGGATTTATTCATATAAAGGGCTATCTCGCCCTTTATTTTTACGGTTTTGGTGACAAAAGCATGACGCTTTGTAATATACTTTATCATATTTAAAAATATAACAGTAAATTAGAAAATTTAATAATATTTAATGTATATTTAATATAGAATATTTAATTAATGAAATAATGTATTAATAAAGCAGAATAATATGCAGTTTTTTCTATAAACGTGTTCGCGGGAGCAGGTATGTAAGTTCATATGACAAAGGGAGTTTGAAAGTGCATTTAATTAATTAGTTTCTCCCTAGGGCGTTAAACGTTACATTCATCAGCTACTTTTGTTTTAATTTGAAACATTCAGTCCACGTTAATTTCTGTCAGAATTATAATTGGAAAATTTATGTCATTTAAAATAAATCATCTCATCTGTTACTTAGGTAAGATAAAAAATAAAAATTATTTACGGTTAAACTTGCAGTTACATTATTAATCTGTATTAATTTACTATTACTTCAGATAAACGAACTTTGTTGAGAAAAAATCTTTTTAGAATGAATCTATTTTTAAATTAATATTTAATCTTCTTTTTTTGTTTGTGTTTACAGTGGTCATTTGGTGTACTTATGTGGGAACTAGTTACCTTGGGGCAACAACCTTTCGCTGAAGTCGATCCATTTGAAGTCGCAGCATACCTTCGTGATGGATACAGACTTTCTCAACCGCCAAACTGTCCAGATGAATTGTAAATATAATTTCATTTAATTTTATCTTATTTCTAATTAATAATAGCTAAAAAACTGATGTTCTTCCAGTAATATCAGCGCTTGTATGAAAGAAGTAAAATTTCAAAAGATATTTCAAAAGAAATTTAGTTCTGGTTTTACTTTCATTTAGTATTATCCTTATTTTCTTTTTTTAATGTAATTTTTTTTTAATAAACTATTATTGAATAATTTATTTTATTTTCCAAGTAACAGCAACTAATTCTGGATTGGTTAATTTTCAATCAATTTAGAATCAAAAAAAAAGTTATAAAACTGGTAAGACCAACGATTTAGATTGAACATTGCTCTCGAATGACGTTTTACCAAACTTTATAATCAAAGTTGAGTGTAAAATTTGTGATGGTTAGTGGAGTGCAACTTAATAGCTACATCGGCTCTTTGTTGTCTGAACTCCAAATGCGGCTAGAAACTCAGCAGAATCTTACTCATGAATTGCCGTTGTGATGAACGGTAAATATCCGAAATTATTGGACTTAGGGTCTATGTAAAATATACTGCGAGTATAATAAACATAGCCAAATCTATCCACGATGTGACGAAAAGCTCGATGAATAAAATTTCGTTTTAAATAGGATTTGCATGATTACATATGATATATACTCGTACATAAATATTCACGTAATGCTTATTGTTTATATAAATATTTGTGATAATACAAGATAATAGGTCAAAAATAAATCTAACAAGCATTATTGAATCAGGCCGAATACTCGTATTCAATAATGTGAGACTAATTACGAATATACATCTGAAAGAACAACTTTAGTTAGAACTGTCCACATAATTACATCCTGAATTCACCCAAAAAGAATCTGTAAAAGCTGTTATTGAATTATAAAAAAATAGTAATCCTTTAAGGTTATTTCTAGTTCTCTTTGAAGTGGCAATTAAATGACGAAAGTATTCAAAAGAAATAATTACATTATGACGTCGTTATGTAGCTAGATATCGTGGAATAACAGTTTTGTGATCGTAGCGGGTAATACGGGTAACTTTTTTTTATATAATTAATTTTTTCCTTTCCGTTATTAAAAGTCTAGGAGATTGTAAAATGATAAATTAAATTTTACAATTTTTCTATAAAGGTATTACGATAATTAAATCGAATAAATATTTAAAATTAAAATTAAATTAAAGAAATAATTATTTATTTTTCAAATTTTATTTAATTATGTTATTTAATTAACAAATTTTGTTAATTAAAATAAATTTTCCTTCTGCGCTGAGACCAGAAAACAAGATCTGAGTATTAAATATTTAATTTCTTATCGTAGTCTTTTTTTTTCTTTGTCTTAAATAATTAATAAAATAAGAGAAACGTATAGTATATATTTTTATTCATAACGAAAAAAATAATATTTTGATTTTAGATATGATCATGTTAATTTCCTTTTTGTAAACATTCTATCGCACCGGTTGTGGGTTCATATCGAACAAATCAATTTCATGTCAGAGTCCATTGTCAAACAATCCGGTCGGTTGTAAATCAGTCGACCAAATACTGTACACTGATAATCCTCAGACATTCAATTTAATCTACGGATCAGATTATTAACTGAATTCGATTCAATATCCCACATTACACTCACATTGACTGACTATACATATATTGAAATACCCGTTCAGATGTTCCTAAAATAAAACAGATAAAAAAAAAAGCTTCTTTTTTTTAATTTTAATTAAACAAAAAAATGATTTTTCTAAATAATTTGAAAAATTTCACGTCAAAAACATAAGGATAATTATGTGGGATATAAAACAGGCGAGTTCTTCCTGCATACCGATATCCGTAAACTAAATTTCTATCAATAAATAGAGATTTTTAATTTGCGGGAAAGTATTCTCTTCAAATACTCTTAAATACGAGTGTGTTCAGTAACATTGTTGCTATTCTTTTTTTTTATTCATTGCTATTTCCAATTTGAAATTCTCTCCTTGAAAAGACTTCATGTCGTTTATTTATGTGTATGATTTTCACGGTATTACTGATTTTTATATGTGTGTTCATGCGTGTATATTTAATAAGATGATACTCTTAGTATATTTTTTCTGATTTTTTCTTTTTAAGATTTGACGTAATGACTTGGTGCTGGCAAGCAGATCCGGATGAACGGCCATCATTCTTTCAACTGTTTGCATGTCTTGAAGAGTTTAACTCTACTCTCGGTGCATATATTTGATTTATCTCACTTCGGCGACACCAATTTTTATGTGCTACCAAAAATTGTTAATTTTATAAATGGTATATATTTTGTGTGTTATAATGTTATTAATAAAAAGAATTATTGTGATAAAATTTCAACAAGTTTACCATTTTTTTACAGATTTCTGAAGTAAACGTCATCTGGTATCCTAACATCAGCGCGATTAAAAATCTTTTGTATTACGAAAGCTGTCACTAATATCCATGCGATGTTGAAGACATTACTGATTCTATATTATATAAGAAAACATTTTAAATTACTTCAAAACTAGATACATTAACAATTCGAGATTATAGGAAAATTTAACTTATGGTTGTAATCTCACGCATCACTCGGTATCAAATAATCAAATTTTTTATTTTCTATTTCGACGCTAGCAATGTTGATATTTTGCCCAAAACATCTGACTAGAAATATTATTTTGAAAAAAAACCTTAATTTTTTTTTTATTTCACCCATAATCTACATTAGATCAAGCAAACGTTTTTCTGCGTATGACTTTTCATGATGGTCCGAATATTGACAAAAAAACTGAAAAATAAGTTCCTCTATTCCTTCAACAGGGAAAATACCTGTAGTTTTTTTTATTCTGTTATCAGTACAACATATAAATATAGGAAATCTCACAAAATACTTTCATACGCCTACTTCAATATTAATTGCAAATAATATGAAAAATAGTCTTCCTTTTGTAAGATAATTGGATCTCCATACATATATTCGAATAAATTTAAACTGTTAAATTTACTCTCAATTTTTATTGGACCAATTTAGTTTTATTGTGTTTAATTTTCAAGATCATTTAATTATTAATTTTGCTTCTTTAAAAAAACTAAAAAATGAAACATGCTAGTTAAAATTAAAATTAAAAAAAGATTTTTTGCCTCTTCTTTCTTTAGAAAAAAAGTTAAGTCGCTCTTTTTTTTAAGAACTTGGTAAATATTGATTTAAAACTCCAAAACGATGGTTAATCAGTTCCAATTAGACATCAGTGCTTCCTTGTAAGTTACTAAACCGCCTTTTAACTGCTAAAATAAATCATACACGTGCTACTTCCTGACAGATTCGGGATGAAATTTGACCACAAATTTAGGTTGTAAAGGATTCATTTAACATTAAAAATAAAACAGAATGTTTAAAATAAAACACAAAACATGAAGTTTTATCAGTTTTAAAGATTAATAACACAAATATGTAAAACTAAAATAAAATTAAACGCATACCGTAAAATGTTATTAGTTCACGTTTTTTTTTTTTTTTTGTTTTTTTAATAATAATACTGCAGTAGTCGGAATGGTTAAAAAAGAATACAAAATGTGAGCATGAGTGACATCAGGATGCAAGTAACAAATTCCTTTAGTAATAAAAATTTATTTGCGAATTATTTGTTATTAGACGATTAGTTTCCTTTGCGATTAATAAATTATTAAATTTTTCATAAAAAGGCCCGGAAAAAATTGCATTAGATTAAGCAGGATTTTGTTTTAAATAGGCTGAATCGTGTGAGTCATATTCGGTATTTATAGAATTTATTGTAAAATCTGAAACGGACTGTATATTTTGTTGGGAGATTTTTTAATTGAAATCAATATGTATTGTCTTCATAACATGTATTTACTAGGTGCCAACACATTATTTAATTCTTTCCATAAGAAAACAAAAGAAAATAAAACGCTTACTCTTTGACAGCACTTATTGTTATTAAAAATTATTTTTTATAGATAATAATACAAACATTATAGGGCAATACACATCTCAAACACAAATATAACATACGAATAAGAAGCGAAATGTAGCGCGTAACTGACATCGTCAAAAAATAATTTTTATATCCTTTTTTATTGTAATTGATAAAAATATATTTATATTAATCCTTACAAATAGTAGAAGCTTAATTTGAATTTCATTCTTTAAATTTGTCTGAATCTAGTTAAATATACACTTCGGGATGTAGAATGGATTTTAAAAAGAGGATGAGATTATTTTGCCTTGAAGGATGAGCGATTATGTTAATGGTTATAATTAATTTTGACTCCGTTGCCCATGTTGAATGTTGGTAAAACAAATATTATACTACATACATTTTTTAAATATAGATCTTTAATCTTAAATAAATAGATTTTCGTAAAAACATTAATTTCCATCGTATAAACGAGTAAATTTTAATTGTTGTACATTCATAGAAATCAACAAAGCGCTCAAAAAAATTATGAATGAAGTAAAGTTCAAGAACAAACACATTTGTTTAATAGGTCGATTTTAGATCCATTTCATTTAAAAATTGAGAAATGTTTCTTAAACTGCTCTTTTCCCATAATTGATTAAAGGAAACTAAAATATATATATACATATAAAGTACTAGCGTACCCCGTCGCGACTTCTCCCACTATATAGATGTAGCTACACTCGCAATGCTTTTTTAATAACAAACTAATTTTTTTATAAATAAACAATATTATATTTAGATTTTCATTAAATCCTGATAAAACGGTAAATAAACATTTTTTTTGAAAAATACTGAATACGATAAACAATGAATGTTGCTCAAAACTTAAAAAAGGAAAACAAAAAAAAGAAGATAAGAAAATTGAACAATATTTGTTAGACCAACCCATTTTATGAATGAATTAAAATAGTTCAATATAAAAGTCCAATAAAGATAAACAAAATTTTACTACAATCTCAAATCTAGCATCCCCATCCCCATCGTGGCTTCGCACGTGCTCAGTAGTTAGTTGCGCTTCCCGTCACGATCAGAGGGTCATGGCTCGCTTCGCTCTCCCTTCCCGATTTCACCCGTTTCCCTTCTCCTGTTTCTCTTTCCCGTACACCCATTTCCCCTTCCCATTCCCCCATTTCCATTTCCTTTCCCCGTTTCCCCCTGTTTCTTTTTTTCATTTTCCCCTCCTTCCCTTTTTAAACTCTTCCCTTTTACCTTTTTCGATTTTTCCCTATTTCCCTTCTCTGATTTTTCCCTTCTCCCTTCTTCACCGGTTTTTGACTCCAGTTGGTTTTCAATGAATTTCGGTATAGGTTCATTTTGCCGCTAAGCTGAAATCATGGTAAAATTCTTTGTTATTCCCAATTCAAAAACAAAGCCTTTTCCGGAGACATGTTTATTATGAACTTCTTTCATTATTTTAGACAGAAATACAGCTGTAAAATTTAACGGTATTCTTGTGGAGCACTCACACACTCATTCTGTCGCTCTGCGCGCGCACACGATGTAATATTACTTATTTGACAGATGTAATGAATTACTTCTTTCCATACTTTACCTACGCTTTTAATCTCAACCACTTTTTTTGTATCTGACATCTTCAATTATTTGCTTTACATATTCTAATTATTTAATTCCATTTTAATTTAATTATTTATTTATTTTAAATTTAATTTAATATTATTTTATTTAAATAAATTTAATTAAAATTAAATAAAATAATATTAAATTAATTAATCCCTTTCCTCTTTTCTTTTTTCTCTTTTCCCTTTCCATTTCCTTTTCCCCGGTTTTCCCCTTTTTCCTTTTTTCCATTTTCCCCTTCTTCCCTTTTACCTTTTCCGATTTTTCCCTTCCTCCCTTCTTTCCCGCGCGTAAATCGGTCCAGTAGTTTTTCAGTCTAAAGTGGTCACACATATAAACATTACAATGGAATCGTAAAATATTTATTATAGTGTATGTTGCTTTTACGTCCAATAGATAGCGCTGCTATCACGAAAGTTAGTTTTTTATCGATTTGAACTTCTTAAAAACAAAATTTTTCAAAATCCTTTCTAAGTGCACGCCTACGTAAAGATATGAAGGTACCCTAAAAATTGCAAGTTTCTACCTATAATAGTTTTGGTTGTACGTTGATTATGACTCAGTGAATCAGTCAGGACAATCTCTTTTATATAAGAGATAAATTGTCATTGGTAGAAGATTGTTTAGGTCAGTAGTTTAGTTTTTGTTTAGGTCAACCTTTTTTACCTACCACCTACTTTTGTGTCTCTGTTACTAGTAAAATTTTCTAACCGCCCACCGTTTCCACAGTAATGATGATTTACCTACTTTATAGGGAAGTAACTTTATAAAATTTATAAAGCAGAGATACAGCAAGTTAAAACATATAATAATAATTTTTACTAACAAAAGTAAAATAAAAGCAACTGTTATTTTTTAAAAATATACACTATCCTTTTTGAGCATTCCTGTTTAAAACGGAAAATTATATTAAAACGGACTAGACAACTCAAATTTTCAACTAATTGCCTTAGACGACCTAATAGACCTTTCCAGTTAATGTAAATTTTATTTCAAGAAAGACGAGGTAACATGTACTTTCATTAAATCAGAGATATATTTCCCTTAAATTTCTTCCCCAGTTTAATTGCTTTCTTTATCCCACTTATTAGCATTAGATACTTAATGTAAAGATTTTTATTATGTAACTGCTACCCCACAGCAGTACAAATATAGCGAGTTACTAGTACTCTGATAACTGAAAAATTATCAGCAATTATATTCCATCCACTTTCCTACCCCAATTTAATTCCTTTCTTAATCCCACTTAATTTTAATATTAGGTCTTACAGTAGATTTTTATGTATCAGACTGTTCTAGATATATTAAAATTTTACTGATGATTTTAAAGGTAAGTAATTCGTTTCGAACTAAGTAAAAAGTCGATTGGAACTTTATTTTATTCTACAATTAAGTCAATGTAATTGATTAATTTAATAGAAACGTGACTGGAAAATGAAAGAAGATCAACCTTTATTTTTTATCATTGTTATGAAGCGATGATATTTTTTTTTTAACTCATCGACAAACATATAATCCAAATATTACCGAAACTATAGAAGTAAGTTTTTCACAAACTATCAATAAATTAAATATTACATATCATTTTACATAAAAGAAATGGAATTTTACACTGAATTTACATACGTTTTACCCCATTCTCCTTTTATTAATTTTTATACAAAACGTAGTAAATTATTAAAATGTTAGCGGTTTGCTAGAGGAAATAAAAACTATTAAACTAGCTCATTTGTGTTCCTTTTTCTATTTCAAGATAGAACAAGTAGAGATCAATGTGAAAATTGTATTGTTAAGAAAATATGACATTCGATCTGTAAAAGTAATACATATATCGCTCTCTAACGTAGAGTTTTTCCCTTTATATGGGTATTTTATTTAATGTTTCTAGCGCTTTCAGAGTGTAATTTTGAAAATACAAAACTATTTTTTCCACTTTCATTCTCTTGAAAATGGTTTAAAGGGAAAAACCTTAATAAAATCTTGTATAATTTCGCAGAACGGATTTCTACTGAATGTCTATTTTCTTTTTTACGTATTAAAAATATTCGCGGAAATTTAAGAATCCATTCACATACTATTTTTCGAACTTCATTCACATACTATTTGACTATTTTTTCGATCACATTGAATAATCTATAGGCTCATAATTTTCCCTTCGTTTTTCCGTTACTCATTCCTTCCTCTCCTTTCATACATACTTTTTCACTATGCATCTGTTCTTTGTACGTTTTCAATTCAGTACTTCCTGAAGTTAACTTCATTTATCCTCTCTGGTCCGACCAGTATTACTACGATTCTATACAGGGATTTTAAATTTTTAATAATAATAATGTTGACGCTTAGAGCAAATTTAATTTAAGTATTAAACGTTTTTCCTTGTTTCTTCGTTTAACGAGTATTATTCGTTTATGAACTTTAACGTTTTTGAGCTGTCAGAATGGATTAACCACCAAGTTTACTGGACGAGAAGATACGTATCCTACTACTCACAATAGGCTTATAAACGAACTTATAATAGCTTCATGCCCAATTTCAATATTGATACAATTACTGAAAATTTATTATTTTCAGATTCTCAATCCCGTAATAAATTTAGGGGTCCTCCGTTGAAAAAATATAAGTGATTAATAAAATAAACATTTTTTTCTCTTGGTTACTGATTAACAAAGAACAAATTTGGGGTAGTTAAAACTGACACCAAAAAGGTTCACAGATTTTTCTGGAATTACTTTTGGAGCTGAATTCTAGCTTTCATCACATTTTGATAGCAAAATATACAGAAACTAGGAAATCCATCCTTAATTCAGTTTCACTTTAATGAGAGTGCTTCAAAGAAAAAACCTGAGATGTGTTTTAAAGTATTTCAGAGTTATCATCTGCCCTGAATTATAATACTCGTTTATCACCATGATATTTTTTTTATCTTATTTATTGAGTTTATACATTTTTTTTTATTTTGTGTGTTCGATTCCAAAATGATTGTAAATATTTACTGAGTGTTCCAGAAAGTTCCAACTAAACTTTACAAGAGAATTTTTGTGTTTAAAATAATAAAATAATTCATATAAACAAGGTCCAGAATCGCTTAGTTTTCAAATTAGGCTAGAGAAAAATTTCACTTTGATTTCTCTACCCCTGCAATAAACTGAGTGTTAGTTATTTACGTACTTTTTAATAGTATTGTTAATTTATTTTTACAGTAGTTAAATGTTTTTGTGTTTTAATATTTTATTTTTAATACTTTAGTTTAGGTTTTAATTTATTTTTAAATTTCAACTTTAAGTTTCTATTTTGTTTTTTATTTTTGTTGTTGTTTAATAGATTTTATATGTTGTTTTTATATTTCATATTTTTGTTTTCTCGGCGATGATAACATAAAAATGTTTTTTGACCCCCCCAAAAAAAAAACTGAGCCAGTAGTGAAATTCTTGAGACACAAACTATAGCACCAGATTGATGGTTTTACAAACTTCTTAGCCTTTTTTAAAGCTTTTTAAGAATAGTCCCACAACTGTGCCTCTGATAGAATCCAATAAAAAAGTTTCAAAGCCTAAAAAATGTAAGAATTGAAAACACGATTTTTTAGGTTTGGGCTAAATTTACTCTGTTAATTTAACATAAGCAAATAAATTTATGTAAATATTTTTTTGTGTAATTTTAATTCCGAAAAATATTTTTGTAAATAAAATAAACTGAAAAAGAAAATAAAAATTTAGGAAATTCTTCATTTATTTAAAACAAAATATATCCGTTCAATAGTATCCTTTAAAATTAAGTTACATAGAAGATATAGCAAAACAAAAATGTATTATTTTTATTTATTATTCTTGCATAATGGGATAGTAAAGCGATAATTACTACTTACGGCTGCTTTATTACATAAAATAAACTTAACCTGATACAATGTTTTCAACGTATATAAAATTATGCACTTTCTAAAAATTTAAAGGATTCATTAAACAATTATTAAAATTGCCTACCTAACAATTCTTTATATTCTTCGTGACATTAGTTTGTTTCATTTTGTTTGAAATAAAATGAACGTGTTTGCTTCGTGTATAATACGAGTGTAACATAAAGGGTTGTTGTTGTTGTTATCAAAAGCAGGACTTGTTGTCCAATATTGACGGCATCATTACCATGTAAACAGGACTGACTAGTCGGCTGGCGGAGAAGAAGAGGAGGAGGGAAAACAACTGTTAAAAATTAACTATACTGTTGTATATACACCGTTTGCGTTGTTCCATTTCATAGCAACAATCGAGATATCAAAACAACGCTCAACCGCGGTTCAAATACAAAATTAATATAAACTACTCAGTTTTCCACTCCTTCCATTATATGGCCATGCTACAAATATTATTCACCACACTTTTTTCAAAGTTTTAAAACCGAAGAAAATATTTTTGATTTCTTTTTAACTAAATGTGTAAAGAAATTTAAATAGCCGATAATTATTCTATTAAACATAAGAGTTAAAATTCAGATTTTACTTTTTGATTAATTAAGGGTGAAAAAAAGTAAAACTTATTAACTATTAAGTAAAATTTTATTTTCACCCCTAAATTAATTTACAACTCTTGGTACCCCTGGTTATTTTTCCTGGCAAACTTCACTCCTAAACAATATTACAAGGACAACATTGAATTCGAATCATTGTTTCTCACAGAGATATTACACATGTTATTTAACAGCAATTTATTTATTTGTAATATCTGTATCGAATATAATAGTACAAGCCGCTCTAATCCGAGTTGCTTTCTCCGAGATCAATCTTTACTATGACTAGAAGAAAGGAGTTACCTTTCGAAACCTTCGTTTCGTTGAGATTTTCATTCTGATGTAAATTTTGTCATAATACATTCTGTTTAGTAAAGAATGCAATAGGAAACCGCTTTATTTTTCTGATGTTTGACTTCAAAATAATACGGAACTTCAAAATACTGACCTCTAATTAATGGCGAATCATACTGTCGGACTGTGTGGAAATTCCTCCATGTTGTTGCATAATTTAACTATCATCATTAAAGTCGAGAACCTTTGTTTTTTTTTTTTGTGAATGTGAATCAAGTAACCAGCTAAATTATATTGGGACAATCATAGTGGTGTACAAGCACTAATTGACATAAAGGATCTTGCAGCTAAAATAATGCAAATAGCTGAAAACCAGTCAAGGTGTATAACGAGATGCTTAACCCTGAGTTGTTTAATATTTATAATACTTTATTTTATTTTATTTGATTAACTATATGTCTGATTTTAGTTCTTAGATTGTCGTGAGAATAGGGGATAAAATCTTAACTAAGCATTATTCTCTCTCCAGAGCCATAACCACTTTCTAACTTATTTCATAAAGAAACAAGCAAGTTCTAAATTCAATTTTAATAATAAAATAGTCTTTATATGTATTATTATTATTATTAATAAAAGGAATTCTCTTAAAGTCTGTGCATCATGGCGTGAGTAGTGGCCGTCTCCGTCTTTTTTATAGTTCTGACACACAAAACCCATTAGGATGCATGTATCACTCTTCATAGTTACATTCCCGAAAGTAATTTTATTCACTGTACAACCAGTTCCTGTCATGAATAAAATGAAGAATTCTTCATCTTGGATTGAAAATCACATATATACATATATTACAGTGGAATTATCATACTGAAAAGTATCTTCACCTCGGTAAAAAGACAGCGGAAAACACCTTACCTTGTCAGGTAGCTTGGTAAGCAATGCATGATATTCCTAAGAATGGCTATGCTCATAAACGACTCATTATAAATCAGTTCGCTTAAAAACATTATGTTATGGCACCAAACATTTTACATACGTTTGTATGTTACAAGCCATAACGAAAATGACTTTAGTACCTGGCAAAAGATACGTGTATAGGAAATTTCTAAAACTGATATGAAAATTCATAAGATAACAAGAATTCCGTTTAGAATTACTGAGGAATTTAAGGAATGAAATGATCTTGCCGATGCTTTTCATGTTCAGTGAAATAAGTATAAAAACAATTCTAAACCCCTAAAATATAAAAACCGATTTTAAAGAAAAATAAACAGTTGTGTTTTTTTTTTAATTTTTACTTACGTATTTTCTCTTCCATGAAAAACTTTTTTCTTCTGAAACTTATTTTATTTTTTGTTTTGGTGTATAAAAAATACATTTTTTTATGTTCACGGAGAATCGTCATTGTAGCTTTGAATCAGTATCTTTAACCTGCTGGAATCATGTAATACAATTCTCATCTGCCTGTTACAGAAAATTATCGATCCCGGATCTACACAGAAACTGTGATCCCAATTATAGTTTCTGTTTTAGATTTTAAACTAAATTTAAGTTTGTACTTCAACAAAACAAATGACATTGTTGAAGTGCCAGGGAATTATCAGTGTCCCTCTAATTTTACTTGTTTACAATCATTTAAACAAAAATTAGCATTTACAAGAGTCATTTAAATAAAATAACACTTTTTAAGATTTCTTTTGTTTTCTCCGGCTATTTTTTACAAAACAAACTGTATGTATCCCTGGTGTTGCTAAGAATATTGGGACGATAACTTCTGCACCTTTTAATTTTGAAAGGAAAAGTTTTAATATTCAATAAAAAATTTCGTTGAAGCGATGTTCTGAATATGCTAAACTTGGTATAGCAACAAGTAAAAGCAAATGGATTGGAGTTTATACTATGCTATACAATCTCTACATCTTTGTTCTGATGCCGTTAAGTACCTCTTTCAGGCACTGAGATCTCCCATTTTCTATACGAAAACGGAAGACTAGGTTCCTAATCATTCTGTAAGGAGAAGGTATTCTGACATAAAAATGCCGGTAGTTTTTTTTTTTTATTAAATGACTGGCCGTTCAATAGAATAAAAATATGCAGTAATTTTTATTCTTAACACATCATAAGAAACCAATAATTATTCAAATATATATATATATATATATATATATATATATATATATATATATATATATATAACCTTCAACTAAGAAAAAATAAATATAGTAAAAAAAAAAGATATAAATTTTTCAAATGCTTCAATCTTTTGAGATTCCAGGTAAGTTCTTAGCTTGCCTATTTCTATATGCATTAGCATAATAAAAATTAAATAAGTCGTTTTGTTTGCAGAAATATTTTTAAATATTTTACACGAAAAAGTGAATTAAGTAATTGTGTTTGAATACAAATAAAACTTATTTAAATGTATTTTTTAATAAAAATTATAAGATACTGAAAAATAATGTAGCAAATAGTTTGAATAATTTCTGAAATAATTATATATATTCAATAGCAAAGACTTAACCAGCGCATCATGTGAATTGGTTTTACATAAATTTTAAACGAATAAAAGCGTTTACTAAATTTACTTCATGTAATGTTTTAATGAACATACAGTATCAGTTTTTCATCTACCGTTTAATAACCATATAATTCACAGAGTCATCAGATTCATATTTTATGAAATTGCAAGTATTCATTGATACCTAGAAAGAGTTTTGCTCTATACTTTCTATTATTATTAAATTATCTTTTCTCTTACAGAAATTTCTATAGGAAAAGCTTTAGTTTTTTAAGTATAACACATGGTTTATTAAGAATTTATTAATCCTTAAGAAGTTACGCCAAATAATTTCTTTAAATTTAATTTATAATTTATTATTAAATACAAATATATTAGCAGATGCGACAGTAATACATATTAATTTTTCTTTAATATTAATTTTTATAAAATTATTAATATAAATAAAAAAAATCCCTTTCGGCACGCCTGAAGGCGGAGGTAGATTTCACCGGTGCTAAGTAGGGGATAATAAAGATTTTCACCTCAAAGTTAAGAAAAACTTCAAATTTATTCAATACGACAATGGTTACATGTGAAATAAGTTTCACATGTTAAGTATACGACAATCACCATCTTCTTACAATTCCAGCAATATTTTGGTCATCCCTTGCTGTAAGGGTTGGTCATATCAAAAATCGTTTCAGATAAAAGTTAAGTTAATGTTTAGAGAACATTTACTGATCACTTTAAACCGATACTTGCCTATTAAGGGAGATATGATTGTTTTTGTCTTCGAAACCCCATTTTTTCAACCCCCCTCCTGGGCCAGTGGTTGGTGATATAAAAAAAATTTACTTAAGTTTTAGGCCCTTATCAAAAAATAGTAGGAACTTTAAACGAAATCGATATTTTACTTAATAAGAAATTTATTGCGATATTTTGTTTTTTCGAAAAACTCCTCCCATTTCTACCCCCATGTTCGATTTTGGCCGTTAATGAACGCGACTGATATGTTGGGAGGAGTAATTTTTAAGAAACAATTTGAAAGTGATTGGCACAAAATTACGGCAATTATCGTGTCCACAAGAAACTGAAATATATATAAATGAAATATATAAACTTATATATACGAGTATATATAAAACTTATATTATGATTATATATAACTTAATGTATATAAATGTATGAACTTTTGAGCTGACGATGGTTTTGGAGGATGTGAAACGCGAAGATATGTCGAAATTTTCCGGAAGTCGAATCATGGTACCCATTATAATGCGTAGCTTTCTTATAAAATCTACCTAATAGAAAAGATCGTAAAACAATATTTGAGGCACACCAAACTTTACTAACTTACTGAATGAAATCTTTTTTATATAGTAAAAATTTACCAGTCCAATAAATAAATAAGACTACTAGTCTATTATTTTTTTTTTAAATGTGATTAGCTAAAATTTTAATTTATTAATTCAAAACTCCTATCTGAATTAAACTGGTTACCATTTAACACCATATACTTTTAAAAAATGAGTCAATTCAACTTTTATACATTTTACTAAAATTTTGACAATATTAAAGCTGTCCACGATAATTGGATGGGTCCATCTTATCACCATATTGTAATAAGGATAAAATCAAAACCTAAGCCGACAACGATTGTTAACGTCTATATGCCTACAAGCGCCCATGATGATGATGAGGTAGAGTGTGTATACGAAGAGATTGATGAAGCAATTAAACACGTAAAAGGAGATGAAAATTTAATAATAGTTGGAGATTGGAATGCAAGCATTGGAAAAGGCAAGGAAGGAAATATAGTGGGTGAATACGGGCTGGGCAAAAGGAATGAAAGAGGGGACTGACTTATAGAGTTTTGCACGAAGTATAATTTAGTAATTGCCAACACCCAATTTAAAAATCATAATAGAAGAATATACACTTGGAAAAAGCCAGGCGATACTGCAAGGTATCAGATAGATTATATCATGGTTAAGCAAAGATTTAGAAATCAACTCGTTGACTGCAAAACTTACCCTGGAGCAGACATTGATAGCGACCATAATTTGGTGATAATGAAATGTAGATTGGGGTTTAAAAACCTGAAGAAAAGGTGTCAGATGAATCGGTGGAATTTAGAGAAGCTTGAGGAAGAGTAAAGAAGATTTTTGAGGAGGACATCACAAGAGTGCAGGTGAGGAAGCGATTGATAGATTATACAAACTGGTGTGTAATATTTATGAAAAAGGGGAATTTCCGAGCACCAAGACTTCAAAAAAAGTGTTATAGTCATGATACCAAAGAAAGCAGGGGCAGATAAATGTGAAGAATACAGAACAATTAGTTTAACTAGTCATGCATCAAAAATCTTAACTAGAATTCTATACAGAAGAATTGAAAGGAGAGTGGAGGAAGTGTTAGGAGAAGACCAATTTGGTTTCAGGAAAAGTATAGGGACAAGGGAAGCAATTTTAGGCCTCAGATTAATAGTAGAAGGAAGATTAAAGAAAAGCAAACCAACATACTTGGCGTTTATAGACCTAGAAAAGGCATTCGATAACGTAGACTGGAATAAAATGTTCAGCATTTTAAAAAAATTAGGGCTCAAATACAAAGATAGAAGAACAATTGCAGGAACCAAACAGCAACAGTAACAATTGAAGAACATAAGAAAGAAGCCGTAATAAGAAAGGGGTCCGACAAGGATGTTCCCTATCTCCGTTACTTTTTAATCTTTACATGGAACTAGCAGTTAATGATGTTAAAGAACAATTTAGATTCGGAGTAACAGTACAAGGTGAAAAGATAAAGATGCTACGATTTGCTGATGATATAGTAATTCTAGCCGGGAGTAAAAAGGATTTCGAAGAAACAATGAACGGCATAGATGAAGTCCTACGCAAGAACTATCGCATGAAAATAAACAATAACAAAACAAAAGTAATGAAATGTAGTAGAAATAACAAAGATGGACCGCTGAATGTGAAAATAGGAGGAGAAAAGATTATGGAGGTAGAGGAATTTTGTTATTTGGGAAGTAGAATTACTAAAGATGGACGAAGCAGGAGCGATATAAAATGCCAAATAGCACAAGCGAAACGAGCCTTCAGTAAGAAATATAATTTGTTTACATCAAAAATTAATTTAAATGTCAGGAAAAGATTTTTGAAAGTGTATGTTTGGAGTGTCGCTTTATATGGAAGTGAAACTTGGACAATCGGAGTATCTGAGAAGGAAAGATTAGAAGCTTTTGAAATGTGGTGCTATAGGAGAATGTTAAAAATCAGATGGGTGGATAAAGTGACAAATGAAGAGGTATTGCGGCAAATAGATGAAGAAAGAAGCATTTGGAAAAATATAGTTAAAAGAAGAGACAGACTTATAGGCCACATACTAAGGCATCCTGGAATAGTTGCTTTGATATTGGAAGGACAGGTAGAAGGAAAAAATTGTGTAGGCAGGCCACGTTTGGAATATGTAAAGCAAATTGTTAGGGATGTGGGATGTAGAGGGTATACTGAAATGAAACGACTAGCACTAGATAGGGAATATTGGAGAGCTGCATCAAACCAGTCAAATGACTGAAGACAAAAAAAAAATCTTATCACCTTTTTTGTGTAGTGGGATTAACCTACTTATAAAAAAATGGATATCACCATTTACAAGTCAAAGATTTAAAATATATTATTAGTATATATTAATATAAGACAAAACTTTAAAATGGATATTATTTATTTATTACATAATTTTACATTTTTTAACAAGGTTTCATACTTCAAAGGTAATATTTTTAAAGTTTTATTTTTTCTTTATCAAAATCTCCAAGTTTTAGTGTCAGATGTAAGAAAATATAAAAAACTCTCTTTTTCTTTGTAAAATAAGAAATTGCTATACATTTCGTTTGATAAGATGGTTATTCACTTTAATATATATGAAAGAAGATATTTTGAACAACTGTCCTTATTAGCATTTGTATTACGTAGCTCTCATTATTATCCCTTTTCTTTGAAATAATGTCTTGAAAATTCGTTCAATATATTTAAAATAATAAGCCGAATAAAATGCTTTTTTTTCTTTTGTTTTGAAACACAAGAATTCGCAAAACAGAAAGCAGTGTTTTAAAATTAATCACAGTGTTGCATTGGAAATTATCTTGAAAATTTCACCACATCAAAAATTACTGATGCCGTTTTCCTTCTCAAGAATGCATAAAATTTATGTTTTTGTGTGAATCAAAAATCATAATTTTGTGTTTTACTTCCTGAAATATAGTTTTTCTAAAATAAATTTTTTTATGATGAATACGGAATAAAAGTCAGATAGATATGTTAGTTATTTTTTCTAAATAATTACAGGTACTAGACCTAATTAAAGTTACTGTTAGGGATGACAGATTAAATTTTCGCTAAAATATACTAAGCTTAAACAGGATTCGAATCCAGAACCACCTGGATAAAAACCAGAGATCCTATCACTTCACCAGAAAAGTCAGCATTGATTTAGATCTGGTCAGTGAAACATAACAGAACAACTGAGTGCAACATCATCTGTGATATCAAAAATGATATCATTAATTATGATAAAAACTATTCTACAAAAAAGATGTATTTATTGTAAGACTTTAATGAAAAAATATTTTAAATTGTTTGCGAAAAATAAAATATATATTAAACTTTATATTTTCACTCTTATCTAAGGAAGATTTCTATGATTTAAGACGAATATTTACTCTACGATAACTTTATGTTTATATATGTAATAAGGTAGCCTTATCTTCATTATGTACGGCCGTTTGTGTTGGCTTCATTGTTCCAAAATTAATGGTGTGTAAAATTTAGACTTTGGGTTGTATAACTTTCTTAACTATGTAACACCAACTCTCATATGAAACAAAGCATAAGGTCATTTCGTAGAGGTGTAAACAAAAATTATCATGCAACTTTTTCGTGTATTATAATGCTGTGAAAAACAGGTGGTTTAGTTTCATTATTTTAATGTATTCGACATACATCAACTAAGTTTATAAAAATCTCTGATTTTTAATCTGTATTTATTTACTTCTAAATTAGTGATACATGAAGAGTGAAGGTAATAAGAATTTATATAAGTTGCATTCTTGCGGATACTGATTCATCAACATTACAGCTTACTAGCGGCAAAACCAAGCACAGAAATTGATCAACCTAGGTCCAGCCGCTTTCTAGTTTGGAGTCCAGATCCGACCCGATTATTTAGAGTGAGAAAGAACATCGTTAACAAATCAGGGTGAGACTTTAATACAACCGAACAGTCTGGGTCTACCCCGTCTTCCGTCTGTTTTCACGGTAATTGAAAATTAAGTTTGATATCTTCGTTAAAAAATAATATTAAAAAAAATTACTGTTAAGTATTTTTAAGATTATATTTTTATTTTCCTTAATTTTTTTTTTACGAAATTTGTTTTTTTTTATGAAATCTTTCGTAGCCAGATCAAAATTATTAGAAAGAACGCTGATTTTATTGTTAGTTTTTACTTAAATCGAAACTACCAAGATAAAGGTGTTTTACATCGATCTATGATTTCTAATTCTTAACGTTTTTAGAAGCTAGCAAAAACTAACGATATCGTTAGCGATATCGATGTCGCTACTACAGTAAAGTTGTTTTATTCTACTGTAGTTGATGGTAAAAATACGGAAACTCATCAGAAAATATCTAAAATAAAAAGTTATTACAAGTTAAAATATTTTAAAAGTAAATAAAAAGTGTTAAAACATACCATCATAATGTTCAATACATCAGTATCTTTTTAGTGATAAACTAAATTTTATTTTGACTATTTTACCACTTTTGCAGAACGAACAAATAGTGATGAGCTTTTAGATTCTGAAATGGTTAAAATGAGATGTAAACAGGGTTAGGATAATGGTACGTGAAACTAGAGGGAAAGTAGTTTCAGTTAGTAGTGTAATGGGAGTCTGACAATACAACACCGTTATACAGCAGCATCGGCACCATAATCCGAAGCAACTAATTACTGGAAGCACTGGTTGAGTGGTCGAGTGACAATAGCTCCTGATTGTTGCCTCTGGGGACCAATAATACTAGATTCCAATTTCCTAATTACGAGTCACAAACTGCGTCACTTGTTATTCGTTGACCATTTTAGTTAATGAGTGTCTATATGTATACGTTGAATAGAATATACCTGCAGGGAGTGAATATTCTACAATATATTAAATTTTAATCTTTATTTTTACTCACAATTAATAAAAATAACATTCAAATAATGCCCAACGTTTCGCCAGAAATCCTAAGCTTTATCAAGTTTAACGAATGATATCTTAATATTACATATTTTTTCATTCAACTCGAACAATAAAAACGCTAAAAAATATACAGCCGTTTAAATATCCTAACCAGAAATTTTCCTCCTAAAACAGAAAACCAATAGATAATAAAACTAAAAGTCCTGTTGACTGCCTCCTCGACGACTTCTCACCATGACAAAATCTGCTTTCCTAATCCGAACATAATTAATACAAAAATAACTAAAGTAGCTTTTTCAAGTGTGAGAATAAATTATTTCAAGACGCAAATAATTCAAAACAAAATATTTCACCCAATACCTATACTAGGCGCCACTTTAAAACTGAATTTTTTTTGAAAAATCGTTGCATACACATAGTACCACGAAATAACTAGGAAAATTACTACAAAATTTCAGTAAAATATCAATAAACTTTCTTGGCCGTAATTCAATTACAAACGAACCATATGTTTTTCATGTTAGATAACATATCTCGCTTACCTAACCAGTAAATCAAATCATAATTACTGACATTAATTAATGTGTGATGATTTTTAAAGCGCAATAATTACTTAATTATTTTTTATCTCAAGTAATTAGAGATGAGTTATTGTATGTGAAATGAAGCCAATGTTTTATTTTTGATTGGTTTGGCTGAGAGAATAATAACAAACAGAACCTGTTTTATGTCTTTTTAAAAATATAATTATTATTTTTTTTTTTTTATTAGGTTTTATCAACTCAATTTTATTTTTAAGCTATTTTATCATGTTTTATATTCTGATTTAAAAATTAAATTCAATACTATGCAGGATTATCGATTAATATGGTCACTCCCACTGGAGTCCTTATAACCGAAAAAAATACAAGAATATTTTAATGGAAAACCGTCCCTATCTTTAATTATTATTTTTAAATTTACATAGCGTATTTTTATATAATATTAAAAAAGTGGAAAATATTCTAATTTATTATTTTCGTATCTCTCAGAAAAATATGGTGCCATTGTGAGTTGGTCACCTGCATATAGAAAAATTAATCTGTCAAATAATTCTTCAAATAACGGAAATATTGTACTACCAATACTCGAATTATCAAGGTTTCACAATACCTTTATAACGATTTATGTAATTAAATCGAATTTTTATAATGATCTTAGATATAATTTAATAAAATTTGTATAATTTATGATTAAATAAATAATAAAAATTTTATAATTTAATAAATTTTATTATTAAATAAGATATCTACAGTCACATTTAAATAAAGTAGTCCTTTGAAATTTCATTATTTTGTTTTCTAAACATATATATATTTACTTCAACTGGAGAGAGTAAGTGTGTGCTATGTCTGTGAGGTTGAGGAGCGCTAGACGTAGAAGTCATTTTACATGATACGCGCGAGCAAATGATGTAAGAGAGAGGTGGCAGTGGTGTTGTATACGCCCAAATTAATACAACATTACACTTGACTGCGACACAAGCTCCGTTGTTTACTCTTGAAGCCGCTACTACTAGCACGAGAGGAGTTGCCATGGTTACTGGAGTTTATCATTTTCTGTTTGAAGTGTAGCGAAACATTGCGAAGGGGTGAGACGAACTGGCCGATGCGATGTTACCGGTAATTACAAGTGGCACTACACCACTTTGATAGGGTACTATCGAAGTTAATAATCAATTGTTCAGTTGGGTCAATAAACAACTGGTACATTAATCACTTGGTAACAAAAAATGAAATAATAAAATGAGCGTTTAACATTATTGTATATATAATGTTTTATACGAAATTTCTGCGTCTCACAGTTAATTTAAATTGAATTTAACGGAAAACGTAAAATTATGCTTATTATTTTAAAACAAAACCTGAACAATTTCATATTTTTCCAATCTGTTGTTCGGTATTTTATCATTCCTTTTTTTTCATTATGTTACATTTTAAAGTTTAACAAACTTTATAAAACACTTTTACCGTACTTTGATTTCCTTATTAGCTACACGCGACAAAGAAATTAAAAATATGTACATATACGTACAGTATCTAAATTTTTCAGGGGAAAAATTTTAAACCCTCAATAACCTGTAAAAAATCACATTTTTAGTTAAAAAAACCAGTTTTCCTTTCTAATGAATGTACAAAGTGACCCACGAAATGATCCAACATTTGGTTTTGTAAAAAAATTAATTTGTTTACTGTATACCTCTCTTTTTTCCTGTTTAACCTCCGGTAACTACCATTTAGATAATTCTTCAGAGGATGAATGAGGATGATATGTATGAGAGTAAATGAAGTGTAGTCGTCTTGTACATTCTCAGTTCGACCATTCCTGAGATGTGTAGTTAATTGAAACCCAACCACCAAAGAACACCGGTATCCACGATCTAGTATTCAAATACGTGTAAAAATAACTGGCTTTACTAGGACTTGAACGCTGGAACTCTCGACTTCCAAATCAGCTGATTTGGGAAGACGCGTTCACGACTAGACCAAGCCGGTGGGTTACTATATACCTGGAAATTATGTTCTACTTATCACATGTTCAATATGACCACCAACACGTCTAGTAACGTCTTCAACACGAACATTTTGTTAATAATTCGACGGCACATATCTTCGGTTATCTCGTTGCAGCTTTAATGATCAGCAATCTCGAGGATGTTTAGGGAAAATCTTTTCCTTTAGAAATCCCAAAAGAAAATAATCACATGGATTCAAATTAGGACTGCTCGAGGGACTGTCCACAGGCAAAACTATTAGGAAATCGGTTTGAAATGACATTTATGTAAAAATTTTCGTGCAGAAAGTCTAAAACAACATTAGCTGTGTGTTGTCTGCCTTCATCCTGTTGACCCACTCGTTTTATAATTGAGACCCTGTTGCAAGAAGCTGAGGAACAACATCATTACGCAGCATGTTTAGATAAGGTTCACTGTTCACTCTTTGTTCAAAAAAGAATGGCCCATTACTCCATGACTTGAGATATCGGCCGATACCGAAGTTCTTGGAGAGTGATGTACCTTTTCATGAAGCACGTATGGATTTTCAGAAACCAAAAAACTCACATTTTGTTTATTCACAACCCCGTCTAGATGAAAATGCCTCATCTGAAAACCAAACATTGTTCAACAATACTTTTGGTTCACAGCCCGTTCAGCGAATGCCATTCTTTGATGTTTGTTGTCAACCGTTAATTGAGGTAACACTGTTATTTTGTAAGGATACAGATGCAAATCAGTTTTTAAAATTCACTGCACAGACCGCCTAGAAATTCCAAGTTGTGCTGCTGCTTTTCTTGTTGATTTGCTCGAGCACCTCAGCAACGATGATCTGACAGCTTCGACATTCTGTGGAGAATGAACATTGGCAGGCCGTTCGCGCTTACTCTCAAATACTGACCATCACTATTAGATTTTTCGTAAAGTCTACGTATTGTTTTAAATGAGGGCGACCATGGAGTTTCAAAGAATATCCTCGAAATCGTTTTTGAAACAAACAGCGCATTCTGATAGAGAAGAAACTAATATTCATGAACTTCTGTCACTTCTACCAACATAAAACACATTAATAATTATTAACCTAAACAATTATTGGCAAAACAAATGGATCATTTGTGCGCCATTCTGTATGACTATTTTTGTAAACAATAGTTCTAATACAAAAATAGTGCCATCATCATTCTTTTTTTTTTTAATAATATAATTTTTTCCAGTTTCTTTCTCTCTTTTTCCTGATTTATCACATTTAGCCATTTCGTTCTCCCACTTAATTTTGTAACAAGACATAATAATACATACACATGGTACTGGTATTTAAAAAATTAGCCATTTTGATTTTTTAACAGTATTAGCCATATTTTATTATAATATCAAAAAAAGATAATTATCAGAAAACTTTAAAAAAACATTTAAAAAATATCCTTGTAAGAAATCTTTTGTGTATGATTCACTGATAGTACAGATAGTACTGTAAGCTTATCGCCTGTTCTTTCTAAGATCTTTGACTTAGCCGACTAAGTCAAATCATGTATCGTTTACAATCATGAGAGGGGACTGCCCTCAAGTTCCCCTGGATAATGTTTATATCCCACATAGAAACAACGTACGTATCCAGGTTTGCATCTAGATATGAAGAAGTCACGTGAAAAAAAGCAACTAAATATTAGGTTCAAGCGGATGTACTGGTTTCTGGGCAGAGGATCTCAGTTATCTCTATCAAGTATAGCTGTATAAGCTATTTTTGAAAGTAATATAGAGCTACGGCATTTAACTATTGGGTACAATATATAACAGTAATATTGAGATTATCCAAAAATTTCAGAACAAAGTACTCATAAACGTAATGGAAACACCGTGTTCGTGAGAAACAATGAGATCCACAACTTTCTAGGGATCCCATACGTTCGTGAATAAATCCAACGACTAAGTATGAAATACATATCTAAGTTAATTGCGCATGTGAACCACCTAGCAGGAGGTTAAATTTGTTATTTTGTCATTTCTGACAAGTCATATAATTCGTAATGTAAAAAATGCAAAAAATTATCTTCAACTTTTAGGGAAACTATGACGTAATATTAATTTTTATATAGTATAGAAAAATAAAGAACTACAATAAAAAAATACCTAAAATAACATTTTAGTTCATCAAGCTCTGATGCATTTTTATTTGTGGGACTCTTCAAAACCAGTGGCAATCTTTAAGAGGTTAGTATTGACAAAATATTTCGTTTGTTAAAGAGATCGATTGGCTTTTCTCCAGTCAATATCAATATCACTTACAGCTTATATCAATATTACTAATTCTTCTTTTTTGCCGAAGGTTGTAAACCTTCACTTTTTTCTTTTGCTTTCTAAATCAAAGCACTTTCCATAAAATGTTAGAAAAAGCAAAAATCTTCCCGATCATAAAATGTACCTTAAACTTTATTTTCTTTCTAGAAACCATGCTATCGAATGAATACCAATATCTTTGGATCATTATGCTCACATCTGTGCCAATTTGTTTTTTTGTTTCTTCAAGTTTTTGGTCACTCTCACATTCTAACCGAGTGTTCCCAGGCAACAGAAATTTTTGAATTTGGTCAAATAACATTATTAATTTTTTAAACAGCAAGAGGTAATTTCACCTTATCCTCTGCCTGCAATGGCCTCGTGCAACATGAAACATTGTGTGTACTCATGAGATAGTCCACTACCGTTGATAGGATGTTGATAATAATCGCTTATAATATACAACATTGGTTGACAGAAATGGCGTAAGAAGCAGCTGTTGCAGATCAAGCACTATTATTAATATTAATATTAGTACTTCACCAGGGTTATTTTTGTCGGATCCCTTTCGTTTACTTTCAAGTTCTTTTTCTACCGGATGAAACGATAATCACGCAAGAAAGATATAATTCCATCTTCTTGGCTTGTAAAAGGTAAAAAAAATATACAATCTTGCATAATGAGGTTTATGATAAAAAATGATTCAGGAGTAAGGGAAATAATTTGGGGCCGATTATATATATTAAAATAGGAAAAAGGTTCATACAAAAATATATGTCCGAAAATACTTTGTTATCAAGTTACGGCTAGCGAAAATTTTTGCTTGGATTTTAATTAACCCGGTGAAATGAGGCCACATTATTTTTAAAGCCTAATATATGTGGTAAACTTAGTAGTTTTTAATATTTTTTGACCAGAAAAATCGAATTCAAAGTCCCAGTACTGTATATTTTGTAATCTTCATAATACCCAACGTAAAAAAACATAATTTAAATTTAAAAAAGTAAAAGTCCGTTTTGAATTCTTCGTTTAGAAAAATGGCGCGTCTCTTCACTCATGCAGAATATGGTAGTATGACTTTTGTGCACAGCTTTTGCGATGGAAGTGCTCCAGCTGAGGTGGAAGAATACCGGCGAAGGTATCCTGGGAGAGTAGTTCCGAACCGTATTTTACAATAAAAGTATTTTACAAATTTCTTTATAACCTTCATGAGAACGGTACGCTTCCCACGAACGGTACGGTTCCCTCTGAAGTCAAACAGTACACGGTGATGAAAGGACAGAAATTCTTCAGGTGGTACAGTTTAGCCTTACAACGAGCACGTGAAAAATTTCTACACGACTCAGCATTCCAAAAGTACAACACGGAGCCATACTCGCGGACTGCGACCTTATCATGATCAGAAATACCTCCAGCTTGGTAACCATATCAGTCGACTGCAGTTTTCTCCGTAGGTTAACAATAACTACCACTTAATCCCGCTCATTCTATTTTTGGACGAAGGTACAGTTACCTGTAATGACATAAATACCACACCGAATTCACATCGGTATTCTGAAGAAAACCCACATGCTGTAGTTAAATCAACTTTCCAGCAACAACTTAAACGTTTGATGTGGCATGATCGACAAACAATTAATAAACCTTTTCATACTAGAACAACGTGTCACGGAGAGAAATTATCTGGAACTTTTAAACGATAAATTTTTTACAGTTCTTAAAAATTTATCATTGGCGAAGCGAATTGAAAATATACTATCAAGTTGATGGAGCACCAACACATTTCAGGAATAAAGTAAGACAATTCTTTACTAAAAACTTTACTGGTAGATTGAGTGGACGTAGAGGGCCGATAAACTGTCTCCTAAATCACCTAAGCACACTCCGTTAGATTACTGATTATGGGGATGAATGCGAGGTATACGAGCAAAGAGTAGACCCACGTGATGACCTGATCTCTCGCATTCTCAACGCTGCTGCCCTCATCAAGGAACGTGAAGATATCATCAGGTTGACGACAGAAATATAAGGAAACGAGATGAAAAGTACATCCATGTCAATGGTGGAAGTTTTGGTAAGTATTTTTTATTGTAAATTAAAAGTATTTTAATTTTTCAAACGTTTAAATTTGTTTTAAATTTATTCTACTAAAACAGCTTTTTCTAATTTTTATAAATTCGTAGCATTTTTCTGTTAAGTTATATTCTGTTTTGACATTAAGACAAGTCAAAAAGAATCATAATGTGACATATTGTACTTGTTTCTAAACACTTACTATTACTACATTACTTATTTTTTTCCATCTAACCATTAACTTCTAATTTCAATTTTTTTATTTTACATGAAATGAAGAAGTTTTCGTTTTACTTTCGTTCCGAATTATTAAAAATTATTTCTGTCACTTAATCAGTATTTCTGAATAAAATAAAATTAATTTTATAATGTTTGTGTCTTACCTTTTTTTATAATCTGAATTACCTAAGATTATTTTCGAGGAAATATTTCATCTTGCGTTATAAATCAATTATGTTAGAATGACAATTATGATTAAACACACTTTCGAAAAAAACTTCTAATAGGATAAATGAAAATAACTATTTATTCAGCAGGATGATCACTTCAAGGAAGCCACCACCATTACTATTTTGGAAACTGTAGGAGCAAATGGAAACATTGAACTATGTTATGTGAATATATACAAATTTCAAAATAACGAGTATAATTTTTTTCCAGCTTGGTTGAATTACAAACACTTCAGCATAAGACGCTATATTACAATTGTTAAAAAAATCTAATGTGGACACTATGACTTCCTTGTATGCCTATTAAATTACACACACATTTTTTTTTAAATGAAAAGTATATAAAATTTTATTCATCAATAACTTCTGATATTTTTTGCTTTTTTTGTTGTTATTATTGAATTATTATTTATCGTAATTTTTTTTACAATCAGAGGTTGATAATTATTAATAAAGCAATATACTTAAATTAAAAAAAAAAAAGTTAAAAAAAGAAGATGAATTCTAATTCGAACAGATGTGCCTTCCCCTTGTAAGATCTAAATACTTCATTAATTAAAATTTTATTTGGCTAATTAAAACTTTGTTTTATCCAAAAAAGTTTTTGGATTTTGGGCTTTTTAGACACATTTGGTTCAGTCGATTGCAATCAAACGGGGAGGTACACAACTACATGTTAAAAAAGTCCTAAATCCAGAATTTCAACATTCTACGGCTAATTGTTTTTGAGTTATGCGAGATACGTACGTACGTATAAACGTCACGCCGAAACTATCAAATGGATTCAGGGATGGTCTAAATCGATATTTCCGTTGAAATCTGAAAACCGAAATTTTTCGCGATTACAATACTTCCTTGTACTCATACAAGGAAGTAAAAAGTCACTTTTCTAATTAAAGTATTACACTAACCCTAACTTGTACGAAATAATAATTGGGTCTCCAGGCAATAACAAAATAGGAATTTAAAAGATACTTCGTAGAATTGAGGCTGATATTCAAAAATGAAAAGAAGCTAGAAATATCGCATCATGATAAAAAAAAAAAAATTTTTGAGACATCAAGCAAATTCCCTCAAAGAAGGTTCAATTTGGAAAAAAATTTCGAAAGTTATAAATGTATGGAATGTACATTTATAACTTTTCAAAGCATGGATAATGCAACAATATCCTTTGCCAACACCGCACGATCATAAAATATTTCTCATGCAATATTTGATACTGAAAAGCAGGTTTCATAAAAAAAAAAAAAAAAATATATATATATATATATATATATATTGCAACATGTAGTCTGATACTCGAAAATATGTCATTCTTTCGCGAGGGTTGTGAAGGAATGAAAGGGTGAATTGGGTCGTGTTAATTGACCCATTATGAAATATCTCATATACTTGTTAAAGTTTCACAGATGTGCATGTTTTGAACTGTTGGCAGAAGCTAATTATTTTAAAATATATATATTTTTATACACAGAATGTATAACAGCTCTCTCTTAATAGGTCACTTTCGTGACCTATTTTACTCTTAAAAATTATGGAAAAAACTTATATAAACATATGCTTAAAATGCTTCTTTTTCGAGTTACAGCTTGAAAATTTTCACTCGGATTCCAGCTACTGCGGTGAAAAGAGATCGTATTAAAATTTTTAGGACATTAATTAAGAAGAAAAATTAATTTCTTATGGTTTTTGACCTGAAAAATCGAATAAATTTACTCCCAGAACCGTATCTGTAGTAGTTTTTGAGATATCTGGGGTGAAAATCAAAATTGGGGTAAAAAACCCAGTTTTTTTTATGTTTGACATGTAACAACTTTGTTAAATGGCACATTAAGCACATAAAATTTTTAAACTAAGTTTGTATACAGGAAATTTAATTTTGAACTAAACGGTGTATAAACTTATAACTTAAACGGTTGAATAAAACTTATAGTTTTAATTCATAGTTATCAGCCGATCAGAATTAATTTAATTGATTTATAATTGAAGCTGGATTGCTTATCAAATAGTTTTAAGTTTTTTCCAAACTGCATTTAAAAAAAAGTAAAAAAATATATTTATAAAACTACTATAATTTTATTTAAAAACGTTCATTTAGTGATAAAGATAGATATTAAATGTAACAGGAGTTCAGAAATCAGGGTAAAGCAACGAATTATGAAAGCATTAATATTGCTATTGTGCGATAATCTGCACAATGCTATCTTAGCGAAGATAATATCGCAATGTATAAAAGTACAAGTTTGAAACATTGAATTACACAATTATTCTTCGATCAGATGATGGCTAAATTTTTAATGGAACTTGAAAAGATTCAAATTAAAACTTCATTTCATGTAAAATACACAACTCAAGTTATATATCAGATCACATACCTTGAAAACTAAATATAAAAATATAATATATTTCACTCTTTCTAGTGAACTCCAATGCAATTTGTTTCATGAGAGGATGATAAAATGTATATATAAAGTTACTGGACATGGAACTGTTATCTCAAAAAGAATAAATACTCGAAAATAAGAATGGGCCTTTTTTATTGTAGTCATATTGCGATATTACAGCAGCTGAAATTTATTACGGAACTCAATACGAAAGTAGCGTCATACGAAACTAAATTAGTTTTTTTTAACAGTAATTATTTCTATTCTCACTAATAACTCGTACTTAAATTTCAAATAACATTTCTATTGTAACACAGAAATAAATAACTAGAATAGTAATAAAATCCATTTTTCCCTTTTAACAAATTAAATTCAATCTCGATTTTCTTTGTGTACATGGAAAATCGTATAATATTACGATTTCTTTTTTAAATTGCTGGTCATAACATGCAATTTAAATAACAAAAAAATTCCAATTTAATTCTCCCTCTCAAACGATAAGTTTCAAACTATATTAACACTGCATATTACCGATTGCTTTTTAGTTATTATCATCTCTTTTTCTGTTTAGTCCCCGGAACCACCGTAAGAAACTACCTCAGAGGATGAATAAGGATGATATGTATTAATGTAGATGAAGTGTAGTCTTGTACAGTCTCAGGTCAACCATTCCTGAAATATGTGATTAATTAAAACCCAACCACCAAAGAACAGCGATACCCCCGATTTACTATTCAAATCTAAATAACGTAACTGCCTTCACTAGGATTTGAACCTTACAATTCTCTACTTCGAAATCAGCTGATTTGCGATGACGAGTTAACCACTAGACCAAACCGGTGGGCTTTAGTAATAATCCTACGAAGACTGAAATGTAATCATAAACAAGGAATTGCAATTTTGTTTGCATAATTTCTCCTTCAAAGGGTTAGTCACAACTAGTAAAACGGTAGTTGATTTTTGTTTAACACAAACTTCTTCAAGGCGTCAGATGCTGCTTGCAATACATTACTTTATTGCTGGTTTAATATCGACTCCTTCAAGACAGTTTTTATTTAAAATTAAAATTTTTTACGGTGTCTTTTTACGTCTTTTAATCGTAATGGCTTTAAATTATCAGACAAGAGACACCTTTAATATCTGGAAAATGTACAGTCATATTCAATATCAAAATTATTTTTATGCTAGTATGTTATGAAAAATAAAAAGAAAGATTGGACGGTTATACATATAACAAACTCGTATAAGTGCTGATGACTTCAAATGATGCCTCAATATTTACCATACGGATATTATTGTTTACTGAATGACTTTTCTAATATCATCATTTTTAGAAGATGAAGACAAATTTCTTTAGCAAAATGTACGGATAGTTTTTTCACCTAGAAGGCAGTGAAGTTTTTTCTTTTTTTGTATGTATATACTATTTGATTATCAAGAATTATAAAAACACTAACCAATACTACACATCAGAATTCATCCGATGACATTTAAAATGCTTTAAAAGTATGAAATATTCTGTTCTTATATACTGTATATAATTTATTATATTAAAAATTTATATAATAATATATAAACAGGTGTTGAAAATGAACTTATAAATACGGAGAATAATTTAGTCCTATTTAATTAACATAATTTATTTCATCTCTATTCTGATGAACAATAACAGCGGTGTAAAAGATATTGAAACTAACAGAAATGTTGAATTATGAAAGTATAATATACAACATCGGAAAAATCATCGTGTGAAGTAGACTTTTTAGGAAGTCTGTTTTCTAATATTCTTCTTCATTCAAATCACATATACTTTTGAGGAATTATCAGTTTCATTACTTTAGAGATTAGAAATTAATCTATTACTTAGCCTGTTGCCCTTTCTAGTTTTCATTACACCTCTTCAATCACTCTAAACGCTCTTACACATTTTCACCCACTTGATTACTGTTACTAACGAAAATTTTTCTACACACGTCCTTTAACATTTTCTCCCTTAAACAAAAGTGTTTTCAGTACTTTTACAATTCGATAGAGTGAATTATTACTGAGCAAAATAGAAATTGCTTGGAGGTATGGTATTGTATTTTATTTTTTCTATTTTGAAATTTTGCAACAGTTCATTTCCCTATGAACTGTCGTCTATAGATTGAATATATTCTAAACCTATTTAGGCATTTTCAAAAATCCCATTTCAGCACCTGCATGTAATATTATTGACTGAAACCCTTTAAAAATAGGTAAGGAAATTCCAAGATTGGGATCTTATGATTCCCAATTTTTTGTATTACTGAATTCTATGAAGACACGTCTCATTCACTTACACTATCTTTCTTCTTAAATTGTTTTATGTTTATGAAATATGTATATCTGCAGGGATGTAGAATTTCCTGTCTTTCAATCAGTTCGAATTTATTGTCTTCTTTTATTATATTACTTAAAAGCTAGTTATGAAATACTTACTGAGACTTAATGAACTCGCCTGTGCAAAAATAATCGCTGGAAGATGGTAAAGTGTAACAAAAAATTCTGAGCAGGTAAATTTTGTTTTGATCGATAAATTGAAGCAACTGTCTGTTTTTATATACAATTATGCAACTTCATGAAATAAAAAAATCTTCTGTAGAATTATGAAAATCTTCCTCCATATTCCTTAAACAAAATTCGGTACGGTCTAAACATAATTTCATTAATCTCAACCAATTACAGCAGACTATCTGCTTTTCATACAGAAAATACTTGGTTTAAATCTTTGTCAGCCTTGGCAAGTTACACTTCCTAATAAACTAAGATCATTTGTAAAAAAAAAAAAAAAATGAATGTATAAATATATATATATATATATTCATTTTTATTCATATAGAGTATACCACGAAGTTCTCCTGGGACTTTCATAACTTACTCTACATGTGAAAATATTGGAAAAAGTTAATATAAACATATTACTAAAATGCTTCGTTTGAGAGTTACGGTTTGTGAAAGATTTTGCTCGGTTTTCAGCTACCCCAGTGAAATGAGATCATACTGAAATTTTTCGGATGTTAATTAAGGAATAAAATTAGTGATTTCTTATTGTTTTGACCTAAAAAATTGAATAAAATAGGTTCCAGAACAGTATTTATAGTAGCTATTGATAAATCTAGGGGGAACCAATAAATTAGAGTAAAAAAACCCCGCTTTTTATGCTTGACGTTCAATAATTTTGTTAAACTGGCAATTGACGTTAAATAATTCTGTTAAATTGGCAATTAATTTTTAGACAAAACTTGTAGGGAATTTAATTCTGAACAAAATTCTGTAAGATAGATTGAAAAAACAAAGAACAGTTAAAAAAAATCGAATTTTATTTAAAAACAGTACATTACTATATTTGTCATTTAAGAAATCAGGCTTTTATTTGAAAATAAAACAAAGAAGAAAAATTCAAAAATTAAATAAAAGATTAATCAAACAGCATTCTTTGAAAAAAGGTATGGTGTTTAAATAAACTGAAAAATGTTTTCCTTGAAAACTGAAATTAAAATTTAAAATAAAATTTTGTTAAAAATGAACTTTTGTGAACTATATTTGGATAATTTTGTAACTTTATAAAAAATAAAGTAAATATAAAATAGTACACTTACAACGAAGACTAAAAATGCGATTTCAGTTTTTTTATGAAGAATGCAAATTTTTGTTTAATTCTGTTTTTTATTATCAACAGATCATATCCTGAAATTATTTTTGTGTACATTAAATAAACTCACATGCAGACATTAGGACTTTAAATTTTACTCACTGACCACCCGAAGTGACGTCCTCTTTCAACTTGACTTTTTTAGACTTTTAAAGTCTGCCTAGTGAGCTTGTAATGCAGTTGCGACAATAGCTTTTTTGGATTTTTACGGAATTTTCTAGAACTATTCCGTGTTATAAGATTGTGCGACGTATTCATAAAAATTTTTCATAAAATACGTAGACCAATTTCGAAACGGGGATGCATTTCTTAGCCAGGGAAGAGAGATAAATCTGGTGGAATAAAACTTTTCATCACCAGGTATTCGAATCCTTCGAAGCTTGTATCGAATCCTGGTGTCCCACACCAATCATTTCTAATCCATCTCGTATTAGCTGTACATTAGATAATTTAATCGTTCACCTTTTACTCCATCTAATGCTAATATCTGGGACGGTAATGTTAGTATTAAATAGCGTATCTTTTTCACACTTCATCATTGAATATTTAATCTTATTTTAGTTTCGGATAAAATTATTTTTTATTACTTGCCTGTTGAATTCATCAACAACAAAAAAAAACTTAAGAAGACTTTAGTTTTGAATGAACCCATGGGGATGTTTATTGGAAATACCTCCTTGACTTTTAGGAAAATACTGGATATCAGTCTATGATGTCCGGTGACAATAGTAATAAAAGATAAAAGAACGAAATTTCAGAGATATTTAATTTCGTCTGTAACATTTTTTGGTAAAAACAATAGTTTTTGAAATATTTTAAAAAAGATACCCACTTCATCTTTTTCCGCTTCTGAAGCAGATTATAGATTAATCTGAGGCTAGAATTCATCAAAATCTTAAAAATTGAATAACTATAAACCTGTCAAACAAAATTCACCATTTTAATAATTATCTAAATGTTTGCCTTAAGTCTGTTCTACTTCTTGGTAGTATATATTTTTACTACATTTTTTGTGTTTGTTTGTTCTCCTGCCATTCTGGGCCAGCCCTCTACGACTGGGGTGTAGACAAAGAAACTTATTCCTGAGCTAGGACCGTGGCTGGGGAGGAAACACGGCGAAATGGGGTACTACCTGTCACAACTTCTCTCCAGTCCCGGAAGATTTGGTGTATACTTACACAGGTTAAAAGAAGGGAGCTCCCAGTAACCCGTAACTGGATCGACGGAACCTCGCCAAGGACTCCTGCCGCATCCGCCGATACCATTCGGTACGCCGCCACGATCCTTTTTGATTCGTCTCTGCAGTGATGTCATCATCTTCACATTCCTCTTGCGGTTTAGTGCCGAAAACCAGGCAGGCACTACATACAACACTACAGAAGTCACTGCTATCATCAAACGTTTTCTTTTAACTGCTCTGGGTCCCCACTTTGCGGCCATCAGTCTACTCAGAGCGTTGACGACCGCTCTGCTTTACTGCATACTTCATTGTGGTGTCGGTTGTATAGCCCATTTTGATCGAACCATACCCCGAGATATTTCACAAAGGGCTTTGTTTCTAGTCTAACCCCACCGACCGTAACTTGAATTCTGCTAATATTACGTGGCCTCCCTCAACCACGAGTTGCGTTTTTTGTGGAGCGAGTCGAAGCCCCCTTGTCACCAACCATACGCTTTTTTTTTTTTTTGTTTAACCTCAGAGTCCTCATTTAAGCAATTTTTTCCGCAAAGGATGAGATGAATGTTTTGTAACGTGTGTGAAAAATGCCATGCCTAACCGGGATTCGAACCCATGACCTCCGGGTGAAAGGCAGCAACGCTACCCGGAAAAAACTGTACCCGCAAGAGGGAAAAAAGATTTTTTCTTATTTTGAAATTTCAAACAATTTTATTTTTTAAATTTATTTACTTCCTTTAATTTTCATTACTAGATATGTTTCACTAAAATATATTCTCAGCCGGTAATTCACAAAGATAAATCACAGAAAATAGGTGAACCCTCTACCTTTTCTAAATGAAGAAGTAATTTTATAAAAAAAATTCTTTCGCAAATTAATTTTGATTACTAATATTTTTAATAGATCCAGTGCATTTTTTTTTTTTTAATAAAAATCACTGAAAAAATTTAACGTATAAATCATTTATTCGAATACATTTATCTTTTTTTTTAACTTTATCGAAAGTGAATGAAACTGTAAACTTTACTTTTCGTTGGGAAAGAGGGGTCTACTGGTAAATATTTCAAATAAATATATTTGATAATTAAAATTTTAATCGTGCAAATTGCTTGATTTGCTTAAAATAATAATTCCATTCTGTTTATATCATTAAATCGGGTTTAGCTGTTTATATGAAATCCTGTACAAACAGAAATATAAATAAAATCAAAATAATGAACATATATTTAAATAATTTAATTATTAATGTAGACCTTTTTGTCAATTAAAAAGAAAAATTTAATAAAGATATGTAATAAAGCAAACTAAAGAAAAAAATGAAGTTAAAATCAGTAAAACCCTTGGGTGCAAGGCTAAGTAATGCAATTGTAAATTCAGTTAAAACTGAATGGATAAATTTAAGTAGCAGATGAAGAAGACAAGCTCTGATTTAGAAGGGCGTGAATAAATTTCGTAGCATTCTACTATTGTTTTTTTAACGTAGAAAAAACGATTCAGGGATTAAACGACAAATGTGGAATTAAAATAATGAATAAAGAGATAAAATGAAGACGTTAAAATTTTTATAGTGTCCCTTAACCAAAAACCAAAACTAAGTTAATTGGAATTCTAACTAGCATGAATTTATTGCTAGAAGAAAAATCCGGTTAAAAAATAAATAAGATTAAACGAAAGGTAATTGAACGGGAAAAGGAGTTATGAGGAATTAGATACTAAGGAAGTAGAAAGCAATGCACAAAAATTTACACAATTTTGCTGTTTAGGAAGTAGAATTACTCTAAATAGAAAGGAAAAAGTTCTAAGAAGTAGAAAGACATCCTTTAAAATGCATGTGTTGAGTCTAGCAGTTTACAGCTATGAAACATACACAATAGGAAAAGCGGAAAAGAAAGGAAAAGCCATCAAAATTTTACAGAATTTTGAAAATCAGGTGAGTTGATAAAATAAGAAATATAAAGGTCTTAGAACGAATAGAAGAGGAAAGAAATTTGTGGCAGAATCTTTTTAAAGGACCACTTAAGGTGGTGGGTCATAAACTAAGACGAACAATTTATTTTATTTAAAGATTTAAGGATGTGTAGGTAATGAAAACTGTGAAGGAAGACTAGGATTGGCAATTATACGATTGTTTTTGGATGTAATTAAATAGAAATTAAAATAAAAAACCGGCACAGAAAAGAAAATAATGGAAATAGCATCAAATCAGTAAAATGATTTGTGACTCAAAAGAAGTCAGATTTAACATTATTTTCAAGTAATTACAAAAAATTATGTAATTATTTTTCTACGTGGATCGTAAATGTTTCGAGAATAGTATAATTGATCTGATTTTTATAATAAAAATAATTGTATTTTAAATAAATTAATTCATATCTTCAGAACATGATTTAGTCAGAATAAACATACCATAAACACTGCAAATAAAAATATGCTATATCATATACTACGATAATTATTTTTTTAAATCAATAAATACATTTTCGTGGTTGAGGTAATTAATTTTTTTTTTTTTTAATTTTTTCAGTCTAGTAATTTGCGATAATTTTTTGATAAGAAAATAAATACATGTATGTAAATTTTTCAAAAGAAACCTCCTTATTTATTTATTTATATGCATAATTTCCCACAATTTTCGTAAATTTAGGTTTAAAGATTATTAAAACTCTTAGATTACTAAGTTATAAAACCGAGTAATGGTAGACACACGTGTTCACACATTACCATAAAAACAGAACCTTTGTAACAATGAATTTTAGTATTATAAGGTTCATGACGTTGAGAAAAATAATCAGGTTTGGCAATATTTTTACATTCAACAGTATTTTTCTCTGTTTTGTAGTGTATATATAACAACATGTAAAAATATGTTCTTAAACGTCATTTCTGATTTATTAAAAAAAAAATCCTTACATAAATTGCTGATCCATACAAATGTAATACACAGTTACGTTCAAATTACTTTCATGATGGGTTTTTGAAAGAAGAAATATGCATTTATTGACTCACAATAAAAATGTTATAAGCGATATTTTTATATTTTAAATGTATAAAATTGTATCCTATATAAAGGTATATTATATTCAAGCTTAGTGATTTTCGCGTTGGTGGTAACTGCTGCCCTTTCTATTGAAATTGATTTTACAGATGGTAGGGTTGTTGAGTTACGAGAAGGGTCGTCGTAATAATAATGGGAAAATCTGTATTTGCGGTGGTAATTGAAATGTAAGAGGGTAAGTTGTACATATGTGTATGTGTGTGTGTGTGTGATGTTGCGTATCACTGTTTATGTATTTTTCATCTTGACTGTTCTATGAAAGAAATATTTAATTTAACCCTTTTCTGAAGAGGCATAACTAAACATTCATAACAACATAAATGTATAATTATTAAAATCTCCTTGTACTAGTGCTGTAAATCTACAGCACTAGTACAATATATATATAATCAATGATATATTGATTTTAACCATAATATAATATAATATTTCGTACTTAATTAATTATATTTATAATCCATTTAATTTATTATCTGCTACCAGAATAAAAATTTCAAAAAAGATATTTTATAAAAAGATTTTTTGCTATAATTCTTGTCCGCCTAAAATACATTATTAAAATTCAACCACGGAGTTGTAAATTTATTTGACCATACAAAAAAAGAGAGATTACAATTTTTTTTATTGTCGACTTTTTTACGAATCAAGTATCCGGGAACGAGTAAAAGAAATAATTTTCTCTTCAAGTGAGAGCCCCACTTTTAAATATTTTAAGTGGAGAAATGGGCTTACATGTCATAAAGGTTATTGCCATTAACTTGTAAAAACGGAAATAGATTTTTTCATACCTCATGTATTCTTAAAATAAGGTTTGTCGTTCTTCCGTAATCCCGAAGAAATAGTAAAACGAACACTGATCAAAATAATGAGCAAAATTAAAATGTTAGTATTAAGAAGTCCTATTATTTTAACCATGTATGGAATGGAAAGATAACAACGATAAAGCCTACATGAGCAGTAATCTGCAGATATAACTTTAATTACGTGTACGTAATTAAAGTTATATCTGCAGAGTTAACGCCTTTTACACAAATGGCGTTAACTCTGAAAAATTAAGTCATTATCCTACATACAAAAACAATGGTATAATAAAATTTTCTGATAAGTAACTGATATGTCTAGAATAGTTTATCCGATTTTTATAAATGAAAAACTTAAATAAATTTTTAGAAATTTCACCCGTGTGATCCATGTAGAACTCTTAAAAATTGTGATTCAGTCATCTTCTTCTTCTTCTTTTTCTTTTTATTCTACTTATTCTTCACAATTTAGGCTTGATCAGACAGTTTCGGCACCCACCGACGTCTCGGTCAGCGTACATCTCTTCTTTCACCCGGCTTATAATTCACGCACGCAATGGCAATCTATGTTGAGACATAGTAAAAGACGACTCGTCCATCTTTCTAGATATCGTCTAATCGCTTCGTTATATATTATTCTCTCGCTCAATAACCTTATTCCTAATACAAACCTTTCTCGTACAACCCTTCACCCTCAACAGGAGCCTCATCTCTGCCACTTATATAAGGGAATCATCCGATTTTCTGTCGGTCCACACTTCACTACAAAAGAAATGGCTAATGTTTTATAACATTTAATTTCGGTATCCTTCCTGATCTCTCTTTTTCCTATTTAGCCACCGGTAATTACCTTTCAGATAATACTTCAGAGAATGAATGAGTATGAGTGTAAATGAAGTGTAGTCTTGTACAGTCTCAGTTCGACTATTTTTGAGATATGTGGTTAATTGAAACCCAACCACCAAAGAACACCAGTATCCACGATACTGGTGTAATCCACGATAGTATTCAAATCCGTGTAAAAATAGTTATTTTAAACATAGTTAAATTGTTTTTAAACATAGTTATAGTAAAGGCAGTTGCCTTTACTAGGACTTGAACGCTGGAACTCTCGACTTCCAAATCAGCTGTTTTGGGAAGATGAGAAGACGAGAAGCTGTTTTAGAAGACTAGACGAACCAGTTGGGTTATCCTTCCTGATTTGACCTTACACAGTAGTACGATAGTTTAAACCTGTAATAATACAGTTTTGAGTTGAAAAATTACCTATTTCACAAAATATATTTACAAGAAGATGGAATCTATTATGATTCCTTTGGATACTACAGGTTAGCATGGTAAAACTAATACATAAACAAATAAAAATATATTAATATTAGTTTGGATTTGTTTTAAAAGGCAAAATATTTTTTAAAAAATGATAAAACTAGACCTTTAGAATAGAGACAAATAATCTCGACCTTTAATTTTTCTGTTTAAACCTTATATTTGGTGTGACAAGACGTATCACAGCAAATAAAAATGGTAAACATTACATTACATTTTAATAGTAGATCTTACGTTTAGCTTTAAATTTTAGAATAAATTGATATAAAAATGTTTTTATAAGATTTTGAATTTCTGCAATTCTTCAATTAAATTTAAATCAGTCCTGTTGGAAAAATTTTTTAAGTTATCTCTTATTAAGGTTCATTTTGAAAGGAGCTTTGGTTATATTAGTTTTTAAGGTTACTTAGTATTCAATTTTAACATTATTTACTTGCAAAGGTTGTTTGCTTTTTAATTTTTACTTGATTTAATTTCAAAAGATTATTCAGACAAAACGTTAATACAGATGTAAAGGTAGATTTTTGAAAGGTGGCTACTTATATCTGACATAAAGTCAATTTTGAAAAACATGTATATAAAATTAACGGATGGTTTGAAAATGGCATTATCAATCTACTTGTATTGTAATAAATGCCATAATCATAATGGTTGTAAAAGTATTGACATGAATCATTCCCAAATATAACAGCTGGTTTCAAAAATAATATGCATTCCATTCCAGGCTTACAGAAGAAAATGAGGAGTGAAGCATTTTTTGTTTCCTTCTTCAGATAAAATCACACAATTTCATAATCAACATGCCTACCCCCACCGAAATCCACATGATAGTCCTACAAGTAAACACATCTTCAATTCCTACACCGATATATATATATATATACATATACAATATATCGGTGTATTTAATTTATAAGTTTGTATAGTTGATTGGTTAAACCAAAAGATTAATAAAGGTAATATTTTTAAGTAAAAATATCTCTTTATTATATATCAGTATAAGACAATGAGTTAATAATACAGTGCATTCCATAACCCACATGTATCCGGCTTTCAGTTAATTCCAATAAACTACCGTGTGCTGGAATGCAATGCAGCTTCAGCCTTTATTTCTTTCTTTTAATTGCAGTCAGTCCATATATGGCACTCATTCAATGAATATATCGTCTTATTAATGTAAAGTTAGCAAGTACGCATAACTTACATTAATTATTACAATGAATACGTTATAAAATATAAATAATGAAAATTCAACTTACAAACAACAATAAAATGTTAAATCAATTCAAGCGCTTTCAGACCTTCGTTCATCATCAGGAATATGCACTTAATTAAGTTTAAAAATGTTTAAATGTTTTATATCATAAATTGATAGTCATTGTTTAAAAACTTCATTATTAAAAGCACAATAACAAAAACTAAAATCAAAGTAAAATCATACCATGAAATAAAATCATATCGTAATGTAAAATCTTGACATGTTATTAAAGGAATCTCAGTTGTTATGGTAATATGAAGTGAAAGCAGTTTATGGAAATTGAAATGAAATTAATTTGGCCAACTAATAATCATTAATTATTGTTTATAATTTGTTTAAATAGAATGTCGTTACTGAATTTAGTTTGTTTTTTCATCAGTTTTTTATTGTTTACATAAATGTTAAATTCATCAAAAATATTAGTTTTCTTTATTTGCTTTATTTATGCAGTTAATAATATGTTCTTTGATTTTAAAATGATCTATTAGTGATGCCAATATTTTTTTAAATCACATCTTTTGCATTTTAATCTATATACTCCCTGTTTGTCTAAATTATATTTGATATTATGTTTTATTGTTTTAAAACGATCTTTATCACTTACATAATTTATTATTTTGTTATTAATTATATGTGCTGTTTTTAAGTCACAGGAATTAAATATTTTACTAAATTTTTTTCAGCTTATATTCAGTTTTAACATAATCTTTTTCAGTGATATTTATATTATATTTTATTTCTTAGTTTGTTGTATAATTTGTTTACTAAATTAACATTATAATCATTTGTTACAGCAATATATTTCATGTTATTTAATTCATTATTTAGTTTTATACTGTTATATTTTAAATATTTTAATGCTCTGTAAATTAAAGAATTAAAAGATGCTATTTTTGATTCTAAGGATGAAAGAAATTAAAATCTATTATAGTATCTTGTTTAGATGGTTTTTTATATACGTATGTCTATGTCAAATTTATTATTATTAACATTTTTATTAGTAATTATATCCAAATAATTAATACTGTTGTTATTTTCCTGGTTTAAGGTAAATTTAATATTATTATCTAAAGAGTTCATTTCTTTAAAATGCGATACTGTGATTTATAATATATTGGTATGACTAATAGATCATCTTCAGTTAAAATCAAAGAACATACTAATTGCATAAATAAAGAAAATAAAAACCGTTCTAACTTCACAAGACATATCTTGGAATGCAAACATAATTACAATCCAAACGATCTTATTTATGTATTAGAATATACTAATTTTTTATAAAACTAATATTTTAGAGAAAATGTAAATTTATTTAAACGACAACAAACTGATGAACGAACAAACTAAATTCGATAACGACATTCTATTTAAACAAATTATAAATAATAATTAATGCCCTGAGGTAGGTAATCCCCACGTCCAGAACACAACATCTACGTTCCACGTCCAGGGCGGTAACAGCCGTACTTATGTACAATACATATAGCTGGCTAACGGCGCTCCGAGTAAATTCCTCGGATATGCTTTTCTTTTGACCTGTTTCCACCTTCAGGTCCCCTCATGGATTGGATTTTTTGGCCACCTGCAGGATATGAACAATTTATGGATTAGGAAGTGGACATATACCAAACTTAGAGCTGGCGATGTGGCGGCTACGGTCGAAGTTATTTGCAAGTGTAACGGAGACCTTTTGTTGTCCACATGCCCCCCGCGATGGCAAGCATGTAGTTAAGGTGCCCATGTTGTTCGGAGCATGGGAGCCCTGAAAGCCTCGGTGTGTAAGGGCCTGGAGTCAGTGCAGAGACTGCGCATCCGCTCTCTGCCAGGACATATGCCGGTTCCACCGGAGTACCGGAACGGACCTCCAGGGTTAGTAGCCCTGGAGTGGGGCTGTACCCCGGCGGCTAGCCTTACTACAGAAGGGATTTATTGTTCATGCAAGTTGAACAATTAAACGTGGCAGAGGGTTCACGCAAACACCCTCGTTTAGAACCAGCCGTTTCGACTGAGGCAAAACGGAGAAAAAGTGCGGAAACTAAAAGGATAGAGATTGAGGCTAGAAAAAGCTTACAAAAAGCTTTTTTCAAGAGCAATAATGCACCGAAACCTAAATATTTGGTTATTACCAAGGAGGGTGGAAATTTTTCGAAGGTGAGTCCTTTTCTCATCGCTCGGGAGATAACCAAATGCGCTGGTGGCCCTGTAAAAGAAATAAGGAAGACCTTCATGGGACTTCATGTTGAGACTGTAAATGATGTCCAGTCTCAAAAGATTTTAGGGCTTAAAAAGATTGGAGAACTGGCTGTGCATGTTGATCCCCACGGTACGCTCAACACCTCAAGAGGTGTGGTCGTCTGTCGGGACCTTCTAAATTGTACGGAACAAGAAATTGTTGAGGAGTTGTCAACGCAGGGAGTCATAGAGTGTCGCCGATTGAACATGAGGAGGAATGGCGAGGTCCTACCTTCAGCCTCTCATGTTCTCACATTTAACCGGCCTACCTTGCCGGAGAAGATTAGAGCGGGGATACATCGATTGGATGTGCGGGCATTTATCCCCCAACCAATGCGATGCTTCAAGTGCCAACGTTTTGGCCACACCGCCATCAAATGTGAGAGAACGCAAATATGCGTGTGCGGCGAAGAGGTGCATGAGGGAGAGCCGTGTAAAGAGCCCCCTACATGCATCAATTGCAAGGGACAGCATTCATGTAGAGCCAGGAATTGTCCTGTCTACAAAGAAGAAGTAGCTGTGCAGGAAGTTAAAACTCTGCAGAAAGTCAGCTACATCGAAGCCAAAAAGATTGTTAACGCCCGCAAACCCAGAGCAACAACATCTTATGCTCAAGCTGCGGCTACTGTTCCTGCTCCTGCTCCAATTGCTGTAGATGAAAGTCAGCTCATCAGTAAACTTGCTCCGAACTTGGCTAACATGATTGAAAGAATTATTGACAATAAAATGAAATCTTTCAATATTAAAGATCCAATAAAGCCAAAGATATTAGTACAGCCTCCTCCCGAAGATAAAACAGCGAAAGCTGCTCTCGCTCTGAAGAAAACGGACGCCAAAGCAGAATGCCAAGTCCGTCTTAGTGAGATTCTTGATGACAAGAAAACGATAATACCTACAGAGACTGTTATGGAGGCTCCCAAGCCTCCTGCTCCTGAAGTGGCCTCTAAGCCTCAGAGGCCACAAAAAATCACACAGGGGGGGCGAGTGTCCCCCCTCCCACAGGCGGTGACCGGTGCTATCCCCGTGTCGGGGAGTGGCCAGGTTGCCGCCTCTCAATCGGCGCCTGAAACCGGCGCCGATCCATGTCCGTCGTCGTCGGCGGCTTCGGTGGTCTCTGACACGGAGACCGGAAGCCTTACAGGTGACGACCTTCTCCGCGAGCATGCTGCTGTTCGCAGCATGGAGAAGAAGCGAAAAAAAGGATGGCCGAAAGGAAAACCCAGACAATAATTTAATTAAAAATTAGTGAGTCGATAGTACAGTGGAACATCAATGGATGTTTTTCAAACATCCATGAGCTCCAACGCTTGGTACATGATGTAGACCCGATCTGTATATGTCTGCAAGAGACACATTTCCGCCGAAATGAAAATTTTAAATTAAAAGGATTCAATATATTTCGGCGAGATCAACCGCCAAATATAAGAGTTAGAGGTGGAGTAGCTATATTAACATCGACTAGAGCTACCACCGAAGCGGTTGTTCTAAACACAAACCTACAAGCGGTCGCCGTTAGAATGAAGCGTCCGCTCCAGGTCACTGTCTGCAGCATATACTTACCGAATTACGATTGGAATAAGGATGACATAGAAAGACTAATTTCCGAGCTTCCCCCACCTGTTTTACTGGTGGGTGACTTTAACGCTCATAATTCTCTTTGGGGATCGGATCGAGTAGATCCCCGTGGAAGAGAACTGGAAGGGTTCCTGATGAATTCAGAACTTATTATTTTAAACAACGGATCAGGAACCTTTTTCAATGCCAGAGATGGATCGACGTCCTGTATAGATCTTGCACTTATAAGCGGATCGATAGCACCGAGGTACAGCTTCCATGTTATAGACTATCTGCATGGAAGCGATCATTTCCCGGTGCAAATTGTAACTGATGTTACAAGAACAATATATCCCATCCCTAAAAGATGGTTATTTGAAAAGGCAGACTGGACGAGCTTCACAGCTAGAACGATACTCCCGGAAACAACTGGAGTTATCGGAGACGATGTCGACGCCATAACAAATGCAATAATTGAGTCGGCATCGAGATATATTCCCAAAACATCTGGGAAACTTACAAAGAAACCCGTTCCATGGTGGAACGATGAAATAAGTGTAGCTATAAAAAGAAAGAAAAGGGCGTATAACGCCTTTAAGAAGCGTCCTAGCGTAGAAAATCTTGTTGCCTTTAAGAAATACAGGGTGTATGCAAAACGTCTTATGATAGATTCCAAAAAACGATCCTGGCAGCAATACGTGTCATCCATCGACAAAACTACTACTGCATCAGATGTTTGGAGGAAAGTGAAGGCGATTTGTGGGCGTAATGATTTTGCTCCCATAACTAGCCTTCAAGATGAAGATGAAATAAAAGATACTCCACATGAAATTGCAGAGCTGTTATCCAATCATTTCAAAAAGGCCAGCAAAACGGCCAACTACGAGGAAGGTTTTTGAACCAAAAAAGAACACGAAGGTCTACTAAATTTTGGAACTGAGTATAATTACTCATATAATGTACCATTTAAAATGGAAGAATTCGCGAAAGCGTTGGAAAAAGCAGGTAACACAGCTGCTGGTCCGGATGAAATCCACTATAATATGATCAGGCAGCTGAATACCACTGCAAAGTGTAGATTATTAGAACTTTATAATAAAATATGGCGGGATGGAACGTACCCGCAGCAGTGGAAAAAAGCTTATGTTGTTCCAGTACCAAAGAAAAATAAAAATTTTACAGACCCCCAATAGCTACCGTCCTATTTCTTTGACGTGTGCTATGGGGAAAATATTGGAAAAAATGATTAATAATCGACTCGTCTGGGTTTTGGAGAAAGAAAACCTGATATCACCGTATCAAGCAGGTTTTCGACAATACCATTCTACCACTGATCAAATGATCAGCTTAGAGGACATTATATATAACAGCTTTATTACAAGGAAACATTGTGTCGGAGTCTTCTTTGATCTTCAGAAGGCTTTCGATATGACCTGGCGTCATAGTATAATGCTCCAGTTACATGAATGGGGCATTCGTGGCAATCTGCCTATACTGCTCAGCAACTACATGAATGACCGTACCTTCCAAGTACGCGTCAACAATGAATATTCATGTGAAAGAATCTTGGAAAATGGCATACCGCAAGGTTCGCCGTTGAGCGGTACCTTGTTTACCATTGCCATTAATAAATTGATATTAGCCATTCCAGTAGAAATCAGCAAAAGCGTCTATGTTGATGATCTGGCAATCGTATATGCCAGCAACAAGACTGCTATGGTGAGGTACAAATTGCAACGAGCGATCAATGCTCTAAATGAAGTTGCAAGGGATACAGGATTCCAATTCTCACCAGAAAAAACGTGCTGTGTACACTTTTGTAGGAAGAGAATTCCTCATCAAAGTCCTGCTTTGACAATTGACGATAATCCAATACAATATAAAGACAGCGTAAGGTATTTAGGACTAGTATTGGATAAATCCCTTACATGGGGATTACATATACAGGACTTGAGTGATAGATGCAAAAGAGCCCTAAACATTATAAAATGTTTATCGAACTTAAATTGGGGCTCAGAAAAAGAGACATTATTGAGATTGTATAAAGCATTGGTTCAATCTAAACTAGACTACGGATGTATCGTATATTCATCGCTAGAAAGTCGCACTTAAGAAAGTTAGACATAGTTCATAATAGCGGAATAAGATACGCAACAGGTGCTTTCCGCACAAGTCCGGCGGCTAGTCTGATGTCTGAAGCCGGAATAATGCCACTACATTATAGAAGAGAGATCCTCTTGTTAAGATATGCAGCAAATATATGGGCTTTCCCTGCTCATATAAATAATAAATTGTTTACGAATCATCCCATGGCTGCATTATACGAACGTCGTGCTACCTATTCCAGACCAGCCGGAATTAGGTACCACGAATTAAGAAGAAAATATGAAATTGCTATACCAGAGACTCTAGCAATTTCTACTAGAGAAATACCGCCATGGCTCTTGCCAGCGGTAAATATAAGTTTGGATCTCTCTCAAGGAGAAATAAAAAAGAAACCAGCAGTGATCATCCAGCAGGAATTTTTGGCAACCGTCAGTAATTACGAAGAACATATTAGAATTTATACTGACGGTTCTAACACCGAACATGGTGTTGGATGCTCGATATATGTAAATGAAGAAGCCCACTTTTGGAGACTGCCAGATGTGGCCAGTGTCTACACGGCAGAACTCACTGCAATTCAGCAAGCTCTTCGCTACACTGAACACTATTGCGAAGAGAGAGTGCTAATATGTTCCGATTCATTAAGTGCACTCGTTGCAATTCGGAACAAGAACATTAAGGATATCCTAATTGCAAACATCCTGCCCATTTTATACGTACTAAAACAACGAGGACAGCGATGCGTATTTGTATGGACTCCGGGGCATGCTGGTATTACAGGTAATGAAATCGCAGACGAAGCTGCCAGAAAGGCAACAGTCTGCGATGATTTGGATGAATTTCCTGTAAGAGTGGCAGATGTTAAAAACCGTCTAACATAGTAAGAAACAAGTGGAACGCTGAATGGAGGAGTTTAAATACAAAATTAAACTCAGTTAAAACTTCTCCTTATAAATGGAAAAGCGACTTTAAGTTGACTCGCCGTGAACAAGTAGCGGTGACCAGACTTAGAATCGGTCACACGCGATTAACAAATTTATATTTGTTAACCGGCGAAGTGAGACCAATGTGCGGTGTTTGTAATAAAACACTGACAATCAAGCATCTAATAGAAGAGTGTACCATATATGAGGACCTCAGAAAGAGGTTCCGTCTTACAAATAATATTAGTGCTGATCTGGATAATGGAAATGAAGAAAATATAGTTGCATTTTTACACGCCAGTGGACTTCTTAAAAGTCTATAAAATGGAAGTTTAAAGCTGTGGTAAAAGATACTCTAAGCGGTAGTTTTATATATACATATAAGGGAGTCTCGAAGCGTGGCACGTATAGTGACGGGAGGTAGCCCTCTTGCCTAGGCCATTTTGGCTCACCTGCATTCAAGAGCAGTGAGTCGGGGTGTGTCCGATGATAGCATGGGGGACCCTCAAGGGTGGATTGAGGGCACGAGGCTATGGGTGTACGCCGTGCATGCCTATAGCCTGATATAAGAAGGATTCAACTGCCACGGCACCCTGGCACGACTGATATACTGCCCAACGGCGGTTCTAGTCGCCCCGAGGGTGCTTAAACAAACTATAAATGAGACTTCGTAGAAAAAAGAAAGAAAGATATGGTATTGAAAAGATTAATTTTAATTTTAAGTTCATGGTCTTTTGAGAACCTATCTCAAATTTTAATATTGGGGCCCTTTACACCCCGTAAGTGTTTGTGATTGTCCTTGTCTTTCATGTTTTAATGTTTATTGTGAAGTTTGTGTTTTTAAATAAAATGTAAGGGCCCTTTACACCCTTACATATGACGATCCTGATGGAGATAATAATTTCTTTTAAAGAATGTGACGAGGGCTAATGACCTTAGCAGTCGATGCCCGTAAAAATTCAGTTAAAAAAAAAATAATAATAATAATTAATGATTATTAGTTGGCCAAATTGTTTTCATTTCATTTCCATATACTGATTACTTTTCACATTACCATAACAATTGAGATTCCTTTAATGACATGACATGTTCTTACGTTTACTGTTACTGTACTTTTATTACTGAGGTTTTTATACAATGACAATCAATTTTTATGATACAAAACATTGAAACATTTTTAAACTTAATCAAGTGCATATTCCTGTTGATAAACGAAGTTCCGAAAGCGTTTGAATAGATTTAAGATTTTATAATTGTTGGTAAGTTGTATTTTCATTATTTATATTTCATATATAAAATTCCACCGGTGCCGTGTTACTAAAATTTAAACTAAATTATAACCAAAATATAATCGCAATGAATCTCTTTAATTTAAAGTTAAAATTATATAAAACTATAGCGAATATAAAGTTTAACAAATAATGTCTGTATCATCAAATAATATCCAAAATATATTAAAATTAAAAGTAATACTAAGGCTACTATAACTAAGAATAAATGTAAAATAGAATAGTTAAAAAATGAAGTTAAAATTTTATATAACGAAAAACAAAATTTAAACACGGAATTATGCATACTGCTCGCGGTTATGCTTTCTGAATTGGGAGATGTTACTTTTTGCGGATTGTTTAAAATTATTGATTTTAATATTAATAATTTAATAAATTTTAGGTACACTAAAATGAACTTAAAGTTTAATAATTTAGGGGATAAATAGATAAAACATAATAATACAATAATATCGGATAATATAATTAATCATCAACACAAGTTTGGAGCAGATGTTGAATTTAACGATAATGAAATTAACATTATTAAACATGCGTATAAATTTAATACACCAACTTTAAATACGAATAAAATTATCAAAAATACTATTATAGACGAGAAAATAATACATTTAAAATTAGTAACATGGATAATAAAATTAGATTAAAAAATCAGTTTGTTAACGAAATCGTTAATATTAAAAATAATAAAAATCTAAATCACAATTATAAACATTTCAATAAAAATTAAAATATATAAACAAAATTATGTTAAATCCGATAAAACCAACATTCCTGTTATTATTATTAACAACCTATAAATTGCAAAAACAAATAAATTTATAGATAACAAATTTAAATAATGAAAATAAATTTAAAAAAGAAATCATTTCTAGTATTAAAAAAAGTAAATATATTTTCAAGGATAAATACACTAAACAAAGTTTTAACTTAACTAATACCAACGTCCCAGTATTGAGGTCACTACCTAAGATTCATAAAGCAGGCATGCCCATAAGACCTCTTATAAATTATATTTACTCACCAACTTATCAGTTAAGTAAATTCCTACCTAAAACATTAAAAGAGTACATTAAATCGTGAACAAATATAGTTAAAAAAAAATCATGGTTAGTAAATATAATTGATAAACATAAATAATTAATCTTCTAACACTTGACATAACAGATACGTAAATACTAATAAAACTGTAAATATAATTAATAACAATTTGAACAAATTAAAAATAGATAATAATACATGAAATAATAAATTTATTAAAATTATGTGTTAAATGTAATTGTTTTAAATTTAATAATAAGTGTTATCAACAAAAAAAGGTCTCGATATGGGATCATCCCATTCTGCTATTATGGGTAACATCTTATGGATGAATTAGAAAACACTATTCTACCTGATATAATTAACAAACAACAAATTATATTATACAAAATACATGTAAACGATCTATTAGTTATTTATAATCAGCAACTTAATAATGAAGAGGATACATTAATTAAAGAAATGAACTCTTTAGATGATAATATTAAATTTACCTTAAACCAAGAACATACCAATAGGATTAATTTTTTGATATAATAATTAATGCAAATTTTAATAATAATAAATTTGACATAGACATATACAAAAATCCAACTAAATAAGATACTGTAATACATTTTAATTCCTTTCATCCATAGAATCAAAAAATAACATCTTTTAATTCTTTAATTTATAGAGCAATAAAATATTTAAAATATAAAAGCATAAAACTAAGTAATGAATTAAATAACATTAAATATATGCTGTATAAAATGGTTATAATGTTAATTTAGTAAATAAATTATACAACAAAATAAGAAATAAAATATGTATAAAAAATAAAACAAAAATAACAAATAATATCACTGGAAAAGATTATGCTAAAACTGAATATAACAAAAAAAATAGAATATGTAATAATTTAAATTATAAACAAATAATTTAATATTTGAATAAAAAATAATACTTTAATTAATAAAATATTTAATTCCTTTGACTTGAAAACGCCATATATACCTAATAAAAAAAAAACAAAAAAAAAACAAATTATATAAGTAATAAAGATCCTTCTAAAACAATAAAACATAACAAATACAATTTAAATAAACAGGAAGTATATAACTTAAAATGCTATAACTGTCATTTAAAATATATTGGTACGACTAATAGATCACTTTCAGTCACAATCAAAGAACATAAATAAACTACATAAATAAATAAAATAAAAACCGTTCTAACTTTGCGAGACATCTTGAAATACGAACATAATTATAATCCAAACGATTTTATTGATGGATTAGAATATACTAATTTTTTATAAAATTAATATTTTAGAGAAATTTTACATTTATTTAAACAATAACTAACTGATGAACGAACAAACTAAATTCGATAACGGCATTCTATTTAAACAAATTATAAATAATAGTTAATGATTATTAGTTGGCCAATTTCATTTCATTTCCATAAACTGCTTTCATTTCATATTACCATAACAATTGAGATTCGTTTAATCATATGACGTTTTACCATTATGTTGGCTGTTACTATACTGTAAGTACTGAAGTTTTTATACAACGACGGATAAAGTTTTATGATACAAAACATTTAAACATTTTTAAACTTAATGAAGTGCATATTCGTGATGAACGAAAGTCCGAAAGCGCTTGAATAGATTTAAAATTTTATAATTGTTGGTAAGTTGTATTTTCATTATTTATATTTTATATATGAAATACCAACGGTGTCATGTTGTTAAAATTTAACCTGAATATGTAATAATAATTATATTATATAATTAGTATATGCGTGTATATTAAAGAAAATTGTATAATATGATGTGTTTCTCAAAAATAAAATTATTTTTAAAAACACAATCGTTACATCTTGAAGTTTAACTTCTGTATGCAAAATCAAAATATTTAATCTGGATCAAATTGGTAAAAAAAAAGTTATTTATTTTGTAATATATATAACAACGTATTTATGAAGGATGGCCTAATTCATTATATTTAGATGAGATCATTTGAAGAGTATCAAAGAAGCTGAAAAAAGCCTAAAACGGCTTAACTAGAAACTAGATATATTATGAATAACATGATTATATTTGAATTCTCGATTGTATTAAAGATATGCTTATTTTTTCATTCTGAATTATTGTAAACCTTTCCAAATTTTCAAATATAATATTTGGATGTTAAAATAAATATGCTAAAACCAATAGAAATTACAGTTCGAAATTAAAATGTGTGTGTGTGTGTGCAATCAGTTGTATTGTAATTCCTTCAGAGCAATAGTTGGTCAGTACAGCACCCGACATTTTGAGTGATCTGAAGAATGGGAGTTTCATAATATTCGACCTACAACGCGGTTCTTAGCGTTACCCGACAAAAACCAGTAGAAGGTGACTGTATTTTGTTTCTAATTTTTATTTTTATGTTTTTTTAGACAAGTAACTGGAGGCAGGTGCAGCCAGTCGCGTCGTACATACAGTAACAGTGGCAGTGGCTGTGTTAGTTGAGCCGCTGCGCCGTACACCGCTGCACCCTTTAAGAAGCAGAAATTCAAAAACACGAAAATAGGTTTTAGATATTTATCTATAAATATCTAAACTTTGAAAAACCGAAACTTTGAGGTAACTAAAGTTTCGGGTTCTGTACAGATCAAACTCTTGCTCCGAAAAAATTATAATACACTGATATTTTTTTATAAATTGAACACGCTTAAATTTTTATTTATCATTATTATTCTCACAAGCATGATTTCAATGAACAAAGGTTTGGGGGCAGTCTCCTGTCTAGGCGGGAAGAGTTAGTCGGAAATGGGGAAAATTTCCAATCATTCTACAAAATATTTTTACCTTTCTTTACTCCATTCCAGGTCAAATTTCGAAAAAACAAAAACAATTTTTTTAAATATTAGCATGAAGATTACATACACCAAAAATCAAGTTGATATCTTCATTAGTTACCGAGAAATTAAAAAATAGTAAATTTCATTGTTACACAATTTTAAGCCATTAAACTCGGAATTTCAAAAAATCCTTTTTTAGTGTATACTCTAAAATGTGTGTAATAAATTTTCATCAATTCTTTTCAATTTTCAATAGTTTTTTGCTGGTCGTTGAATATGAATCACTCACGACAAGTTTTATATACATAGACAAACGCTTGATGACTAAATATATATTTATAAATGAATATCTGATAGAGGGAAGGTCGATTGTTCCTCTGATATCAGCTGATTGTTTATTTTAAATGCATTTTAAGTTTAAACCGCCTGTCTTGTAGGAAAGTTATAAAAAAAAAAATAAGTATCAAAAAAATTATATTTTTACTCTCCTTTAAGTAATGAAGAAAAATATTTTTTTTAAATAATTAACACAGCTAGAAATATAATAACACAGAATATGTCATTTTTAGAGGTGGGAAACAAATTTTAAGAAAGATGTTTTCTTAAATATTTAGATGTAGGTTAAGCTTAACAAAATTGTTTAAGTAAAGTTTTCTCTAAATCTAACACACCCCCCCCCCCACCAATAAAGGGGGGTGTTTCAATAAAGGACAAATAAAAAAAGAATCTTTTCAATTTTTTTTTTCATTTTAGGACCGGAGTCTTAAAATTTAATTTTTTAAATAATTAATTTTAAAAAAATTGTAGACACTTTTTGAAGACATTTATTTCAAGAATAAACTATCAAAGAATGGTTAAATAATATTTTAACCGAATGGTGATTAAATACTCTCATACATACTTACATTCACATGTTTTTTGGTCTAGATGAAAAAAAAATATGGACCATAAAAGCTAAAGATTTACATAAAATTCGATAACCCATTTATGACATGATTACCATACTTTCCCCTTTAATGTGTACTTTCCCCTTTCCAGCAAATATACCTATTCTAGTTATATTCGCCGGAAAGTAATAAAGCGTAAAATCAGATTATTGTATCTCGCAGACGATTTCATTTTTATCTATATTGATTTTGAAAGTCAGGTAAATTTATTTTTTTTTTAAAATAAGGCTGTTTATTAATCTGTATTTATGGTTTTAAGGTCTTTTTATTTCCTTGTGTGAAGTAAAGGAAGTATTACGAACGTGAAAATTCTCGGTTTTGCAATATCAACGGAAATATCCATTTTGACCATTCCTGAACCCATTTTGACTAGTTTCGGTGTGACGTCTGTTTCCTAACAGCGTGAGCGCTCTAAGCGCGGTGCCATACATCACCGACTTACGTGTTCCAACCGCTTACTTGTCATATATTTGCTAAAATGGGTAGGCGCACTCCGTCAACTACTAAAAAAATATATGACATCCATAAATAAAATTCATTTCATCTAGGCAGCAATTTATTTATTTTTTAAGCAATCTTAGAGTGAAGACAAGAGCTATTGCTCTAAAACGACGTCGCTACTCCCTCTAAGAATCTGAACGGCGCATCAGTGGGCTTCCCCTTCCCCTTAGAAATCATGTCGGCAAGGTTTCCCAAGGTGGTGTCTCTGCAATTCATCCAGATTTCTGGGTTGAAAATTCGGTAAAGATAGACATTTTTTCAAATTCACAAAAATTCATTTCTCATTTCAATAAAAATAATAACCCGTAATTTGTGTCGTCCTACTGATTACTAAAAAGAAAAAAATTTACTGATCTTTATTAAATTTAGATGAGAATCCTTTCGAAGTTGTATCTCAGTAATATTAAATTTTACGTTACTTATAATCACTTTTTTAAATAATGTAAAAAAACTATTTTTTTTAATGAACACATTTTTAATGAAATCCATTCTTTTGCAAAGATATATAAATTCCGTTGCAAAGATATATAAAATTAAACTCAGATACTGTCCTGCCTAGAAAAATAGAAAAAAGCGTAAATTTGATAAACAACGTTTTAAGTATTTTTGGATAAGAAAAACATTTAGGAGAGGTAGTCATTTTTTACTGATAGAAATACTTTTCTCCTGATTTATACATATTAACCGAAAATAAGGAAATTTACATTTTTAGTGTAAAACTACTTAAAAACTAGATGTGTAACAACTTTCTTTCTTTTAATTTTTATAGTTAAGTCAAATTCTAATTTAGAAAAATTAATGCCTGAAACAACTAATAGATTATCACAATGAATTTTTTACTTGTTTTGTTGTTACCTTTTAAACATTCTCCACCTTGTTCTTTGCAGTAATTTATCTTCGTAGTTGGAAGATAATTTTTGTGGTTTCATTTTACGGTATTTTGCCATAACCGCATTCACGTTACATAAATTTATCTGACCATCCACGATTAGCTTGAATAAAATACTACTATTACTTGCGATTTACCTTGATTTTAACTCTTATCAAATAGTAGTAGTAGTATAAATCGTACAAATAGTAGATATTTTTCGAAATCCTGTAAAATACTTTTCAACGGTAGGATCCGTTTCAAGATTTCTTCCTTCCTTTGATCGAGAAATCTTTTTGTTGTTTTCTTATAAGTTAATGAATCACTTCTCATACTATGCTATCAATATTCACTTGCCTTATTTACCGGAGGGAAGAAATTTGAACTGTTTATCGTTGTCTCTCCGAAGTTTTAAGCTGAAATTTAAAACCTTTTTAGTGTGTTTAAAAATTTTTATCGAATTCAAAAATTACTTATGTTTTTGAAAAAAGTAGCAATTTATAAGTGTGCATTAAATTCAATCATATATGGCAACAATTATTATTAAAAATATAATAAAAAATATAAATAACAATTTATTTTAAGTATATGAAAGTGTTTTAGTGTATAATTTTGAAAATAAAATTTTTCTGTCATATAAAATAATTTTGTTAATTTTTGTGAAAACCTGCGAAAATAAGTATATTATTCTCTGAATAATTTACGCACCTTCGAGTTTATGATAAAATTTGTTAAAAAGGGACGTAAATTACATGAGTAAATTGAGTTCTACGGTTAAAAATGAGGAACAAAAGTAGTTAGGTAAAATAGCTAACAGCTTTCCACAATACTATGTAGATAGAACGGATACAATTTGGTTTGTGGACGTCCAGGAACTAAATTCTCATCAGCAAGAGAAACGAGCCCCTACTTTAATTGGGTCGAATGAGAAGTAGTTTTCTCTTTGAGGTAAAACCCAATTTCCCTAGTGACAGCCGCCGTCTGTCTGGCGCACATTTTCTCTGCCTATGAAAGCACTGCTATTGTTGCACTCTCTAGTAGCTTCCAATGAAACGACCTCCCTTTCATTACTGACTTTAATCTCCACTTCTTTTTCTTTCTTTTTTTATTTTTAGTTTATCATTAACCTGTAAATTTAAAACAAAAATGTTTTTAAAATACAATAAAACTTCTGTTAATTTAGTTTATTAATAAGATAATTTTATACTTACTTAATATTTCCTTGTAATTTCTTTTTTAACACGTTTAATGAACAAAAATGTATATATATATATATATATATATATACACACAAATAAGTTTGAAGCCGAGATACACCAAAACTTATAAAACTTCATTTTTCATTAAAATACATTAGTTGATTAGGTAATGATGTAAGAGAAAAATGACATGATTACTAAAAACGAGGAAACATACATACATATATATATATATATATATATATATATATATGTATATATATATATATATATATATATATATACATAGAGAGAGAATACACAGAGAGAGAGAATACACAGAGTGCTCCGGAACCTCCGATACATTCAGACATGCTGTTCGTCTGCGAGGTGTGAGGCGGGATCTGGTTCCCAGATCCGGACAAGTATCCAGTACGCGATCATGCGGTAGTGGGGTGGTGAGCTGTGTGCGGTATATAAGACCGCACTTCTCGACCGTCGACCAGTCTGTTGTATGAATTTCACCGGTCACAATTACCTCGGCCCTGGCAACCCAATCGATAACGGGCCCCCGGTGGACATCGATGATCAGATCGCGCTTGAACACGACCGTAGATACGAATCGGCCACAGAACATCATCATATACGTGCAGCTGATAGATCTGCGATCGGGGATTTTGCTGGCGATTTCGCTAGGACTGGGAATTGGCACAGCCTTGTGGGCGCCGCTGGTCTTTCAATCAAATACGGAGTGGAATCCGTTACCGGCGTATTATATCCACGAATGTCAGGCAGTCGTACAGCGGATACAGCTATGGCTGACGAACCTCCTGCAAAGGTAGCTAAAATGGATGGCGCTGCCGCCACGGTCCGCAACTCTGCGACCGGAGGTACAGACTTCATCCACATGCCGGTCTCCAACTTCAAGACCGGCCGTCTGCGGTTCAATCATCACCGCTTCATGTGGACGTGCGGCTACCAGTTTAAACATCTCTCCGGCAAGACGCAATGGACGGAGGGCCGGGCGGCGGCCGCTAAACAGCCCGCCGTAGCGCCTACCTACAAGAGCGTCGGGTACGTGACCACGCCGCTCGCCTACATTCCTGTGGACATCATACCGTGGTATCTGTCTCCGGCCGAATTCAACAACCTGCCTATAACGTCCGAAGTGAAACGTGTGCAGTGCAGTGTTAAACCGGTAGGCTTTCGTCTACCGTTCATTACAAACAGTGCGCAGTTAAGCAACGCTAACAGCGAACAATTTATGTTAGTCGGCGCCGCATACGGGCTTTGCAACAAGTATCAGGGCGTAAACTGTAAGTATACATACGCTTCCGACAATCCTATGGTACCCACAGACCTACATCTGCACAATCCGTGCGATGAGGTTACCAATTGGTATGGCGGTACAGCCACCGGCTCGGCCATAGATTATTCTTCAATTCCATGCTCGTTTGGCAATCAGATACCTCTGCAGCAGTACTATGTACAGCATTATTATAATGAAACAGGGGCCGATACATTACCTGAAATTATGAAAGATATGCAGGTCTTTCCGATAACCAATTCCGCTACAGCGGAACCGTTATTGTATGAATACAGACCGCAGGTATGTGTACTTAAACCTATGAAACCTTACCCTCCGCTAAAATCTTATAATACTAAATTAGGATACGGGATTAAAAATTTCTGTATTTCTGAACTTTTATTTGACGCCGGTGTGAAAACCGGTATTAAATTGCAAAGCGTACGGCCGGCGCATGCCGGTAACATAGAGGTTCCGTACGAATCGTACGTAGAACAGGGCGGCTTTATGTCGCACGGCCTGTATCAGTATAACGGCGGTCTTTTGCCGCCTACTATGCATGTTGGCGTGTTGCCAAATAATTCTTATATTAACACTATGAACGACTCGCATATACAGTCGTCCGTATGTATTTGGAAAATAGATACGGAAATAGAAATAGAATACAGTTTTGATTTACTGTACAATAACGAGACGTACAGTTTACGCCCTGATACTTGTTGCAAAGCCCGTATGCGGCGCCGACTAACATAAATTGTTCGCTGTTAGCGTTGCTTAACTGCGCACTGTTTGTAATGAACGGTAGACGAAAGCCTACCGGTTTAACACTGCACTGCACACGTTTCACTTCGGACGTTATAGGCAGGTTGTTGAATTCGGCCGGAGACAGATACCACGGTATGATGTCCACAGGAATGTAGGCGAGCGGCGTGGTCACGTACCCGACGCTCTTGTAGGTAGGCGCTACGGCGGGCTGTTTAGCGGCCGCCGCCCGGCCCTCCGTCCATTGCGTCTTGCCGGAGAGATGTTTAAACTGGTAGCCGCACGTCCACATGAAGCGGTGATGATTGAACCGCAGACGGCCGGTCTTGAAGTTGGAGACCGGCATGTGGATGAAGTCTGTACCTCCGGTCGCAGAGTTGCGGACCGTGGCGGCAGCGCCATCCATTTTAGCTACCTTTGCAGGAGGTTCGTCAGCCATAGCTGTATCCGCTGTACGACTGCCTGACATTCGTGGATATAATACGCCGGTAACGGATTCCACTCCGTATTTGATTGAAAGACCAGCGGCGCCCACAAGGCTGTGCCAATTCCCAGTCCTAGCGAAATCGCCAGCAAAATCCCCGATCGCAGATCTATCAGCTGCACGTATATGATGATGTTCTGTGGCCGATTCGTATCTACGGTCGTGTTCAAGCGCGATCTGATCATCGATGTCCACCGGGGGCCCGTTATCGATTGGGTTGCCAGGGCCGAGGTAATTGTGACCGGTGAAATTCATACAACAGACTGGTCGACGGTCGAGAAGTGCGGTCTTATATACCGCACACAGCTCACCACCCCACTACCGCATGATCGCGTACTGGATACTTGTCCGGATCTGGGAACCAGATCCCGCCTCACACCTCGCAGACGAACAGCATGTCTGAATGTATCGGAGGTTCCGGAGCACTCTGTGTATTCTCTCTCTCTGTGTATTCTCTCTCTATGTATATATATATATATATATATATATATACATATATATATATATATATATATATATATATATATGTATGTATGTTTCCTCGTTTTTAGTAATCATGTCATTTTTCTCTTACATCATTACCTAATCAACTAATGTATTTTAATGAAAAATGAAGTTTTATAAGTTTTGGTGTATCTTGGCTTCAAACTTATTTGTGTGTATGTATATATATATATATATATATATATATATACATTTTTGTTCATTAAACGTGTTAAAAAAGAAATTACAAGGAAATATTAAGTAAGTATAAAATTATCTTATTAATAAACTAAATTAACAGAAGTTTTATTGTATTTTAAAAACATTTTTGTTTTAAATTTACAGGTTAATGATAAACTAAAAATAAAAAAAGAAAGAAAAAGAAGTGGAGATTAAAGTCAGTAATGAAAGGGAGGTCGTTTCATTGGAAGCTACTAGAGAGTGCAACAATAGCAGTGCTTTCATAGGCAGAGAAAATGTGCGCCAGACAGACGGCGGCTGTCACTAGGGAAATTGGGTTTTACCTCAAAGAGAAAACTACTTCTCATTCGACCCAATTAAAGTAGGGGCTCGTTTCTCTTGCTGATGAGAATTTAGTTCCTGGACGTCCACAAACCAAATTGTATCCGTTCTATCTACATAGTATTGTGGAAAGCTGTTAGCTATTTTACCTAACTACTTTTGTTCCTCATTTTTAACCGTAGAACTCAATTTACTCATGTAATTTACGTCCCTTTTTAACAAATTTTATCATAAACTCGAAGGTGCGTAAATTATTCAGAGAATAATATACTTATTTTCGCAGGTTTTCACAAAAATTAACAAAATTATTTTATATGACAGAAAAATTTTATTTTCAAAATTATACACTAAAACACTTTCATATACTTAAAATAAATTGTTATTTATATTTTTTATTATATTTTTAATAATAATTGTTGCCATATATGATTGAATTTAATGCACACTTATAAATTGCTACTTTTTTCAAAAACATAAGTAATTTTTGAATTCGATAAAAATTTTTAAACACACTAAAAAGGTTTTAAATTTCAGCTTAAAACTTCGGAGAGACAACGATAAACAGTTCAAATTTCTTCCCTCCGGTAAATAAGGCAAGTGAATATTGATAGCATAGTATGAGAAGTGATTCATTAACTTATAAGAAAACAACAAAAAGATTTCTCGATCAAAGGAAGGAAGAAATCTTGAAACGGATCCTACCGTTGAAAAGTATTTTACAGGATTTCGAAAAATATCTACTATTTGTACGATTTATACTACTACTACTATTTGATAAGAGTTAAAATCAAGGTAAATCGCAAGTAATAGTAGTATTTTATTCAAGCTAATCGTGGATGGTCAGATAAATTTATGTAACGTGAATGCGGTTATGGCAAAATACCGTAAAATGAAACCACAAAAATTATCTTCCAACTACGAAGATAAATTACTGCAAAGAACAAGGTGGAGAATGTTTAAAAGGTAACAACAAAACAAGTAAAAAATTCATTGTGATAATCTATTAGTTGTTTCAGGCATTAATTTTTCTAAATTAGAATTTGACTTAACTATAAAAATTAAAAGAAAGAAAGTTGTTACACATCTAGTTTTTAAGTAGTTTTACACTAAAAATGTAAATTTCCTTATTTTCGGTTAATATGTATAAATCAGGAGAAAAGTATTTCTATCAGTAAAAAATGACTACCTCTCCTAAATGTTTTTCTTATCCAAAAATACTTAAAACGTTGTTTATCAAATTTACGCTTTTTTCTATTTTTCTAGGCAGGACAGTATCTGAGTTTAATTTTATATATCTTTGCAACGGAATTTATATATCTTTGCAAAAGAATGGATTTCATTAAAAATGTGTTCATTAAAAAAAATAGTTTTTTTACATTATTTAAAAAAGTGATTATAAGTAACGTAAAATTTAATATTACTGAGATACAACTTCGAAAGGATTCTCATCTAAATTTAATAAAGATCAGTAAATTTTTTTCTTTTTAGTAATCAGTAGGACGACACAAATTACGGGTTATTATTTTTATTGAAATGAGAAATGAATTTTTGTGAATTTGAAAAAATGTCTATCTTTACCGAATTTTCAACCCAGAAATCTGGATGAATTGCAGAGACACCACCTTGGGAAACCTTGCCGACATGATTTCTAAGGGGAAGGGGAAGCCCACTGATGCGCCGTTCAGATTCTTAGAGGGAGTAGCGACGTCGTTTTAGAGCAATAGCTCTTGTCTTCACTCTAAGATTGCTTAAAAAATAAATAAATTGCTGCCTAGATGAAATGAATTTTATTTATGGATGTCATATATTTTTTTAGTAGTTGACGGAGTGCGCCTACCCATTTTAGCAAATATATGACAAGTAAGCGGTTGGAACACGTAAGTCGGTGATGTATGGCACCGCGCTTAGAGCGCTCACGCTGTTAGGAAAGCTTTAGGAGCTACGTTAGAATAATGGTCGCTAAGCTGTTTGAGGCTCAGTTGCCGTTTGTGGCACAGACATTTGGTCTTATATTTTAGGGCAACTGAATGGAGTGGTGGCGGGAGAAATGCCAAGCAAACCAAATACCTTTAAAATAAAGGAAGCTTGCCCCATCCTCAGCCTGCCTTTTCCAGTAGACCCTATTAGGATACTGTTACAGCGCAGTGGGTCTGTGTCACCTGCAGGCCCAATATTAGATCGATACTAGGTAGCCGAGCTTCCTTTGTGTGGGGAATTCCAAATACCGGGCACTTATTGACTCCGTCAGGGTGATGAAGCTGGAAGAGGAAACTTCCGTAGGATTTTTGCCATGTAAATTGACAAAAATAAACAATAACTAAGCCAATAATTTAAACAAGAGTAATGAGGCGATATTAATATATCATTTGATTTACAATGCTCTCCGAGAGAAGTATGAATGAATAATACTAAAATATTTACAATTATAACGTGCTTACGAACTATATTGCATAACAAATATGTCGCTTAATAAAAACTTCAATATCTCTACAGTAGAAGAATTTTCAAGAGACCTCAACTCAAACTTCTATTTGAATTTAGCAACGTAATAAATCGATACGTCGGCCATGATATTAAACTTCATGTTGTAGCATTGATACGAATATTACCATGATTACAATATGGTTTCTGGTAAAACGTCTAAAAAATATGCTCAAGAGATCTGTTATAGCAATTTTTAATACTCTAATGGTTTAACTTCACACAGTTTTAATTCACTTATTGTAGAACTACATACACTTATACGATCCTAACAATCAACATAAGTTTACTTAAATAACATCTACAATTAATTTTTTCTAAGGTGTTTTGAAGATTATCACTGAATTTATGCTTCTTCCACATTTGTTTCATTCTGTTATATTCGCAACAATTAATTCAGTTTTATTTAACCTCATAGTCCTGATTAAAGAATTTTACATTAAATAAGTATTCAAAATTGATAGGAGTGTCGTCAGTTTAAAAAAGGAAAAAAAATACTAAATGCTATAATACCAAAGAAACGAGAAGCATTTTAACCTGAATACTAGCACATCACTTCAACCTCAACCATCTAGAATTTCGGCATCATCATTCTCATCCTGTCGTTAACTATTTGTCTAATGGTTACTTCAAATCATTTTTTATTAACCCGGCTAATTTTCAGCATCCTCCTCTTATAATACAAATCAAAATTTTCACTCAGTACTGCATTACAAATATAAATCAAAGTTTTCACTCCTTACAAAATTTTAAAGAATCTCTTCCTAATTCCCATATCTATTCTATACTATATTTAATAATATTTCTTTTCTCCATGATAGTTGTCAGTATATTTTTTTACAACTGTCTCACTTGATCATCCTTTTAGATTCAAATAAATAGTAACATTCTACAAAACTGGGATATTCTTTTGTCCATCTTCATTATGTAATTCCTTACTATCTTTCTGTCACACTTCATTAACTTCATTTTAGTCTTATTTATTTCAAACTAAATTTCTTATCTAGCAATGAATCTATACCATTCATTATTTCTGTAAACTCCTGTTTGGCTTCCAAAATAACTCTATTATCAAAAAATCTTAACATCCATATTTTCTCTCTTTGTGTCCTTTCATTCTCAAGTTTATCCTTCATTTTCCCTAATGCTTCTTCTAAAGCAAGTGAAAAGCAATGCAAACAGATTCATATCACTTCCATGTATCACTCGCTTCTGAATTAGAGCTCGCCGTTCTGTATCATATTCTCTAAATACTGCTGCCAGATTCTTGTTCTGATTATATATATATATATATAATCAGTACTTATATATATAACAAATTATATATATATATATATATATATAATTCTTCTTTCTTCACATTTCACTGCAAACTGTTTTAATATTTTAAACATTATATTTTAGTAGAGATTGATGTTGAAAGTTTTATCCAGAATCATGAATGTCTGGATTTTCAAAATTATTATCCACCATTTATGATACCACTAAAAGTATAACCTTAGAACAGTAGTGATTTCTCATAGTTTTTCTTCGACGATGATATCGCAATAATCTATATCGTAATAGAATTAATATTACTATTAATTAAGTAATTTATTGCTTAAAAAAATTATGAAAATCCTAATTTCAAAATAATTTACTGTATCTTAATGTAGTGAACTCCTTAATGATTCCGTCCGCGACTGGACCTTCAGCGAGTTAATCTGAAAAATAGAACGTGTAAAGAGGTTCGTAAAATGCACTATTTTTGGAAATAGTAGTTTACTGTACATTCATTTATTTTTTTAATATTACTTTAATAAAACAATATTTTTAACCATGATTTATGTAATTACAACATTTCACATCATAAAATGTCTAACGGGGTTTTTTCGACACCGAAATTTTCACATATATATTTTATAGTACTTTTATCGGTATTTTGTAGCTTTAAATTAAATTTTCTTTTAATTACATTTCTTTTCTTGAAATTCCATTAAGATCTTATTTCCTGTTGAGAACAATTCTATTTCTGTTACGTTATTTGCTTTGTACAAAAATTAATTATTTTGGATATTGAGATTCTTAACTGGATTATAAAGACATGGTAAAAAACTCTGAAGCCATGGTTCACCTATGTAAAAATGTATAATTTTAAATATGGTTAAAATATTGTAATATGCTCCTCAGGTAGTACATTCAAACGTCCATGCTAATCGCACGGATACTAAATCAAAAACAACCATTCTTTCATTAATATTCATTCATAATATTTCGGTCTACGAGAAACGACACTCTATTCCTAATTTTAATAAATTACGTAACGATTTTATTGATTTTTCTATTACTTTATTTAAAAAAAAAAAAAAAATAGTAGATTGAAAAATTTCATTCTAGAGAAATATTTTTCTGTTAGTTTTAAATAACAGCTACTAATTATATATATCTACGTTTTCTATAGATTCGCTTAACTTACACTTAAACGATTGTTACTCAAGCAATTAACAATTAACTCCCTCCAGATTCATTATTTTATTCTCGCTAATTTCATTTGTGCTTTCTTATATTTAAACTCTTAGAACTGTTAAATAATTTTTTACTTTATACTGCTTCACATTAATTTACGCTTGTCAATGGTTTCCTTTGATTACAATGAGAAAGAAAATTAAACTATTTTTTTTGGAACAAGACACAAATAATGTGATGATTCTATAGTATTTTCCCGCTGAATTCAAATATGTAAATAGATTTCCTCTTTCATCAACCGTTTTTGTGAAACTTGGTGATCGTTAAAAGAAATTAAAAAATTTACATGATCGCAGGACACTATTCAACTTAGATAAAATTTGGGAGTAATTTTCCTTTTGTGTTTGGCAACTGGAATATCTCTCTTTAAATTCCAACAATAATCTGCATGCATTCTTGTACTCCACTTTCGCGGTTACCTGTTCTCCATGACTGGGGCATTTTCTGTTTGAAGGGGAAATCGTTCCCCGTATTAGTCACCGATGGCGCCAAGAATGTCCGGAAAGAAATCCAGTTGTGAATCAAAGAAATGAATTTTTAGGGACGTATAACAACCCATAATACAATTAATAATTCACTCAACTTCTAACCTGTCGGATAGGTAGTTGCGTTTTTAATTTCAGTTCCATCATGTCAGTCAGTCTTGTTAAAGACTCGACATAGATGTAGTTTGTTCTAAAGAGTTCATTTCCTAACAGTGCACCGATTGGAATATCACATGTGATATTCCCCATTGGTGGCATCCTGACTGAGGGAAGAACGACTGAACCTCGGCCTTTTGCTCAGGTTTTGTAGAAGACCTCCAGTAAAGCCCATAAGGGCTAGGTACAGAGGGGGTGACGTGGCGACCGAAACTGCCACATGGAGGGTGTCTTCCCCTACGGGGTCAGAATGTAATAATTCACCTTCATTGACACAGGAGTTGAGGATTTATGATTTTCTAATAGATTTTGTTTGGGTTAACAGTTCTTCGAACTGTCCATCTCTAATCAAAGTTCATATATGGGGACTCACAAAAGTTTTTTCTCTCTTTATTAGCGTCACTAACACGGAAACATTTTTTCAAAAAAAAAATTGTATCCATCGCTTCACAAAATTTTTGAAAAGCCCTAATTTTATGTGGAATGAAGTTAAAAGAATCATTTTCGAGTTAACTAGTGGGGGATGAAGAGCATTTCTCTGTCCAGTCGTAAGTGCTTCACGTTTGCCATTCTTTCCTGATATGATTTGTCTTGTTTCTGCTGCTCTATTCGCACAAAGTTTAGTGCAACCAACCTGTAAACTAATTAATAAAACAGTAACTTGAAAGAAATATATGAAAATATGATATTCCTGTAAGAAAAAATTAAATACAACAAATACCGTTTGACTGTACATTGCGATTTAAATGTTATTTAAGTAGGCTAAAGGCACAGAAGGAAATTTGTTGATATTGTGCAAAAAGACAGTCTTTGAACTAGTTTTCGAAGAATCAATGAACAATCTCCATTCTTTAGAGTTATATCGATAATGAAGTGCATTCATGACAGCACACACGAGTATATTGTTACAGTACACTAAATTATTTTCCAAAATATAATTCTTAAAACGTTACCTGATGATTAAGAAAAAACACACTTTAGTGTATCAATATCGGAAAAATTTAAGCCTTTCCAGCCTAAATCACAAAAGATCGGCTTGTTTCTTCCACAAGTTCAAATCCCAAACAAGCTAGTTTAATTCACATTCAGCTATCAGATGAGATTCACGGGAAGAAAATTTTGCTTCAGAATTACGATAATCTTTTTCTTGAAACCACAGTACGCGCATACCCAATAAACATTTAAACAATACTGGTGTGTTAATTGTATGATTCAGGAGAGCACTTGTTCTGTGCTCACTTGTCAGAACCTTCCGTAAATGAATCACCATGCAGATATAATTATTACTACCATAACGTTATGTTTGTACCCCATCCTCTGTTAGAAGTTATTTAAAATATTCTTTTATTTGAATAAATTATCCCTAATAAAATATGTAGATTTCCGCAAAAGCAGTACCGTAATTCAAAAATATTATCACCCGATAACTGTGGTGATAGAAAATTTCTAATTGTTTTTTTTTTAATTTAACATAATAAATTACATTAGAAAATACAATAAATCTTTCATGAGCCAAAAACTGTATTTATTAGTATTATTCCAATCAAGTGGTGGAACGGAATATATTTTTTTATCAGTAGAACAGAATACCTCTAACATGAACAATACAATGCATAATTTTTTACCGATCTGGTTTAACAAATCACATTAATTTTTTTTCTTTTATTATTATTTTTTTTTAATAACTACATAAATTAAAATCAAAATATTACATAAATAATTTTAAAATTTATCATTTCGGGAAGATTAAATTCCAACTTTTAATCAAATGCACTCCAAAATTGTCAAATAAAATGAGACAAGAATAGTTATTAGACTATTAACTGAATATTTAACTGTGTATGTTTTACGTTTGAAATATGCATTTTTATTTAGTTTTCTTCAATACTTTGTTTAAACTTAGTAAAAAAAATAATAAATTGGAAAGATTATCAAAAAAGGGATAGTAAATAAACGACGATCACTTTCAATTTATTTCTACTGTTATCAAGTGAGTTATTAAGTTTCAAACGCGTCGACAGTGATAAAATGCAAATAATAAAATTTATTAAAATAATTATCTCAAAAACTAAATTAATTAAAATAATAAAAATACAAATTTATTAGTGAAAGAAATACATTATTCTTTCACTAATAATTGCAAAGATATAAGTGAAAAATATTCCAAATAATACATATAGAAAATTCTGTATTACGTTTTTAAATATAGTATTCGAGGATTTGATGTCGGTGGCAAGATGCATCAATACGAATGTTTTTACTTAGTTTTTTGAGCGTTCAAGAACT